>NC_085138.1:233158739-234522512 GCF_035046485.1 Aedes albopictus | reverse complement strand
CAAGTGAATAGTTTTTCATAATGGCTTGATTTTCTATTTCAGGTGATGGAAGGCACGTTTATAGTTAAATCGTGTCGTGATGGATTGTATAACGCCATAAACTATGATCGTATGTCAGCGGTCGAGGTATTGCTTTTTGGCGTCATAGGTCATACATTATTGTCGAGTTAACGTCCATAGAGTCTGATTTAGGGTCAATGATTTCAACAGACTGCTTATTGTACAAGATAAATATATCTTTGATGTACTAGCAAGAAACACATATCCATATGAAGTATGTGAATATTATTTCTACCCATCGTACTGCCAGGACCAATGTGTGGCAATTAATAATCTTTCTCACGCCCACTGTGTACGTTTTGTTTCCTTGGAACTGGCAAACTCTTCAGTCCGTCTATCATCGTTTCTTTACATGTCTCAGAAAGACGTCTCATCCTGAGCTGTTGCCTTTATTACACCGAGATTTTACATTTCTTTCTTCGCATACCTGCCCTCTGCTACTATCTCGAATAGCTTCCTTCGGAAGAATTGTAGACAAACACAAAGCATTTTGGCATCTCCTCTACCTGCTGATCTGTTGCGGGAAGGTAAACATGGAGAACTCAAGTGTGCCTCGTACTCTTCTTACTGGATAAAACCTATACAGAACTGCCCAGGCCTACTCTATAATGACATAGGTACATGTAAGTAAATTATAGACTCAGATAATCTTCAGGATGTTATGTGATTGTATGGTGAATTAAATAAAAATAAGTTTAAAATTTGAGGCAAAATTTAACGGAATCCACTCAATAAAGTGCAATTGAATTTCCTCTAAGACTTCTGGAATATTTTTGCAAGGATACTGACAAATGAATTTTCTAACGATGCACGGGGGTATCTCTGCAGTAATTTTTGAATGAAGTACTGCAGATAATCTAAAAAAACTGTTAAGCTTTTTTTTGCCTTAATTGCTGAAAGAGAAATATTTTGGAAGAGTTCCTGTGTGAACATCTTAGTTATGAATGTTGTTGTGTTGTTTTTATTTAGTTATGTTTATTTGAATATATAGTTATGTATAACTCACTCATAATATTGATTGACCAATGGTTTCTTCAAAGAATTATTTCAGGTTTTTCCCAAAGATTCTCACATTACATTTTTTGATGATTATTTTAAAAAAACATTCATAGCTTTCTTAATGTACTTCTCATTTCGGAACGTTAAGCTGACTTATCATGTTATTCGGTCAGAAGACTCAAGTGGCTGTAGAGGTCCACCTTCATCTCCACCTTCATAAAGCTTCAACGTTTTTTTTCGAACGAGTTACTGAAGGCATTTTGTATAAACTCTATGGACAATTTGTTGTTATAATCTGTAGAAATTTTTTTTTTTCTGGCTGAAGAAGTTCAGCAACCCTTTTGGAGATTTCTCCAGAATTTCTTAAAAGTGTTACGGTTTTTTGTATTGTTTATTTGAGGTAATGTTACAAAAAATATACAAAACAAATATATTTGTTCTAGTAAATGTATACCTGACCGTTATTTGAACATCTGTAGTGCTCCGAAAATGAAACAGGCTCATGCTGGTCAGATTAAGGACAAACGTCTTTAAATCCGCTTCAACAGTGCACTTCACAACTTCAGACCACAAATCGGCGCCAACATTTCAAAAGGGCGTAACTGCTTTTGCAACCAATGCCTTCTCACAGAGCTGTGGGTCGTATTTCATTCATCTCACGCAATTTACACTCATTAATCGAAAGAGGAGGATTTTATCTTTCTATTTGTGCTAGTGGATTGCTCGAGAAGGATGGGATACGCTCCACAGCTTTGTGAGAAGGCATTGGTTGTAAATGCAGTTACGCCCTTTTGAAATGTTGGCGTCGAAATCTCAAGAAGCAAGCTTCAAACAACAGTGCATTTTGTTATTCTATTCTTGCTCACTTGTAATAAGCTTAAAATAAGAAGATAAGATGCGCTGGTTTTGTTTTCGAAGAGATTTGTGCGCTCAAAATCGTGAGTAGGTGTCAAAGTCGGCCATAGTGGTGGCCATTTTGGGATTCTAACAAGTCTGTCCTTAAATGTAGCTTTCACATAAAATGTAGCCTCAATTTGATTGCATACTTCCAGGTCAATTCGGGCAAGGTTTAACTAAAAATCAAGCCAACCGTTCCCTAACAAGGATATCAAAATGTAGACGGCTTATATGAGATCTCGAATCGGAGGCCCTATTAGGATTAGTTTTCCTAGTCAAAAACGAGCTTTAAAAGTAGCACCAATGACTGTCAACTAAAAGGCATTCAGCTAAATAAAACACTATTCCAGGATGACTGATAAACCTAAACAAAAAATTAAACCTCGTCGCCTGCGGTTAGAAATTGTTACCCACTAGGGTAGCTGGACAAGTTTGGGGTCACCCGCTCAAAAACATGTAATTTTTTAAGGCCTATATCTTCGTCAATTTAAGTTCGATTTCAAAACCTTAGATCTCATTCAAAAGATAATAAGTCAAAGAAACTTTGAACATGATTTGGGTGAAAGTTTTACAAAAATATTTGTATATAAACTTAACCCAAAGTTGACAAATTGTCTAAAAAATGAATATAAACTTACGGTAGTGTCGCTGGAAATTGGGTTGACCAAATTTTAAGATGAGAGCGGTAATATAACCTATTTTCCATTAGATTTCAACTGCTTTTTGTTGAACTAAGCTAAAAAATCTAGATCTAAATCTTGATGTCATCGACCAAAAGTTTGGGGTCACTATCATAAAACATGGAAAAGTGATTTGTTGATATCTTTATCATCTTTCATTAAATTTTAATTCTTTTTGGCTTATTTGAAATCTAGGTCAGCCAAACCCTAGAATATCCCTATAGTGTCTATAAATGACATTATAGAATTCAAGAGCTTCACGAATCCTAGTAGATTATGTAATGCTTATTATTTATGGCGAAAACATAAAATGTTATTAATTGAAGGACTTCATTATAGGACAGTTTGGAACACCTAGAACATCCCAGAATATACACCTTTTGATATTCTTGATGAAGGGTAAATGAATACATATGAACGTAATTTATATCCAAATTCAGCTTTTAGAATAACTGGTACGGCAATTATTTCGCTTCTCCAAACTTGATGGTGCTTAGGATGTTCGAGGTTGTCCATTAAGTCTCAAATAAAAATATTCACATTTTTCCTTACTAGAGGACTCAATTTACAACTTTGCCGAAGGCAGTGTTCTGTTTTATTGAATGTGGGAATTTAAACAGCCTTTGCTATGTTGGGGTCATACCCCTCCCGGCTCCAAAGAGTTAAAAGAATCTTTTTGTAGAGATGTATCTGTAATTCCTTGTACACTAAATTCTGTTTTTACGCGATGGATGCGTTCGCGCAAAAAAAGATCGTGTAAAAAAAGTTCGCGTAACTTCGAGAATTCGCGCAAAAAAAATCCAAAGGAATTTTTTTTTACGCGATTTGCCCTCCGCAAATGACCAAAATCGCGTAAAAAAAAGTCGCGTAACTTCGAGAAAATCGCGTAAAAAAAGTCGTGCAAAATAAAATCGGGTAAAAAAAAGTCGTGTAAAAAAAGAATTCAGTGTATGTTTCTGTTACCCGGGAATATTTTTTAGGGAGAATACCTGAAGGAAATGCTGAAAAATATGCGTAGAGGAAATGCTTAGTTTAGTAGTTTAGTAGTGTCTTCCTTCCGATGTTAGATTCCTGAAAAAAAAACTTCGGAAATCACTAGAGTGACTGAGTAACTCAAGATATTCTGCAGAAAATCAGGTTGAAAATTCATCAGTTCTAGTTTTTTTTTGAACTTCTCCAGGTAAAATGACGGTCGTTGAAAATTTTAAATGTTGCTGGTAAATCCCTGCGCAGGGTTTCTTCATAGTTTGTCTCGCCAGAGTTTTCCGGGGATTTGTGAGAAACGATCTAGGTCAGAAATTTCCAGAGCGATACGATTAGAAATATGAAGGGATCACTCTAAAAATACGGACGAAACGCTGAACGCGCGGCAATTCAGTAGGATCATCATATTTACTTAACTTCACTTCCTTGAGCATGCAATTGTTGTTGCTGTTCACCAAATTTACTGTTTAAAAGCCAGATTAGCAGCTTTATACATATTAAAGATTCTTAGAAAAGAGCAGGACGCACTACAGTCACTCTTGAAGCGCGTTGACACTCGCTTGACACTAGTTCTATAAGTTCAGGCTTTTTGTTATGATACATCCGGAATTCCAACTAACATCTTTGTGAATGTAAACGGCAACAAAGCGTCCTCAATACGGCTTGATGCTGAGTTACTGTGTTAAACGTATGGACGGAAGCTTCTATGTAAGCCCTATACCAATGTATTTGGCGAACTTAAGTACAAGATATTTGGAGTACATTGCTTAAAATTTCTAGAGCACCGTTTTTTTAGAACCGTTGATCGGATTTGGATTAAAATGCATTACGCTGTTGACAACCACTGAACAATTAGCGTGATGCATTTTTATCCAAATCCGTTCAACAGTTCTAAAAAACGGTGCTCTAGAAATTTTGAGCTATGTACTCCAAATACCTTGTCCTTAATCCACTTGTATATGCTATACGAGCAGCTTCTATGCCATTAAGTCATAGCTCTTTTCTCGGCTCCTATGTAACTACTAACTGAATAACATCTTGAGTAGGTGTTTTTCTGCCTTTTTACAGTTGTTGAATAATAATTATACATCATCCCCATATTAATCGATTAAATATAATTGGGTTATGGATACCGTGACGCAATACATGTGGAATTGGAATTATCGCTTTTAATTGAATAATTAAAGTATTTGCCGCTACTTGGAATCGAACTCCCGATCTCCGTATCCACTGGTCCCGATGATGTCCTCGCTGCCACACTGCTATACATAAATAGCATAGAAAATAGCTCGTCTTGTTTTACTCCAGGCAAGGCTTCATGATTGTGTCACAAGAATTCTTACCCAACTTCATCATGCTGCAAAAGCTTATAAAACGTCAAACGCAAAAATGTTTACATTGAACAAGCTGTGTGGTTGTGCCAACAGATTCTTCGTCACAGCTTCTAGCTGAAAGAGTGTTCTTTAAACAGCTACGAAGCGCTGCTGTTTTGTGTATTTGGCAACCTTACAAAATGTACTGTATAAAAGCAGCTGTTTTATTGACTGGGACTCTTATTCGATTTGTACATCTTCCGACAAATCTTCCGGAGTGGGATTAAAGTGCAAAAAGCAACCCAAATAATTTCACAGCACAGCGATGGATAGCTGTAAAGTATTTGTGTAGCATCTATGTATCCCGCTTAAAGTTTGTTTTGACAATAATGTTTACATCCGACAAGCCGTGTTGGTATACCGACAGTTTTTTTTTATTACAGCTTCTAGCTATAATGATATCGCGTAACGGCCATCAAAGCGCTGCTGGTTTGTGGATTTGTCAGTATTACGAAATGCACTGTATAGTAGCAGCTGCTTTGGTAGTGGGGACTCCTATTCGATTTGTTCAAGTTTTCGCATCTTCCGGGAAATTGGAATAGAGTGCAGTAAAGGCAGCTCCAGTGACAAGTGATTGATTTCAGAAAACCGACTTTAGTAGTTGTATGGTGCTTGTTTTGCAGCCGTGTATTAGCTTATGGTTTATATTTGATTAGCTTCTCTTTTATTCAGCGTTGACTGCTTCAATGCGTTTGTTACACAACAGAAAGCAAATGACTGAAGCTTATAGCGCTGAAAATGTTAGTTGGGATACTTCCAAGGATTTCTCCCGATTTTTTTGTTGGAATTTCTCTCGGGCTGCTTTCAGAGATTAATTCTGAAATTCTTCCTAGGATTTCTGATTGATTCTTTCGGGGATTTCTGCCGGATTTGTTTCCAGAATATCCTCCGAAGTTCGTCCCGTTAGTATCGCAGTTTATCCTGGAATTGCAGTCATTTAATCTTCAATTTCTTCTGGAATTTTCAAAAGAAATCCTTTCGAAAATCTTCCTGGACTTTTCCCAGGAATTTCTCTTAGATATTTTATTCCGAAATTCTTTCCCATAATTTCTGAATTCTTCAGAAATTCTCTCAGGAAATATCACGCAATTCTTTCTGCGATTCTCGCAGACATTCCTTCTGGCAGGGACGCTTTGCGGAAATCTTTCTGGGATTTTTCCCGGCGTTCTACCCACTATTTTTTCCGAAATATCAACGGGGATTCTGAAGTGCATTCTTCAAGAGTGTTCTTTCGAAATACCGCCAGGACACTTTTCCCAAAGGAGCGGACCTGGTGTGATGGTTAGAACACTTGACCATCACGCCGAGGACCTGGGATCGAATCCCACTCCCGACAAACTCACAAAGTGTGGGTTCTTCCTTCGGAAGGGAAGTAAAGCGTGGGTCCCGAGATGAACTAGCCTAGGGCTAAAAATCTCGTTAATACAGATGAAAAAAAAAACATTTCCCAAATACTTTAGAAATATCCCCTGATATTTTACAACGAACTCTTCCTGGCATTTCTTTCGGAATTTCTCCTAGGATTCCACCCGAAATTCTTTGTAGGAAAGATCACGGAAGCCTTTCATGGATTCTTCGTGTAAATCTTCGTGGGATTATATCATGTTTTTTTTCAGTTATTCCTCCTGGAGTTCTTTTCAAGATTCATCCCTGAATTATTCCCGATATTATTGAGGTATTTTACAATTATTGGCGCACGTAGGAACGTCCACAATCTACGACTTACACAGCTAATCGCGTTCGGTAATTTTTGCCGAAATCTCAACCGCTGAGCGTTCGGTAATGGAATTTTACCGAAATTCTGTAAAAGATTACAAAATTTCGGTAAAATGTTATCGTTTATCTGTCAAACTCTAACGAAGTAGAAGTTGCAAGCTTTACCGAATTTTTCCTGTAAAACAAACTTAACGGTTGAGATTTCGGTAAAACATTACCGAAGTCGGCGATTTTTTCTTAGTTTGTATGCTGGAGCTGAGACATGCAGATCTACAGTGTAGATTTTACAATCGAAACGGAGATTTAGTACATTTCAAACTTGGTCATATGCGTATGCTTATAAAAATAATGTATCGGATGCATTTCTAGTTTTACGGAGTACATGCTAATGCAAGTGTGAACTTGTTGAACAGTTTTTCACCACAGAGAAACAGACGTCACACTCTGCCCGCTTCCCATTGATCAACTTTTAACTGTTGATACAAATTTATTCTGGTTATTCTGGTGTTAAAGACCTTAGATTTTTTTTTAAATAATGTAACAGATGCTTGTTGGACATTAAAGGTTTATTCTGTTTTTTTTTTTTTTATTTTTATCTGTATTAACGAGATTTTTAGCCCTAGGCTAGTTCATCTCGGGACCCACGCAAGGGAATTAATTCCGAAGGAAGAACTCACATTTAGCGAGTTTGTCGGGAGTGGGATTCGATCCCAGGTCCTCGGCGTGATAGTCAAGTGTTCTAATCATCACACCAGGTCCGCTCCTTTTATTCTGTTATTTTACAGTGAATTTGTTTGACTGTATGTTTGCTGAAATTTATGACAATTGTTATTATGTTCTATTTAGACAAATTAAAGAATCTCAAGGTAATTTTATCTATACTTGTAACGAAATGGTGCATCGCTTGAAAGAGGGATAAGATGCCTGGGTTGAAATCATGACCCTGTCAAGGGTCTTTTCGAATTTGAAGTATATTTATCTTCCCAGGGCACTGAGTATCTTTGAGTCTACATCAAATACATTAGCTGGTTCAACCGCAGTCTCCGGATTGGCAATTTAACAACGCCTCACTAGGCCAACTAAAGACGTACCAAATCAGCTCATCACAGTACAGCATCAATCATTCCAACCATATATGGACGACTCATAAGCTGTATGTCATTGAAATTAAATCAATTAAGACTCCACTATTATTTGCCAAAATGCCTCCGAAATAACCCAAAATTAACGTGATCCATCAAAGGTAATAAGCTCGTGAAATGTTGACTTACGAGCTGCAACCTACTCACTGACTTAGCACATGTACTCTACGTACACCCATAAAGCTACATCTAATTGGCTCGATTGTTTTCGGTCGTTCCCGTTCGGAGTATTTCTGCCAGCCAGTGTGTTGCGGGCTTGATTTCACCTGGTGAATAATTCAATTTTTGGCAAAACTGAACCCCGGAAGGAGAAGTTATTATTCCATTTTCTACCAGGTTTTTTTTCTCGAATCTCGGCGGTGGGGCTTGCTTATTCATGCAGCAGATCTGTACATGTGTATACGCTTGCTGCTAGGCAGGAGCACACAGGTTAATTATTTTATTAGGCCCCTCGTTTGGTCAATTTAGAGGAAGGTGCTTGGAAAGGTTGTAAACTAGATGTTTCGCTCGATGTTTTCTCGTCCGACGGATATGTGTGTCAATGAGATACGCAGAAAGGCCTACATTCCCATCCGGCTGACATTATCATCACAGCGCCAGCGGTCAACATTCAGCTTCACATGCCCAGTCTTGATGTTTATGATTGCGTTTGATACTCCAGCTGATAAAAGGGAAGGGCAATTTGGAGATTTTTGAAGATATGGATCTCTGTCGTATGGGAAGGCACACCCAGGAATCACGCCTCTCTAGTCTTGCTCCAAGAATGAAGTTGTTTGTTCCCAGTCCCACGCGCGCACCAACAAATTTGAAGAAACGGCTTCAAGATTGGATTTCGTTGGTAGATAGTGGAATGTGTGGTGGTGATCAGGAGGAGATTGCTACGTGATGATACTTAAAATATGTTAAAGATGCTGGATTTACGATACGTGTTTTCAATGCCCCATGATGACCCAGATGAGGTCGAGGGAAATTATAGCCAACATCAAATGTAGTGAACTGATAGGCAAAGATGAAAGTGTGAAATATGACCTATAAATGAAAATTTAATAATAAAAGTTGCGTGTCATGGCCTTAGATTGTGCCGACATAGATGACTTGACAACTTTGACTTCGTTTTGGGGTCTTTGATTTTCCTGTTCCTCAAAAAGCTGGAAGAACAGATTGACCTTTCAACATAAGTATTTCAAACTAATCGTTTCATCAAATGATCACATTATTTTAGCATATTGTACTGATTTAACCACACATGGTATTTGGCCTACCAGCATGGTAGAGGCCTTTGAAATTATCTTTGAAGCGTTATAAAAAAATATAAAAATTCGAATTCATTACATTACATTACTATTATAAAAAAACTGAATGAACAATTCTCGATTACTTTTTCAAATAGACGTATCTACATAGGAAATATCTTATACGTCCTTTCAAATAGTATTCGAGAATTCCTCGCCATAATACTCGGCTCATGGCTGCAGTCCTCCAACCTCGGCCGCGTCCCACATTTGTCAGATCGTTCTGCATCTGGTCCGCCCATCTTGCACGCTGCCATACAGGTCTTCTTGTACCATTCGGCTCTTTTGCGAACACCAGCTTTGCAGGGTTGTTGCCCGGCATTTTCACAACATGCACTGCCCATCGTATCGTTCCAGCTTTTGCCACCTTCCGTATGCTTGGTTTGCCGTAGAGTGCTGCAAGTTCGTGGTTTATCATTCGCCACCGCACACAGTTCTACTGCACACCGTCAAAAAAAGTCCTAAGCACCCGACGCTCGAACGCTTCCAATGCTTTCGTGTCCCCTCGAAAATTGTCCAAGTTTCGTGCCTGTAGAGAACCGCTCTCGTATTTGGGGCGGGGTGAATCTTTTTCGTCCGCAGGTTTTTGTGGAGCCCATAGTAGGCCCGACTACCACTGATGTTGGCCTTGTTGTATTGTCGTTCGCGGTTCCAACCTGCAAGCAGGTACCTCGGTTTTAATAATATTCTAGCATTTAGATCCATGTCATCCGCAAAACAGAAAAATTGGACGGATTTCATAAAAAAAATCGTGAGACAGACAGACAGAGCTAGACTGATCGCCCGGAATTCTTACGCAGTTTTTCACACCGTCCATGATTTTCCATAGCTCGGTATGATCGATACTATCGTATGCCGCCTTAAAGCCGATGAACAGGTAGGTGGTGCGGTAGGACCTGATATTCACGGTATTTTTTGAGGATTTGCAGCACGGCGAAGACCTGCTCCGTTGTCAAGCGGCCGTCGATGAAGCCAGATTGATAACTTCCCACAAACTCGACAGAAAATGATCTGGGATAGTCCTATGTAGGCGACATTCAGAATTGTGATCGTTTGAACACTCCTTCTTGTCGCCATTCTAGAAGCAGGTGACCTGCACTCCGCTACCAGAGGAGTTGTTCAGTCTCCCATATCTAAACTATTAGCCGGTGCAGGCAGGTAGCCAACTTTTTCGGCCCCACCATGATGAGTTCAGCTCCGAAAACATCCTGTCCAGCTGCCTTATTGTTCTTGAGCTGCTGGATAGCATCCTTAACTTCTCTCAACGTGGGAGTTGGCTCATCGTCGATGTTACCTGCTGTACTGTACGTAGTCATTTCTCCCGCTGCCTTGGTTCTTTATGTCTGCAGTCTCCACAACATTTAGGTGCTCATCGCAGTGCTGCATCCTCCTTTCGATCACCTTACGTACGTCCGTCAAGAGGCTCCCGTCCTTGTCCCTGTAAATTTCGGCTCGCGGTACGAAGCCGTTGCGAGATGTGTTGAACTTCTGGTAGTACTTTGGCGTTTCTTTGGAACGACATGGCATTTCCATTTCCTCGCTCTCCGCTTCTACTGTTGGTTGTACCTGTTTCTAGTGCGATTGGGGGTCCATTATGCTGCCGTAATTCTGCAAAGTGACGTAAGCGACATTGATAGTTTTGGCCCATTTTTTGGTTATTATGCATACCCCGTAACGTGGGTAGATCACCTTAGAATGGTGCGTTGCGGCGTAAGATCTACCACCACATCAAATTTCGATCTTGTTGTTTTCATGCCTAAAGTGGTTGATCAGTGGTGAGCAGACATTCCAGGATCGAGATTTGATGTGCTTTTTTTTTAATGTTTTGTTGCTAATCCACATTTTATTTCAGGAGTAATCAGGTAAATGTTTTGTTTATAAATGCTATTAATCATGATTCCGATTGTTTTTCAAACAAATGTATAACAAAACATACACAACACACACTGACATACATTGCATATACATATCTCATCATATATTGGGAAAGGGAGGGACCATCAGGGCACTCGATTGAAACGATTTGGACAGGAGCTTGGAACTGCCTCCTCCTTGTTGTTAACATTTCGTGGATTGAGGGCGGGCTCTTCGACCCCATCTATTGGGAATATTCTGTCAATCGAGGGCTTGATTTTGCAGTTGTTCGTGAGAACTTTCTTCTGGAAGGAGATTCTTTTCCCCTGACGCGGGTTTCGCGCAAGTGTCTCTGCTTGCGGGTCCGCACAACCCTTTTTGGCCCTTCATACAGGAGAATGACTGACCACTAACAACAGCACAATCTTGATCAAATCGCTATCAGATTACTCCAGTGCTATAGGCAGCTGCCTTGCTACAATAGATGGTAGAACAATATCATCATCATCATTTTTTAGTTATTATGCATAAAATTCTTGCTCATCCTCTAAATTTCTTTCCATAGATAGATTACGACTAGATCTTGCATTCTATTACAGCAGGCATATCACAGTGTTATTTTTACACCAGATATTATACAGGGTGTTTGGTTCCGGGTTTTGGATATTTTCAGGGCTGATAGGTCTTGATGAGAGATGAAAAAGTTCCCATGGAACATAGGGTCGGAAATCACTGCTAAGTGAGTTAATCACATTTTAAGTTTTTAATTTTTGGTTATCTTTGAAGTCCTATATCTACTAAACTATCAATCGTACAAACTTTCTCAGCGCACGAATTGAAAGCTAATTACTTCTACTTCTTAGTCTCTTGGACGTAAACTTTGTAAAAATAGTTTAAAAGGCCTTAAATTGAAAAATAATGCAAAATTGGTCGAAAAAATCGACTCTTTTTCGGACATTTTTGATGATTTAAATATGAAAATAAAGCTTTTGTTAAAAAAGTTCTTCTACAAAACATGCACGAACTTGTTCCCTAAAAATGTTTCTTTGACACCAAAACTCTATCTTTTGTAGTTAAACCAAAAAATGATTTTGAAAATAACGTTCCAAATTGCATTAACTTCATGCCAAAACAATGGTCATCACCCTATCCGTCGTGCGTTCGTGTGCTGTTGCTCCATGGCATGAGGACGACTACTGCTGCTGGCTATGCTGCTGGCTTGGCTGCTGGTGATGTCATTGTATACAGAAAACGAGCTCGCTCTTTGTCGCGTCACATCTTCGCCTGTGGAATCATTCGAGGCGGAGTTTGGATTTGCGCATACTAAGTGTGACGTGCAGTTAACTTGTTTTTCGACGGAGCGAAAGGAAAGCGCCGACGAAAGTGTATTTACAAGAGCAACCATTTAAATCCTTCGCACTCGTAGCTCTGCTGCGGTGCTGTTCAGATGGGGGGGTCTGTGCGTGCGGTCATTTAGAGCATGCACTTATTTGATGCATTTCATTTTTTTTTGTATGATGTGCAAGGATGATGATTCTTCTAATTTCTTGCATAACACTCCCTCTGGGACAGAGCCTGTTTCTCAGCTCAGTTGTAAACATACAGCAATAAATTCCTTTGGAATCAATCATGGCCGTCCTTGTGAAATGATACCTTTGGGGAATCTAATCGACAAGTCGGACATTTTAGGAGATATTGGGGATTTTTAAGGAACAATGGGGATTTTTGAGGAACGTTGGGGAATTTTAGGAGATATTGGGAAGGGGAAAAGGGAACTTAGGAATCATGGGGGTCCTTGGAATTTGATACCTTTGGGGAATCTAATCAACAAGTTGGCCATTTAAGGAGAAGTTGGGGATTATTAAGGGACATTGGGGATTTTTAGGAGATATTGGGGCTTTTTAAGGAACATTGGGGATTTTTAAGGAACATTGGGGATTTTTAGGAGATATTGGGGCGGGTAAAGAGAACTTAGGAATCATGGGGGTCTTTGGGATATGATAGATTGGGGAATCTAATCAACAAGTTGGCCATTTTAGGAGAAGTTGGGGATTCTTAAGGGACATTGGGGATTTTTAGGCGATATTGGGGAATCTAATCAACAAGTTGACCATTTTAGGAGATATTGGAGATTTTTAAGGAACATTGGGAAATTTTAGGAGATATTGGGGATTTTTAAGGAACATTGGGGTTCTCAAGGTACATTGGGATTTTTTAGGAGATATTGGGAAGGGGAAAAGGGAACTTAAGAATCATGGGGGTCCTTGGGAAGTGATACCTTTGGGGAATCTAATCGACAAGTCGGACATTTAAGGAGATGTTGGGGATTCTTATGGAACATTGGGGATTTTTAGGAGATATTGGGGATTTTTAAGGAACATTGGGGATTTTAAGGAGATATTGGGGCGGGTAAAGGGAAGTTAGGAATCATGGGGGTCCTTGGGATATGATAGATTGGGGAATCTAATCGACAAGTCGGACATTTTAGGAGAATTTGGGGATTCTTAAGGAACATTGGGGATTTTTAGGAGATATTGGGGATTTTTAAGGAACAATGGGGATTTTTAAGGAACGTTGGGGAATTTTAGGAGATATTGGGAAGGGGAAAAGGGAACTAAGGAATCATGGGGGTCCTTGGAATTTGATACCTTTGGGGAATCTAATCAACAAGTTGGCCATTTAACCTTCCGTAACTCGCGCGGTTGGCTACCTGCGTTAGCACCACGCTAATGCTGAGTACAGAAAGCGAGATTTTTTCAACGTGTTGTACAAAATACAACAGCGCGATCGTTCGAGGGTTAAGGAGAAGTTGGGGATTCTTAAGGGACATTGGGGATTTTTAGGAGATATTGGGGATTTTTAAGGAACATTGGGGATTTTTAAGGAACATTAGGGAATTTTAGGAGATATTGGGGATTTTTAAGGAACATTGGAGATTTTTAAGGAACGTTGGGGAATTTTAGGAGATATTGGGAAGGGGAAAAGGGAACTTAGGAATCATGGGGGTCCTTGGAATTTGATACCATTGGGGAATCTAATCAACAAGTTGGCCATTTAAGGAGAAGTTGGGGATTCTTAAGGGACATTGGGGATTTTTAGTAGATATTGGGGATTTTTAAGGAACATTGGGGATTTTAAGGAGATATTGGGGCGGGTAAAGGGAACTTAGGAATCATGGGGGTCCTTGGGAAGTGATACCTTTGGAGAATCTAATCAACAAGTTGGCCATTTTAGGAGAAGTTCGGGATTCTAAAGAAGCATTGGGGATTTTTAGGAGATATTGGGGGTTTTTAAGGGACGATGAGGATTTTTAAGGAACATTGGGGATTTTTAGGAGATATTGAGGCGGGTAAAGAGAACTTAGGAATCATGCGGGTCCTTGAGAAATGATACCTTTGGGGAATCTAATCAACAAGTTGGACAGTTTAGAAGAAGCTATGGATTATTAAGGAACATTAGGGATTTTTAAGAGATATTGAGGATTTTTAAGGACTATTGGGGATTTTTAAGGCACATTGGGGATTTTTAAGGCACATTGGGGATTTTTAGGAGATATTGGAGAGGGTATAGGGAACTTAGGAATCATGGGGGAACCTTTGGGGAATCTAATCAACAAGTTGGACATTTTAGGAGAAGTTGGGATTTCTTAAGAAACATTGGGGATTTTTAGGAAATATTGGGGATTTTTAAGGAACATTGGGGATTTTCAAGGAACATTGGGGATTTTTAGGAGATATTGGGGATTTTTAAGGAACATTGGGGATTTTAAGGAGATATTGGGGAGGGTAAAGGGAACTTATAAATCATGGCCGTCCTTGGGAAATGATACCTTTGGGGAATCTTATCGACAAGTCGGACATTTTAGGAGAAGTTGGGGATTCTTAAGGAACATTGGGGATTTTTAGGAGATATTAGGGATTTTTAAGGAACATTGGGGATTTTAAGGAGATATTGGGGTGGGTAAAGGGAACTTACTAATCATGGCCGTCCTTGGGAAATGATACCTTTGGGGAATCTTATCGACAAGTCGGACATTTTAGGAGAAGTTGGGGATTCTTAAGGAACATTGGGGATTTTATTAGATATTTAGGATTTTTAGGGAACAATGGGAATTTTTAAGGAAAATCGATGAATTTTAGGAGATATTGGGGATTTTTAAGGAAAATTGGAGATTTTTAAGGAACATTGGGGAATTTTAGGAGATATTGGGAAGGGGAAAAGGGAACTTAGGAATCATGGGGGTCCTTGGGATTTGATACCTTTGGGGAATCTAATCAACAAGTTGGACATTTTAGGAGATGTTGGTGATTTTTAAGGCACATTGGGGACTTTTAGGCGATATTGGTAAAGGGAACTTAGGAATCATGGCGGTCCACGAGAAATGATACCTTTGGGGAATCTAATCAACAAGTTGGACATTTAAGGAGAAGTTGGGGATTCTTAAGGGACATTTGGGATTTTTAGGCGATATTGGGGAGGGTAACGGGAACTTAGGAATCATGAGGGTCCTTGGGAAATGATACCTTTGGGGAATCTAATCAACAAGTTGGCCATTTTAGGAGAAGTTCGGGATTCTTAAGAAACAATGGGGATTTTTAGGAGATATTGGGGCGAGTAAATAGAACTTAGGAATCATGGGGGTCCTTGAGAAATGATACCTTTGGGGAATCTAATCAACAAGTTGGACATTTTAGAAGAAGTTGGGGATTCTTAAGAAACATTGGGAATTTTTAGGAGATATTGGGATTTTTTTATGGAACGTTCGGGATTTTTAGGAAATATTGGGGAGGGTATAGGGAACTTAGGATTAATGGGCGTCCTTGGGAAATGATACCCTTGGGGAATCTAAACAACAAGCTGGACATTTTAGAAGAAGTTAGGGATTCTTAAGGAGAAATTAGGGATTTTTAAAAGAACGTTTGAGATATTCCAACTTATTCGATAGATTTCCCAAAGCCATTTTTTCCTAAGAAGACCTCCATGATTCCTATGTTTCCTTTACCCTCTCCAATATCTCCTAAAAATTACCAATGTTTCCTAAAAAATCCCCTACTTTTGCTAAGATGTTCAACTTGTTGCTTAGGTTCCCCAAAGGTATCATTTCCCACGCAGACCCCCATAATTCCTAAGTTCCCCTTACTCTCCCCAATATTTCCTTAAATCCCAATCTTTCCTTAAAAAATCTCCAATACCTTCTCCAAAGCCCCAAAATTCCTTAAAAAATCCCCTATATCTTCTAAAAAGCCCCAACATTCCTTAAAAAATCCCCAATATCTCCTCAAATTTCCAATGTTCTTCAAGAAACCCCAACTTCTCCTAAGAGGTCGAACTAAATCTAACGAATCTCAAAGGTATCATTTCCCAAGGACCTCCAAGTTCCGATTACCCTCCATAATATCTCCTACAATTCCCAACTCTCCTTGAAAAGATCCCAATATTTCCTAAAATTCCCCAACGTCATGAAAAATCTCCAATATCTCCTGAAAATCCCCAAAGTTCCATAAAAATCTCCAATTTCTCCTAAAAATCTCCAATGTTCCCTAAAAATCCCCAATATCTTCTAAAAATCCCCAATGTTCCTTAAAAATCCTCAATGTTCCTTAAAAATCCCCAATATCTCCTAAAAATCCCCAATGTTATTTAAAAATCCCCAACTTCTCCTAAAATGTCCAACTTGTTGATTAGATTCCCCAATGGTATCATTTCCCAAGGACCCCCATGATTCCTAAGTTCCCTTAACCCTCCCCAATATCTCCTAAAAATCCCCAATGTTCCTTAAAAATCCCCAATATCTCCTAAAAATTCCCAATGTTCCTTAAGAATCCCCAACTTCTCCTAAAATACCCAACTTGTTGATTAGATTCCCCATAGGTATAATTTCCCAAAGTCCCCCATGATTCCTAAGTTCTCTTTACCTTCCCCAATATCTCCTAAAAATTCCCAATGTTCCTTAAAAATCCCCAATATCTCCTAAAAATTCCCATTGTTCTTTAAGAATCCTTAACTTCTTCTAAAATGTCCAACTTGTTGACTAGATTCCCCAAAGGTTTCATTTCCCAAGGATCCCCATGACTCCTTAGTTCTTTTTACCCTCCCTAACATCTCCTTAAAATCCCCAATGTTCCTTAAAAATCCCCAATATCTCCAAAACATCCCCAATGTCCCTTAAAAATCCCCAATATCTCCTTAAAATTTACAATGTTTCTTAAGAATCCCGAACTTCTCCTAAAATGGCCAACTTGTTGATTAGATTCCCCAAAGGTATCAATTCCCGTGGACCGCCATGATTCCTAAGTTCCCTTTTCCCCTTCCCAATATCTCCTAAAAATCCCCAATGTTCCTTAAAAATCCCCAATATCTCCTAAAAATCCCCAATGTTTCTTAAGAAACCCCAACTTCTTTTAAAATGGCCAACTTGTTGATTAGATTCCGCAATCTATCATATCCCAAGGACCCCCATGATTCCTAAGTTCCCTTAACCCGCCCCAATATCTCCTAAAAATCCCCAATGTTCCTTCAAAATCCCCAATATCTCCTAAAAATCCCCAATGTCCCTTAAGAATCCCAAACTTCTCCTAAAATGTCCAACTTGTTGATTAGATTCCCTAAAGTTATCAAATCCCAAGGACCCCCATGGTTCCTAAGTTCCCTTTTCCCCTTCCCAATATCCCCTAAAATTCCCCAATGTTCCTTAAAAATCCTCAATGTTCCTTAAAAAGCCCCAATTTCTCCTAAAAATCCCCAATGTTTCTTAAGAATCCCCAACTTCTCCTAAAATGGCCAACTTGTTGATTAGATTCCCTAATCTATCATATCTCAAGCACCCCCCATGATTTCTAATTTCCCTTTACCCTCCCCAATATCGCCTAAAAATCCCCAATGTTCCTTAAGAATCCCCAACTTCTCCTAAAATGTCCAACCTGTTGATTAGATTCCCCAAAGGTATCATTTCCCGAGGACCGCCATGATTCCTAAGTTCCCTATACCCTCTCCAATATCTCCTAAATATCCCCAATGTGCCTTAAAAATCCCCAATGTGCCTTAAAAATCCCCAATAGTCCTTAAAAATCCTCAATATCTCCTAAAAATCCCCAATGTTCCTTAATAATCCATAGCTTCTTCTAAACTGTCCAACTTGTTGATTAGATTCCCCAAAGGTATCGTTTCTCAAGGACCCGCATGATTCCTAAGTTCCCTTTTCCCCTTCCCAATATCTCCTAAAATTCCCCAATGTTCCTTAAAAATCTCCAATTTTCCTTAAAAATCCCCAATATCTCCTAAAATTCATCGATTTTCCTTAAAAATTCCCATTGTTCCCTAAAAATCCTAAATATCTAATAAAATCCCCAATGTTCCTTAAGAATCCCCAACTTCTCCTAAAATGTCCGACTTGTCGATAAGATTCCCCAAAGGTATCATTTCCCAAGGACGGCCATGATTAGTAAGTTCCCTTTACCCACCCCAATATCTCCTTAAAATCCCCAATGTTCCTTAAAAATCCCTAATATCTCCTAAAAATCCCCAATGTTCCTTAAGAATCCCCAACTTCTCCTAAAATGTCCGACTTGTCGATAAGATTCCCCAAAGGTATCATTTCCCAAGGACGGCCATGATTTATAAGTTCCCTTTACCCTCCCCAATATCTCCTTAAAATCCCCAATGTTCCTTAAAAATCCCCAATATCTCCTAAAAATCCCCAATGTTCCTTGAAAATCCCCAATGTTCCTTAAAAATCCCCAATATTTCCTAAAAATCCCCAATGTTTCTTAAGAAATCCCAACTTCTCCTAAAATGTCCAACTTGTTGATTAGATTCCCCAAATGTTCCCCCATGATTCCTAAGTTCCCTATACCCTCTCCAATATCTCCTAAAAATCCCCAATGTGCCTTAAAAATCCCCAATGTGCCTTAAAAATCCCCAATAGTCCTTAAAAATCCTCAATATCTCTTAAAAATCCCTAATGTTCCTTAATAATCCATAGCTTCTTCTAAACTGTCCAACTTGTTGATTAGATTCCCCAAAGGTATCATTTCTCAAGGACCCGCATGATTCCTAAGTTCTCTTTACCCGCCTCAATATCTCCTAAAAATCCCCAATGTTCCTTAAAAATCCTCATCGTCCCTTAAAAACCCCCAATATCTCCTAAAAATCCCCAATGCTTCTTTAGAATCCCGAACTTCTCCTAAAATGGCCAACTTGTTGATTAGATTCTCCAAAGGTATCATTTCCCAAGGACCCCCATGATTCTTAAGTTCCCTTTTCCCCTTCCCAATGTCTCCTAAAAATCCCCAATGTTCCTTAAAAATCTTCAATGTTCCTTAAAAATCCCCAATATCTCCTAAAAATCCCCAATGTTCCTTAAAAATCCCCAATATCTCCTTAAATGATCAACTTGTTGATTAGATTCCCCAATATCGCCTTAAAATCCCCAATGTCCCTTAAGAATCCCCAAATTCTCCTTAAATGGCCAACTTGTTGATTAGATTCCCCAAAGGTATCACTTCCCAAGGACCCCCATGATTCCTAAGTTCCCTTTACCCGCCCCAATATCTCCTTAAAATCCCCAATGTTCCTTAAAAATCCCCAATATCTACTAAAAATCCCCAATGTCCCTTAAGAATCCCCAACTTCTCCTTAAATGGCCAACTTGTTGATTAGATTCCCCAATGGTATCAAATTCCAAGGACCCCCATGATTCCTAAGTTCCCTTTTCCCCTTCCCAATATCTCCTAAAATTCCCCAACGTTCCTTAAAAATCTCCAATGTTCCTTAAAAATCCCCAATATCTCCTAAAATTTCCTAATGTTCCTTAAAAATCCCCAATGTTCCTTAAAAATCCCCAATATCTCCTAAAAATCCCCAATGTCCCTTAAGAATCCCCAACTTCTCCTTAACCCTCGAACGATCGCGCTGTTGTATTTTGTACAACACGTTGAAAAAATCTCGCTTTCTGTACTCAGCATTAGCGTGGTGCTAACGCAGGTAGCCAACCGCGCGAGTTACGGAAGGTTAAATGGCCAACTTGTTGATTAGATTCCCCAAAGGTATCAAATTCCAAGGACCCCCATGATTCCTTAGTTCCCTTTTCCCCTTCCCAATATCTCCTAAAATTCCCCAACGTTCCTTAAAAATCCCCATTGTTCCTTAAAAATCCCCAATATCTCCTAAAAATCCCCAATGTTCCTTAAGAATCCCCAAATTCTCCTAAAATGTCCGACTTGTCGATTAGATTCCCCAATCTATCATATCCCAAGGACCCCCATGATTCCTAACTTCCCTTTACCCGCCCCAATATCTCCTTAAAATCCCCAATGTTCCTTAAAAATCCCCAATATCTCCTAAAAATCCCCAATGTTCCATAAGAATCCCCAACATCTCCTTAAATGTCCGACTTGTCGATTAGATTCCCCAAAGGTATCACTTCCCATATAGCCGAGGCGGTAAACGCACGGGTATTCAGCATGACCATGCTGAGGGTGACGGGTTCGATTCCCGGTCAGTCCAGGATCTTTTCGTAAAAGGAAATTTCCTTGACTTCCTTGGGCATAGAGTATCTTCGTGCCTGCCACACGATATACACATGCAAAATGGTCATTGGCAGAGGAAGCTCTCAGTTAAAAACTGTGGAAGTGCTCATAGAACACTAAGCTGAGAAGCAGGCTTTGTCCCAGTGAGGACGTTACGCCAAGAAGAAGAAGTATCACTTCCCAAGGACCCCCATGATTCTTAAGTTCCCTTTTCCCCTTCCCAATATCTCCTAAAAAATCCCAATGTACCTTGAGAACCCCAATGTTCCTTAAAAATCCCCAATATCTCCTAAAATTTCCCAATGTTCCTTAAAAATCTCCAATATCTCCTAAAATGGTCAACTTGTTGATTAGATTCCCCAATATCGCCTAAAAATCCCCAATGTCCCTTAAGAATCCCCAACTTCTCCTAAAATGGCCAACTTGTTGATTAGATTCCCCAATCTATCATATCCCAAAGACCCCCATGATTCCTAAGTTCTCTTTACCCGCCCCAATATCTCCTAAAAATCCCCAATGTTCCTTAAAAATCCCCAATGTTCCTTAAAAAGCCCCAATATCTCCTAAAAATCCCCAATGTCCCTTAATAATCCCCAACTTCTCCTTAAATGGCCAACTTGTTGATTAGATTCCCCAAAGGTATCAAATTCCAAGGACCCCCATGATTCCTAAGTTCCCTTTTCCCCTTCCCAATATCTCCTAAAATTCCCCAACGTTCCTCAAAAATCCCCATTGTTCCTTAAAAATCCCCAATATCTCCTAAAATGTCCGACTTGTCGATTAGATTCCCCAAAGGTATCATTTCACAAGTGTAGGATCCAAGACTTGATCATAGTAGCCTTGTTATATGTAATTGTCATATGCATCGTAATAATAAATCATTATTGTTCTAACCACCGACTTGAAGAGTCTACATTTGGCGACGAGAATAAATTACAACGATAGCAAGCAAGAAGAAAGGACAAAAGGATCACCTGGATCTAGCGAACAAGTTTGTCTTTCAAAGGATGATTGCTGATGATTCGTAGGTATAGCCGTAATTGACTGCTCTTAGGGTTGATGCCAGGAATCCTAATAATTGGCCCAGATTCTCAGGGATGAAGTTTATAGTGAGTAAGAGTCATTGCGCTAAGCGAATACTCGTTGCTTATATAAACCCCAGAATCTTAGGGATGGAACCAATTAGTAAAGGTATGGTCCCGGAGCAAGTAAAATGGTCTCGGATGCTCTCAGGGATGATTGCAGCAATTCTGAAAAGGCCCCGGATTCTAAGGGATGCATTTTATAACAAAAGAGAGTCCCTTCACAAAGTGTAAACTTTCTGCAACTATAAAACCCGCAATCTTAGGGATGATGCCTATTCGAGAAGGTGTGCACCCAGAGCAACGACGTTAGCGTGAGTCTCAGAGGCGATCCTTGAGGGATGAAGCTCACAGTAATGTGGAACCCATGATATAAGATGGTAGTACGCTAATAAAATGGACCCAGAGGCGATCCTCGAGGGATGAATCCACTGATCGGCGGAACCCAATTGAATTGGGATGAAGTACGCAGTTCTACCTGAAGTAGAATTAAAGGCGGAACCTTGTTGTTGGGATGGAGTACACTTATCTATGATAGTGGAACCCAGACAAAAGGATGAAGTACGCCGGGCCAAATCTGGCGGTATGATCTCAGCTATGAGAATTTTCAATGGACAACCACGAAAACAGAACCGAGGTCAATTTGTGAAATGACTCAGGAAAAGTCCTGGTACTTTTAGGGATGGCTTTCTTATGTTCAATTCCCACAAAAAAAAATGCATGGTGAGCATTACGTGAAATTTTGTTTGTGGAATTAATCATTAGAAATTCAATGTACAGGTAATGAGGTCAATCCATTGAAAATCCCTAGTGGACTGCTGAGTGCTGAGTTGGCTGTATACAATGTACACTTTATTTTTATATTGAAGGCAAAGCAGCGAAGTCAAGACCGAAGCGAATGGATCAACGCCGAAATTACTATCATCTGGGAGAGGAACCACTGTGGATTTGATGGATTACGAAAAAGGAATAGCATGTCCCCACAATATAGCAGACTGGACTTGATCAAAAGGCAGTAAGGAAAACAAGTAATGAGCTGAAAGAACATCGAATGGATGGTGAGTTACTTATACTTTCTCTTGAATATCAGTCAAGTTTGAAAATTATTGATAATATAAAATAATAAGATAGATTATGTAAATCAACGCCTACGTAGAACAACAATATTGTGGGATTGTGTAGATATAATAATTTTAATTTCAAAGATAGCCTCATCAATTTGATTCAGATTAAAAAAAAAGTGAATGCTTGAAGTACTTAGACTGATAATTTTTGAATAGATATCAGCGGAAAAAAATATATTATGAACAATTCGCTGGTTTTCTGCACATTATAACTAAAAAAATTGAATGGAATTTTGATACTTGCTTTGGGTATTCATTGCAGTAAAACATGCATTTATCACACTACACATATTACAATAATTCAACCATTTTATCCAAGTATTTGAAGAAGTTTGGAGATGTTTCTCATCACTATGCAGTGTAAACAATGTAGATTACAAACGTGATCAATGATATAATAAGAAAAGATGATTGAAGATTGAAAAGTAAGAAATGTTATACAACAATCAACTAGACAATCAATTAATTTATACGGTTATCATGAAGATTAGTTAACGTAGATTAACAGCCTTCAAACCCTCGAAAGTTTCTCAATGGCCTTTTTTTTTCGTTCAGTACACAATTAATCAATAAAAAAAAACAAGCTGTAAATATGGCTCCACATGATGATAGGTATTTAATACTTGTATTTTAGTCTGACACATGCATTTATTGATTAGCAAAAATCTCATCAGTTTTGAGATTAAAATATCGTTCTTTCTCAGGAAGTCATGATGAATTATTATGCAACTCTATTAAGATACTTCATTGAGATGCAACTGAGATGATGATTGCGAAATTTTATAAAATAAAAATAATAAAAGGAAATGTTTTGAAAAGATCGACATCAAACCTTTGTATTCAAATATGCAATTTTAAAATATTTATAGTTGGAAGTTTTTTGAAAACTACGTTAAAAAAAAATAATTCAAATAATTTGATTATAACTGCCATTATTCAATATGTGCTGCATTAGTAAAAAAATGTTGGAGTTTGAGTTAAATAGGTGTAAAATCAATTTGTCATAACTAAGAGTTAGCATCAGTTACAATAGCTTTCAGGCAGTCAATAGATCAACGCTGCATGAATAGTAGAATAGAGATCACTTTTGTTTGCAGTTGAAAAGCTTTCTTTCAATGTTTTTAAATTAAACATTAGGCTTTGTGGAATAACTGTTTTTAAATAAATGTTAATATGGTGTATCAAAATAGAAAATCAACTTATAATTTTATCAGCTTGGAATGCTATCAGTAAGCTCTACCCAAGTAATCACAAAATATTTATTCCACTTTGCGTGTCAATATATTGCTCTTAAAAGGCTGACATACCCCGTATAGACCGTGCAATAATTCTCAAAAGGATTCAGTTAATATTAGATTGTTTGTACAGCAGTAAAAGTTGATGATATGAAATTTCAATTCAAACCAAAGTGGGATAATAAATCATATAGTATCATCATAAGGTTACTATTTACCAACCAACCCAAACTGATTCAAATATTAGTACAATTTCATATAGATTCAAGGCTTGTAAAATCGGATAAGCGAGTTCTCTTTCTTCGATGTTGCAATTCTGAACATTAGCAAATAGTGAAGTTTGATGAAGAATTGAAATCAAGGCATCGAAAACTCAAGGAAAAAAGGATGAGTATACATGATGCCTTCAAATATCAAGATTACCAGCTTATCAAAATCTTTGTCAAGAGAGTGCATCAGAGGTTCTATTTCTGTATCATAAAAGTTTATGTTTAGATCTCTTCTACATTGTATCCGCCATTTCAGATATTGACTGATATCGAGGCCACGACAGAAATAATCGGTAGATCAAAGAAACGGAACACGATCATCTTACTGGAAGGCTGCTTGAATTATCTGACGGACGCATTTCATACACTAACCGAAGGGAAGCCATCGGCACATAGATGGTGCCATATGACATTACATATTATATATTTTAATAACTTTAAACATAAAGTATGAAAGGGGGGAAAGATGTAGGATCCAAGACTTGATCATAGTAGCCTTGTTATATGTAATTGTCATATGCATCGTAATAATAAATCATTATTGTTCTAACCACCGACTTGAAGAGTCTACAACAAGGACGGCCATGATTGATTCCAAAGGAATTTATTGCTGTATGTTTACAACTGAGCTGAGAAACAGGCTCTGTCCCAGAGGGAGTGTTATGCAAGAAATTAGAAGAATCATCATCCTTGCACATCATACAAAAAAAAATGAAATGCATCAAATAAGTGCATGCTCTAAATGACCGCACGCACAGACCCCCCCATCTGAACAGCACCGCAGCAGAGCTACGAGTGCGAAGGATTTAAATGGTTGCTCTTGTAAATACACTTTCGTCGGCGCTTTCCTTTCGCTCCGTCGAAAAACAAGTTAACTGCACGTCACACTTAGTATGCGCAAATCCAAACTCCGCCTCGAATGATTCCACAGGCGGAGATGTGACGCGACAAAGAGCGAGCTCGTTTTCTGTATACAATGACATCACCAGCAGCCAAGCCAGCAGCATAGCCAGCAGCAGTAGTCGTCCTCATGCCATGGAGCAACAGCACACGAACGCACGACGGATAGGGTGATGACCATTGTTTTGGCATGAAGTTAATGCAATTTGGAACGTTATTTTCAAAATCATTTTTTGGTTTAACTACAAAAGATAGAGTTTTGGTGTCAAAGAAACATTTTTAGGGAACAAGTTCGTGCATGTTTTGTAGAAGAACTTTTTTAACAAAAGCTTTATTTTCATATTTAAATCATCAAAAATGTCCGAAAAAGAGTCGATTTTTTCGACCAATTTTGCATTATTTTTCAATTTAAGGCCTAAACTATTTTTACAAAGTTTACGTCCAAGAGACTAAGAAAGTAGAAGTAATTAGCTTTCAATTCGTGCGCTGAGAAAGTTTGTACGATTGATAGTTTAGTAGATATAGGACTTCAAAGATAACCAAAAATTAAAAACTTAAAATGTGATTAACTCACTTAGCAGTGATTTCCGACCCTATGTTCCATGGGAACTTTTTCATCTCTCATCAAGACCTATCAGCCCTGAAAATATCCAAAACCCGGAACCAAACACCCTGTATATAATATACCAAAAAATATCGAAATTTTGAATGGCGCTTACGTCACTTTGCAGAATTACGGCAGTATGGTTTGCCGTTCGCCGATGTCCAAGTATTCGGGTCTATTTGAGAGATGGGCTCAGAAGAGGGTCAGTGTCAGCTGCTCTCAGGGAAAGAGCAACTAACGAAATTGCCGGGGCTGGGATCGAACCCATGACCATCTGCTTCTATCTATTCTATTCTAGTGCTTGCACAGCCAGTATTGAAAAGCATCCTGGAAATATCAAATTTCCTTTGATATTTTCTTGTCAGCATTAATATTTGCAGCATGCCAGAGACATGACAATAATATTAAAATGGCCAGGCTCACTGTGCAGACTAATGGGGTGGAAGATACAGTGACCCCACAATTTATGAATCGGTAAAAATGACCACAGTTTATGGATCACTCCATTTGATCAACATGGTGATTCATAAATAGTGTACAAAAATTAAGGTGATTCATCGGTGTGGGGTCACTGTAATTCAAAAATTTTGGGCAATCAGGTTGTCCACTTATGAATAACACGATAGACAAACCCTTTTGAATTGAATGAAGGAAGAAACGGGGACAACCGTACCAACCGTTTAGTTTTAGGGTAATGGTGTTTGAATGTAAAATCTTTGGGAGTTGTTCTGCTAAAAAGGTTAAGACACACTCCGTTTTATTTAGCGTCTTCTCCTGGGATGGGGAACAGGCATTTCTTCATGTGTCCTGGCGTCAAAGCCTAGGCTTAAGCGCCATTACTCTTAGAGGCGATTTCTTCACCCTGGCTTAAGCGTTAAGCCAGGTTTAACTGTATGGGTAAGCCTGGCTTACCGGTTAAGCCGAGGTGAAGAAATCGGCTCTTATGGTAATTAACAAAGCAGCTCAACAAAACTTAACACTGTCGGGGCCCGTGGCGTAGTTTGTCACACGTTCGCTTCACATGCGGATGGTCATGGATTTGATTCCCAGCCCCGTCATTTGCAATTTTTCGTCAGTTGCTCTTCACCGAGAGTGGCTGACACTGATTCTCTTATGAGCCCCATGGCTTAAATGGACCCGGATACCTGGAAATCGGCCTACCGTAATCCGGGGTCAAATTGATCACTTTAAAACAACTTTTGCGGATAACATCAGTGCCTGTTCGAATATTGCCAAAAGAATTTCTGTAAAACCAGTACCCAGTGGATCTCCATGGAACTATGTGACAGAATTTTGTTCAACAAATTTAAACTTTAAGTTAAATAACTTCAAATATTAAAATATTGGAAATGCCACTTTGGGGCGAAATTGATCAGTATACAATTAAGCATCGACACTTTTTCCTAAAAAATTAAAAGTCTACACTCATCTCTAAACATCTACGAATCAGATGACGTAAAAAGTTTAAGATCATTATGACGCTTAAGAGTTCCTAGTATGGAATTACAATGTAGTACCCGAGTGATCAATTTCACCCCGCTGATCAATTTGACCCCGGTTTACGGTACTCATAATTAGGGGTCGCAGTACCGACCACTTTTGATGAGTACCGGTATTTCGATACTCGGGCTTACAGTACCGGTAGTACCGGTAAAATACCGGTACTGGGAAATTTTTCACTAAAATAAAGAATAATTTATTTTGCACAAGACAATTTACCAGTTACACTAGTTTACAAAATAAAACGAAAGTCGTAAACTTCTGTCAACGACCAAAATTTTTGAAGCACAATTTAGCGCTGATTTCGAAACCGTGCTTAAAACATTTTTAAGTAGAAAGGTGTTTGAGTTTTAGCTCAATATCGAGTTTTACAATTTTTTAAAATTTGGAATTTACTGAAATTCAAATATCTTGCGTTTTGTTCAACCAATTCTAAATCTTTTCCCATAAATTAAAAGCTGAACATAATACCATTCGATCATCTGAAGACAGGTTTTATGTCAGATTAATGAATTTCAAGATATTGGCGAGATTTGGGGATGATCACCTTGAATTTTAGCAAAATTTCCAAAAATATGTGAAGAAATGTATTTTTTTTTCAATAGGAAAAAAAAAACAATTTAAAAATTATTCCTCGACGTTTGTTTGCCATATCATATGTAGGCAGGTTACAGTAAAAAATTCAGCTCAATCGGAGCATTGATTACGGAGAATGAGATGTGTGAAGTGAGCGACTTTTTTTTTTAAATAGAACAAAAATCGATTTCAAATCATCTGCCTTGTATGGAAAGTCGAAAAAATTTCCACGCTACTGTATTTTTTTCCATCTCGTTTTCGAACTCAGGGCATGATTCTACACCAAAAACGATCATTAGCTTACCGAGTTCAAAAATGCTGTAAACTAGTGTTATTTCTGAATTCCGGTTTTCAGGGAAGTCATACATATAGGGAAGTGGAACCATCTCGGCAGGGCTCCTATTTTGGGCACTTTTCTGCTATAACTCAGTAAATTTTGAACCTATTGACACAAGTTTTGGAACGCGGTGAGATAGGTATAGTATCTAGCCGTGTACAAAATTTCAAGTCAATTGGTTTATAATTGACTGAGTGCAAAGAGTGCTCAAAATACCGGCAACTGCTTAAGTGGCTCGCTACCCAAAGCTAAACAGAAACTGTTTTTGGAGCTATTCTTTAGCTTCTGCGCAGTTTGATAGGGAGTACATATCTCGGTCAGTCTTAAATAAAACAGGAACAACTATACATGCACCTAAATCAGATAGATAGTTGCAAGGTAAAAAACGAAGGTTTAACTGATTTTTCCTTGATGATGCTAGCAACGGATTCTAAAAACATAAGAAATAACAGGAAACCCTAATCTAACGAGTTTTACTTCAAGCTAGTGAATTCATATCCAAAACTCAACGTTCATAGGCTGATACAAATTTTATTTTGACTTTTTGTCTCCCCCCCTTCAAAATTTTTTGGCTAGATTTTGCATTTTGAGGGGGCAGATAAAAAATATTTATCAAAATTTCGGGTCTTGCTTAAAATTCTTTAACAAATCCGATGAGTTTTTAATATTTTTCAAATTAAATGCTTTATTATTTTTATCCCCCCCCTCGACCGGTCAAGGAGTGGTGGGACAAAAAGTAAAATAAATATTTTTAACGGCCTAATCAATCATTGCTATGATATCCTGGATTTGCAGGAAGGTTGCATATATGAAGTGTTTGTGACAAAGTACTTGGTTTCAAATGTTTTCGTTTATTAGCATTGCATATTGGCTATACTAATGACCGGATTACAGCACTTCGGGAGAGATTTCACGGTACCGAAAGTACCGGTACTAAGGTTCAGTCAGTACCGGTATTTCGGTACCAAAATTTGGTCGGTAATACCGGTATTTTCGGTACCGGTACTACCGGTACTACATCCCTACTCATAATGGACCCCCAATCGGACTGAAAAGGAACAACGGCCATCGATCATCCTTGTGCTCATCATTCTACCATGTAGTAGAAAAGTGAAAGCAGCAGAAAGGCAGCCAGTTCAATAAAGTAAAATAAAATACATCTAGGAGCTGTACAATACTGTATGTGCAGCTGTCAATTGAAGTCGCTCACGTAGTGCCCTAGTGGACAATAGAGCTGTAAATTAGGTTAAGTGATTAAGAATAAAAAAAATTAACACTCCGCAGACCGCTCGCAAGAATTTCCTAAAGGCAGTATCAGCTGTGAACTGCTGGTATACGTAATTCTTCAACGCTGTAACGTACACCACAAACTATTCTTCCATACTTTTTATTCGTAAATTTTCACCAGGTTGCGAAGTGAAAAAACACGTAATCGCCACATCACTGGGACTTTAAACGAGCGCGGCTGTAACGTCACACTCTAAGATCACACACAACTCATGTATTATTTTCCACACATTGATTGTGCCTTATACCGATTCTTCTCTGCTTGGAAATATTGGTCTTGAAAACCATCGTCACAGGACAGATTTTTCCTGATACTTGCCGGAAGGCATAGCGCCAGCAGCGTTTTCACATATCAGCCGAAAACAACGCGAAATCGAAAAAAAAAACCGTGACAGCTATTTTCAAATGCGACTGTCCGCGCGCGTAGCCTACTGCGTTTTATCGAACCCATGACCATCTGCTTCTGAAGCAAACGTGTGACCAATTGCGTTACGGGCTCCGGCTCTGAAAAAAATTGCATCTGATTCCGTTTGTCCCGGTGTTGCTCTAGAGCAACCATGCGAAATAGAGGATTGAAGGATTTCTGGCATTGTAAGGCTGCGCAATTGACGAGACTAAGATCGGCGTAATGAGGAGGCCGTATTAACAACCAGTAGGGTCAGTTCCAGCTAGATGCCCTGACCATTATCGTTGTCGATCTGACTAATGAGGAGGATAATCTTCGACAGACTATTGAGATACACCAAGTGTAGACCGTCCAGCAACCAGTTCGGCTTCTGGAAAGGGAAGATGGCCCTAGATGCTATCGTGACGGTTACTAAAGCTACTGAAATAACTCCTTAGCGTGAGGGCGGGAATCCGCTACTGTGAGGCGGTGACTTGATGTAAGAAACGTGTTCAATAGCGCCATTTGGGTTACTCTGGCAAGTCCGCTCCTATATCTTGAGATACCCGGGTACTCATACAAGGATGAGTAATGGAATCAAACTCGGCACCGTGATCTGGGGTCAAATTGATCACTTTAGAACAACTTTTGCGGATAACATTTCAACTTAAAGTTGAATAACTCAAAATATCAAAAAATTTAAAATGACGCTTTGGGGAGAAATTGATCTGCATGCAATTAAACATCGGTTAGAGACGAAAATTACCTTCTCTGCTCAATTTTGCTCTTCTTCCAGAATAACGCGTTAAAACTCTTACAACAAGTGAATATGACTGTTAATATTCAAAAATTTCATTTTGCAATTGCCTCATAAACGCCTAAAGGTAGGCAATTTCCTTTGAAATAAGTTATTTCTATTGCAATATCATCAAAAACATTTTTTTTTTCTACTTATTCATATTCAGAATAGCTACATAGACACATTCTACCGTGACGTTACAACGTTTCGACGCCTTTTTTGTCAGATGTTCCATTATAACTCGTAAATTCGACCGTAAGCCCTCGAATATGTGGATTCCTTGTAAAGTTTTCAATATGTACGATATGTTGAAGAGTTAGTTTTCATTGAGAAAGTATATTTTAAATGAGAATGAGTAGCGTGACGCTACAACGTTGTAACGTCATGCTACTAATTCCCATGTTTACCATACTTTTCCAATGAAAACTAATGGTTAAACAGATTAAACTTATTGGAAATTTTACAAGGATTTCGAATATGAAAAAATATTTGAGGGTTTACGGTCGAATTTACGAGTTATAGTGGAATATCTCACAGAAAAGGCGTCAAAACGTTGTAACGCCACGGTAGAATGTGTTATAACTTAACAATAAAGGCTCCACAAAATATGAAAAAAGAAAATTTACAGGAAGTGATAGTGATTTTAGCTAACTCAGAAACACACTTAGGGGCTGTCCATAAACCACGTGGTCATGAGGGGGGGGGGGGGGGGGGTTCGGCCAATGACCATTTTGTATGGACGAATAAAAAATTTTGTATGGAGTAATGACCACGGCGGGGGGGGAGGGGGGGGGGGGTTGAGAAGTCCCAAAAAAATGACCACGTGGTTTATGGACAGCCCCTTAAGGTTGAAGGATTCGTCATTGACTTAATCGTCATCATTGAAAAAAGCAGTTTTCTTGTTCAAAGCTGAAAACTTCGCAGTAAAAATTTATTCACCGTATTGCGGATACATAATGAATATATTTTCAATGCGAACATTCAAGTTTTGAGTGAGAAAACTGCTTTCGAACTTTCAATGATGACAATTATGTCAATGACGAATATTTCAACCTTGAAATTCCTAAAAAAATAAGGCAAAACTAACTTTTTTCTAAACATTTAAAAATCCATACTCATCTCTAGATATCTATGAACTAGATGAAGTTTGAGGTCATTACGACGTTTAGAAGTTCCTAGCATGGAATAACAATGTAGTACACGAATTATCGATTTCACCCCGCTGATCAATTTGATTCCGGTTTACAGTACCGTAAACCGGGGTCTAATTGATCAGCGGGGTGAAATTGATCATTCGAATACTACATTGTAATTCCATATTAGGAACTCTTAAGCGTCATAATGATCTTAAACTTTTTACGTCATCTGGTTCGTAGAAGTCTAGAGATGAGTGTAGACTATTGATTTTTAGAAAAAAGATAGTTTTGCCTTATTTTTTTTTAGGAATTTGCAATGTATTTATCATTTTGCTGAAATCATTGCTACTAAACAATCGATTGCTACTAAGACTTCCCGTAAATTCTATGTTTTAACATTTTTGTGGAGCCTTGGTTGGGAAGTTTTGTAGCTAATCAGAGCATGAAATAGTTAAAAATAAGTTCTTTTTATGATGAAATAGTCAATTATTGTGATAGAAATCACTTATTACAAATACAATTGCCTACCTTTAGGCGTTTAAGGGGAAATTTCAACATTTAATTTTGCATTTAAAGCATTAAATTCACTAGTTGTAAGATTTTAAACGCGTTATTCTGTTTTAGAAGAGCAAAATTAAGCGGAGAAGGATATTTTCCTTTCCATCCGATGCTTAATTGTACACTGATCAATTTCGCCCCAAAGTGGCATTTCCAATTTTTTGATATTTGGAGTTATTTTGCTTAAACTTTAAATTTGTTAAACAAAATTCTATTACATGGTTCCATGGAGATCCACTGGGTACTGGTTTTACAGACATTATTTTGGCAATATTTGAATTGGCACTGATGTTATCCGCAAAAGTTGTTTTAAAGTGATCAATTTGACCCCAGATTACGGTACTTGTACTCAATTATCCTTGTGCCCACGGTTTCATCAAGTACGCAACCACATGCTTGCCAGATGTGGTAGTAGCATTGGCGTAACTAGAGGGGGGGCCAGGGGGGCCATGCCGCCCCCAGAATCCGCTAGCCCCCCCCCCCCCCCAGAATCCGCTAGGCCCCCCCCAGAAATTTTTCATGACTTTATATATGGAAATTAGAAAAAATCTGAAAACCACTATCGTGGTGACAAACATAGATCTATATTCTCAATTTAGTTGAAAATCGGAGTTTTCGACTAGCGAAGTTGGATTTTTCTCCAAATCCGTGCGTCGGACCTAACTTCGGAAGTGGTGCGCTGTATAGCAAACAGCAAACAGCTATACAGTGCACCACTTCCGAAGTTAGGTCCGACGCACGGATTTAGAGAAAAATCCAACTTCGCTAGTCAAAAATTCCGGGTTTCAACTGCACGTACAGTAATAGAAATTTATTTGGCATAATATGTATATGTTTAAATTGACAGTTATTGGAGACAATTCTGAACTTGTCACTCTTTACAAGATCATTGTCCAAAATGGTCTATGTAATTAGTTAGTTTTGTTTGGAAATATTATATAATCAGAATTATATAAAAAGCAATACTTTGTACATCTTTTTTTTCAAATCGCTGAGAAATTAAATCTAAATGATAATTTCCAGGAATTCCTGGATGGGTATCTTTAAGAATCTTTGAATTTTCAAGCAGCATTACTGCAAAATATGGTTAAGTGATTCTTTATGGAAATCCAGTATCTGGTTGAATTTGGAATGGAATTCCAGCAAAAGTTTGTGAATTCCTAGTGAGAATAGATGTACGTAGCTGAAACGTAAACGCGAATGTATTCATTAAAACCATGCTGGAGGTGATTTCTAGTCGGTCACTATTAATTTCTTTTATTTCGTGGGCCAGGTGTATTTTTTCGTCTATCAAACAAAGCACAAATTCAAATGGTCAATGAGGAAGTTTTAATATATTTAATAGCTGGTGCTGCAAGATGTAATCGTAAACTCGAAGGTATTTATGATTGGACTTATAAAAGACTTGGTATTCATGAGATAATTGTGAAAGAATTCCTGAATGATTTCTTGGAGAATTTATTGGCTTCTATGTCCCTCTAAAATTATCTAAAAGAATTTCAATACAAATAGCTGGAGGAATTCCTCTAGAAATCCTTCAAATTATTCAAAAAATCTACAAGTAATCCTAAAAAAACCCTAGGGTGAATCCCTGAAAAACATTATGAACGGAATACTGTAATTTTTTAACTAACCGCTGAATAAATTTTTAAAAAAATCCCGAGAGTAATTTCGGAAGAAATCATTACAAGAATTCTCGGAGCAATACCTGCAGGAATCCCTGGAGTAATTTTTGAAAGTATACCTGGAGGAATCCCTGGATGAATTCCTGGAGGAATCCGAAAAGCAATTATGCTAGGAATTTCAGGAAAAAAAATCTGAAGAATCCGCATCAGAAATCCCTGCAGAAATTACTAAAAAACATTTTTAGATGAATCCTTGGAGGAATTTCTGGATGCATTCCTGGAGGAATCCTTAGAGGAATTCTTCAAGAAATCACAGAAGGAGTTCCTAGATGTATTTCTAGAGGATATCCGGGAGAACCTTCTGGAAAAATTCCATGCGGAATCTCTGGAAAACTTTCTGGACTAATGCCTGAAGTATTAGGGGATTTTTTTTATTATCGTACAAATTGGTATGAAGTTTCTGAAGGTTAATGAAATTAGGTAGGGATCATATATATTTGAAAAACTAAATTGAAAAGAATCAGGGTAGCCTAATTTTCCGGAAAACTCCAGTGAAAATCAAACATTTTCCACAGGCATCACCTACTTTGAAAAATCATAGAACGAAGCATTATAGGCACATTTTTTTTTGTGAAATCATAAGCAAATTTTCTCAGCAATTCCAAGATGGATTTCTGGAGGAAATCCTAGAAAATTTTTTGGACAAATTCCTGGCGGATTCCCTGGAAAAGTTAATGGATTGATTGATTGATTTGTCTTTTTTATAGAGACTTTTAGCCCTTGGCTCCGAAGTTAATGGATAAATTTCTGAAGGAGGCATCCCTGGAGAAGTTCCTGGAGTAATGCCTGGAGCATTACAGAAATTTCTGATGAAATTGCAAGATAAATTTCTAGAAGAATTTCCAGAGAAATTTCTGGAGGAATTCCAGGAGGAATTCCAGGAGGAATTCTTGGAGGAATCTCACGGAAGAATCCTTAGAGGAATCCCTGCAGGAATTTCTGGTATATTCTTGGAGGAATTCCTGGTGGAATTTCTAGAAGAACCCGTGAAATAACTCCTGGACGGATTTCTAAAGGAATCCCTGGAGTAGAAATTCATGGATTTATTCCTAGAGGAAACCTGAAAGGATTTCCCTTGGAAAAATTCCTACAGAATTTCCTGAAGAATCTCCTGAAAGAATATCGGAAGCAATCTCTAAAGGATTTCCTGCAAAAATTCCTGGCGGAATGCTGTAGGAATTTCCGAAGAAATTCCTGGAGGGATTCCTGGACCTACGGTAAATCTTGGTGGAATTTCTTGAGGAGCCCGTGGAGACACTGCGGTAGTAATTTCTGAGGAATTCCTGAAGGAATTCCTATATGAATTCCTGAAGGGCTTTCTGAAGGAATTCCTGGAGTATTTCTGAAGAAACCTCATAAGGAATTCCCGCAAAATTTCTTAGAGAAATTTCTACAAAAAATCTTGAAAGAATCCCTGGAGATATTCTTGGAAAGAATCCTGGAGAAATCCCTGAAACAAATTTCTGGAGGAACTTCCGGACAAGTTCCAGGTGTAATTTCAGGAGGAATTTCTTGACAAATCTTTATAGGAAATCTTGGGGAAATTCTATGGAACTGTTCATGGATGAATTCCAGGAGGAATTCCTTAATCAATTCCTTGAGGAATCCCTCAATGAATTCCTGGAAGAATCTCTAGAGGAATTCTGGAAGGAATCCATGGAGAAATTTCTGAATATATTCATAGAGAAGTTCCTAAAGAAATTCCTAGAGAAATTCCTAGAGGAATTCTGAGAGGAATTTCTAATGAAGTTCCAGGAGAAATTTCCAGAGGAATTTCTGGAGGACTTGCAGGAGCAATTTCAGAAGGAATTTCTGGAAGAATTACTGGAGCAATCATCGGAGGAATTTCTGGAAAAATCCATGAAATAATTCCTGGAGGAATGTGTAGAAGAAACCTCGGAGAAGAAATTCCTGGATTAATTCTTGGGGGAAACCCTGGAAGGATTTCTGGAGGAATTCCTGGAACAATTCCTGAAGGAATTGCTGTACGAATTTCCGAAGAAATTCCTGGAGGAATTCCTGGATCCATTCCTGAATAAATTACCGAAAGCATTCCTGTAGAAATACTTGGGGTAATTTTTGGTGAAATTCGTGGTAGAACTCCTGGAGGAGTCCCTGGAGATATGCCTGGATGAAATCCTGGAAGAATGCCAGGAGGAATACCTGGAATAATTCTTGAATAAATTCCAGAAAGAATTTGAGGGGAAATTTTTAAAAGAATCCCTTGAGGATTTCCTGGAGGATTCCTGAAAAAATATTTGAAGGAATTCCTAGAGATATCTCAGGAGGAAATCATTCAGGAATCCCAGGAAGAATTATTGGAATATTTCTTGGATAAACTCCGGGAGGAATTCTTGGGGTAATTTCTAAATGAATCCCTGGAGGATTTTCTAGATAAATTCTTGGAGAAATTGCAGTAGTAATTTCTGATGGAATCCTGGATTAATGCCTGGAGGAATCCCTATAGAAATCTCTGGAGGAACTTCTGAAGGAATGCCTGGAGTAACCCCTGGATAAATTCCTGGAGAAATTCCTGGGCTAATGCCTGGAATAATCTCTGGATACATTTCTAGATGAGTTTCTGGTGGAGTTTTCAGAAGAATTCTGGGAGCAATCTAGTGGAGTTTGGAGTTTTTAGAAGAACTCCCGAAGCAATCTCTAGATGAATTGCTGGAGAAATACTGGGATGAGTCCATGGAGAAACTCCCAAGAGAAATTTCTAAAGAAAACTCTTGAAAAATTTCTAGTGGAATCCTCAGATAAATTTCTCGAGAAATTCTTGGAAGAATCCCTGGGAAAATTCTTTGGAAAATCCCTGGAGGAATGCCTGAAGCAATTTCTGAAGAAACCGCAGGAGGAATGCCTGGAAAGTTCTGGACAAATTCATGCAGGAAGTTCTGGATAAATTTTTTGCGGAATCCCAGGAAGAATACCTGGATTAATCTGTAAAGGAATTTCTGTGGAAATTCCTTGGAACTATCCCTGGAAGAATTCTTGAATGAATTCCTGGAAGAATCTCGAGAGAAATTCTTGAAGCAGTTAATGGAGGAATTTCTGAAGAAATTCCAAAAGAAATTTCTGAAGAAATTCCAAAAGAAATTCCTGAAGAAATTCCAAGAGAAATTTCTGAAGAAACTCCAAGAGAAATTTCTGAAGAAGAATTCCAGGAGGAATTCCTGAAGGAATTGCGGTAGTAATTTCTGAAGGAATTCCTATGGGAGTTCCTGGATCAATTCCTGGAGGACTTTCTGAAGGGATTCTTGGGGTAATACTTAAGTAACCTCTTGAGGAATTCCTGGAGGCATCCTTAGAGGAATTTCTAGAGAATTACTTGGAAGAATCCCTGGGGGAATTCTTGCAAAAAAAAACCTGGAGGAAACCCTGAATCAATTTCTGGGAGAACCTCAGGAGGAATTCCTGGACAAATCTCTATAGGAAATCTTGGGGAAAATCTGTGGAACTATTCATGGAAGAACTGCAGGAGGAATCCCTAAATTAATATCTTGAGAATACCTGAATGAATTCCTGCAAGAATCTCTAGAGGAATTCTGGAAGGAATCCATGGAGAAATTCCTGAAGGAATTCCTGGAGAAATTTTTAGAGGAATTCAGAAATTAATTTCTGGTGGAGTTCCAGGAGGATTTTCTGGAGGAATGCAGAGGAAACCCTAGAGAAGAAATTCCTGGAAGAATTTTCGGAGGAATTCATGGAAGAATTCCTGGATCCAAACTTGAATAAATTCCTGTAGTAATTCCTGAGGAAATACCTGGGGTAATACCTGGAGAAATTCTTGGTAGAACTCTTGCAGAAGTCTCTGGAGAAATGCCTGAATGAAATCCTAGAGGCATGCCAGGAGGAATACCTGGAAAAATTCTTGAAAAAAATCCGGGAGGAGTTCCCAGAGGAATCTCAAGATTTATTTCGTGATGAATTACAAAGTTCGATTTCTGAGGGAATTCCAGGAGGATTTTCTGAAGAATTCTCAGGGGAAATACTGAAGAAACCGCTGAAACTCCTGAGGAAATCCTGAAATCCTTGATTAATTCCTGCGGGAGTTTCTGAAGGAATCCCAATAAGAGTTCTTCTAGAAATGTTTAAAATAATCTCGGAATTCGTTTTTGTAAGAATAACAGAAGAAATTTCCGGTGAAGCCCTGGAGGAACTCTTGAAGTAATTTCTGAAGAAACCCGATGAGGAATCCCGGAAGCAAGCCCCATTAGGAACTCTTTATGGAATCTCAGGAGAGCTTTCTTAGCGAATACATGGAACAATTTTTGTAGGAATATTCCTGGATAAAAAATGAAGAAATCAATGTATGCAGTATTTGTTGAAGGAATACTAGGATCCCTAGTGGAGTGGACCTGGTGGGATGGTTAGAACACTCCCGACAAACTCGCAAAATGTGAGTTCTTCCTTCGGAAGGGAAGTAAAGCGTGGGTCCCGAGATGAACTAGCCTAGGGCTTTAGTTTTTTTGTATTAACGAGATTTTTAAATCTCGTTAATACACATAAAAAAAAACTAGGATCCCTAAAGGTTTTTTGTACAAATTTTTCAAGCAATTCTTGGAGTGTTTTTAAGAATCTCTAAGTAAAATTTTCTAAAAGAATTTCTGGAATACATTCCTACAGAAATACTTCGAATCATTCCAGATGTAATTATTGGAGCAATCTCTAGTGGAATTTTGGAAGGCATATATGGAGATATCCCTTAAAGGATCTCTAGAGAAATTCCTGAAGGAAACTTCGAAAAAAGCACTGGAACAATTACTGGAGGAACCCCTAAAGATATCCCAGGACAAATCCCCGAAAAAATGTCTAGAGGAATCCCTAGATGAATTCTTGATTGAATTTCTGGAAGAAGCCAAGATGGAATCACTGAATTAAGCTATGGAAATAAAAACTTGGAGGAATTGTTCGTACTCATATAGTTTACAAAACTATGAACAAATTTGAAACAGTCATTTTGATTACTCAAAACTACAATACTGATTTGCATATTCACATATCGGGCACCCATCCCGCTTAAAATTCATCTCAAGTCAGGCCCCCCCCTGGGCCCCCTCCAGGAAAAAATCCTAGTTACGCCAATGGGTAGTAGTGAAGACACGACTTCAGACATTTTGTCTAGAGGATGTGTAAAGTTCTGGGTAGACGGAGGTAGACGAAAACTGAATCCTGTGACAATTTTAAACGCTAATTCGAATATGCTATCATTATGCTACATACATATCTTTAAAATGTATTGACAAAGACATACTTAATTATTTTCTTCTTTTTTCTATTTTCAGGTGAGTTTCCGAGGAAAATCATTAGCCACAAAGGTGCTACAATCAACACTTCTGTTAATCTTCCTATCCACGCATATATCTTTTGATGGTCATCTCACCACTTCCAATTTGGTCACCCTTTCCTTCCCAAAAAGAACAATGTGCCGTCTCTTGTGACATTTTCGTGTGATGCCACCCGCAAAGAGTGAAAGTTTCCCATCGCCTCCAAGAGCGAAACAATATCACCCCCGAAAAATTGAAAGCTCACCCATTTTGCGTGACCAGACCACCAGCACCAACCTTTCTCGATGGGAACCCATCAAGGGGCCTCCTCAATGGATGCGCTCTTTAGCCTTTTCCTCGATTGGACTAGTCTAGTATCTATAGGGTCTCCGAAGGTACCCTCGTTGAAATTGAGTTTAAATTGAACGATTGTCCGTGGAATTAATTTCCGCGCCAAACAACAAAAATCTGAACAAAAGAAAGCAACAAAGCGGAAAAATAACAACTGGAAAACTGTCAATGGGTGCTCAGCTCATTTTTCGCGTGATAATCGCACCGTTGTTGTCGCGTACCCAAACTGGGTCGGTCAAAGTACGAGTTGGAAGGGAAATTTTTGTTTTTCAAAGAATAGCGAATGAACGCCTCAAGTCAGGGTTTGGAGTTGGTCACCTGCCAGCCAGCCAGCGGCGACGACGATGACGACCGACCGATCGACCGACAACGCAACGGCGGAAATAGTGACACAAAAAGAAAGCACCTTTGAGGCTGGCTGGCTGTGGGCTGCCGACTCGGGTTTGCAACCCTTTTTGCCACGTTTGCGGGAGGCGATGTTGTTTCCGATGCGATGTTGATGACGTTGATGTTTGTGGGTGAAAAGTAGGTTACATTTACACCCCCGGGTCGGATCGCTTGATTACAGAGGTTGATGATGAATTAGTGAGTAGAAGAAAGTGGTCACTGTTGAGCGTTAAATAATTACTGTGGCGCTTTTATTTCGGAGGTTGAATGATTGATGTTGATATGATAGGCACATATCAGGAGTACAAGTAGAAACTATTTCTAAATCATGCTTGGCATGCTAAAATTATGCTTGGCATGACATTATTGCCGTTTTTGTACCATCGCGACTTTCAATAATTCAGGTGACAGGAGTTAAGAGCCTCCAGATCCCGTTTAAAATATACACAGATAAAAATAATGAGATTTACACGTCATGTAAACTTCATTTTAGTCATGTAAACTTAGTGTTATGATGGTTTACATGGTATATCATGTAAATTTTTGTTATATGTCATGTAAACTCTCAGAGTCATGCTGAATTACATGACATATAATGGAAGTTTACATGATATTTCATGAACTTTACATGATATGTCATGTAAACTTCTGTGATATCCCACGCTCCAATTATGTGCATCATATGTCACAGAATTTTACACTCTTTTTCCGGTCTGTGTAGATTTTCAGATATTCTGGCGTTATAACTAAACAATTTATGATGGCTTTATTTTCTAGATTTGATCTCCGCATAACTTTATCACAGTAACTTTTATTGGCTTTTTTGGTGAATCGAATACTACTTAAAGTAGGATAGAGCAACGAAAGCAACGACACCAAACGGTGGATAGAATCGCAAGTATGCGACGGGAGAAATAATTTGTTAGAAGTTTCTCTCGTCGCATACTTACGCTTCTATTCACCGTTTCTTTCATCCCTTTCGTTACTTCCTCTTAATAGGGCACATTCGATGTAGTACTAGATTTGTAGTAATGAGCTAAATTTTAGTATGGTGAGAAGGCCAATTCTCCGTTTCTGCAATGAAATGGTGCAAAAAGCGTGGGTATTATGAAAGGAAACATAATACCCATGCTTTTTGCACCATTTCATTGCAGAAACGGATAATTGGCCTTCTCACCATACTAAAATTCAGCTCATTACTACAAATCTAGTACTTCACCGATCTGTTCTATTTGGGTAGTATTCGGAGTGAATATCACTAGAACTTTAAGAACTCAAGAAGGCCCTGTATAAATTTTATAAGAAACTCATAGTAGAATTCCATACGTAACTCCTGTAGTAATTCCGTAAAATATTCCATAAAAACTCCTATAGGAATACAGTAGTAAATTCCTGAAAGATTTTCCTTAGGAACATCTGGTGAAATTTCAGAATGAACTCATGAAAAAAATGCAGAATAATGTGCAGAAATTACAAAAAAAAAATCCTGGAGGAAACACCGAAGAATTTCTTGGAGAAGAATCGCATTTTTTTTTGTGGAACCCCGGAAGAATTTCTTGGATGAATGCCAGAGCGAAATTCCTGGATAAATCCCATATGGAACTCGTGAAGGAATTGCAAATGGAATTTCTGGACAAATCCTGAAGGAATCCTGGAAAATATTTCTGAAGCAAAAGAGCTTCTGAAGGGATTGCAGAAGAAATCCCGAAATATCTCAGAAGGAAATCTTAAAGAAATTCCAGAAGCTGGAACTTATCAAAGATCTGCTTGAGGAACCCTAGAAGGAGGTCCTGGAGAATTCCCGGAAGAAGTTCCAAGTAGAATCCCACAAAGCTTTTCTAGAGAAATTCCAAAAAAGAATTCTTGGAAGAACCCCTGAGGGAGCTCCTGGATGAATCTCAGAAGGAACTTCTCTATGTGTCGCTGAAGTAACTTCTGGGTGAATCTAAGACAGAATTCGTGGAGAAATCTGAGATACAACTCCTTAGAGGAAAATGAAATACCAGAAGGAATTCCGGGACAATCCGGTGAAGGAACCTCTGGAGGAATTTTGGAAGAAGGAATCCTCAAAACAAGGAATCCCCGAAGAGATTCCTTGAGGAATCCCAGAAGGAACTCTTTGAGGGATTCCAGAAGGAACTGCTGGAAGAATCTGAGAAGCAACTCTGTAAATAACCCACGAAGGAACTCCTCGAGGAATCTTCAGAATCTCATAATAAGGAATCCGTTGAGGAACCCCAGCAGAGACTTCTGAAATATGTTATCTTAGAAGGTATCTAAAGTACTCCAGGGAGAAATTCTCGTAGAAATTCAAAGAAGAACTCCTGGAGAAATTACTGAAGGAATATTTGAAAGGACTTCCCGGATGAAGCTTACAAAGATTTTTTTGAGAAATCCCAGAAGAAGCTTCTGAAGAAAGTTAATTTTGGATCGAACTTCCGTAAAAATCGCGGAATGAATTTCTGAAAGAATCTTGTAAGAATATCCTGGAGGAAACTAGGGATTCCTCAAGAAAGAATACCTTCTGGGATATCTCAGGGAGTTTTTTTTACAGATTCGCAATTTGAAATTTCTTTTAACCATAGTAAGATGTTGGTATCAATATGACCAAGACAGTCACACTGAACGTACACTACTCCATAGTCATGCGAAAATCCTAACATCCCAGGAGGGTTAAGAGTATCTTCCGAGATTACGCCAACAGTTATTTCGGATATTGCGTCAGAAGTTCCTTCTGTAATGTCTCTTGGAGTTCTTTCTCGCACTCCTCGAGCAGCTCCTTCGAAGATTTCTTTAAGAGTTTCTTCTGGGATTATTTTTTTTTGAAGATTCCTCTTTTTGAGATCTCTTCAGAAGTTTTTTCTGGAGTTCCTCCAGATCTTTCTTTAAGGATTCATCTCGAAGTTCTTTCTAAGATTCCTCCAGGATTTTTTCTGAAATTGCCCCGAAATTCCATCTAGTATTCCTAAATGAGTTCCGTCTGGGTCTCCTGTTAGCCTAGTGGTTAAGGCTCTCTCTCTCTCTCTCTCTCTCTCTCTCTCTCTCTCTCTCTCTCTCTCTCTCTTCTCTCTTCTTGGCGTAACGTCCTCATTGGGACAAAGCCTGCTTCTCAGCTTAGTGTTCTATTAGCACTTCCACAGTTATTAACTGAGAGCTTCCTCTGCCAATGACCATTTTGCATGCGTATATCGTGTGGCAGGCACGAAGATACTCTATGCCCAAGGAAGTCAAGGAAATTTCCTTTACGAAAAGATCCTGGACCGACTGGGAATCGAACCCGTCACCCTCAGCATGGTCATGCTGAATACCCGTGCGTTTACCGCCTCGGCTATATGGGCCCACAGTGGTTAAGGCTATGAATCGCCAATCCGGAGACGGCTGGTTCGATTCCCGTTCCGGTCGGGAAAATTTGTTCGACTCCCTGGGCATAGTGTATCATTGTACTTGCCTCACAATATACAAATTCATGCAATGTCAGGCAAAGAAAGCCCTTCAATTAATAACTGTGGAAGTGCTAAAAGAATACTAATTTGAAGCGAGGTAGGCCAAGTCCCAGTGGGTACGTAGAGCCATATAGAAGAAGAAGAAGAAGAAGAAGAAGTTCCATCTCACATCCCTCTAGAAGCTGCTTCTGGGACTCCTCAAGAAACAGTTCTGCCTTCTTCTTAGATTCTTTTAGGAGCTCTTTCTGGGATTTCTGCAGTAGTTCCTTCTAGGACTAATTCAAGAGAATCACTGTAAAGCATTTCTGGAGGTACCCCGGAACTCGTGGAGGACTCCCAGGGTGAACTTTTGGGGGAATCTCAAAAGGAATTCCGGTAGGAATATCTGACGAACTGCTGGAGGAATCTCGGAACGAAATCTTGGAGGAATTTCGGTGCGAATTCCTTGTGTAATCCTGGAATTTCCAGAAGAAACTCAGAAGGAATTCTTTGAGAAATATTCGAAGGAACCTCTGGAGAAATCCCTGGAGGATTGCTTGGAGGAGTCCTGCGTGGAACCATTTAATTAACCCGGGAGCGGTCGCGTCGTGTACTGAGTACACGCACCATGGAAAATGATCGCTTGTGGTACACAACGTGAGCGCGGCGTCGCTGCAGGCAGTCAAAGACGCGACTGCTCGAGGGTTAATCTTGGAAGAAACTTCTGAAAGAATTCCAAAAATAGCTCCCTGAGTAATCCCAAAAAGAAGTCCTGGAGGAAATGCAGTAAATCTGGAGGAATCTCGCAACAAACTCCTGGGTCAATCCCGGAAATTTCCGGGGCCCGTAGCGTAGTGGCTACACGTTCACTTCATAAGTGGATGGTCATGGGTTCGATCCCAGCTCCGGCACTTGCAATTTTTCGACAGTTGCTCTTCCCCTCGAGAGCAGCTGACACCTGACCCTCTTCTGAGCATATGCTCTAACGGACCCGGAAACATGGATATCGACTAACGGCAATCCATAATGGACCCCCAATTGGACTGGATAAGGAACAAAAGCCACATATCAACATGCTCGTGCTCATCATTCTACCCAAGGATAGGGTAGAAAAGCGCAACGGCAATCAGTTCGATATCGAAGACTTAGAATAGAATACATTTAGGCGCTGTACAAAGTGTAAGTACAGCCGCCAATTGGAATCGCTCACGCAGTGCCGTTGTGGACAAAAGATCTGTAAATTAGGTTAAGTGGTTGAGGAATAAAAAAAATCCTGGAAATAATTGGCCGTTCCAAGAAGAAATAGCTGGAGAAACCAAGAAAAAAAATCTGGGGAAATCCTAGGTAAACTGCCTGGGAGAATCCCGAGCTCGCAATCCATAACTATACCTTACAGTTTCCATCACACTTCCCAAGGAAGCCAACGATAGCCCTGATCATAAACAAGGCCACGAAATATCAAATACATCTGGGGATGGACACCCTATTTAGCAGACATTTTTTCCACAAAAATATGTTACCAAGAATTTCTCAAAAAACGAAAACAACACCGAAATTAGCACAACAACACAAAAAAAATCTCCATAAGAACTATCAGGAACTAAGTAAAAAGAAAATCGCGTTAAGTACTGTTCCTTTGAATTCCACTAAGAATTTGCATCCTTTGACGGATACGTATTTCGAACTCAACGGTAAGGTCGTCTTCAGTGTCTTGTACTTGACTCGACTCGAGTCGGTTCCTTGTAACGCTCTCTGTTCTTCCTAGAACCAAACACCATCATCCGGCTTCAGGAAACGTTCTTCTCATCCGTCAACTTCCTTTGCACTTCTTATACAGTCTACCGTTTCTGGGATGTATTAGCATTAGTTATTACTTCTCGCGTTGCAATGCCCACCGTTTAAAGCCTGTATCCGCTATAATCGGGACATAGAAATACAACTGTAACTATGCAATAGATACATTAAAATTGCTCAAATTTAGCCTATTAACATCCTAAGATGTGTTCATTTCACCTACAAAATTTCATGTGAATCGCTGCAATACTTTTTGATGTAGCAATTGAATTTTGTACAGCGCCTAGTTTTGCTTGTCAGCGCTGTAACTTTTGAATTTGACAAAGGAAATGGATGAAATCTTGAACACAAACCTCTCAATCCAATCATCTTAATCATCATCACTGTCAATCCACATTTTTTGCATCAGGTATCAGGTATCAGAAGGCCGGCTCCAGAGGCACGTTACCCTCCATTTGGGACATTTGTGTCATCGCCATACATATAAGCCTATTTCATCATTTACCTGAGGGAGCATGGGACAAGGGATGGGAATCAGGAAAGGGAGAGAGAAAGGTGATGAAATAGGAAGGAGTACCCTAGAAGAGGGAATGAACGCATAGGCGCAACAAGAGCTCATAGCCCATATCACAACGGATTTAATCAATGCCCTGAAAAGGACACTGTAAAACGCATAAGCGTAAAGAGAGCATATAGCTCATTGGAGGTAGCTTGTGACGTCATGCGACTTTCAATATGACATTGAAAGGCACGGCATCGAAAGCATCCTCGATATTCAAGAAATCACCCAAGCAAAAACTACGTTTGAACGAGTACTTTCTTGAAAACGTATACAACTTTGTGTAAAAGAGTCACTGTGGGCATCCCAAATTGGGAGGCATGTGAGTTCACATGAATAGCCATGTCAACCAGACGAACATCACAGATGTGATAATCGACAATGCGTTTCAAGCATTTCAGAAAGAACGAGGTAACCAGATAAATCTGGACCTCATTTCTTCTTTATACAACGCACGCACCCTTTCGGGATAAAACTATGGAGTAATTTCACGCCATGAAAGTATCCCATAGAAAACTACAAGAGTTCAAAACATGTTTGAAATACTCAAATCCCTCTGGAGAAAAATAGGACAAAACCCCATTTGCTCCTGGAGATTTGAAGTAAGCAGAGCGTTTTAGTGCCCACTAAGTCAATTATTTAGCTATAATTCTCTGGCGGAAGCAAAAGATCCGTAACTATACAAAAGACTGGTTTATCCGAAGATATTTTGAACTTGAACAGATCAGAGTTCCATTCAGGAATACCTCTTGCGGTTCGCACAGACCGCAGAGGACAAGCTTTTTTCAAAGCAATAGTTATGGTATACCACAATGGAGGGCGTTGTAGGTACAAAACCACAATGAAACTCTTTTGGAGTAGCAATGGAAGCGAGTTATCTATAAAATGTGGTCGCAACCAATTAGTACAAGTTCCCTAGTTTATTGAGCAGGGACGCCTGAATACGCAAATTTTGCGAAGGAACACTAAAAAGTGCAAAGAAGGTCAAATGGAGACTCCTCATCTGACACATGTCATACAGTCGACTCATGACAATTTCTGCTAATGCAGAGTTGGGTTAGGTGCAATCCTATGTTAAGTTATCCATGAACTGTACTATGTACCTAAGTAATCCATCAAACTGAAGCATCTCAAATTAATGTTTGAGCTGTTTCAGATGATGTAAACATCGTAGCAATACTGCCAAATATCAGCGAAAAGATGCTGAATACAAGAGTTTGCTTGAAGGCATCCGTAAGGAAAGGTTTAAACATACTAAGATATAGCATGCTCGAGGCACGACACTTCATTTATAATGAAAGAAACAAAACTGGGTTCACAAGGTAAACTATACAAAAGTTACCCTACGAAAATGGACTTTTTGAAGTAGAGCCACTTGGGCTACGCACGCTTTTTACGCTGAAAATTGATCTGAGGTTTCCTAGCCGTAGCCACTACCCAAACTAGACAGGATTACACTCTTCACAATCACAGCACAAAAAGGAAACATCAACGACAAACCAAATCGGTGTCAATTGAAAAACGCCAATGGCGAAAACGCCTTAAGGGAACCCATATAGGTGGTAATGTAAGCTAATTTACAACAATTGAATAATCCCGCCCTTATTTAGCCTCAAATTTGAGACTTAAGAAGGGCAATTGATTATCTCGGAGAAACGCAAGGTCCACTGCAACTGCACCATTGCTCCGGTTAGCGCAGTAATGGCGTAATACTGTGGAGGACGCCCTAATTCTCCACAGGCTCCGTTTGTGGTTAGGTTTTTATTAGACCCCCCTAACCATTCATTCTTAGGCACGATAAGTATAAAGCCGTATAACACCATGAATTAGGGGTCACCTGTTCAGTAAATTCTTACCACTGGATCAGGCGATCCGTAGTGTTATTCTTAGCTAATTAGCGGTGGTCTCGCTACCGACACTACACAGCTATCTAGGCTGATCGGGAAAAGAAGTTAACATTAATGGTTAACTTCCAAGCGAGCTCGAACAGCCCCCAAATGGATGAAATTTTGAACACAAATCTCTCAATCCAATCATCTTGATCATCATCACTCTCAATCCACATTTTTTGCATAGGCAAAATTTAAAAAAAAATCGATGCACTATCAACAATTTCATAGTCGAAACACGTGATTTTAGCCCCTCAGACAGCAATTAGTCAGTACCCTTTATTGTTTCGATTGTACTATTGAAAATATTATACCAACAATCATCAAATTTTGCAGGCATATTATACACATAATCAACTAACTTCTGTGAAAATTTCTTGAATATTGGCAGAGAAATTCAAAAGTTATGAATAGGCAAACATCGCACATGAAAAACACGAAACATTTTCGCTAACACCCACCCCTATCAACACCGGTAGCTTTCAATCCAATTGATCAATGTTGATGAAATTTTGCAAGAAAGTGTCTCTTTATGTATAGACTGTTTCAGAAATTATAAATACACTTTGTTTTTTTTTTTTATTTAAATGAACTGTTTTAATGATTTTTACCAACTTGTTTCAGAGTATAGCATATTGTACTCCATATTGTTCCTTTCAGATGTCTTGATATTTTAAAGAACAGTCAAGTTCTCTAACAAATAACTTAATTTTCAAATTTGCATTTGCACAAAGGTGTTTTTAATGATTTCAACATTATTTATCACTAAATACCAAAAATTATCTTAATTGTTATCACATTCGCTTTCTCAACAAGTTGTCTAAGTAATGCCTTGATCGAAATTTGGGAAAAATCGATAAAGGCATTCCCACAACATTTTTTTCGGAGATCAAGTTTCTTATTTTTTAAGGTTTTCTACGGAACATAAGAACTACCCCACAGTTTCTTATCTTTCCTGAACGCATTTAATCTAAACAAACTCATTTTTTCAGCTCATTCGATCCTTCAGATGGCAAAGCTTGTAATACCATAAAAACGAATGCAGTAAGCAGTAATTAAGACATTCGTTTGCTTAACGTTTGCTGCTACTGGTGTTGTTGAGAAATTTGAAACAAAGAGTTTTGTATTGAGAAGGCCCGTAATGGTAGTTCTTGATCAAATATTCCAGTAAAAATTACTCTTACCAATCGATAAATATCTTTTATTGTCGATACAGCCATTTTTATTGTGTTTGGAAATTAAATATTTAATCTGTGAGATGTTTTTCTTTTCTACTATGCTACATTTTTTTTACCACTTTGTGCAACTTCAAATTTTAATCATCTAGTTTACAGAGCCCTATTTTTTAACTTTTACCAGAAACATCAACAAAATTGTTATTATTTGCTTCGTTAGCATGTTTACAATAAGAGCTAGAAGAAACTTTTTTGGATATTATTTTCAAATTGAAATGGCAGTTAATTGGGTTTTTAAATTTAGAAAAATGTATTGATTTTTTGATTTTATACGAAAGAGCACCTTTTTTTGAATCACTATGATTTTTTTCAGATTTTTAGAACTTAAGTTTGGTACCTAAAATCGATTTCGAAGAGATTTATCGAAATCACCTTTTGACAGCTGGGCAACTGCTTGACAGCTCCGCCCAGTACAAAATGCGACGAGGGGTGATTCGACAAATCGCTCCCATACAAACTTCAAATTGATTTTTAAATAGGTTCCCGGGCACCAAAATTCATGAAAAATTGGATTTCGGCTCAGTTGTGCATGCAGATTCAGAATATGGAATTATCTCAACACCGTTAAAGAAGTCAATTGTTAGTGTATTTATAATTTCTGAAACAGTCTATATCATAACTGCTAACGAAATTTCATAATTATCCTCACAGAACTTTGAACTGCAGCATGAAAGAACTATCTAGTGTGCGAATGAAAATTCATCCACAGTTAAAAGTAATGCATCGATTTTTATGAAATTTGGCACAAACAATAAACATACACCAAAGAGTTCTCAGTCATTTTTTTTGGCTAATTTTACCGATTTTTTACAGAGCTACAGCCGTACTTCTGTGTCCCGATTATTTCGGATACAGGCTTTAATCATACATATTATTTATGCTGTCGTTTACGTTGATTTCCTTTATCAATTCAAGATTATAACAGTACGTCGCCACACTTTCTGGTGAGAGCGGGGGATCTAAAAAGCACCGGCTGTCCACCAGAACATGATCTGTTCTGGTTGTGTGTTTCCCAGATACATTCGTTAACTGATCTTCATCTTATAACACATCTCCACTGCCTCTTGATCACTATGGAACCGATTCCATGGTCTGCTTTATATCTGCCGATATGCTAGATGTTGTACGTGAAGTAAATGTTGGCTAAGGGATCTACCACCCTGGATTCGTGTTCTTCAGATCTAGATCACCGCACCCTAATGAACAGCAGCAACGCTGATTCCAACCACCTGAAGTTCACAAGCCATAAGACTCACTCGTCTATAGATATTCCATGAATCGAGTTTCCAATCATAGTTATAAAACACTGCTATCGTTCATATACCGTGTTCTTTTCATTATTTGTAATAATTGAAATGGTCAACACGCTATCTCAACGGGATTACGCTTCCCATATAACGCCTGTCGAGCTACTACCTTAGTTATATCTGAAACGATACAGCAATTCTTACTTAGCCGGTGAATGCTACGAAAGACGCTGTTCACGCGCCTCCTTGGTAAACAGATGCTTGGGACACAGCTCCTCAATCTAACTGAAGTCAGAAATACAATAGAGACCAGGTTGCATTACGTCGCTACGTATCCATAGAAGCATGACGTTGAAGCTTGTGATACTTGGTAATTTTCCGCAGTTTCCAATGATCCAACAGCGCGAGGCGCCATTGAGTTAATATTTGGACTATCTATATTCAAGAATCGTACTAAAGTACGATATAAATACCATAAAATCTGTTTTCAGACTGAATCATTTCACTTTGCTCGAAACCGATCGAAATTAATTCACTGAATAATTACCGCCAAATTGTCTGCAGCGTATAGCACCTCGGCCCGTCACATATAGCTACCCACCGCAAACTATTTAGCGCTCATCGATGTGTGGCAATAACCCATATTTCGATGCAATTCGCGTTGCGATCATCAACAATTGATGATGCTCCCCAATCGAATTGATCACATTCCATCTCGCACCACAGACAGCTTTGTTGGGTACCACCAAGCACCCCCATCAGCAACTGCAAAACGAAAGACCTGAATAACAATTACGTCGCAATGCTGTGCGTGGAGTAGCCTCCACTACTGTGGAGGAGAGCCTCTTCGGTAGACACGACACTTTGCAAGCCTTTTTGTCGAGCAATTATTCCAAGTGCTTAGGCTTGACACTTGCTCATTACACGTACCACAGACAATGTTCTCACATGGGCAAATATATCCACTTTCCCGCCAATCTGCAACCAAACGTAGTCAGCCAGCCAGTCAGTCAGCCGATTCGACTTGAAGTTTACCCCGCGCGATTTATGTGTGTACCGTTCTCCGTCGTTGTCGTCGCCAACATGGAGGCCGAGCAAACATTTGCACAACTGTTTTTGCTTCATTAAAACAAATAACCAATCTCACAAACGCGGAGCACAGCTTCGTGAAATATTGACTTATGAAAGTCATTTAGTGTCGGACGGAGATTCTTGTTCGCACCAACTGGAAGCGTGAAAGAAGGTTTTGATGTTGGGGTTTTCTGGCGGCAGTGGGTTTCAAACAATGCGTGGAAGATCGACACATAGAGGGGGTGAATAAAGTAGCTGAATCTGAGAGTTTTTTTTGTTGGAATCTCGGCATTTCTGTTTATCAAAAATTTCCAGGAACCTTAGGAACTGTACAAAAACTTGTCAAGGTTTTAGAAGATTTAAGGTGAATTTTGAAGATTGTTGCCCAGATGTGTACGCATAAATCAATACATTTGTTTAGTTACAAGTTGTAACTTACAACACCAAGTTGTAACTTACAACACCAAGTTGTGTAACTTACAACACCTCTACATAGTTAAGACTGAGCCAACAATTCTATGCCATTGATCCGCGATACCTGGGTTTATGCTACACTGTTGCTTATCGAAATGCTGCATCTACCTTTCCATCACCTCAAGCGGGCCCGTTAGGCGGCTCCTGTACTTGTCCCTGCACATTGCGGCTTGCAACACGGAGCATTTTCTGGATAAGTTGAGTTGCTGCTAGAAATTTGGTGTTTCTTGAGAACGGCAGTTCCATTGCATCATACTTCACTTCTTTCAGGAGGCGTTTCATATTCCACGTCTTTTGTTTCCACGCTGGCTTGTTCCATGCTGCAGCATGACCGCCACGCCCAAATCTCTGTAAACTTCTCGTCGAACCTATCATTTTGTTGATTCCACTCCATGTACCTGGGGTGTTCTCGACTTCAGCAGTTCCGTCTGTTGTGGTAATCTCCTGGTGCAACGATAAGGGAAATAGTGTATAAGAAGGTACTTTGAATGGTAAACCTCTCGAAGATGACGAAGTCAATGAGTCATATGCCGTTCTAGTTCGTCCGCTGGTTAGTAACTACTATATGATGAACCCGCGGTCCATCAGTACATCGGAATGTATGAGGGTGCTCTTGATGAAGCTAAGAGATATGCAATTCCATGTGCCGAGTTTGGTCTCAAACATACAGACGAAACATTCTTCGAAAGGGCTTGGGACACGCATTTCACGATGAATTTAAATTTTATTTGATTTGCGCAATTCTTTCACTAGTGTTCGATCGCTTTGACGTTTGCTAGTGGGCACGTTTCTGAATGATGCAAACGAAAATTACAGATGATTTGTGTAGTAGTATACGTCATATCGATATCCACAAAGCCACCTGGAGATCACCCGACCATCAAACAGAAAACCAAATCAACCACGTTCTAATCGACGGTAAATTCTTCTCGGATGTAACTAATGTCCGCACATACCACAGTGCGAATATATATTCGGATCACTACTTAGTCGCTGTATGCATACGCTCAAAACTTTCGACAGTTTTCATCACGCGTCGAAGTCGAACTCTCAACATCGAGCAGCTGTGTAACGTAGAAGTGGCTCAAGACTACGTGCAGCAGTTAGCAGTGGCCCTACCAACGGAAGAGCAGCTTGGCGCAGCTACACCTGAAGATGGCTGGAGGGACATCCGATCCTCCATAGGTAGTACCTCGGCTACAGCACTAGGCTTCGCGACTCCGAATCACAGAAACGACTGGTACGACGGCGAAGGTGAACAGTTGAAAAACGAGAAGAATGCATCATGGGCGAGAATGCTGCAGCACCGTACGAGAGCAAATGAGGCACGTTACAGACAGGCGCGGAACAGGCAGAACTCTGTCTTCCGGATGAAGAAGCGCCAGCAGGAAGAACGAGATCGCGAAGCGATGGAAGAGCTGTACCGCGCTAAGGACACACGAAAGTTCTACGAGAAGCTGAACCGCTCGCGCAGAGGCTTTGTGCCACAAGCCGACATGTGCCGCGATAATCACGGGAATATTCTCACGAGCGAGCGTGAGGTGGTCGAGAGGTGGCGGCAGCATTACGATGAGCACCTCAATGGCGACGCTGCAAGTACCGAAGGTGGCGTGGTAACAGATCTAGGAGTATGTGCACAGGACGTAAGACTTCTGGCCCCTGAGTACTGTTTAGAGCACTACACTGGGTCATTATCAAGATTTGGGAAGAGGAAGTGTTACCGGAGGAATTGATGGAAAGTATCGTGTGTCCCATCTACAAAAAGGGCGACAAGTTGGATTGCGGGAACTACCCTACTAACAAAAGTAACTGCATAACAGCTTAAGGATCAAACGCTCTTGGAAGAAAGCTCGCATAAGCTCTTATACAGCAAAAATGTTAATTGGGTACCGCGCGATCACACTACTGATCACTGGCTACAAGATACTCTCTCAAATTTTATGCCGTCGTCTATCACCGATTGCAAGAGAGTTCGTGGGGAAATATCAGGCTGGATTTATGGGTGAAAGCGCTACAACGGACCAGATGTTCGCCATCCGCCAGGTGTTGCAGAAATGCCGCGAATACAACGTGCCCACACATCACTTGTTCATCGATTTCAAATCGGCGTATGATACAATCGATCGAGAACAGCTATGGCAGATTATGCACGAATACGGATTTCCGGATAAACTGATACGATTGATCAAGGCGACGATGGATCGCGTTATGTGCGTAGTTCGAGTATCAGGGACACTCTCGGGTCCCTACGAATCTCGCAGAGGGTTACGGCAAGGTGATGGTCTTTCGTACTTGCTGTTCAACATTGCTTTAGAGGGTGTAATAAGGAGAGCGGGGATAAACACTAGTGGAACGATTTTCACGAAGTCCGTTCAGCTGTTTGGTTTTGCTGATGATATTGATATTATTGCACGTAAATTTGAGATGATGGCGGAAACGTACATCCGACTAAAGTGTGAAGCCAGGCGAATCGGATTAGTCGTTAATGCGTCGAAGACAAAGTACATGATGGCAAAGTGCTCTAGGGAGGAAACACCGTGCCCGCCACCCCGAATTTATATCGACGGTGATGAAATCGAGGCGGTTGAAGAATTCGTGTACTTGGGCTCACTGGTGACCGCCGACAACGAAACCAGCAGAGAAATTCAGAGGCGCATTGTGGCAGGAAATCGTGCTTACTTTGGACTCCGCAGAACTCTACGATCGAATATAGTTCGCCGTAATACGAAGTTAACTATCTACAAACCGGTCGTCCTCTATGGGCACGAAACATGGACCCTACGTGCAGAGGACCAACGCGCCCTTGGAGTTTTCGAACGGAAGGTGTTGCGTACCATCTACGGCGGAGTGCAGATGGAAGACGGGACTTGGAGAAGGCGAATGAACCACGAGCTGCATCAGTTGCTGAGAGAACCAACCATCGTCCATACCGCGAAAATCGGGAGGCTACGGTGGGCGGGTCACGTCATCAGGATGTCGGATAGCAACCCGACTAAAATGGTTCTCGAGAGTCATCCGACCGGTACAAGAAGACGTGGAGCGCAGCGAGCTAGGTGGGTCGACCAAGTGGAGGACGATCTGCGGACCCTACGCAGAGTGCGGAACTGGAGACAAACAGCCATGGACCGAGTGGAATGGAGGCGGCTACTATGTACAGCAGAGGCCATCCCGGCCTTAGCCTGACCGGTAAGGTAAGGTAAGTAAGGTATTCAGCCGTAAATTTCCTCACGAATTCTTTCAAAAAATCTTCCATGGATTCACTTGGAAATTTTCTGTCAGGATATGTTTAAACATTTCTTCTATTCTACAAATTCCACAAAAAATCATTCAAAGCATCTTCCATGATTTACCTTTGAAATGATATACTTTTGCAACTCTTCCATTTTTTTTCCAAAAAAAAAACATGGATTTGAGCAGAAATTTCTTCAGGGATTCATTCAAAAGTTTGTTCAGAGATTCCTTCTAAAATTTGTTTAGACATTGATTCAGAAATTTCTCCATAGATTCCTTTATAAAACTTTCAGCGATGCCTTCAGAAACTGTTAGGTTTCCAGAAAATGTTTCAAAAGTTCCTTCAAAAATTTGTACTGGGATTGCTTTGCTAATTCCTTTAAGAATTTCCCCACATATTCCACAGTAACTTTCAATTTCTCCAGAAGTTTCATAAAGAGTTTTGTAAGAAAGTTGTGTATGAGTTTCTGCAGAAATTCCTCCAGGAATTTCTTAAAAAAAAATCCTTCAGAGATTTACCCTATTTTTTCGGGACTTTTCTAGATATTTTTCAGAAAAACCCTTCGGAAATTACTTTAAAGATTCCCTCAAATGATCTTCCACGGGGTTTCTCATAGTTTTCTCTGGGGTTTGCTTGAGGAATTTCTCCAAGGACTTTTTTTTCGGAAATCTTAATTTATGTCAGAAAATTTTCCTGGGATTTCTTTAGAAATTCCTCCGGGGACTATTTTTTTTAAATGTGATATCCATAGGAGAATTTCTTGTGGGGCTTTTTTTAGAAACTTGCTTTCCTCAAGTTTCTTCTTTGAGGGATTATTTCAGAAAATCTCCCAAGACTTTTATTGAAAAGTCGATTTTTGTTTTCATCACCAAATTTTCTTCCGGTGATTTTTTTCATAAATTTTTCCAAGAATTACTTTGAAAAAACTTTCACAGATTTTTCGATGATTCTTTCATGGCCGCTTGCTGGAATACATCCTAGGATTTATTCAAACAATCTTTCATGAGTACCTGAAAAAATCTCCCAGGAATTCTTAAAGTAATTATTTCAAGGACTCCTTTAGCAACTCATCATAGATTTACTGAAAAAATCATCCAGGAAATCCGGAAAAAAATCAGTCAGACATTTTTTCACCAAATATTTTAGGGATTCCTTTAAACTTTAGAATGTTTTCGAGATATTTCTCCAAGAACTCCTTAAGAAAGTCTTGCACGGATAGCTTCCAAAAATGTTGAATGGATTCCTTTAGAAAATACTTCAAGAATTCCTTTCAAAAAATCTTGCATAGATTGATCCAGAAAATCATTTATTGATTTTATGCAATTTTTTTCATATAGATTTCTTCACAAATTTTTCCAACTATTCATCGAGAAAACTTGCCTTGAACTTTCTCTTTTTTTTGAAAATCATTCACGAGTAGGGTAATTCGCCAATTGTTGAACGGTTAGTACCGGCATTTTGGTTTTCTTTTGTTTTTCCGTGCATAATTCCACTTTATTTGAAAAATATCCAGTGAACGTCTAGATATACTTATCCCTTATACTGCCCATTGAATTTGTATTCCCTTAAATTCCATTTTCTAAGAGAAAATAGAACATTTGTATGAGAAGTCTGTAACCCAAATGTTGAACGCTTCCTTAAGCAAGCTCATCCTAATGTTGGACGGTTCTCGCCAATTGTTGAACGGTTGAAGCTTTGTTCGTAATTGATGACGTATAACCCGACATCAACCTATCATTCACCTGTTTTTATTTTGGCCACCAAACCCAACATAGACACGACAGTTACTCGATGTGGGTCCAACAGTGGTCCAACATTTGATAAAATTTGACCCGACTTTGACCCGACATCCGATATTTTTTCACTCTGGCGGATTTTTTTCCGGGTTTTTCGTGTTTTGTGCCCAGCTAGTCCGAGCTAGTGACAATTCATTTGAATGACAAGGAATCGCTCATTTGAAGAGAGCTCTTGTGGACTGAAATCGTTTTAAACATGACTAGATGCAAAAATGGCTGAAAAGATTTGATTAGAAGCGAAAACGACAGAAGAAAAGTACGCCTTTAAAAGCCCCTGAAACTCTCCTGGAAACCCATGGGACCCACTCAACCCCCAAGGACACTCATAGAACGAACCTTAAATCCCTTGAAAACCCGTGGGTTGCTCCTGAGCCTCCTGGAACGCCTTGAAATACTCCTGGGACCCCCTTAATACTCTGAATTCCTCTTGAACACCTCTGGAACGCTCTTGAAACCCATTGAAAACCACTGGAATCTTTCTGAAGCCCACTGGAACACCCCTAGAACATCCCTGGAACGCCCTTGGAACCCCATGAAATGCACGGTTAGGCAAAGTAAAAAAAAAAATTCTAGCAGTCATAACATCGTAGGTTATGCCGCCAGTGTTCAACAATTGGATCATGGATGCATAATGATAGTGTGATAAGAAACATATTGTTTCCAATTAAATTACAATGAAAATGTGGTTTTAAACAATGTTAAACTGTTATTGGCATCCTTCCAGTTCTTGTAACTATGGTGTGAATTTGATATTTGTGGTCGATTTGCCCGCAAAGCTTATTTCGTAACAGCAATTTCTTAAAATTAATCTTAAGAATTGTGCAGTTTTCGTGTCATCAGCGGTACAAAATTTTCAATCAATTTTTTTGACGTAAAACATGTATAATTTTGTAACTAAATTAGAGCAATATCGTGGCATACATGTATATGCATCTACATCATACGTTTTCGTTGGATGAAAATTACCAAACCAAAGATTTATAACAAAATAATCAGAAACTGTTCAACATTTGGGTAGTGTTCAACAATTAGCGAATTACCCTACATTGAGACTCAGAAAATCAGAACTTCTTCAAAATTTTCTCAGAAGCTTTCTTAAGATTTTTTTTCAAATTTATTTTAGAAATTCTACAAGACATTATTAAGGAAATTCCTAAGATTATTTTTTAGCGAATTACCCTACATTGAGACTCAGAAAATCAGAACTTCTTCAAAATTTTCTCAGAAGCTTTCTTAAGATTTTTTTTCAAATTTATTTTAGAAATTCTACAGACATTATTAAGGAAATTCCTAAGATTTCTTCATATTGCTTTAGATATTCATTCAAGACATTTCTCTTCCATCAGTTGCTGCAAGGATTTCTTAAGAAAGTCTTAGAAAATCCTCCAAGGATTCTTATAAAGATTCTCAGAAATTCACTATCCTCTATACATTTTCTCGAAAATTCTTTTAGGATTTCCTCCGAACGTACCTCTAGGAATTTCTCCATGGATTCCTCTCGGAATTCATTTCAAAAAATATATACATTTTTCATTAGACGATTTCTCCAGGATTTTTTTTTTCAAGTATATATAAAGAGGTTTTATTAGGTATTCCACAAAGGGTTTCCAGGTGTTTCTTCATGTGTTCTTCCTGGAATTTCTTCAGCAAGTCCACCTATGGATTTTTAAAATATTCCTGTTTTTTCAGAAATTTGTTTAGAATATTCTTCATTTTTTTCCTTCTGAAATTTCTCCAGCTATACTTTCGGAAATTTATTTAGAAACTTCTTCAATATTGCTAAAATTATTCAGAAATTTCAGCAGGGCTAGTAGCAGGGGTTATTTCAAACGTTGTTCCATGGATTCTTTCAGAAAGTTTTCCAGCATTTTCTTCATGTATCGCTCAAGTGGTTCCTTTAGGTTACTGCAGGAATTCATCAATATATATCTCCAATGATTTTATTGCCATAGGGATGTACCAGTAAATGGACATTGAAATGGGGAAACTTTGATTAAGCTACCATGACAGAACTGGACATATTTTATCATGAAGTTCTTAGGAAAAGCCTGGCGAATAAGCAGGTCACATGCATCCGCCAAAAATGTTGTCATTCCTAAGGATTCTGTAAAAAAATGAAGGTTAAATGTACATACAGTCGAGGGTCTATATAATCGAGGGTGCACAAAATCGAGGCTACCTGTATTTACAAATTTTGACCATTTCAAAATCCAACTAAGAGTTTCCTGGATCCCACAATACCGTTTCCAGAGTTTTGGTATGAAAAGGTAAAAAAACTAGTTTGGTCATTTAAAAAGGATATGATAACACAAAAAGTTTGAAAACCACTGCAGCATAGCATGATGTTGCCTATTGTGTTGTAGTGTTGTGCGCTACTGTGATGCTGATCACGTCATTCGAACTCCGGGACTCGTGGTATTTATGCGCGAATAATATGTATTCGATCGCACAAGTGGAAATTAATATTCATCGGTGAGTGTGCTATTGGCCTTGGATCGAATGCCGATATGGAGGACGATGATTCAGCCACCCCCAGCCAGGCAGGCAGTGGGGTGGTTTGCAGTTTGCATACATTAGTATGCTGCGCACCAGATGAGTGCATGCATCCATTCGCCATACTGCGGCTTGGTGCTGTTGTCTGCAGCATAATATGTTTAGCAACATGCGATTAGTGGTGTACATGTGGCGAAGGCGTTCCAAAGTTCGTGTGCGGTGCTCTTGGTGGTAATTACAGTGCTACGCATTCTTGTGCGCCAACAAACAGCATGACTAATTAGGCGCCGTGAGATGCATTTGGAATTGTAAAGCTAGAAACGAACATGGAAGTTTCCAATTTTTCAAACAACTTGAATTCGTGATCTCCTAATAGAGTTGTGGAGCAGTGTTGGAAGATAATTATATACAAAAAAGATGTAGGAATCAAAAATGGTTGCTCTCATAGTTAATAATTTTAGGCGAACAAAGTCAACAGGAATTGATAGATGTATTTTTCAAATATAATTACCGGCAGCACTGCTTGGTTGGCACGTACCACCATCGAGCTTCAACGGTTTCTTTCCAATTTGGTCAGATTTTTCTCCGCTAGTTGCTTGCCTTATTGGCAGATCATTAAAAACGGTGCGCTCAGCATCAGCAGATCAGATCGTTATAATGTTGCTGATAGCCGTAATTCTGTTGAAGCCATACCAACACGAAAAGGCTGTTGTAATAGAAAATTGGCACGTTAAAAATAGTTAGCCCCTTTGGCATCTCGTAGATATTGGCGAACATTGAGTTCTGCCCATTCACAGATTGTGGCAAGATTCGACGTATTTGGCGTTAGAAGCCACACTTAAAATCATCAGCTTGATTCCGTCAAATCAAACGAAACAAATCTGTTATGTATGACGGTGTGAAACAGACAAGCAACGTTCTTCAAATGCTGAAGTGTCAATTTTGATCATTGGATTGATGATTTTGTAGAGTTACATCTATGGAATGCGAAATAATTACATTACCTAATTTTATCCCATGGTTAAAAACAAGTTGTTCAACAACCTCCACAGCCACTTCAAAGCTTGTTCAAACTATGTACATACGTAACGAAGCATATATCAGGTAAAAAGCGATATCTCCAATAAGGAGCACATTTAACCACAGTTTTTTTTCTATCGATGAAATGTGAAATTGATCAACCATCGGGAGGTAATCGAACTCATCACCTTACTTCGTGTGTCAATCCGTGATGAACATATTCAGGGCATCTCACCAAAGCACAATCGCTATCCAACCAGAAAAAAGTACTTTCGATTTCGCTCCTGGTTATCGAATATACATTGCTTTCTATTTCATAGACGAGCAATTTGCTTGCACAACCGGGCAACTAGTTTTCGTGCCTTGCCCATTTCCAACCAGTTTCGTATTCGGTCCTACATGCCATGGGATACCATGGAAGGAGGATGGTGACGGTGCCGACCAAGTCTAGGTATATCTGCGGCCATGTGGGAGCTATTTGTTGCCTCTCTTTTACGTCCTAAACCCTTCCGAAGAGCACCAAACGTCGCGTTCCACCATCAGCGCGGAAAGTCTCAACTCCAATGGAGTAGGAAAAATAAACTGGAATCATTTCACCGTCGTCGTCTGGCCATGTTTTGGGACAAACGGCTCCATTGCGCTGCTGTGTCACAACAATTTTCCTCTCTAAATCATGCATTCCGATTGCAAATTTACCAGCGTCTCAATCATCGCTTGTGGTGCTTGGTCGGCTGGAACTGTAAGGCAAGTGGCTCGGATCATCTCGTTGTGCTCACGATAGACCGAGGAGTGTCTCCACAATTATTATTTAATGAATCATCATCAACATCATGCTCTGAAGCGACAACAACGTTGGCAACCGAGCGTTTGGTTTGCAGCCAAGTCGATGGAGAATGTTGGGTTAATGTTGAGCCCATTCATTTCAATTTATGCGCAATTTACTGTTGCGACTATTGTACCAATTAATCGCGGAGTGTATAGCAAGATAATAGTCAATGTTTAAGTTTTCAGTGATCCTTATGGCCATAGACGAATTAAGAGTATTAAGCCTCTTGAGTGCTTCTGAGGTACTTTCAAATTCATCCGCTGAATAATGAGTTCCTTTGGAAACGCGTAACTTACAGCGTATTGCGTATTAACAATACTAAGCTTCTTGGCCTATTAGAGTGAATTACGGTCAGGCATCACTGATACACTCTACCTGATACCGTATCAGTAGGTCGGCCTCAGAGGCACGTTCTCCTTCATTTGGGAAATTTGTACCATCGCCATGATTACGAGCCTATTCATTCTCTACTCAAATGAGAGGGAAAGGATTAATGGATGGGATGGGGAGAAGAGCAGGTAGGGGAATATGATCGTCTCTAACGCATAAGCGTATCACAAAGGGTTCAAATAGCGCCCTGAAAAGGGCACTGTAATAACCACACCAATGTCGCGCATAAATTAATAGTATTGGTTGACCCTAGATATTTCCCATTGTCGTTTGATCAGCACATTTTGGGTCAGGTTTAACAAAACAGATGTTGACAGCAATTGCTGTCACTGGGATGGTAATAACGCAGTTGCTTAAGGTGAAGGTTGCTTGAGTGTTTACAAAATTTTTGGTAGTATTGGTGAACGAAAACGTTATTCACATATATTGATTGTATTAGTGTTACAATTTCATTCACGACTACTTATAAAAAAAAAGAACTGTCAAAACAGTGTTTACATCAGAGCTGTGATCAATCCACCTAAATGATCTTGTAACTTTTGTTATCATTTAGTTTTCCAATGCTTATATTTATGTACCATGCTGAAGTAACGGGACGGTATAGTTATTAGCTTGGGTATTGCAGATAGTAGTTTAAAACAAAAGTGAAGGAATATGTTTACGTCATAATTGAGAGGGAATAAATATGTATTACTCGGGTTATTTATACTCTTTATTCTTAATCAATCAAATCTTAATCTTAATCCTAATCATATCTTTACATTCAATTCATTAGCCGAAACCTTTACTGATATGAAGGTTTCGAAGAATTCTGTGATCTTAGCAATGAGGCGTGCTTTGAAAAACGTGTCATCGTAAGCAAGCTCATGTAAAAGATAATCAGTCTGGTGATTGGAATCGAGCATAACGACCACACATTTCGTCGCATCACATAGGGTAAGAAATCAAACTTTGAACTAGTCAAATTGTAATCTTAATTTGAACCATTTCGAAATTCATTAAAACGGCGTACTTTTTAGGCAAATATTGTCCCGAAAAAGATGTTAAACAGCTTTCCGTAATATAACCTGATAACATGGACTTTAAAAGCAGTGAAAAAAGCGTTTTTGTCATGGAAAACAAGCAATTGAAAAATCACTGTGATTTCACCTATTTCCCCCCAGAGAAAGCCCATTTTCGGTGCACCCGTACAGCTCATGCATTGCATCACACGCAATAAGTGAATACGTCAAATGAAAGCTTATTTATCGTAGAATCGACCAAGCGAATAATATTCCGCATTATTTGTCATAAAATTATCAAATTTAAGTGATTATTACTTGGAGAATGTTATCTTAAGTTGAACCATTTGTAATCTAAATTTGAACTAGTAAACGGGGGTGAGCTTCTAGTGTTGGCCTGTAGATTGCGCTAGTGGTTGCTTTGTTTACTCTTGGGGGATGAAAAATTCCAAATTTAGTTTCCAAATTCCTAAAGAATTTCGAACATTCTGAGGTGAGATTCCACTGCCTAATGAAAAATAGGTATGCGAATTAGCAGATTCATGTGATTTTTAATTGTATAGCATGGGATTGGCTGTTTTGTGAGTTGCTCGAGCTGCTGCCGCCAGTAGTTCAAATTAAGATTAAAATTGGTTCAAATTATGATTACGATGGTTCAAATTAAGATTAAAATCATTGTTGATGAAAAATCGAATATTTCAATGAAATTCGGTGCAAATACTAACTTTTTACCATTTAACAGAAAGCTTATACCCGTGGCTTTAATGTACATACGATTTTGCCGTAGTAAATTATTTCCATGTGGGAGAAAAAATCACTTAAAATTTGCACTGCTTCAGAAAGCCGCAATATGGTTCAAAGTTTGATTACCTACCCTATGTGCATCATTGCCTGTGCTTCAATAAACGTAGCCCTGTCAACCATCGGTTTTTTTCCTTTAGTTTTGCGCACGGCTTCTTTTGTTGCTTTCCGATGATTTCTTTTTATCAACAGCACCGTTGAACCATCGTCAGATACAGCTATAAATACAAAATTGAAGTTAAACATCATTCCTTAAATATATTTTTAACAATTCTCGCGCAACTATTCACGACTAATACAAATTTCAGAGAATATTTTTTCCTACTTTCATTTTTAATTATGTATCACAACGCTTCAATAAAACGTGCACTATGTATTTTCACTGTATTTATGTATGTATTTACAAATGATTTTTTTTTTGCATGAGCCGACTTTAGGCCATAGCTAAGTCAATTTTCAACCGATTTATATGCAATGTGCAGGGTCTATGTACCCTAGTGGTTGAGGCGATGGATCGCCAATCCACAATTTCATGTAATGGCAGGCAAAGAAAGCCCTTCAATTAATAACTGTGGAAGTGCTCTGAGAACACTAAGTGGCAATGGCAGACCAAGTTCCAATGTGAACATCGAGCCACAAAGAAGAAGTAGAAAGAGGCATGAAAATGTATACACAGTGCGACACGGCTAGTATTATCCGTATAGGTATGGAAAATCAAGTCAATTGGTTGAAAATTGACTTAGTTATGGCAGAAAAACGACCCGTGCAAAATAAAATCGGGTGTAATGTTCAAAAAATAAAGGAAATTAAGAAGATAAGGGAACTTACGTACAGTGTATCAAACAATTGTCCGTACAGCAATATTTTGGTCAAAATAATTTTTCATTTAAATGATTATAACTTTTTTATACGTCAATCAAAAACGCTGAAATTTTGACCAATTATAACCCATATATCAAAGCTCCATTGGTAAAATTTTGAGCGAGATCGAATAAGTTTTCTGAAAGTTATAGAACTTTTAGTAAAACTTGTAAAATTTTTGAATACATTTTTTAAACATTATATCTCAATATGTACTTGATGAAACTTTTTCAATATTTTTCGTGTTACAGCTCATACCTAAGGCTTTCATATGCAGCTTCGTTTAAGGTTTTATATTCACTACAAAAAATATGAAAAATCTGTATATGTTCAGAGTTTCATTTGGAAATTTATCATATTTTGGTCAATAAAAGTGCCAAGTGTTTTCAACTTTTTTAAACTCTCTTAATGATATATTTTTATACAGGACCTACTAAACTACATATGAAGAGTAGGTCCTATGGATTTTTCGTTCAGTTAATGCTTTTTTATTGGTGGAATACGTTTGGCAGATGATATGTGCAAAATATGGTAAATTTTAAAACATCGTCAACTACATACGCACATTTTTCATATTTTTTGTAGTGAATATAAAACCCCAAACATGGCTGCATATGAAACGCTAAGGTCTAAGATGCAACACAAAAAATATTGAAAAAATTTCATCGAGTACGTATTGAGATATAATGTTTAAAAAATGTATTCAAAAATCTTATAAGTTTTACTAAAAGTCCTATAGCTTTCAGAAAACTTATTCGATCTCGCTCAAAATTTTACTAATGGAGCTTTAATATATGATTCATAATTGGTCAAAATTTCAGCGTTTTTGATTGACGCATAAAAAAGTTATTAACATTTGAATGAAAAATTATTTTGACAAAAAAATTTCTGTACGGACAATTGTTTGATACACTGTATTTTCGGCAGTTTTGTTCTCTTCGTCATGGGGGGTTTTTTGAAACCTTTTGATCTCAAAGTTGGCCTCAAATCCTTCCCAACCAAACTGAGTTATATGCCCAAATTTCAGGCAATTTTACCCACAAAAACCCCCCATGACGAGAACAAACCTGCCGATAATACCCTTTGTCACCCTTGCTTAGTTACTTAAGTTAAGTTGGAAAGATGCGCGTGAATTAACATGAACATAAAATTACCATCTGGCACACAGCAGAGAAAATTGTGGCATGAATCAATGTATATTCTGTTTCCGCCCATCACAATCGCTAAACTGTATTAAACAATTATAATAATCGTTTCGACGTTTTTTTTTGTAATTTTGTGTCACAAAATTCAAGGTTCAAAAAAGTAATCAATCGCGTACCATATTATTTATGTCGACATCACTGCAAGGCGGTGAGCACTACTACGTAAACATACTAGTATAGTACACTCGCGATCGGAATCAGTTTTGATTGATTTTTTACTTCAATTTCTACGGCAAAAAATTGAATAAATCTTGGTTGTGCAGTTAAAATAAATGAAGTGGGTGAAAATACATAGTGTTATCATCAATCGATCAAGTTTATGGGCTGATTCAATGTGCGGAAATGTATCAAAAGTGGTGATTTATATCGGTGTTCAAAATCAGTGAAGAAAAAACAAAACGGACAAGAAGAAGACCAACATTTGGAGCGATTTGAAATTTGGCAAGAATCTGAAGATTTGGATTAAATATTATTTTAACAATCGAAATTTCGGAAGGATTATCGTACGTGCTCTTGCCAGTAGCAATATGCAAGGACTTCCAATCAGGTTAGTTGCACAAAATGCTGTATTTTCTGAGCGGCCTCTGGGGATGTTGGAGATCGTGGACAAGGGGTGGTGGGGGGGTGGTGCGGGGAATAGGTTGCCATACTTGCTGCCATTTTCGATTCTTTGCAACCTTGTCCTTAAGCTAAGTTTCCTGTTGCCAAGTAGAGCGCTCAAGTAAAATTTCACCTTTTTCCGTAAGTAATTTTGACATTTGTTTAACTGACAGCATTTTGACTCTCATGTGGCCGGCAGGGTACCCGGGTACCCAGCACCCATTTAAAAGACACGGTGTAGAAAAAAGCAAAAAGTTTGCCGGCCACATAACGGTTAACGGAACGATGCTGTAAGAAGGATATGAAGAAAAGGGCACCAGGTTGTTTACGATTTGGACTAAGAGAAATTTCGTTCGTTTCCTCAGGAAATGTTATTTTGTATTCAGTTCAAAGTTGGATTATCCCGACTGTTTGTGAAACTGTTCAGAACAGTCGTCGAATATCGACGGGATTCTCGATGTATTCTACAGAAACCAATTAATCAGCAAATTTGTTCAAGCACATCATTATTTCAAACGTATAGGTCTTCAGAATAACAATCATTAGCAATGGACTACCCGCTTTGCGCGCAGCCACAGTTGATCAGCAGGAGTAAATCAATTTAATTTTGTATGGCGAAATGCATCTAAACTTGAATTACTTGAAATACAAAGCTTTTCCCGAAAAAATATTTGGAAGGCTTAATAGTGGTTACCATTGTGCACATCCACTACCAAATATTTTTTTGAATAATGTGTTCCACTTTGAATAATTTGCCTTCAGATGGCATTCGCCATTCAATATTTTTGCGATTTACTTTTAGCGATTTTTCGCGCATAGAAGCTAGCGCCACATTGGTCGATGCGGAGAGTAAGAAAACAGCCGATGTAGTTAATTCATTATCCTGGAAATAATATTACCTGCATTTATTAAACCTCACTTTAGAACATTTAAAACATTTAACGCGGATTTTTTTTTCATAAATTTGTTGAGTGATAAACATTGCATCTGGTCGGGCCCGTGGCGCAGTGGTCCACACGTTCGCTTCATAAGCGGATGGTCATGGGTTCGAACCCAGCCCCGGCACTTGCAATTTTTCGTCAGTCGCTCTTCTCCCCGAGAGCAGCTGGCACCTGACCCTCTTCAGAGCATATAGCTCTAACGGACCCGGAATTTGGATATCGGCGAACCGCAACTCATAATGGACCCACAATCGGACTGGAAAAGGAACAGCAGCCGCACATCGGCATCATCGTGCTCATCATTCTACCATGGGCAGGGTAGAAGAGTGAAAGAAGCACAAAGGCAACCAGTGCAATAAAGTAGAATAGAATAGAATACATTCAGGCGCTGTACAAAGTGGAAGTGCAGCGTCCAATTGGAATCGCTCACGTAGTACCCTAGTGGACAAAAGAGCTGTAAATTAGGTTAAGTGATTAAGAATAAAAAAAAAAAAAAAAACATTGCATCTGAACACCCCCCGACTTCCGCGCCAAAAAGCTGGCGGCTTGGCTGCCGGCAACAGGTGATCAGGGCGACCGGTTAGCTGTCCTTGTTCCACCAATTGAATGTTTTTGAAAACGCGTTTGCGCGCGAAATCTTTCTCGCTCATTTCTGCTATCAAATCCAAGGTATTTACGTATTCTAAGGTAGTCTTAGATGTCAAAACTGGCTGAGCGGCCATTATTTTTTCACCGTGAGAAATTCTGAAAACAAATCCCCCGCCTCCTCAAATTCCTTCGAAATGTCGCTTCCTCTGCTTTTCTCCACAAACTAAACATCATGCTAAACCTTACAATATATAAAAACCTTGGTCAATTCCTCCAGAAATTCCTCCCAGGATTTCTCCAGAAATTCCTCCGGAGATTCTTCCAGGAATTCCTCCAGGAATTCTCCCGAGGATTCCTCCAAGAATTGTGGAGCCTCGTAGCCGTGCGGTTAGGGACACCAAGCTTCTAATCGCACCACGCTGTGGGGTGAGGGTTTGATTCCAGCTCCGGGCGATGAGACTTTTCGTGAGAATAGTTTATTCTCCGTATCCTCTGGTGCATGTTCCGTGTGTCCGTTGTCAAGAGTTAGGTATCGTTCAGTCTGTACAGGAATTTCTCCGAGGATTCTTCCAGGAATTTCTCCGAGGATTCCTCGGAAGAATCTCCAGGGGAATTCCTCAAGAAGTCTCCGGAGAAATTTTTTGGAGGAATCTCCGGAGGGATTATTGGAAAAATCTCAGAAGGAATTTCTGAAGATTTGCTCCAGAAGATCCTCTGGTGATTGCTCCATAAATTCCTTCGGCTATTCCTCCGGGAAATTCTTTCAGGAATCCCTCTGGGGAAGTCATGCAGGAATTCTGGAAGAATCACACGCGAATTTCAGAGGAACTCCTGGAAAATTTCCCGGTAACTTCCTGGTGGAATTATTGGTGAACTTCTGGTGGAATTCCCGAGGTAATTTTAGATGAGGTCCTGGGAAACTCCTGAAGAGATTTCTTGGAAACTTATTGGAGAATTCCAAGGGAATTTCTGCAGGAGTTTCCGGGGAACTCCTACAAGAATTCACGGGGAACTCCATTTCGGTGGCGATTGATTGGTGGCCCAAGAGCAAAATCGGTTTATATGAGAATTACTATGGAGAATTTTCGAAAAAGGTTCTCCTCGCTGTAGAGCATTACCACATGGATGAAGTCATAGGGTCAACGCCGAATTGAATTTTTCAGATCTCAATGATGAATGTTGCCGAAGGCCGGAACTTATTTCGACAATCGGGTAAAAAGTTATTAAACAAATTCTCACTCGCATGCGCATCTTTATACACGATATCCTGCAAGGTGTGCAAGAAGGTAACACGCATACTATGATTGCGTGTCAAGCGTGTCGATCAAGCTGTGGTCTGCTGTTCAAGCATGCATGGATGAATATTGATTAATAACTTCTGCTTCATGAGTCGAAACGAGTTGCGGTCTTCGGCAACATTCATCATTGAAGTATGAAGAATTCAATTTAACTTTGACCCTATGACTTCATCCATGTGTTAATGCTCTACAGCGAGGAGAACCTTTTTTAAAAATTCTTCATAGTAATTCCCATATAAACCTACTTTGCTTTTGGGCCACCATTAAATCACCACCGAAATGGCTGAAAATTTGACAGCACGCTAGTTTTGCACCAAGGATTGTAATGAATACATGGGAGCTTTGAATTTTTGACATGTATAAAGTCTGAACTGCCCTACGTGTTCAGTCACTTGATTTCAGAGTTAAAGAGACACAAAGATCAAACGTTATTTCGGTTTCACGTGACAATAGATGTTTTGCGAGAGACGAACTAGCCAAGGGCTGAAAGTCTCTATAATAAAGACAAATCAATGTTGTACTCGAATTAACCGAAAGTTCATATTGGCGACACCAACCCTCAACTATCTACGGAGCGCTTTGTATCAGGTCGTAAATGGTGCTGATACACATACCGACTAATAATGTTAGGTAGTTGTCGGTCAACCAACCATGACCAAATCTAGGAGTTTTAACAATGGCCCTTTTTGGGTACCTTTACTAAGACGCCTTGCATCCAGCTGGCCGGAAATGTCGCGGTAACCATATGTTGTAGAATAATTGATGTGGTAGTTGTGCGGATACTATGCGGTTAGCTTTGAGCATCTCAGCTGATATGCGATCGATCCCTGGGTCTCTGTTCGATTTCGTGCTACGGATGGCTGTTTCTATCTCCTACACTGATGGAGCTACGGTGTTGACACGTGTTGATGCATCGAATCCTTGGCGGATCATGCTGAGGTGTTGATTTCGTGGCCGACACTTGAAAAAGGTTTCCAAAGTGCTCGAACCAGCGTTTCAACTGGTTAGCCGGGTCTGTCAGTAACTGTCCAGATGTGTCTTTCACGGGTATCGTAGCATTCATCTGGGTCGCACTAAGACGACGTGAGACATCGTAGAGGAGACGGATGTCGCCTGTGTTTGCGGCTTTCTCGCCTTCGTCGGCTAGGGAGTCCGCCCACGTTATTTTGTCCCGTCTACATAAGCGTTTCACTTCCTTCTCGAGAGCCGAATAGCGCTGACGGGCTACGGGTTTGGCTCGTCGTGTTTTCGCTCGCTCTACCGTGGCTTTGGCGTTCCTTCGCTCCTCTATCTTCCTTCAGGTATCATCTGTGATCCACTGCTTTCTTCGGGTGCGTAGCTGACCCAAATTATTCTCGCCGGTGGCGATGAAGGTCTTCTTGATGGTGCTCCATTGATCTTCTACGCTTCCACCTTCTGAAATATTCGCAGCACGGTTCTCTAGCTCCTCGACGAAGGACCATTTCACCGCAGCGTCTTCCAGCCGGCGTGTGTTGAACCGGCGCCCGGTTTTCTCCTCCTGTCGCTGGATCCTGGCAATGCGCAGTCGGATCTCGCCGATTTGGAGATGATGGTCGGACGCAATGTCGGTGCTACGTTTGTTCCGCACATCAAGAAGGCTCCGTCTCTATTGTCGGCCGATGCTGATGTGGTCGATTTGATTTTCCGTGACGCCATCACGGAAAACCCATGTCACTTTGTGCACTGGTCGATGGGGAAAGAGCGATCCCCCAATCACCATGACATTGTTGCCACAAAACTCTGCAAACGGCTCTCCGTTTTTGCTCATTTCTCCGAGACCATGGCGTCTCATGACGTGCTCATAGTCCGAGTTGTCGGAACCAACCTTCGCGTTGAAGTCGCCCATGAGGATCTTGATATCGGAATCTTGTCCACGACAGGATTCAGTTGACTGTAAAAATTCTCTTTATTGCAAGGCAACATCGGTTGGCGCGTAACATTGGATCATGGTAAGGTTTCGAACCCGTGTTCTGAATGTGGCTACAATTATCCTCTCGTAAATAGGTTCCCACTTCATGAACGCAGCGTGGGTGTGATGTGAGTGCTGAGCAGGAAACCAACTCCACGGTGGCGAGGAGCGTGTTCACCTCGTAGGCCAGAGTAAAGCAGAATTTGATCCGACGCCAATCTGTGTTCTCCAAAGTTCGGTCAACGGACTTCGCTCAGTCTTAGGATCTCAAGCTACATACGGCATGCCTCATTGGCTAGTTGTGCCAGTTTACCATGCTGGGCTAGGGTTAATACATTCCATGTGCCAATTCTTGTCCGTTGTTTCTCGCTAAAAGTCGTTCCAGTAACGGTTTTTTGGGTTTCGGAAACAGTAGGTTGTTGGCCAAAGGTCCCCTATCCACCGTGGTGGGGCTGCCACCTTAGGTACAGCTTCCGGTGGAGGAGCAATCCATACTCAGCCGCTGGATGCCAGAACAGACGCTGTTTGAGCTGCACCTCCTTGGTGAACAGACGCTCGAGACGTACCTCCTCAATCTAGCTGAAGTCAGAAGGACAACAGTGCCCGTGCTGCACTACCAGCTAAGCACACAACTCTTAGCTGGTGGTCTTTGTCATCACTTGACCCGTGAAAGCATGAGGTAGGCACTTGTGCGGACCAGAGCTATGTTGGACGCTCTCCTTTTCGACTCACCGTTTTGCAGCCCCAGAATACACAGAAACACTACATAAATCGCATCATACGAGGCTATATAAGTAGGTGAAAATTTATACTAATTATGACATTTTCATATTTCCGCCCTTATTCAGTCTCAAGTTTGAGACTAAATAACGGTAGCTGATTCTCTCGGAGAAACACAACGTCTATTTATAAGATATATCGCTCAGTCCAAGGATCTCAACCTTCATATGACATACATACCTCATTGGCTATAGTTATGCCAGTTCACCTACTGGGTTTGGGTTAGTACATTCCAAGTTTCAATTCTTGTCCATTGTTTCGTGGGAAAAGTCGTTGCCGTTAATCCAGCTCGTTATTTTTGACATTCGGTTTCTGTAACGTTTTTTTCGGATTTCGTGAACAGTAGATTGTTGACCTAAGTTCGGGTACAGACGCAGTGTGAGTCGCATCTCCTTGGTAAACAGACGCTGCTGATGTACCTCCTCAATCTAGCTGAAATCATAAGGACAACCGGTCCCACGCAACACAACCAGCTATAAGCGCAACTCTTAGCTAGTTTTGCAACCTTGGTACTGTTGTCCTAATGACTTTAGTTGGATTGAGGAGTTACACGAGATAGGAATTTGAGTAGACCAGTTTTAAAATTGTCATTATTAACCCTCTGTATTAACCTAATTTAATATAAAAACAAGATAAAACAGTGAATCAAAATTCAACCATCGCGCAACAATAATGACAATGTCGCAACCTGTATTTGTTGCGACAAACAAACCCATGCGACATAAGTTTGTCCCAACTTGAAAATAATGGGATTAACATCGTACACCACGAGTTTAGAGATTTTTAAGCCTTGCATTGCGATTTTCGAACGGTAACTTCGAGTCGGTAAACACTGCAACTCTGGTGAAGCTCTATTTTCAAACAGTTTCGACTTTGGGTTCGCAATAATTGATTATTCACGAGTTTAAAAGTACGCAACAAACTCAGCTTCCGTTTTGTCTGCAACAAAAAATTTCGAGATAATGTCATTATCTGTTATCAGTAGGGATAAAGAGTAATCGTCGCACCTTCTTTGTTGTTTGTTTTGTGCCTCTTTTGTCTGACAATTCTCTTCACTGAGATAAAACATGTTTTACTCTAAGCGAACTTCTAGACGAACATTTGAAAAGGGCCTATCAGATTTGCGTAAATAAACATGTTTTTGTCTCTGTAGGGTAGATACCCACGCACATCCACACCCTTATCAGAAAGAGTGTTCTTCAAGCTATCTGTTAAGGGTGTTGATGTGAGAGGGTGGATGCAGATGGGCCCTACAGAGTCAGAAACATGTTTGTTCACAAAAAAACAGATAGGCCCTTTTCAAATGTTCACCAAGTTTTGTAATTTATTAAAATATCAATCAATGAAACTTACTATGCTGCATGAAATGTGATTCCCTACGTTTGTGTTTAAAGAAACTGCACTTCTGAAACAAGATACAATAGTGTCTTCACCCCCCACATACTTCACCTAAAACTGTAAGTAGTTGTTTGTCTATTTGCCAATTATCTGCTCGACAAAATCTCAAGCATGTATTCCAACTTCACCAAAGTATCATTCACATCCAAATCCAAGCTGCGTTGCCGCCGTGCATGCAAATCACACTCGTATATGGCAAACCTAATTAACTTGCTAATGCAAATTTCCATTGTTTTCCCCCACATAATGGAGAAGAGAGATATATGTGAGATACGGGTAGTAAGACCCCGCAAAGAGAGGTAGAAACGGAAAAGTATGATCAAAACAAACTCTTTCAACTAAGGTAGGTGTATTCCCCCTTCCGACCATCAACTTGAACTTTTCGCTTTTTGATTTCTTCCGATGCCGGTACCGCGACCGGCATTCGAAGGCATATGTGTAATAAAACACTACTCTGTCAAAATATGGAAACAGATCTTAGGCGTACCAACAGCCATAACCAACTCCCCGCGTGCGCTAGTTCATCCGTCCGTCAGTTAGTTGCGGCATGCGCTGCTGTTTTGTGCGCCCCGCCAAGACACCGAACCGCATTTTAGTGTGTCAGATGCCGGAGGGCGCCGCTGGCGATGGATGACGACGGGATATTGTGGGGAGAAGGCAGATTTGGTTGATTTTATTTCTACTCTCTTCGTTGGAGCTCTTCTTTGGCTTAGCTAGTGCTTGTAGGACCTAGTGGGTTTAGTGTGCAAAGGTGATTGAAGAGAAGGAAAAGACAAGAGTTAGTTGTTTAGTTATGAATACGGAAGCTTGGGTTTAGAGTCATAAACCGTTAGATTCGAAGCTAGATGTTTAGATTTGGGGGAAACGATATGGCCAGTTGGAGTCACTGTTTACTGCAGTTCAGTGAAATGGTGTATAGCAGACATGAGATCAGCTGGAATGAAACAAAAATTTCATTAATGTTTTCAGCCAAAATCGGATAAAGAACGTGACTCAAGATTTTCGTTTTGTTCTATAAACTTGTGATATTCACGACACCCTAATTGCCATGTGCAGCATATTTGTCCCATGTTAATAGGGATTCCCATAGAACATGGGACAACTATGGCACACACGACAGCTAACAGTTCGACTACTATCATCATCGTTCCTTAAACGGCTCCCACCCAAGGCTAGTATTGAGATTAAGTTTGAAACTGTAACGCGACTGCTGCGGCCCCTTATTCTGATTCCAATGAAATACCGCCATATAAGTACATATTCATTATCTGCCCGTCATGCTCCCTGTATAGCTCCTCAAACTGTAGCAGATTTGTCCATCGACTTTCCATAGCCAGGAGGCGTTTCCGATACCAATGACAGTAAACCAGTTATTCCAACGAACGCATACGCTTCTGTACACGCATACCTACTAGCGTGGTTCATAAAATCGTTTTTGCTCCACACCGCTTATCCGATTCCTATCCAGATTATATGCCTTCTCCAAAAAATTGAGCTCATTTGGTTGAAAAATGAGACTGCACAAGCCCTTCAAAGTTTGTATGGGAATTACTATGGGAAACCGATGTTTTTCATTCAATTCACCGTAGCATTTCCCCAAGTGCCCTAGAGGGTTAGTTGACCCTTGGTAATCCTAGGCTACTCTATCAGCTACAACTTTGCCGAAGACCGCATTCAAATCGGGCGCCTCATTAATTAGTTACCGATTTTTATCCAGAATCTAAATCTCTACTCATGATGGATAAACTATTCGGTGGGCATCACTGCATTTTGCAGTGAAACATAGTAGCCATGATTTCAGTGTGCTATCTTTGGCGCCATATGCAGCAATGTTGCCTGCTGGGAAGCTGAAGGATCACTCTTAATGTTTGTCCAGTTGGATACAAATCGATAACTAATTAATGAGGCGTCCGATTTGAATGCGGTCTTCGGCAAAGTTGTAGCTGATTGAATAGCCTAGGAGTACCAAGGGTCAACTTACCCTCTAGGGCACTTGGGGAAATGCTACAGTCGATTGAATGAAAAACATCGTTTTCCCATAGTAAATCCCATACAAACTTTGAAGGGCTTGTGCAGTCTCAATTTTCAACCAAATGAGCTCAAATTTTGGGTGAAGACATAGAATCTAGTTAGGAATCGAATAAGCGGTGTGGAGCAAAAACGATTTTTTGAACCATGCTAATACCTACATCATCGGAATGAGTGATAATTGAGACTACTTAGCGAACAATTTATAATTTTCTTAAACTGTCGCTCGGCTGCTGTCCACACAGCGACACTGCACCACTATGTATAGCTATCGTCTCACTTATGACCTACTGATTCTCGGTAGAGCGCGTGGCCTGAATTTGTACCGCTCAGTTCTAACACACAGGCACGAATGACAGATTTTAGTGGTTGGGATACGTCCGGAGGAGACACTAGTTTTCGGCGGCGGCGGTAATGTGAAGATCAGTGGGCATGGGGATACGGGTGGTGGTGAAGGGGATTAAGTAGTCGCGGAAGCTGACGACTGCGTTGATGAAAGAATTACGACGACGAAGAATGCTAGAGACACGGTGTAGTCGATGAGGATGGTACAAATGGGAAGAATCCAAGCATATAACTCACTGCTGACTTACTGGTTGGTCGGTGGTAATAGCGAAGGAAGTATGTATACAGTTCGTATGGTTGGTTTTTTCGTCTGCTTCTAGCCCACACTTGATCCCTAATTAAAGTGTCATCGAGAATGGTCGAAATGGTTTAGGAAATTTATGGCTTCCTTTTTCGATTAACGGCATTGTTATGTGTTCGGGGGGCTTCATTCGAAGTACGTGGGAGACGACGTAAATGGGTTAAATAGTGGGATTATTTTTGGATAATTCAATGGAAGTATATATATCTACTAGCGTGGTTCATAAAATCGTTTTTGCTCCACACCGCTTATCCGATTCCTATCCAGATTATATGCCTTCTCCAAAAAATTGAGCTCATTTGGTTGAAAAATGAGACTGCACAAGCCCTTCAAAGTTTGTATGGGAATTACTATGGGAAACCGATGTTTTTCATTCAATTCACCGTAGCATTTCCCCAAGTGCCCTAGAGGGTTAGTTGACCCTTGGTAATCCTAGGCTACTCTATCAGCTACAACTTTGCCGAAGACCGCATTCAAATCGGGCGCCTCATTAATTAGTTACCGATTTTTATCCAGAATCTAAATCTCTACTCATGATGGATAAACTATTCGGTGGGCATCACTGCATTTTGCAGTGAAACATAGTAGCCATGATTTCAGTGTGCTATCTTTGGCGCCATATGCAGCAATGTTGCCTGCTGGGAAGCTGAAGGATCACTCTTAATGTTTGTCCAGTTGGATACAAATCGATAACTAATTAATGAGGCGTCCGATTTGAATGCGGTCTTCGGCAAAGTTGTAGCTGATTGAATAGCCTAGGAGTACCAAGGGTCAACTTACCCTCTAGGGCACTTGGGGAAATGCTACAGTCGATTGAATGAAAAACATCGTTTTCCCATAGTAAATCCCATACAAACTTTGAAGGGCTTGTGCAGTCTCAATTTTCAACCAAATGAGCTCAAATTTTGGGTGAAGACATAGAATCTAGTTAGGAATCGAATAAGCGGTGTGGAGCAAAAACGATTTTTTGAACCATGCTAATATCTACTTAGGCGACTATTTATGTTCAGAATTTATCATGCTCAAGAATTATTTACTTGTAATAATTATAAAGTGCATCCAACATAATTCTAGTCCCCATGGACTGTTTATAAGCTACATAGACTCAACAAAACTGGGTCTCTAATTAGCCTAGTGGTAAAGGCTATTGATCGCCAATCCGGAGACGGCGGGTTCAATTCCCGTTCCGGCCGGAAAATTTTCTGGGCTCCTCGGGCATAGTGTATCCTTGTACTTGCCTCACAACATAAGAATTCGTGCAATGTCAGGCAATGAAAGCCCTTCATTTAATAACTGTGGAAGTGCTTAAAGAACACTAAGTTGAAGCGAGATAGGACAAGTCCCAGTGGAAGACGTAGAGCCATACAGAAAATGAAGAAGAATCAAGAGGGGAGGGGTGCTCCGGCCAAAGTCTACGATCCATATGTATGGACAAAAGCCTACAAAGGGGAGAGAGGGAGCGGGGGGAGGGGGGGGGGGGGGGGTTGTTGGTCTATGATGAGCAAAAATGCCAGTTAAAACTTAGCTAGTAGTGCAGCCTGATCACAATTGGCCCCTGTTTAGAGATCTCATATAAGCTGTCTACATTTTGATGTCCCTGTTAGGGAACGGATTGTTTGATTTTTAGATGATCATTGCCTGAACATAGGCAATCCAATATTCATTACATCTCATGTGCCTATTTTATTCTGAAGCACTACAAATGTTCAAATGTCGAACAGGGATACATTTACTAAAACATATAAAACAATATGTTTTCGTACATTTTTTTCCTCCGTAGAAACTGTTAAAACAAATAAAAAAATCCGTAAAAATCCGTAACAATATATGTAGCCCACGTGCTGGTCGACCATCGTTACTTAACTTACTTACATACATTGGCGTAGCTAGGGGGGGTTCCAGGGGTGCCTGGCACCCCCTAGAACAAATTTGGCACCCCCTAGAATTTTTCCTTCACAGTCACCAAAATTTGAAACTTTACACAATAATCCCAATATTTATTAATGGCACATTTCAACAAAACTTAAGCACACACGGAATTACTTATATAACTGTTGTACGTTTTGGCGTTTTGGATATTGGTAAGAACAATCAACAGACTTCTCCACAGATTCCTCCAGAAATATTTCTATCTATTCGTACAGTGATTTCTCTAGCCTTCAGGAATTTCTGGGGGAATTATGCAAGCAATCTTCCTGGGATCCTTTCAGAAGCTCCTCCGGTGATTCTTCCAGGAATTCCTTCAGAGATTTCATTCAGAGATTCTTCCAGAAATTTCTCATGGAATTCCTCCAGGCGCTAATATTGGCCTTCATTCGGGAATTGTGGCTAGGATTTCTCAAGCAACTCCTGCTGCGATTCTTCCAGCGATTTCTCTTCGTCTCTGAAAATTCTCACTGTGAAACCTTCTGGAATTCTAGTAGGACAGTTCTTCCGGAAGGTCTCCCTGAGATTTTTATATAAAATCCCTTCATTGATTCTTCCATACTTTTCTTCAAAGACATATCCAGGACTTTCTACAGAGGTTCTTCCAGAAATTCCACAGGGGATTTCCCCAAGAACTTCTATTGACCTTCTTTCATGAATTTAAGCTGGAATTCTTCAAGCAATTCCCATTAGGACTCCTTCAGAAATACTTCTAGGGATTTCTCCTAGCATACTTACTTGCTGCAATACTTTCGACAAATCTTCCTGAGATTCCTCCAGAAATTCCTCCTGAGATTCCATCAGGGATTCCTCCAGTACCTATACTTCTACCGATTCTTTCAAGGAGAACTGTAGGTATTCCTCCAGGAATTTGTTAGAGGAACTTCTCTTAAGATACCCCAGGCATTGATGATTCGAGGATTTCTCTAGAAATCACTTCTATGACAGCTCCCAGAATTCTAGGAATTCCTCTAGATATTCCAGCTGTAACTGCTAAGCAATTCATGCGGTTCTTCCAGCTATCCTTCCTCCAAAAATTCTAACTGTGGTACTTCAGAAAATATGCTACGGATTCCTCTAGAGCTTTCTCCTGGCTTTTTGCTGAGATCTTTCCAGGCAATCTTCCTGTTTTTTTTTGTAGATATTCCTTTGGTTGCTCCACCAGGGATATCTCCAAGGACTAACCCAGGAACTCATCCAAAGGTTTTATCCAAATATTCCGCCAGAAAACCCTCATACAATTCCTGCAGAAACTCTTTTTGGCCTTTCTCCAAGAATATCTCAACAACTCCTCCTGTGATTCTTCCAGCAATTCCTCCAGAAATTCTTTATTCGAATTTATCCTAGCATTATGGCTGGAATTCTTCCTGAGATTCTTTCAGAAAATTTTCCTGCGATTCCTTCAGGGCCTTCTGTATAGATTCTTCCAGAATACCTCTGCCGGTTCTTGCAGGGACTTCTCTAGGTACTCCAAGGATTTTTTCTTTGGATTCCCCCGGCATTCCTAATGGGGTTTCTCTAGAAATTCTTGTACAGTTTTCTCCACGAATTCCTTCTAGGATTTCAGCTGAGGTTTCTTCAGTGATACATCCCGGAATCCTTCTAAGAATACCTCCTGAGATTTTTCCTGCGATTTCTTCAGAAACTCTCCGGTGATTCCTCTAGGAATTTTTATCCAAGATATTTTGTCCACGGATTCTCTCATGAATTCCCCATGGGATTCCTACAGGTACTCCTCTTGGCCTTCATCCAGGAACTTCAACTGGATTTCTCAAGCTATTCCTGCTGTGGTTCTTCCAGCAATTCCTCCTAGGACTCATCCAGTCATGCTTACTGTAATACCTCCCAGAATTCTTCTAGGAATTCTTCAAATAATGTTTCCAGGGATTCGGTCAAAAACTTGCTGGGATCTCCTAGGAGTCTTGCAGAAGCACCTCCGGTGTGTTCTTTGCAAATCCTAAAAAAATCTGGGATTTCTCCAAATATTTCTTGTTGGACTTCTCCAGGAACTCCACTTGACTCTCATCCAGGAACTCCTCCTAGGATTCCATAAGCGATTTCTGCTGCTTCTAATGTTTCAGGAATGCCTCCTAGGTCCCCTCAAGAATTTTTTTTCTGCGATACTTGCAGGAATCCCTCTAGAGATTTGTCCTGGAATTCTTGCCGGGATTCTTCTAGGCAGTTTTCCCAGGATACTTCCATAAATGCCTTGGATTCTTCCAGGGATTTTTCTAAAGACTCATCCAGGAATTCATGAATTACTCTTGAAATTAATCATGGTATTACACCTGGAAGTCCTCTTGGCCTTCTTCAAGGAACTCTAGTTGAAGGAATCCCAATAGAAATCTAGAGAAACCCCTGAACGAATATCGAGAATAGAATTTCCAGAAAAATCCTAAAAGGTATTACTAGAGAAATCTCAAGTGAAATCTCATAGGAATGTACGGGAAAAACTTGTAATTAATTAGAAGGCACAGAATGTTGCTAATTGACTAAATGAGAGATGAATTTGTGGAATAAAATCGCGTTCTGGTGGGATTCGAGAACACACGGCTCCGTATTTGCTAAACCGCAGTATGGCCATTTCTTTAAAGGTTCCTTAGGCATGGTTGTTTTTTTTTTTTAATTTCAACGGTAGTTTCATGGGAACCCAACACACATTTTAGCTATTTAGGAGAGGAACAAACCATTCTTAAGAAAACTATAGTTTAAGAAATTAATATTCAGCTAGTTACGTTTCTTGAGAATGTAATCAACAATTTCTTTAATTTTTTTTTCATATTTCAATGGCTATTCCTCCGTAATTATTTTAATAATTTCTTTTTCAGTTATTTTGAAAATTTCACAGCCAATTTTATTGTGATTACTTTTGTAATTCTTTATAATTTTATTGTATTTAAATTTATTGCTTTTGAAAATTGCTAAACTGGAAATCCAGAAATCTTCAAATGGACTTGCTTAAAGAAAATCCTATGAAATTCACGAAAAAATTCCTGAAAAAATCCCAAAGAAATTGCCGGAAAAATTCTATCAAAATTACCTTAGAGCTTTCAAAGTAGTTGCCAGGAGAATTCATATAAGAACTACCAGAGGAATTCCTGATGAAAATAGTAAGGCATTTTAAATAAATTGGCCGAATCCAATCTCACAGTAAATTGCCAAAATATATTCTATAAAAATTTCCACAAACAGTCACAAAAAAATTTCGAAGAAATTCTGAAAGAATTTTCCGAAATCATCAAAGGAATTTCTGAAAAAAAAGAAAGAATTCCAAAAGTAATTGCAGAAACAGATTTTTTAAAGAACCATCAGAGTTTTTTTTTTCAAAGAAATTCCCGAAGGAAAACTCTTAAAATATTGCCGAATTACCGAACAAGTTCTTACAGTAATAATAGAAGTTTCCAATGAATTAACTACATCGGCTGTTTTCCTACTCTCCGCATCGACCAATGTGGCGCTAGCCTCTATGCGCGAAAAATTGCTAAAAGTACATTGCAAAAATATTGTATGACGAATAGCATCTAAAGGTAAATTTATCGAAGTGGAATACATTATTCGAAAAAATATTTGGTATTGGTCGTGCACAATGGTGACTACTATTAAGTCTACCAAATATTTTTTCAGTAAAAGCTTTCTATTTCAAGTAATTCAAGTTTAGATGCTTTTCACCATACAAAATAAAATGGATTTACTCCTGCTGATGAACTGTGGGTGTGCGCCAAGCGGGTAGTCCATTCCCAAATAAATGTTCAATGCAAGATACACCGGAAATGCCGAACGTGTTCCGAAATCATCTGCTGCAGGAATTCCTTACATAATTACTGAAGAAATCTAGAAGGTGCATAGATAATGGAAGTCCAAAAAATCGATGAAAATCGGGAAAAAAGTAGAATGATTTGCCGAAGATATTTAAAAAAAAATTTAGATTAAGTTCCCAGAGTCAATATCGAATGAATTACCAAAGGCTTCACTAAAAGAATTCCCGAAGGAATTGCCAGAAATGTATTTGGAGAATTTTAAAAAGCAAGTATCAATAGAATTGTTGACATTAATAAAACATCGCTTGAAAGACTACTAAAAAATTGGCGAAGGAGCTCCCGAGAAAACATTTCAAAAAATTTGCCAATGGAATAAAAAAAAGCGAAGAATTTCCGATGATTTAAAAAAAATGCGTAAAAAGTGTTTAGTATCAAATTCCAGACATATTATCAAATAAATTCTTAAAGAAATTTTCGAAGAAATTTGCCAGAGGTTTTTAAAAGAAGTCCTAATTAAAATTAATTGCACAACAACTTTGAATATTCCCTGAGGAATTACCGAAACAATGTTTTGCCGAAAACACAAATTGCTCTGAAAATGTATTCCTAATCAATGTATTCAATCCACAAAACAAAGCGGTTGTGATGATTGTAAAGTTCAAACTGAAAATACAAATTCCATGTATGATTACGTATAATGTTATCAAGTTCTCAAACCTCACATGACGGGGAGAGTGTTAAGTCAGTACAACGGTTCGGATTAAAAAAACTGTTCTTTAAAATATAGCACGTTTAAATTTTCGTGCTAATTTGTCCCGCGACGCGATTCTTCCAGAATACCTCTGCCGGTTCTTGCAGGGACTTCTCTAGGTACTCCAAGGATTTTTTCTTTGGATTCCCCCGGCATTCCTAATGGGGTTTCTCTAGAAATTCTTGTACAGTTTTCTCCACGAATTCCTTCTAGGATTTCAGCTGAGGTTTCTTCAGTGATACATCCCGGAATCCTTCTAAGAATACCTCCTGAGATTTTTCCTGCGATTTCTTCAGAAACTCTCCGGTGATTCCTCTAGGAATTTTTATCCAAGATATTTTGTCCACGGATTCTCTCATGAATTCCCCATGGGATTCCTACAGGTACTCCTCTTGGCCTTCATCCAGGAACTTCAACTGGATTTCTCAAGCTATTCCTGCTGTGGTTCTTCCAGCAATTCCTCCTAGGACTCATCCAGTCATGCTTACTGTAATACCTCCCAGAATTCTTCTAGGAATTCTTCAAATAATGTTTCCAGGGATTCGGTCAAAAACTTGCTGGGATCTCCTAGGAGTCTTGCAGAAGCACCTCCGGTGTGTTCTTTGCAAATCCTAAAAAAATCTGGGATTTCTCCAAATATTTCTTGTTGGACTTCTCCAGGAACTCCACTTGACTCTCATCCAGGAACTCCTCCTAGGATTCCATAAGCGATTTCTGCTGCTTCTAATGTTTCAGGAATGCCTCCTAGGTCCCCTCAAGAATTTTTTTTCTGCGATACTTGCAGGAATCCCTCTAGAGATTTGTCCTGGAATTCTTGCCGGGATTCTTCTAGGCAGTTTTCCCAGGATACTTCCATAAATGCCTTGGATTCTTCCAGGGATTTTTCTAAAGACTCATCCAGGAATTCATGAATTACTCTTGAAATTAATCATGGTATTACACCTGGAAGTCCTCTTGGCCTTCTTCAAGGAACTCTAGTTGAAGGAATCCCAATAGAAATCTAGAGAAACCCCTGAACGAATATCGAGAATAGAATTTCCAGAAAAATCCTAAAAGGTATTACTAGAGAAATCTCAAGTGAAATCTCATAGGAATGTACGGGAAAAACTTGTAATTAATTAGAAGGCACAGAATGTTGCTAATTGACTAAATGAGAGATGAATTTGTGGAATAAAATCGCGTTCTGGTGGGATTCGAGAACACACGGCTCCGTATTTGCTAAACCGCAGTATGGCCATTTCTTTAAAGGTTCCTTAGGCATGGTTGTTTTTTTTTTTTTAATTTCAACGGTAGTTTCATTGGAACCCAACACACATTTTAGCTATTTAGGAGAGGAACAAACCATTCTTAAGAAAACTATAGTTTAAGAAATTAATATTCAGCTAGTTACGTTTCTTGAGAATGTAATCAACAATTTCTTTAATTTTTTTTCATATTTCAATGGCTATTCCTCCGTAATTATTTTAATAATTTCTTTTTCAGTTATTTTGAAAATTTCACAGCCAATTTTATTGTGATTACTTTTGTAATTCTTTATAATTTTATTGTATTTAAATTTATTGCTTTTGAAAATTGCTAAACTGGAAATCCAGAAATCTTCAAATGGACTTGCTTAAAGAAAATGCTATGAAATTCACGAAAAAATTCCTGAAAAAATCCCAAAGAAATTGCCGGAAAAATTCTATCAAAATTACCTTAGAGCTTTCAAAGTAGTTGCCAGGAGAATTCATATAAGAACTACCAGAGGAATTCCTGATGAAAATAGTAAGGCATTTTAAATAAATTGGCCGAATCCAATCTCACAGTAAATTGCCAAAATATATTCTATAAAAATTTCCACAAACAGTCACAAAAAAATTTCGAAGAAATTCTGAAAGAATTTTCCGAAATCATCAAAGGAATTTCTGAAAAAAAAGAAAGAATTCCAAAAGTAATTGCAGAAACAGATTTTTTAAAGAACCATCAGAGTTTTTTTTTTCAAAGAAATTCCCGAAGGAAAACTCTTAAAATATTGCCGAATTACCGAACAAGTTCTTACAGTAATAATAGAAGTTTCCAATGAATTAACTACATCGGCTGTTTTCCTACTCTCCGCATCGACCAATGTGGCGCTAGCCTCTATGCGCGAAAAATCGCTAAAAGTAAATTGCAAAAATATTGTATGACGAATAGCATCTAAAGGTAAATTTATCGAAGTGGAATACATTATTCGAAAAAATATTTGGTATTGGTCGTGCACAATGGTGACTACTATTAAGTCTACCAAATATTTTTTCAGTAAAAGCTTTCTATTTCAAGTAATTCAAGTTTAGATGCTTTTCACCATACAAAATAAAATAGTAAATCCATTGCTGCTGATGAACTGTGGGTGTGCGCCAAGCGGGTAGTCCATTCCCAAATAAATGTTCAATGCAAGATACACCGGAAATGCCGAACGTGTTCCGAAATCATCTGCTGCAGGAATTCCTTACATAATTACTGAAGAAATCTAGAAGGTGCATAGATAATGGAAGTCCAAAAAATCGATGAAAATCGGGAAAAAAGTAGAATGATTTGCCGAAGATATTTAAAAAAAAATTTAGATTAAGTTCCCAGAGTCAATATCGAATGAATTACCAAAGGCTTCACTAAAAGAATTCCCGAAGGAATTGCCAGAAATGTATTTGGAGAATTTTAAAAAGCAAGTATCAATAGAATTGTTGACATTAATAAAACATCGCTTGAAAGACTACTAAAAAATTGGCGAAGGAGCTCCCGAGAAAACATTTCAAAAAATTTGCCAATGGAATAAAAAAAAGCGAAGAATTTCCGATGATTTAAAAAAAATGCGTAAAAAGTGTTTAGTATCAAATTCCAGACATATTATCAAATAAATTCTTAAAGAAATTTTCGAAGAAATTTGCCAGAGGTTTTTAAAAGAAGTCCTAATTAAAATTAATTGCACAACAACTTTGAATATTCCCTGAGGAATTACCGAAACAATGTTTTGCCGAAAACACAAATTGCTCTGAAAATGTATTCCTAATCAATGTATTCAATCCACAAAACAAAGCGGTTGTGATGATTGTAAAGTTCAAACTGAAAATACAAATTCCATGTATGATTACGTATAATGTTATCAAGTTCTCAAACCTCACATGACGGGGAGAGTGTTAAGTCAGTACAACGGTTCGGATTAAAAAAAACTGTTCTTTAAAATATAGCACGTTTAAATTTTCGTGCTAATTTGTCCCGCGACGCAGTATATCATTGTACTAAGAAGTTATTATTATTATTATTATTATTATTATTATTAGCTTTATTTACGAGGCTTTCAGTCCTAGGCTGGTTCGCCTCGGACACACTAAGAAATTGACGGAGGATCGGTATTTATTTTTACAAATAAAAAGCAAAAAACCTGGAAGCCACTGAAACTGGCACCCCCCAGGCACCCCCTAGGAAAAAATCCTAGATACGCCAATGCTTACATACCGGTCAGACTAAGGCCTGAGGGTCCTCTGCTACACGTAGGAGTCGTCTCCATTATACTCCGCCCATGGCTGTGCGTCTCCTGCCACGAACTCCACGAACGTTCCGCAGATCGTCCTCCACTTGATCGACCCACCTAGCTCACTGCGACATATCGTCCCCTTAAGTTTGAAGGATTCGTCATTGATATAATCGTCATCATTAAAAATTCCAAAGCAGTTTTCGCGTCCAAAATAATTTCCCAGTGAAAATGTATTCACTGTAAAAAAAAAATCCCAGTGAAAATGTATTCACTGTATTGTAAGTGGAGAATGGAGTACAGTGAATACATTTTCAAAGCGAAATTTTCAGTTTTGAACAAGAAAACTGCTTTTGAATTTTCAATGATGACGATTATATCAATGACGAATCCTTCAACCTTAATGTTAGAACTAGGTAACTGGTTTTGTAAAATCTCGAGAATTATGTTTATATCTGAACATACACTACAATAAATAAAGCCTCGGAAACTACGAAAACACATAATGATTCAGCATTTAAGACCTAAAATGTACCAGCCATTTTTACCCGCACTTCCCAAAATGAGTTACCTAGTTCTAGCATTAAGGGGGCGATATAATCTTGTCAGTTTATCCGGGAATCCGTATTCGTGCATAATCTGCCATATCTGGTTTCCATCGATTGTATCATACGCCGATTTAAAATCGTTGAACAAGTGATGTGTGGGCACGTAGTATTCACGCCATTTCTGCAACACCTGGTGGATGGTGAACATCTGGTCCGTTGCAGCGCGTTCAGCCATGAATCAAGCCTGATATTGCCCCACGAACTCTCTTGCAATCGGTGATAGACGGCGGCATAAAATTTGGGAGAGTACCTTGTAGGCAGCGCTCAGTAGTGTGATCGCGCGATAGTTCCCGCAATCCAACTTGTCGCCCTTTTTGTAGACGATACCTTCCATCCATTCCTCCGGTAATACTTCCTCCTCCCAAATCTTGGTAATCACCCAGTGTAGTGCTCTCACCAGTGCTTCTTCACCGTATTTTAGAAGCTCGCTTGGTAGTTGATCTGCTCCAGCGGCTTTGTTGTTTTTCAACCGGCCAACCTCCTCCTCAATCTCTTGAAGGTCAGGGGCCGGAAGTCTTTCGTCCTGTGCACATACTCCTAGATCTGTTACCACGCCACCTTCGGTACTTGCAACGTCTCCATTGAGGTGCTCATCGTAATGCTGCCGCCACCTCTCGACCACCTCACGCTCGCTCGTGAGAATATTCCCGTGATTATCTCGGCACATGTCGGCTTGTGGCACAAAGCCTCTGCGCGAGCGGTTCAGCTTCTCATAGAACTTCTTTGTGTCCTTAGCGCGATACAGCTCTTCCATCGCTTCGCGATCTTCCTTCTCCCTGTTAGCGCTTCTTCCTCCGGAAGACTGTGTTCTACCTGTTCCGCGCCTGTCTATAACGTGCCTCTTTCACCCTCGTTTCCTCTCGTTTTTCAACTGTTCACATTTGCCGTCGTTCCAGTCGTTTCTGTGTCGCGATGCCTGGTGCTGCTGCCGAGCTATGGTGGATCGGATGTCCCTCCAGCCATCTTCAAGTGTAGTTGCGCCAAGCTGCTTTTCCGTTGGTAGGGCCATTGCTTGCTGCTGCGCGTAGTCTTGAGCCTCTTCTATATTACTCACAGCCGCTCCATGCTGAGCCGCGGCGTTCGACTTCAACGCGTGGTAATAACCGCCGAAAGTTTTGAGCACATGCATACAGCGATTAGATAGTGATCCGAGTCTATGATTGCACTGCGGTATGGGCGGACATTGGTTATATCCGAGAAGAATTTACCGTCGATTAGAACGTGGTCGATTTATTATTTCTGTTTGATGGTCGGGTGATCTACAGGTGGCTTTATGGATATCTTTGCGGGAGAAGAAAATTCTTCAAACTACCATACCACGAAAGGCTGCAAAGTTTACGCATCGCTGGCCGTTATCATTCGATACGACCTGCAGGCTGTTTTGCACTGTACATTTTCTTACTTCTTACCTGCGCGTTCATGTCGCCGACAACGATTTTCACGTCACGCGGCGAGTAACCACCGTATGATTGCTCGAACTGCCCCATAGAACGAACGCTCCTTTCTCGTCATCAGGTCTGCCTTCGTGTGGGTAGTGTACGTTGGGGATGCTGTAGGTAGTTGAAGAAACGGCCCTTCCCGAGCAGGGACGAATAACTGACACATAACTGCAGCATACCAAAGTCAGCTATCATACCAAGACGAGGTATTGGTCGGTTACCCAGGTATTGAAAATAGCTTATTTTGGTATTTTGTAGGTAGCATAGCATAGCATAGCATAGCATAGCATAGCATAGCATAGCCGACCGTACACATCCTGGGATGGCTGTCGATAGAGACGTTTAATGCGCCAGAAAAGTTGCCTGGGACTTGACAAACCTTTCATTGAACGACCTCTTTGTTGGCCAGGTCCTTACGATCAGCGGGGATGGGGAGGAAATGTTGATTAGATATCTACTCAGAATATGTCCAAGAACTTGGGCCACTTCATAGATATCTGGAGTTGGAAATTGGATGGGGTTTTATGGGATGCTTCCCTTGGCGAGAAAGCATTTATGTAATGCATTTCATGATATGAAGAGTATGTATTATACACGCTTACCTGATTATACCAGATATAATGAAATAAACAATGCACAAAATCGTTCGATCTCACCAAATACCTACAAGGTTTTGAATGTGGCCCATGCTTCCACCTCGTACAGTGGTTGACACGGTTCTGGAACCCAAACTGCAACAGCTGGAAAACATCCGTTTTAATGGCAGCGTCGTTCCGCTTTCACTGTGTCCACCATCCACTAGTATTGTTCCTATTCAGCATACACTTTAGTTTCCACAATATATTTTTTTTTTTTCGAAAAATTCACATTTTTGTTAGACAAACAGAGCTAGAGTTCTATCAACCGAATTGATTGAAAGCGCTGACAGGGAGCAGCTTATTTTGGTATTTTGTAGGTATTGATAAAATACCTCAACGAGTTATTGGTTTAGTGTTGAGGACTGCTTGAGGTATTAATCAGTTATGGAAGAATCCATATTTGTATGGAAGAATCGCCGATTATTATTGAGGTATTACCATACCTGATATTTTTATTCACGTGTTATGCACAGAATACACACAAGTTATTATTTTAAGTATTTTACCTCTTATGCAGGACTACTTAATACCTCATTCAAATTGTAGGTATTCGGTTTTCCATACCTGAGTTTGTTATTCTTCAGCTATTTTCTCCTGTTCGGACGTCATAAATTTGAGAACCTAAGAGGTCTTAGCATTTAAGCGGTTCAACATATAGTCGTCAACATAGAGTCGCAAAAAAAAAAACGTTTTAATATTTTTATGCTTGTCAGCCGAGTTCCTTCACAGTACATCAGTGTATCATCAGAAGCTAGACGAGTAGAGGATAGCGGATTTGGCGATGTCAACAGTTTATTCGGAAATCAAGGACAACGTGATGTAGGGTTTTCATTCATTCATTCAATTATTGCTATTCCCTCACTCATAGTCGCATGTAAAATCTGAAGCGAGTGGGTTTAACCCCCAACAGGGGATGGAAATTTGGGAATATTGCAGCTAAGTAGACGACAGCTGCTATAGTGCCATTTTCAGAAGTGTGGGACCATTTGGGCAGGGGGACATTTTTTGGGTACTTACTGCTATAGCTCAGTCAATTTCAATCCGATTGACTTGGATTTTCGATCATGGATAGATACAGCACGTATCTGATTGGGTCGGTCCCAAAAATCAAGTTAATCGGTTAAAAATTGACAGAAATAAAGCATCAAGTGCCCAAAATAGGTCTCCCTGCCCAAATGGTCCCAGACTCTATAAGGAGACTTCGCGGTGTAATTTTCTAGAGCGTCGCTTTTGTTCAAGGGAGTCCAGGCCCCCTGGACCTTCGTCGGTGGTGGACCTCTCTTATGTACGCCCAACTGGCGAAAAAAGGTGGGAGAACAGTAAACAAGGACTCTAGCAGGTGGACTCTCAATTTGTTTACTTCTCTGAATGTAAAGTGCTACAATGCAACAATTACTTGATGCCTAATCCATTTATTCAATTACTTTAATTTCCATCGATTTTTTTTAATTTCCCTATTCTGTCGCCTTACCTTCGTTTGTCCAACTGCGATGAACTGCGTCAATACAGTAGCATCAAGTTTAACAGACGACTATCACAATCACATCGTAAATAGCTCAATCAGGATCCCACCCAGAGAGCGATAATCCACTTAATCGGTAGCGTCTGCCACAACTCAACGCCAACCGACGGACGAGCCAAACGGACACACAGCACGATCCTAAATTGATTGAAGCTAATCGCCATTTAGTGTGCCCGATAGGACGACGGACGTCGAGAGACTCGTTCAACAGAAACGCTCAAACGGTGCTTTGTCACGTGAATGTCATTCTGCGTGGTGTTAGGTGGCATCCACTTGTGTGTCCAACAGGGACGTAACAGCACGCATCTCTGTCAAACACTGGCTGGCTGGTGCGATCGTTCAAGTGGACCGGTTAAAAATAAAAGGCCCGGATTTTTTAGTAGGTATCTGTGGCAGCAACATAGTCATAAAGAAAGAGTGATGTTTGTTTTCACAAATAAAAGCACGAAAAATCTATTGATTTGAAATAAAACACTTCGCATATTGGGCTGCTGGCTGGACTGTTGATGTTATACAAATCGGAAAGAAACCAACAGTCGCGTGCCCCAAGCGAAAACAAAACGCCATACATAATCGCCTGTTTTTTTATGAATGGAGGTGGTGCCTCTTGAAGACAGGCCAAAGGCGCGGACGCCGAAATGGAAATAGCTGCTGGCTGCCAGACTGCCATGATTTTCTTGCATTTAGATAGGTACGTACGTCGTACACACAATATGCCGCTTGACTGTGATCCTCCGCTCGCTCATCTGGCGTTGGCTGGTAGTGGGTGAAAGAGCGAGAGTTGTTCGCTTTATAAAAAATGCATTGTGTCAGACGTCATCGAAGAAAGGCACTTTCATCGTTCATTTTTGTACGCCGCGATCGACGGCTTGTACGAACTTAGAATCACTGACCCAGATTGGTTTGGCAGGCTTAGATGAAATATATTTACACAGTGATAGGATTAGGAACTTGGTTTGAATATCGTCAAGGCAAAAGGTTTTGTGCTAACAGTGCTTCTAGTACAGAGAAAACATGGATGAGTAAGAATTCAGCCTGCATAATGCGTAATGCAGACCTCATTGAGGTCATTAGCATCATCCTAGTAATGCCTTTCCCTACATCCTCCTAGTAGTGTAGGTCTGAGGCCGTCTTCTACAACAAAAGTAAAAGCCGGGACTACTCTCTCCTCGTACCCACTAAACCATTCCTATGGTCGCCAAACCCTACGTCTCTCCGGAACCACCAAGAAGGTATTGCTTCAGAGAGGGGCTAGTGCACATCGCACCCTCAAGGTTAGCTGCGTAGCCTAGCAGCAACGAACATCGATGACTCGCTCTGGAGAGTCCATCACGGTAGAATGCTGGCGCTTAGCCAGTTTCCCGAGTGGTCCTCGCCACTCCCTTTGTCCTCGAAAGGCGGGAAGGGTCAACCCCGCCCGCGCCCTACTGCTGAGCGGACATCAAGAACTGATGCCCACGTGCAACCCGATCTGACCTGCCCGTAAGGAAGGGTATCACTACCCTTCAGGCCCTATCAGATGCACCCGTAGGTTGCAGACAACAGGATCTCACCTACCCCGACCCTTGCCGGGGACCCCTTTCCAACCGCGGGCTCGGATCCAACCCAGTAGAGCGACGCCACGACAGCACCGCTATCGGGACTTCCTCTCCGTGGCCACTTAATCGCTGTAAGGGTCGATCTCGACCGCAGGGCACCGGTATGACCTACGAAGCCGACTCCGAACCCCTGGACCACCTCTTGTACTGCATCTGGACTAGCCACTCTCCGAGTCCACGCGCCACCTCCTCTGTAGTTCCCAGACGATATGGGTGATAGCCGTTGAAACGGCGTTCCAGCCAAACTCATCCCTACACATCCTCTGGACCAAGTTGTCCGGGTTTGTGTCCTCCCCGCATGTGGCAAGCATGCGGTCACGCATTGTGCGAAAACGCGGGCACACGAACAAAACGTGTTCCGCCGTTTCCTCTAAACCATTGCACGCTGGGCATTCGGGAGAATCCGCATGCCCGAAACGGTGTAGATACTGTCGGAAGCAATCATGACCTGTAAGGACCTGTGTCAGGTGGAATGGAACTTCCCCATGGCGCCTATTAATCCAACTATCTACCCTCGGTATCAACCTATGGGTCCACCTTCCTTTGGTGGAACTGTCCCACGAGCGCTGCCATTTGACCATAGAGGCCATCCTGGCAGTCCTACGTATGCCTCTTGTGCCGCGCATTTCGAAGCACTCCATGTCCTCACTGACCAGTAATGACGCAGAGAGCGTCGTGTGACACGGTACGGTATGCGCTCGCTACCCTTAGGCACATAAGCCTGTAAGTTCTTTCCAGCTTCCGTCGGTAGCATTTAGTGCTTAGCGCGGTGCCCCACGCCGGGCCGCCATACCTAAGTATGGATGTAGCAACACTAGCCAGAAGCTTGCGCTTACTGGCGTACACCGCAGAGCTATTGGACATCATCCGGGACAGTGCCGCAATAGCTGTGGAGGCTCTTTTACAGGCATAATCGACGTGGCTACCGAAGGTAAGCTTATCGTCGATCACCACGCCCAAGCGTTTGACGGAGCGCTTTGACTGGATAGTACACTCTCCTACACTGATCTCCGTCTGCTGCTCCGACTTCAGGTTGTTAACAACCGTCACCTCTGTCTTGTGATGAGCCAGCTCCAGTTTCCTGGACCGCATCCACGCCTCCACAACCTTGATCGAGTGGTTGGTAGTCAACTTTACCTCCTCGATCGTTTCACCGTAGACTTCGAGCGTAATGTCGTCGGCAAATCCGACAATCACCACTCCCACTGGATACTCTAACCTCAACACCTCGTCGTACATGACATTCCATAACACCGGACCCAGGATGGAACCTTGCGGGACTCCTGAGGTTATGTGAAAGCACTTCCGACCCACCTCCGTGTCGTAGACTAGTACACGATTCTGAAAGTAACTTCCGAGAATCTTGTACAGGTACTCCGGTATCCCCAGACGCAAGAGCGCATCAGCAATAGCAGACCAGCTGGCGCTATTAAACGCATTCCTTACATCCAGAGTCACTACCGCGCAAAAGCGAATTCCCCTCCTCTTAGGCGGTTTTTGTAGCCGACAAGATAGCGTCTACGGTGAACCTCCCTTTCCGGAAGCCGTACTGGTTACTCGAAAGACCATTTTCGCCCTCGGTGAACCGCAACATTCTATTGAGGATGATCTTTTCGAGCACCTTCCCCGCCGTGTCAATCAAGCATATTGGTCTATATGCCGACGGGTCTCCGGGTGGTTTGCCCGCCTTTGGAAATAGTACCAGGTTCTGCCTCTTCCAAGCTTCTGGGAAAACTCCCTCGTCCAGGCATTTCTGCATAGCAGACTTGAACATCTCGGGAGCCTCTGCAATGGCTACATTTAAGGCCAGGTACGGAACTCCGTCCGGACCTGGGGCCTTACCTACGCTAAGGGACTTAGCTATCCCCGCAAGTTCCACATCGGTGACCCTCTCCTCATCGCCAGCCCCAGTCCCCGGCTGTCCTACGAAAGGAGGCCAAGGATTAGAATCATGACGTGGAAAAAGTCCTCCAATGATCCCCTCCAACATCTCTGGAGATTGCTCTGTAGGAGCCATCACACCTCTCGTCTTGGCCATAACGATCCTGTAGGCGTCACCCCACGGGTTCGTATTGGCACTCTGACAGAGACCCTCAAAGCAGGTCTTTTTGCTTGCTCTTATCTCGGTCTTAAGCGTGGCTTTTGCAGCGGCGAACACCACCCGCCGTTCGTTTCGCTCTTCCTCTCTTGCTTGCTCTGGCGTCTTGCTTCTGAGCCAGATCATCTGTTTTTCAGAGGGAGTAACTCACAACAACAACGTCCCAGTGCCGTTGAAGGACTCTAAGTTCAATTGTTCATCATGGTCCTCCGGAAACTGAGACTGTTGGTGTCAGACCTTACATCCAGCCTTAAAAAATATCTTGTACCGACTTTTCGATATGTGGATAACTGACACTGAGGAAGATTACAAGTGGTAGTCGAAATACGCGTATCTGTCAAGCAACAAAGGTACGAAACTGATTACACTCATCCGAACTTAAATAATAATTGCAACGGAAAATCAGCAACAGAATAGTGCGAACCGAAATCAATGGCAACGGCCCTTTTAATGAAAAGGACTAGCGATTGGATGCTAGGTACATGGAACTGCCGATCTATGAACTTCATCGGGAGCTCCCGCATACTCGCCGATATATCTATCACAGAACCCCGCTCTCCACCATCTGCATAAACTGCGGTACAACACGCGTGGTAGCAGCTTCCATCGTGATGGGCTATATGCAGAAACGCGCGATCGATTGGTGGCCTATTTCAATTTTATTTAGATTAATAAACTTCAACAGCAACAAGGACGCATTCTACGAACAGCTCGTACGCAAGTACGAAGCAACTGGGTGTCGCCTCAGCATACGCGCAGAATCTCATGGTAGCGTTGCCAGACAAGGGTGAGCTTAACGTGACCGTTTTTAGAAGATTGACAGGTACATGAAACGAAACCGACGGAACGAACTGTTTGTTCAACGAGGAGTTTTGGAGAAGAAGTACGCAGCGGAAGCAATAATGCTGCAGCTTGGAACCTGGCAGAACGTTGAGCGATTCAAACAGAAGCGGAAACAGTAGTTTCGTCTCTTTCGGGGGGTTAAACACCAGTTGGAAGAAGTGGGGTGTATCTACAAGTAAGACGGCAAGTTAGAGTGTGAGAACTTTCAAGTTATCTCCAGATTAACTTTCATCGTCTATCAACTATAACGAAAGACTTCGATGGCCCGTCAACAACAGACAAGATCTTCATCGTATGGCAGATGCTCCAGAAATGCCGTAAACATCAGATCCCCACACACTACGATTTCAAGGTGGTATACGATAATTATGACGTGCAAAGCTATGGAAAATTATGGATGAGAACGTTTTTCCCGAAGAAGTTTGATAAAAGCAACAATGGACGATGTGCGAAACTGCGTGAAGATTTCTGGAGAACACTCTAGTTTATACGATTTTCGACGGAGATGATGACACGGTGATGGCATTCATGCTTGCTGTTCAACATTGCGTGGGAGTTTGTCAAATGTTAAAATTGTGACCATGACCATACTCGGCACCCATTTTGAGCTGACGAAGTCATTCTTTCCGATACCCAGGTCTTCAGTGGCTATATTATTCGGCCAGAAACATGTTGTTTCAAGTACTAAATACTTTCACCTTTCAATAACATCGCACGATTCTTCTGGTATTTATTTAAGCTGACTGCATTAGAACAACACAACTGATCTTTCATCTGGTATTCCACTGTTTTCAGTTGTCATTTTTTTGGAAGGTTTTTTTTATGTTGCTTCTTCTTTTTGCTGTACCATTTTGGATTGATATGTCTTCTTTTTTTCTGTTAATCTAATTTATGCGGTGGTTCTTTACTTGTGACCACGCGAGGCACTCCACAGCATGTTCTCTTATAACGTGGCGAAGAACTGCCAAAAAATAATTCGATGTGCCTGCTGCGCAATTACACAATCATCATCCATCTGATTATCTTAACAATAAATTTATTATCTTTAGCAGCAAACAAGCGAGAGCATACAGGATGGGTACGACAGTTCACGTCACTTTGGATTTGGTTCAGGCCAACAGTGCGCCATCACCTACTGACTGGTGCACTTGAGTGCAGCGTGAGATCCGAGTGTTTTACAAATTTCTCCGAAAAGATTAATCGTATTGGTGAGCATAGCCAACGCGAAATTCGTATAATTGTCGTGTTACTGGAATTACTCAAAACCGACCATCATCGTAACAAAGAGATATGATCGTAAATAACATACCCATTAAAGAATAGCCAACTTCAACCCGGTCGGTCTCGTCTTCGCCATCGTGGTCGGTCGGTAGCATTTGAATGGGAAAAAGTGCAGCTTTTAAGCGGGGGTCATTAACTGGGTGACCACTAGTAGTGGTGACATGAAAGTAAGTAGCCGAAGCATGGACATTAGCGGTCAGTACACAGCATGGTGTTGCATGTATCTGCCGGATGTAACCATGGCGAACATAATTGTCAACTGCTGCTCTGCCGTAATTCTGCAAAGTGACGTAAGCGACATTGATAGTTTTGGCCCATTTTTTGGTTATTATGCATAAAACTCTTGCTCATCCTCTAAGTTTCTTTCCATAGATGATAGATTACGACTAGATCTTACATTCTTATACAGCAGGCATACCAGAGTGTTATTTTTACACCAGATATTATGTATAATATACCGAAAAATATCGGCATTTTGAATGGCGCTTACGTCACTTTGCAGAATTACGGCAGTGCTGGTGGTTGGCTTTGAATGGTAGCAAACTTTTGAGTATCTGTAATGGGAAAAAGAATGAATTGCGCTGGTTAGGTTAATGACTTTGTGCAAGCGAGGCAATTTAGTTTTTTACAGTTTCGTAAAAGAAATAAGACTTTTTTTTCTGACAATGGGTTTCGTTCCACTGGTGCAAATTCAATCTGTACAAGGCCGAGTTAAATTCGGATTTCGGACAAGTAGTATATTACTTGACCGATTGCCATCAGATCGTGGGAAGAAAATATAAGCTATTCATGTGATGTACCCACAACAATCAAGTAAGCCAGTTTCACCAGGGAAAAATATGTATAATGCTTTTGTAATTGAGCAGCCCTTATTATTTTTCAAGATAAAATTTTACAGTTTGATTCTTTGGTAACATTTGTATGAGGAACGATATGTGTTAAGGACCCATATAACCCAAGAAGTTGACGTGCGGGTATTCAACAAGACCACGCTACTAACAATCTTAGGTGACGGGTTCGATTTCTGATCGGTCCAGGAGCTTTTCGCAATGAAAATTTCTTTCTCTGGACATAGCGTATCTTTGTGCCTGCCACACGAACATGAGCATGAACATACACAGATGGAAAAAGGAGTGTAAAATTCTGTGACATATGATGCACATGTTTGGAGCGTGGGCTATCACAGAAGTTTACATGACATATCATGTAAAAGTCATAAAATATCATGTAAATTTCCATTATATGTCATGTAATTCAGTATGACTCTGAGTGTTTACATGATATATAACAGAAATTTACATGATATATCATGTAAACCATCATAACACTAAGTTTACATGACTAAAATGAAGTTTACATGACGTGTAAATCTCATTATTTTTATCTGTGTAGATAACCGAACAATGCGTAGTGGTTACAACGTTATTGACCGGTGCATTCGAAAGGGAACCAGATAATCTCCGCATCTCCATGATTGTCTCGAGAAGGAATTGGTATTAGGAGGGTAGGGTGCATTGTTGGTCTAGGAGTCATCTATGATTGATGATGTGATGTGATAAGTGCATCAATATACGCCACACAACCTCCCCTTTTTCCATGCAAAAACAAGCCAAAAAGATCTTAGCGCTTCTCCGCCCCACTAAGGAGCAGAAACCTTTAGTTCATTCCACACAGGAACGAACTGGCGGTGACGCGTAGTTTAGCTTAAACTGACTGTTGTTAGTCAGGGGTCTGTTATAGTCTTCTTGGTTTCTAACACCGCATTGAAGCGAAGCTGCTGTGTTGAACCCTACGCTTGAGCCACTGTCATGTTGGCTATACGAACTCATTGCATTGGTGTGATAGGAGTGCCATTTCCTTGTTATTAGTACACAGATAAAAATAATGAGATTTACACGTCATGTAAACTTCATTTTACTTATGTAAACTTAATGTTATGATGGTTTACATGATATATCATGTAAATTTGTGTTATATGTCATGTATACTCTCAGAGTCATGCTGAATTACATGATATTTCATGAACTTTACATGGTATGTCATGTAAACTTCTGTGATATTCCACGCTCCAATTATGTGCATCATATGTCACAGAATTTTACACTCTTTTTTCGATCTGTGTAGAGAAGGCATCGTTAGAATAGAATTCACTTTGATAAGTAATATAACCTTTTGATTTTGAATTATGCTATACAGACTTCTGCGGAAAGGAAACAATTGATCACCTGCGTCAGTTGTGGTTATTTGTTGTTAAACGGTTATAATTTGATTGGTATCTATGCCAATATGTCACCATTGAATATGACCGTGAAATATAAACAGCACAAAACAGACACCATATCACTTGTCGCCCTTGTCTTACTTTCCTTTAACTTAATTAATGCTACGCGTATCCATGAGCTCATTTTTGCCGGAAGTTCCTAACTGTCACAACAAGTTCCGCCGCCGTCGGCTTAATTAACCATGCTGAAGAGCGGCTACCTACAAATAGGTACGCGTTCATATGTATTATGGGTTCCCCTCCTGATACGGGAAGCTTGTCGCCCCGTGTCTACTCCCCTTAAAACCGGCTCAAGAAATTGCACAATTCCAAACTGATAACCACCTTCTTCCTGTTGGAGTAAAGAGGGGCCTGGCAGCGCACGACGACGCGTCGCACATGTTCCGTTCTGAGACTGACTGACTGAAGCCCCAGCACCGTACATGTTCTGGGTAGCACTCGCACGACCGAGTAACGCGACTTTGACATCAATATTTTGCACACCGGATAGCGTTTCCGTTGACATACCGTTGCGAATCGCGTCGTGTGGGGACACACGCGTGGAGCACGGCCAAGTGCAAGGTTTTCTTTCCTTTGCATCGATTGCGACCTTCTTCGTATATACATACCATGAACAATGCTTTCGTTACTTCGATTTGACTGGTGAAGGATGCTAGATGTAAAGACATGTATTCATTTTGAATACATTTGAAATTATGTGAAGACTTTTGAATTTCTTGTTTTGGAAATTCGATCTGAATCTGAACCCAGATCTGGCCAAAATCATAGACAATAGTTTACTTTTCGAATAAAACATGTTGCTGCGTACTTGTAGGGAATCGCACCACTTGGGCGGTGGCTTCTATTTTCGTCTGTTTTCCTCTATAACTCAGTCAAATTTGAACCAATTGACACAATTTTTGGAATGCGAATGTGAGATAGGTATAGTATCTACCCGTGTACAGCAGTTCAAGTCAACTGGTTCAAAATTGACTGATTTATAGTGGAAAACAGACGAATATAGAAGCCACCGCCCAAGTGGCGCGATACCCTATCCCGAATAAAAAATACGGTAGAAAAACCGAACGTTGTATTGTAACAGTACTATTTAGAGCCATATTTTTACAATAGACACCACTGTAAAAAAAATACAAAAACAATAAGATGTAATGTAGACACCATACAGTGAATTGTAAATAAGATTTTTACAATATATTATACAGGTTGTTAAGTATCGTAACAATATAAAAAAAAATATTTTTCTCCATATATATTTTTTTGCAAAACCATACATTTTATTGTTAATGAATTGTTCAAAATACTGATACGTGGGTTTAAATATACCGTACATTGTATGGTACATGAATGGTTTCAAACAATAAAATGTACCGTAAATAAATTGTTTTTAATTGTAATTTCACTACTGGTTATACATTTAATCAAATGGTTTTGTAATGGTTCTCTTTTGTTATGTTGTATTGTTTTACATTACATAAACCATATATTGTTATATTATCTTGCCATTTTCCTCATGTTAATGGCATTTTAGGCTTATTAGATTTATTAGCATGCGCTTTGGGAATTCTCCAGAGCGTTTTGGATAACCCTTCATATATAGGATCGCCCACGTCTAAGTCTGAATAGTCTCTGATTGCATTAACAGTTGCAGCTTAGGCTCCCATGCCCCACCGGCCAGATAACCGGGTTTTGCAAACTTAGCATTATTTGTGGCAACACTTTGAGCGGCATGACGGAACTATGCCGAGCGCGCTAAGTGTTATTAGACAACTAATGTAGTTGCATGAAGTGGGTGACGAGGTACATAAGTATCATTACAGCGTGCTTAACCGTTATTGCAATATTAAGACACCAGTTTGACTAAATTTCGAAATACATAACAACTAATGAGATAACTGTCAAGTTCGATTCAAAAATAAGTTAGGTTAAAAAGCGAACACACAGACGAACCTATATTAAAAGTCATATCAGTGTTCAGTCTAGTCCATATGTTAAAGATGGCTTTACGTCAAAGATAAAGTTTGTCAATCGCATTTGATTCGATTGTGGTCGGAGGCAAGTTCACATGAGAGAAGAGGAGAAAACTCCCCTAAATGCAAATACAGAAAGAATAGTGTTGAACTCATCCACTGATTTACGGTAATCTGACCTGCATCTTTCCGGGTTGGCCTACATTCGTATTTCTCTCATCGCACTCTACACACCTAGCCCGCCATATCTCCTGGACCCCTGCTTGGACCTGCAGTTCTTAGGTTTACCACTGATTTAAACATGTTATTGACTTTAAATTGATGTTTCAACTTATTCACTTTTTTCCCTTTCCTTTCCTTTGCATCAAAAAAGTCACAAACATCAACAAAACAAAGCACGGAAAAAATCTTAAACTGAATAAATTTGGTGTTCGATTTGAATAGGTCGAATCTGAATAGGAATCACAGCAAACATACGACCTATTCAAATCGAATACCAGAAATAATTAAAAATTCACGGGAAAATAATGTTTCGGAAAAGTGAATGGTTCAAACGTAAGAAATACAGTATAATTTATTGTTACATAAAAAACCAATGTAAATGTATAGTATAGCAAACCATTTCATTACAATACACTTTATTGTAGCTGGTACACTGTATGGTGCAGGAATGGTTTTCACCATACACCCTATGGTTAGTTTTTATCCGGGATGGCCGTACATAACAACAGAAATTGAGTTGTTCGAGGTGCAAATATTCTGTGTTTGATCTGATTGAGCAAATACTCATAAGGAGCCACTCAGCTGGCTGTGGCGTGTACAGCATTCGTTTTTTTTTCAGTAAACAATTATGTAGCCAAACCAAACACCTGATGTGTGATGCTGTTTGTGCCGAGATGACTAATCAAAAAATATTTATTTCTTTCTTATTTACAGGTAAGCATGACGACGGACCTTGACGGATCAACCATCAACAACAACTGTTGGATACCAGACTCCAAAAGGCACTTTCGAATGAACTTGGAACCGAAACAGATAAGCAAGTGGTGGCAAATGCTTTTAAGGGTACCAGAAAGGGTAACGTGATTCGGTTATTTTTCGGAAGGTCAGTTCAATTCGGTATGCGTTATTTGTACCCAACTGGACTGTAAGAGCTTTTTGCTGTGTACTAACAATGAACAGAAACAACATGTGTACCAAATCCGAATCCGTTACAGAAATAAATTCGTAATCAACACTACTCTTGACCTACATTCTCGAGTTCATTTACCGACCCTTCTTTTGATGGCCTACACCCCACACTGTGTCTTCAGCCAATCCATCTCTTGGTCTCGAGCCCCATTCGTGGTAATTTTTCATGTTCAGTCACAGAGCACAAAAGAGGCAAACATTCCGAGACATCACAAACTGATGGACTGATGATGTACGGGTCTCAAGTTGGCGTTGGTAAAGGAAAAAAAATATGCCCAAGCAAGTGTCAATAGTTACAAAACATGATGAGAGCAACAAAGACGATGGCTTGGCCGCGTCAAAGCCACTTCGCCAATTGTACGTAGACTGTAGCTGGCTGGCCGTTCGTTCGTTCGTTCCCACAATGAAGCAGAACAAATTTTTGTGCCACAATTTTACCACGATCTTGGCGGTGGTAACGTGATGGAAGCATATCAAAGTCTGTGGTGTTGCTCAGTGGAGTACATCGCTCGGGGGAAGTGCTGATTAGGGGTTAAGGTGTTTGGATTTGTTTCATAATTCTAGCTTCAATTGGGGATGTTGCGTTTCAATGCACTGTATTAAAATTAAATTTTATAGAAATGTTGTGATCAACCGCTGGACTGGATAACCCCTCCTAAAATCGTAGATGTTTATGATTTGCTTTGACAAACCTCCACTGCCTTCTTAATGCATCATGTTGGGAACAACTCGCTGACGTAGTGTACGAACGGTTTGGGTCACAAGAAATGACCCTAATCCACAAGGAGGTTACAGTACTTGGAAACAAGAAAATTAATAGTGTATAAAAAATGATGTTTTGTTCTGAAAATTGCATTTAGTTCCTATGTAAATTGCTTTCACACTCCCTAAGTATGGAAAGACCATCTGATATCTTTCTCAATAGACTAAACTTACACTCAACAATAATGTTGATAGCAGCATTAAAAGTCAACATTTTCATAAGACTTTTGAGTACTTTAAGATTTGAGTAAATCTCTTTCTATGAGTAGTTTTTTAAATTTTATCACCCACATGGCACTGTTTGACATTTGCAAACAAATAGTCAAACAGACAAACAGTGCTTATCATTCAATTAACAAACTGCCTTATCACATATCCAACCTTCACCTGCTTCCACAGTGTAAATAGGGAAGCAGCGGAATTACACAACGAAACGCTTATCATTTAATATCAGCCGACACACTAGCTATATGGCACTCGTCTAGGGGCGCTTTACTTTAATATGAAACCGTACACAAGCAGGATCTATTCACCTTAATGCGTATCACCCCTCACATTTCAACAAAAGCAGTCTGATGCAAACCCTCGTATTATCTCAACCAGGATTACAGGAAGGAAGTGATGCATCTTGAAACGACAAATTGCTCCGACATAAATAATAGACTTTCCACCCTCGCACTGATGGAAATAGATTTCATGACGTAATGTACATTATTACCGAGTAGGTATACATAGGTCTGAAAGGTGAAAGTTCTGCTTGCTTCAGATGAAAATATAAAATGCACCCAATGTTCCAGAGCCGTTCGATTTCCCCCATCGTTTCTCATCGGTGACGTTTTGTTCGTCATTGATTTTCCCCTTCTCAATTTCATCGGCTGTTACCATGATGCTGTTGTTCGTATGTGTACACTGAAATAAATTTTGTTGTGGAAACTATCGATTCCATAGTAAAATTCAAGACCGTACCTATGTAAAATCTATGAAGTTTACTGAAATATGATTGAATGAATGCATTGCAGTAAATTTGACTGCAAGCGTAGTCACCTCAACAACAAAAAAATGTCAATTTTTCCTGGACTCGCATCTTACGACACAGTGTGGTCTAAAATACAATGCTCATCTGTTAAATTAAGATTGCATTGCTGCGTAACTGCATTGCTAGTTAAATTGACAGTGTTTAGGGGAATTAACTGGAAATTATTGGCAGTTGACAATCATAGGTGCGGTTGTTAATTTACTATGGAATCGGTAGTTTAAACAGCAAAATTTATTTCAGTGTAGAAGTATGGTACCGTAATTCGGGGTAACATTGATCAACATTTTCGATTTTTCTTGATTAACTCCCTTGTTAAGGCAAACGTTACATGCTTAATATTTTTAAAACAAGTACTGACCCTCTCTGTATGTGTTAAGCTGTTTGATGAAGTATTGTGAAACATTCAAGCATGTTTAAATAGGTTTTTAATCCAATTTTTGATTTTGTTGATCTGGGGTAACATTGATCACCCAAATGAACAATATTCGTTTGTGTTGAAAATACCCTTACTTACTAAATTTGGGGGTCATGATTTCGAATATGTTGTCCAAATTCTTACAAGTTGTGTATTTTCTGAGATATTTTAAAAATAATATTCTCTAAACCCCGAATAACGCCTAAAGGTAGGCAATGGCCTAAGGAATTGAAAGCCTTCTTTCAATAAATCGTCTATTTTATTGAAAAAGAAAACTTTCATATAAGTTTGGTTTACTAAATCCAACTCTAGGATATCACATTGAAGAAATACAATGATTTCTAACCTAATATTGTATCTAGTACTCATACCCGGCATGAATGTTTGACAATGTATCACATTGTGTTACGCTGTGTTTCGGAAAGTTAAGGAAAAATATATTTATTTTAATGTTTATGATATTCAATTTTCATGAATTACTTGTCATTTAATAGCTAAATAACAGCATCTTACGAAATACCATTCGTAAGCAATAACTGATTCAATTGAAACTAGTTGTTTGGTGATTTCATGAGATGAGTTAATCCGATCAATGTTACCCCGCTGATCAATGATACCCCGGATTACGGTACCGTTGAAAGCAGTAATGTTGGTTTACCCCAACATTTTCTAATTCTGTATATCCTTAGTGGCGTATCGAAAGATATCCAAAATAACATCTTGTGTGTTAAGTATGGAGCTGAGCATAGATGATCGTACAATTCGTAGTTACTATTCCGTGATATGCCAAAACAATCGAAATTGTACAAGAATAAAAAAAATGAGCTTGGAAGTAGATTAGCGTTTTTAATATGCATCTTCAAGAATATTTTATTTTGTTTTATTATAGGCTTTATTCTAGGATTTACTCCGAATCTTGCAGTGACGATCTTGCAGTAATAAATTTACAGAGATGGCTGTCAAAACGTGTCATTGTAAGACATGTAACCCAAAATTTTGTAATATGGGAAAATAACATTCTTAGAAATCACCGGCGAAATATGCGGAAATCGAAAAGAAAGCCCATAAAACCGGCGCACATAAGAGAGAAACGAATCCCACTTGCCCAAGTTTTTTCTTTTCACTCCACATCTTAAATAACATCTTGTGTGTTTTTTATTACTAAACATCAAGTATTGAAATACTTAATTTAGTAAATATTTACTGATGATTTTACATACAAGTAGTGATTAATCCATAATAGAATACTACCTCTCGGGGGTGGAAGCTCAGGTAAAATATTATCTCCTGGGCGCCCATTAAAAACACCACCCCCGGCGAAGACTGGCGCTTGAGCCTAGCTATTTAGCACTGTAGTTGGAGGAAATGCCAATGCAGAACCCGTAGCTTCCGGGAAGGTAAGCCCAGCTCCCTGGGTTAGTGGGTTGGTGTCAGGCTCTGCGAGCCAGCCGTAAAAAAAAAACAAGCACCGGAAAATCAACAAGAGAAGAATGCGAACCGATACCAATGGCGACGACCACAGCGACGAAAAGGGACTTGCGATTGGAAGCTCGGTACGTGGAACTGCAGATCTCTCAACTTCATCGGGAGCACCGGCATACTCGCCGATATACTGAAGGACCGCGGGTTCGGAATCGTAGCGCTGCAGGAGGTGTGTTGGACAGGATCTATGGTGCGAACGTTTAGAGGTAATCATACCATCTACCAGAGTTGCGGCAACACACGTGAGCTGGGAACAGCTTTTATAGTGATGGGCGACATGCAGAGGTGCGTGATCGGTTGGTGGTCGATCGACGTAAGAATGTGCAGGTTGAGGATCAAGGGCCGATTCTTCAACATCAGCATAATTAACGTGGGCTGTGCACTCCGGAAGCACTGATGATGACAAACACGCATTTTAAGCGCAGCTCGAACGCGAGTACGACCGCTGCCCAAACCACGACGTCAAGATCATCATAGGGGATCTAAACGCTCAGGTAGGCAAGGAGGAGAAATTCAGACCGACGATTGGAAAGTTTAGCGCCCACCAGCTGACGAACGAAAATGGCCTACGCCTCATCGATTTCGCCGCCTCCATGAACATGGCCATTTGTAGCCCCTTCTTCCAACACAGCCTCCCGTATCGTTACACCTGGAGATCACCACAACAAACGGAATCGCAAATCGACCACGTTCTGATTAATGGACGGCACTTCTCCGACATTATCGACGTCAGGACCTTTCGTGGCGCTAATATCGACTCTGATCACTACTTGGTGATGATTAAACTGCGCCCAAAACAATGTACAGTACCGGCGGTCGCCCCGGTATGATCTAGAGCGACTGAAGCAACCGGATGTCGCCACCGCATACGCGCAGAATCTCGAGGCAGCGTTGCCGGACGAGGGTGTGCTCGATGTGGCCCCTCTAGAGGACTGCTGGAGTACAGTCAAAGCAGCCATCAACAACGCAGCCGAGAGCACTATCGGGTACGTAGAACGGAGACGACAAAACGATTAGTTCGACGAGGAGTGCAGAGCGGTTCTGGAGGAGAAGGATGCATCGCGTGCGGTAACGCTGCAGCATGCCCGGATAAAAAATTACCATTCTTTACATGGTAAAGATTATTAACAAATGACTGGTTTTATTGTTCACAATAAAACACATAGTAGATATATTGTTACTTTTTACAATAGAAATCAAGCCCATATAGTTCGTACAGTAAGTGAACATTAGCTTTATTAGTGACTGATTGATTCGATTGTTTTTCAATAGTTCTATAATAATTTAAAGTTACTATCAGTAAAAATTAATTTAAGTTGTTTTTAAATAGTTGCAAAAGTGCCTGCAAAGTCCTCATGGACTTTTTATTAAAAAAGAGTTTATTTCTCAATTACACTTAAAAACAATTTGTAACAAATGAATAACAACAAGTATTATTGTTGCTTGGATCATGTTTGTATAATCAAATACAAAATCACTTGACACATTTTTTATAGTTTTCGTTTTAAATTTGAGTACAGTAGATGTTTCGGTTATCGAATGTTATTCGCTAAAACTGACAGACGTCAAGCCGTGTTGGCAGAGGAAGCTCTCAATGAATAACTGAGGAAGTACTTTTAGAAAACTAGCTGAAAAGCAGGTTTAGCCAAGTGAGGATGTTAAGACAAGAAAAAGATGTACAATGATTTTTCTAATGTTTTCCAATAAATTAAAGGAATCTAGTAAATAGTAAACTGCCATTGATAACAATACAAATACAATTAGTTTAATGGGGTCAATTGAACCGATGTTAAAATAAACATGCAATAATATTTGTTGTTATGTAAACAGATTTCGCCTTTGAAAAACCAAAGAATTCATATTTCTCGGTAACATTTTTCTCCAGCATTTACAGATACTAATGGCCACATGAATTGTGAACGGTTTATGATATGGATCATACGACCTGAGGTCTGACTTGTGATATTTGGCAGTTATTTGAAAAGATTGAAGATAGATCTTATCAACAGCTTCCAAGCAATACATACCAGACATACATCAGAGTGTTTGATTTTTATCATAAAATGTGCATATCATTCTGGCGGACGTTAGTGCTCGTAAATGCTGGATATAAATGTTAGCGGGAAATATAAATTCTATGGATTTTCAAAAGCGAAAACTGCTTACAAATAACAACAAATATTATTGTATTTTTATTTTAACAACGATTCATTTGACGCCATTCAATTAATTGTATTTGTATTGTAAGAACAATGAAAAAACATTTAGATATATTGTTATCTTTTGAAAATTGCCCTAAAAATGTCTCATAAAAACACAATACATTCTATTGTTTTTCGCGAAAAAGTGTATGAAAATTTTCTCAAAATTTTATGGTTAAGATACATAACGACCACCATTTTTTATTGTAAAAGTGCCATTTACCATTCGCCGAATGGTATAGAACAATAGGGGTGATGGTGAGTGTGTTGTGTAAATTACAATATGTTTAATGGTGAATATTTTTCGAAAAAATGGTGTTGTAACAATAAAATTTATCGTATTTTTATGATACTTTTTATCAGGGTGGAACCCGACAGAATGTGGAGCGATACAGACAGAAGCGGAAGCAGCAGATCCGTCTCTTCCGGACGGGAGCCTCCTGACGGACAAACGTGAGGTGATCGAAAGGTGGAAGCAGCACTTCGACGAGCACCTGAATGGCGAAGAGAATGTAGGCACGGAGGACCAAGGCAGCGGAGGGAATGACTATGTTGGTGCAGAAGAGGACGGGAACGAACCAACTCCCACGCTGAGGGAAGTTAAGGATGCTATCCACCAGCTCAAAAAAAAAAAACAAAGCAGCTGGAAAGGACGGTATCGCAGCAGAACTCATCAAGTGAGCCCGGAAAAGTTTGCCACCTGTTTGCACCGGTTAGTAGTCAAGATCTGGGAAACCGAACAGCTACCGGAGGAGTGGAAGGGAAGGGATAATCTGTCCCATCCACAAGAAAGGCGACAAGTTGATGTATGAGAACTTTCGAGCGATCATCATTTTGGATGCCGCCTACAAAGTGCTATCCCAAATCATCTTCCGTCATCTTTCACCTAAAGTAAATGAGTTCGTGGGAAGTTATCAAGCCGGTTTCATCGACGGCCGGTCGACAACGGACCAGATCTTCACCGTACGGCAAATCCTTCAGAAATTCCGTGAATACCAGGTCCCAACGCACTACCTGTTCATGGACTTCAAGGCGCATACGACAATATCGACCGCATAGAACTATAGAAAATCATAGACGAGAACAGCTTTCCCGGGAAGCTTACCAGTCTGATAAGAGCAACGAGGACGGTGTGCAGAACAGCGTAAGGATTTCGAGTGAATTATCTAGTTCATTCGAATCTCGACGGGGACTACGACAAGGTGATGGACTTTCGTGATCGCCCTGGAAGGTGTTATGCGACGAGCCGGGCTCAACAGCCGAGGAACGATCTTCACGAAATCCGGTCAATTTGTGTGCTTTGCGGATGACATGGATATTATTGCTAGAACATTTGGAAAGGTGGCAGAACTGTACATCCGCCTGAAAAGTGAAGCAGAAAAGGTCGGACAGGTGGTGAATGCGGCTAAGACAAAGAACATGCTGGTAGGTGGGACTGAACGAGACAGGACAAGCCTTGGCAGCAATGTTACGATAGACGGGCATACTTTCGAGGTGATTGAAGAATTAGTCTACCTCGTTTTCTTGCTAACGGCTGACAATAACGTGAGCCGTGAAATAGGAAGGCGCATCATCAGTGGTGATCGTGCCTACTACGGGCTCCAGAAGAAACTGCGGTCAATAAAGATTCACAAACATGGACGATGCTCGAAGAGGACCTGCAAGCACTCGGAGTTTTCGAGCAACGCGTGCTAAGAACGATCTTTGGCGGCGTGCAGGAGAATGGTGTGTGGTGGAGAAGGATGAACTACGAGCTTGCTGCACTTTAGACGAACCCAGCATCCTGGAAATGGCTGAAGCTGGACGGATACGGTGGGCAGGACATGTTGCAAGAATGCCGGACCACCCTGTTGGTACAAGAAGGCGTGGAGTGCAGAGAGCACGATGGGCGGACCAGGTGGAGCGTGACAGCGTGTAGCATTTGTCACATGCTACAAAGCTATAATGATGCTTTATTATTATCTTAAAACATAAAACATTTAAAACACTTACAACTTCGGTGATTTCTCCACATATTGTCGCGATTATCTTTTATTAGAGTCCTGCGGCGGTCGTACGCTCGCAAGGCATACCGCCGCATGACAGTCGCAAATCAAAACAAAAGAAAAAGTGTTCCTGCCAAAAACAAAAGCACGTGGGTTTCGCGAAGTGACAGATGTTTTTGAATGTATTTGTGACGAACAGCAAGAGTGGCTCAGTGGAATGAGTGTTCTTGCTGTCAAACACTATATAATGGAATTATGACACATTCTACCGTGACGTTACAACGTTTTGACGCATTCGTAGTCAGATTTTCCACTATAACTCATGAAAACGAGCGTAAACCTTAAAATATTTTTTCATATTCGGATTCCTTGTAAAATTTCTGATATATTTGACCTATTGAACATTTAGTTTGCATTAGAAAAACGTGTTTAAAATACGTATTTGTAGCGTGACGTTACAACGCGCTAGAATCCGACCCTCTCTAACGCGCTACCAACATCTTAAAATATCTGCTCGGATTTTTGTGATATTCTGAGTTTTTTTTCCACCATTGAAATTTATTGGTTTGTTCTTCAATTCAATGGAATAAAACATTTAAATTTCGGATTTGTTTTTGTATAATAGACTTTTACATTCCGTGACGTTACAACGCCTGTTCAGTTTCAAACAGGGTTCTGCTTGCGTTGTAACGTCACGAAAATGCACATCATGTGAGAATCAGAATAATCAGCCTAATTCACCCGAATTTGTGAATATATCATTGCATTATCTTCACTGCTTCAAGGTGAACGTTGAAAATTCGTTTTGTGATAAATGGCTCTGGGGGCCAAGTTATTGCTATCAATAGTATGAATACTACTTCATGAAGGTTAATGACACCGGCACCCATCTTCGGTTTAGTATCACCCATAATGTTTTAGTTTTGTTCTAAAGACTAGCGCGCAGAGATCCATTATTTTGCACCGCCAGATATTTATAATTTTCAGCATATAACTTATCACGCCGTCGAATTAAACATTTTTTCAATAATTTATGCAATGTCATTGATTCAATTAAAAACGCTTTAAGGTGAATATATAACGAAGCCACACTTCGAATTTTCAAAAGCACAAATCTGAAGAACCGAGGGTTGGTTTGCGCTGAAAAGTTGATCGATTGGTCACCACCAGCAGGTCACCAATCGATCAACTTTTCAGCGCAATCTGTCTTTTGATTCCTCAGATTTGTGCTCTTGAAATTTAGAGGTGTGGCTTCGTTGTATATTCACCTTAAGATGTGCGAGCAGCTATTGAAACAATGACATCTGCATACCACTTAGGGGCATCAATTTCTGTGATTCCAGAGACAAATAGACCTAATTCTGTCAAAAAAAATCCATCCTATGTGTCAGAGTCATAATTACTTAGAGAGTTAGTGTCTTTGGCAAAGTTGTTTGATAAGTCAAAAACTTAAAGCTGATTTACTATTGGATGTGAGATTCAGACACACTGGGCGACGCTAATTAAAAGTTTACAATAGTCTACAAACAATTAGAATTTCTCAAAAAGTTTTCAACAAATTTTGACTAATTGAGAAACTATTTTTTGGCAAAATTTTTGGGCACTTTATAAAAAGTTACAACATGTTGACTATTTTTTGAATAGGCTGAGTGTACCAGTTATCGCCAGTTAGTGGTTCCCTATTTGGCCATAGTGGTTATTTGAGATAATTCAAAATTGTGCATCATTTCAAGAGTTTTAATGATAAAATGCTCTCGACAAAATTGTTTGGCTGGTCAAAAACTTTCAATTGATGGGCTGTATGATTTCAAATCCTTCCACTAGGTGGCGCTAGAGGGCATACACATTTTTAGTTTTACTTATCTCAGGATCGTGATTAATTGGAAAGATGGTTGCTTCATTAAAGTTGTTTGGTAGATCAAGGACTTTCAGTTTAACCCTAAAAGGGATACCTTCATGGCCTCAGTTTCGTCACCTCGCTGAGTGTGTTCCACCAAAGACGAGCTCTGAAAGGCGTCTGGGGTCCAATGGACCCCTTACCTTACCGGTCAGGCTAAGGCCGGGGTGGCCTCTGCTGTACATAGTAGCCGCCTCCATTCCACTCGGTCCATGGCTGTTTGTCTCCAGTTCCGCACTCTGCGTAGGGTCCGCAGATCGTCCTCCACTTGGTCGACCCACCTAGCTCGCTGCGCTCCACGTCTTCTTGTACCGGTCGGATGACTCTCGAGAACCATTTTAGTCGGGTTGCTATCCGACATCCTGATGACGTGACCCGCCCACCGTAGCCTCCCGATTTTCGCGGTATGGACGATGGTTGGTTCTCTCAGCAACTGATGCAGCTCGTGGTTCATTCGCCTTCTCCAAGTCCCGTCTTCCATCTGCACTCCGCCGTAGATGGTACGCAACACCTTCCGTTCGAAAACTCCAAGGGCGCGTTGGTCCTCTGCACGTAGGGTCCATGTTTCGTGCCCATAGAGGACGACCGGTCTAATCAGCGTTTTGTAGATGGTTAACTTCGTGTTACGGCGAACTTTGTTCGATCGTAGAGTTCTGCGGAGTCCAAAGTAGGCACGATTTCCTACCACAATGCGCCTCTGAATTTCTCTGCTGGTGTCGTTGTCGTCGGTCACCAGTGAGCCCAAGTACACGAATTCTTCAACCGCCTCGATTTCATCACCGTCGATATGAATTCGGGGTGGCGGGCGCGATGATTCCTCCCTGGAGCCCTTTGCCATCATGTACTTTGTCTTCGACACATTAATGACTAATCCGATTCGCTTGGCTTCACTCTTCAGTCGGATGTACGTTTCCGCCATCGTCTCAAATTTACGAGCAATAATATCAATATCATCGGCGAAACCAAGCAGCTGAACGGACTTCGTGAAAATCGTCCCACTCGTGTTTATCCCCGCTCTTCTTATTACACCCTCCAAAGCAATGTTGAACAGCAAGCACGAAAGACCATCACCTTGCCGTAACCCTCTGCGAGATTCGAAGGGACTCGAGAGTGTCCCTGATACTCGAACTACGCACATCACTCGATCCATCGTCGCCTTGATCAACCGTATCAGTTTATCCGGGAATCCGTATTCGTGCATAATCTGCCATAGCTGTTCTCGATCGATTGTATCATACGCCGATTTGAAATCGATGAACAAGTGATGTGTGGGCACGTTGTATTCGCGGCATTTCTGCAACACCTGGCGGATGGCGAACATCTGGTCCGTTGTAGCGCGTTCACCCATAAATCCAGCCTGATATTGCCCCACGAACTCTCTTGCAATCGGTGATAGACGGCGGCATAAAATGGACCCCAGGTATCCCTTTTAGGGTTAATAGCCGTATGGTGTTAATTCCTGCCACACAGTGGTGGTAGTTGCAAATTTTCAAAAGCATGCCAATTTTATTAATTACCCAAAACACATTCAACAAGCCGTAACTTTTTATAAAATATATCAAAAATTCTCAAATTTTGACTGATAGTTCCTCATTTTGTTATCTATATTTTCTACAAATTTGGACTTGATTGGTTAGCTCTACGCAAATATGGAGCGCTTTAAGCAGAATCATATATTTGACTGTTGTTCTATTAACTCTTATATCTCAGGAATAAGTGAATCAAATCAAATTAAATTCTGGAAGTAAGAATTATACATTGATCTTTGATTACTATTTGATTTGAATACAATGTGTCCAAAGTGAAAAAAGTTGCAGCTTGTAGAATACCTTTCAAGAAATTCTAATCCCTTTACTGCTTTTGCAAAATGGAAACTAACGTCTTCTAGTTGCAATATCTCGCATCTATTGGTAAATCAACTGCAAATCCTTCACTTACCAAACAACTTTGCCGAAGAAATCGTATTTCTATGTAATAGGGATCCTGAGATGAATGAAATTTAGAATTTGTAAGTTCTCTAGCGCCGCCTGTTGGTGGAACTTTAAATCCAACTATCCATCAACTGTAAGTCTTTGGCCAGCTTAATAACTTTGTAAATTCGTCAGTTGGCTACTGATGTCACAGACATTTTCGGTTTGAGTGGTATTTGATTACGATTAAAAAAAATTACAATATCACAATACAATTACATCGTAGATTTTAGCCAAACACCATCTCCCCCGTCCTTCAAAAGTCTACGTAGTTTATGAACGGGCAATGGTACGCAATTTATAAACGATATCTTGAAAAAGAGCTCATACACAACGAGAACGAAACTGTTTTGAATATAGAACTACGTTTGTCCAATTCAGAAGCCGTCCAAGCCAGAAAGATGTGGTCTTTTCCACAGAACTTTTTTTTCGTGACGTTACAACGCAAACTTCAACCAGGTGAAACTCAGGCCTCCGTGAACCGTTTTTCTTTCTTTTAAGCTCATTTGAAAGATCTTTTCGAGTACAAAGAGCATACAAAATTTCATATTTGTAACGTTTTCCGTTTTTGAATAAAATTTAAAAATGCTGATTTTTCGTGACGTTACAACGCAATAAAAACCCATACTATGATCAGCCATATTTCAGAGTTGTAAAGTCTTCCGATTAAAAATCTTTTTATGCTAAAAAATCTACATACATTTATCTACAAATGATGGAAGACTTTTGAAAAATCAGTGTGTTGGTATTTAAAATACGACAGTTTGGATGAAAAGTGTGCCTAAATGACTTAAAATCACGATTTTAATGTTAATCTTAATCGTCGTTCAATTTATATTTATTGACATACTTATATCATGTCGAATATATTTTTGGATGGCAAAAGTAATGTAGAATGTGATAAAAATGTCAAATATGCCATGACTCAACTTTGAAAAATTGGTATTGATGATACGGGGCCCGTAGAATGTGTCTTATATACTTTTAAATCTGGTGACGCTGTTATGATTAGTAACTGTTACGCTTATATCAGAAGCCAGAGGCAGATAATCGCCATATTCTGATTTTTCTTGAGAGGCATAATATAAATTCTAACAATCTATACGCGCCCATTCTGTACCTTGTTTTCACTGATTCTATTGTGTGACATATTTGACAGAATGGGACTGACAGAAAACCCGAAGTATGAAACTATACACATGTATAGACAATAGGTTGTCCCAAAATTGCACATGGTCAAAAAGCTTGGGGGCTCACCCTGCAAATGATAGCTATGGGTGTTGGAAACAAACTTTTGTATGACGGTAACTTTCAGAAATGACGTTTAGAGGTCGCCCCGACGAGATTTTTGAAAAATGGCCATTTTTCGTAATAAATTTCATACAAATATTTTTTACCGTACAAAAATTGGCAATACCCACTATTTTTATATTTTTTACACCTTGATATAGATCCAAACTACCTGGGAAAATGATTAACGACATGTTTTGCAGGTAAATTTTTGATACTGAATTTTTGAATTTACTAAAATATGTCATTTTTTGATATACTGTGCATTTTACCCATCATAAAAAGTATCTGAATCTAAAGTTAATTTAAAACAATTTCCATAAAAAGATAGGAAATTTTATGAGGAAAAACTTTGCCGAAGACAGCACGGCGTTTTTTCTATCCGTTTAAGAGTTATTCACAATTTACTATTTGGTGAAATTTGAATTTTTAGATATTTTTCTAAAAATGTCACATAAGATCATCCCAAAAACACGTACAAAGTAAAAAATCACGTATGCTCAACAAGTTTTTGTCTCGATTGTGTTATGGAATTATGGTGACATCATTATATGATTTTTTTTTTGTTATTCAATCCCTCCATATAGAAATTAACTAGCACAATTTATTAAAAAGCTAGTTCTCTTGACAAGTTTCGTACTGCCTATTGATTTTTTAACGATATTCTCCACAAAATGTTGAGCCATATTTCGCGTTTATCTTACTTTCCTGTCGTTATTCTCAATTATTTTTCTACACGAAGACGTAAGAGTCCTGGATTAGTGAAACAGCCCAGGAAACAGTGGCAAAGTGAATAAAGGCGAATACGTTGATCCATACCAAATTCAAATCGCGATTACGAACATTTTACGTAAGAATAGGTACCAATTTTTAGAAACTAAGTTCCAATTCAAGACATTCTAAAAAGCAGAGCATGTCTTTTTTACATTTACTGACTTGAAATATCTTATCAACATCGAAAATAAGATACACCGAGGCAAATTGAAACGCGTGGGATAAGATGAATCAGCGAGTTAACGTAATGTTATCCAAGGTTAGAACAATTTGATTACCATAACACATACACGGCATACAATAAGACAAGGTATGCTATTATTGGTAAACAACAGTTTAGGAAGTAAACAAGTGACGTCATTTTTATCGTCCTATATGTTGATTAAAATGATAGGGACTACTAGAACGTTTTATTCATGTCTTTGAACGATTTGAACAACATCATTGAAAACCAAAACGGCATGTTTTGCGGAATGTATCACCTTCTAAATGATATAGAAAATGTGCCGTGCGTTTGATTGTGTATTATGCTCGTATAAACCATTGACAGTACATAACCGTTAAAAATGCCATGGCCTACTAAGGCATCTCAAAATGGAACCCAATGATAAAGTTTCTCGCTAGTGGGTGCCTTTCTATATCAAAGAAAATGGATTTGTCAACGGAAACAAAAATTCAATAAATGATGCCACCATAATTCCTAAACATAATTAAAACAAAAACTTGTTGAGCATACGTGATTTTTTACTTTGTATGTGTTTTTAGAAGTTCTTATATGACATTTTTAGAAAAATACCCAAAAATTCAAATTTCATTAAATAGTACATTGTGAATAACTCTAAAACGGATAGAAAAAACGCCATGCTGTCTTCGGCAAAGTTTTTCCTCATAAAATTTCCTATCTTTTTATGGGAATCGTTTCAAATTAGAATTAGATTCAGATACTTTTTATGATGGGTAAAATGCACAGTATATCAAAAAATGACAAATTTTAGTAAATTCAAAAATTCAGTATCAAAAAGTTAACTTCAAAACATGTCGTTAATTATTTTTCCCAGGTAGTTTGGATCTATATCAAGCTGTAAAAAATATAAAAAATAGTGGGTATTGCCAATTTTTGTACGGTTAAAAATATTTGTATGAAATTTATTACGAAAAATTGCCATTTTTCAAAAATCTCACCGGGGCGACCTCTAAACGTCATTTCTGAAAGTTGCCGTCATACAAAAGTTTGTTTCCAACACCCTTAGCTATCATTTGCAGGGTGAGCCCCCAAGCTTTTCGACCATGTGCAATTTTTGGGACAACCTAATAGACAATCAACTCCGACACTGCACAGGATTTCGCAAGCTACATTCTCACGTAACAGCTGGCGACTTTTTGTGTTAATTTATGAATGAAATACTATAGTGAGTCCCTGATGATTTTTAGGGTAAATATTCAGAATTATTGACAATATCAAATGAAGAAGTTATTATTAACTCAGGAGCGGTCGCGTCGTGTAAGCACCATAAAAAATGCACGCGTGTCGTACACAGCGTAAGCGCGGCGTTGCTGCAGGTAGACAAAGACGCGACTGCTCGAGGGTTGAAGATCTTTTGGAGTTCCAAAACAAAAGTATTGCAAATTTGAAAAACAGAACGAGTTACGTAGAAAAAATACAACAAATGATAAGAAATTGTTTGTGTCCAAGCTGAAGAGGCAGAATTTATAAGAAAACGATCGAATACTTGAAAACAATCATACAGTGCAAAATCCTGGAAGGATATTCTGACATGCCCTTGTGAAACCCACACCGGAGTTATCTAAGTGATATTTAACCCTCTAATACCCAAATTTTTGATTCTGATCTAAATATCGTTTTTCGTCGTCTAAAATCGATTTAAACCTGTTTTGGAAGATGATTCTTTTTAATTCTCGATTTTGTGAATTTTGGTTTTTGATTTTTCTAATTTTTATTTTTGAACATCCCTACACTTTCATATTTTTCCTGGAAGCCTATTTTTATACCGATTTTTTGAATCGAAAATATTTTGAGTTTTTGTGAGTACATATTGTTAGAATATGTTTATTTTTAATTTTTTTCATGTAAAATTTTATTTTCCGTGTAACTTTTAAGAAAATCATTTTTGTGTGTATTCAACACCCTTAAACTCTTCCAGCATAATGGAATGATTGAAGAAAAATTTAAAATGCGTTAATTGTTGCGATTAAATACAAAGGAAACAATGACATCTGTAAGGTGACCAAAACATCAATTTTTCATTGATTTAAAAAAATTATAATACGCTTGAAAAGACACCAAAAACCATTTTGAGATATACAGAACAGTCTTAAATATCAGCTAAAAATATAAAAATTTGGATTGCCCAGGCAAGAAAAAATACAAAAATGCTCAAACTATACCCCGTCTAAAGGCGGGGTTGGGTATTAGAGGGTTAACAAATCTAAGACTCTCAATGATTTTTGAATAAATTGCACAATACTTTTTTTTACAACGTTTGCAAGAATCTTTCAGGAGGATTCAGATTTGGAATCGAACACCCAACAAGGAATTAGGAAAGGAACCAGGCATCAACCAAAAATATTGCGTGCACCTGAACGTTAACCAAACGTTTCCTTTGAACTTTACCCTTTCACTAACATCCAAATTCCCGTGACGCCTAGGCCTGAAAGAATGTAGAGGTCTCTATGTACTTTCATAGGTGTCCAACTAATCTTCCTTCCCCATCCCTCAGCTGTCGCAAGGGCGTGGCCAGGACAGCACTCGACCGTTGGAGGATTGCGTCAATCTTGTCTAAGAGCCAGAGTTTAGTCCCAAATCTTTGTGCTTTGACAACGGACAGGAAAGATGCAACCCTCATAACAGCGATCCAGGGCTGTACCACCTACGAATTTGTGCGACTTGCTAAATGCTAATGCTAATGCTAATGCTAATGCTAATACTTTTTTTGCAACGTTTTGCAAAAAATACTCTTAAGGTTGAATTTTAAAACTTTGAATCCGGGGTAAAGTTGATCAACCCTTTGACACTATATTATAAGATAGCAAAAACATATAGGAAACACCCAAATTGACGATGCTGAATTTAAATTAAGTTTTGAAATTTTCATAATGTATTTCGCATGTAAATAACAAAATAAAATTCCGTAAGTTACAGAATGATCCGCACTGAATGCCTAAGGGCAGGCTTGATAATTCGCCTTGACGGAGGCTCTCTGAGAGAATTCGCTGTGCGTGAAAACAATTTTTTTTAACATGGGAAAGGATAGGAGCTGCATTTTCAAATGCTTCTAATTCTTTGTAGATTTTTTTTTTAAGCAAAACGTTCTTAATGTTATCGAATGAGATTTTGATACGCTATATTATAGACATAACATTGTGATTTAAAAACTTTTTGTCTAAAACCAGTTATAATGTAGCTAATTGAAAGTATATTGCAAAACATTAACACTTTTTCAATCTGAAGTCCCTAACTTATTTTAGAAGCATTTAAAAATGCAGCTCCTATCCTTTCCCATGTTAAAAAAAATGTTTTCACGCACAGCGCAATTCTCTCAGAGAGCCTCCGTTAAGGCGAATCCTCCTCAAAATCAAAAGAGTTTTGAAACATGCTCTAGAGCGGTGTTTTGCTTTTGCCTCGTCGCGAGGGAGCGAACGAACCCCAAACAGAGGCAATAAAAACTGAGCGAGGGAGAGGGGAACGCAAAAAGAGCCGATGATTATTTCGGGTTTTTGAGTGCGATTTTCGCTTCGAGAGTCTTTCTTTGTATGGGAGTGGAACTCGCGAGAGCTTTTTGAGTGTGAGTGGACGTGAGAAACACAACAAGCAATTATGAGTGTTGGACGAACTCCTCGCAGCGCGGCAAGCTCGCGCTCGGTGATGTTGAGGATTTGCGTTGTGATTTCTGAGTTTTATTTTCACTCCTCAGAAAATCGCCAAAATCGCTTCCTCATTTTCTCGTGAGGGAGTTTCTGTCAAGCCTGCTTAAGGGTAAGCAACTTCGTTGAAAAACGCCTTTTCAAGCAAAACTTCCCAAGTAGCCATACTGACATTTAAAAAATATATAATTTCCTTTACGACAAGTCCTTTAATGCTAAGTGGCCGTCTATACGCGTATAGTTTTGGAAAACAATCTTTCATCGAGTTTTATCCATTTTTTTTATTTATCCATGAAAAGGCGATACTTTTAGATGAAATCTTATATTAAGGACTGTTCATTAAAGAAAGTGGACATCTGTTTACCAATAGTTTAGAGTTAAAACTAAACAAAAAAATGTGAATTTTTGCTCAGTGTGTAAAACATTGTTCACTTCGGCAATACACTCAAAGAAAACGGAAAAAGTAAGAAATTTCGAGCGATACGTCGTATTAGCTTTGCGACTAGCAGATTAATTCTGCACAAATGGTGTTCCAAAAAGTTGTCGTTTCGAGAATTGACTTACACGGTAGATATTCTGCACTCTCGATTCAATGGAAAAATCTCTCAACTACTCAACATCCCAATCAACATGATCGGAAATGCTTTTCCTTTGATTCCACAAAGCTGTCAGTGTTGACTTGAGAACCAATACAAACCCACCAGGGAAATCAACTAAAAATCACTTCGATTTGCACCACTGTAAAAAGCAGTACGGTCCAAAGTGAAAAACTGTTGATTTGATAATGAGTGCATTGGCCATGAAATTAAATATAGATGACAGGTGGTAGAAAGTGTTTTGCTTTGATTCGCACCTCTCTAGCAGATGTGAAGTAGTGTAGTGGCATTGGATATTCTTTTCCAACTGATATTCAATTGATATCAAATGTATTGAACAGTAGTGCGAATCCAAGTGTCAATCAGTTTATATGAGCGTGCAGAATTTTTACCGTGTACTAATACACTTCCGGGACCGCAATTTTTTAACGCTAAGCAGGGGACAGATGTGCCGGATGATGTAGGGTACATCAGAACTGAAAAATTTGGGAAAGGGTTTTTGGTGTGTGTTCGCGCCAACGCGAAGAAGTAACCGCATATATTTTGCCACATTTTTCCCTACAACATGCCACGCCGTCCATCTGCCCATCCAACAGTTTCTTCCCGCCAAACAACATGATTGATCATGCCCGAAACCATCAACCGTCCTCGTGATCGTATGTGCGAGCAGCAACCATCATCATCGACGCCCGAACCAATCAGCTTCTTCTGTTCAAGGAATTTTCCTCCGTCACCAAGACCGTCTCCGTCATGCATCCTTTTCCTTTCATCTCATCTCCATCGCTCGACGCCGCCACCGCACAAGAGTCAACATTCAACCACCGACCGAAGAAGTTGAGAATCGCCCCCGACGTGTACAGTCAATCCGAACCGAAGAAATATAGTTAAGTTTAGTTAATTAGTGAAACAATCGTCTTTTTCTTGTGCCAGTGGAAGCAAGGGTTTTACAGTCCACCCTCTAGTCGAACTACTGGTCCCGATTCCGATCACCCGCGCAAAATCCCCGTTCCACGACGGAACATATGGTCCAAACGAGCCGGATCGAATCAGTGCCGTGAGAAGCTGCAGCCGCAGCTGTGTTGTCGTCCATCAGGCGATGGGACAATACCGTCCGATTACTACGCCAGTGCAGTGTTCCTAACGAGAGGAAATGCTAGCGTTCCCGCCTCAGTAACGACGCGAAATCACAGACAAGCAGACTTTTCCGTGCCCTGCATTGGTGAAGTGTTGCTTTTCCCGAAATGTTGTGATGTGAGTGACGAAAACAAAATCAAATCCGAAAGTGAGTTTGCACGCGTGTGAAGTGGTTCCCCTTCCGAAAATGGTCAATATTGCACGACTGTTCGCCCAACGCAACCTCGTCGAGGAGAAATTGAGAAAGCTAAAGAGGAAGATTTGTGAAGATGGTGTTCTTCAGCCGAGTTTGGCACGAAGAATGCTATACGAAAAACAACTCCAGTGCCACTACAGGGAGTATCGACGAGTGTGTTTCGAGCTTTTGTCCACGCTTCCACCCGAGAGGCACGATGAGCTCGACAAGGATGCCTCGCATTTTGAGGAGATTTACACGGATGCATGTGTACTGGTGGAAAAGTTGTTCTATTCCTTCCCGTCTACCGGTAACATGCATCAAAACGACAGAACATCATCCAGCTGCTTCATTGCGACGACTGCGCCATGCTGGCGTACCCCTCCGATCCGAAGCCGATCAACGAATTCAACGACGGAACACCCAGTTCCGATTCTCGCTGAGACCGAAACGCCACGCACATCATTTCCAAACAAAATCAAGGTGAGTACGATTGTTGCCGACTCATTCCAGCACGAGAAGCCGCCACACGATGAAGATTCCACGAAGAACATCAATCCACCGACGAGCCAGAAGTATTCACGTGTCGGCAACGAGCCGACCGAGTTTGTCAACAGCAAGACCGAAGACTCGAAGACGATGACGATCCCGATGCCAACCGGACTCGGTCCGGTACTGATGCCGTTTCGCCCACCTTCTGGATTCCATCCGATGCCTAAGCGGAACCCGATGCCAACCGGAATTCCTCCGGTGTCCCAGTGCCCGACCGGTTCCTCTCCGGTACCACAGCCGCTCCAGAGTACGACCGGTTCTCAACCGGTATCCCAGCCGCCCTCATCAACGACCGGTTCCCTGCCGGTATTTCATTCGCTCCAGTCCAAGTCCGACACTCTTCCGACATGGAAGCAGTCCCGATGCGTGACCGGATCTTGTCCGGTGCTCCAGATCCCGTACGTGACCGAATCCGTTCCGACGCCGAAGCTTCCAACCGCGATGACCGGATTTCGTCCGGTGCAAGACCAGTACCCGTGTGCTGACGAACCAAATCCGAAGCGACCCGATGTAGCCGGAATTCCTCCGGCGTTGAAGCCATCTCTGTCGACAGTCGAAGTTTCACCGGTGATCACGCCGGCCCTGATGCCCATCGGTGCCAGCCCGGTGAAGAAGTCAACCACTACGTCTTTCGACGCCCGATCGACGACCAAGCCGACCACGATGTCCGCCGGTTCCCCTCCGGTGGTCAAGACGATCTCACCGTCCACTGGAGCCAGTCCAGTGGGCAATCCCGCCCCGATGGCCGTCGGTTCTCGTCCGATGATCAAGCTGACCCCGATCCCGATGTCCACTGGAACCAGTTCAGTGGGCAGTTCCGCCCTGAGGTTCACCGATGCCAGTTCGGTGATCAATTACGCCAACGTGTCCGCCGGTTCCCCTCCGGTGGCCAAGATGATCTCGCCGTCCGCTGGAGCCAGTCCAGTGGGTAGTTCCGCCCCGACTGCCATCGGTGCTCGTCCGATGGTCAAGCCGACCCCGATGTCTGTTGGAACCAGTCCAGTAGGCAGTTCCGCCCAGAGGTCCACCGGAGCTAGTCCGGTGGTCGAGCCGATCCCGATGTCCACTGGAAACGATTCAGTGGGCAACTACGCCCTGAGGTCCACCGATACCCGTTCGGTGTTCAACTACGCCAAGATGCCCGTCGGTTCCAGCCCGATGGTCATGCCGATCCTGACGTCCACCGGTGCTCATCCGATGGTCGATTCCGTCCCGATGTCTGTCGGTCCCTTTCCGGCAGCCAAACCGACCTTGACGCACATCGAAGCCAACCTGCCAAGCCAAAAGTCCACTGGAATCAGTCCAGTGGTGAAGCCGACCATGATACCCACCGAAGCCAATCCGGAAGCCAAACCCTTCGAAGATTCAGCAGGTCTCTTCCCGGTAGCCAAGTCATCCCCGAAGTCCGCCAGTCTCCGTCCGGTAACCCATTCAGACCCGATGTCATCCAGCACTGTTGCAGTGTACCCGCCGGTCCCAACAAAAAGGATTAGCAAGACGAATAGAACATCACCGACAGCCGGAATTCGTCCGGCGCGCAAGCGAATCCAGAGTAGGACAGATCAAGTGCAAACCCCGAAGACAACAGAAACCCGCTCGATGACAAGCCGTGCCCTCATGCCCTCTGGAATCCGTCCGGTCACGAGAACCCATCCGAGGAAGCAGTGGATCGGGGTGGTCCCGAAGTTCTTCCAACCACCACTGGATCCGCCACCGGTCAACGTGACTGGTGTTTTCGAACAGCTCCATTCCGACTCGCGGCCGAGGAAACCACCAGATGGACCTCCGAAGCAAATCCGACCCAGCGAAGCCATCGTGGAGCGTGTGTCCCGAACGCGTCCACTCAAAGATCCGATCAAGAGGCTGGTCAGCATTCTCCCACCTATTCTGGCCGGGGAGTATGTTCGCGCCAACGCGAAGAAGTAACCGCATATATTTTGCCACATTTTTCCCTACAACATGCCACGCCGTCCATCTGCCCATCCAACAGTTTCTTCCCGCCAAACAACATGATTGATCATGCCCGAAACCATCAACCGTCCTCGTGATCGTATGTGCGAGCAGCAACCATCATCATCGACGCCCGAACCAATCAGCTTCTTCTGTTCAAGGAATTTTCCTCCGTCACCAAGACCGTCTCCGTCATGCATCCTTTTCCTTTCATCTCATCTCCATCGCTCGACGCCGCCACCGCACAAGAGTCAACATTCAACCACCGACCGAAGAAGTTGAGAATCGCCCCCGACGTGTACAGTCAATCCGAACCGAAGAAATATAGTTAAGTTTAGTTAATTAGTGAAACAATCGTCTTTTTCTTGTGCCAGTGGAAGCAAGGGTTTTACAGTCCACCCTCTAGTCGAACTACTGGTCCCGATTCCGATCACCCGCGCAAAATCCCCGTTCCACGACGGAACAGTGTGGCAAGCCGATTGATCATGTGGCTTAAAGAGTTCTTCGTGTTTTACAACGGGAACAATCAACGGTGAAAATAACAGAAAGGAATGCATTAAAAACGACTTCTATCCATCTACCGAAAACATACGGATCCTCTTTTGTTTTAGGCGGATCTGGCATCCGCTTATTACGCTTCTTCTACACTAGAGATGCTCAAGACAGAAAAGTCGATTTTGTCGAAAAATGGCAAAATCCACAAAACTTCTTTGAACAGCGTCATGTGGAAAGATACCGGACAATAATTAAGTAGCATCTCAAGAAAGATGGAAGAGAAGCAAGCTCTGTTGATTGCTTCAAAAAAATTTGGTCTGCGGCACAACGAAAAGTTACGGAGAAAGTTGTGCAGAATCTTATGGGAGGTATCAAGAGGAAAGTCCGAGCGTTCTTCCGAAAAGCGAAGTAAATGTTCAAACTCACGTGAATTCGGCCACATGTATGTTGATTGTCATTTATAAAAAATAAACTTATCAATTTGTTCGAAAATACATTTTTTCTATTGAAAAACAGGTGTCCACTTTCTTTAATAGGCGAATCCAGATGACCCCCAATTGTAGAGGCGCTTGGTGAGATAAGGAGAAAATCGTTTGTTTACATAAAAAAGTCAATTTTTTATCGTCAAATTTTACTCATGTTTTGCTCTAGAAGTTGCTATTTTCCATTAGCAATGGCTTCTAGTATCATCAATCTAGATGCCCACGGCGACAGACACTGGATTGGCCAGCTAACAAAAAATCCGGAAGATTGCCCGCCGGAGGCATAGCATAGGCATAGCATAGCATAAATTGTTTGTAAGTACCAACCGGATCTAAGCGCATTTGAAAGAGAATTAAATTTTCTTTTCAAAAGTGCTCGTTTGTTTCTCTACGATGCGCAATTCGATATGAAAAAGTGAAAAAAGTGCACTTTGCCTATGCTGCGCCATGTGAAATTTTGGAGCAGCCACGTTTTTCATAGGGTTCTCATTCCTGCCACCAGATGCGGAGGGATCGTTAGCTTCCGTTGGATTTACCTATGAACAGTCCTTAGGGGGCATCCATTAAGTACGTCACGCTAAAATTGAAAATTTTCGACCCCCCCTCCCCCCTTCGTACGGGTTTTCCCTATACTTAATACATTGCTTGTCACACTTTCACAAACCCCCCTCCCCCCTTGGATCGTGACGTACTTAATGGATGGCCCAGTGGAATCGAGTTCAGTTCTGTGCCTTCAGGGGAGGTCAAGTAACTCCGTCTAGTGAATTGGATGTCATGGGTTCGATTCCCACCGGAGCACGTGGATTTCTTATCATAATTCAAATCTCAATTTGTTTATCAAATACGTGTTTCTGTTGCGTACATGAATGTCAGAGCAATCAAGTGAACAATATATCACCGTGTTAAGGTATTGACGCAATCGTAAGGGTACATATCGTACTCTCTGGTGGAAGTTGATCGCTTTTCCTCTACCCGGGTAGACGTGAATATCATAATCATATCATAAAACGATCAAATTTTGATGTCATATCTTAATATGATATTGATGAGCTATTCAAAAAGTTGCCAAATATCTGCTCAATATCTCATCGTGATATGATTTCAAAATTAGTACTTAATTTGATTTTTGGAAAGCCTAGTGCAACCCGCTGTATAAATGTCGAAATTTCCCAACATTGCGCATAAAAACTATTTTAAGTTTTCAACTTTCATTATGCGCCGTCCCCAAATATTTAACATAACGCTTCAGGAGAGGGGGGTTCAATAAATTCCGTAACGCTCCAGGTGAATAGGGAATACAGCCTAGTGCTACGACCCATACAAAAAAGTTGGAGTTATCATACAAAAGCACATTATGGATTCCGCCAGATCCTAATGAACCAACCACCGAGTTCAAAGATATCGAATTTAGCGTTACATAATAAATAGATGTTCCCTTATGTACACCACAAATTTTACAAACGAGCACTGGGACAAAAAGGAAGTAGAAGCGGACTTCATTTTCAATAAGCGGATGCGGCAATTGAACAAAAAAAAACAGAGTATGTGCCGATTACTCTGCATAGGGTATTGGTTCCCTTATTAAGCATGTGGCTCCCATTTTCATCATACGAAAAACAAAGGAATGAAGCACTGTTTGTTTTGTTTCTTATTTTTGTATTTTTTGTTAGAAGTGAGCACGCAAGAAAACAAAAAGAACGGAATCAATCGGTGTCGTAATCGTTTGTTTTCGAATAGGATGAAATTGGGAGCGTGAGATTACTGATGGAACACAAACCCTATAATCGATATTTGCTTTTCTTTAAAAAAGGCATAAAAATATATTGATTCTATCTGATAGATTTCTTAATCCCAGTTTATAATTATTTTATTTCACTGTGAGTAAACCAGCAGAGGCTTTCCAATTGAGTCCGATGACAACATGAGCTGGACCTTGATGTCGAGCTTGCATGTGTGGTACGAATCCAATAAATGAAGCACCGGACATTTTGGGAACATTATCGGCCCGCTAAGCAAAATACGTCCATTTCGAAAAACGGACCGTTTGATTCTAGATTCAACAAAACATACCACTGCAGACGACAAGCTTTTTGAGTTTCAACCAACGAATTGCGTAGCGATTCTGCATGGGGTATACGGACAGACGACAGTCGTGACGACTACGATCTTCTAAATGTTTCCAAAGCTTTTCTGGGCGACAGTTCACAATAGAGCACGTTCAGTGAAGTACATACTAGATTTACCTTCTCACCATACAAAAAATCAGCTCATTACTACAATCTAGTACTTCACTGATTGCTTCCTATTGGTGGAAATTCGTCCTGTTTTAGGCGCAAAATAAACCAAACATGTTTCTACGCATGTCGTTTTTAAAGTTTGGATCACTAGCTTTGTTAACAATTCAGAGAAAGAGCATGAAATGTGAAATCATATAGAGAAAAGTGCTCTCTTAGTTTAAGAAAATATGCAAAATATTACCTTAAGGCAATTTTATTTTCCATAACATTACGTCAGTTTACAAATTTTGGGTGTAAATTGTATTAATATTCTGCAATAGAACATTTATCATTGAGAAATCTGAAAAATACTGCTAAGATCAAAATTAGCTCTTCACATTTCCGTCTGCAACATCCAGAATTCGAAAGATCTGAAAATTACTGCTCAAGATCAAAATCAGTTCTTTGACGCATTCATCTATAACATCCGAAAATTGTAAGATCTGAAAACTACTATTCAAGATCATAATTAGTTCTTTCATACACTCATCTACAACATGGCGGGACCAAACAAACACAACTACCATGACTCGCAAACACCTTGGAAAACGTAGAACTTGATGCTCTTGTTACCTACTATTTTCAGATATGAGTCGTAGTGCAGTGGTAATGTCACTGCTCATAAATCACAAGGTCACAAGTTCGATTCTGGTCGCGGTCAGTTTTCTTTTTTTACTCTAATCCATCTGTCTGATATTGGTTAGATGTGCTACAGCCCAGATCTCCCCAGATATTAGTCTGATCTTATAACATCAAAATGAGATATTATTATGTTCTTCCCCATACTAATTTTTGATCTTATTTTTGATCTTTTATCTCTTATGTCAAACAAACCAATAGCTAATTATGATCTTGAGTACTTCACTGAGGAATATCAAATGATGATATTGTTCTGATTTTTACTTCTACTCGGTTATTCTTTTCTAAAAAATTAGGTACATATACATTCCACACGTTTATTAACATGTACTGAAGAAACCTCCATGAAGCTCCGGTAACGAAATTCTGGCAAGAAATTAATACTGTTTTTACTTAAGGACAAACGCCTTGAATCCCGCCTCCCGTCATTATGACGGTCATTCTGGGATTCTAACAAGTCTGTCCTTAAAGTTATGCTCAATAAGCCTACCATGAATGATTGAAAGCATTTTGTGTGCATCTGGTACACAAGGTGTTGATGGGAGGCGGTGTTTTGAAAAACAGTCTTTCATCCAGGGATAGGGTGCGACTCAAAACTCTTTGCGTGCCGCACACTCTGCTACGAGACAGCACAACAAACTAGAAGGAGACGAGTACGCGCAATCGGTTGTGTGTTGCTCGCTTGCTTTGCCGCGCGCTGGAGCTCTCCTGTCTCTCACGCTGCACTCTCTCGGTGCTTGTCTCCGTGCTTTTCACTTAGCTTGATACTACGCATGATTGCAAAAAATTCGAATCAAACGACCCATCACTTGTCAACCCTTGACAAGCTTAACAACTTTGCCGAAAACACAAACTCTTCAATTAATTTATTAATTGATTTTTTCTGTTTGGAGACAAGCGCAGTCCCAAGCACCGTGCATTACTCCCTGCGCCGTAGAGCTAGTGCGGCGATTGTCTCTCGCACAATTACGGAAGCTCTCACTCATACGTCTCTTGTCTCTCGGCAAAACGGGAGACGAGCACATGCGATTGTGTGAAGCACACGCTTTTTTCGCACCGCACGGTGCATGCCGCCAATCCCTGCTTTCATCGAGCTTTATTATGTATCCAAGAAAAGCAATATTTTTAGATAAAATCTTAAAAACTATAATGGAATATTCCAAAAATACCACTTCTTTAATTTAGGTGAAATGTTTTTTTTAATCGATACAGAATAATAGCGTCTGCAGCAAATGAAGGACGTGCACCCTATAGTAATCATCTTCAGCCCGCTGATCAACTTCTTGCCAGATTACGCTACCTACGATAGCAATGCGATTCCTCGAAAGAAACTGAAATCAATTGAGCTGGAAGCATTTTTTATATGTTACATATATTTCCTCGAATTACTGTATCTCCTGGCAATGTGTACTTCAATCATGTAAAAAATAGCTATTTTACCAATTGAATATGGACGGACATTCAACACTGGCTGATCACTATAATTACAGTAACTCGAACATTGTAATTAAAGCTTCAAACCCCCCGTTCATCTGGTTGTCGACGACGACGCCCAATGGCCAACCTCGAAGACACCAAGCGTGTGAAACACTTTTAACTGTTGAGATAGATTCCGCTATTACTGCACCTTGATCTGTATATCTCTTTACGGCGATCAACTAGATCAAGTCCAAAGCACTTAGGTTATGTCTTACAAGGCGGAATAATTTTCTAAAAAGTGTTGGTTACCTTGATCGGTGGCGCTCGAGTTTGGGGTCCGATAATGATGACGATCTTACGCTCTCATTTGGTCTGACCTTTCGGATTTTGGAGCTTCCTTCTACCCTCCTACAATCGACCACCCTGTTTAATACCAGTGTTAATGCAATGCCATCAAAAGCACTTCATTAGAGTCTACCACTGACTGTACCAGAAAAATCTTACGTTTATGCTACCCTGCTACACTACCACCGAAATGAAATGCCTTGATTGTAATGCAAATTGATTGCTCTTCAATTGGAGATGAGGGCACCCGCACAAGGTTTTACGGGGTCAGCAGCTAGCAGCGCCTCGCGCATACTTGACCATTCATGTTCCAAGGCACTCCATCAGCTGTGAGTGGCTCAGAGTAGGTGGTCTACCATTTTCTTGAGGTAGGCCGTAGATTGGGCTTTTCAAATGATTTATGTGGTTATTTATTTTTTGCATACAATAGCACCTGTAGGGGTGAATCATTCCCTAAATATGCGGCGAATGGGCAAGACACCCATTGTTAGCTCACGCAATTATTCAGTGACGTTGGCTGTTTGTTATTCGTGTTTTCAGGTGAAGCGTGGAGAGCGAATTTCCCACGGATTCGATGAATTTGTGCGGCCTGTAGTGTGTTTTATTCCTATAACTGCTGTTCTGGGCATGGTTGTTTGTATGTTTTTAGCGTTTTATTTTTTTTAATTCATGGGGCGCTGTCCAGCTCAAACAACAAACATTCCACCATTTGGATGTCACGAGTCCTTTGAACAGCCTTGCTGAAGAGGAATTTTCTAGGTGGTCTGGATCGTGAGATAATCATAAACATGGGGATATGTTCTATTTTCAGTAACGCACTAGCGTCACGTAGTGATGGAATTGCGCATTAATAATTTAATCTTCCTAATGCTAGAAGTAATTTATAGATGTTCCCTTTTCCTTCTTATATCTTCTTTATGTACTTTATTTTCTATCTTCTTCATATATTCTATTCATTACCTTCCTCGTCTTCTCTTTTTTTTATTTTTTTCTATCCTTTTTACCTTCCTTGTCTTTTCTACCTTCCATTCAATACCCTCATTTAATTCATTGTTTTCCTTCTAAATAAGATTTATATCTTTTGTTTTTTATCTTTAAAATCTTATCTATTATCTTTTTTTTCTGTTTTCTCTTTTTAAAAGCTTTTTTTTCTTTTTATTTTCTCTTTCTTCTCAGTCCATATCCCTCTTTTATCTTCTTCAATTGATATATCTTCTCTATCTCATTAATTCTTATGTACATTTTGTCCCTCACCTTTCATCTTATTTATTTAGCAATTTGTTGCCGTCAATCAGAAGCAGTAGACCGCTTGTTACATTTTAATCCTAAGCTATTTTGTTAAACTGTTTTTACTTAATCTAATTTATATTATAATTTAACATAAATCGTTGTTTCAGTTTTGATTTGTCATAGTAAAGTCTATGGTTTGGCTATGTTTATTACCTATAGACATAATTAATTCGGTTCAAAGGGCCAAATTTTGCCTAATCATTATGATGATAGTTTGTAAAGAAGATGTTGCGATTCCGTAGTTTTCTAGAAGGAGCATAAATTTCTCCTACCTGAGCTTACATTTCAAAATGCATGACCCAAATCTTTATATCTTTTTTTTTTCATTACTCAACCCGAGACAATATGGTTGTGTCCTGATCAATGCATCAATGACTCACATATCCAAACAGATTCTGCCCTACTTCCGTACGACTTTCATTCCCATATTGATCAACAAACTCAAACACAGACCAGAAGTCTTGCCGGCTCGGGAACGAGTTTTCCCCGTCACAATGCCCAATGCACTTATGGAAGCACCCGGAGACCTGTTTGGTGGTTCACACACATGCCGAAAGAAAAACAAAGCCACTCAGCGTCGTCGTCGAAGACGTCGGAGGCGACGACGCAACCAACAACGGTAGCAATCATCTCACGCGTGATCCCCAATCGCAGTGTGTACCTACCTACCCTATGTGCATAACCTATATGCGTACATAAACACGTCGTAAGCACGTAGAAGCGCTATGGGCCCATAGAATCACCGCGCATCGGTAAGATCTCATGCCGCGTCCATCCGCTGCGCTGTCTATCCGGCGATCAATTAGTGGGGTACTGTTATGTAATGACATGTTCTTCCTGACTGTTACCCACCTTTCCGCAGTATGCGACGACGACGACGAGCGACAAGATTTCCAACGCGTCAGAGATAGGTTGGATCTGAGAAAGCCCATCGCGGAGTAGCACTTACTACACCGTCCGATTGCGGATAATTATTGAGTCTATCATTACCTGGACATGGCTGGACTGACATGACGCGAGCAACCGATGTTGGTTGCGTTGGGTAATCAGTGTGTGGATTTGGGGCTCTTCCGGCAACAAATATCCACTTGCGCGCGCGACATGATGGGGAGACAGTTGGAGGTTTTGATGTCTTAACGATCCATGGGAAGAAATAAAGAGTGACTGAAAAGTGGCCAGAAGATTATAGCAACTGGTATAAAAATAATTGTGACTGGATTGTTCTTGGTTTACATAGTTTCAGTTGGTATATGACAGCAAGTGGTTGATTTCAAAATAGAACTTATAAGCAGGTGATTTACTTGCACCTATTCGTCTGTGCGACAGTTAGTCAATTATTATAACGGTTAGACCGTTCGCAATGCTGTTTTATTTTGTATGGCGAGTTTTAATTTTTTTTAAACTCGCCATACAAAATAAAACAGTATTGCGAACGGCCTTATATCGTGGAAATATGGTTTGATTTTTGCTGCTACCTGCATGTCATCAATTTGAAATACGGAACGGATTATATACGGATATTGGACCAAAGGAATAGGTACCGTTCATGTTCAATAAAGTTTCAAAAATTTTCAAAATATCCTGATTTAAAATGCATACCTATACTATATCAGACATAATTTCAATAAATTTATGCGTTTGAAGATGGTTCTGTGCTACCTTTGGTATTATGAGCAGCGTGATATTGTTATATAAATAGCCTGAAAAAGAGACCATCAATCCTTTATTTGGGTGAAATTGTCATTTATAATGTATAACGATATAAATATTCGATTGTATATGCTACGTTGATTTATTTTGAATGAATTGATCAATTCTTTGAAATTTATGAACTGTAGAAAATATGCTTACAGACCAAATGTTCTGATACGTTATGAATATTGTATTGATTTATTCGATGTTTTTTCGCGTCCTGACAAGCAGTAAACGGTCCGTTTGAAAAATAATTTCAACCAAATGGAGGGAAAACTATTGCTTCATAACAGTCCCAAAGACATCAAATATATGTGAACCATATTTCGAATTCAAAAAATCCATATTCAAAAGTGTCCAAAGTAGCCCCGCATTTCAAAAGTAGCCCCACACGACGGTAAATAAATTTTTGAAGATAGTGGTGACTCACTGGTGAGCAACTGGAACTATAACTATTTTTATTGGAGGCCATTGAAATAGCTAGAAAGAAACAGGAACTGACAAATCCCTTCCTCATTCTTGTCAGTCTGCACCCAACAGACAAACGAGTGATTGAAGGAAAAAAATGTGAAGAAAATAAAACAAAGGAAAGATAGATAAGCTAAACATGTAGTAAAATAGATTAGACACTGAAGATGTCGATCATGACGAATGCAGAAATGATAAAGTAGATGGAAGACGGGAGAAAGAAGATTGAATAATGATAGAAGAGAAAAGATGAAGAATATTCAGAACATAAATGAAATATAGAAGATATAGAATATAAGGGAAATAAAAAAAATGGAGAAAACAGAGAAAATTAAGTAAAAAAAAACAATTAGAAACTATAGAGGAAAATGATAGAGAAGATAGAAAACATCCGTAGCACCAAAAGTTTGCAATATTAAAATGCTTTGACATTCCTGTGCACAACAGAAATATGTGTTTGATGAACATTTTAGGATTTGAATTGCCAAAAGAAATGCACGTGCTCTGGCGAGAATAGAACCCACGACTCCCGTCGCCCGATAGCATGGAACTGAACTCGATCCCATTGTCGCACGTCATTTGTTTCTTTTCTTTTCGCAATCCAAATCTCCTTCGAATGGTCTACCCCCGATTTTGTCAGCTATTGACCCAATTTTGTCAGCATTTTTTGAAGAACTAAAATAAAAGTACTTTTCACTTAGCATTGTCATTTTACAATCAATATCAATTCAGTTGATGTCTTTTGGCGTCATATAAAAATTACGCAATGAACAAAGCTCGTTGAACTTTTGAAAACGGTCAAACTTTTTTTTTGCAAACTAACACATTTATGCTGTTTTAGCGCCCAACCCAAGTCAATGCTCAAAACCAATATCGATTTAAATTTGTCGAAAGATTCTCCCTCTTCTTGGCGTAACGTCCCAACAGGGGCACAGTTTAGTGTTTAAGAGAACTATCTCAACTATTAACTGAGATCTCCCAGTGCATATTTTGCATATGTATATCGTGTGGTAGTCATGATGACATTTTTTTACATAAGAAAGTTAAGGAAATCTCCATTATGAAACGTTTCTAGACCAACCGGGAACCGATGAAATCGGTGTCGGACAAAATTCCACCATCAGGTGTTTGCTCCGTCTGTCAGGTATCAGTAGGTCGGCTCCAGAGGCACGTTCTCCTCCATTTGGGAAATTTGTGCCATCGCCATGAACACGAGCCTATTCATCATTTACCTGAGGGAGAAGGGAAGGAAAAAAGGATGGGACAGGGAAAAGTACAGGTAAAGGAATAGGGTCTTCATAAACGCATAAGCGTACCACAATGGGTTCACATTGCGTCCTGAAAAGGGCACTGTGATAACGCATAAAGCGAACAAAAGCCTATAACTCTGTACCACAGTGGGTCAAGCACAGCAGAATGTCCTGAAGATTCAGGTTTCCAAAGTCAGTTTCACTTAATAAGTGTTTACCGAGTACTCGGAAACGCAATTGCGCAAAAACTGGACAGTTACCCCGAGCAGAGGAAAAAAGCTCAATAATAGCATATTTTGATATGCAGAACAAAAAGTGTTATTTGTTTGTTTGAGATAAAAGGTAAATGTACTGAAAATAATATTGATTGATCTTCAAATGTCATATTTTGCTATTGGTTAGATGGTGCAAGAACAAATTTTTGCTATTACTTTCAGTATTTTTACCTCTTATCTCAAACAAACCAATATCACATTTTGATCGTCAGTACTTGAACTCTGCCCGGGATATCAAGTGATACGAAGTTCCATAATCGGATTCACAGCTATAACATGCAAATGAATCAGCTTGCTGAATATTCGCCATGTGATAGCTGAGTCGGCAGTGGCCAGTCAATGCTTTGACCAGCATTCTGCAATTCTGCTTTGACAGATTTGTTAGATACTTTGCCACCCCTAGAGATGGCTCCGTACAATACAATTTTGTGTGACGACATGACTCCAAACCATTCCAGTATTGTTTGTGCTGAGTGGCAGCCCAGGTGTGAATCTGAAGCTTTATCCAACACTTCGATACCAGAATAGCTGGCTCAGGACCAATGAAGTCATGTGACGCTCCAGTGCGAGCTAGCTCATCAGCCAATTCATTTCCAGCGATGGAAGAATGGCCAGGTACCCATACAAGGTAAACAGCGTTTGATGAATTCAGCTTTTCGATTTGAGTTCGACAAGCGATAACTATCTTCGACCTGGAGTTGGCCGAAGCTAGTGCTTTAATAGCAGCCTGGCTATCTGAACAGAAGTATATTACTTTGCCCATTACGTGCTGCTGAAGTGCTGATTGCACTCCGCACATAAGAGCAAAGATTTCGGCCTGAAAAACGGTGCAGTGTTTACCAAGTGAATAAGACTGATACAGCCTTAGCTCATGAGAATAAACACCAGCACCTGCTCGACCTTCGAGAAGGGAGCCATCAGTGTAACATACGATGCAGTCTGAAATACTTCTCTCCAGATATCCAGATGTCCACTCTTCCTGGGAAGGGAATTTCGTGGAAAATGTCCTATATGGAAAATTACAAGCAATTGTAAGATCACTTGGAGCAAGGACAACTTTGTTCCAATTCACCAAAAGTGGAAACAACGAGGTGTGTGATGAACTGCGGTTCACAGGAGTTTCCTCTAGTAAACCTAGTACCCATAAGCGGTAAGTGCAAGAATGTGCTTCTTGTTTGAGATGAATGTGTAGTGGGGCAACGTCAAAGAGAACCTCGAGCGCTGCCGTGGGAGTTGAAGAGAACGCTCCAGATATCGCCATTACACATTACACATCCTTTGGAGATGGCCTAATTCTGATAGGATTGTTGTCACTTCGCCCTTTTGCCACCACACAAGACATCCATAGGCCAATATTAGACGAACAACAGTTGTGTAAATCCATTTGATATACTTGGGTTTTAGACCCCAAGTCGTACCAAAGGTTCGCCGGCATTGCCCGAAGGCCGTACGAGCTTCCTTGGTTCTGAACTCAACATGAGGTGTCCAGGAAAGCTTTGAATCATGAATGAAGGTTGAACACCATTACGGTTTCGCTTTTCCGTGAAAAGAACAATAGATGTTTTACTCGGGATTACCGAAAGGCCATATTGGCGACACCAACCCTCAACTACCTGAAGATCATTTTGCATCAGGTCGAAAAGGGTGCTGATGCATATACCGACTAACAATGTTAAGTAGTCGTCGGCAAATCCATAAGTAGGAAAACCGCTATTATTGAGTTGCCTCAATAGCGTATCTGCTACGAGATTCCACGAAAGTGGTGACAAGAGTCCCCCTTGAGAGCATCCACAAACACTCAATTTCCTGCTCGCCGCTTGACGCAGTGTCGAGAAGAGATGTAGGTTTTTGAGCATTTGGTGAATCCAATTGGAAATCATTGGAGATATACCATGACCCCGTGCGGCTTCCAATATGGCATCGAAAGGCACGTTGTCAAAGGCACCCTCGATATCTAAGAAAACACCCAAGCAGGATTGCTTTTGAGCGAATGCCTTCTCGATATCGTAAACAACTTTGTGTAAAAGAGTCACAGTGGACTTTCCAGATTGGTAAGCATGTTGGTTCACATGAAGAGGAACATTGGCCAGATGAACATCACGGATGTGATGATCGACAATGCGTTCTAAGCATTTCAGAAGAAAAGAGGTCAAACTGATAGGTCTGAAGCTCTTTGCTTCTTCATACGATGCGCGACCCACTTTCGGAATAAACTTTACAGTAATATCCCGCCAGGATTTGGTAATATACCCTGTAGCAAAAATGCAAACAAGTATTTTTTTTCGAAACATGTTTGAAATTATCAAATCCATTCTGAAGCAAAATAGGATAAATCATCTGCTCCAGGAGATTTGAAAGGAGCAAAGCTATTAAATGCCCATTCAATCGATTCTAAAGTTATGATACTCCTAGCCGAAGCTAAAGAATCATAACTACAAGAAAAGACATCCGGGGAAGTGTGTACTGAATAAACATTCCAAAACTTCCTCATCAGAGGAAGTGAAATCACCATTTGGCAAACGAAGTTCGTTCTCTTGAAAATCCTTAGATTTTGCAAGGATTTTGTTCAATCGACTGGCTTCACTCAGACTGGAAACATTTGTACAAAGGTTTTTCCAGCCGGATCGTTCAGCAGACCGAAGAGCTTTCTGGTAGGCCTTGCGAGCCGACCTGAAAGCCTCCGATCCAGCCGAACGTCGTCTGTTCCAACTCTTTCTACATTGTTTCCTGAGTTTCGCCAGATCAGAGTTACACCAAGGGGTTCCTCTTGTGATCTTCACAGGCCGCAGAGGGCAAGCTTCTTCAAAAGTTTTCATGATGAAGGCCGTTGTAGTATCAACGGCATCATCTAAATCACTTGAAGTGTCAATTGATGGTGAGTATCCATAAAATTTGGCTGCAACCAAATCGGTAAAGAAATCCCAGTTGGTTGACCGGGGATTCCTGAAACGCAAAGTTTGCGAAGTAATATTCACATGTTCAAACAAGATGTAGCGATGGTCAGATAAAGATTCTTCATCTGACACATGCCAATTGGTAAGCTCGTGACTAATTCTGCTAGAGCAAAGCGTTATGTCTAACACTTCCTCTCTACCAGATACCATGAAGGTTGGGCGGTTTCCTATGTTAAGTAATCCAAGATCTGTACTATTTAAGTATTTCATCAAACTGGAGCCTCTCAAATTGATGTCTGAGCTGCCCCAGATTATATGGTGAGCATTAGCATCACTCCCAACAATTAGCGAAATGCCTTTTGAAGTGCAGTATGCAATAACTTGCTTGAAAGCATCCGCAGGGGATGGTTCATCATGCGGTAAATAAACCGAACAATAAACGTATTTCCTGTTGAGATTTCCGTATCTGTTGGAATCGATTGTGATAGCAAATAAATCTCTAGTAGTTAGTTCAGAGATGAGTGTAGCAACGATTGCGTTGTTGACAAGCACACATGCTCGAGGAATGACACGTGAGTTTGCCATTTCATTTTTACTGAAAGTAGCAAACACCGGATTCACAAGGTTTCCAAGATAGAAAGTAAGGTTCTTGGACTAACGCCACTTGGGCTGTACCATTTTGCATAAGTCTACAAAGATTGATCGTTGCTGTTCTTTTGTGCTGAAGATTGATCTGAGCTATCCTAACCGTAGCCACTACCCAAACTAGGCAAGATTAAACTCTTAACAATCACAGTACAAAAAAAGAACAGCAACAATAAAGCCAGATCGGTATCGATTTGAGTGCGCCAAAGGCGAGTATGCACAGAATACACTGTGTAAAACGCATAATGCGAAACCATATATGTGAAAATTTAAACTAATTAATAACATCTTCATAATCCCGCCCTTATTCAGCCTCAAGTATGAGATTGAAGAAGGGCAGCTGATTGTCTCGGAGAAACACAAGGTCCACCGCGCTATTGCTCCGGTTAGCACAGTTAGGGCAAATACTGTGGAGGGTGCCCTTGTGCTCCACAGGCTCCGTTTGCGATTAGGTTTTTATAAGACCCCCCTAACCATTCATTCCTAGGCACGGTAAGCGTAAAGCCACATTACACCTTGAATTATGGGTCACCTGATTAGTGGACTCCTACCACTGGAACAGGCGGTCCGTAGTGCTATTCTTAGCCAGTTGAACTAACCGCTACCGACACTACACAGCTATCTAGGCTGATCGGGAAAAGAAGTTAATATTGGTGATCAACTTCATACGGCCCCGAAAAGCCGACAAGTAGGTTAGGTCCACTGCCGAAGGCCAAAGACGAAGGACTCGGCTCAGCATGTTGTAGAATAACTAACTGAAAGTGCTGCACCTGGCACGTTATACCTCTCTAAAGCCTGATGTATACAGGGCCAAGGACAATTCGACAATTAGCATCTTTTTGGACAAATATTTGACCCTGTGTACTAACAGCTTAAGAAACAATACTGCCGGAGGAAAATGAAGGAAATCGTATAACTGGGAGACTAGAGGAAGTTCTTAAAACCATCATAAAACTAAAATAAAAGGTATAACGTTTCATGACGGTTCTCAAAACCTCTACAAGACTAATTGGTCATCAAAATGTTACTTGGGCTAGAGATGTTTCAAAACACACATAATCTTAATCAACCTATCTGAGCCGAGCCTTCTATAGAAAACTAGCTTTTTGAGTGAATTTATGGCTTGACACTGCCAGTATACTTTGCATTTGGTGTATGAGAGTGGCAAAAAGCAAAGCTAAAGACGATGGGAATGAAGATAGAAAAGATAAAAAATAGAAAACAGCTGATAGAAGATATAAGATGGAGAAAATAATGGAGATAGAGTAGATAGAAGGTGGCTAGATGAATAGTGTTACCAAAGCTTTAAATTCAAACAGAGCTTACTATTCAAGTTGTATTTTCGATAAAAGCGAGTTCTTTGCTAATAGCAGACGAACAACTCTTTATTCTTTACGACATCCATCGCTTCGAGGTGACCGTCATAAAATGAATAGTACTCCCCACACAAACGAAAGTAGGCAGGTTATAAAAGTTAAACGTCGACCCCCACTTTCATTAAGCTTAGAGACCATCTGGCAGAGGAAATTACTTCTTTTTCGAGCTCAATGCGTTTCAGTACACGCCACGGCGATGGAAACAATCCAGAGGATGTCACATCGCAAAGCATAGCATCTTAAAGCTGCATCCGTTTTATTGAACCAAGGAAGGAAGCTTTAAATTGAAAGCGAACGCAATAAAACGCAATTAGCCTACTGGTAAAACCGGCCTCCACTGATTGATGGCTGAATGCATTGTTGTATGTAATCGAGTTGTGCTCGCACGGTTAAAGTTCTCTGCGATGTGATCTTACGGTGAAGTGGCTGTTGTAAATCAGTATAACCAGTACTGTCGGCTACCAGGTATGTGCTGAAACATGGAAACGTCTCTGTGGAAGTTGAATAGCCAACGGCTTCGATCGTCCAAGAAAATGTTACAGTAGGCACAAGCTTCCACCGGTGGAGATTTTAGTACTAGATTGTTCAGTATCTTACACAAAGCGGTAAAGTATGAGAACGTTCCGCTGGCGCTGCGCTGGTGTACCTAGGATTGATGTAAGATTTTCCCACATTAATTATCCATCTATCCGCCCTACCAGAGAGCGCGAGACTTAATTGAATTTTGGAGGAGGGCGGTCGATTCGGAAAGGTACTTTTAGATTGCATACAGAGCTGGAACAATTAGCCCACATCCATCCGAAAAATTTCCCAAAACCAACTACGGCACCACCGCACCGGCAGCAGGAGGCGGTGAGATAAATGCATAATTGAAAATAAAGGTTCAATTCAATAAAAGGTGACCCAGTTCCGACTTGCTCTGCGGAACGATTGCAGCGAACGAGCCCTCTGACGATGACGCCCAAGCCGAGAGCAATTCCGTACCAACACAATATTGAAACATTATCACATTTTCTTTTTTTTTCGTTACGGCTACTAACTTAGTTTCCCCGACCTATATCGTCGTTTGCTTTTGCGGTTGTCTCTTCGGACGTGACTCGCGTTTCCAATAGCAAATAATGACATCATTGAGACATGCTATGTTATAGGGCTCTTTTTTCAGCGTTGCATCACAATTTTTGGTCTGGTCAGGTGTGTTAAATACTTCGCTCGCAGGCACTATAACATCGTGAAGAAATATACAATGTTATTCCTGGGGTCCTTCTTAGTATGATTTGCAGTAGTAAATAATATTCATGGACATTGTGGAAGGGTTTCGGAATTAAAAGTTTCCTGGAGGTCAGGATGTTTTTTTTTTGCTTACATAGCTGCCTATGATGTAGCGCGCAAGTTTCGAACGGCAAACACGTGCTGCATGTAACCACCGAGAGTAAGCGGGGATATAAGACCTCGTCCAGCTTTCGTTAGCTAAAACAGCAACTAAATTACAAAGCTGTTCCTTAGGGTATCAACTACTATTTTCAACTAATTCTTCCCATACAAACCTTCAACTCAGGCCGGGGCCCGTGGCGTAGTTGGTCACACGTTCGCTTCATATGCGGATGGTCATGGGTTTGATTCACAGCCCCGGCACTTGCAATTTTTCGTCAGTTGCTTTTCCCCCGAGAGCAACTGACACTGACCCTCTTCTGAGCCCCATGGCTCAAACGGACCCGGATACCTGGACATCGGCGAACTGCTACTCATAATGGACCCCCAATCGGACTGGAAAGGAATAACGACCATCCATCAACATCCTTGTGCTCATCATTCTACTAGGTATAAAGTAGAAAAAGTGAAAGCAGCAGAAAGGCAACCAGTTCGATGACGTAGAATAGAATCTAGGCGCTGTACAAAATGTAAGTGCAGCTGTCAATTGAAATTGCATGCTCACGTAGTGCCCCAGTGGACAATAGAGCTGTAAATTAGGTTAAGTGGTTAAGAAAAAAAATGATAAACCTTCAACTAATTTGCGCCAGCTCATTTTTTAACCGATTGAGCTGAAACTTTCACAGATTGTTCTTCTCATCCAGGGGCACGATTCTAGAGGGTGCCCCGTGAATTTTGAAAACTTTTTTTTCACCATACAAATGTGGGCCGGTGTATTCTGAATGCTGGGTTCGCCGTACAGTGCAGCGAGCTCGTGGTTCATCCTTCTCCGTCACACACCGTTCTCCTGCACACCGCCGAAGATCGTCTTTAGCACGCGTCGCTGAAAACTCCAAGTGCTTGCAGGTCCTCCTCGAGCATGGTCCATGTCTCGTGTCCATAGATGACCACCGGTCTTATTAGCGTTTTGTACATGGTGCATATGGTGCGTGCGTGAATTTTTTGTCGACCGCAGTTTCTTCTGGAGCCCGTAGTAGTCCCGGCTTCCGCTGCTGATGCGCCTTCGAATTTCACGACTCACATTGTTGTCAGGCGTCAGTAAGGTTCCGAGGTAGACGAACGCCTTCACCACCTCGAAGGTATCCCCGTCTATCGTAACATTACTTCCCAGACGGATTCGGTCGTGTTCGGTTCCGCCTACCAGCATGAACTTGGTTTTTTGAAGAATTCACCACCAGTCCGACCTTTGCTGCTTAACGTTTCAGGCTGGTGTACAGCTCTGCCACCGTTCCAAATGTTCTGGCGATGAAGTCCGTGTCGTCCGCAAAGCACACAAATTGACCAGATTTTGTGAAAATCATTCCCCGGCTGTTGCGCCCGGCTCTTCTAATCCCACCTTCCAGAGCGATGTTGAAGAGTTGGCAGGAGAGTCCGTCACCTCATCGCAGTCTCCAGCGAGATTCGAATGAACTAGGTAGTTCTTCCAAAATACTTACGCAGTTTTGCACACCGTCCATCGTCGCGTTAATCAGTCTAATCAGCTTCACAGGAAAGTCGTTTTCGTACATGATTCTCTATAGCTCTGTGCGATCGATACTGTCGTATGTCGCTTTGAAGTCGATGAACAGGTGATGCGTTGGGACCTGATATGCACTGCGTTTGTGCAGGACTTGCACGGTGAAGATCTGGTCCGTTGTCGACCGGCCGTCGATGAAGCCGGCGTGATAACTTCCCACGAACTCATTCGTTTTAGGTGACAGACGACGGAAGATGATCTGGGATAGCACTTTGTAGGCAGCATTCAAAATAGTGATTGCTCTGAAGTTCTCACATTCCAAATGGTCGTCTTTCTTTTGAATGGGGCTGATTACCCCTTCCTTCCACTCCGCCGGTAGCTGTTTGATGCCTTCGATCGGAAGAAGATTCGGTGGTGCGATGAGCGAAGAGATAAGAGACAGCGTTCGTCATCTACGGGATCGGTGCGGAAGATTTGGGTCGTAGAAATTTGCTGCTGCATGTGATGGGTCCCGACATGTACGACAGTGCTTGTGATAATGTGACTCCAACGAAATTTGTACAACATGACGTACCAACAGATTGTCGACGTTCTCGAAGGACATTTCAATCACCAGGCGCTCAAAATTAGCGAGTTGGCAGTGCGGCAAGAACGCTAGTTCCCCGGACGAAACAATCGATGAGTATCTTGTTGCTCTGCGAAGGATAGCCGTTACCTGTTATTCCGGGAACTACTTGGAAACCGCTTTAAGGAATCAGCTTGTGTTCGGGATGAAACGAAGGTTTACGCACGGTGTCGAGTCGCACTATCGCACTACGAGCTCGATACGGGAAGCCAGGTCAGCATAATCAACTTCGAGTGCTACAATGAATGCTTTCGTGGGATGGTCCTATGAAGCAGTGTCAGCTATTGCAACACCGACATTCGCGTCAAGGGGGTGCTAGATGCGGACGTGAAGTTCAACGGAGCAAAATCGTGTCTGCCGCTGTACGTTGTTGACGCTGGGAAGCATCCTCTATTGGGCCGTGAGGTTGAAGGTTTTTAGGGTCGATTGGTATTCATGAATTGACACTTTTTGGATTTTTCTCGAAAAAATGTAATTTTTTTACGTCAATGTCAATAAATTTTAGTGTTGATGTCCATAGATTTTCCACTTCTGTTCTCAAGTTATCTTTAATCAGATATATTAGAGCCTATTTAGATTAAAGGAAGAACACATTTAGTAATTTTTGTGTGGTATTGTAAATTTGACTTATTTTTCTCTATATGGGTAAAAATTTCAATCCGGTATAACTTAATTCGCCGTGAGAAAATATTACATTTTATAACGTTGTATTAAGTATCAATATATTATTGAAAAACGTTAAAAAATCATTCAATTCGGTTCACTGGTTTCCGAAATGTGACAGCTCAAAAATGAGTTGTCTAAAAAATAATGTTTTCCTCGAACGGTTATAACTTCGCGAAAAATTATTCAATCGAGCCGAAATTTGTACCAATGATGCACATATAACAGATTGATAAACAGTCAAAATTTGAGATTTTTATATGCACTCTATGAAAAGTTACAGCATGTTGATTTTTTTTTGTGGGAGAAAAAAAGTTGCCTATCCCAAACATTTTGGCCACCCCCTGTACGTACAAGACTCTTCAGGTTTTTCACCGTCCCATTCCCGCGTTGTACAACACCACCAGATGCAATGTTGTCTCTCTCACTCGCAGAGTAAAACAGACACTAATTCTCAACTAATTATTTCGTATGAGTATTAACGCAATCAGCAATATTTACGTATATTAATATGAAGTTACACGGGATACCACAGCGGGGATTACAAACATATAATGAACTCAAACCTGAAAGTCGTTCGGTATCCTTTATCGACGGTTGAAGAGCTGTTTGCGTTTTCTGAGGATGACGACAAAGATCAACACTTCCTTCCCCTATCCCAAGTTACGGTAAAGATGGGCGTGGCCGGGAATAATGACATTTGTGCTTTTGGTATTCTTGCATAAGATTGGTGCAAAGTCAACTCCCCGGCCTTGTTCCGAAAAGCAATCCGAGCAAGATTAGCAAAAGGTACGTGAATGTTGTTAGTATCCAATCTACGAAGTAATTACGCTAATGCTTGAGGATGACGACAAAGATCGATCTTGTTCAAGCGTCTCTCCAGTTGGAAGTTTCCCCAGAAGATCGAGAGATTCTAACGTTGAACACGCGCCGATGGCTATATCGTCCTAATCGTCTCATGTACGGTATATCGTCCGCTCCCGCAATATGGCATCGTCAAATCGAGATCATCCTCTAAGGCATAGATTCCCAAAATTTTCAGGTGCGCGACCCCCTTTGGCCAGCAGACGTACTTTTCACGACCCACCATAGAAATTCTCTCATTTGTTGTATGTTACAGCAAAATATTCGACTGTCCCTCGCGACCCCCTGGATGAAGGCCGGCGACCCCCCTGGGGGGTCGCGACCCACAGTTTGGGAAACCATGCTCTAAGGAATCGAAAATGTTACCGTATTCTTAGATGATATCAATGTCACAGGACCTATGTATGCGATTCATCTGGCTCGCTTGGAAGAAGTGCTGCATAGGTTGAACCGCTACAATATCCGGATGAAGAGGCAGAAGATCGAGAAAGGGGTCACAAGGTGCCGAAGAAGATGGATGCAGTCCAGGACATACCGCCGCGCTACTGGAATAAGGACAAAATGTGATCATTCTTAGGATTCCTAAATTACTACGGCCGCTTTTTGGACAATTTGAGTAGCACACTGTATCCGTTGTATAACTTGTTGAAGGATGCTGTTGACTTCAAGGAGACGAAGGAGTGCGAACGTTCCTTTAGCGCCGTCAAGCAGCAGGTGCGGCTTGACGTCAAACACTTTTCCAGTACTTATACGACCGAAGATTCACCCTGGTGACGGAAAACCAACCATGCCATTGCGAAGATCTTCAATGAACATAAAGTTGCTAGTGATTACGCTACGTTCCTGCAGTCCTTTGACTACTGTGTCCAGATGTCTACGCAAGCAATCCGTTCCGGAAAACGGTATGGAGGAATCGAACGTAGTGGAATTGAATCAGATTGATACGTCTGCCGTTGACTGCAGATGAGTTGTCGCAGGCGACATCGGAAGACCGGAACGTCCGAATTCTGATCCAGGGGCTGCGGCACGGCGAAGCTGACGAGGCGATCGTTTTGGAATAGATCTGTCGGAGTTTTCGATACAAACCGGATGTTTGCTGCGAGGAATACTTGTGTATGTTTCAAGTCCACTTCGTGAACGGGTGCTGAAAGAGCTTCCTTCACTCGACAGTCTTCGGCGTCACGCGTACAAAATCACTAGCAAGATTATTCTGTTGGTGGATGGGAATAGATCACGACATCAAACCCATGATTTCAAACTGCGCGAATTGCCAAGCTGTACGTCCACAAAAAGCGACACCTCTACCACACCCATGGGAGCCAGCGACTGCGACTGTACCATTCCAGACAGTTCTCGCCGATTTCGCAGCCCCGTACCTTGGGTCCTATTCTTTCATAGTTGTCGACCCCTACATTCACAGCCGAAAGTACAGAAAGAATGTGCCGGGAGATCATCAGCCGTTTCGGAATCCCCACAGTGTTTGTGAATAATTGGAACAAAGATCACGGTGGAATCCAGAGATTCTTGAAGCAAAACGGGATAACACGTATGATGGGTGCCCCCGTCGATAAATGGACAAGCTGAGACTTAAACAGAAGCTCAAGGCTCTTCGTTGTTTGAAGTTGCAACTGGATGTTGAACTTGTCAATATCCTGATCACCTATCGGAAGATGATCCGTCAAGACAAATCAAATTCTGCCTGGGCCTGATGCTACCGAAGATTCCGGGAGGAAGACCAGGAAACCCTGTTGCCCTCTCGTTTTTCGACGGGGACAGAGTACGAGTTCGCGATTTATATCGGCGAATAAGTGCCAATTCAGCACATTTGTGACGAAAGTGAGCAAATTCCGATACATGCGACTTGACGATGGTAGACTTTGGGAGAGACACGTCGATCACATGGCTGGCATCTGACCGAATTTCAAGTCATTCAAAGATATTGTCGCGCTTAAATTTTATTAGAGTCCTGCGGCGGTCGTACGCTCGCAAGGCATACCGCCGCATGACAGTCGCAAGGCAAAACAGAAGAAAAAGTGTTCCCGCCAAAAACAAAAGCACGTGGGTTTTGCGAAGTGACAGATGTTTTTGAATGTATTTGTGACGAACGGCAAGAGTGGCTCAGTGGAATGAGTGTTCTTGCTGTCAAACCCCATATAATGCAATTATATACTTTTAAATCTGGTGATGCTGTTTAGTGACTGTCGCGCTAATATCAGAAGCCAGGCAGATAATGGCCAAATTCTGATTTTTCTTGAGAGGCATACTGCCATGAATCGCATATCAGTCCCATCTTTGCTGGATTTCCTATGCAAATGGGATAGATATGCGATTCACGGCAGCATAATACAATACAAACGATGGCCTAGGATAACTACGAATTTGTTTGACCCTGTGGCGAACGGTGAGCAACGAACACATGCCGTGGTATTCGTAGTGGGCCGAAGGTGCTGTTCTTCTCCGCTCGCCATTGACAGTTTCGGTTCTATACTATTTCCCGGAAAGACATTTTCCGGAAATCATTTCCCGGATTCCCCATTTCCCGGAAAGACATTTTCCGGAATAACCCATTTCCCGGAAAACAATTTTCCGGAATGCTCCATTTCCCGGAATGCCCCATTCCCCGGAAAGGCAATTCTAGGAAAACCTGAGACCTCAGAAGATATTTTAGAATTTTTAAACATGTTCTGGTTTACTGTTTCTTATTAGACTAATTTTATCAGTTGATGATCAATTTCCGGAAAATCGAGCCTTGGCGACGATCTGCCTAAGTCTGGAGAGCTACAATTACAGCCTGGTGCAAGATGCGGCCACGGCGAAAGAAGCGTGGGAGAAGTTACAGTCCGCATTCCAGGACAGCGGATTGACGCGAAAAATCGGACTGTTACGTAAGTTCACATCTGTGCGGCTGGTTGATTGCCCCAGCGTCGAGGCGTACGTGGACGAATTGATGAGCACGAGTCACAAACTCGCATCCGTGGGTTTCAAGGTGGACGATTCGTAGCTCGCGGCGATTCTGCTGATGGGTCTTCCGGAGCAGTACGAACCCATGATCATGAGACTAGAAGCTTCCGGGACAGCATTGACGGCGGACGCGGTTAAGGCGAAAATTTTACAGGACGTAAAACTTGATCGTGGTCCGGTCAGCAGCAGCACGGGCGGTGCGATGTACAGCCAAACGAGCCGGAAAAAGTGTAACGAGCATCGAGAGGGTAGCAAAAACGAGAAGCTCTGCTACATCTGCGAGAAGCCGGGACATTTTGCGGCCAAGTGTCCGCATGCCAAGAAGTCGTCGAAGGTAAGCAAGCAGAAGGGACTATGCAGCGTTTTCGGCATTGGCGATGTGAAGACCGACGAATGGTATTTCGATTCCGGTGCCACCTGTCACATGGCACGTGCGGATCAACCATTTGTTAGTGCGGTTGCCATGGACCACGACATCCGGTACGGCGAACAACAGCAACATGAAGGCGGTTGCTAAGGGAACGGTTGCGATGGATACCAAACACGGACGAGTGGATGTTTTCAACGTTCTGAAAGTTCCTGACATAGCCACTAACCTGCTATCGGTGAGTACCATTTGCAAGCGAGGGCATAAGGTGGTGTTCACGGCGAAGAAATGCGAAGTCTGGGATGAAAGTGGTGAGCTCGTCGTCGCCGGCGTGGAAGAAGGTGGATTATACCGTGTCAACCGACCGGAGAAAGTTTTTCTCGCGAATGACATTGGCTTATGGCACAAGCGCATGGGCCATTTGAATGAAGCAAGCTTGAAGAAGCTCAAGCAAGTGGCCAACGGGATCGATTTCAAGAACGAAGCACTCGCCGATTGCGTATCGTGTCTTGAAGGCAAGCAGGTGCGTTTGCCATTCCCGACCAGCGATTCAAGAACAACAGACTTGTTGGAGCTGGTGCACTCCGATCTGTGTGGTCCCGTGGAAGTACCATCGTTCGGAGGAAGTCGATACTTCGTCACATTCGTGGATGATGCCAGCAAGAAGGTTGTGGTGTTCTTTCTCGAGCGCAAAAGCCAGGTACTCGAAGCGTTCCAGAGATTCGAGGCTAGTGCGGAAAGGCAATCCGGACAGAAACTGAAGATTCTTCGCACAGACAACGGGACGGAATACGTCAACAAGGGCTTCCGACAAGTTCTGGAACGAGAAGGCATCCGGCATCAAACTTCGTGCCCCTATACACCCGAGCAGAATGGTGGTGCAGAGCGCATGAACCGCACACTTGTGGAGAAAGCGCGGTGCATGCTCAATGATGCGAAGCTTGGTAAGGAGTTTTGGGTGGAAGCTGTCTCCACGGCGGCCTACCTGGTCAATCGATGTCCAACACGGTCGTTGGAATACAAGACGCCGGAAGAGGCGTGGACAGGAAAGAAGCCAAACCTGCGACATCTGAAAGTTTTCGGATCCAACGTGATGACACACGTTCCAAAGGTGAAGCGGAAGAAGTTTGACCCCAAGTCGAAGAAGGGTATTTTCGTTGGATACTGCGAGGACACCAAAGGATACCGAGTCTTCGAACCGACTAGTGGTGAGTTTCGTGTGAGCAGAGATGTTGTCGTTCTTGCGGAAGGTGCGACCAGTGCAAGCGTTGCGTGTGACCATGACGTCAAGCCGGTGGAGTTCATCGAGCTGCATTTCGAGGAAATGGTGGTGCCGGCTAGTCCAGCTGGTGAAGGTGATACTGGCGAAACAGGGTGGCAAGATGAAGCCGCAGCTCTCCCTTCCGATGATGACGATATACGCAGTAACGAAGACGAAAATTTCGAGGACGCTATCGACTCAGCCGAAGCTGCGCTCCCGCCACAAATCAATAGACCAGCTGATCCGCAGCAAGGGTTAAGGCGCAGTGGCCGGGAGCGCACTCGCCCAGGCAAGTATAATGATTATATTAGCTATGGCACATTTTCTGGCGAAAACGTTTCCCCTCAGTTACCTCCCGACACAATCGTGTGCGAGCTTGACGACCCGGCGATCTACGAAGAGGTTTTGCGCCGACCGGACCGAGACCATTGGATTCAAGCGATGAACGATGAGCTGCGGTCCCAGAGCGAGAACGAAACGTGGGTCCTTGCCGATCTGCCCGCGGGGCGGAAAGCGATCCGGAACAAATGGGTGTTCAAGGCGAAGCGTGGTCCTGACGGCGCCATCGAATGGTACAAAGCCCGTCTCGTCGTTATGGGATGCTCGCAACGGCCTGGACTGGATTACGATGAGGTATATTCTCCCGTGGTACGGTATGCCACAATTCGGTACCTCATGGCGCTTGCGGTGAAGCACGATCTGGATATCGACCAGATGGATGTCGTCACTGCGTTTCTGCAAGGGGATCTCGGCGATGAAGAAATCTACATGCTGCAGCCGCAGGGAGTAGATCAGCGAAAGCGCTTTACGGCTTGAAGCAGTCGAGCCGTGTGTGGAATGCCAAACTGGACGGCGTTCTTCGAAAATTTGGACTCATCCGGCCCACAGTCGATCCCTGTTTGTACTGGATGATGAATGGTGATACGATGATGTTCGTCACGATTTACGTTGACGATTTCCTCATCTTTACCAACGATCGGAACCTGAAACGAAAACTGAAAGCGTATTTGAGCAAGCATTTCAAGATGAAAGATCTCGGCGAGGCTGAATACTGTTTGGGTATCCGGATCACACGAAGACGAGCGGAAGGAAAACTCTGGCTCGATCAGCAAGCATACGTAGTGTGTGGTATGTATCTGACAATGAGCACAGTGTGTTTAGAGTCTTGCCCCTCAACATGTCAATAGACAATGGATAACGCACGCACATTTCCCACCCGGGGTAACGCTTGTCCTATCGCTTGACAGCTGCTGACGAGATCATAGCAGGCCACGACTCTTCCTCTTTCTTCGGTCAGCGTTCGACCACGCCGGACGCACTGCAGTGTGTTGGGTCGCTGCGCTGGGCGATACTCCATTGCACGGTGACGTCATCACGAAATCGTTCTCTTTCTCTCCAACGGGAAATTAGAAAACAACAGGACCAACACGTGTCAAATTTGACAGGTACTGGTCCTGTTGTTTTCAAACTCTCTGAAAGCGCGAAAGAGATAGAATTTCGCCGTGAGGTGGTCTATTCTCGCCGAGAACCATCAGCCAAATTCCCACACGTAGAAGAAGTCATTCAGCGTTTTGGCATGGCAGATTCGAACCCGGTTGCGACACCAGCCGATCCGAGCATTAGGCTGAGTAAAACGATGGGACCGAAGAACGAGGAGGAAGCCAACGAGATGAAGAAGATACCATTCAAGGAAGCGGTTGGATGCCTAGCTTTCGCAGCTCAAGTGACCCGTCCGGACATTGCCTATGCGGTGAATGCAGTAAGCCAATTCAGTGTGAATCCGGGACGACAGCATTGGGAGGCGGCCAAGAGGATCATCCGTTATCTCAAAGGGACCTCGACGAAGAAGTTGGAATACTCCAGACAGGAGTCGTCCGAGCTTGTTGGTTTTAGCGATGCCGATTGGGGAGGAGATCCCGACAACCGAAAGTCGACGACGGGTTACGTGTTCACGCTACAAGGTGGAGCCATATCATGGAACGTGAAGAAGCAGCCAACCGTCGCCCTGTCATCCTGTGAGGCGGAGTACATGGCTCTGTCTAGAACCATTCAGGAGGCGATGTGGTGGAACAACCTACGGTCGCAGCTGTTTGAGGATCGTTCGGTGCCGATAAACTGCGACAACCAGTCGGCAATCAGCATCGCAAATAACGGTTCCTACAACCCTCGAACGAAGCACGTAAGCATCCGCTACCACTTTGTGCACGATAGCCTACAACAAGGAGTAGCGCAGCTACGGTACATTCCGACGGCGGATCAACCAGCCGACGGATTCACGAAGCCATTAGCGCAGAGGTTCCCAAACTTTTTGCTATCGCGGCGCCCTTTCAAATTTTCGAAAATGACGCGGCGCACCAACATCTTATATTACATAATTTTCAGTATACCATGTTTCCTCAAAATCAAAATAAAATTCAGTTTCTTGGGTCAACAAGTTGTTTTATAGAAAATTTGCATAATAATTTTATAAATACTTATTAGTTTTCAAAAGTCATATTTATTTATGGCACAAAATATGACAACAACTTCTACAACCAAAGCAAGCTGCTTATTCCTAAAAATTCAAACAAAAACAGTAAAATTGTTGCAATACTTTGATAATTCTGAATAGAAATGATTTCACAGAATTGGAAAATGAAAATCTTGTATTTCTGCTGGAATTACAAAACATTCAAAGATGGTTAGTTAAGAATGTAGTGCGTAAAATTTCAGCAAACTTAGATACCAAAATAGAATATTCAGGGCTAGGATGATGATGGATCATGCATTCCCGGGTAGAGCTTAATGGCAAAAGAATGGCAAATTTTACCATTAAAACAGAATGTTTGAATGGCAAAATGTGTTATTTGTTTGTTTGAAATAAGAGTTAAAATAACAAAAATAATAACAAAATTTTGGTAGCAGAACAACTTAAAAATAACTTATTTTGCCATTGTAATAACAAAGTAATGGTAAAGCATGCGGATTAAATTGAAGAACAAAATAAGTTATTATTGAGATATTGATAACAAAATAAGACCCAAATTAACTGTTAATCGGTGAATAACAAAATATGACATTCTTGAGTTATTGATAACAGAATAAGAACAAATTTAGCTGTTTATGTGGCGATCAAAATAATGGTAGATTTAGTTGTTCAAATTCTATTTTAAAATAATGGTAGATTCAGTTATTATTTCAAAGTAGCAGAAGAAAGGTAAAATGAGCTATTTCTATTAATTGTTTGAGTTCTAAATTATGTAACATAAATTGATGTGCATCAAATAGAGTCAAACACACAGCTGATAATCCAGATTTGTTTACTTTTGCGAGATACGTCGAATTGAAAAGTTATGCTTGAAATATACAATATAATAGTTAATGGTATATTAAGAGTAAAATATGTTATGGTGCCTAATGTTTATAAATAATTTCTCACAATATCAAAATAATGGCAAATTTAGCTAGGAATGTAAATTATGTTATTGTTTTGATATTTTATACAATTCATTATAAAATATGCTAAATTGCAAGTTTTACCATGATAGTAATTTTTGTTATTTATGTGTTATTTAGCATTATTCATGAATAACATATCAATGACAAGATTTGCTATGATTGTATGTTTTGCTATTGATTTGCCATTTTAAGTTTTTCATAATAACAGAAGAATGGCAAAACGAGATATGATGGCAAAACCAGTTATTATTTTGTCCTTTGTTTGCCATTAGCCTCTACCCGGGTTACCATGCGTTTCATCATTATGTATTAAGAAAAGCTTGAAGGGTTATCATTCACATGAGTTTTGGATGACTATTTTTGAACGATCATTGAAAACGTTGATTAACTTTAAAGAGTGCCTTTGATCCACAAAATTTATAAAAATTATCTGAATCCCGCGTTTCTTGAAGAGTTTCATATGAGTCTTAATGAGATCAAAAGTTACATATTTTTCATAATTTTCCATCAAGATCTTAAAAATTAGATATTTTAAGATAAGACCTACTTGCACGAAACCTAAAATTTTTCAAGTATTCTATGATAGTGGCGTTAGTAGTAAATGTCGTTCCGAAAAACAGGAGACTCATAAATACCATGAGGCTGACGGGAATTATTCTGAAAAGAACTTTAATACTATTTCTAAAACAATTACTTTGAACTCCAATCTGTTAGTAGAATCGAAAACTCAACTGAAGCATTGGAAATCCAATAATATAATTTAGACTCTTAATAAAATAACTCAAAAATCCGGAAATTTAGAAATTTGGCAAAAATGTTTTCAGAGGTTACCAGAAACTCCATAGAATATTCTAAGGTTGGGATAAATTTTGGAAAAAAAAGCCATGAAACAACACTTCCAAGCTCCATCAAACAGAAAAAGATGTTTCCAAATTGAATTATATTGTTCATTTTGTTTTGACTCAGGAGCCCGCGGCGCACCAGCGAAATGTTCACGGCGCACCAGGGCGCCGCGGCGCACAGTTTGGGAAGCACTGCATTAGCGGTTCAAAAACAACGTAGGTTTTGTGAACTTCTACCCGAGCAAAGGCGGATAAGAAAATGATAACAAGTTCTGTTACCTGGTTATCATTCGTTTGATAATTGAGTTTGTTATCATTTAGGTTGAATTAAGAGCCAACATAACAAAAATGATAACTCATATTTACTTCTCGAATACCAAAATGATAAGAAGTTAAGTTATCATTGAGTTCAAGTTGATAACTAATTGTGTTATACAATATTTTGTTCAACATTTCATTTAGTTATCAACATGAAAAAATACATGTGACTGATAACTGGTTTTGTTATCAATTAGTTATCATTTAGAGCTATTTTATCGACCAAAAAAATAAAAATCTACTTTACCGACATCGTCACCTATTGAAAAAAGTTTCTTGTAACTTACAACCAATGTTTTCGACTATTGCGCCCAGGCGGGTCTCGAACCCTAATCGAGTGATTGTCGGTCGCAGCCGATAGCCCCTATACCAACGGGACTCAGTGAGAGTGAGAGTAATAAAAGGCTACGCTTTCGTACTGCAGTCGCATTGTAGGTGGGAAGCAGAATCTATTTTTAGATTCGAGGTTCATCTGACTCTCAGTTTTGGGAAAGCTTTGAAATGTGCGTTTGGAAACAGATAACATATTTTGTTATTATTTAGTATTTTTATGTTATCGCGATAGACCAAAATAATCGATAACTAAATTTGTTATCATCTGGTTATCATCAATTGAAAAAGATGATAACAAAAATAACAAAATGATAACACCGATAACACAGTTTATTATCAAAGTGATATCACTTTGTTATCCGCCTTTGCTCGGGTAGGCGTCGCGGATTAGGGAGGAGTATTAGAATAAGCAATCGAAGTAGTCGGTGATAATCCGTGCCGCTACTGTCAGAAATAAAATTTTCATTCTTGTGTAACCTTTAACTAAACCACACGCGTTTCACTCTGCAATATAACTGCATAGGAGATATGCCCTTCTTCAATTTACAGGTTGTTATTTTTAACTAGTAACGTTACAGAATTGATTTGCGCCCAATTCATTAATTCCACCTGGTGTTTTTCCTTCTTTAAAAATGGGTTGTTCTTTCGACATGGAAAAATAACACATATTCAAGAGAAGGAAAATATCAGATAGAGATAATAGTTTGGCCGCCAATCAAATACTCAATGTTGTAAGTAAAAGAACAGCCTATTAAATAAAGAAGGGCAAATCTCCAATATATAGAAAACAACAAGTGCCAATAAAACACATGGTAACCAACATGAATTTTATTGGCACTTGCTGTTTTCAACATATATAGAAAATTTGCCCTTCTTTATTTAATAGGCTGTTCTTTCTATCTTGTACCGACTTTTCGAACCCTCTAAGCAGAATACCCTCTTTGAATGAGTGTAATCAGTTTCGTACCTTTTAATTCCGCCCTATGTTGCTTATCCTTTGACAGATACGTGTATTTCGACTACCACTTGTAATCTTCCTCAGTGTCAGTTATCCACTGTCAGTGGATAACTGACACTGAGGAAGATTACAAGTGGTAGTCGAAATACGCGTATCTGTCAAAGGGTAAGCAACATAGGGCGGAATTAAAAGGTACGAAACTGATTACACTCATTCAAAAAAAACTGTTCTTTCTAGTTACAACGTCGCATATTCGATTGGCGGCCATACTATCAACTCTATCTGATACTTTTTCTTCTCTTAAAATGTGTTGTTCTTTCCAATTCATCTTGCAATTCGCTGTTCTTTCGAGGCCTGTTTTTCGATCGCTTTCGTTTCAATCTAGCCTAATGACCATTTGGCTTAGTAACAATGTGGGCAAATGTACTTTCGGCTTAATAAGCCACACCATTACCTCAGTTGTTATTTGAAGGGCCTTTACTGATAGCTATATTTCAAGTACATTTGAGCAAATCACCCTTAAACCGAATGAGTCGTTAGGCAAAAAGTTGAAGTTAGCCTTTTGTTATTTAAAGTTTTAAAAGTTAAGTATCGAAAAGGCAAAGAACATATGAGAGAAACAATAAGAGTGTATAAAATGAGTGCTACAAATAAATTTAATACAGTATACTCTTCTTTCAAATAGTCGTTCAAGTTTAGACTTCCCATTTTTTTTTTAATTTGACATTTCGTCTCTCATTTATTTTTTTCATTTCCACGTTTTATTTTTGTTTTTTTGTTCTCGTCTGATGTGTAGGTGTTGTCGAAAGACGAGCCGACTTTTTCATTTCTTGAGCTAATATTGACTAATCTGCATCCCACCTATAGAGCTCGCAAATAGTATGGAAACTTCAAACCAAGAGTTACAAACTATGCGCAAAATGCAACCGCTACACGCAACACTCGATGTACACAGCGCAACGAGTAACTTTCACGCAGCGACCGAAAAGACAAAAGAATTTTCACGCAGATTTGTGTACCACCGGATCAGCACATTTTTTGTGTTGATCCAGTCGTACACAAATATGAGTGAAAATTCCGAGCAAAATCGCGAGTAAAAAGCTGCGTGAAAGTTACTCGTGCGCTGTGTTGTTTCATTTAAGGGTGCACCATTTTATTAGATATTATTCGTTTCATTTGTGTTCAGGCTATTTTTTCGAATGCCGTGTTGAACTAACATCTGTTAAAAAACACGTTAATAAAGATGAAAAAAAAAAAATTCTTTCGAATCTTATCTTTTAGAATTATAGCTGCCAGAATTGTCCTTGAAAAATTTCCTTAATTAAACAATTGCTGTTCATTCAAGCTGTAGTGATAAAACTGTCGGCATCAGAACTGCTAATACTTTTTAATGTTTTCTCGAAGACTTAAAATAACTCTAAAAGCCCTGCCTAAATTCTTCATTGAATACCAACCAAAATGAATCAATTATTGCGCATTTCATAAAAAGGTTGAAATTGAATGAGTCTTGGAATTGCGACAACAATTTTCCGGGGAATGTTCCATTCCGTCACATTTTCCTCATAGATTTTTTTTTCTACGGCGTACGACACGGTTGATGACTGAGCTAGAATCTTACTAACTACGAGATAGTGATCTGAGTCGTTTTTGGGACCCCTCAAAGTTCTAACACAGATGTACCACAGAGTTGAAATTTGGAGCTGAGCAGAACAAAAGTTGTTTTTTTTTGTACCACAAACCACAAAATGCATGAAAAGAATCCACACCATCACCATCCCTTATCTTTGCTCCGAATGCACCAGCGCGATCAGTTCAATAAATTTCAATTTATCGCATGTTGCTCTTGAATCACTTGAGAATCCACCAGTAGGCAGTAGTGGCCCAGATGCTACTTTAACGATGACGGCGTCCGTCCGCCCAAGTCCAACAATAATGGAACAAAACGAATGCAAGCCAGAATGAATAGGAAAGAAATTTATGACGCTGCTTCCGCGAGATGACACAGACGCACCACACCGCCCTTGATTAGCGCCCTTTGGTGCGTTTGATGAACAACGTCAATTTAATGTGTGCTCTCCTCGAATGGTACGGCACTATGCCAACACAATCAACGACAGTCGTAATTCAGGACTCATAAAAGTGCATTCATAACTTCCTCTTTGAATCAAGGCAGGGCCATTTCTATAGTAAGATGATTAGAAATTATAGTTTATGCTCATTCGGGTCTTTTCTTTTATGGTGTCAATAGACAATACAGCCCACCAATGAAGTGTCACTACCGAGTCTAAGAAAGGTTAATATTTCTAAAATTTAGTTAATAGAACACTGCTGTCATAGTTGTTTTTAAATATTTAAAACGGATAACTTTTGTGCATTTTATACATTTTCATTTTCTGATATACACTTAAAAACTTCACACTAAATTTGCTTGGTGACCCATATGATGAGCAAAATGAAGAGCAAAAAAAGTCTTGTTATAACATGCCTTCTTATCTCTGCATCTTTACTAGAAGTCAAACCAGCGAACACGATAATTATATTGAACTTTCTTTTCTTTCCACAAACCCATAATCTAACCGAAATTCAATTATACTTCTTTATGAAACGTTTCACGCAATGATTAATTCAATTATCGCACCTGGCTACCGCATCCGTTGATCATTCTTTGAAATCCGATTCGATCTCAACAGGTGGCGTATGTCTCAACTTAACCCACGTAGAAAATGATGGGCACATTCACCTGAGCTGTGCTCGGCCACCGACTCAAAGACATTCTCCGACTAGTTCAATCGGAGGCATCGAACACAAACTGAGCATTCTCCAATCCGGATAATCCAAACACGCCATGGCAACAAATCGAAAATTCCCTCAAGAGTGGGACCAACAAAACAAGAAACGGTCGTCGGATATCCACCGCGCACCTCTAATGATCCGTGCATGAATCGCTTTATGGTCTATGGTACAGTGCGAGACTCCGGCGAATCGAATTAGGATGATAGAATGAAGTCAGCGAGATCTATGCTGCTCCGGTAGTGTGCCATCCCTCCAACCAGAACAACCCACTAAGGCCCCGAACGGGCCCGGATTTATGGGAAAGCAATGTTCCGTGATGACCGTGATCGATACGCTTGTTTGGCAGCTGCTGTTGAAGCCACTACTGACTGTCTGTGAGCTGTGTCTGCTAATAGGGCATCCTCTGGTTCACTTGCCGCTGAGCTGGGGGAGTCCACTGAACACTACTGGAAGGGGAACATGGTTTCATAAGCCACACCGGCAGCAAAAACATCATGCTGCTGGCTGGTTCGGTTGCTTCATTCTGGTCCGCCGGAGGAGCATGTCGAGTTTAATTTTATCTTCTGTCCGGTAGCATAATTCGTTTTTTTGGATATACATGAAAATGCAATTCATGTGGTTTGGTTGGGAAATGCGCAGCGACAATGTGGGAAGTTGGAAGGGAATTTAATTAACTTGGACGCATTGGACTGGTTGGTTTTGATTTTGGATCGTTTATTTCTGGTCATCGGAGATCAGATCAATATAACGATAGATGATGCCAGATGATGAAAATAAGGGAAACTTTATGTTTGCATCCGGCGCATTATATACTTTTATTTCCGATAACATATGTGAGTAAAAAAAGCAATTTTTGTTAAATTTGTATCTCGTTACATTTGTTTGTACTACGTTACATCCATGGTTACACCACAGACAAACAGATGTATCATTTGGAACAAAGTGCGATTAAAATCATCGTCACAAAAGTATAATCGCCCAATGCTAATTACACACTTAAATTTTTTCGCCGAATCTCGGCAATTTTCCTTGCTTTTTACCGAGATTGGCACCGCCGAGCGCTCAGCAAACCTGTTTTTCAACGAGATCTCAGCAATCGTGTTGTTTGTTTGCTGAGGTTCAGGAAATGTTTTGCCGAAATTCAGCTAACAAACATTATTTTTTACCGAGATTCAGTATACATATTTGCTGAGCCACGGCGGTGCCGGTGTTTGCCGAGCTCAATTTCGTGTGTACGCTGTGTTCCGCAAACCCACTGAGTAGATGTCGGTAGTGAGCAAACGTCAGGAGCAAAAACGATGCGAGCGCCATGGGCGAGAGATTTGCGAACTACATAATATTTGAATAGTCTGTTAAAAAGGGAAACGGTGGAAAGTGGATAGAGTGAGACGTTTGTTTGTCTGTAGTTACACAAAAACCAATAAATTCGCACCATTATACTCGGGTTGTTGCTGCCGTTCTTCACCCTCTGCCACACCTAATGCTCGCCATATTACGTCTCACCTGGTCCACCTACCACATCCTCTTCTGCCAACCGGATCTGTGACCAACTTCGAAGGATTGTTGTTCAGCATTCTAGCAACATGCCCTGCCCACCATATCCTTCCGGCTTCTGCCACCTTCTGGATGCTGGGTTCGCCGTATAGTGCAGCAGGCTCTTCACATTACACCTTCCAGAGCAAATATAAGAATCCGTTACCTTGTCGCAGTCCTCGGCAAAATCAAAATGAAGTGGATAAATAACACAAAACCCTTACGCAGTTTTGCACGCCATCCATCGATGCTTTTATCAGTCTAATCAGCTTCCAAAGCAAGGCGTTCTTGTCCATGATTTTCCATAGCTCTGCGCGGTTGATATTGTCGTACGCCACATTGAACCTGGTATGCACTTCATTTCTGGAGGACTTGCCGTTGAATATCTGGTCCGTTGTCGACCATTGAAAATCTCTGAAAGTATTCATGCAGGAATTCCCGAAGAAACATCTAAAAGAATGCTTGAATGAACTCTAAAAGAAACCAATGGAAAAGAAAGATTTTAAGAAGAAATTCCAGAAATCTATGCAGTGTTGAGAAGCAAACCTTAGGTTAATTAGTTAGTAGGCTTTAATAATTGTTACTTCTTCTTCTTTATTGCACGACGTCCCCACTGGGACTTGGCCTGTCTCGCTTCAACTTAGTGTTCTTTGAGCACTTCCACAGTAATTAATTGAAGGGCTTGCTTTGCCGGCCATTGCATGAATTTGTATATTGTGAGGCAAGTACAATGATACACTATGCCCAGGGAGTCGAGAAAATTTTCCCGACCGGAACGGGAATCGAACCCGCGTCTCCAGATTGGCGATCCATAGCCTAAACCACTAGGCTAACTGGAGACAAAATAATGATAATTGTTACTTGACTATAAATACCTTCCCAATCCATGTATCGTCCTCGTTAGCCAATAAAACATTGCTGTAGTAACACCTCTGCTCATCAGGTTATCGGCCCAAAGCACGTATTTTCCATAGCAACTGAACTTTGGTTTGTTTGGGTAGTCAAGGCCAAGAAGAAAATATTCACGAGCAAGGTGAAAATTCGGTACGGGTGTCGTTTCGAAGTAAGTTCGGTTTCGGTCTCTCTAATAAAGACAAATCAATCAATAAGTTCGGTTTCGGAAGTGCGATTCGGACAATCGGAAGCGGAATGGACGAAGAAAGAATCCAACGGGTGTACCTCTTCGATGGAGCCAACTTCTCAAACTGGAGTTTTAGGATGGAAGCCTACCTGGAAGAATTGGGACTGGTGCACTGCATCCGGAAGAGCTTGGAAGAGGAAGATTTCTACGCGGACGAAGAGACGGACACCGCCGTGGTCAAGGCCCAGAAGGAGCAAAAACGTGAAAAACGAAGGCAGAAAGACGCAAAGTGCAAATCCATAATCATCCACAAGATCGCGAATTCGCATTTGGATTTCATCAAGGGGAAAACCTCGCACAAGGAAATCTGCTCCACGTTGGAGCGATTCTTCGGGAAGAAAGGCGTCGCCGGCATTTTCTACCTGCTGAAGCAAATGTCGGTGATGCGGTATGACGAATCTCGCCCCCTGCAAGCACACGTTGTTGCCTTCGAGAAGAACGTTCGAGATTTGGAGTCAGCTGGAGTCAAGTTCGACGAGATGACGAGAAGGTGATCGTATTCAACTTCCTGCAATCGATGCCCAAGTCCTACGACCAGCTGATAACAGTGCTGGAAACCTTGCCAGTTGAACAGTGCTCGTTGGAATTTGTGAAGACAAGGTTGCTGAATGAAGATATCAAGCGGTAGCTGGTTGAAGTGCGTTCGGAGTCCGGTACGGCGTATGCTGGAAAACCTGGAAAATTCGGCTTCAACTGTTATGCATTCGGCAAACCAGGACACAAGCGAGTGGACAGCCCGGGAAGCGGTCGCAAGCAGGATTATGGCTCAGGAAAATCACCGGCAAAGCAGAAGAAGGCCAATGCTGCGGACACGCAGCACGACGTTGCATTTGTGGGCACCGACGACTCGAAGAGCACGAGTAACGGAAAATTTCGCTGGATTCTCGATAGCGGCGCTTCAAAACACATGGTTGGAAATAGTGAGTACCTGTTCAGCGTCCATCGTTTGGAGCGTCCCGTGGTCATCACAGTAGCAAAGTCAGGGCAACAGCTGGTGAGTGAATATGCTGGAGAGGTGAGGAAGCTTGCAACAGTGGATGACAAGCAACTGCGGTGCGTCGTCTACGATGTTCTGTACGTTCCGGATTTGACCCTGAACCTGTTCTCTGTCAAGAAAATCGGCGAACGAGGTATGCGCACCACATTCACATGCGACAAAGCAAGCATTACGAGAGCAGATGGTTCACGAGTCTGCACACCTACGAGGAGGACCAAGCTGTACGAACTGAATGTTGAGTTGATCAAGCGAGTTGGCTCTAGCTGCTGATTCCGGAGCACGGCGGGTTCTGTGGCATCGGCGATACGGCCATATCGGCAATTCCGGCCTGGCAAAACTGGTTCGTTGCAACATGGTGGAAGGCTTGGACGTCGGGAAGAATCTGGAAGCAAACAAAATTTGTGAATCCTGCATGAAAGCGAAACAGGTGAGATTGCCATTTTCTGATACACCACGAGCTAGATCCAGTCGTCCGATGGAGTTGGTACACACCGACGTTTGTGGGCCATTCAAACCAGCCGCTTGGGATGGCGGAAAAATGTTCGTTAGCTTCATCGACGATTTCACCCACTTCACGGCGGTGTACGTGATAAAGGCGAAGAGTGACGTTCTGGAAATGTTCAAGAGATACTTGGCGATGGCAGAAGCACATTTCGAGTGCAGGATCGCACGGATACGCTGCGACAATGGTGATGAGTAGGTCAATAAAGATTTCACGAAATTCTGCGAAACCAAGGGGGTTGCGAACAAGACTACTGCGTTCTATAAGTGTAGAATTAGCGTGATGTTAAAATACACATAAATAAAAACAAAACAAAAATACCGCGCCCTATACACCATAGCAAAATGGTGTTACAGACTGTGGGATCCAGAAAAGCGGAAAGTTGTCGTTTCTTGAGACGTTTTGGTTGAAGAATCGAAGCTAGCTCCCGTCTACACGGAGGACCATCTTGTTTCGGATGTGGAACAGGAACCAGCCGGAAATGAAATTGAAGAAGAAGCAACGGCGTCCGAAGAAGAGAATGAAGTTTTCGAATCGCTCTCAGAGGATGAAAGTGAGGAAGCGGAAGAAGCTAAAGCAGTACGACGAACCGACAGGAAGCGGAAGCAGCCGGAAAAGTTTTCCGACTATCACCTGTATGGAGCGTTTGCGTTGAATGCCGAAAGCTACATCCAGAATCTCCCTGAGACCATCGACGATGCGAAGAAACGAGACGACTGGCCAGAATGGCAGCTGGCGGTCAACGACGAACTGAAATCCCTGGAGGAGAACCGCATCTGGGACTTGGTCGTGGACTTGGTGGACCTACCGGATGGTTGTCGTGCGATTCCATGTAAGTGGGTCTTCAAGATTAAGTACAACAACGATGACACGGTTAGCAGATACAAGGCACGGCTAGTTGCAAAGGGGTGCTCTCAAAGGTACGGACTGGACTACCAAGAAACCTATGCTCCGGTCCAGCGGAAACTGCATCTACACCAAATGGATGTACAAACGGCGTTCTTAAACGGGGACCTGCAGGAAACGGTTTTCATGAAGCAACCGCCAAGATTTTGAGAGGGGGAAGAAAGTCTGCAAACTCAACAAATCGCTGTACGGATTGAAGCAGGCCCTTTCGGATTTGGAATGAGAGGTTCCACAAGTTCATGGTGAAGCTTGGTTTCCAACGATCAAAATACGATAGCTGTCTCTACACGTTCACTAGGAAAAAGTTTCAACTATACGGCGTCGGACTCGTTGGAAGAACTGGAACGAATCAAGATGATGTTGGCTGCAGAATTCGATGTGGTTGACCTTCATTTCATTTCATTTTCATTTTCATTTTGCAGCGTTTGGTGGGGCAATAAGAGCGCAAGTCAATCCAAAGCCGAAGATCAAGGAGGGGTAATGGCCGTAATAGTCCGTGCGGACCACATGAACACCATCGGATGGGTAATGGTATGGGTTGGGGAAAGGGGTTGGATTAGACTTGGCACAATAATGCAAATAATACTACGAAATTTTAAAAATTTTGTTGATCATCATTGTTGATTATTATTGTATCCAAATAAAAAAAATAATGGTAATTATCAAAGACGATAAGTATGTGATATACTTCTTGATTTAAAATGCAATTAATTCATAGAATAATAAATAAGATCAACTATTCTGAGTTAAAAAAGAGAAAATTATATTTTAAATTATATTTCAATACTAAAATTTGAGTTATAGACCATAGAATAATTATAGGAATTTTCATTGAAGTCCAATTAAGTATGCTGTAATCCTAATCATGTCGTTATCAAAAAGAAGCGTCTAACAAAATTTCTTTTATCTTTCTGTCATGCTTTAATATTACCCAGAAATCAACAAAAATTTGTATATTCGGTCAGATGAGTAATACTCATTGAGTATGATGTTTTTTTTATGAGTTTTCAGTTCAGCTAGTAAGAAATGATAAATGTTTGTCCAAAGTATCAGATAGAACTCATTGACGTCAATAATGTATTTTAAGAAATGAGTATTGATCACACGTTGGCTTTGTAAAGATATCTACTTTGTCGTTATAAATTAAGTTGTCCATCTTGCTAAATAAGTGATCAGTTTTCGTCATGTCAAGCTGCGTTGGTATCAAAAACTTCTTCCTAACATTGAATCTGTGGAATTTTGGAGTAGGTATTGCAACCTCAAGGATTAGGAAAGGTGGGAGATTAACTTGGTATTGAGCTGTGAAAGAATGTGTTGTTAATTATATGGTCAACGTAATTTACCTTTGAAAAAATGGTACCAATAATGCAGTAAGAATTTTGGACATACAGTGTCAGACAAAGCAAAACTACCGGCAATCCATTTTCATACAAAACGGTAACGATGCTTGATTTTCAGTGAGCAGATTAGGTTAGTTTCTTGTATTTCTTGTTCTTGTGTCTTCAGTACTAAGAAGTTTAGTTAATAATTATAACAAAGTGGAGGAAAATTTTGTATCGACTTCCTTCCTGCAAATAGAAATAAAATATATCAAAAACAACTAAAAAGGACCCCAGAGCTTCTTTGTCTGATCATGGAAAGTATCGATTCTTGGTGGCACCACGAGTGTGCATCTTTCTCTGTAGAGTAAAGATGCATTTAAGCCCCGAGACCTGACAGCAATCAAGCTGATCACAAGGTTGTGCCTTTGCCCAGGGAATTCGATGTGGTTGACCTTCAAGAGCTAAACCATTTTCTGGGCCTGCGGATTGAACACAATAGAAAGGAAGGTACGTTAACCTTCGAGGACGCGCGCCATCAAGCAACCGAAACTGCACCGCGCTCGCGCTGCGTACGACGAGCGAGGTTTTTTGGTAGTGTTGTACTTTTTACAACAGCGCGCGTGCTGAAGGGTTAAGCATCAATCAAACTATGTAAATATGTGCTGGATCCTAGGCTTGATCTCTTGAAGCGTTTCGGAATGGAATCGTGCAAACCGGTTTCGACCCCACTAGAGCCGATCACCAAGCTGGTCCAACTACAAGATGGCCAGGAACCATGGAAGTGTCCCTATCGTAAGCTAACGGGTTGTCTCATGTACTTCATGCTGTCATCTCGTCCGGATATATGTGCGGCAGTGAATCTCCTCAGCCGCTTCCAGAATGTACCAACCGAAGAACACTGGAAGGCCCTGAAACGAGTCGTGCGGTATCTTCAAGGGACGAAGGACTTCTCACTCGTCTACAGTTGGAGCAAGGACGATCCACTAATCAGCTACGCGGATGCAGATTGGGGTAGCGATGTAAACGATAGGAGATCCATATCGGGTTTCTGTTTCAAGATATTCGACAACACTGTAACCTGGGTTACGCGCAAGCAGTCAACGGTATCTTTTATCTTTATCTTTATATTTTCTGAGGAAATTTCTCCAATTTTAAAAGGAATCCATGAAGCGATTCCTCGAGGAATCCCTGAAAAAATCCTAATGATAACCAAGATGAATTTTCTGGGTTCATCAGAAATCCTAGAGTAATCTCTGAAGCAGCTTCTAGAGGAATCCTTGAATGAACTTCAGAGAAACCTCTAGCAGAACTGTAAGAGAAATCCCTGCTGTAATTTCTGGAGGAATTCATTAAAAACCTTTCTGGAGAAGTTTCTTGTTGTGATAACGAACCCGGGCAGAGGTCAAGTACTGACGATCAAAATGTGATATTGGTTTGTTTGAGATAAGAGGTAAAAGTACTGAAAATAATAGCAAAAATTTGTTCTTGAACCATCTAACCAATAGCAAAATGTGATATTTGAAGATCAATCAAATAGCTCACTGCTATTGGTTAGATCTCACCAAGAGCTAAATGTGCTATGATGATGATGTTCCAGGAGTAAAATTGAGATATTATTTTCAGTACTTTTACCTCTTATCTCAAACAAACAAATATCACTTTTTGATCTTCATATCAAAATATGCTATTATTGAGCTTTTTTACTCTGCTCGGGAAGGTATATATGCGTATAGTTCACTGCCCTTAGCATTGTGTAACGCCTAAACAAATGCACAGCGCGTTCTAATGCACTTATCAATTGAACACCCCAAGTTCTCCATACAAGCTTCGATCATAAACTGTGAAGGCCTGGTCCAATATTTTTCAAAACTTCTTTCACTATGATATTTCTAGAGTTCCGAACCTCTGTTCTTTTTTTCTCATCCCATAACAAAATTTAGTGTTGAACGGTGTAATCAATCTGCGATATGTATTGCACAAAATAAAAAAGTCACATTTAGTCCATTTTCTATTAAGAAAACATGATGTGAACTTTATGGTTAGGCGTACTGTACAATATAGTTGTTTTAAAATGCCCAGCAGAAAACAGCTAAAAACCGAACACAGCTAAAAACCGAACACGCTAATTACTGTTTTCTCGGTGTGTTGGGTAGTTGTTTTGAAAATTATAATAAGTTTTCTTGGTTTTGTATGCTATTTAGCATGATAAACTTATTTACTCAAGCTGTAGTACAAATACTTCGTTTTGGGGGTGACTTTGGGCCATATAAAAGCAATGCAATCAGTACGAGAACCTTACAAATGTGAATTAAAACGACTGAGAGTATTCACATTGTTTTATGCATAATACTGTGTGAAATTTAGGAAATAAATGTTGGATTCATGCAAAATTGAAATTCATGCATATCAGTTGCTAGGCAGATGATAAAGAAATATTACTTTCGTCTTTTGAGAATGTTAGTTGGAGTTATATTTATGGGATAGCGGGTATATTGTGTAGAAACGTTGATCGTTTACAATGAATGTGGTAAAATTGTCACGTTTGTTTGTCTGTGATGTTATTTTGAAGTAACTAGACACTGATAGGTTGTGGGCAAGTATCTTTATATTCGTTAATTTCGATTTTCAAGCGATATTATCTCACATTGAGCTGTTTTGTTTGAATTTTAGTGTTTGGCCCAATGTCACCCCCTAGAAGGGGTGGAATTGGGCCAATTTCATTTAAGCTATATCATTGTCAAAATTAAAGTTAAAGCATTTTCACTTTAAACAATCCTAAACAGTATAAAAATTAACGTGTCTACCGAATACAACATTAATTTAGAGCTAAAATATTGTTGTAACGACCTACAAAGAGATGGACTATGCAATTTTGGCCCAATGACACCCCCACTGACGGTATCTAGAGATAGTAAACTAAGGAGAAGTGTCGTGATAACGTAGTTACCTTCACATACGATTCACTACCCTTAGCAAGCTTAGCAACCTGATTGTTTAGCATGTGCTATTACCGTATTACCCCGCTAATACGACACCGGCTGTTGGCAACTCTATTTTTGTTTTTGTTTTGATTTCCGGATTTGTTATGCAACGTTATTTCAACAGATATTGCAGTGGTGCGAATGAAAAGCTCATTCCTTCTACAATGGTTGCCATTCTTTCCGGTTCATTCTGGTTGGGCTCCAAGCGGTTTGGGTGTCGAATAGCATCAACTCAGAACTTCCGGAATTAGCGGCTGCAAGAGGAGCTGCCGCGGGTGCGAGTATAAGCACAATACCAAACTGTTTTGCATTTTACATCGCTATGACAGTTGAACACTTTTTAATTCGGCATATGTCGAATAAGCGGGGCACGAATTTAAAAAATGTTATACTAAAACGTGTCGAACCAGCGGGGTAAGACGGTAGATTGAATACATTTTTATTACATATTCAAGCTTCAACCAAACCAGTCGTTCTTTTAATAACTCACATGTTTTCTGAATAGATTCCACTGCCGGTGGACACATAACTGTCCTATGTGGAAAAACAGACAATCGAGAAAATCACGTCCAAAGTTCGAAAAAGTAAATTGTCTCAAACATGAAGTATAAATGCCGAATCGTGTTCTAACATTAACCAATTTCGAATTCGAGCACTATTTTTTTTTGTTTTCGAGCGATTTTAATGTTCTATAGGTTTTCTAATCAAACGTGACGCTTAGGGGCCGTCCATATACCACGTGGACAGCTTGGAGGGGGGAGGGGGTTAGCGAAAAGTCCACGCTTGTCCGCGGAGAGGGGGGTGGGGGTTCGTCAAATGTCCACGTGGACAACATTATAACATATAAATTAGATAACAAGAATCAACAAACGAAACAAATTATGTCCCATTATTGATGAGATTCTCTTCAACAGTTCTTTCATATATTTTATTTTATTATATAAAAAAATGGCACAGATTCACAGACTTATTTGTTTTAAATTATCGGAATTTCTAATTACTTAGTTTTCTTCATCGAGGAATATACTGAATATTTAAAATGGAGTGTAGACCATGCAAATGTTGGTGTTTCAGTCAGAAAATTTTCTTTGAAGTTCTGTATGAATTTTTCTAAGTTTCATATCAATTTTTTAACCTACTTCAAAGTTTCAAAATACATGTAGGGATTTGCAGGCTTATCTCAAAAAGTTATTTTTGTAGGTTCCTTTAAAATTTAAGATGTTTCTAATGGATATTGAAGTCTAAGCCTCACCAATACAATTAAGTTGCTGTAAATTTTGGTTTTTGTAAGAATCTAAGAAATATAATCTTATCTCAACAAAAATCTGAGATTTAAAATTACCTTATCTCAACAAAACAATCAGACAATCATAGATAGAATAAATATTCTAAAAAACACCGTCTTTAACCAGAGGCTGTACAGACTAAACATTGAACAATCACTAACATTAGGCGATAGACATTACACGAAAAACACACAATGAAAAATTTCCGTTTGACGAAAAATTTTCACCTACTGGAGCAAGAATCGAACCCACACTCTCACAAACATTAAGCTGAATTAAAAACAATGTTGAAAACTTGTAGGTACCTATTTTGTGCTACTTGTTTGTATTCTATGTAAAGCTATAGAATATTTGTATTTTATAAAGTTTTCAATTATATTCAAGACATGATTTACGAAAAAATAAAATAAAAAAAAACATTTCAAAATCACTTTTTTGCAATTTGGCACTATAAAACTCATTTTATACTTGCCATTTCAATATCCTAACGGCCTACTTTTCCGTACTATCCAAACAAATGCATTATGGTTCATAATGTAGCTCATTTGGGTAACATTATGAATCATAATGCATTTGTTTGATTGACAACCTGTGTTACCACAGTAAAAACTTGAAAAACTGTGATGGTTATATTGCTAATTTGGAGAAAACTTTCCACTTTACGGAAGATTGAAAAGCTACCGCAGCTGTCAGACTGATGATTTTCACCAATGTATCATCAATCAGTCCAAGGATACCTTGGATCGAGCCTTGGATACCACGCCGATGATCATTGTTTGTTGTTGCTTTTCAGAACATTTCACTTTGCAAGCATGCTTTGATTTGACCAAATTTTTCAATGATACGATCATTTTCATGGCTGCGGTAGGACTTTGACAGCTGCGGTAGAACTCGGCGGCTACCGCAGAGTGGAAAATTTTCTAAAAATCCGCAATAGCACGGCTTGCTTGATTCAGATTTCGTGTGGGAGCACGTGGTCGTTCCCATTCAACCACCGAGAAGCACAATGATATTGATGGAAATGATCATATTCTAGTGAATAATTTTGATCATTGCAAAAAATGTTGTATGCAACTCGTTGCAAAACTCGACTTTTACAGCACTCTTCGTATTTATCCAACTCGGCAAGCCTCGTTGGATAAATGTACGACTAGTGCTGTAAAAATCATCATTTTGCAACTCGTTGCAAAATAACTATTTTATTTTTTAGAAATGTAAAAAAAAACTTTTTTTCTGATGTCTACGTGGACAATGGGGGAGGGGGGTAGGGGTCAATGAAAAATCCACGCTTGTCCACGGGGAGGGGGGAGGGGGTAAAAAACCATGAATTTTCTGTCCACGTGGTATATGGACGGCCCCTTATGCGTCCACACTTAAGAATGTGAGAAATCAGCGTACCATTTTTTCCACAACTGTCGGAACAAACTACCAGTTTTGATTTCCCTATATCGTCCCATTAATGCTAGAACTAGGTAACTGGTTTTGCGAAATCGCTAGAAATTTGTTTATATCTTAACGTACACCACAATAAACACAAGTTTGTCAATTGAAAATCTGAAAACACATATTAATTCAACCTTTAACGAGCGATCGCGCTGTTGTATTTTGTACAACACGTTGGAAAAATCTCGCTTTTTGTACCCAGCATTAGTGTGGTGCTGACGCAGGTAGCCAACCGCGCGAGTTACGGACCAACAAAGAGTTTGTTTTATACCAGGATAAGTTTTACCAGCAATTTTTATCCGCACTTTTCAAAACGAGTTACCTAGTTCTAGCATTAAGGGGACGATATGATAGTACACCATGTTTCAAGTTCATAGGCTGCAAAATCTCAATATTGTCAAAAATGCACATGGGACAGTTATGCTTCCATCCGCAATCCAGGAGACACCCGTGACAAAGCTTTTAAAAGAATGCCTGAAGAAACTCATGAATGAATTGCTGAAGAAATTCCTGAAGAACTTCTTGGATGAATCCCTGAAGGAATTCCTTGATTAATTATTGAAAAACTCTGGAGGAATCTTTGAAGAAACTCATGGAAGAATTCAAGAAGAAAATCATGAAGGAATCTCTAAAGTAACTACTAGAGAAATCCTTGAATTAACTTCAGTAAAAACTCTTGACGGAACTTCTGCAGGAATTCCTGAATTAATTGCTATTCTCTAAGGTTACCAGGTCGGTTTTACGGGAGGTGAGAATAGGCAGAAGCTTCATCTTCTTATTTTTCTAGGGGTATCGTCCCAACAGAGGCAAAGTATGCTTCTCAGCTTAGTGTTCTATGAGCACATCCACAGTTATTAACTAAGGCCAGTAGTACACAGAGCCAAATATTTGACAAGGAAAGAACTCAAGAAACAATATCAGTTTGACACTAATGAAAATTAGATCGAGTCAAACAAGATGTTTGAGCATTGGTTTCTTTTTGGACAAATATTTGACCCTGTGTACTAACAGCTTAAGAGATTCCTCTGCTAATAACCATTTTCATACATGCATATATCGTATGGCAGGCACGAAGATACTCTATGCCCAAGAAAATCAAGGAAATTTTCATTACGATAAGTTCTTAAACCGATCGGGAATCGAACTTGTCACCCTTAGCATGGTCATCGGCTATTTCGGTCCTTAAACAGGCTACTGATCTCAATAGGATCGCGTTATCCAGCCTTCACCGTGCAAAAATTGAACACAAAAATACTATCTTAGAAAAATGCATTCCTACTAAGAGTCTTTACTTTTTTCTAATTTCAGAAACCGAAGGACAATCCACACGCTCGATCAACGTACCATGGGGACCACTATATTGCGTTCTCCAGCAAGACGAACAGACTCTCACATCCTACTGCAGCGAAGAACTTTCGGTAAGCAACTTGCACCCGTAACCTCTACTGAATCCTTTCACTAACCCACACCGATTTCAATTTCCTCGTTTTCCTGCTGCTATATAACTACTATAATTACTGGATTCAGATATTCCCACTAACACCGAAAAAAGACGCGAAGGTAATTTCACTTACTACTGACCTATAATCTCTAACATTCTCCTAACATTAAAAAAGCACGTCAAGCTTTTCTGCTTACTCACCCGACTGCAAAACACGTACAATTTCAACAAACTCACTTTTACTTTCCGTTTCCCACCCACAACACCGTGCATGCGTGCGTGCGCCGTATTCCGTCGCGTTCGAACAGCTGACGGACGTTCTGTTTGCCGAGCTGCCCCGTGTGCGACTCGATCAACCACCAAAGCACCAGATGAAGACCATCTGGGAGACGGCCCACCCCACGCTGCAAGAAGAGCCAGAGGAAGACGGCGCTGAACATCACATCCAGCACAACACATCGCTGCGGAGTGCTTTAGGTGAGTGCGAACGGGAAGCTTTCGGTGGGTTTTCATTTTTCGCGTTGTTTTTCCTTTGCGCGGTGTAAAGCTTCAAGTTGAGCTCCGACAGCGCCAGCGGTGGAATAACGTTCACCGATGGTGTGTAGTGGAGCTAGCGCATGCTAGGTGGCGTTTTGGTACTTTCAGGCATCGTATTCAGTTGTCGAAGTAATTCGAGCTTTACACCGTGTATGTACACATGTATTGATATACAGTACAGTCGAGTCTCTGCTTTAAGATTTTTTTTGGATATCAATCAATAAACTTGAATATCAATTTTTTTTTACTCTTGATTGAAATGTAATTTGACTTATCAAGTGATAAATTTCAAAAAATCCGGAACACAAATGTTTTTTTTTTTTAGAGTTTTGCTTGTCACGATACATAAGATAATGTAGAAGAACATATTGTTCAAAATATTATCAAATTGAAAAAAACGCATATCTTGTTGAAATGTTATAAAAATGACCTCTTCACTACGCAGGTGGTATTGGAATGCGTCAATCGCAACACAAGGCGTCATGCAATTTTTACAGTCATGACATTCAGAAATGGCATGAAAATGTTCATGAATGCTCGTTTCGTCTTGTCACAGTGAAAAGGCTAATTTTCACACTGTCACGTAACGGCCACGGCCAATAACAGCATTGCATACAAGATGGAACATCTTTGCATCCCATTTCAAATTTTCAGAAACATCTGAGCAATAAATCACAGTGCATGTACTTGTTCTGAGTTCCTTTACTTGCAAAAAGCAATATTATGAATTCGATTGGAAATCAAAAAACTTTCTTTGAGAAAAATATTTTTGCTAATTTTGAGTTGTTTACAACATACATCGGAAGTGACGTATATGATAGTGCATCATTGAACGCACACAGCGCACCCCATCCGGTACTGAAAAAAAGTGTTGCTAGTCGAAAAGTGTCGCTAGTCTAAACGTCGCTATTCGGTTTGGTGCTGGCGCCATAATAATCACTTTTGACAGCGATTTATTCTGGCCACGCTCCAGCATCGATGCGAAGAATCGTGTATGTAATCGCTACGCTAAGTGGAGAAGTAAATGTGCAAAGACCTAAATATTCCCACGCCTTCCGATATTCAAAGTCAATTCAACTGAAACAAAAATGCATTTTCACCCCACATTCCCAACAGCTGCCCGGGGGATTTTAGATTCAATTTTCATCGTAGGGTCTACCTACCTCACGCGCGGCATATTGGAAGCAACGAAAATCGCACCATTCGTTACTGACCTAGTTTTTATAACCCATCATCGTCCGGTGGTGGCCGGGTGCGATCGTGTTGCACCGCGTTAGGTCCGGTCGGTGTGATGCAATTTCAATTACGCTTGGGACAACGATGGGTAATAAACCCGAAAGAATGATATAGAACCGCGACATCATATTGATCGCGCTGGAACAAAGATTGTTTATTTTTGTTTCGAAATCGAGGCACCGAATTGGCCGGGTAAGGTTCTGAACTCAGGTGAACCTTAGCTGGAATGTTCTGAAATTGAGACACCGTATTGGCGGCATACGGCGCCGGACTTGTTTTGTACTCGATTTGTTTTGTCTTCAAGTAAACCGAATGAAAAGAATGTTGGAGTACAATTTCAACCAACATCCGTGGCCGGGACCCGGCTAGGGGTCATTGTGCGCAAGCAAGGTTACATTTGAATAACAAGGCGGTTGCTTTGTTTTGAAGAATTGGGTGCCAAGTCCGAAAGATGATGGGGCTAAGGATGATGATGATAATGATGATGATAATGATGATGGGGAGAATGATAATGACGTCGATGGTTGGTTCAATTCTTTCACACACCCAAGCCTTGTATACGCTCAAGTGAGGCGGGGCTAGAAGATGTAGGCCTTGGTGTAAAGATTCTCAGTAGGTTTTGTGCGAACACGCCCAAGTCAGGCGTGGTTAGGAGATTTAAGTTTTTCGTTGGTATTAATATTCTTGGTAGGGCTTGGGATACGCCCAAGATAGAAGAGTCGTGATGTTTTCAAGAAGAGAAGGATTTTAATCACGATGAGGACAAGTAGGATAGGTAGAGGTCTAGGTTTTGGACTTATTAGTATTTTTATTTGGTAGGGTTTTGGATACGCCCAAGTTGGTTCGGGCATTGTTAGGAATTATCATGACATCTTCGGCAAGACGAGAATGATCGTAGGAATTTTAGACACGCCCAAGCTGGTTCGGGTATTGCTAGGAAATTTAGGCTATAAATACGGAGGCTTTGGCTTCAGTCGGGGAGTCAGTGAAGACAGTTCGTAGAGAACAGTCAGTAGTCGGAGAGTTCGGTGACAACGTTAACGCAGGCAGCACATCGGATAAGTCTTGAGCTCCCATGTGGGACACCTCTAGATACTGTCCAAATAAAAGCTGTAGGTAGGACGTAGTAGTCGGGTCAAGAAGAAGCTGGAAGTGTCTCTAGTAGTTCGGTGAAGATAATGTTAAGATGATATAAGAAAAAGTGAACCGTTGTAATATAAGATAAGTGATGGTTTGTGATACTTCAATATAGTTTATTAAAACTGTGTCGGACTGTAATGAAATGAAAGATATCACATTCCGTGTAGTGTTTAATGCAGCCCCTGGACGGTACAGGGCGCTTCAATATGGTGACAGCGCAAAACTGTTCGACAATTAGAACAGCGGAACGCCAATTTTCTGACTGGAAGAAGAAATCAGTGTCAGAATCAGTGCAAACCATGAACATTGAACAGTTTTGAACAATTGAGAAGAAAACAATGTTACAGACTGGATGGAAAAGATGAAATTCGTGGCAGCGCAAGTGATAGTGGAATACAACGTAGCACCGAATTGGAAATGGCAACGCAACAACCTGTGTATGGAACCGAGTGTCTGGACCAATGGACATCATTCAGCCTGCATTATTTGATGGTATCGTGAGTATTAACCTTTTAAATGATTAAGTGTTTTGAGATGGTTTAAATTTTTTGTGAGTTGGTTTGAAATGATAAAATTTTTTTTACGATTTATACAAAAACATTTTAATTGAAATACTGTTGTGGGAAAAATAAAGAAGTTATTCAAAAATTTATTTAAAAAAAAGGAAATCATACTGATTTTCAATAAATAATGGAAAAATATAACAAGAATAATGATTTCAAGAAGAACAAGTGGATGAAAAATACGAACGAATAACACTAGTTAACAAAATCAAAGGAAAGTCGCGGACTTCTGTTAACGATTAAAATTATTGATGCATAATAACGTGCTGATTTTGAGACCGTGTTTAAAATAAGAAAACTAAGAAGTACAGTTTTTTTTAATTATACGAGACAATCGCAACCAAGTTTTTTTTTAATTTACTAAAATTTAAATATCTCAAGTTACAATTCACAAATTTTCAATATCTTTTTGCAATAATAGGAAGCTGAACGTAATATGTTTTGAATATCTGATTTTTTTTCGTCAGATTGGATATTGATAAGTGTAGGGAACAATCGCCTTAAATTTTAGCAAAATATTCAATAAATAAAGACAATTTTTATTTTTCTTTCAAAAACTACAAAAATGTAACAATGTTGATTCAAAATCGCCAGGTTTGTACGGGATATCGAAAATATTTTCAGCTCTACTGTATCTTTTTCCCTTATGCTTTCGAACTTAGGGCATAATTTTACACTAAACATGATTTTCAGATGTGAACTAGCATTACAATGGAATGGAATCAATCAAAAGTTGAAAAAAATAATAATTTTGTAACTATGCAGCAGACCGGCGATAATAAGGTCGTGTTAATTTGAATTAAAAAAAAAAATCAGTAAAAATATCAACATAAAAATGGCCACGAATACAATGGATGAAATAGGCAACAATAGTGGAGCGAACAACGCTAGATTTGAATTTCCAATAAATTTTGCTATACAGTGTATTCCAGAATTTCATGGTAGTGCGTGTGAATTAGATGCTTTCATATATCAAATTAATTGTTTTTTGAAACCCATAAAACGGATAACTGATGCTAGTGAAAGGAAAAATGCAGAAACCATACTCATTCAAATTGCACTGTCGAAACTTAAAGGTCCAGCAGCGTTAAAATTTAAAAACATTCTTGCAAATACTTGGGATAAAGTGAAAGATAATCTCCAAAAAGAATTCGGAATTAGTTTACAATTGGAAGAACTGTTTAATAAAATAGAGACCCTTGAACAAGGCAAGTGTGAAAGTTTTAAAAACTACAAAGATCGCGTTCTTCAACTTAAGAGGAATATTGATGAATTCGAAAAAGATTATATTAAAGATCCTACAACTGAGTCATACGCTCAAAGACATTTAAGAATACATTTTCTAGCGGGATTGGAAGATATAAATTTGAAAATTTTTGCAAAAACGAAAAAAGAAGACTCATTGGAAGATTTGCTAGATTACCTACAAGAAGAATGCATCGATGTGGAACAACAAGAACGCATCGAGCAGAGATTGAGGGATTCCCACACTGCAGAATTTTACAGGCAACAAAATGAAAAACAGAAATTCAGTAATCCACAATGTATTGATCACAACTTCCATTACGATAAAAGTAGATTCAACCAGAGCGAAATAGGTTATGAAAAAGATTTTAACAATTATAGATATCTAGGACAACAAGAAATTTATCGTGGTGATTACCAAATGCCTTATTGGACCAACAGAAATTTTGATGAACGCAACATGGGAATTCAAAACAATAACATTTGCTATGATGAGCGAAAAAACTAAATAACCGGAGGTTCGTTAATTGCGTCCGATCACTCCGTCAATCAGAAAATAGTTTAGAAAGGCGCTTATATGCTGCAAGTAATAAGAAAATGATGCCCATGAACATAAATAAGAGTTATAACATACCACAAAAACAAATGGTTCAATTTGATAAATGCATTCCAGCACAAGAAAAAGTATTTATACATTGGACGGGCAATAATCAATTTATGTTAAATATACCCACTGTAGAAAGACCATACACAAAAATCAATTACATGATAGACACAGGCTCACAACTAAACATATTAAGATGGGATGCAGCCCCTAGAATCGGAGCAACAGACATAGATTATTCTGAATCTGAAAAGTTTTTGATTTCGGGATTCAATGGAAGTCAAACAAGAACGCTCGGATCTACTGAAGTTAGTTTAATAATTGGGAAGTCTAAGTATAAGATAAAATTTTATTTAGTTCACCACTTAAATGTACATGGTATCATAGGAGCAGAATTTTTGAAACAGCATACATTATATATTAGCCAGAACTTTGATTACATAGCCCTACGCAAGCCAGATAGTGTAGAATATAATATTAACAATATTACAACAACAAAGTACGTAATGGTATCAGATAAATCTTGTCAGACTGATCTACAAGATAATAGTAATTGTATACAATATGATAACAATGACAAAAGCTGTCAAGTAAATTTTGATATTGATGAAGTCATACATGATGAAATAGTTACACAGCCAATCGTACCGAAAAAAGATTATTCATGCAATATGTGCCTTTATGAGAAGTATTATGAAGACGAGGAATGCATAAATCAACATTTTGATGAAGAATATTATAATAATGGATGTTACAATAAGAATGTAGAGGCCGGGAATCAATATACGCCGGAGGATTTAGATTCAAACCAAGATCTAAGTTTGATAGATAATTTGAATTATGAACAAATACAAGGTAAAAATCGTATCGAAAAATTGCTAGATACAATTGATTTGAAGCATTTGAAAAGCGCTAATTACGACGCAATGGAAAATATAATGGCAAGATATTGTGATGTATTTTATTTGAAAGGGGATCACCTGACAGTAACAGATGCAGCAGTACATGAAATTGAAACAACGACTAATGTGCCAATAAATAAAAGGCAGTATAGGTTCCCTGAATCAACAAAGAAACAAATTAATGAGGAAATTGAAGAAATGCGTCGGCAAGGGATTATTAGGCCCAGTAAAAGTCCTTGGAATGCACCTGTTTTATGCATACCAAAGAAAGATTTAGACGAAGAAGGAAACAAAAAGCATAGAATTGTGGTAGATTTTAGGGCATTGAATTTGATAACTAAACCATTTGTATATCCGATTCCACAAATAAATGAAATATTGGATAGCCTAGGCGATAGCAAATACTTTTCAACAATTGATCTGAAATCTGGATTTTATCAAGTTCCTATAGACCCAAGAGATGCTGCAAAAACTGCATTTTCTACACCCAAAGGTCATTTTGAATTCACGAGAATGCCTATGGGGCTTAGAAACAGTCCCTCGACTTTTCAAAGACTGATGAACACAGTTTTATTTGAAATTGAAGATGTTAAAGCAATCGTTTATTTGGATGATATCATTGTTTTTGGAAGAACAATTCAAGAGCATAACGAGAATCTGATTAAAGTTTTGAAAGCTCTTCGTAAACATAATTTAAAAATTGAACCAACAAAATGCCAAATTTTGAAAACCGGATTGAAATTTTTAGGACATACAGTTGATAAAAATGGTATTCGTCCGCTTGATGGTAATATTAAGGCTATACGAGAAATGGCAATACCAAAAACTGTAAAAGGAGTGCGATCATTCCTAGGAACAGTAAACTTTTATGGTAAGTTTATACCAGGAATTGCAGAAAAACGAAAACCTCTGAATAATCTATTGAAAAAAAATGTAAAATTTAACTGGACCCCAGAGTGCCAGAAAGCATTTGAAGAATTGAAAAACTTTTTAACGTCTGACTCTTTGCTAGTGAGACCAAATTACAAGGACACATTTGTTTTAACGACAGATGCCAGTGAATACGCTATTGGAGCAGTTTTATCGAATGAAAAATCAATTGACAGACCCATAGCTTACGCTAGTAGGGGACTTATTGGAGCAGAACGAAAATATTATACAATTGAGAAAGAATTACTGGCCATAGTATGGGCAGTGAATTATTTCCGTCATTATATCCACAATCAGAGGTTTATTGTTTACACAGATCATAGACCATTGATCTCAATATGGCATCTAAAAGAAACTTCATCAGTCCTCACACGTTTGCGTTTGAAATTGCAAGGATTGGAATGCGATATTCGATACAAACAAGGAAAGGATAACGTTGTAGCGGATTTTCTCTCTAGGCTAAATCCAGACAATGAATCAGAAGAGCAGAGTAATCCAGCCGATGAAATTAAAACCGCAAGGTCGAAATTAATTGCTGTGGTCACCCGACAGCAAACGAAAAGAGCAGAACAAGAAAACGTATCCAACCAAAAACATCGCGACCGCGATCAAGCGAACAAACAGCTGATGAAAAACTACACCGTTTCTGGCGACAATAACGGGGGCGCGATCGCTGACCGGGACCATGAAAGCGAGGGAACCAAAACAAAAACGCAAAAGATGACCTATATGAATGATAGCGTAAATAATAATTGCACGGGTTCCAACCTACGAGGCATAAACAAGGTGTCAAATATACCTCCAGCAAGTACGAGTGCGATATCGGACGAGGCTGAAGTTGAGGAATCCATTATGGCCGACGTTTTCGATTTATGCAATAACACGCACACTAATGACACATTTGCGGCAAGCGCATATGATGAATTTTTAGAGATGTTCAAGAATAATCCAATTGAAACGGAACCAATGCGGAAACGCATTGGTCTTATTTTTAATTGGAAAAACATGAGAAGAGACATCGAGAATTACGTAAAACAATGTGATTCATGCCAGAAAAATAAAATTTGTAAATCCAACAGAATTCCGTTAAAAGTAACTACAACGTCATCCGAGCCATTTGAAAAATTATATATGGACATTGTTGTTCTCCCAGAATCCGAATGGGGCAACAAATATGCGCTGGTCATGCAGGACGACCTTACGAGATTTTTGGTAGTAGCTCCAATGGACAATCAAGAAGCGGAGACTGTATCCAAAACTTTTGTCGAAAAATTCATTTGTAAATTCGGTACTCCGTTGGAACTTGTGACAGACCAAGGAGCAAATTTCATGAGCAAATTTTTTAAACACGCATGCAAAATTTTGAAAATCAAAAAAATCAATACAAGTGCTTATCACCCACAAGCAAATTTAGTAGAACGATCAAACATAGAATTAAAAACATATCTGCGACAATTTGTCGGAGGAAACCCGCAACAATGGGACCAACATCTTAATTACTTTACTTTTGAATACAATACTACAAATAACAGCTCATCCAACTACAGTCCATTCGAACTTTTATATGGAAGAAAGGCAAGGATTCCTACCTCCATATATACTCCAACAAATTCAGATCTAACATATAATGACTATTTTTGCGAAATGAAACAAATTCTTGAAAATTTGCATAAAAACGCCAAAAGAAATTTGATTATTTCCAAAGAGAAACGTAAAATTATTTATGACAAGAAAACCGAAGAATGGCAACCTATGTGGGGCGAATTGGTTTTAGTACAAGCGATCCCAACAGGAACAGGTCAAAAACTTCAAAGTAAATGGAGAGGCCCATACGTAGTCGTTGACCTACCCAGCGAACAAACCACAATTATTAAAAATGGGAACAAATTTGAAAAAGTCCACAATAATAGGTTAAAAAAGTATAATGATTGATTAGCTATGCGTAGTCGTCAATGTATAAATTGATGTAAATATTGAAAAACCAATTATTTCCTTATTACGAATGATTTTTTTTGTAAATATTAGTTACTAAATATGTTGTTAAAAAAAAATACCATAGGAATAATATGTTAGGATAGAGGCTTGCGTAGGATAGCTAGGAATATTAATTGAATTATTATATTAAATAAACAATTATCACATATAACTGTAGTAAGGTTCACAACAAAACGGTTAACGATTGGAGAGCATCCGAATTACCTTAATTGAAATTATATCGTAACAACTCAAAAGGAATTGATAAAAAAAATGAAATAAAAAAATAATGATAATAGCAATAAATAAATAAATAAATTTTATGAGAATATGAAGAGACATAAAGAAATGATAATGATGAATGAATCAGGATGAATGATGATAAGTTTTCAGGAAATTTTGTACAGCTGAATTATAACAAAAATGCGTCCATCAATTCGGCATGAGTTTGAATGCAAGAACGATTTGAATGTACCGAAGAGCTGAAAAGGGGTAATTTGGGAGGAGTAAACATAACTAAACAAAATGATTAATTGAAAAGGGTATATAGAAATTGGGAATGAAGAATTGATATATTGGGAATAATATGATGGAAAATAAAAAGTAATCTTGAAAGGGGAAATATCATTGGGGTATATCGGGTAACAATAGCGGGGAATGTATAAGAAGAAAAATAATAACTTGAGAGATTCTTGAATAAAGAAGCAGCTCTATTTAACGTTAATACATATGGAATACATAATAAATGAGGTTTGAGCAAACAAACAAAAGACATAAATTGTTGATTGAGAGTATTAATAATAAAAAGAATCAATGACAACAAACGAACGATTATTCTCTGAAACGATAAAGCAAAACGGATTAAACAAAAAAAAAACAATTTAGAAACAATTTAGACCCTAATGAAACTACGGAGGACGCTCCTATATAATATGGTCATGTCACATAACAATTTTGAAAGTATATACGAGATCGGATGAAAATTGAATGATGAGGACAAGGGAGGGCCCCCCAGGATGCTTGTGAATGTTGAGTGTGAATGGTGAATGAACAACTAATTTGAAAAAAAAAGAAAAATAATAATATGTGAATGAAAAATGAAGTAATATTTATAGATTCGGAATCATTAGGTTGCGTCAAGAAGCAAAAACTAGAAATAAACATAAATATATTTATATTTTATCAAATCATGAATTAAACACAAGATCTAAGTCTCGTTACAGGTATCCATCCAAAAACCTTATTCGGTAAGGGGGAGAAGTCGTAGCAATGAGGCGATCAAGCCGAGCCTGCGAAAGGAAACGGAGCAAACAGGAATTGAAAAAAAAAAAACACACACACTGGAGAGAATTCTGTAGTGAGATTTTTTGGAATTGGTAATACAGATGTTTATAGTGACCCTACAGAAGCTTTCCATTGCTACAACTCACATTTTAATATTTTACGGGTTTTTGAGTAAAAAAAAAAAATAACAGTTTATGACTATTAAGGAAAGTAACGGTAACAGAGCATGATTAATGTAATGGTGCAGTTTTTTATAAATACTATTGTAAAGGTTATATTTTGCACATACAAGAAACACAAATAATAATAACATGAAGACTAAAAGTTCAGTTTGCCATGGTAGATCAATATTTTATAAATCGATGGTTTCGATAGAATTTAAATACAACTTCCTCGAGAGATGACGCGGGAGGACAAGACGAGAAGGCAACACCTGGCGAGAGCAATCAGAGGAGCAGTTCAACGGTACCTCTATGAAAACGTACCACAGCCAATTGGTACGAAGACGAGAAATAACAGATCGAATGGAAAGTTGAAGGTCAAAGGTGCTGGTATGGCAGAGGAGAGGATTCAGCGAACATAATTTTTTACCGGAGACGATTCAAGGTCAACTCGGGTGGCACATCGAGACAAATATTATTGTACATCTGCGAATCTGCTAATATGAACCAACACAATGCAGAGCATCGGGAAAAACTACAACAACAACGACAACAACAACAAAAACAACAACAACAATTCATACAGACATATGATGAGAGAAGGACGTCTTCAAAGTTTCCCAAATTAACCGACATAATGTAATGTTCACCAACCGCATTACATTCACCATTGAGAAAGCACTTACCCCGTGCTTCTTACAACAACAATTAACAGTAACCATAACCCGGAATGCAACATTTCGACATCATCAAAAGGTTTGGAATTTAAGCCATCTAATTACAAACTCTTTAAAGAATGTGCAACAGTTCCACAATTTGCACCAGGTCAAAGACAACAATATTCGCATCACTATTGAGATTGATCCAATACCAACAAAATTCAGAAGGCGGGCGATAAGTAATCAACCATAACACCGTAAATGACAATGATAAACAATCCAGTTCGGAAGGCAACTTATGACACTATTTCGAGAAACAACAGAAAGCAACAGTAAAACCAATTCTTCTGTATGCAAACGACAGCGCGGGAATTACCAGCAGGGAAATACGATTCAACCGAGGTAATATCCGGATACCAAAGCTTCATGGTCACGTTCCCACAGGAGACGACATCAACTGAATCAACTACATCATCTTCAAGACAAACCAGTACAACAGAGAAGCAACGATACCACTCATCTGAGACCTGATACTAACCAATTGATCTGGGCATTGAACAAGAAGAGGCACATATCAAAGGCAGACGAACAACACCTACGACGAATCAAGAGGAGCAGCAGCGAGTACCAATGAAGTCAATCTCTTGAGGAAGAATGTAAGAGGGTTAATACAAAATTTAATGTTTATTTGGGAGATTTAGATCAGCTAACTGTATTGGAAAACATTTTGAGACACTTTACAGGAAAAATGGAGAATAGTATAGCAGTTTCAGTTTATATATTAACAATCATCGGTAGCATCATCATTTAAATGCTGAGTTTTTTTTTCGGGGATACATTTTACCCACATACTTACATTTGAACGTGATTTTATACACGTTCAAACTCCGCTAAGTGGGAGGGCATGCAAAGACCTAAATATTCCCACGCCTTCCGATATTCAAAGTCAATTCAACTGAAACAAAAATGCATTTTCACCCCACATTCCCAACAGCTGCCCGGGGGATTTTAGATTCAATTTTCATCGTAGGGTCTACCTACCTCACGCGCGGCATATTGGAAGCAACGAAAATCGCACCATTCGTTACTGACCTAGTTTTTATAACCCATCATCGTCCGGTGGTGGCCGGGTGCGATCGTGTTGCACCGCGTTAGGTCCGGTCGGTGTGATGCAATTTCAATTACGCTTGGGACAACGATGGGTAATAAACCCGAAAGAATGATATAGAACCGCGACATCATATTGATCGCGCTGGAACAAAGATTGTTTATTTTTGTTTCGAAATCGAGGCACCGAATTGGCCGGGTAAGGTTCTGAACTCAGGTGAACCTTAGCTGGAATGTTCTGAAATTGAGACACCGTATTGGCGGCATACGGCGCCGGACTTGTTTTGTACTCGATTTGTTTTGTCTTCAAGTAAACCGAATGAAAAGAATGTTGGAGTACAATTTCAACCAACATCCGTGGCCGGGACCCGGCTAGGGGTCATTGTGCGCAAGCAAGGTTACATTTGAATAACAAGGCGGTTGCTTTGTTTTGAAGAATTGGGTGCCAAGTCCGAAAGATGATGGGGCTAAGGATGATGATGATAATGATGATGATAATGATGATGGGGAGAATGATAATGACGTCGATGGTTGGTTCAATTCTTTCACACACCCAAGCCTTGTATACGCTCAAGTGAGGCGGGGCTAGAAGATGTAGGCCTTGGTGTAAAGATTCTCAGTAGGTTTTGTGCGAACACGCCCAAGTCAGGCGTGGTTAGGAGATTTAAGTTTTTCGTTGGTATTAATATTCTTGGTAGGGCTTGGGATACGCCCAAGATAGAAGAGTCGTGATGTTTTCAAGAAGAGAAGGATTTTAATCACGATGAGGACAAGTAGGATAGGTAGAGGTCTAGGTTTTGGACTTATTAGTATTTTTATTTGGTAGGGTTTTGGATACGCCCAAGTTGGTTCGGGCATTGTTAGGAATTATCATGACATCTTCGGCAAGACGAGAATGATCGTAGGAATTTTAGACACGCCCAAGCTGGTTCGGGTATTGCTAGGAAATTTAGGCTATAAATACGGAGGCTTTGGCTTCAGTCGGGGAGTCAGTGAAGACAGTTCGTAGAGAACAGTCAGTAGTCGGAGAGTTCGGTGACAACGTTAACGCAGGCAGCACATCGGATAAGTCTTGAGCTCCCATGTGGGACACCTCTAGATACTGTCCAAATAAAAGCTGTAGGTAGGACGTAGTAGTCGGGTCAAGAAGAAGCTGGAAGTGTCTCTAGTAGTTCGGTGAAGATAATGTTAAGATGATATAAGAAAAAGTGAACCGTTGTAATATAAGATAAGTGATGGTTTGTGATACTTCAATATAGTTTATTAAAACTGTGTCGGACTGTAATGAAATGAAAGATATCACATTCCGTGTAGTGTTTAATGCAGCCCCTGGACGGTACAGGGCGCTTCAAATGTATCCTCCAAGTTAATATACGTTTAAGGTCATTTTCATTAGCAACCATAGAGAGAATGATATAGCAGCCCTACATTTGAAAATAGAGTTCAGTTGTTTGATTGCACCTACTAGTAGCAACTGACTAAATAACCCAGTGACATGTGATAAACCATCATTCAGATTATACAATGTGCCATCTGCTCTATCTCGACTCGCAGCGAGTGTGTTCAGGTTTGGTAGGTATATATGTCGCAAGCATGCCACAATTATAAGAGTAATGAATATTGATGACGATTTAATTAGCATTTGAGTTTGCTATGTGTTTCATTTTATCAAACTTGCAGCCAGTTCGTTTCAGAGGCTGTTTGTAAACCATGAAATTCAGTCCCAGATCGAATTTTGTTAGAAGAAACGGTTGCATTTAAATCTGGCATTGGATTTGAATAGGTCGTTTGTTTGTTGTGATTCCTACGCCAGGAATATGTTTTGATTGGTTGATTTGTTCTTAAATCTTTGCGCTGAACACTTTTTATACGTATTGAAAACACGGCAAGCCTCGTTGAATAAATGTACGACTAGTGCTGAAAAAATCAACTTTTGGCAACTCGTTACATAAATAACTATTAAACGCTTCAAGCAAACAACACTATTTTTGTTTTTTTATACCATTGAATAATAAGAATAATGAAGCATCCGCCCCTACTAGTCTTGATCTTGGGGCAATCGCTTTCATACGTCCTTATCGTTTTAACTCAAAAACTAAAAAAACATACATCTCTGATATTTTTGATATGTTACACCAAATTTCCTGAATTTTCTGATAAAAATATAAAACCAGGATACCTCTAAGGTCCTGAAACCATAAAAACGGGAAAAAACTGATACCCGGATAAAAAATGACCATTACATGGTAAATATTATTAATGTATGGTTTTATTGTTCACAATAAAACACACAGTAGATATATGGTTACTTTTTACAATAGAAATCAAGCCGATATAGTTCGTACAATAAGTGAACATTAGCTTTATTAGTGACTAATTAATTCGATTGTTCTTCAATCGTTCTTTAATAATTTAAAGTACCGTAATCCGGGGTCAAATTGATCACTTTAAAACAACTTTTGCGGATAACATCAGTGCCTGTTCAAATATTGCCAAAAGAATTTCTGTAAAACCAGTACCCAGTGGATCTCTATGGAACCATGTGACAGAATTTTGTTCAACAAATTTAAAACTTAAGTTAAATAACTTCAAATATCGAAATATTGGAAATGCCATTTTGGGGCGAAATTGATCAGTATACAATTAAGCAGCGGTTGGAAAGGAAAATTTCCTTCACCGCTTAATTTTGCTCTTCTAAAACCGAATAACGCGTCTAAAATCTTACAACTAGTGAATTTAATACTTTAAATGCAAAATAAAATTTTAAAATTTCCCCTTAAACGCCTAAAGGTAGGCAATTTCATTTGAAATAAGTGATTTCTATTACAATAAATGACTATTTCTTCATAAAATGCACTTTTTATAATAATTTCATGTTCTGATTAGCTGCACAACATCCCAACCACTCCTCTCTCTCTCTCCTCTTCTTGGCGTAACGTCCTCACTGGGACAAAGCCTGCTTCTCAGCTTAGTGTTCTATGAGCACTTCCACAGTTATTAACTGAGAGCATCCTCTGCCAATGACCATTTTGCATGTGTATATCGTGTGGCAGGCACGAAGATACTCTGTGCCCAAGGAAGTCAAGGAAATTTCCTTTACGAAAAGATCCTGGACTGACCGGGAATCGAACCCGTCACCCTCAGCATGGTCATGCTGAATACCCGTGCGTTTACCGCCTCGGCTATATGGGCCCTACATCCCAACCAAGGCTCCACAAAAATGTTAAAACAGAGAATTCACGGGAAGTCCTATTAGCAACTGATTGTTTAGCAGCCATGATTTCAGCTAAATGAGAAATACATTGCAAATTCCTTGAAAAATAAGGCAAAACTAACTTTTTTCTAAAAAAATAATAGTCTACAATCATCTCTAGACATCTACGAATCAGATGACGTAAAAAGTTTAAGATCATTATGACGCTTAAGAGTTCATAGTATGGAATTAAAAAGTAGTACCTGAGTGATCAATTTCACCCCACTGATCAATTTGACCCCGGTTTACGGTAACTATTAGTAAAAAATAAATTAAGTTGTTTTTATACAGTTGGAAAAGTGCCTGCAAAGTTCTCATGGACTTTTTTTTATTAAAAAAGAGTTTATTTCTTAACCCTTCAGAGCGCGCGCTGTTGTAAAAGTACAACACCACCAAAAAACCTCGCTTTTCGTATACAGCGCGAGCGCAGTGCAGTTTCGGTTGCTTGATGGCGCGCGTCCTGGAAGGTTAATTACACTTAAAAACAATTTGTCACAGATAAATAACAATACATATTATTGTTGCTCGGATCATGTTATTCTACTCTGTATAATCAAATACAAAATCACTTGACATATTTTTTTAAGTTTTCGTTTTGAATTTGAGTATCGTAAACCGGGGTCAAATTGATCTTCGGGTCGAAATTGATCAGACGTCTTTTCGTTAGAAAAATCATATTTTTCATAGTTTCCTTTTAAGTATCGTGCTGTTGAAATCAGATACTTAATGTTATTTGTAGGAAAACTATTCCGAAAATGTTTTATCTACTTGAAAAACTACTGATCAATTTCAACCCGGAGATCAATTTGACCCCGGTTTACGGCACAGTAGATGTTGGCAGAGGAAGAAGAGAAGAGATGAAGAGAACTAGAAAATGTCAGTTAGGCCCAAATGAAAAATCAGTGTCGGTTTATCCAAGTGAGGACGTTACGAGAAGAAAAATATGAACAATGATTTTCCTGTTGTTTTCCAATAAATTAAATGAATCTAGTAGATAGAAACTACCATTGATAACAATACAACTACAATTAGTTTAATGGGTTCTATTGAACCGATGTTAAAATAAACATGCAATAATAATTATTGTTATTTATGTTAACAGATTTCGCCTTTGAAAAACCATAGAATTCATATTTCTCAGTAACATTTTTCTCCAGCATTTACATATGGCCTCATGAATTGTGAACGATTTATGGTATGGATCATATGACCTGAAATCTGACTTTTGATATTTGGCAGTTGGTGGATTTGATCCAACGCACAGTGGGCAAAATCGAGCCAAAAAACGGAACTTATTTTTGCCGCTGGTTTGAAGCAATAAAAAGTATGTACCCCAAAGGAAAAAACCATGCTAAATCGATTGGTGATGGTTTCGTGACCGGCAGGTGACGGAAAGTGGCCTCTTTGGCCACTTTTAGGTCCCGAACCTGGTTTTCCGGGTTCCGCACCAGGCTATTTTCAATCAAATCAGCTAAATATAGAGTGCGGCACATCATTTCATGTCTACTTTTGGTAAGGATGTTAGTGGTGACTATTTAAGACCTCACCAAGGTCATATGACCACTTCCGGATCCTGGTCCAGTTCCTCCGGTTCCGGATTCCGGCCATTTCAAGTGAAGTCACCTAAATATACGGTGCGACATATCAATTCATAACTATTTCCAACAGGCATGTGAGTAGTAACTGTTTGAGACCTCACCAAGGTCATATGGCCACTTCCGGATCCTGGTCCAGTTCCTCCGGATCCAGATTCCGGCCATTTCAAGTGAAGTCAGCTAAATATACGGTGCGACATATCAATTCATATCTATTTTCAATAAGCATGTTAGTGGTGACTATTTTAGACCTCACCGAGGTCATATGGCCACTTCCGGAACCTGGTCCAGTTTCTTCGGATCCGGATTACGGCCATTTCAAGTGAAGTCAGCTATATATATATACGGTGCAACATATCAATTCATATCTATTTTCAATAAGCATGTGAGTGGTGACTATTTTATACCTCACCGAGGTCATATGGCCACTTCCGGATCCTGGTCCAGTTCCTCCGAATCCGGAGTCCGTCCATTTCAAGTGAAGTCAGCTGAATATACAGTGCGAAGAACGAAACACATTTTCAGAGTAAACGTTACACCATTTATTTGCTTTCTAATGTTTTTGTAGTCAAATAACCAGTTTTAATTTCCGTGGATAAAATAACAGTTCAAGTTGAACTGTCATGAAATCTAGATATTACTAAAGAGACCGATTCTTGTGGAAATCGCTTCAAAAAATCCTTCGAGAATTATTACGGCATGTCCTTCAACATTTTTTTTTGTAAATACTTCCTTGAGTTTTTATAGAAATCCCTTGGCTAGATGATTAAAAAAGTCCCTAACCACTTTGCTAGACTTTGCTCTGTAACTCTTTTTGGAAATCCTTCGGCAATTTGTTTGAAAGTAACTTTAGTAATTTCTTTAAGATCATCTTCAGTAATTTCTTTCGGAAATCCATAGTTAATTTCATTGCGAATTTCTTCCACAATATAATTGGAAATGCTTTCAGCATATCTTTGGCAATTGTTATGTTTTGGAGAATTTTCTCATAAATTATCTATAATTTTTCATGCAACTTTTTTACTCATAATTTGGGAAAAAAATCTTCCGGAACTGGGTTTTTAGGGGTATGCGGATTATTTTATAATCTGATTCTCCGCTCAAAAATTAGTCGAAATCAAAAATTTCATAATTTTTAGATTCCGGAAACTATTTTTAAAACGCATTCAAAGTTTGTATGGGGAAAATTTTTTGATCAGATCGAACTGTCATTTTATCGATTGAATTGTCATTCTATCCACGAAAATTAAAACTGTTCTATTAATTTAACCATTAAAACATATATTATGTTAATTCTTTCACACATTTTTTTCGGAAATCATTTTACAATACATTGGAAATTCACTGAACAAACCCTTCCAGCTTTTCCCCTGCAATTTCTTATGAAAACCATTTTGATATTGGTTTAGGAATACCTTCTATAACACTGTCGGAAATTTCTCCTTCTTTGGGAAATCCATAGTCAATTTTATTGTGTATTCCCTCTGCAATGCCTTTGAATATTTTTAGGCAATGATTTCCGGAATTTCATCCGTACTACTTTAACTTATTCAGAAATTATTACGGCTGTAATTCTTCCAAGATTTTTTCACTTAAGTAATTCGACAAGATATTGTAGGTAATATTATAGATATAATTTGATTATTAATCCTCTGGGGACGAATTTCTTAGAAGAACTCGTGATGGAATTATTGAATGAAGACCCTACAGTAATATTTTATGGACATCCTTCAGATAAAATACACGGGGCAATAGGGTCCAAAAATTAAACACGAAATCTCGCTTATATTGATCAAGCATGGTATTCTAATCGGAATTGTACTTTACTCGAACTTGAAAAACAAAGGAATAATGAGAAAATGGTAAATAGTTCTACTTTGACATTTGAGGTCAACCTTGTGTGACTGAGCTCGACATTTTTCGCACTGGGATTTCAAAAATGTTCCTATCTGACATACACGGTGAAAAAAATCACTCAAAGTATGTGTTATAAGCTAGGGACGAGACAAAAGGCTAAAAAAATAAAAATTATATATTTTCAACTACGGTTAATAAAAACGTCAAAAAATGAGTAAATATGTACTCTTGAACCATATATTGTGGTTTAAAACAAGAATCCCGATAGGACTTTAGGAGCCTATTTCCACAGAAGTTGGGTTTTTTACCCTACTAACAAAATTAGTGAGGTCTAAAATGGTCACCACTCACATGCTTATTGAAAATAGATATGAATTGATATGTCGCACCGTATATTTAGCTGACTTCACTTGAAATGGCCGGAATCTGGATCCGGAGGAACTGGACCAGGATCCGGAAGTGGCCATATGACCTTGCTGAGGTCTCAAACAGTTACTACTCACATGCCTGTTGAAAATAGATATGAATTGATATGTCGCACTGTATATTTAGGTGACTTCATTTGAAATGGCCGGAATCCGGAACCGGAGGAACTGGACCAGGATCCGGAAGTGGTCATATGACCTTGGTGAGGTCTTAAATAGTCACCACTAACATCCTTACCAAAAGTAGACATGAAATGATGTGCCGCACTCTATATTTAGCTGATTTGATTGAAAATAGCCTGGTGCGGAACCCGGAAAACCAGGTTCGGGACCTAAAAGTGGCCAAAGAGGCCACTTCCCGTCACCTGCCGGTCACGAGACCATCACCAATCGATTTAGCATGGTTTTTTCCTTTGGGGTACATACTTTTTATTGCTTCAAACCAGCGGCAAATTAAGTTCCGTTTTTTGGCTCGATTTTGCCCACTGTGCAACGGGGGGAAAATTTCCGAAATTATGATCCTTCGGTACGGGAATGAAAACTGTTAATCCGTTGTGTTTGGGAAGGATATAATTTTCCTAAGGGATATATTTAAATTATAATTGTTACAGACTATCATTATAATTATGTTTGCTTGTCTCGCAAACTGGCTTTGAGAACCCCTGTACAGCAGGTTGTTCTTTGTGCAATATATGGTTAGTTCACATTGGTTTACATAGTTTTACTTACGTTTATGTTCCTTTGTGGCTTCGTGTCTATAGCATATGTGGTCGTAGTCCTAATAAATTGAGTTCAAGTTGTACATATAATCTTTCGAAGAAAATGTATTTTAGCTTACCGGACTTGGAAATAAGCAATTTACTATGTTCTACGCTCAGAGGAACAGGAACGTAGCGGAGTTTAGGTTACCTAGTATGCATAGATAAATTTAAGTCCAAATTGCATGATTTTATGTATCTAAGCTTACCAATTCGGCGTGTAAATAGTAGACACTTATTGAATTAATTAGTTCACTAGTTTTAAGTTCAATTTTAGGATATTTGCACTAGTTTAAGGATATTTTAAAGTAGAATTAACACAATATTGTTGCTCATACTATCAAGGCATATTCTTCTCTTCTGTTTCTGTCGACTCACCCGTGTGACAGGCCGAATACCTGTCACTCCCTACCATCCGTACAATCACTGCCGCAATCTTGTTCGCAAGGTTGCGAACAATGTAGAGACTACGGTGGTAGACTTGCGCGCTGGCCTAATGGGGTAGGCCAACAGCAGTTATTTGAAAAGATTGATGATAGATCTTATCAACAGATGCCAAGCAATACATACCAGACATCAGAGTGTTTGATTCTTACATAAAGTGTGCATATCATTCTGGCGGCCTTTAGTACTCGTAAATGCTGGATATAAATGTTAGCGGGAAATATAAATTCTATGGGTTTTCAAGAGCGAAAACTGCTTACAAATAATAACAAATAGGGTAACGATGGGTATTCTCGGCAGGTTTGTTCTTTTCGTCATGGGGGGTTTTTGTGGGCCGAATTGCCTGATATTTGGACATACAACACAGCTTGGTTGGGAAGGATTTGAGGCCAAATCTGAGATCTACAAGTTCCAAAAACCCCCCATGACGAAAAGAACAAAACTGCCGAGAATACGTAAGTTCCCCTATTATTGTATTTTGATTGTAACAACGATTCATTTGACGTCATTCAATTTATCGTATTTGTATTGTAAGAACAATGAAAAAACATTAGGATATATTGTTTTCTTTTGAAAAATGCCCTAAAAATGTCTCATGAAAACACAACACATTGTACTGTTTTCGCGAAAAAATGTATGAAAATTTTCTCAAAATTTTATGGTTAAGATACATAACGACCACCATTTTTGTGCATAAAGTGACATTTACCATTCGTTGAATGGTATAGATCAATAGGGGTGATAGTGAGTGTGCTGTGCAAATTACAATATGTTTAATGGTGAATAATTTTCGAAAAAAAGGTGTTGTAACAATAAAATTTATCGTATTTTTATGATATTTTTTATCAGGGTATACTTACATATTACTTTTTGCGGATAAACACAATTTGGTCAAATCAACGTATTTTTTCCTAACAACTAGAATTCACTAGCTCTCAAACAAAAAAAAAAAGAAGTTTAAAGGTGGTTCAAAAGTTATGTTTTTTTTTTGAAAATATTTAGTTTTTAAAAACTATGATATTTAGAACCACCCTATTTGAAAATTGGTCACCCTAATGACGAAATAAAAAAAAAATCGGGTCTAATTATTGCGACATTTGCACCCATTTAGACTCGGCCGAAATTCATTATCATCACATTCGAATTTCGCACACGATTTCGCAGCGGCTGGCATGCACAAGTTCGGTTGAGTTCAAGACTAAGGCGTCGGATGCACAACAGGTAAACAAAATAAGTTTGATTAGTGTGAAATTTCACTGGGAAATTATGATTCAGTGGATTCTCAAATTATCACAGTAGTCTAAACATTAATAAGAAACCCAATATTTTCGATGAACTACAAACCCATCAAGTTTAACTATAATCGGAGTTGCACTATATCGTTTTTCTATGGAATGGCTGCATACAGCAGAGGAACCTGAGCATGGCGTACATCGACTACAAGAAGGCGTACGACTGAGTACCGTACTCGTACCTTCTTAAAGTATTGCAGTTGTACAAGGTAGATGGGAACGTTATCAGGCTGATGCAACACGTGATGGGGATCTGGATCACGTCCCTAGATATTATCGACGGAACGGCTGCGTTGCGGTCCAGGACTCTCAGCAACAGGAGGGGGATATTTCAAGGCGATACCTTTAGTCCGCTATGGTTTTGCCTTGCGAGGAACCCACACAGCAGAGCACTCAACCAATGTAACTATGGCTACCAACTGAAAAGTGGGGGAAGGAGTGCAAGAATAACGCACACCTTCTTTATAGACGACCTGAAGCTGTTTGCGGAATCAGTACAGAGGCTGCATCAACTTGTGGCATACCAGTTTAGCATCCTATGCACAGAGATGCGAATCGTCAACATTCGCGCATCATCGAACACCGCGACCAAACCGCGACAACCCTATTCGTGGTCCATCAGACAAAGCGACGTCGAGACGCGCACGTCGTCGGTCGTCAGCGACACGAAGACTCGAGCCGGTCGGACAGGAGAGACCGCGCCGCTGACGATCGCCCTCTTTCGCATCGCAGCAACCGGGCGGCAAGCACGTGTCATCCAAAACAGGCTGGAGGCAATTTTGCGTCAATCGGCCGAAACTGTAGTGCGGAAATTTACACAACTGTTGCAGTTTGTTACGGTGTTCAGCAATGACATCCGGATGGAGTTTGTAATTAACAAATGTCGGTCAGTCCATCTTCGCCGGGGTCAAGTAGTGGACGCCAGCTGTTTCCACAGCAACGAACAGGAGGAGATTCGAAATATGTATTATTATTATTATTATTATTATTATTAGTTTATTAAAGACACTTTCCCACTAGAGTGGCATTCGTGTCGAATTCGGAATATGGTTGAAGGCAAAGCGTACCTCGGCTTCCTGCAACTTAGAGGTATTCGCCACACAGCGATAAAGAAGGAACTGCGGGACAAGTTCTTGCATCGTGTCAAATGTGTTCGCCGTCGAGCAGTACAAGTGGCGTTCACCAAGCACCGCATGCGCCATCAAAAGGCGTCCATCGAGAGTGTCATCCTGCCACGCGCAGTAGTAGGAAGAGGCGTCACCGATATCCAGGCACTATGTGTCTCCCAGATCCAGCACATTTCGTAGAAAGCCAGAACCATCATGAAATGTACTACCGTACCACACTGTATATGAAGCTGACCACGGTTACAGCGCCCTGCATCTGGCGCAGGAGGATTACCAGCTGAACTACGACTCGAACACATCGATAAGGCAGCGTCGAACGCGTGGTTGGTGCGGGGTGACCTCGTCTCGGAAACAGAAGGTTTCATGGTAGCCATCCAGCACCGGCCAATTGCAACGAAGAACTATCGGCAGTACATATTGCACGAAGACGTGTAGGACCGCTGTAGGAAGAACAATTCAGTAGGGGAAACGATCGAGAATGTCGTTGCAGGCTGTTCGTGTTAGCTGAATCAGCCTACCTCGATCGTCACAACGAAGTTGCCAAGATTGTGCAGCTTGCTTTAAGTTACAACTTAGTCGACAGATTTGTACCCTACTACAAATACCAGCCGTACCCGGTTCTGGAAAATAGTTGCATAATGCTGTATGTACTGGGATCATTACGGACGTCCTAATTCGTGCCCACCGGCCTGATATTGTGGTTTAAGACAAAAGAATGAAGCGGGTAACCCTCATCGATATCGCTGTACCGTTAGACAATAATATCCAGTCAACGTTCTCCGCCAAAATAATCAAGTTCCACGATCTAGCGAAGGAGTCGAAGCAGATATGGCATTTGGAGGACGTCCGTATTGTTCTAGCTGTCCTGAAAATGATATCCGCATGGTGCGGTCTTTTTAGTGTTTGCATTAGTGGATTTGCTGATGTTTGTTAGACCGCAGTTTCTTATGGAGCCCGTAGTAGGCACGACTTTTACTGAAGATGGGCATTCGAATTTCACTACTCACATTGCATTGTTGTCAGCCGTCACTAAGGATCCGAGTTAGACGAATTCCTCCAACATCTTGAAGGTATTCCCGTCTATCGTGATACTACTACGTAGTCGGATCCGGTCGTGTTCGATTCCGCCTACCAACATGTGTTTTGTTTTTGACGCCCTCACTATCAATCTGACCTTTGCTGCTTCGCGTTTCAGGCGAGTGTGTAGCTCTGTCACCGTTCCAAATGTTCTGGCTATAATGTTCAAGCCGTCCGCAAAGCACACAAATTGACCGGATTTTGTGTAAATGGTACCTCGGTTAATGAGCCAGGCTCATCGTATTATGTACAAGTGATGCGTTGGGACACGACATTCCCGAAATGAAGAATTGGTCCGTTGTTGGTTGTCGACCGATCGTCGATGAAGCCGGCTTGATAACTTCCCAAGAACTCATTCATTTTTGGTGAACTTTATGACTCCCTAAATAAATAAATCGTATTGAGCTAGCGTCTGGGAAGAAAATAGACAACAGCAAAAAATGCAACCAACGCCATTCCAAAATGCATTTATGCAGAAACCGTGTCAATGCAGCTTTGCGGTTTCGCTATTAAAAGCGACTTTTCTCCTCCGTTTGGGCATGAACCGACGACTTAGTCGCAACAGAAACGATGTCATCTCTAAGACCAAGCCCACTCATGGGCTCAATCAAGCGTTTTAACGTTAAGTAGAGCCCCGAACAAAGAAGCGAGCCGCACCGGTCGCTGCTAAGTAGGGCTCGAATGCGAAAAGTTTACGTACGGTTCGTAGCAGGGCTTAGAATATAGAGACACGCAAAGTACGGTCTCTATTCGTAGGCTCGTGCGCTCTCTCGCGTTTAGCTCTCTGGGTAGCATAAAGAGGAGACGAAAGAACATGAGTATGGATTTGTTGCCAGGTATATAGTTTCTAGAGAATGATTTTCTTGTTTTGTATAGGTAGGAATTTATTTTAGTTTGCATCAAATATTTGAAATTTTCAACCAATCAATATCATAGATCGTTACACGAATAACACAACAAATTGTCTGACATAGAATTGTGATAGAGTGATAATACAAACGCGGAATAATAATAGGTTTGAATTGACAAGCTTTGCTTAAGTATGTTATGAATAAAGTTTTCGCTTCTTCGCCAATTTTAGGATCATGCATATCGAAAATGTATTAATTTTCTCTTAAAAATAGTTACGATTGCTCATAATCGCACCTTTAGTTTTTGATTCGGCCGATCGTTTCGAAACTAATATTTGAAGAAATGTATAGTGATTCAGTGAGTTTTGCTGTTTTAACACGTACATGTTTGAGCCGGGTTTTCTACGCAGCAAGTAAAGCTTAGTTTCGCACATTTAGAAAAATGTCCAAATAAATAACTCGCGAAGCTTGTTCCGACAAGTTCCAAAATTATCGTCATCCGACGCAGATTCCGGTGAGAAGATGTGCGTATTTTCTAACCCGAAAAGAAACTATTTGACGGTAATAAGTGACCACAAGGTTTTCTTTCTTCACTTTCCGGGCTGAGCTCCTCCGCTTTGAAAGAGCTGTGCCTCGCATTTCGTTTTGTCGTGTATATTTCAAAAAGGCAAAAGAGTTTTGGTTTGATTGCTGTTTTTGAGTAATGGTGGTCGTCAGTGGGTGGTTTATTAAATATAAATTTAAAAATATAAATTAAATAAACGAGACATTAGGAAGAAAGTGTGCGAAATGGGTAACTTCACCGTCCACGCATCCTTCCTCCCCTGTAAATTTGAAAAGTACCTTGCCGAAATAAAATATTCTGTACTCCAAGTATTTCGAAGAATCATTTTTGCGCGTAAATACAACGCAGTAGACCAGGCCGCTTTGATGCCATGTGTCACATCTCTGATATGCTGCAAGCATCAGTATTGACAAGAAATGTAACACGATTGCTTTCCAGGGTGATTCCGCGTATGTATGAGATTAGATAAGAGTAGTTACGATTTTTCAAAGATGCATTGACTGTACCTAACTCAACTCAGATATCATAGAAACACTACAGTTATTTCTTTTTGCAAAAACTAAATCATACCGATAAAAATCTTAAAAAATGTAGTCGAGTTGCCAAGTTTCACCAATTAAAATAGGCGGTGTGCAGGACTGCCATATTGTAGGTTCCTCGTTATAGAAAAAGCAAGGCGTTGGATGTTAAAATACAACAATTGTTGTATGAAGTGCCAAAAAGGAGAGTGGGCTCATTATGTACTTTGACAAATACGCAGTCTACTTCAAGCGCATAGAATCTGCTTCCAACAAAATATTCATATACCAGCATCCAAAAGATCGCAATATATATTAAGATTTGCGAGTGATGCTTTGTAACTAAAAGGTTGTGAGTGAGTATAGAATTAGCTGATGTTAAAATACACGTTAATGAAAAAAGGTTGCGCAAACTTATCGCAGACTGTTAGAAGACAGCTTCTACTATGACCAGGATTCAAGAATCTTGACCTACGCGAAGTTGTTAAGGAGACAACTACGTTATAAATGTGTTGGAAATGCAAGGGATGTAATTATTCAATAAACCTAATTATTAAAAAAAGATGCTCATAATCTCAAATTCAGATAAATTTCTTGCGAGAAAGGCAACATGAATATTGAAGAGATGGATATTATTTTAGATAAAAATTCAACCTACAAGTCATACAGTAAGCAACAAACATATAATTTAAAAAAAGATTGCCTGAATTCCGGGATTAAATACAATCAAAAATTATTGAGAAAATGATATCTTTAAACGCACCAAAACTGGTACAAATCTCCAAGGGAATTATTTATTTGAATTCAATTTTTAGTAACAGTTTTCAGTCTTATCCAAAACCCCATCTTTCATAATATGAGCACACATTATTATACTGAATAAGATTTGCAATAACCCTATAGAAATACACAAAATATTGCGATGATTTACAGAAGTGCAAAAAACCGATGGTACGGAGAGAATAGAGACCACCGGTGCGCAAAGGCGACCGATCATTATTTTACTCACATGGAAACGAACGACCGGTGCGAAAATGGGTTGATAACGAAATTTAAAATCGTTAACGACGTGCTGTTGCGTGTGTAGTATTAAGCCCACGGGTGGGCTTGGTCTAACCAAACCTCTTTGATGACGTTGTGCCAAACAAAGAGAAACCGTCGACGGCGGGCTCGGTCTGCTCTACACAACCAAGTAACCAGCATTTCTTCCTCCGTTAGTAACATCAACTACAGCATGTGGTAGGTAAAATGTTTGCTTGTTTGCTTGTAAACCCGTCATCGTTTGCAGAACTGAAGCTATAAAAGAAAAAACAAACAAATCATAAAACAGAAACCAATGCCGAAGCAGCAGCGCTTCTAAATTGGGATCAGTGGCTGCGTGGCTAATTCAGTGGTTGATTAATCAACTTTGTCACACTCCCAAGCTCAAGTCGTCTCGGCATGACGACGACGCAGTCATCGCGTTTGTTCTGAATGCGACGAGACAGAGAAAGTCATGGTCCGGTTTGAACGCTCGTTCAAACTTGGGCGTACGTACTGTGAAACCGCGGCGTTGACATCGATCGTGAATCATTTCAATTGACTTTGTGTTCGAGTGCTAGTTGTAGTTTAATTTGAAATATAATCCGAACAATAGGCCATTACCACCATATTGGTTGTCACTCGTAATACATCGCATTTTATTTACGGTCCTGTTTCAGAATAACATGTCTCGTTCCGTCATCGGAGGGGCATCGTGACGCCCCAGACTCCGGAGTCTCTACCGAATGTCCCATAGAGAATGACAAATGCTGTGCACAGTGAATGATCCCACAGCATAAACATGTGACTCTGGCGGTTCTTCACCCTCCAAGTTGCAAGTTGTGCTCTGATTCACTCAACATTATGTGTTTATGCGTTTTCTCCGGAATGATGATGATTTCCATTTCACTGAATCACAACGACGAAGACGTCGACGACGACGACGACAACGACCGGCATCACTTTCCCCCTTTTTTTCTTGGGCCAGGCCCTGTAGGTACTCAAGAAGGGTCTCAAGTGTCTTGGATGCGCTGGATGCCCTCGAAGAGTTCAGATTTTCTCCACACCGACTTACTGCGAGGCTCAAATTAGCCCGCTGCATGTTGTTGCTGGTGCTCGCGTGCTGCTCATCCTACTATCTTTCTAAATGAAAACAGACGAGCAAACGCCCGACTGCCGTCGTCGTTAATCTTTGCCAACGATCAGCCACGAGATGAATGTTATGGGGTGACATGCACCGTCGGAGATGATTTGTGTCAACAACGCAACGCCGTCGTCGTCTCGATCGCGATCTAAGGAAATGCTTTTGTATGGAAATGTAGATGGCAGTTTTATTGCTTTACGAGATCATCAATCGACGCGTTTCATTGATCGATTCAAAGCCATTTCAAGCATCGTTCTTCTGGATGTTATACCCTCGCTTAGAAGGGTCTGTTTAAAAACTTCTTTGCGAACTTTATATTTGTAGTTTTCGTTCCTTCTCAAAGAAAATTGTCAAACCGAATAGATCATCGACCGGACTGCCTTTTGCATGAGTTTGTTTTGTAACCGCATAAGCCTTCAACTTCAACACGTTTGTGAAAATCATTGTCCAAATCGGACAGTTTTTAAACTTCAGGAGACTCCGGAAAATTAACTCAATTTGCAGCTTGATTCCCCGGCAATGTCATTGCACGACAATTGAGCAAAATTAAAAATCCCCTCTACACAATAACAGCGTGGCAAAAAAAAAAAACAGTCTTCCCACTGCAAGCAACAATTCATAATACCCGCGCGCAATCGCGTTTCCTCTCCGGCAGCAAGCATCGACCCAAACAAGTCAAGAAACGGAAACTGGGCCATACCAATTATGCCCATTAATTCGAAGCCCGCAAAATGTATCACACGCCGTAAGACAGCACCACCCATCAGACCCAGGTAATCCGCGAACGGGGCTGCTGTGATCTTGAAAACACATTGATGGCTACTTCTAGCACTCACCACTGACGGGGGTCCAGACAGTTTCCGCAGTGTACCCAATCCAACTAGTTCACGGGACAAAATATCTGGGCGTTAATTAACTGGATGACAAAACATGACTTTGTTCCAGTTTCTGTTTTGTGTTCATCATTCGCCGTTGTCATCGACTTTCTTCAGACTGTGGCGGGCGGCGATGACTGTTTTCTTGTAAGACTTTTCATCACAGCACTTCACTAAGCTTCCGCTTCAGAGAGGAAGAATTAATGATTAAAATTCCGTACTAAGAATGGCATGATGGAAGCACGATCAATGGCGAGAACGCGGCGTTTCAGAAAAGGATTTATTGGAAACTCAATGATCGTGACCCGTGACAGGTTTTGAAGAATTGTGACTAAAATGCTATGGGTATGGCAAGATATAGGTCAGCTTTTCAAGCACCTTCTCCGTCGTGTCGATCAAGCATATTGGCCTATATGCCGACTGGACTGCTGGTGATTTCCCCGCCTTTGGCAATAGAACCAGGTTCTGCTTCTTCCAAACTTCTGGGAAAATCCCTCGTCCATGCCAGGTTTGGAATTTCGTCCGGACCTTTGGCCTTACTTACTACGCCAATGGACTTTGCTATCCCCGCAAGTTCCTCATCGGTGACCCTCTCCTCATCGCCAGCTCCAGTCCCTGGCTGTCCTTACGAAAGGTGACCAAGGACTAGGATAATGACGCGGAAAAAGCCACTCCGAAACCCCCTCCATATCTCTGGAGATTGCTGTGTTGGAGCCATTACACCTCTCGTCTTGGCCATCACGATCCTGTAGGCATCACCCCTTGGATTCGCATTAGTGGGTGTTCGGCAATGAACACAAGTAATTTTAGGCGAAAGCACTGGACTGTATGGCACGGAGTTAGAGAAATGGAACTTGGGGGGTTTCGGACCGCGAGGGAAATTCACTGGTTCACTTTTAACTTCACTACTATATTTTTCTCTCTGATTACTATTTACATTTTACTTGACACTTCGCGTTGTTCGAGCCACGCGAACGCTCGTAAGTATTCCACACTTAAATTACAACTGACTTGCGACCGCGAACGGGTCGCATATATATACCAAAAACCTTACGTTCCAGAACCACGTGGAAGGCTCTACGCGCGCGTAGAACCCACGCGACGTGTATGGAACAAACCATCACATTGACTGCAGGGCGACGAGTATCGATGATGATGATGATGGCTACGGCGGCGGCGTTCGCTGCTGCTCTCACGGTTGGATCTCACCGCACTCACTCTCTCGCTGCTGGTCGCTGCTGTCCCGTCGGCTCGGGTGAGTGCGCGTGCTTCGTGACGGTCATCGATGACGGTTCCGATGCGATAGTTGGTGTTGGTTGCGCATCTCAGCATGCTGCTGCCCACGTTGGAAGCGCATCTTCGCGAACATACTCCCGCCCGTTGGAATGCAGTTCCAACTCTTATGGTCTTTTGTTGTTCATATCCTTTAGGCAATGTCCTCACTAACTGCTGGAAAGTATGCTCTGGAACCTGGACGGTGCTGTCTATCCGTTTATCTCTTCGTGGACAGTCGGCGGTGTTCTTCGTCAACTTCCTTACTAGCACTGGTTGGGTACCCTTGCCTGGTAAACTGCTTACCAGGGTGGTATAGACTGGGATGGCTTCGGAAGGCTTCCGTGCATCTGAACGTTTCCCCTTGCGCTCGAAATGCAGCAACGTGTTATGTCTCTTTGAACATTTCATGCACGACTTGCTGTTGGAGCATAGCAAGCAGCGATGGCCCTTTCTTAAACAATTAAAACATAGGCTTAGCTGCTTCACTCTGGCATGACGCTGATTCACGGACAGCTTTTGGAACACAGGACACTTGAAGTTTTGATGCTGTCCGGCACAAAAGTCGCATACATACGTCGACGACACTACCACTGTATTTGATGTCATGGAAGGTACAAACTTAGACGCTGGCGGCTTCTGGTTGGAGATCTTGGTGCTTGTGGATACAGGGGTTGCACTATCCTCGCATCTCTCTAGGATGATACAACGTTGCTTTAGGAATTCGATCGTTTGCTCGTACGATGGAAGCTCCGTCTGGTCAATCGAAGCTTCCCACAACTCACGGGTCTGGTCATCCAATGCGCCAGTGAGTACAGTCACCACGAAGCTCCGACATTCCTGCAAGCGGTTGACCAAGCTTGATGAGGTTCTCCACGTGGCGGGTGCATTCATCGACGAGCCTCCGGAGTTTCTTCGACGATCTCCTTGCCATCTGTTTTAGGTTTAACAGGCCCAGGATGTGAGATTCCAATATTAGCCGCTTGTTGCCAAATCTCTCCTCCAAGATGTCCCATGCGCGCTGGTAATTGTTATCCTGCAACGTTTGTAGGTCGATTACGCCGGTGGCGTCTCCCTTCAACGAGTTTTCCAGGTGGTACAGCTTCACCGCGTCCGAATCTGATGAGCGCTGCATCAGATCCTGAAACATAGCCTTGAAGCGGGGCCATGCTTCATAATGACCATCGAAGGTTGGCAATGGAGCACCGAAGGATTGGGACTGAACGATGATCGGTTGCTGGTTGGTGACACACGGTTGCTGCTGGGTTGGGGGCGCAGTTAGCTTCTCGTTCCAGCTCTCGAGCAGCACAGACACCTCCTCGTACAGGTGCATGAATTGAAGGTAGGGATCGTCTTGCTCATCGCGCTTGTCGGCAGGGGACTGGGCCACAATTTCCTGGTGCATTCTGATGAACTCGGCCTTTTCAGTCTCAACACTCCGTTGGTACACCTTGACTTGGGCTGGGCTGAGTTCACTCCTGTCCAATTCGGCTTGCTTGAGGATGGTTAGGATTCTGGCCACGTTTCGTTGTGCTAATCCACGGTTGTGGACTAGCGCCCCAAGCTGGGCTTCACACTCGACAGAATCAGGCACCTTCTTCACCGGTGTCCGTTTGGGTGGCATCCTGATGTAATCCTTCACGGGTCAGTAACACGGGGATGTGGACAGGAATTTCGACGCCTTTGTGGCGATGGATGGGAGGGAGCACACGGAGTCCGAAGCGGTGGCAGCAACACTCAACACTACGGCGACTAACGGGAAATTTCGCTTCACCGGATACAATCACCGAAACCGACGCGTGTGTCGCCACGGAGGGAAAAATCACTTAACGATTCCGAAACGACGAACACAAAACACTACGCGACGGTGAAATCAACCACGTATTGGCAGGAGACCGACGCGCTTGTCACAACGGGTGGAAAATATCACACAATGCCCGAAGTAACGAAAGATAGCACTACGCGACGGCGGACTCAATCGGGGTATCACAAAAATCGACGCGCTGGTCGGACCGGATGGAATAAGTAACACACGAACTCCGGAACGACGGATAAAATCACTACGCGACGACACTCGCGGACCGACACGGATACGGACGTTGTCAAAGCCACGTCCACGCTCTTCACTGCACAGCACGCTGTTGAAGCCACGTGTACGCTTTTAAACTACGCACTGCCGCGCTGTCGAAGCCACGCGGGACGCTTTTTAGACGACACACTACCGCGTTGTTCAAGCCACGCGGAACGCTTTTACACACTACCGGATCCTTATCCGGTTCGAAGGACCAAATTGTGTTCGGCAATGAACACAAGTAATTTTAGGCGAAAGCACTGGACTGTATGGCACGGAGTTAGAGAAATGGAACTTGGGGGGTTTCGGACCGCGAGGGAAATTCACTGGTTCACTTTTAACTTCACTACTATATTTTTCTCTCTGATTACTATTTACATTTTACTTGACACTTCGCGTTGTTCGAGCCACGCGAACGCTCGTAAGTATTCCACACTTAAATTACAACTGACTTGCGACCGCGAACGGGTCGCATATATATACCAAAAACCTAACGTTCCAGAACCACGTGGAAGGCTCTACGCGCGCGTAGAACCCACGCGACGTGTATGGAACAAACCATCACATTGACTGCAGGGCGACGAGTATCGATGATGATGATGATGGCTACGGCGGCGGCGTTCGCTGCTGCTCTCACGGTTGGATCTCACCGCACTCACTCTCTCGCTGCTGGTCGCTGCTGTCCCGTCGGCTCGGGTGAGTGCGCGTGCTACGTGACGGTCATCGATGACGGTTCCGATGCGATGGTTGGTGTTGGTTGCGCATCTCAGCATGCTGCTGCCCACGTTGGAAGCGCATCTTCGCGAACAGTGGGGGTGGTATACAAATTATGTCACGCAAAAATCGACCTTTTTCAAACCCCCCTCTCCCTATGTCACACTAATTGTATGAGACCTCTCCATTTTTTGTATGGGTCGTCACGTTCTACAAAATCCTCCTCCCTCCTCAAAGCACTCTGGAAGAGACCCTCGAAGTAGGCCTTTTTGCTTGCCCTTATCTCGGTCTTCAACGAGGCTTTTGCAGCGCCGAACACTACCCGCCGATCGTTTCACTCTTCCCCAGATCGTGCTCGCTACATTCGCGGCCTATCCCGTAGGCAGGCGCGTCGCAGGTCCGCAATCGCTTGGGCCTATTCTAGGATGGACTCGCCTAGACATGGTCGCTTCGGACGCATGCGAGAGCACCACTACTAGCTCGTCACCATCTTAACCAAGTAGGTTTCGCTCACAGCGGAGCGCTTCCCTAAATACTCCTTGATGTCTTCCACCTGCGAGGACTTGGCTTTGGCCCAGCCATCTCTTCCTCTACCCGCTGCCTGCTGTTGTTGTAATCGATACTGTAGCGAACCGCCAGGTGATCGCTGTGAGTGTAGCTATCGTCTTCTCTCCAGTTCGAACTTCTTCTTAGGCCAGATCTACAAAAAGTAACATCAATTATCGACTCTGCACCGTTCCGACTAAAGGTATTCTTGGTACCGACATTAGCCAGGTCGACATCTAGTATGGCCAGGCCAGTGTCTCTAGCAGGATCTGACTCCGCTGGTTAGTGAAACGGCTCCCCATTCCACGGCCTAGGCCCGCGCTTCCCAAACTCTGGTTTCGCGGCGCACCAGCCTCTTGCAGGCTCGCTCAAACGGGTTTGAATAGCGAGCCTGTAACACGTTGGGGCGCCGCGAAAACCGAGTTTGGGAAGCGCTGGCCTAGGCATTAAAATTACCCGCAATTACCACCGGCCTTCGCCCTGTTAGCACGGTCGTCATACAGTCCAGCGTCTGCGTAAATTGCTCGATTGGCCACCGCGGAGGCGCATAACAGCTACAGAAGAAGAGCTCGTTTACTTTGGCGACCATGAAGCCCTCATAGGTAGTAGACACCAACTCCTGGACGGGGTATTTACCCGTCGTCCATATCGCCGCCATTTTTCTGGACCCATCCGCTACCCAATAGCCGCTGCCGGTGCTCGGTTCGCTATGATGGTGATATCCGTCCCCCACCAAGGAACCGCTTGACAAAGCAGTTGCTGAGCCGCGTCACAGTGGTTCAGGTTCAGCTGCGTTACCTCCACTGTGATTGGTTCACTGCGGCTTTCTTGAAGGCCGGGCACCTTTGACCACCCGTTGGATGCCTGTTGTTCACGGATTTCTCGGTACAGATCAGACAAATGGGTTGACTCGTGCGTGCAGCCTTGTGCCTTAAGGTCTTTGGCTCCGTATCTCCTACACAGTTTGCTCCAGTCAGGACCTTTGCAGTCCAATGACTTTTTTTTTATCTGTATTAACGAGATTTTTAGCCTTGGGCTAGTTCATGTCGGGACCCACGCTTTACTTCCCTTCCGAAGGAAGAACTCACATTTTTGCGAGTTTGTCGGGAGTGGGATTCGATCCCAGGTCCTCGGCGTGATAGGTTCTAACCATCACACCAGGTCCGCTCCACCAGTCCAATGACTTGTGCCCTGGTTCCAGATACCTGAAACAAACCTCCGGTGGCTCGTGGAATGTCAGGTTACATACGCACCAGCCTACCTTATAATCCTTCCTACTTTAACCCTCTAATACCCAATCCCGCCTTTAGACGGGGAATAGTTTGGGCATTTTTGTAATTTTTGTTTCGTGGAAAATCTTTTTTTTTTTAATTTTTGGCTGATATTTAGGACTGTTCTGTACATCTCAAAATATTTTTTTTGTGTATTTTAAAGCGTATTTACATTTTTTAAGGTGAATCGGGACGCTGTGTTATTTTTCCTATCTTCCCTCTCTTTCTAACAATTTGCCTCGCGATTTTGAAGATGGTAATCTCGATTTCTATCGCACAGATGAGGCTAAAAAACAATCAGCATATGCACTGCCAGTGAGCATACACAATGATAGATTTTTGTTCCATTATATGAAGTAGAATCTGAGATTACCATCTTAGTAGCAACAGAGCAATGGCGGATATTTCCTCGACCGTCCCGTCCGCCCTTAAAAATCATTGAAAAACTGATGTTTTAGTCACCTTTTAGAAGTCATTGATTATTTTCTATTGAATCGCTACAATTAACATATTTTAAATTTTTCCCAAATCATTCTATCGTTGTTTAATAGTTTAAGGGAATCGAATACACTCTAAAATTATTTTCCTTAAAATTACACGGAAAATGAAATTTTCTGTGAAAAAAAATAAAATAATGATATTTCAACAATAATCATAAAATCTCAAAATGTTTTCATCTCAAAAAATCCGTTCCCCAAATTGGCTTCCAGGAAAAATATTAAAGTGTGGGGATGTTCAAAAACAAAAATTAGAAAAATCAAAAACTGAATCGAGAATTGAAAAGAATCATCTTCCAAAACATGTTTAAATCAATTTTAGATGACAAAAAATGATATTTAGATCAAAATCAAAAATTTGGGTATTAGAGGGTTAATGGACTGTTTACGTCCGCTACAGGTAGCTGAACCATGGCTACCTATGTCCCTGCCGGCCCCTTCCGTAGCCTAATGGCTGCGGCGGCCACCTGTACCTCGAACTGATGCCGCAGTACCGTGACGTGCTTTTCCACTTCTGTGACCTCGTCTAGGTTTTTCATCTTCAGAGTTGCCTCTTGTGTGATAGCCCTCACTTCTACCCCTTCGCAAAGGACCTCTTCCATCAAACTTTTGTAGGCGGCGCCCTTGAGCTCCTTATCGTGCTTCAGCTCAAGCATCAACACGCCCGTACGAGTACGCCTGATACTGTGCACGTTGGTCCCCAGACCTACAAGCTTGGCTTCGCTTCGCATCGCCTTCAAGACGTCCGAGTACTTAGACTGTTCGATCTTGATGACGAGCGCGGCACCTTTCTCGCGCTTGGCACCTACTCTTTTACGCCTTGGTTTGATGTCCCTGACTTCCTCGACCTGCGTCTTCATCTTCTTCTTTTTCCGCTCGAGCTTCGTCCAAGGGGGTCCTCCCCTTGGTTCGCCCTACTCTGTGGTTGCTGAGGGTTGCAACCCCCTGTTTCCATCCTTCCGGGATGGGTCACCCTTTCAGGCCCACCCTTCCCAGCTTTCCGAGACGCCTGGCTAGGGTCCGACTTGCCGGCATTACTGCCAACCTTCTGGGTTAGTATTTTCCAAGCCTTGCGGGCACCGCCAGACAGCTCCACACCTGACGGCTGCCTCACCCGCTTCTGCGAGTGCTTATGACGAGTTGTCGCATCCACCACACCTTTTAGATTACCTGCGAAAGCGAAGGCCTTCGTCTGTGTAGACTTCGTAACCTTTACTCTCACCGCGCTCGCGCTGTATACGATAAGCGAGTTTTTTTTGTATTATTGTACTTTTTACAACTGCGCGCGCCCTGAAAGGTTAACGGAGACCTCGCCAACCCACTTCTTGCGAAGGGATTAGCCTCGCCAATGCCACTATCTCCTGATGTTCCTTTATGATTTTGCAGAGACTTCATTTTCAAATCTCACGAGTTGCAAGGGAATAGGTCTACCACGCCAGAGCCTTGCATTAACGCGGTGAGGGACAAAATACTGTGGAGGTGCCCAGGTATTCCTCAGGCTCAGTTAACGACCGAGCATCCTATCACCCCTTCGATCACTTATTCCTCGGCATGGGTCGCTTGACACCTTGAAATGTGGTTAGTAGTCCTATTCTTAACCGGCAACTACATGGCTGAGTCGCAGAAGGGAGGAGGGGCGGGGAAATCGGACCCCAGGACCCTGTTGCCATAATTGTCTGCTCTGTGACTTGTCAGCTGGCTCTTTTGAAGGCCAGGCACCTTGAGCCTCCCGTCGGGTGAGCCAAAACCATTTGTAACAGCATCTCGTACTGTGGACGCAATGCCGAGACGAGATCTTTCACATCCGTGACCTTGTGCAGGTATTTGATCTTCAGATTCACTGTTGCGATGCGAGCTCTCACCACGGACCTCTTTCTCCAGAGTCCAGACATTTGTAGGCGTCGCCCTTAATACGGATTTGGTGTCGCTTGAGCTCGAGGATCATTTCACCGGTATGAGTACGTCGAATACTCCGTACGTTGGCTACAAGATACGTGAGCTTACCTTCGCTCCTCGATGCTTTCAAGACATCTGAATACAAAGACTCGTCCGTCTTCAGCCTGTGCAGCCTCGTAGCCGTGCGGTTAGGCTCACCAAACTTCTAATCGCACCATACTGTGGGGTTGAGGGTTTGATTCCCGCTCCGGACGATGAAACTTTTCGTGAGAATACTTTCGCCTCCGTATCCACTGGTGCACGCTCCGTGTATCCCTTGTATACTGAAGACGGTCCGAAGACGGTGTCCGCGTTTTTTTTATGGCGGGGGCGTCTCCCTTTTCACGCTTGGCTCCTGCCCACTACTTTTGCTTAGATTAGCTTCTCTAGCCTCCTGATGTCCTGATCCTCTGTCTTATTCTGGGACGGCCTCCCCCTGACCCGCCTTAATATGTGGTGACTGAGGACACGCAAGATCGATGGGCTGGTATTCATTTTTTGGGGTTAACCTCCTGGCCTTGCGAATGCTGCCTGTTAGCTGATGTGCTTCTATGATTGCTTGTCATAAACGATCGCGTCTGGCGCGCACGTCCGGCTACCCGTGCCTGTTAAGGCCTTAGAGTGAGTAGACTTCGGCACTTTTAGCATCACGGGCTCTGCTGTAGTGCTATTCTAAGCCGGCAACTACACAACAACGTTTACAAGATATGCAACCTGCAAACTCTACCACACCTTCGCAGTATTCTATGTAGTACCACTTAACGCCCACCAAATGGCATTCGCGCACGTGAACCCGCTGATGTACGCCTTCTAAAACACTCCGACCTTTCAGCATGAGCTTGTCCAGACGCAGAGGACTTGACGGCGGCACGAATTTTCCAAATGGAATAGAACGTGCCTCTGGATATTTTAATTAGTCGAATACGCTAAATTCTGTTTTTACGCGATGGATGCGTGCTTGCGAATATTTTTCATAAAAAATTTCCCTATCAGCAAACCGCCTGATAGGGACTGGATTAAGACAAACCCTTTCTTGCTGAAGATCAGATAGCAAATCATCGACAAAAAAGGCGACGAGTAGCGGAATACAATTGTTCAACACTTTCGCGCCCTGTCGGACGGTGAACTCTGATCGCAAAATGAAGAAACAAGCAGCAGGAAGCTGATAGAACTTTGGAACGCGGTTATTTTTATGAATCAACAACTCTTTCACTTTGTCCCCGTACCACTCTGTGGCGGCGGGGCACGACGGTAGATTCCAACCTCAGCTTACCTCTGCCGCGCACCAACCAACGCAACGAAGGAAGGCACGTCCGTAATGAAATAATTGAGTGGTTTTTCTTGTCACTACACACAGTCCACCTCGTCGCTGTTGGAGTTGGAGTTTTCGCTGATGATGCGGCATAAGTTGTGTGAGGAAATTATAACATTTCATTTCTTATTATGCAGTTTGTAGCCAAACCACACCGCCGCCGACGCCGCCACACTATGGTATGGTGCTGCTGTGCTGAGCAAACATAACGGTGGCTACGCAACGCAACATCATCGCGATTTTTTTTATTATCTCTTATTTCTGCTTTGTCATAAATTAGCCGCAAAACCTGGGTGCGACGAATTCTGCAAAACGAGGTCAAGATGCGCAAATTGTCTGCTAATCGGCTGAAAATTAATTTCAAATTCCCAAACATTTTGGTACGGGACCACCGAAAGACCTATCCGGAGTTACGTAGCACTGATGTACGTTGTTGGTGGCATACATCGAATCCCTTTGAGTGTCACAAAATTTCGTATAAGGTATGCTGAGGTAAGTGGAATCTGTCGCGGGGAATATATCCTGTGACAAGCAAGTGAAGCATTGTGTGTATCAATATAATACTCAACGGAAGTATTTGTTTAATAACTACTGATATTGCGTGCACAGTGATTTCAAACTCCATCTTCGATGCCGCCAAGTATCAACAGCGACAAAAATCCAGAACAATAGTCGCGATTAGACATATTGTACGTCAGAAAGTGAAGAAATTCTGTTAATTATCGTTACACAGGTATGCTGATAAACGTAGTCATTGAAGCACAAAAAATGTGTTATTTTGAGAAAGCTTTTAACAATTAGCTAAGTAATATGGGAAGAGTTGAGAGACTTCCACAGCTCCTCACGCTCACCTAGAATTTTAAGAGGTGAATTAATCTTCAGTATTTTGATGTAACCAAGGCTCGGCAATGATTTCCGTGTATAGCGCAATGTTTGCATACGAATACCTGTTGCAAAAATTAGATGTTTGCGATCCGAACTAGTTAACCATTGATAATGCCTGGCAAAATGTCTTCAAAAGTGTTTTGCAAGACCTTCCAATTCCAACTATGTGCCAGAAATGTGTTTCCTCTTTTCCCCAGTATACCATATGCAAGTTTCATCATCAAATAATTAGTCTAATTTGCCAAACTGTCTGAGAGAAATTTCTGCACTGGGGCATAACCCAAGCCCGGTACAATGTACATATTATACCAACCAAAAGAAGGCGGCTGATGATATCATCCAATCCACTCGAATTCGACTGCTCCCGACGTCAACAGCGCGTCACCATTGCATTGGCGTAGTCGTCGTCGTCGTCGGTGGCGGAGTGTGTCGTTGAAATGTCGATCGATCTTCGTTTGCATGTTGCTCCTCCAGGCTCCCACTACATCCGTACCCCACAGACCACGCTGGCTGCTTTAGGTGCGGTGCTGGTGGGTGAAGGCAACTCTTTCTGCTATTCAAGGCAGTCTACTGGGGCTCTGCTCTGGGTAAAGCGATGATGATGGCGTTCTGCTAAGTGACGCGAACATACATGTGTATATAATGTATACCCTGTCAGCTCATTAACGGATGTAGGTTGATATACTTAGAGTGGTGAGAATTGACTACTGACCAGTAGTAGAATGTCACTAAGTTGGATAGACATGTTGTTTGAGCTATTGATCAGCGCAACATCATTCGGAGAAATGATAGTTTATAGTTCTGCATTTTCAATGCTTTTTTTCGCCTTCCAAAAACGATGCGTCTTCGTATTTCACGATCCATATTAGTGCCAATCGGCAGTAAGGATCCGCGGTAGACGAACACTTCAACTATCTTGAAGATACCCTCGTGATATTACTTCTTAGATGAATGCCGTCGTATTTGGTCCCACCATCAATCTCATCTTTGTTGCTTTGCGTTTTAGGCGGATGTACATCTCTTCCATCGTTCTAAATGTTCTGGCTTTTGCCATTTATGTCTATGTCGTTGATTTAGCAAAAATCGTACCCCGGCTGTTGAGCCCGATGCAGCGCATTACACTTTTCAGAGCTATCTGAAGAGTAGGCATGACAGTCCGTCACCTTGTTGCATTCCCCGGCGAGATATTTTTTTTCCTTCTAAACCATAGGGGGATAAATCTGCTCAACAGACACCCTAACAGGAAGGTTAGGGTAGTGTGGACTTAAGGCCGTCTTCTACAACACTAGTAAAAGCCAGGACTACTCTCTCCTCGACCCACTAAAACACATTCCTATGGTCGCCAAACCCTACGTCCCTCCGGAACCACCAAGAAGGTATTGCTTCAGAGAGGGGCTAGTGCATATCGCACCCTCAAGGTTAGCTGCCGTAGCCTAGCAGCAACGAACATTGATGATTCGCTCTGGAGAGTCCTTCACGGTAGCATGCTGGCGCTTAGTCAGTTTCCCGAGTGGTCCTTGCCACTCCCTTTGTCCTCGGAAGGCGGGCAGGATCAACCCCGCCCGCGCCCAACTGCTTGGCGGACATCAAGAACTGATGCCCACGTGCAACCCGATCTGACCTGCCCGTAAGGAAGGGTATCACTACCCTTCAGGCCCTATCAGATGCACCCGAAGGTTGCAGACAGCAGGGTCTCACCTACCCCGACCCTTGCCGGGGACCCCTTTCCAACCGCGGGCTCGGATCCAACCCAGTAGACCGACGCCACGACAGCACCGTTACCGGGACTTCTTCTCCGCGGCCACTTAATCGCTGTAAGGGTCGATCTCGACCGCATGCACCGGTATGACCTACGAAGCCGACTTCGAACCCCTGGACCACCTCTTGCAATGCATCTGGACTAGCCACTCCGAGTCCACGCGCCACTTCCTCTGTAGCTCCCAGACGATATGGGTGATAGCCGTTGAAACGGCATTCCAGCTAACCTCATCCCTACACATCCTCTGGACCAAGTTGTCCGGAGTTGTGTCCTCCCCGCATGTGGCAAGCATGCGGTCACGCATTGTGCGAAAACGCGGGCACACGAACAAAACGTGTTCCGCCGTTTCCTCTAAACCATTGCACCCTGGGCATTCGGGAGAATCCGCATGCCCGAAACGGTGTAGATACTGTCGGAAGCAACCATGACCTGTAAGGACCTGTGTTAGGTGGAATGTAACTTCCCCAAGGCGCCTATAAATCCAACTATCTACCCTCGGTATCAACCTATGGGTCCACCTTCCTTTGGTGGAACTGTCCCACGCGCGCTGCCATTTGACAGATCATGCAGATGAGTGGACTCGTGCAGCCTTGGGCTTTATGACCTTCAGCGCCGCATCGCCTACAAAGTTTGCGCCTGTCAGGGCCTTTGCAGTCCCACGACTTGTGTCCTGGTTCCAGACACCTGAAGCAAACCTCTGGTGGCTCGTGGAATGTCAGGTGACATACACACCAGCCCACCTTTATATTCCCTACTTTAACGGACTTTTTAACATCCGCCACAGGTAGCTGAACCAAAGCTATCTGTGTCCCTGCTGGCCTCCGTAGCTTAACGGCTGCGGCGGCCACCTGCACGTCGCACTGTTGCCGCAGTGCCGTGACGAGCTCTTCCACTTCGGTGATCTCGTCAATGTCTTTGACCTTCAGAGTCACCTCGTGTGTTAGAGCCCTCACCTGCACACCCTCACCAAGGACCTCTTCTGCTAGCCTCTTATAGGCGGCGCCCTTGTGTTCCTTCTAGCGCTTCAGCTCCAGGATCATCTCGCCCGTACGAGTACGTCTAATACTGCGTACGTCGGCTCCAAGACTCTCAAGCTTGGCGTCGCTTCGCATCGTCTTCAAGACGTCCGAGTACTTAGACTGTTCCGTCTTGATGACGATAGCGTCGCCTTTCTCGCGCCTGGCACCTGCCCTCCTACGCCTTGGCTTGGCGTCCTGCACTTCTACCAGCGGATTCGCCTTCTTCTTCCTCTTCCGCTCTACCTTTGTCCAAGGAGGGTCCTCTCCTTGAATCGCCCTGCTCTGAGGGCCCACCAGTGGTCGCAGCCCCTTGTTCCCATCATTCCGGGACGGGCCAGCCTTTTCAGGCCCACCCTTCCCAGCTTTCCGGGAACCCTGGCTGGGGTCCGACTTTCCGGCATTACTACCGACTTTTGGGGTTATTATACGCCTGGCCTTGCGGGCGCCGCCAGACAGCTCCTCACCTGATGGCTGCCTCGCCCGCTTCTGCGAATGCTTGTCACGTTTGTCACGAGCATTCGCTTCCACACTACTTCGGACTACCTGCGAAGGAGAAGGCCTCCGTTTGTGTAAACTTCGACGCATTCTCCTTTGCGGGTTCCGCCGCTGCAACAGTCAGCCACGCGACCGCGTGCTCCTGCTTGGCCTCATCGACAGACACTCTAAGTCGAAGCAAGGCCGTTTTCAGGTCCTTGCTTATATTCGACTTAGTTGTCGCGAAGTCGATGATTTTGCCAAGCTGCTGCTCAGCTACCTCTAATGCGGGTCGTCCTCTTCCTACTTCTTGGCTGATGGCCCTCAGCAACCACGCTCCGTCCATGACCTCCACCGGCTGGCTTGCCGTGGAGTGGACAGGAGCTCCCACGCTTGAGCTTCGTATGCAGCTTCCAGCACCTGACTCCTCACTTCTCCTTGTCGGAGACCTCAACAACCCGCTTCTTGCGAAGGGGTTGATCGCACCACTACTTCCTCCTATGTTTTGTTTTGAATTTTTGCTCATATTTGATTCCCACGAGTTGCACGGGAAAGAATGTCCACCACGCCAGAGCCCTGCATTAACGCGGTAAGGGACAGCTTACTGTGGGGGGGTGCCCAGGTACCCCACAGGCTCCGTTAAAGATCGAGCATCTTTGTCACCCCCTCGATCACTCATTCCTCGGCACGGGTCGCTTGACACCTTGAATTGGGGTTAGTAGTCCTATTCTTAGCCGGCAACTACGCGGCTGACTCGCAAGCGGGGGGGTGCGTCAGGCCCCAGGACTTCCGTCCCAGCTGCCAAAATGGCAAGACATTTCTGTCTATTGGAGACGTCGGGTAAGGTTGCTCGTAGTTTCCCGCCAGGCCAGTATCACGCGAAGGTACTGTCGCTAGGTAACTGGGCAGAGGCTAGTGAATCACACTGGGATCTGAATTCCAAAACACACCCAGCCTTTACCGTGCCCGTCCAGGCACATCTGCATATGGAATTCCATCTGTTGTACTGATCTGCAGGTTGGGCTGTGTTCGACGACGGCTCGAATGGCCATGTTCTTGGAGGTGGCCAAATCGATGCGTCGTAGCCGTTTTTCGTTCGTCAGCTGGTGGGAGCTGAAATTTCCAACCAAGCTGTTCCCAGCTCAGGTGTGTGCCGCAGCTCTGGTAGATGGTATGATTACGTTTAAACGGTCACACCGTGGATCCTGTCTCCTGTCCAACACACCTCCTGCAGTGGTGCGATTCCGATTCCTTGGTTCTTAGGAAGATCGACGAAGAAATATTTTTACGGCGATGTAGTCATACCATACATAAATTGATTTGTATTCTTGTCAGATACTTCGCAATAAGTTCATAAAACGACTTCAGATACAATAAAAATTGTTCCTTCGCCGGGATGCTAACATAAGGCTGAATTTCAGAAGGCTGAATGCACAAAAGGCTGAAAGCAAAAGGCTGAAAGTAACATAAGGCTGAATTTCAAAAGGCTGAATGCACAAAAGGCTGAATTTGCGAAAACGCAGGAAAGGAGTTATAGTACTTCTTCTTCTTCTATTTTATGGCGTAACGTCCCATCTGAGACAAAGCTTGTTTCTCAGCTTCTTTACGCATTTCTGCAGTTATTAATTGAGAGCCTTCTCTGCCAATGACCACTTTGCATTTGTATATCGTGTGATAGGCAAGAAGATACTTTATGCCCGCTGTAGTTAAGGAATTTTCCATTACAAAAATTTCCTGGTCCGAGTGAGAATCGAACCTGTCACTCTCAGCATGACTACCCGTTCGCTAACCACATCGGCTACATATATGATCCCTAGTCATAGGCTGTGCTTAATGAAGAGGCTAATGATGCATACCAACGAACACAGATTTTTCCTTCTTTGAACATGAGCTATTCTTTCGAGTCATGCTGCTGAGATTGGTTGCCATGACAGCTGCTAACAATGTCATCAGAGATTTTCCCTTCTTTTAAACATATGCTATTCTTTGGAGAAATACTATCATAGTTATGCAAGCGATCAATAATGCATAGCATAACGCTTCTCGATGTAAAACATAGTAACGGAAGCATGTTCGCCTAATGACAAAAAAGATTTAGTTTGGCCAACCATTAATCAATGAGCGGTAGTGTCCGTCAAATGTCAAGCCCAAGCAAACCAATACAAGTGCCAGGGCTGGTTGGTCGGCCAACTAGCAAATTTTCAAAAAGATCGTTATATCAGTGTACGATATGAATAATAAGAGTGTTATGTCTGTTTGTCTGTGATGTTAGTGTTGGGCTGGTCTTCAGCATGACTGCTTATGGGCTCGTTTTTTGAAAACTAGTTGAATCATTATTTCAGCCTTATGTTTTTCAGCCTTTTGATATTTTCAGCCTTTCGTTATTCAGCCTTTTGTTATTTCAGCCTTTTGTGTTTCAGCCTTTTGTACGTAACCCCCTTCGCCGTATATGTATGTATATATGCGATAGTAACATAAATTAGTACTTTATACGATTTATCGAATGAGACCCCTGATTGTCTAGGAAGGCCGTCTGCTAATGTAATTTCATAGCAACAAAGGAATGAACAAAAGTCTTATTTTGGTGTTTTTATGCTCTCATGTGTCAAATGAAGATGTGTACAAATAATTTACAAAAACTTCGCAACTAGTATGTTAATAAAAACTATTGTATCATCAACAACTCTCTCTCTTTTCATCATCCCGGGGACCTTGAAACAAATCGACAATGATTTTTCATAAGGGCCTAACTGACTTGATCGATTTCTCTTCGTCGACTTTCTCTTTCGCTAATTATTTGATCAAAACAAGCAAAATCATTATTCTTTTTGTTTCTATAGCAACATGCAGTCGTCTTCTTCGCATTTCAACCAAAAAATCTTTGGAAAACTCAATACACATTCTATGATAACACAAAGAGAGGATCGATGAAGAGAACTCGAAAATGTCAGTTAGGCCCAAATGAAAAATCAGTGTCGAAATAACCAACGTGGTCTGCCGGTGATCCGCTTCCCGTCGCACTTTTTTCAACCGGTTGTTGGTAAGGGCCATTCTACTCTCATTGTTGGCTACGTACATATATAAAACCGCACTTCATACAAGTGTCTATAGCCTCTCGAATGGTATGAACAATCGAAGAATTAAAATATGCGAAACGGTTGTACCAGTTTCATTTCACACACTCATTCGGTTCTATCGTGCTAAAGTACCTACGTGCGTAACAGCTCACTGGACCGAGAATCCCAATACGTTCGCCGGTACATACCTAATTTCATTCTTCAACGTATCAACGTTATCCAGATTTTTTTTTCGCATTCTTCAAAAAGGCCACTCATCATAACCCTTCTCCCGGGGCGTTCGAACAAAGCACGTGAGTTGAATTTGTATTGGCTTTTAGTTCCGAAAAGAGCGCTTCGCCCAGCGGAATCGCGCATAAATTTGCTCACTTCTGGACAAACAAAAAAAGCAAATGCAAAATTAGCCGTTTGATGGCGGGCGGCCGAACGTTTCCGATGTTTTGTTCCTTTCTTCCAGAGTTTGGCCGTGCAAACAAAACGTGGTTCAGTTGCAGTCAATCGGAACTAAGGTAACTCGACGCAGTATGTGCAATTTGGGAGCGTGCCGGATGCCGGCGGCGGTGTTGTCTGTTCTACCGGCTGACTGTGCCACCATCCGCCACCAGCATCGTTTTTGGCGCGGGACAATAAAGAGATCATGAGGCAGTCGCGTCGTTGCGCATCACCTATTTTCACCGGATGTACAGAGCGTTGCGCATTTATGCATATGGACATACTAGTTTCGAGGCTTAGTGGCAAGTTAATGGTGAATGAGTATATGTAGTAAAAACATATTTGAACCATATTAATGGGTACATTATTCTAAACAAATTTCCAGTTTTTAAATAAATGTGATAGATGATAGTGTACTCTGCACGATTATGCCTCGTATTCTACCTCAATGAAGCGGACGATTTTCGCATTGACATTCTTGTGCCTAAGGTTTTTTCACAAATTTTCGCGAATAAGATGCTCGAAAGCTTTTTCCTAGTCGTTAACCACCTGGTATTTCGAGATACGTTTTGAGCTTGTTGACGTGCTGCCGAATGATATGGAACGCGACAATATGGCTCACACGGGATCTATCGGCATGAAATCCTGCGTGACATGGGAGAGTTGCGTCAATCTTCTCCCATATCCGGTTAACAATCGCTTTGCAAAAGACACAGTTAATAACCCTGTTAGGGTGCCTATACTACTTATTCATCTCTTTTAGCGTGGTTTGGTGGATACATGCCTTAAGCATCGCAAGATCAGCAGTAATAACAATCAGTCCATAGTTCGCAGAACGGAAGATCGTTGTTTATGCTGAGTGCAGCAAAAAGATTCACGTAGACACCAATGCCACCCATGTAGCGAGGCCTTTGTAAGTTCAAATGAAATCGAATAATGGCAATATTAGTGCTACTACAATCGAGTGCTCCACTTGATTTCATCGAGTGAAACGGTCCAAACATAATTCAGTGGCTCAAAATAACACATGTCAAAAAGTTCGATGGGCCCCCTTTTCATTTCATTCTACATGATGCCACGATGCACTGGTCAACTTTTCAGCCAAATCCATTATCATTTCGTCCCCTTAATGCTAGAACTAGGTAACTCGAAATTTGACGTTCTTGAGTTGAATATATTATTATATCGAACTTTTTGAGCTCAATAATATATCCAAAGACCAATGAAATACGATTATAAACGGCGAAAATATTCATCGTTTTCAAAACTAGGTATCTCAGTGTAGAATTCAAGAACTGAGTGCTATAACTAGATAACTCGACATTTTTTTTAACTATTTATTGTTTTTATCAAAGGTTTAAACTAAAATAGTTCAAAACTTTTTCTTGTAGCAGAAAGAGTAGAAGCTGAATAAGCAACCAATGCAAAAAAAATAATTTTTTAAAAGGCTCCATACCTTTGGAACAACTGCATGAAAAATTGTAATATTTTCAAAGTCCTTTTTCTCGAGACTATAATTCTCGGGTTACCTAGTTCTAGCATTAAGGAGGCGATTTGTTGTTGCATTTGTATTCAATGCCTAGTGTATAACTTTTTGCACATGCGCCTGATCACTTTCCGGTCTTTTCGGGATATCTTGGGCTATAGTCTATTTTATCGGTCATGTGAATTAATAAACATTAGATCTCCTCACAAAATAGTCCCAGATTACCTTGGAGTGGTGCGTTACGGCGTAAAATCTACCAAATGACCTTGAAATCGTCCTAACAATGGAAGCCAGGTACCTATAGGAACATTCCAGGATCAAAAATTTATGTAGTTTTTTTTTCTGTGTTTCTGTTTGTGACATTTTCCATCCCTGCTCAGAAGTGCTTAAAGGAGTTCCAGAGGCTCTCAGGGGTGATTCAAGATGCTCAGGGATGTTTCAGGGGATTTAAGGGGCGCTTTCAGGGGCCTGAAGCGCCCCTGAAGCCTCCAGAATCTCATTGAAAGCCCCTTGAAGTTCTCTCAATCAATTTGAAATGATACCTCTTAAATCCCTTGGAATGCCTTTGAAAGACTTGAGAAACATGCTGAAATGGCCCTGAAAACCCCTTTAAGCGCCCTGGAAATACTATCAAAAATCCCTGAAACCTCTCTTAAAGCCCTTAAAACGTACCTGCAACACCCTGCAATTCTCTGAAATGCTTTGAAACGGCTGTGAAATCTCTCGTAACGCCGTATAAAAGCTCCTGAGGCCCTCTGAATCGCTTTGAAAATCGCTTGAAATGTCCCTGAACCCCCCGCAACCCCGTAATTTATGCCCTTTAATTTATGCACATTTTTAATTTATGGACATTTTAATTTATGCACTTCAGGCCCCGTAGCGTGGGTAGATCACCTTATAATGGTGCGTTACGGTGTAAGATCTACCATACCAAATGTTGATCTTGTAATTTTTAACTTTGTTAATTTAAATGCAGGAAAATTCCAAGATCATAATTTGTTCTACTTTTTTTGTTGTATTATGTTTTTCATTGTTAATAAACCATTTTTTTTCAGGAGGATTCAGGTAATTTTTGTCTATGTATAGAGAGATTTATTTCCGAAAATTATGTAACTGTTGTGAGACTATCACCATTTAATACTATTTTCTATTTCAGATGTACAAGCGGGCAACCCTGCAATCGGGACGCGAAACATCCTTCTTATTTTTTTGAAGGGTCAAGATCGCCATATCATTCGGTGGCGGGTTGTCCACGTTGTCCGCGTCGTTTTTCTTTGAGCCGTTTTTCTTTGTGTCGTAATGTCGCGGGTGTGGATGCGTTTTTGTTTAGAAAAATTGTTTTTTTTTGGATTGCCAATCATGGTTTTTTACTCGTTTTCCGCGATCTTGTTTTATTTTTTTTTGCCTTTCTCGTACACTAAGTGTACTGGAAAGGCTATATGTTAACTCCAAAAATGACTTTTTGATAGAAGGCCCGGAGAGTCAAATCACATATACCAATCGACTCAGCTCGACGAATTGAGGTGATGTCTGTGTGTGTGTATGTGTGTGCGTGTGTGTGTGTGTCTGTATGTGTGTGTACAAAAAAACTCACATCACTTTTTGCCAGTAAACCTCATCCGATTTCAATGACCGACGGTTCATTCGACGCAGAATCTGGTCCCATTGTTTCCTATTGAAAATGGTTCGGATCGGTTCAGCCGTTCCGGAGATATGCATTTAGGTGTTCCGGAACGGTACCCCAGGAAGGGACCAGATATGAAAATGCATCAAACCTATGCATGCGACACATCAAACCACGGCATTTTCGATAACCTAATGAGCGGTAAGCAGAAAAATAGTCTCAGACCATATCTGAACCGGTAGCGTTCCGGAATCGGTTCCGGGTGTCCCGTTGGAAGTGGTCAAATATACAATTGAACCAAACCCATGCATGCGGCACATCAAACCACGGCATTTTCGATGACCTGATGAATAATGAGCAGGAAAATCATCTCAGACCATATCTGAACCGGTAGTGTTCCGGAACCGGTTCTAGGCGTCCCGCTGGAAGTGGTCAAATATACAATTGAACCAAACCCATGCATGCGACACATCAAACCACGGCATTTTCGATGACCTGATGGACAATGAGCAGGAAAAAAATCTCAGACCATATCTGAAGCAGTAGTATTCCGGAACCCGTTCCGGGGTTCCCGCCGAAGTGGTTAAATCTGAAAGAGAAACAAACCCGTACATGCGTCACATCAAATAGCGGCTTTTTAGATTACCTAATGAACGGCCAGCAAGTGTTTCGGAATCGGTTTTGAGTGGCCGGAAGAGGCCAAATGTAAAAGTAAACCAAATCCAGGCATGTGACACATCAAATCGTGGCTTTTGCGATAACCTGATGAACAGTTAGCTAGAAAATAGCCTTTCGTCACACTAAAGACAACTGGTAGTGTTCCGGAATTGGTTCCGAGAGTCCCGTCGAAATTGTCAAACCCTGCATGTGACACCTTCAATTTGCAGCGTTTTTGGTTAACCGATGAGCAGTTAACAAGACAATAATGTTAGACCATATTTGGTTCAACCGGTAGTTACCCGGAATCAGATCCGGGTAGTAAAATGTAAAATTTAACCAAACCCATGGATGCGGTACATCAAATCACGACCAATCTTGTAAACATTCGACACTTTTTACTACCTTCATTTCGTTGCCGCAGTCGGGTGTCAGTCGGCTTTGATACTTTCGTGCGCTATCGTTACCTCTTACCTACACACAACACGAGCAGTAGAACGAAGATCAATAAACATAAGAAAGGGTCAAATCAATGTCATCTGACACGATGACATGTGTCTAATTCTAGCTTTACGCATAGTTTTCAGCCAATTCCGATTATGAAAATAGCCTTAGATCACTAGAGACTAGCTGTTGTGTAGCAGAACCAACGTTCATGTGAAAAATTAAATCGTGGCTTTGTTTAATGGCCTGATAAACATTAGGTATGAACAACAGTGACGAATAGGTCTTAGTTCTCATATATGAGAACAAAATATAGACAAAACTAAAGCGATCTCATCAAATCGTACCATTTCAGATTCCTAAGGTGTAAATTTATAGCAGGATGGGTCAATGGAAAAATAAGAATTTCATCGCGTTAACAGAAGATGGTGGCTGTTTTAAGGAATTTTGAGCTCTAAAACTATGTAAAATAAGTGTATTTGGTATGGGAAATATGTTCGGAGTCTACCAGAGTATCCAAGATAGCGGTCCAAAGTCCAAGATAATGGCCCAGTATTCAAGTTAGTCCCTATTTTATAGGATTTTTAATTCTTGCATTATGGGTATATTTTGTAAGAAAATATGCCCAGAATCCAAAATTTGTAATCAGAAAACCCAAGCTGTGCGCTGTTTTACAAGGCCTGCAATATGACTATAGTTTGAATGGGGAAGAATGCCGGTCTTCGCCCAAAACTGGTAACCAGAAAATCATAAACGACATGCCAAAATTCAATACGGCGACTATTTTATGTAATTTTAGGTGCAGAGTCCGAAAATAAATACCAGAACATCCAAGATGGTGTCTGAATGTTCAAGATGGCGGTTAGTTTAGTTGGGGTAGATATCCGGAGTCATAAAATGATGACCGGAAAATCTAAAATGACGTTTCAAAATTTTGCGGCTTTATGACACTTGTTTGGTTTGAGTTTTGGATCGTTGTCTTATATTTTCTGAATATTGGATGTTATGCTAATATAAAATGTATCCATATTGAGTAGATTTAGCAAGCAGTTTTCATTTTGTTTTTATGTCAATGTCATCAACATGTCGCTCGAGTTTTGTTGAAAGGATATTTTAAAGCACGAGAAAGGCACCATCACCGCTAGGTGGATTAATTAGGGTTTTTTTTAGATAAATTGAGATGTTCTTTGTTGTTGTGTAACGCGATTTTTTGTTTATTTTTTTTATTTTGTTATTTTTTTCTCGAGTCACCATTTTTTTTCCTTGCGCTTTAATCGGTTCTGCTTGTGCCTCACACTTAGCCGAAACATACTTATTTATACAATAAATAGAAAAAATATCTTTACATTTTATTTTTTTCAACTCGTTTTACGTATTTTTTTTTAATAAATTGAGATGTTTTTTTCGTTGTTTTCGCGTTTTTTATTTAAATTGTTTTTTTTTTCGGATCGCCATTTTTTTTTCACGCGTTTCAAACATTTATTGTAATGTTCCGATGACCCTGGAGGGATCGGTTCTGCTTGGGCCTCTTACTGAGCAGAAACATAATTATTTAAACAATAAATAGAAAAAAAATCTCTTTTGATTGCCGGCTTTCAAAAGATTAAATTTTAACCAACTAAACAACCAATGCCGTGGGTCCATCGTCAGCTTCAGGCGAATCCTTGACCTACATAATACATCTCCCAACCACCCACTCCGTAGTACTTATGGGAGTGTCACAGAGTTGGAGGCCTCTTATATAAGTGCTACATCAACATTTCCTTCCCCTATCCCAAGTTACGGTAAAGATGGGCGTGGCCGGGAATAATGACATTTGTGCTTTTGGTATTCTTGCATAAGATTGGAACGAAGTTAACTCCCCAGCTTTGTTCCGAAAAGCAATCCGAGCAAGATTAGCAAAAGGTACATGAATGTTGTTAGTATCCAATCTACGAAGTATACCGTAACTATGCTAACGCTAACGCTATTTTTAATTTATGCACTTCAGGCCATTGCATGAAAAGATGTTTCAGTGTATATGAGTCATGAGAACTTTCCGAATAATGAAATATACTATACTGAATCCCTGAAAACATAGCCAGTCTCTAAATGGAGTGTAAAGCATTTTTTAAATAATTCTTAAAGGTAACGGACAAAGGCTCATTTAGTAGTGTAATTATCAATCTCATTAATTTAACATCATTTCAACAAAAAGTATCAAAAACAGTACAACAGTGGAGTCTCGTAGCCGTGTGCGGTTAGGGTCACCAAGCTTATAATCGCACCATGCTATGGGGTGAGGGTTCGATTCCCTCTTCGGGCGTTGAAACTTTTCGTGAGAATAGTTTCTTCCCTGTTTCCACTGGTGCATGCTCCGTTGTCCGTTGTCTAATGTTAAGTTTAAAACAGTCTGTACAGCCGAAAGCTGGAGACGTTGTCCATGTCTTTTTATTTAAAAACATCGTAAAGATAAATCAGTTTTGAGCATAACGTTTGATCAAAGATATATGATAATGATCTATTTCTCTTCTTTTCTTATATTACAGGTAAGTGGAACTACGCATCTCTCAACTTTATCAAGATCTCTCGTATATCATACTATGCGGCCTCAGCATAGTAGAGCAGCAGGAGCTACGTTGAGCGCGATCCTAGAATGTCAATTCAATATCAGTTTTCCAATTGCTGAATTTTCTTCGGGTAAGTGATGGATACTTACCGCAGTGGACTGTATTGGATTTGGGATGGGGCTGGCTATTGGCCGGTTTGGCCACACCGGATGTGCTCATGTCCCCGCAGAGACGGAGCCAGATGGGAGCAAGAGTGTTGGGAACTCCTTCCCGGAATGCCCTCAGGTAGTGAAGTCCCAATGACTTCACCTTGAAAGTGGATACGCTCACGTCCCCGCAGAGACGGAGCCAGTTGGGAGCAGGAGTGGTAGGGAGCTCCTTCCCAGGGATGCCCGCAGGCTGTGAAGTCCCTGTGACTTTACCTCGGTAGAACTGGTGGACTGGGATAGGAACACCAACTAGAGTGCACGCTGGAACTGAGACTGGAGGTTGACCTGGTGCACGTACTGAAACTGGACTCGGAGCTGAAACTGGCGCTGAATCGGGAACTTGGATCCTGTAGCTGACGGTTAGATTTGGCACTGGATGCTTCGGCGGATTCGGCTTGGTTGGTGGTCGAGGCTTGGGCTGAATATTCTCGCTGGATGACTGGCATGTCTTCAGCTCAGACACGCGCTCTTCCGGGAAATTAATGGTCTCTTTGGACATGGGTAACTCTGCTTCCATGATCGTCGACTCATACGGCATTCTGTTCTTGTCGTTCAGAGACAGACCTCGGTTGATGGTACTGCACTCGTTGAGTTGCTTGCCGGCTCGTACGTAGGTGCCGTCGGTGGTTGTTTTGACTTCAATCAGACCGGCGGTGTCTTTTGCCGAAGCTTCCTCTAACTGGCAAAGGTAAATGTGATCGCCTTCGCTGGTCATGTCGATCACATCCTCGAAATTCTCTGAATGCTCATACCGTACTTCGAGTGTTGGAAGAGCAGCACGCGGGACCGGAGATTGGATTATATTCGGCTGCTGGTTTATGGTAGGCGATGGCTTTACATGTTGTATTGAGGTGAACTTCTCCATCCAACTCTCAAGTAGGATAGGGACTTCTTCGTAAAGTTCCAAGAACCTGAAGTAGTACTCGTTCTGCTCCTCACGCTGGGTTGACGAGGACAGGGCGATAATTTGATGGTGATGCTTGGTGATGCGGGTGACTTCATTGATATACTTTCACTTTAGCTGGGGTTAGCTGAGCGGCATCTGCGTCGGCTTGCTTGAGGTTGGTTCGGATTCTGTCTACATTTCGCTGGGCCATTCCACGGTTGTGGAATAGCGCTCCAAGCACTTCGTCGTTCTCAATAGTGTCTGAAGCCTTCTTTACAGGAGTACGTTTTGGAAACATCTTGGAATTCTTCTCGATGGACTTGTTCTTCACAGCACTTCACTGGATCAGGTTACAGGTGCCGTTGCACTCTTCGTACTTCTCACGGTTTATGAATTTCTTCTTTCACTAGGCCGACGCGCTTGTCACAACGGTGGAATGAAACTTGAAAGCACACTACAAGTCCCGATGCGATGGATATGGCACTCTACGCGACGACGGAATTGTCCTTTACGGGAGACCAATGCGTTGTCGCAACGGATGGAAGGAATCACATACTCAGGTTCCGAAGCGACGGATACGGAACTCTACGCGATGGTGGAATCACTCCACGTTGTCAAAGCCACGTGAACGCTTTGTCACGCTTTTCACGGATAATGGTGTTGTTCCACACCTACCGACGCGTCTGTCGCAACGGAGGGATGGAATCTCTTCAGGGTTCCGAAGCGACGGATAGATCACTCTACGAGACAGTGGAATCACTGACGGAATGTTAAGCACCACTATTCACTGAATGGGGCCACAGCTATCTACACGTAACGGAGGAATAGAAACACAAAGGTTCCGAACGACGGATCAACACACTACGTGACGGTGGAATCAGTTCGGAAATTCGCGCACTACTGCTACACTTTTCACTAGGTATGGTACTGGTTCCAGGTACCGACGCGTGTGCCGCAACGGAGGGATGGAATCACACACGGAATCCGCTGCGACGAATATAGCACTGCACGCGACGGTGGAATCACTCGGATCACGAATGCAATAGCAGCGTTGTCAAAGCCACGCTGGCGCTTGCACTTCACGCTGTTCTGAGCCGCGTGAACGCTTCTGGGTTCACACTCTCGCGTTATTGAAGCTATGCGAACGCTTCTTCACTACACTGCACGCTGTTGAAGCCACGTGCACGCTTCTGAAACCACACTGCCGCGTTGTCGAAGCCACGTGGAACGCTTCTTGGGCTACACACTACCGTGTTGTTAAAGCCACACGGAACGCTTGCACACACTACCGGATCGTATATCCGGTTCGAAGGCCCAAAAATTGATGGATACTTACCGCAGTGGACTGTATTGGATTTGAGATGGGGCTGGATATTGGCCGGTTTGGCCTCACCGGATGTGCTCACGTCCCCGCAGAGACGGAGCCAGTTGGGAGCAGGAGCGGTAGCTCCTCCCCAGGGATGCCCGCAGGCTGTGAAGGGTGGCCCACACTTATATGAAAAACAAAAACTTCGAAAAATACCAAGTCTTACCTCCTAAATCAATTGTTTTGGACTCCTAGAAGCTACGTTCAAAATTTGAGCAAAATCGGTTGAGCCTAAAGGGGCGCTCAAAACGCTTGAAGTTTGTATGGGAAAACTTGGCCAAATGTATGCAGAAATTTCAAGTTTTCGAATTTTGCCGCTAGGTGGCGCTGTAAGCGTTCAATAATCAAACCCTTTGGTAATATTGTAGGTGACTATATGCCAGAGAACTTTGTCGAAGACCGCAAAGTGATCCAACGGCTGTGAAAAAAGTTATACCCTAGTCAAAGTTAGGCAAAGTATTGAGATTTCATTATTGATATTATTCCTTTACATGTATTGGAAAAATAAAAATAAAGTTTATCCTCACTTTTCCTAGAGTATAACTTTTTTCACAGACGTTAGATCACTTGGCGGTCTTCGACAAAGTTGTTTCGCATATAGTCACCTACAATAATACCAAAGGGTTTGATTATTGAATGCTTACAGCGCCACCTAGCGGCAAAATTGGAAAACTTAAAATTTCTGCATACATTTGGCCAAGTTTTCCCATACAAACTTCAAGCGTTTTGAGCGCCCCCTTAGGCTCAACCGATTTTGCTCAAATTTTGAACGTAGCTTCTGGGAGTCCGAAACAACTGATTGAGGAGGTAAGACTTGGCATTTTTCGAAATTTTTGTTTTTCATATAAGTGTGGGCCACCTTACGTGAAGTCCCTGTGACTTTACCTCGGTAGCAGCCTCGATCGGCTGCCAGCACCTCAACTCCAAGTGGATGAGAAAGAACTCCGGCTAGAGTTCCAACACCCAAATCCAAGTAGATGGAAAAGGGTGATAGTAAAACCAGGAAAAGTATTTACTGAATAACTATGTATTTCTCTTCAATAAATTTTACTAAGGATAGCGAACGTTAGCCGGTTTGATAGAAACTGTTCTTGTTCTGTTTTCAGTTTTAAATTTGTTTATATAATCTTTTGTGTTTCTTTACAATAAATTTTATGTTTAAGTGTTTTAGTTTTAGATTTTGTCTTTTCAGCCTTTGATTTTGTTTGTTGCTTTTCAATTTAGTTCTTTTAAGAGTGTCTTGTGTTTGTGTGTTTGTGTATGATGCTGTGTCACAGCATGCATTAAGGGGGCGATATAACAGGTGAACAAACAGTCAAAATTTGAGAACTGTTTATGCACTCTATGAAAAGTTACAGCATGTTGAACATTTTTGTGAGAGAAAAAAAGTTGCCTATCCCAAACATTTTGGCCATCCACTATATTTGTCCTCAGATGGCAATTGGAAATGCTGAGTAAAAACATTACAACATATTTAAATTTCAATATTGTTTTCACGAGCAGATCAGATAAAATGGCTTATTCAACTTTCCACACATGTTTGACAGCCGTTGTGCTGAGCTGAAGTACAATCGATTACCGACACTACTGAAATAGTTTCGCTGTTCCGTTGGCGTTTTACAAATAAGTGTGAATCTCTGATACAAATATTCCAAATAATACAAATGTATATCCATTATTTGTTCAACAATGTGGCACCAAGCGCCTCCATCTGCCTATATACACATTCAGCCCAAAAACTCGTTGATCGATAGAAGCTCGAAAACCATTTCGGTTATTCAGCGTCTCTCAGTTTCAACCGTTTTTCGTACCATCTCAGTGATCGTACACGCGGTACAACGATCTTACACTGCACTCATTTTCCTTTGTGAGTGTCGGAATCTTGAATGGGTAGATTCAAATCGGCTTTTCCCTCAGTCTGTCTGAGAGACCCGCCGAACACTTCAAAACCATCCAACCATGCCGTTGCTCAGGAACGAGCGAACGTAGACGTACGCAAAAACGCGCAATCAGCTGAGCCGCACCGCAAGACTCGAACGAACGAGAGCCCCCTTCATAGCTGCATGGCTCAGCTAGCAGCACCACAGCACAGGCGCACCGAACCGAAGCGTCGTCGTCCGCCGACGGTCCGTCGTGTGTAGAGGAAAATAATAACATTTTCATAAACATTCAGTCTCTTTCGAACCGTCATCGGTGTGGCAACGCAGGCAGACCGACACAGTCCGTGAGTGAGTGGATTTCGCATTTCGGTTTACGTCGGCGCGGCATTTCAAACAAACCGCACGCGGTGTTGTTGTTGGTTGGCAGATTCCTCGGGAAGCACGCGCATCAAATTGCATCGCGGCGGCGACTGTGCGCGCAAAACGCCGCGCGTTTGCGATTTTTGTTGCGGCTGCGACGCGGAATATTATCGGCGCGGATCGGCAAATTTTGTTTCAGTGCACTGCGCGTGTATCGTGTGTCATCGACGCCATTGTCGCACCGCCGTGTCGTTGTCATCTGCCGCCAGACTGCGTTGGGGGTGACAATAAATGGGTTGCGGCTGAAGCGGTTTGCTTTCATCCGGTGGAGTGTATGTGAAAATAATTATATGCGGGAATGCGATATTAGCCCAGCGATTGATGTAGTGTGCGGTGAAAAAGGGGGCGAAGGTGGTCCTGTGGTTGTGCCCCCGTCGTTGAGAATTTGCTGAATGGGACTGTTTTGTGGATCGTTTAGGGTGGCCCAAGCTTATACAGGAAAAGTAAATTGTCTCGAAGTCTGAATTCTTACTCCTGAAACAAAAGATTTAGTTGTCAATATGATCTTCTAAAAGTTCCAAATGTCCGAAGCGGGAACAATACGTGGGAATTTAGCAAGATCATGCTCATCGTCAAAATGTATGAAGAAATTTGCAGGACTCATGTAGCCGAAGCTGTACACGCACGGATGTATTCACAAAGACCAAGCTGAGGATAACAGGTTCGATTGCCGGTCGGTCCTGGAACATTTTGTTATGAAAATTTCCGTGTTTTCCTAGGAACAGGAGTATCGTCGTGCTTGTCACATGATATACACAATACACAAGCAAAATTGCCATAAGCAGAAGATCATGTTGACCACCTTAGCTACATATATATTAGAGATTTGACTTGCTTTGGCCACCCTAGAGGGTCACCCATCGATCGGATCAGTTCAAATGGGGCGTGATGTGAGAGTGCGCGCGATATTGGCATTGAAAACGAATTTTTGAACAAACAGAAAAAAAGTGTGGGAGGATCGTTGATCTACAAGCAAACTGACCTGCGTCTGTGTGTGCTTCGTTTCGAAGTTGTTTACCTGCGAGCACCCTGCGAAGATACTCTGGCACTGAATGAATCATTGATGGCGAGTGTTCTATCTAGTTGTGCTAATGTGTGAAACGCTCTGATTTTCAAGTGCACAGGCAAGTTTGAAGCTGCCTAAATACTAGAAGAGGAGGATGGTGAGCGTGGTGTGCGGTCGGTCGTCGTGACGATGATGGTGATGATCGTAAATTACAAAAATAAAGATGATTCTCGGTCTGTACGGAGACGTTGTTGGTGTACTCTGTGAAGATGTGCGGCGATCACACGCGTTTTGCGGTGTATTTCGGCGAAGTCAGTGAACTGAATTTCTCCCGGTTCGGAGGAAGGTAGCCGGCAAAAACTGTTTCAGTGGGAGCGTCGTTGAAATGTACTGAACTGGACGGGGTGTGACTTGCCATGACATGGACTGTTTGTGTGATCTGCGTGGACTGCGGTGTGTTTATACGGCTGGCAAACGCGGCTCAACATGTGCACTCGGAAATGTGAACCGTGAAGCGTTTTATTGCTGACTGGGCTGGATGGATCGTTTTATTGTTTGACGGAACGGAATCCAGCGTTTGAACTGCGAATGTGAATGAAATCATGGTTTTGGGGGGAGTTGTCTGGTTTTATCTTTGAGATATGAATACTTTTACAGTCTTGGGTAACATGATCGTTCGATAATTTGAGTTAAACTACGGGCTCCTGTATTGTTCAACTTTCAAGCATGAAATAGGCACATCAACCTGTTAGTGCGTTCTCAATCGTTATGCGAAACAACGTCGAAAAACTCAGATGTGTCATAATATCCAATGATCATTTGCAGCATCTCGAGGGAGCTCTCCGTGGGTCAACACTTGCCTTTCTACTTGGCCATGACAACCCCGCAGACATCACCCTAGTGACCCCAGAGATTATGGTTCGACTACGTGCTTCAACCTATTCGGCACGAGCTTTTTGTAGGCTCCTCCTTGTTCTTAGGCAGGATGCGCAAAGCCACGCAATTTCCGAGTACCACCAACTAGAACACCTTTTGGGTCTTGGGGAGCGGCCGTTCCTTGGTATGGATGGTCTTGACATTGCGGGGCCGCCCGCATGACCGAGGGTTTCGACTGGGTCGGCACTTCACCGGTCGTCCATGAGCAATGGGGCACTAGATTTGTAGTAATGAGCTGAATTTTAGTATGGAGAGAAGGTCATTTCTACGTTTCTGCAATGAAATGGTGCAAAAAACGTGGGTATTATGATTCGTCCTTGCCTAGTTTGATGCTGTTTGAGCAAAACTTTGGATAACTATGTTGTTTATGTTGCAAGAAATGGAGAAAACAACAACACTGTTGCCCAAAGCTTTACTCAAACAGCATTAAATTAGGCAAGGAATCATAATACCCACGCTTTTTGCACCATTTCATTGCAGAAACGGAGAAATGATCTTCTCACCATACTAAAATTCAGCTCATTACTACAAATCTAGTACTCCACCGATCTGTCCTATAGCTCTACAAATTCTAACTTGACGAGACCAGTCATCCACGATAGCTATCGGTGGCCTTGCTTCGGCTAAGGCAGTCTTCGTCCATATTTAACCCTCTTCCGAATCGCCAGACGGTCACAAACAATACGTGAACTCATCGTCAACACACTAATCTGAGTTAGGGCTAATACCAGGACTCTAAAAGGTTACATCAATGATGGACTTTGTGTTCAGTCTTGCCTTAGATTGGACCAAAGCCTAGTCTCTTCTGTTGGTCAAACGGCTGTCCCATTCGACCATCCATGCGTTGAAGATGCGTTCGATAACTACGGAACTCAACCCTGACAGTGAACTTGATCTAGCATAGACAAGAACTGATCCATCGGTCACCTGAGGGGGTGGATGTCATAGGAACTGCAGTAGTGTACACTCCGTTGATCATCGCTATTTCGAAGCCCTTGTTCAACATGGAAACTATCTCTTGAACTGGAAACCGACCTATTATCCAGATCACCACTACCTTAGCCTTATCGGCCACACAGTTCCCGTTGACGGTGGGAATGCTGTACCGGTCCGCCATGCAAGCGATAACTGTACTTGACTCCAACACAGACTGCCCCAGTGACTGTTGTGCGACCTCAGGTTCAGCTGTGTGACCTGTACTATTGTCGACTGTAGGGTTTCCCTCGTGTACCTCCCAGCCAACACGAAGTCGTATATGATGTAGAATAAAATGCTTAAGTGGAGGCCATATGCGTACATGCTTCTATTTAACCGTGTGTAAAGTGTACGCATATCGCCTCCACTTAAGCATCCTATTCAACATTATATGCGATTGTGTATTGGCTGGGCTGTGCATTAAGACCCAGCCGCTGCGTGGCCCATATTTGCCGTGCAAAAATCAGGCATTTTATTGACGAATTGCAGCCAACTCTGATCTTCCTGACTGCGGCCACCTTGTTAACCTCTCCTGTTGGACCGCGGCAATCTGGATACCTTTACCTTACCGGTCAGTCTAAGGCCTGAGGTTCCTCTGCTGTACGTAGGAGTCGTCTCCATTCTACTCGGTCTATTGCTGTGTGTCTCCAGTTCCGCACTCTGTGAAGGGTCCGCAAATCGTCCTCCACTTGATCGACCCCCCCGGCTTCTTGTACAGTTCAGATGGCTCTCGAAAACCATTTTAGTCGGGTTGCCAATCGACATCCTGATGATGTGACCCGCCCACCGGTGGCTCCCGATTTTCGTGGTTGGACGATGGTTGGTTCTCTCTCAGCAGCTAATACAGTTCGTGGTTCATTAACTGTTAGTTAACTTCGTGTGACGGCGAACTTTGTTTCGATCGTAGAGTTCTGCGGAATCCAAAGTAAGCTTGATTTCCTGCCACAATGCGTCTCTGAATTTCTCTGCTGGTGTCGTTGTCGGTAGTCACCAGTGAGCCCAAGTACACGAATTCTTCAACGGTCTCGATTTCATCACCGTCGATAGAATTTCAGGGTGGCGGGTACGGTGAACTCTCTCTGGAACCCTTTGACATCATGTACTTTGCCTTCGACACATCCGATTGGCCTAGCTTAATTCTTCAGTTGGATGAACGTTTCCGCTATCGTCTCAAACTTGCGAGCAATAATATCAATATCATCACTGAAACCAAGCAGCTGAACGGACTTCGTAAAATCGTTTCACTCGTGTTTATCCCCGCTCTCCTTATTCTTTAAAACAATGTTAAACAGCAAGCACGAAATACCACCACGTTGCCGTAACCCTCTGTGAGATTCTAAAGGATTCGAGAGTGTCCCTGATATTTGAACTACGCACATCACTCGATCCATCGTTGTCTTGGTCAATCGTTTCAGTTTTTCTGGAAATCTGTATTTATGCATAATCTGCCGTATCGATCGATTGTATCATACGACGATTTGAAATCGATGAACAAGTGATGTGTGGGCACGTCGTGTTTGCGGCATTTTTACAACACCAGGTGGATGGCAAATATCTGGTCCGTTGTAGCACGTTCACCCATGAACCCTGCCGTATATTGCCCATGAACTCTCTTGCAATCGGTGATAGACGCAGCCATAGAACTCGGGGAGTATTTTGTAGGCAGCGCTCAGTAGTGTGATCGTGTGATAGATCCCGCAATCCACATTGTAGCCCTTTTTGAAGCTGGGACACACGATACCTTCCATCCATTCCCCCACAAATACTTCCTCCTCCCAAATCTGGTTAATGACCCAGTATAGTGCTCTCATCAGTGCTTCTCCAGATACCTATTGTTTCTTTTTCGCAGGTGGAATAATACACTTAGAACATTGATATCGAACTGCTGTCAAAGAGCGACTACGAGCTCCTCGGCGTCGGTTTTACACTATAAGAGTTGCCTCCACTGTCTGAGCTCTACCTGTATCCCTTCACCCAGAACCTCTTGGACAAGTGCCTTATAGGACGTGCGTTTCTGCATTATCTTCTTTCTTCTTCAGGATCAAACTAATTTCCCCCATCCTGTAGCGCCGATTATCGTTTCTCAAGACCCTCAGTACGCCAACGTATTTAGGCGCGTTGATCTTCAAGTCCAATGCTTTACCTTTATTACGCTTGCGGGTCAGCATCATTTTTTATCTACTTGTATTTCCTTACCCTAGTCCAAGGATTCTCCCATTGCCCGACTGGCTCGCCTGGTATTCAGTGACGGTTAACCTTTTTGGCCTTGTCATTGCTCTGGTTACCCCTAGCGCGTTTGAGCCGTTTTGATTGCTTGGCTACACGACCTGCCCGTAGCCTTCACCTTGGACGGTCTACCGTCTTCTGTTGGGCGCTTCTCGCCCACAGCGGGACACACTTCGCATCTGAGCCATTCAGTTAGCTGCTTATGTTAGATACATGTCGCAACGTACTTTAAGGCTGCGTTACGGTTTTACGGGACGCCCACACTTGCCCACGTATCGTTTCAGGTCAGCGTCATCCGTTCCTACTAAGAGAATGCAGTCGCCATCAGCTCACTTTATATTCGGTATTCAACCGTTCTAGACTAACTTTGTTAGTAAATCATAAACAGGAGTTTACTGGTTCCTGATGTGCCCAAGGCTCTACTAGCTGGGCTGAAGTACTTTTAAAAGCGGTACCAGGGCGCTTGTACAGAGTTGCTGCCGGATGTGTAGGTTTTTCCAAGGATCAGCAGGGCTGATCTGGTTGCCAGATGCTCAGTCACCTCCGGAGGTAGCGCCAAAGGTGGTTACTCCACACTCACACAAATCTCAGGTACCCACCTTTAGATGTGTGACTTTTGAGAATAATTTGATGAAAAATATGAATGATTTCACTACAAGTCATCAGCTCTGTAATGACAGGAAAAGTTCGTTGCAAAAGGGGCCCATGTATTAACATTTTATTGCACGTTCTTCACAAGTTTTCCCCCGACTACGCCCTCCGCTAAAATACACTTTCTTTACCGTTCGATTACGCTTGCCCTACATAATCTAGTTGAAGCGTATCATGAAACGATCCCACCGAGATCATCAAACAAATCTTCCTCTTCCTGTAGAGGCAATCCGACCGTAACAAGTGCAACCACGCATCCACCATCACCAAGACCGCCACATACTTAGTTCAATACGTCTTGAAACTGCATCTCTCGAGTCAATTGATTATGAGTGACAAATCGCGGTGGTGTCTAAAAATATCAGTTGTAACAAGTGCATCCGAATGATATGTAGAGTGCGTTTGAACCTGAAGCTACGCGGCGGGCGTCGCCAGTCAGTCGGTCAGAAGAGCCCAGGAACGATGCCAAGATCGCGCGAACATCTCCCCCCCAGTGTGTACAACAGCGTGTTGGCGAGCGATGAATAATCGTGGCCATTGTTTTTGGCAGTTTTATTACAGAATCAGTACCAGTATAGAAACTGCGGTGGAGGAATTCGTACAGTGTCGGGGAAGACGCTGCTCTTGTGAAAAGTGTGATTATGTGACCGAGGAATGCCCATGTGAAGAATCGGCAAAAGTGTAATGATCGTTTCCCTTCTTGGTAATTTGATCTTTGGCATCGAGCGCCGATCTGTGGGAGACTGCCTTCGGTGAAGACCCCCAAAGCGGAGCCGGTGGTTAATTATCTGCTCATATTTAGTGTGGAAGTCTCCAGCAGTAGAAGAAGCATGCCGGAAACCGAGATTATCCGTCATTAAGGCGCGCCTGAAGGGTTCGGAAGCGGCGGGAGCTTTTGTCAACGGAATACCTAACTCCGGCCCCGTGCGTTCGTCTGCCGGTAATAACGGATCAGTCATCATTCGGTGTGTAGACAGCTGAAATCGAGACTTAATTTTTCTGCGATCGAAATTCCAAAGTCTCGTCGAGCCGACTTAGTTCGCATTGAATCTACCAACCATTCAGTGGAAGTGAAAGCAAACTATCGCCGTACCGTAGTACAAGATACGACGACATCGACATGAATTGCGCAACGCTGACACCGGCTATCACGCCGGATAATTATCAGCAGCACGTCCAGCCGCAGCACCAGCAACATCATATGCAGCTTCAGAGGACCCTGGAGCGAGAACGGCGCACGTCGCGTGGATTGACGGCGTGCCTTCGAGGCGAGCGGGAGGAAGTGGAGAGTAAGTTTGTTGACATTTTTTTCAGTTTTTATTTTATTTTGAAGTTGTCTGTCTCGATGATACACGGTGATAGGTATGTAGGAATGTGTTGTTGACGGTGAGCATCGATTTTTTGCTCCAGTGATTTAAAACTGAGATGTATTCATTGATATGAGTGCATGTATTGGGTTGTTAACCTTAATATGCCATGATAACAAATGATGAATGAATAATATAGACTTTTCTTTACTCGTTAATATTATATATTGTAGGAATCTCAAAAAACATTCCTACAGCGTTTCCAGAGTGTTTTAAGGTATTGTGATTTTACTTCGAAGATGAATTCCAAGGGAATTTGCTTGAGCTGGTTGGAAATCGCCGTTTAATTTCAAGGGGCGTTTCAATGCGTTCTTGTAAAATTATAGACTTTTATGTTAATGCTCTTATTACGTTAAACGACCTCTAGACTGATTCTCTATTAAATAATATATGTAAAACGCATTGAAAAGTTTAATGCTGAGCTTTTAAACTAAAATTTTCCATACTTTTTATTACGAAAACTTTTTATCTCGACGAATTCTTCCGAAAACGCATTGGAGCACCCCTCCGACTATGCTCCTCCATCCTTGCCACCATCAGCTGGCAGCATCGGCAGCATGAGCAGCATAAAAGATATGTCAGATTGAATCAAAACAAACCACACCAACCGAGAGAGAGAATCTCACGCACGTGTTGCTCCTACGTTAAATATGTCAAAGCGATGTGTCAGTTTGATTTCTGTCTCGCTCTGCAATCGAACGACGATTCCAACGGCGATTCGAACGGCGATTCCAAAAACGACGGTTCTGATTCGTCGTGTTCAGTTAGCAAATCCACGTACAATACATCTGGAAGTAATTGTGAAATAATTGATAAATCGCTAGCGAAACCTAATATTGTACATCCTAGCTTAATCACTCAGACCCTGCTGATCTGAGTCAGCCGCCATAAGATTGCGCCCGTTTGATTTGTACACGGCGGCTGACAGCTCCACCCGGCGGCTGCAAAACATTTTTAGCCAAGCTGCACACCGTGTACAAATCATACGTGCGCGGTCTGGCGCGATCTGAGGCTGCGCGTTTCGAACGCAGCTTGCTGAGAATCTAAGATAAGCGCAACAATACTTAAGAATTAAGTATTAGGAATTTCTGTAGGAATTTTCCCCAGGGTAGCTTTGTATACCCTAAAATCAGAGGGCTTTCCCCTAGACATTTCTTTGGAATTGTTCGGTATCTAATACTAGGTATGTCATAGCAGAATGATGGGCCCATATAGCCGAGGCGGTAAACGCACGGGTATTCAGCATGACCATGCTGAGGGTGACGGGTTCGATTCCCGGTCGGTCCAGGATCTTTTCGTAAAGGAAATTTCCTTGACTTCCTTGGGCATAGAGTATCTTCGTGCCTGCCACACGATATACACATGCAAAATGGTCATTGGCAGAGGAAGCTCTCAGTTAATAACTGTGGAAGTGCTCATAGAACACTAAGCTGAGAAGCAGGCTTTGTCCCAGGAGGACGTTACGCCAAGAAGAGAGAGAGAGTCACAGCAGAAGATGCATGGAAATTACTTCTAGGTTCTTCTGTGAGATTTGCTGGAAAATTTTTATGTTATTATTTTTCGTCAAACAGTAATTGTTGTGTAATATGTAACACGATAACATACACTAAATGTGGTATTTTTCTTATAAATTTGTCCTTTGGCGTATCATCTCAATTATAAAACTTTTGAAAGCACGTGTCATTGAAAATGTTTTGATAATATTGAACGTTTATATCCTAAATAGGGGTTTTGACCCCATTCCCGGCAGTACAGGTAAACAAAATTGTTCAATACCTAAATTCACAACGAAACTACCGTTTTCGTCCACTTCTTCCATTTGAATCAGATTCCCTATTGCGTCAACTTGTTGTTAACAGTGATTGTTGTGAAGATTTTCTGTCGGAAAGTTACTGCACCTAGTCCAGCACCAATTCTCGGCACCAGTGCCGAACTTCAAGCCAAATAAAATGGGAAATCACTTCGGCACCCATCTTTGTGCTGACGAGGTGCACCCGTCTGCGTGTAAAAGTTGTTTTAAACACTTGTGCTGCTTCAAAGTGAACGTGTAGCTTATTGACTGTGGATCTCGTTGCAGAAATGTTGCGGCAGATGATTACCTATGGAAGTGCGTTTAGGAAATATGCGGCAAGTAATATTTTGATTTGTGTTGCTGTGAGGTGCCGGGAATTGACGCGGGTGCCCAAGTAGTTCAAAATCCTATGTATTTTTTCTATCAATGGGGCTGTCTATAAACCACGTGGTCATTTTTTTGGGACTTTTTAACCCCCCCCCCCCCCGCGTGGTCATTGATCCACTCAAAATTTTTTATTTCTCCATACAATTGGCCGAACCCCCCCCTCATGACCACGTGGTTTATGGACAGCCCCTAAGGTACCATTACACTGCTTGTCATTATGCCAAATATTTGCCATTGCAGTTCGACATTCATTCAAGGTTGCAATAATTCACGTTGTCTGTGTCATTTGTTGGGCTTGTTTGGCCAAATATTTGTCATGTTTAATACCGTCTACCCCCGTTGGTTTGACCGTATGTAATCTGAACACTTTTCAGTTTGATCTCCTCTAATCTATATATGGTTCAAACTAAAAATAGTTCAAACTTCATTCTTCTTATGCAACGGTGTGAGAAGGAACGCAGAATCAAAACAAAACACCAAATTAGTAGTGACGCAAACAGGGCTTCTAGAAGTTCAAATTAAAAATGAACCCCGTTGGTTTGCATGAGGTGTCGTTCAAACCAACGCAACGGGGGTAGACGGTACAGAATACTAAAAAGAAAATTTCATTTTTCATATCAATCCCAGCATATATTGTGAAAATTACTATTAACAGTGACTATCAATTTTTTTTTGTTGATTTTTCGGCATTTTTTTTGTATATTTGGGAAATTATTCTTCCGTAACGTCTTTGGAATTTAAAGTGGCAATGACTTTGAGAATTACTTTGACAATGCTTTTGGATCCACTTTGGAAATTTCTTCAAAGAATATTTCGTCACATCCCTTAAAAATGTCATCAATAGTTCATTTATGAAAACTGCTTCGACAACTCCTTTAAGATTACATAAGCTTATTTTATTGCTCCTGCTATTCTTTGGTAATTTTCTTCACAATTGTTTCGGATTTTTTTTTTCAATTTACCCAGCAATTCCTCCGGCACCCCTTTTAAAAATTCATTCGGTAATGCCTTCAATCGTTATTTCGGCAATGTTTCTTTTGTTTAGCAATTCTTTTGGATTTCCATCACCATTTTTCGGGCATATTTTTCTCAAATTCTTTGGGGATTTCTACATCAATGCTTTTTGGAGTTTCGTTGACTATTTCTTTGGGGAATCTTTCTGCACTTCGTATTTTTTTTATCTTTATTTAAGAGGTTTTCAGCTTGAGAGCTGGTTCGCCTCCTAGACTTCGTATTTAAAAAAATCATTGCAGAAAGAATTTACAAAATTCTTGCGTGCACTCAGGCAAATAAACCTAAGATTATCATAAGGCCTAACTTAGAAATGGCCTTTAAACAATTCATAACGGCTAGAATGAATTTCATAATGTCGGTTTATGACGCAAAATCGACTCACAGTTTGGCTTTTATACACATTTAGGAACACGAAATTCTCAAACGTCGATAGCTGCATCAATTTAACGATTTTTCTGCTCTTTTCATAAGTTTATTTTATGTAATTAGGTCATAATAAGCATGTTCAATTTTCATAAGGCATTCTTATGGCATCCATACTTTACAGTTATGGCTAAATTTCATAAGGTATTTTGATAAATTTCGGTAGTTTACTTCGCTGAGTGTGGACTACTTATGCAATTTCTATGAACTATTTAGATTTTTTTTCGTGAATTCTTCAGTGATGTTTTTGAAATTTTTTTTGCGAAAATTTCTTTGGGAATGTTTCCGGCGACACACTGTTGACCTTCCATCGAAACTTTCGTTAGGGAAATCATCGTCAATCCCTGCGAAAGTTTAGCAGACAAATATCTGTAAGGTTTTTTGGGAATATCTTTGAAAAATTCTTCGGCAATTCGCTTAGAACTTCTTTCACAAACCCATTGGAAATAGCTTTAGAAATACCTTCACTAATCTTTCAGTAATTGTTTATAAAAGTTCTTCATGCAATTGCTTTAAAAAATTCTCTGGTATTGGCTTTGAAAAACCGTTACGACTTGAATCTATTCCAAAATTCCTTCAGCTTATTCTTCGAGAAGTGCTTCAGAAATTTCTTTTTGATTTCTTGCGGAGATTTATATTGACATTTTTTCTACGACTCCAGTTTTTTATAAATTCATCAGCAATTTCTTTGGAGCAATTCTCACATGTATTCATTCGGCAATGTCTTCTAAAAATTTTTGGGCAACTTCTATGGAAATTCCCTCGCCAATTCCATCGTGAATTTCTCAGGCAGTTTTCTGATAATTTCTTCGGATTTTTTCTATATCAGCTTCTATGATATTTTCTCTGGTAATTTATTTGGCAATTCGATTTTCATATTTCTGCGGCCGTTATTCTGGAAATCGCAATTCATTTATAAATTCCTTCTGAAATCATTTCCCTTTGAAATGTGTGGAAGGAATGTCCAACAAATCACCTGTGAAATTTTTAAACAGGTGGCAAGTAGATTTTTTGTAAAATTTTCGTTGAAGCTGCCTTCTAAATTTCGAAAAAAATCAGGAATTCTTCCGTGGAATTTCTCTAGAATCCTAGTAGTAATTTCTTCAAAGATTTATGTTGATATTCCTGCAATGATTCTTCTAGAAATGTCTCTAGGGATGTTTTTGAAGATTGCGTTTGGGCTTCTTTTAGAAATTATTCAAGTAATTTTTCCGGAAACTCGTCTAGAGGTTTCTACAGAAATAACTTTTGGGATTTATTCAGGAGCTCCTGTGGTATTCCATCACGTTATTTCCCCGATAATTGCTCAATTTCTTCTTGGATTCCTCCAGGAATTTCACCTGTTATTTCAAAAACGATTTCTCCAGTGATTCCTCTTGTGATTTTAGAGGCTTTTCTTGGGATTTTTCCACGGACATTCCCCCAAAGATTTTTGCATATTGTTTTTATATGATTGTGCTAACTGTTTCGATAAGCGTGCTTTTCCGTTATTGACGTAAACACTACCAGTATTAAGTGTGTGTCATGGACTCGTGGTATGAGATGTTTTCGGTCTAGAACGCTTTGGAAATTGAAGTGAAAATGCAGTACAGTGGAAACGGAACCAGTTCGGGTAGTGTGTACTTTTGGATTAGGCTAGGGTAATCTTCCAATTGTTGCACGGCTAAAAATTCGCCAATTATTGCACACCTCATAAGAATAACATGGAGTGTGTAACAACAGGCGAGTTATGAGCCATGCAACAATTGGAAAATTACCCTAGATGTTGGTTCATGTTCATTCGTTGACAGCTAAAGCTATGCGACAGTTAAAATAACCAGTTAAATCGCCAGACCAGCTACACTCACGCAAGGAACCAATGGGATAGATGCCAAGATGTGTAGCTTTGTGTGTTGCTTCGTGGTCGTACGGCTTAGTGACACCAAGCATTTAGAAGCATCGTGCTGAGGAGCACGGTTTCGATTCCCGCCGCAGCTGTCAGGAAAAACTGTGCCACTGGGCGTTGCACGCTAGTCCGTTGTCTAGTGTCGTGCTTTCTTCTAAGAGCGAAAGCTCATTCGGAGTGTTGTTGGCAAAAGTTTATTTTTGGCCTAGGGCTTCACGCATTGCATTGGGTGCGTGGATGCCAGACGTACCAGTGATAGATTGTGTGAAGATTACTGTGAAGCTGATCAGTTCGCTTAGTTGCATAACTTGCATAAGTTATACGAAAGCTTTGTACTGTGTTGTGAAAGATGGAAGGAAGGAAATGGACATTTTTTCAATCCATTTCTAGTTCTAGCGATGACTATGAACATGCGTTTTATACATGAGATGTATATGCAGAGAGAAGAGTATAGAAAATGTAGAAAAATACGAGCCAGGGATGGAACCCAGGACCTTCTGCATATGAATCAGAAGCGGTAGCCACTAGACCACCAAGCTTGTCGCTATGGGTTGGCAGTTAAAGCAGAAGACGAAGTAAAAGATCTTAGAGTTCTTAGAGTAAAATGCAAAAAATTCACATTTTTAAATATTTCAGCCAGGCCCGGATTAAGGATTGTGGGGGCCCGGGGCCCGAGTGGATGTGGAGGCCTTTCAGAGAGATGACCAAAAATGTTTTTCCTTATTTTCGAACAGTACTTGAGCAATATGAAAAATAAAGTTAATGTTAGCAACCAAAAAATGTTTTTGTGGGGGCCCTAAAATGTGGTGGCCCGGGGCCCGGCCACCCGGCCCCCCTTAGATCCGGCCCTGATTTCAGCACTCAATTTTCACTATTAAAACCTGTTTTTTTATTCTCTGCCCTCAACCCATTCTAATTTTTAAACACAAAGCACTTCCTACCCATCCCCGGTAACCTCATCAACTGTTCTCTTATTTGACAAGCTTAGAGCCGTATCTCATGAGTTTACAATTGATTTAAAAAATGTCCATATTTTGCCATCTCAAAATGCTACCAGTAGCTAACAAAGTCAAAACAGAACCTCGCAGGTATGTATTCCAATTCCGTTGGCGGATTGCAGTTTTTGTTATTTGTCATGTGATAGTTATTGCTACAACCTGCAGATATAAAATTTGATGGCGAATAAAACGGTTTTCAGTATTCGTCTTAGACATCAGTAACGATTGATAACCATTCCTCGCTATAAAAGCATTTAAGAGTTGTTTAGTTGCTCTGAAAGCGTGAGTTTTCGTCGCATTTTACTGAAATTTTTTTCCCATTATAGTTGTTGAGAAACAAATCCTTAAACAGTGTGTGATATTTTTTTTTATTCGTTTTAGTTATTTTTGCAGAAACTATTCAAATGTTTTCTGAAGATAACTTAGTAACATTATTGGTGTAATAACTACTAGAATTCCGGAAAAATGTATGAACTTGACATTCAGTTCAGTTTGGCTCTCATGGCTCGATAGATCCACCCTTCTTCTTTTTCTTCTTGGCATTAAGTTCTCACTGGGACAAAGCCTGCTTTTCAGCTTAGTATTCTATGAATGAGCACTTCCACAGTTTTTAATTGAGAGCCTCCTCTGCCAATAACCATTTTGCATGTGTATATCATGTGACAGGCGCTACTATATATCCAATAAAGCCAAGGAAATTTCCTTTAAAAAAGTTTCTGAACCGACCGGGAAACAGACCGTTAGGGGGCTGTAGGGGAGTTGACCCACCCTAGTTTTATATTGAACCACGCAGCCGTTGCCTGAAATTACTGCATATCATTTTGGTCCTTCTTTCTCCATTTTTCCATTTATCTTTATTTTCTATTTTTGTGATAAATGGGCTAGTCCATGTCTTTACCATCAAGTACCACATTGTATTTAGCCGTGATAAGTATTACATAAAAAACGACATCCTTTTTTGATGTAGTGAAGATGTTCCTTTAAATGCAATAACTTCAATTCAAAAACATCCTCCCCAAGTTGCGACTATTTGTTCGATTTATTATCCAAACTAAATTAGATCCACTTTCTTCTAATGATAATGGAGCATTATTTACCATTTCGGCGCGAAGTGATGCAACCCACAAGGAAGCCAATCGCCTCCTAAGAAAATCTCCAAAAAACTCAATGTTTCGCAACTCGTCGTGTGCATTTTACCACGTTCCACGCTTCATTATTCAATTTTTATGATTTCTCAAACCGCGACCACCCATCTGTTCTTCCCATATAATGGAAAAACAATCTCTCGGCGCGCGGCGCAAGTCGACCGGAATCATCCCGAAGTTTTTCTAAAACAAACGACCACGTTGATGGCTGCAACAAAACACACCCGCTGCGCTGGTAGGCAGGCTGCTGGACTGGACGGACGGACGGTCGATCGTTTGCCATTCCATTCCGCCCCAACCCAACAAAACCGTGCAACAAATGAAGCGGAAACGCAATGCTCACTCGCAACTTGATGCGCGGAGCAAGCAGAAAAAAAAAATGTTGTAAAAACGGGGTCATTAAAAAGTGCGAATGAAATGGAAATTATTCTCCCTTGCTGCTATAGTTTCGCTTCGATGACGTCCACGCTGCGCTGCTGGAATGTGCAGCAACATCCCACCCACTACTGCACGTGGGGGATATCTTTCACATCCCAGAAGAAGAAAAAATAAACTGAAGTTAGTCGAGCGCCTCGATTAGTCAATGTGTGTACTTGTCTTGCGCCTTGATTAGAATTCTCGCATTGTTATTGGATGGAGGAAGACTTATTTGAGCCACGTATCTACGACGATGATACTTCCTACGAACGTAGTACCGTATGCTGCAATTGTTCCACTCCCGAACAAAGGAATAGCTCACGGAGCTGCTGGGTTGCATTCGAAGTTGACGTGATTGCTTCTGGCATGCACACGTGTGTTCAAATAGCATGAAAGAAATATAGTTTCTCTCCGAATTTTCCTGCACTGAATCAGAGTAATTGACAGCCAACAACGAACTAATGATGATCACACAAAACGTTGCTGCTCGTGATTGGCAAAATGAGCATTACTGCGCGCTGCGAGATGTGGATGAAACACAAACGGGCGAAAGCACGACAAATTTTTGCTCAAAACTCGACAGCAGTTCATTAGTAAGTGGAGCAAAAACAATGGAATAACACTGAATACCCGGAATGGTCGTTAAATTTCTTTACAATTAGATTCAACGCTTACTTGTAATGTGTATCAACAGTTCTTCAATGCATTTACGTTCGAATCAGTATTCGTCAGACGTTCCCAAGCTGTCTGCATATTACGCAAAGAATTTGTACAACCCGATGCTCTTTTCTTTTTTTTTTTTGTTCAACATAACGCTTGAAGCTAACGCCCCTATCATAGCTATAGCTGTAAAAGCGTGTGTATTAGGCATGATCATGATAAGAGTTCGATTCCCGGTCGATTCAGGAACTTTTCGTGAAGGAAACTTCCTTGACTTCCATAGGCATAGAGTATCTTCGTGTATGCCACACGATATACACAGTGCAAAATGGTCATTGGCAGAGGAAGCTGTCAGTTAACTGTATAAGCGCTCATAGAACACTGTGGAAACGCTGTGCCAATAAAAAAAAAGAAAAATTCTTGGAAACGCCCAACACTCTCTGGAACACATTCCACCCGGTTTGCCCATTCTGTCGATAGAATATCGTTTATTGTAACGAAATTCACACATTGCAAAATGAAAATACGGACTCCATATCGCAGTTTTCAGAAGCCACATGTTTATAACGACTTAATATCCCTATTATCATGTAAAAAAGTGACAAGGAAACGAATAATTATTATAATCCAGGGCTCGTTTTGTGCAACACCATAGAATGTGCGTGTTGGGGCGTGTGGTACGTTCGGAACTAAATACCATATTGAGAGCAGCTTATTTTTCCAGCAGCTTCAATAACTGCAAATTTATTAACGATTAATTAATTCATTTGTATATAAATATAAAACAATATTACATTGTAGTATAAGTTCCGGACAAGTCACCCAACAACAGCACACAATTCGCAGTTGTTCCACCTATCGCGAACTAAAATGCACTGCTCTACGTTCTCTACATCCAATAGGCAGCTACTGCGGTGCACGCTAAAACTGTTCAGCACTAAAATGTGTAAGACCTACTCATAAATGCATAATTTCCAGACCACACAAAAATGAGTAGCAGTTACACATTCTCAAAAAACAGCTCGTACACTCTTCTAGATGCGAAATGTTGATATTTTTTTGTTTTCCAAGGTCACTAGTAATCCTACCTAGATTGGCGTACAAAAATTTTTGCGATTTTAACAATTTTGCGGACACTGGAGCTGATTTTGTAAATGTGCAAGGGTTACACATTTTTGGTGTAGTCTGGAAATTATGCACTTTAGTGCTGAGCGGCGTTAGCGTGTGTACGTCGTTCTTGCTTCAGGGTTGCCAGTTCCACAGAGCCTAACGTATAGGAACTATTCGCAACATTCCCCCCCCCCCTGGAACTGGTGACAAACTGAAGTTTATCTGCTGCACAATTTTGATCCGAAACCACAATGAATTTGAGAATGCTGCGCACACGTAGTGAACCTTCTTCAGGTGGCAGCACCATACCGTCGTAGATGCGACGCGTGGTAGGTACAAGCGAGCCAATCGGTCGTCCACTGTTTCAACGCTTGGAATCCTACCTACCCATTGATAAGCTTGACTAGAATGATATCCACCGGGATCGAACAGCAGCATTTTTAACAGATGACGATTGCATTGCTTGCTGCGGCGACGACGACGACGGCGGCGGTGGCGGTGTTGCTCTTTCATCGTTGGATGTGGCTTTCGACAGGCTACCCGTATCTCTCGTGCTGCAATGGGCATTGCGTTTTGTTTCCCCTGCTTGTGTGCTGATGACGAATCAGCTGGTATTGTTTTGGTGTTTGCTCCTCTCTTTTGGGGGGACCGATAACCGATGCCGATGTTGAGTGAAACAGCAGATATCTTCATCAAGATCATTGGTTGCGAGTAATGTTCGTGAGACTGTGCTGTTTCTGGATTTGATACTCTAGTGCAGTCTTTTTGCGGCTGGGTGTCGTCGCATGGCGCATTTGGTTTTATCACCTTTACTTTGCGAACCGACTTTCCACTATATTGCCGTATCACTGCTTCTTTTCTAGCGCTGAAATCCGATTCCATTTTTCGTACAGCTTCCCTGAACTCCTCGTCGATTTTTGCTAGATCTTGCTCGTAGCGAAGCTCCATAATTTTCACCCTTTCATCGTATTGCTTCCGCCACAACTCATTCTTCTTTTCTAGAAGGGAAAGCTCTTCTTCTACACTTTCCATGGCGGAATGCTTTTTGTGGAGTACAATTTATTGAAGTTTGTTGGGGCGTGTGGTACGTTCGGAACTAAATACCATATTGAGAGCAGCTTATTTTTCCAGCAGCTTCAATAACTGCAAATTTATTAACGATTAATTAATTCATTTGTATATAAATATAAAACAATATTACATTGTAGTATAAGTTCCGGACAAGTCACCCAACAACAGCACACAATTCGCAGTTGTTCCACCTATCGCGAACTAAAATGCACTGCTCTACGTTCTCTACATCCAATAGGCAGCTACTGCGGTGTACGTCGTTCTTGCTTCAGGGTTGCCAGTTCCACAGAGCCTAACGTATAGGAACTATTCGCAACAGTGCGGTTTTGACTCATTTTGCCGTTTTTAGTCATATTTTAATACAAATCTATTTCTGCCGTTGATGTAAGGTGCTTGAGCTTGAGCATGAGCTTGATTGGCCACCCGTGGATGCTACTCCAGTATCGCCAGACCAACTACACTCACACATGGAATCAATGAAATATCTTCTGAAGACTAGACTAACAGCATTTTCAGTGTGTGAGCGTTGGTGATCTTCTATTTTGAAGACAGACTTGTTAGAATCCCAAAATGGCCGCCACAATGGCCGACTTTGGCATCTACTCACGATTTCGAGGGCACAAATCTCTTCGTAAACAAAACCAGTGCACCTGAGCTTTTTATTTTAAGCCAAGTGCGCAAGCACAGAATAATGAAAAACATTGTTGTTAGAAGCTTGCTTCTTGAGATTTGTGCGTCTGAAGTTTCGATGCAATGTTGCAGCGGGACAATGACGCCTGCCACTTCAGGTTGCAGGTCAATGTGGGGAAAGGGAAGGAAGTTATGATTGCAATCGTTTGTATCCACAACAGATCGAGTATACCTCTGAGTCTGCACAAATTCATGCGGATGTCGTAGCGCTGGTGGGATGTGGTTGGCAGATGGTTCATACATTGGTGCTTGGATGCCAGGCGTGGAATGCGGCACAGTTTGCTTTTTGCATAACTCATTGGCGTTATCTAATAGAAAAACACTGTGCTGTGGAAGTTGGTAGGAAAAGAAACGGCTTTTCAACCGTTTTATAGCGATTTAGGTTCTAGCGATGGCTATGAACATATGATTATACATGTATATGTAGAGAGGAGTAAGAAATTATATAGAAAGATGCAAAGTATGAGGAAAGGGACGGGCCAGGGTTTGAACTCAGGACCTTCTGCATACGAATCAGAAGCGTTAGCCACTAAACCATCAAGCCCGTCATTCGACAGATGAATTAATTGATTTATGGCCGATTTCTTCACCCCGGCTTAAGCGTTAAACCTGGTTTAACTATATGGGTAAGCCTGGCTTACCGGTTAAGCCGAGGCGATGAAATCGACCTTTAAGGTGCTGTCTGTAAACTACGTAGACTCGTTTTTGGCAATCTCAGAGCCCCCTTCCCCTTCGTAGACTTTTATCCATATAAATTTTTCGAAATTTGTATGAACCGTAGACTTTGGTCAGACCCCCTCCTCCATAAGAGTCTACGTAGTGTATGGACAGGCCCTAAGCTCCTAGAAAACGTCAAATACTAAATCAGAGAGGATTAGATATGGGCGTAGGAGTTCTCCATACTATTCAGATCACAAGAATGCCTGCAGGCAATCGCTTCTCCGTTGATACCGGAAATGTTGGAACAATTGTTGAAGCGATATAAAATGTGTCGGTGTAAGAACGGGATAACGATTTCTATTTTGATAAGAGCTGTGGAGAGATTCGTGAAAAAGTCTGAAGTTACACTGGAACCTCAATTTAGATAAAATCCACGTAGGTTAAAACCATTAAGTTATTAAACGCTTTAAAACGCCTCTGAAATCCCCCCGAAGCTGAGCGCAATGATCCAAACTGTATTGTCATAAACTGTAGGTTCCCTGAAGCCCCCTCAAAACGCCTCTAAAACTCGCTGAAAATCCTCTGGAGCTTTTTGAAATGCGTCCGACAACCCCCTGAAACCTCCCCGGAACCCTGTACCACATCTGAGATCCGCTGAAACCCCCCAAAACGTTAACCCAGTGTAAGTCCTCTGAATTTCCCTGAAATGCCTTGTAACGCACCTGAGCCTTTCGCCACCTCCATAAACGCCCCTGTAACACCTCTGAAAACTACTGAAAATCCTCATAATCGCCCTGATATGCCTTCGAAAAGCCTCTGAAACCCGTTCGGATCTCTTGTGACGCTCCTGAGACACTCCTGACACACTGTTGAAATGCCTCCGAAAAAAACCTGAAACCCATGGAACCACCTCTACGGCACCTGATACCCTCTGAAACCCCCGAATAAGTTCCTGTAACGCCTCTGATACCTACTAAAATCCTCTGAAACGTCCTGAAATGCAAACGCAAATCCCCAGAAATTCTCTTGGATTCCCTGTAGGACACTCCGAAACTCCGAAACTCCAAAAAACGCTCTTCAGTGCTTGAATCTGAGTGAATATGGAAAATACGACCAGTTATCAGCGCAAGCAACCACTACGGAGGAACACGCAAAGGGAGCGAACGATAACCGGACCAACTGCGACTGCTGTTCCTCATCGGTCGGTTGGCTACTAAAGCAAACTGACTGGTGATCATTCATGCTCACTTGCTGCGGCGAGTGTGAAGATGCGGCATTGGTTCAGCGGATTTATTTGTTGCTCAAACCTTGTAAAATCAATTATTTTGTTGGTATGAGAATATTGTACGTGACTATTATAATCACACTTAAAAATATTTGCGGGCTCGGCTTTTCGCGCACAGCCGACTACTCAGCAAACTCAAAAAGTGATATCTCAGTAAAAAACAGTTGCCGAGTCTCAGTAATGAACTGTCAAAGTTGCTGAGATCTCTGTATTGTTGTGGTTTGCCGAGCATTCGGCAGTGTGGATCTCAGCGAAAGTTCGAAAGAATGCTGAGATCTCGGCACTCCAGATTAAGTTGATTGATTTAATTTGAGTTTATGTCATTTGCACTGTAACAACGCACAGTGGAAAAAATGGACCCAAAATCGCAACTTTTAGAAGCCGCTGGTTTGGAAAAGCATCAAATACCTATTTCTATGTGAAAATAACAAGGAATCGAATGGTGGTAGTCTCATTTTGTGCAGACCACGGGAAAGGTCCCATTTTGCCCCATTTTGCCCTTTTTTGCACTATTTTAATGCAAAACATAATAAAGTAGCAAAGATAAACCTCTGCCGCCGACATATAACCAGGGAAAACGTTAAATACTATAGTAGAGGTTGATATCAATTGAAATGGAACATTTCCGTGCTGACCAGATCACTATAACGCCCCATTTTGCCCCACACTACTTATTAATTATGAAAAAACTAGTTTTATCCATGGATTTTCAAGCAGTTTTCGATGTTTCCATTCAAATCATAGCAATCATGATGCAAATACTCTTAAACAACTGGATAGTGTTGATTTTCACCATGACAGAGCACGAGTTGTGGCTTATTTTGCCCCAATTCTCCCTGATTTTCATGTTTCGGTGCTAAATTTAACCAAAAAGCATATGACGATCTCCTCTAACGATCTGTATCTATAAAAAAAGTTCAATATTTCAGCAGGATGATCCACAATGAGGGTGGAATATTTTCATGTTTCCCACATCACTATAATGTCCCATTTTGCCCCATATTCCTTAAAATATATTAAAATGAGTTTTTTAAGTTCTCATGATGTATTCGAAGCTTCCATGCACATCATAGCAATCATGATGCAAATACTCTTTAAAAAACTAGATAGAGTTGTTTTTCACCATGGAAGAGCACGAGATGTGACCTATTTTGCCCCAATTCACTCTAATTTTGATGTTTCGGTGTCAAATATGTCCAGAAAGCATATGAACATCTCCGCTGATGATCTTCATCCATTAAAACGTTCAATATTTTAGCAAAGATTATCCACCACGAGGGTGGAGCATTTTCAAGTTGCCCATATCACGATAATGTTCCATTTTGCCCCATATTCCTTCAAAACTATGAAAAAATAGTTTTTTCATATATTTTCAAGCTGTTTTCGAAGTTTCATGCAATAACATGAAATTATGATGCAAATACTCTTAAATAAAACTAGATAGAGTTTATTTTTACCATGGATGAGCAAGGGATGTGACCTATTTTGCCCCAATTCATTCTAATTTTCATGTTTCGTTGCCAAATTTGACTAGAAATCATATGAAGGTCTCCGTTGATGATCTACATCCATTATTATTCTAGCAAAGATTATCCGCAACGAATATGCTCTAATTTGAATCTTACAATTGAGATTCGAAAGAATTAATTGAGAAAAATTTATGAATTTAGGCAAAAAATGTCACTTTCGTTCTCTGTCGGTGTTGGAATCAGCGTTATCTAACTCCTCAAAACTATTTGCATCATAATCACTTTGATATTAAGGGAAAATTCGGAACAGCATGAAAACATATTAAAAACAAATTTTTTACAGTTTTTAAGTATTATGGGGCAAAATGGGGTATTATTGTGATATGGGCATCATGAAAATATTCTACCCTCGTTGCAGATCATCTCTGCTAAAATATTGAACGTTTTTCATGGATGTAGATTATCAGTGGAGATCTTCATATGCTTTTCGGTCAAGTTTTGCACCGAAAGATGAAACTTAGGGTGAGTTGGAGTAAAATAGATCACACTTCGTGCTTTGCCTTGGTGGAAATCAAGTCTATCTAGGACATAAACGTGGCAACGCGAATCAAGGAAACGTGTACTTGCAATTGAGTTGTTCAGGGATTTTTTTTTCTTTTATTGGTGAGAGACTGTATAAGCCTTGGACTTATTAACATCTTTATTATTCTTTATTTGAAAGACATAAAAGTAGCTCTAACAGCTATGGAGAAACATAAATTTTCATCATGTTTAAGGTATATGGGGTCTTAACAGCACGGTAATGTTCCTCCCTCATATCAAATTATCTTTTCTATAGTATTGAGCGTTTTTTAAAGATATAGATCAGCAACAGTTGCACTAATATGTTTTTTGGTCAAGTTTTGCACCGAAACATGAAAATTAGACTGAATTGCGGCAAAATAGGTCACATTCTGTGTTTTTACATGGTGGAGATCAACTTTATCTCATTCCTTGAAAGTATTTGAATCGTGATAGACATAATTTGCATGGAAACTTCAAAAACAGCTTGAAAACCTATCAAAACTAATTTTCAATTTTTTAGGGAATATGGGGTAAACAGGGACATTATAGTGATATGGGCAGCATGAAAATGTTCCATATTTGTTGCGGATAATCTTTGCTAGAATAATAATGGATGTAGATCATCAACGGAGACCTTCATATGCTTTCTGGTTAAACTTGGCAACGAAACATGAAAATTAGAATGACTTGGAGCAAAATAGGTCACATTCCTTGCCCATCTATAGTAAAAATAAACTCTATCTAGTTTTATTTAAGAGTATTTGCATCATTGCATGTTATTGCATGAAAACTTCGAAAACAGCTTGAAAATATATGAAAAAACTAATTTTTCATAGTTTTGAAGGAATATGGGGCAAAATGGAACATTATCGTGATATGGACAACTTGAAAATGCTCCACCCTCGTGGTGGATAATCTTTGCTAAAATATTGAACGTTTTTCATGGATGTAGATCATCAGCGGAGATCTGGACATATTTGGCACCGAAACATCAAAATTAGAGTGAATTGGGGCAAAATAGGTCACATCTCGTGCTCTTCCATGGTGAAAAACAACTCTATCTAGTTTTTTTAAAGAGTATTTGCATCATGATTGCTATGATTCGCATGGAAGCTTCGAATACATCATGCGAACTTAAAAAAAACTCATTTTAATATATTTTAAGGAATATGGGGCAAAATGGGACATTATAGTGATATGGGCAACATGAAAATGTTCCACCCTCATTGTGGATCATCTTCGCTGAAATATTGAACCTTTTTTTATAGATACAGATCGTTAGAGGAGATCGTCATATGCTTTTTGGTAAAATTTAGCACCGAAACATGAAAATCAGGGAGAATTGGAGCAAAGTAAGCCACAACTCGTGCTCTGCCATGGTGAAAATCAACTCTATCCAGTTGTTTAAGAGTATTTGCATCATGATTGCTATGATTTGAATGGAAACATCGAAAACTGCTTGAAAATCCATGGATAAAACTAGTTTTTTCATAATTAATAAGTAGTGTGGGGCAAAATGGGACATTATAGTGATCTGGTCAGCACGGAAATGTTCCATTTCAATTGAGATCAACCTCTACTATAGTATTTTACGTTTTCCCGGGTTATATGTCGGCGGCAGAGGTTTATCTTTGCTGCTTTGTTATGTTCTGCATTAAAATAGTGCAAAAAAGGGCAAAATGGGGCGAAATGGGACCTTTCCCGTAATCTGCACAAAACGTGACCACCACCATTCGATTCCATGTCATTTTTTACATAGAAATAGGTATTTGATGCTTTTCCAAATCAGCGGCTTCTAAAAGTTGCGGTTTTGGGTCCATTTTTTTCCCACTGTGCAACGGGATAAAATCAAATATATTGATTGTCGTGGGGTCTCTAGTTAGCCTAGTGGTTAAGGCTATGGATTGCCAATCCGAAGGTGGCGGGTCCGATTCTCGTTGCGGTCGGGAAAATTTTCTCGACTCCCTGGGCATAGTGTATCATTGTGTTTGCCTCACAATATACTAATTCATGTAATGGCTGCCAAAGAATTTATTAATTAATAACTGTGGATGTGCTCAAAGAACACTAAGTTGGAGAGAGGAAGGCTAACTTCCAGTGAGAACGTCGAGTCATACAGAAGAAGAAGAAGAAGATTCATTGCCGTATACGTCGGCGAAGAGAATGATTCAGAGAGCCATCACGCTGCTGAATCGTTTTTCACTCTCAGTAATAAATGTGATTGTTCCTGTTCTTACTTGCTTCTGAAGTATGTTAGCCAATGAAGGCATGTAGCTACCGCTCTGTATTGAGATGCGCCGGTCAAAGAAGAGAAAATTTTGCTTCGTCTGGGAATAAACGCTTCATTTTTCAAGCACTGACGCTCTTGTTGTAATGCTTCCGTAACCCGCTAAAAATCCTCTGATTCTTGCTGAAATGCCTCCGTAAGCCCCATGACATCCCCTCGGACCAGCTGTAACGCACCTGAGGCCCACCGAACCCCCTCTGACGCCATGGAACTTCCGAATTTCCCCTCTGCCAAAAAAGCCTCTGAAATTGCCCTGAAACCGCCGTAAAACTCACCTGAAAGCCTTGAAGCCTTCTAAAAATCCTCTCAAACCTCCTGAAACGATCGGAAATGCCTTGAAACGCCACTGATCCGCCCTCTTCCTCCTGAAACTTCCTTGTAAGCTCTCTGGAAACCCCGCATTACGAAACCTAAAAGGGTCCTCTCCTAGCCACCTGCTCTACTCGAACTTCTTTGTATTTTAATATCCATTTAGGTAAACATTATATGTTGGCAGTCCCGTACCTAGGGAATTTTCGATGAATACTCACACGAATCCTTGGAGGAGGAATTTCCTGAGCAATATTTTGAGGAATTCCTGGAACAATTCCTTGAACATTTTCAGGACGAAATCATTGAAAAAGAATCCGAGGACAAACCCTCAAACCCTGAGGGAATTCTCTGTAGGAATTTTCTTGAGGAATTCCCATTGTCTTCGAGTGGGTCAGAGAAGTCCCTATCGGGCCTGAATTTTATTTGCATATCTCACCAAAATCGTGCATGAAGTTCTTTGTACCCTATCACATCGTGGTGGTGAAATTCGAAAACCGGTAGTGCACGTAGCCCTGAACAATATTGCCTTCCTTTCAGGATTGAAGGTCGTGGAATATCTCACCGAATTTGTACCATAAGTAAGTATGTAAACTAGCACCACGTGATGGTGACGTTCAGAACTGGAAATACTAGTAGTTCTGAACATTCATGACCTGGAAGTACTCGTAGTCCTGACAACTTTGCCGAAGATCGTACCTTCACTAATCGTACCTTCCTATCTGGCTTCAATCTTATGATATATCTCACAAAAGTCGTACCGTAAGTAACTGTGTACACTAGCGCCACGTGGTGGTGACGTTCGGAACTGGAAGTACTAGTATTTCTGAACAAATTTGCCGAAGATCCTTCTTATCTGGCTTAAATTTCGTGCTATAACTCACCAAAGTCGTACCAGAAAACACTATGTTCACTAGCGCCACGTGATGGGGAAATTCGGAATTATGAAATCCAGGAAGTGGTTGTTGTTCTGAACAACTTGGCCGAAGACAGAATGCTGCTATTTTGTCGAGGTTCCGAGAGCACTCGCTACCAAGACATGGTACTTATAACCAATCTGGGAACAAAACGGAACCCGAAGAAGTTTAAAATGTGGAACTAATGTATTCGCCTGGTTCTCACCGGAAGCTGCATGAAATTCCAAATCGGCTTTCATTGCACCTTTGTAGGGAGGATTCCGATAACGCAGAAAGATTGAAATTTGGTTCACAAACCCTGTTGGTATAAGCAGTGTTAAAACTGTTATTTTAATATGTAAACTGCGGTTGCACCTGAAGAAGGCTGTTACTATCATGTGACCTTAAACCATTATTAAACCATCACTGCAACGTAAACGGCCTCATGAACTGTACTGTTAAACTTGGGAGCCTCTATTCCATACTGTACTGTGCAGAATTAAACTCGTTGAAAATAAATCGCAGCGGAAAGGGAGTGGAAATGATCATGCCGTCATGCTTCTGCCTATGGATCATTATCGTGCCAAGCGAAGCTTGAGTTCTACTTTTCCTAGCAAGCACGGACGGACGGACGGCCCAGCTTGAGCCTAGAATGGGAAGACTTCCTGCCCTGCTGCTACCATGACGGACGACTCGTCATAATTTATCTTCCTCCCAGACACACAGAGAGACCAAGACACGTCGTCCGAGCGAGAAGTTGATTACACTGAGCCATATTTCACGGTGTTCGAACGCCAATTTGCCTACCGTCTAGAACAACTGTCACGATCAACTCCGGCAGAACAGCAAACGTCCACCAAACGGCTAGACACTCATTTGGCAGGCAAATTGCTGGGATGCCTTATTTGGACACAAAGTCGATCGCTTTGCGCACTTTAAACCGTTGCTGCGCTGTTGTTTATCGACGCCTCGTTGACCGTCTCTGGCAGCGTGCAGCGGCTGCTGCATTCATACACGAATCGACATTAATCGTTCATTAATGAACCCCCTGATTGTCTGATTTGACGTTGCATGTGGTCACCACCTAAACTCCATCCATTCAAAAAGAACACACAGGAAACAGTGCACTGTGGTGAGGAGGGACTTTCCGGTCAATTGAAATCTCGTTGGTAATTACCTCCGCCGTCGTCCAAGTCTCGCGCGATCTTTTCATTTACCGAGCTGGCTGACAGCTGTTTTTTGACAAGCGTGGAGAACTATTATAGGTTTGGACTGACGCGACGACGCGACACGGGTCGCGTTCTTGAACGTGAACATGTCGAACCTGTCTCGTGTCCGTGTGCGCCTGGATAGTGTGTGAATAGTGCCCTGCTGGCACGGTGTGATGCAAGGTGCTGCGCTGGGTAATTTCAAGGTCGCAGTGTGGTGCCGTTACGGCTGGTGGTGCGGCGGTGGCTGCAGCAGAGCAGTTAGTAGGGGATGCTAGATTTGAGACGATAAATGGAGTGAAAGATAATTGTACTTGCACGCGAGAAAATTTACGGAGTTGGTGAATACATAAACTGTGTCACTTGCAATAGGGCTGTATCATGAACGAACCTGAGTGATTACGTTCATCAGGTGTATGCGTAAACCAAATGTGACCTAGATTTAAGTAGTTAGCATGGTTCTGTTCTTATTACTCTGTATTGCAAATCACTCATCATTACTTTAATGTCTTAATTTCAACTGTAGCCTTACATTTTCTTGCTACTTAAGAGTGAACTTAATAGGGGCCTGTCCATAAACTACGTAGACTCTAAGGGGGGGGGGGGTCTGGCCAAAGTCTACGCTCCATACAAATTCCGAAAATTTTGTATGAACGAAAGTCTACGAGGGGGGAGGGGGGGGTCTGAGATGGCCGAAAAAAAGTCTACGTAGTTTATGGACAGCGCCTAGGCATTTCGTGCAAAAGTTTTCAAAAGGCTGATTGTGGGCCTCTTAAACAACTTTATTTGCTAATTAAGATGTCAACCAGTATATGAGATGAGCTAAAGCTAATGCTGCTGAAGGGCTTATATTGGTGGAGCATTAAATGCACGTGTATTTTTCAAGGCATTGCTGAGGGTAATGTTAGATTTTCGGCCGATTGATGACCCTTTCGTTATGCGAATCTGATATTTACTATTTTCAGGAAAAATGAAATAGCAGACGCGCGTATCATGCCTCGAGCATGTGCGCTTGTCACAACTCCATCGTCGCTAAACTCGTCTCTATTAAGTTAACAATTTGCCGCCATGTTGCAGCCGTCAGTAAGGATCCGTGGTAGACGAATTTTCACATTATTCCGAACGAATCCCAGTCTATTGTGACATTACTACCTATGCGGATCCGGTCGTGCTCGGTTCCGTCTACCAGCATGTACCTTGGAATGCACTTTGTTTTTGACGCATTCACCACCAGTCCGACTTTGTTGCTTCACGTGTCAGGCAGGTGTACAGCTCTGCCACCATTACAAATGTTCTGGCGTTAATGTCCATTTCTTTTGATCAATTATAACCCTTATATTAAAGCTCCATTGGTAAAAATTTGAGTGAGATCGAATAAATTTCTGAAAATTATAGAACTTTTAGTAAAACTTATAAGACTTTTGAACACATTTTAAAATATTATATCTCAATATGTACTTGATGAAACTTTTTCACTTTTTTTTGTATTACAGCTTATACCTAAGACTTTCATATACAGTTTCGGTATGAAAAATCTGTATATGTTCAGAGTGTCATTTGGTAATGTATCATATTTTGATCAATAAAAGTGCCAAGTGTTTTCAAATTTTTTAAACTCTGTTAATGTTTTTAAACAGGACCTACTACACTACACATGAAGAGTAGGTCTTATGGATTTTTCGTTCAGTCAATGCACTTTAACTGGTGAGAAACGTTTGGCAGATTATATTTGCAAAATATAGCCGAGGCGGTAAACGCACGGGTATTCAGCATGACCATGCTGAGGGTGACGGGTTCGATTCCCGGTCGGTCCAGGATCTTTTCGTAAAGGAAATTTTCTTGACTTCCTTGGGCATAGAGTATCTTCGTGCCTGCCACACGATATACACATGCAAAATGGTCATTGGCAGAGGAAGCTCTCAGTTAATAACTGTGGAAGTGCTCATAGAACACTAAGCTGAGAAGCAGGCTTTGTCCCAGTGAGGACGTTACGTCAAGAAGAAGAAGAAGAAGAAGAATTTGCAAAATATGGTAAATTTTTAAACATCGCCATCTACATAATCACATTTTTAATATTTTTTGTAGTGAATATAAAACCCCAAACATAGCTGCATATGGATGCCTTCAGTGTAAGATGTAACACAGAAAAAAATGAAAAAAAAAATCATCGTGTACATATCGAGATATGTTTTAAAAATGTGTTCAAAAATCTTATAAGTTTTACTAAAAGTTCTGTAACTTTCAGAAAATGTATTCGATTTTACCAATGGAGCTTCCCGAGCAGAGGGGAATGTCAAATTAATAACTACGAAATTACAAAACCTGTTTTTATATCTCGTTTTGTTATTATTGCATTATCAAGGTATATCGTTTCCATAATATGATTTGTTGGACAATCTTGTTTTGTTATGACCAAGCTATTGGTATACAGCCATTAAATAACATTTCAATATTACATTTTGTTGTGGAACAGGTTTGGTTATTATTGTATTATTGAGAGTGTACAAATACTTTATGCTATTGCTATCAAAACTTAAACAAGTTTTGAAATAAATCCTTCGTTATTCAACAACGTTATTTACAGTATTTCGCGAATTATGCTTACGGTATCTCATTTGATAAGAGGTGTGGTATATTACGTGACATGGAGGTGCTGTAATGTGTACAAAACTAAGTCCCTGCTGGGCGCCGCGAGGTTTGAAATTGACTGAGTTGTAGCTGAAAAGTTCCCAAAATATCAGCCACTGACCAAGTGGCGCAGCACCCTACATACATCAAAACGAGAACATAGCAGACGATATTGAAGGTGGGGTTTGAAAGCGACGTTCCAGATTCCGCCTTTGACATTAGAATTCAATGACAAAAATGTCAAACTTATTGAGTAAACTTGTTTGAACGAAGCTAATACAGACAGCTGAATCAAACATTGTAGATGGTTTTGAGTGGGATTTTTCAGAAATATTTTGTATTTTCACATGTTTTCCCTGTCGTTCCGAAGGATGAAGTCGGATCTACCTATTTGTGGTAAAAGATTACATGAATAGTAGAAAATAAGCCTATGAGGGAAGAGAGAAACTGAAGTTCGCAGTGATTGTTTCACCATTCTAACATGCTGGTCTAAATATGTATAGCATTCTCAGCCAACACGAAGTCTTATATGACGTAGAAAAGGATGCTAATGTGGAGGCCATATGCGTACATGCTTTCATTTAACCACGGGTAAAAAGTACGCATATCGCCTCCATTTTAGCATCCTATTCAACAGCATGTGCGATTGTTTGATATCATAACTAATTTTGCTTTCGGGATGTTATCAATAACTCTTTAATATCAAAATTTGTTATTGAAATATTTCCCAAATTCACTGTTATTAAGTTGTTATTGACACTAACAAAACATGTTATTAAATTGTTTTTCCAGGAACAAATTTTTGTTATGTGACTTGTTATTTTGCCGCTTATGACAGACAAGTTTATAACTCAATATGTTATGTTAATAACATAAAAATAACTGATTCCATTATGCAGTTATTTTGCCAAAATAACGCTTTTTGTTATGCTGTTGTTATTCTCTTCTGCTCGGGTTTAATATATAATTCAGGATTGGTAAAAATTTCATCGTTTTTGATTGACGCATAAAAAAGTTATAAACATTTGAATGACAAATTATTTTGACAAAAAATTTACTGTACGGACAATTGTTTGATACACTGTATGTTATGGTATGGGGAATAAGAAATTTTTCTTCCTCTTTTCTAGGAATCACCCCTTTAATTTTTTCGATATTGTTGTGCCCACAGAAGAAAAACTTTCTTCCCGATATTTAAATTTTTATTTGCGCTCCTATTCCAAATTAGCATTATGATTTTGGACGGGTGAAAGAGCCTCCTATATTATCTTTAGTTTTTTTTGTTTTTTAATGTATTTAAGACACTGTGAGTTTTCCGTTTATTGCGCCCTTACACGTGCAACCTGTATTGTTGGGACTTCTTCTAGGGATTTCTTCATAAATCCATACACATAAGATAAATATTTCAGTGATTTGTTCAGAAATTTATTCATGGATTACCCACTAAGTTCATCAAAGTTTTATTCGAAAAATATCCTCAAGGATTTCTTTAATTTCCCATTTCTTCAGAAATTTCTCCAGCGATTCTGCCATGAATGTCTTCGAATATTTCAATGAGAAATCCTATATTTTCCTTTGATTCTTTTAGAAAATTCGTAGTTTCGTTCAGAATTTTCTCAGAAGTATGCTTAAGATAACCCTTGAAGTTAATTCAGGAACTTTTTTTTTATAAAACCTTCCCTGGATTACCTTTTCGCCTTTTCTGTACACGTGCCTGCAAGGATTCTTTCAGAAATAACTACAGCAAATCGGTCTTAAAACCTAAAAAGGTTTCTTTCAGAAACTTCTCCGACTATTTTCTTCTCTAGTTTTTTTTTTTTGATTTCCTCTCCAAGAATTCTTTTAGATAGATTTGTATGGGTTCATGTGAAGTTTCACAGAAAATAGATTCATGATACTTTCTTGGGATTCGTTCAAAGAATTCATTGGAAACCTCTCCAGTGATTTCATTAGAATTTCTTAAAGGGATAACCCTCCAAAGTTGATTCTATAAAAATCTTCTGTTCCTTAAAAAAATCCAAATAGTCCTTCAGAAATTCGTTCATACATTTTTTCAGGAATTTCACCAGAGATTTGTTTAAGAATTCCATGGAACATCACCACATGAATGTGTTGAGAAATTCCTCCGGAGATTCCTGCAGGAGAGATTTCTCTGAATCTCCTCCAGATATTCCTCAATGTCTTATTCCAGAAATTCATCCGTTACTCCCTCTAAGGATATCTCTAATAATTTCTCCACGGATTCATTCAAAAAATATTCAAACACAATTCCTTAGAAATTCCTTTCAAAAGCTTTTCATAGGAATATTTTCAGACGCTTCTATGCGCTTTTTCAGGTATTCAGATTTTCTTTTCAGTAATTCAATCACAGATTTCCCAAAGAATACTTTTGGGAAATCCTCTTAGAATTTTATAAAAGGATTTTTACCTGTCTATTCCTCAATATTTTTCAAAAAAAATCGCTTGAGATTTCTTCAAGAATTTCCCTAGGCTTCTTTCGGATACTTCCCAAGACATTCATTCAAAAGTACTTCCTAAGAATTCTACAGGAGTTTTACTGAAGATTTTTTCACTCACAGAAATTCTACACCCAAATGTAATGGTTCGCTGAAGCGCACTAATACCTAATAATAGTTTATGCTAATACGTTAATAAAATAGAAGGTTCAAGCTGACACTTCTGAGGAGAATCCACCTTTCGAGTACGGAGCTCCTGAAGGTTTCTTTCAGAACTTCCTGTAGGGATTCCTTCTGAAATTCATTCGAGGAGATATTTTTATCTCCAGAGACGTCTTCGAAATTTTAGGAATTTCCTATGAAATTTTATCATGTGATTTGTGGAGCGGACCTGGTGTGATGATTAGATCACTTGACTTTTACGCCGAGGTCCTGGGATCAAATCCCACTCCCGACAAACTCAAAAAGTGTAAGTTATTCCTTCGGAAAAAGTGATTTCCTAAAGTTCTTTCAGTTAGTTTTTCAGAAATTCATCTAAAAATTTCTACTTCGAAAATTCTTCTCAGGGTTTCTCAAAGAATTGCTTGAAAGATTTCAGAAAACTTTCAGAAATCCCTGAAGGCATTTCTTAGAAAGAAGAAAGATTTTCTTAAACATATCTGTGTCATTTAAAAGTATTTACCATTTCATTAAAAAAAACTATCAGAATCTTCGAAAACGCCTTCAAAACCCCTCCCTTGTGCACGGGCTTGACCTGACAGAACTGTAGAACTTAAGTAATATTTTAAAAATAATAAAGCAATTAATCTGAAAAAAAATTAAAATCTCATCGGATTTATAAAAGAATTTCTAGCAAGACCAGATATTTTGATAAATATTTTTTACTGCCTTCTCAAAATGCAAAATCCAGCCAAAGGGGGGGAGGGAGACAGAAAGTCAAAATTAAATTTGTATCAGCCTATTTAATTTTAAAAGTACCGTCAAACGGGGTTACTTGCAACAGGGGTGTAACTTGCAACACGATGACGTACATTAAATGTAAACTATTTTCTCATCATAATGAAAGCTAGTATGCTCCACTATTTCTGTTATCGAGATTATGCATACCAAAGATTAATTCAGTGGAAAAATCAGCTTTGTTACTTTGTTTATTGTTTAGCTACACTGTTAAAACAGTTTGCTCATTTTATGCCGTAAAAACAAGTATGGAAATCGTGCTTAACCTCTCTCCTATGGTAAGTGCAATAAGTCTGACGACCTTGCGTGCAGTGAGGGTACCTAATAGAAAGCTTAACTAATCAATAAAAGTTTAATAAACTTTTCGACTAAGTAATGTAAAAAATCTTTATCATATTCGACAACCACTATGGGGTTACTTGCAACACTTAAAATTGATAAAAATGTCTAGTATTTATTTTCATTTCACGATATTTAGAATAGAAGTAATCGAAATGAATCATGAACTAACTCCGTAACGCGCTTATTTTCGAATGTCGACTCAATTATTACAGTTTTTGCACGTGACCTTCAAACATTGTTAAGGATTGCTATATTTTGAAATTTTATTCTTGTTTCATCTTGTTGAAAGCTGAATTTAGTTTATGGGCGTTTCAAAACAATCACCAACATCAATTTTGGGTCTATATTGAGCAAAGTATTTCAGTGGAATGCCCAAATGAACGGCTTAGATAGTTATTTACAAAGTTAAATGGGTGTTTAAGTCATGTTATTTTAGCTGAAGTAGCCAAACACAACTGCAAACTGAAAATTATCTATACATGACTTACTCTACTGTTCATGAAATGACATTTTGTAAGTAGTACTAAGTCACGAGATCCATATTTATTTTATAAAAATGCAGTGGCATACGTGGGACCGCGCATAACTTGCGAATTGGGTCCGATTTGGGTCGTCTGAGTTTTGTTCTGTTAGTTTTCACCCAAGGAAGGTTTATGAGGCATAAAACATTGAAAAATTTAGAGTTTTTTTTTTTTGAAAATCGGGTTTTCGTACATTTTGAACGGGGACCTGAACTTGGAACGTCAAAAAACGCAGTAGGCAAGATAAAGTTTGCCGGGACACAGCTAGTTTATTTTATATTTGAGGGACGTGAGATCTGTTGTGAAACGATATACTCTTGTTTGTAAGACATATCAATTTGTTCGTTAAAACTGATATTTCAGCTGGCAAGTGTACATCTTTTCAATGCATTTTTCATGCATTACATCAAAACTTATGATACGACCAAGTACTAGAATGTTAGTGCAGTTTAATGGTAGCTAACTTAGCTTTACGTCATATGTTGCAAGTTACCCCACAGATGGGGTAACTTGCAACAAGCATGTATTTCGCACCTCCTGATTGGGTGGAAACGTATTTTGGTAAATCAAGTACTACATAATATTCTACTCGTAGTAATTAGTGTACACGATGCTTTACAATATATTTTAAAAGTTCATATTTTCAATGATATTGCGTCAAAGTCAAAAAGTGTTGCAAGTTACCCCATTTGACGGTAGCCATAAAATTATGAGTTTTGGATATGCCTGTAATAAAACCGTAATAAAAATGAAACAAAATCTATAAGCAATAGAATTGCTACTTAAGAGAATCCTCCGCAGATATACATAGAAAAAAACTTGAAAATTTTTATGTAAAATGCTAAGAAATAGGTTCTGTAGTAATTTCTGCATGAATTGTTGAAAATCTTGAAATTAAAAAAATATGAAGTAATCCCTGATGGAAGTCCAAATAAATCTGAAGCAATTCCAGGATGAATACCTGAGGGAACTTTTGGGGAAACCGTTCGAGGAACTTCCAGAAGAATCTCTTGCAAATACATGCTCTAGAGAATCACTGAAAAAATGGAGTAATACCTAAAAGAATCTCTGGAAAAACTTAGGTCATAATTTCTGAAAAAGTTTTTGAAATAAAATCATAATTGAAGGGCCAAGAATCAAAGGGGTGTAAGTGACCATTTTGTCGATTTTGAGCTAAGCTTATCAAAAAATTTATCAGGTTTCAAGCTCTCAGGAATTTTTTTAGGATGGTTTTTACGATGATTAGAAAAATTACAATAAATCGTAGAAAAAAGGGCAGATTTTGAAACTCCTTTCATTTTGTATGGGATGTAAAATTAATGAAAAACTCTAAACTTCATTTACCCGAAAGTGGGTTTTTGTCACTTACACTTCTTTGCTTCTAACCCTCTCAATTTCTAAAATAAATCCCTACAGGAATTTCTGAAGAAAAAATCCAAATCTTTGTGAAACAAAATCCTCCTGGAGTTGCAGCTTTCACTGAAATATTTGGAGAAATTCCTAAAAACCTTTGGAGAAAGTCCTATAAGATTTTTTCGACAAATGTCTGGAAGAATTTGCAAAGAAATCCCAAAGAAAAACTCCTGGACCGCCCGCGCTACGATTCTTCCAAAACCACTCAGCACTCCTCGTCGAACCGTTCGTTTCCCTCGGCCCCTTTCTACGTACCCGATGATGGTGCTCTCGGCTGAATCGTTGATGGCTGCTTTCACTGTAGTCCAGCAGTCCTCTAAAGGGCCTGACCATTCATCATGCTCGCCCTGATCTGACAGTTCTGCTTCGAGATTCTGCGAATATGGTGAGACGCCATCCGGTTGCTGATCCAGATTGCACCGTAGCGGTCGCCGGTACCGTACATTGTTGATACACAGGTTGACCATCATCAGAGAGTGCTACGACAGGCTCTCGCGTCGTTTTTGTCACAGAAGTTCCGTCCGTCAATCAGAACGTGTGAGCTTTGAATTTGGTGAGTTCGTTCCATGTAAATTTATCACTATTTTATGGGGCAGAAGGAGGAAGTCGTGTTTACCATGTTCAAATCACGGAGGCAATCTTCGCATTTTTTTGGGTTGCAATAATGATTAACGATATGATAATTGAATTTTATTGGCTTTTCTCGGTGAACTTAATACTACTCAAAGAAGGAGAGAGTAACGAAAGTAATGAAAGAAACGGTGGATAGAATCGCAAGTGTGCGACGAGAGAAATTGAATAGAAGTTGAAAATTAACAGAGGGCCATAATTGAACAACACAATCACAACGACGACCCCTTTGCCTAACGTTCTCTGGTTGAACGGCTAGGTACTAGTAGTTTGATGATGACTACTAGCCTAGCCTGTCTAGGGCTAGTAGTCATCATCAAACTACTAGTACCTAGCCGTTCAACACGAGAACGTTAGCCAAAGGGGTCGTCGTTGTGATTGTGTTGTTCAATTATGGCCCTCTGTTAATTTTCAACTTCTATTCAATTTCTCTCGTCGCACACTTGCGATTCTATCCACCGTTTCTTTCATTACTTTCGTTACTCCCTCCTTCTTTGAGTAGTATTAAGTTCACCGAGAAAAGCTAATAAAATTAAATTATCATAAAGTCATGCGAGCCCATATAGCCGAGGCGGTAAACGCACGGGTATTCAGCATGACCATGCTGAGGGTGACGGGTTCGATTCCCGGTCGGTCCAGGATCTTTTCGTAAAGGAAATTTTCTTGACTTCCTTGGGCATAGAGTATCTTCGTGCCTGCCACACGATATACGCATGCAAAATGGTCATTGGCAGAGGAAGCTCTCAGTTAATAACTGTGGAAGTGCTCATAGAACACTAAGCTGAGAAGCAGGCTTTGTCCCAGTGAGGACGTTACGCCAAGAAGAGAGAGAGAGAGAGAGAGAGAGAGAGAGAGAGAGAAAGTCATGAGGTGATTAAACCTAGAAAGTAATAATGATTAACGATTGAATCTGCTCCAGCAGCCTGCAATGTGATTGATGCACTCTCTGAAAACAAACCATTACAAGGACAATTTAACACTTTGTTATAAGAATGGCAAAACGTGCAGTGGCGATGGCTTTTCATCACATCATATCACAATGTTTTCCAAAATCCTCATTACAAAGATAACAAGCCGAAAAAAAGAACAAATTCTTCCACATGATAAACGGTATGAATAAAAAGAGTATTGAAATATGAATAACTTGATAGAAGGAAAGGAAAGGATCGATGTATCATTTTTTATGTGAGTGACAATGCTGTAGTGTCTTACTTGTGCGGTATTGTGGTAGTGAAGTAATACCGGTGCACCCACAAGCTGAAAGTCTTGCTAATTGAAGAAATAAAAAAAAATCTTGCAATCATTTGCAAGATCGGAATTCCCCATTGCCAGTTGAAGATTTCCATACAAAGGGAATTCCTCTCCAAGTTCTTCTTCTTTGCATATATACCGCGGATTTATAATGCAACGATCTGGAAGAAATGACTGCGAGAAATATTATTCATTATTTTTGCCACACGGTTGAACCGTTACCACATTCATCACACCTGGATGACTAACATTCAGCATAAAGTGGCATAATGTGCAGATCGCGCCCGTCCGTCCATTCACCCCTCCTATTTTTAAACGTCTGCTAGACAAGTAGTCGCCGTCCAAATTAGAGAGAGGATCGTCATTTCCTTCACCAGCCAATTTGCCAGCGCTAACGGATCGCGAAAAAAGCAACAGGCCCACCGGCCACCGCCACTTGCTTTACGACATGACGGATCACCTCATTGACCATTCATCACTTGGGCATCTAATTTGTTGATATTTTGGAGAAGAAATTTATCGTTTAGCTGTCCCGCTGGCGTTGACTAAGGCTAAGGCAGTGAGGGCGGTGGCTGCTGGCTGCTGAATTATTCGGCAGCTATTAAAGGCGTGGCAATTATTCGGACCACTTTCGAGTTTAACTGCTCAATTGGTTGAGGAATTTCGGACAGTTTCCTCTCCACTACGATGAGTACCCACTGCCCAGCCCAGTCGGTACGGCGATGGGGCGAATGAACGGGCGGCGTAAAGTCAATGTAGGAAACCGTTCTAATGAATGGCTACTGCCGAAAAAGTTGATGAGCTGGCTTACAAAAAGAGCTATGCAATGATAAATGGTGTGAACATGGGTGAGATTGACAGCCCGTGAAAAGAACTTTGAATTGTTGGCGGCGAGGCGGTTTAACTACCAAAAGGAGATTGCCGATTTGTGGGTTTAGCTATCGAAAGAACTAGGTATACACCTAGGTAGCGAAGGTGGTTAGTCGCGATCAACCGCGGATTCCGTTTGCTTCTGGCTAATGGTAGACGGAAAACAATAATTTCACGGTCGACGTGGCTTTTGAAGCATTTGTCACTTGTCGGATAATTGATTTACAACGGTTCAGTTCAGCAGCAAAGTGGTTTGCGGTATTTGCTGTGCGCATTGTGCAATTTTATTGTTCGACTAGAATAATAAATCCTGTTTCACAGCATTAGGAAATTAGATCAACGCGAGAGATGGAGAGCTACACTTGCACACATTACAAAACGGGATGAATATCTTGTTCAGTATACATTGAAAATTATTTTATCAAAGCTGTATTGAAACAATTATAATTCATAGACAGTTTTCTTTATACATCCGAGCAGAAGGGAATAACTGCATGCATGGAAATGCTTTATTCTGGCAAAATGACTGAGCAATTCTGTTTTGCCATGACATAACATCACAGACAAACAGACATATTACTTAGAAGAAAATTGCTTCAAAAACATCGTTTGGCATCTCACTAGCACCCTCTATAATGCCCAATCCGAAGCATTCATTTGCAGGTGTTGTTTCCCTCGACTAGATGTAACAATTTTGCAGGTGATGACTCCCCCGTGGCGTCATCCATTCATAAAACATGAATGAAGGTTCATGATTGAGTCATTTTATGTAAACATTGTTCGGCGTCGCGTTCATTTCTCTTCAAAATTGAGAGGTGATGTAGGCACAATAGCGCCACCATGACACACGCGAGCACAGTCCGAACCACACTTTATTTTCAAAATGACCGTTGAATCGTGCGATGATTTCGATTTGAGTAGTATGTCTGTTTGTCTGTGATAACATGACATATGTTATGTTTTAAACTTATCAACTTAACAAAAGCTGAAAATTATAGGTTAGATTTCCGGTCAGTTTTTCAACTTTCGTTGTGTTAACCTTGTGTTTATTACTTTCAGATAAAATAAATAGTCAGACTCGCGTATCATGCCTCGAACATGTGTGTTTGCCACAACTCAATCGTCGCTACACTCGTCTCTAAACTAATTACTAGAAATGTATATATTCATTCATTTCATTTTTTTAGCTCAATATCAAATTCATGTTAACACTGTATAAACAATTTGCCGATATTGTGCATACAATTTTTTCATGTTTAAAAAAATTCATTTCTAATTTAGCATTTCAATGAGAATACACTAAAAACGCATGCATTACATGCAAAAATTCCCTTCTTATTATTACAGTATGACCCATAAAAAATGCGACAGTTTTCAAAGCCATCGTTCCCCTACTTCGAACCGATTAACCTTGCATATATCTATTGGATAGTATAGTAAAGCCACTAATCTGATAATGGCATAGGAACATTGACAGATTTCATTCACATACCTTTGGAAATATAACGTTGAACATATGGATGTCAAAATCGTCCACGCCCAGAGGCCGTTTTTTAAGGATTTAATTTTCTTTCAATTGCTTTCAGTCATATTCAATCAAATTTTATTTTCAAAATAGTACTTTCATAGCTGGACAAGGTCATCAGGAGTTCGTTGATTCGTCGGACAAGAACGAAAAAAATATTATCTTATAAATTATGAGACATTTTCTAAAAATTGAAATACTTGACAAATGATATTTTTTTAGAAAATATTATTGTTCCGTACCGGAAGAAGTTTATTACGCTGCAGTAATCCTTTTCAAATCGAATTTGTAAAACACTATTTTGTATTAAGACCTTTTCGTATGTCACGCTTGGTTTAGGTCCTTTTCGTATGTTATTCTGAATGTTTATAGAACGCGCGCGTCTTCTTACTCGCTCACTCACATGTCGATTTTGTAAGCAATGAGTGAGAGCGCTGATCGCCAGTCTGACGGTTTGACAGTTGGAACAGGTAGCACCGATATGATAGTAGGCGACGGTAAGCACCAACCACGAAAGCTCCCGAAAGTTCTGGATGCACGCTAACTGGAAGATACCCGAAAGTTCGAGAAGTACCCAAAGTGGGTATAAATAGCGCAGTGCAACCAGACCGCAGTTCAGTTTTATTTCAACCGTGAATTTAATCGGATCAAGTGTAAGAAAAGTGAAATACAGAGAAAGTACCAAGTGAAAGTAGTAGTGTTTCTATTCCAAGTCCAAGTGCTAAGACCAAGTAAAGTGTTCAAGTGCTCTCCAGTAAGGAAATCGTCCCACACGTTCAAGAAGTATTTCCAACCCAACGGTTTCCTTACATCCCAACCATATACAGTCCACTGCCAAGAAGAGAGTCGTCCACCAAGTCTACGAAGTTCCTCCTATCCAGCGATCTCTCTTCTCCAATTCCACCAGCCAGTGTGGAACAATTATGTTCTAAGCATGAAATTATTTTTAAGTACTTAGTATATATACCTATTATAAAGGTAGGTTTATGAGCCTTCATCGACAAAACATTGTTTTGAAAAATGTCCAAACAGTGTCAAGTTTTTTATCAACTTATCTTGAATACGGTTGTTAATATGTAGCACTTCTTTTAGTTTTTGTTTCCTAAACATTCGAATTTTTTTTCAAAATATATTCCAAACGTGGGCGTATTTGCGAGTACACATTTCTTCATGGTTTATATGTGTTTGAAAGTTTTTATCTTAATTCATTTTGCTCTGAAAATTAGAGGAAAACTTGATTTTTTTTAGAAATTGTTAACAATCATACACGTAACCAATGAATATTTTGATAAAAAAAATTAGAGATCCTGTATGACCTCCTTATTGTATCCTAATCCAAAAAAGTTGAGTTCATTAGAATTATTTCATTAAAAATCAACAAAGACCGCAAAAAATGGAGTGTCGCATTTTTTATGGGTCAAACTGTATATTAGTCGCTTTTATCGCACACCAGGATATATGTAAGACGGGTATACAGATAGCATGGTCGTGTGCGTGGCCGGCGGCTGGTGAATTTTTCCGTTTTTCGGTGAACTTTCTGAGTTTCTTATTCTTTTTCCGTTCTTTCGGTTCACGATTGGAATTTATTATGGAAACTTTTTGCACCATAAAACAGAAAATTTCTTCCAATGTGCAAATAAATTAGGAAATTGTAGGGCAATTACTTGCAAGCATCCCTCTGATGTGATCTGGTAGCAAATACTGTCGATGTTTGCTACTTTTCAGTGATGTTTCGACACTTTCAGAAAACTCACTAACAGCTGGTCGGGTTTGCCATAAGAAATTTCGGCTCAACTTCGGGTCTCTTCGGGTAAATTTTTTTCGTTGCTAACGAAAAAATTCTCACGCATACCTTAACGTTCGTGTACAATTTCCCCCCCTGATCGCACACTATCAATCTTCACCAGTCATTTATTCGCTTGCGATCCAAACGAACAGCAACGAATATCAATGTCAAGCAACTGGGATTCCTTCAGGTATTGCATCCCACTGGTGATGGGGTTGCGTGTTCGATCACGACCGCCCGTTCTGCTACATCTTTCTCGTTTCGCTTGAGCAAAGAGGAGTGGATATAAATTTAGTGAGGCGAATATACCGATCCTTGTATCGGTTTCTGATGACATCTTCGACATAGCTTGGTATTCGAGATGAGTGAGGATAAATGAGGATCGAACATTTTGCTGATTTTGAAAAGAACAGATCGCTTAATTTGTGGTTTCGATTTGTTAGCAAGATGGTTCGCGACGAATGTGAACTCATTTCGCTGCGGACTCCAGTTCAAGCCTTTAGTTTTCAATGAAAACTTTTCATGACTCCTCCGCAGCCGCAAGCCAAATTCATTAGCTCCTCACGATCAGATTTCAGCATTCCAATAATGGTTTCGACTATTGTATTAGCCTGGATAGGATGTCGTTGATGTAGCAATTATCTCGGATGATATTTGCAGCGATGGGGAAGGAGTCGGCATCGTCGATAGTCGATACTCAGCAAACACCTTGTCGCAAGGAATGGAGCGCACCCTGTTCCATACCGCTTCGTTATCAATTCCAATATTTGAATAGGTAGCACAGGATCGTCTCGCCAGAAGATCCATTGGAAGCACAAATAGGCTGGAATGACCTTGATCTGCCGATGCATCTTCGAAATATCAGCCGTGAGCACAACGAAGTGCTTCCGGAAGCGAATGAGGATGACAAAGATGTTATGCTGCGCGGTTGTTCCCGCGCTTGATTTAGAGCAACGTTTGTTGGCGAAGCCTTGTTCTGGTGCTCAATGAACGAAGTACCGCGTGATGAGACATAGTACCGAGGTTGACCCGGTGCATTCTTCATTTTCCCATCCAAGCTGGAAATCGGAGCTCGCAACGGCTGTTGGTGAATGATGACATTTGGTTTGCCCGTTCGAAATATAGGAGCACTACCAACCAACGTGGAGAGCCGCTCGAGTCGATATACCGCATGGTCATCTGCATTTCTTCCTGCTCCCCGAACTAAAACGGCGGTGTCGCTTCCAGCACCTCTCGGTGAGCTGCATCCTACTCCTGGTAGTGCAGCTCCAGCCTCTTCGCGAAGACCTTCAGCAGTGATGGCGTAATCTTCGTCGGATCGCCCTCTGCTTCTTTCAGGGTTTGGTTAATCTCACGCTTCTTGGTCAACTGGGAACGATTATTCAATCTTTCCATTTTGGATCACCAAGGAGTCAAGTTATCAAAAGTTTATTATGTAGTACAATATGAAAGTGTTCCTCAACCAATAGTTAATACAAGTATGAAAAGATATTAAAAAAAAAAACTGGGTGAAATTTTACGTCGAAATTTATTGCTAGTTTCGTCCCCAAGCGTATAATTGTACCCTGCAATTGGGTGAGGGTTCGATTCCCGCTCCGAGTGATGAAACTTTTCGCTAGAAATGTTTTTTTTTATCGTATCCACGGGAGCTCGTAATGTGTCTTGTAACTTGGAAGCTCATGGGATAGGGATCTACAGGGTCGTTTAACACATTCCTTTCCCATTGTACACTGGCCACAAATGAGAGAATCAAGCAGGACAGAATAACTTACGAATCTCCTTTCCACAAACGGTTAAACAATCAAGGACGGACAAACATAACTGGGCAACGTCTGCAAATGGAATGAGAACTGGAATCCCCGAACGGCGAGGCTTGGAAGTTCCGTTATGAACTCGGTAAAACGGGGCAAAGTGGTGTAAGAGTTTCACATTCAGGGTTGCACTTTCTACTAATAAGCTACCATGGAAGCTAATTACAATTTACAATTATTTATTGGTGACGTCAAAAGGGGTCTATACTTGCATGCTCTTTGGATACTCGACGTGGATCCGGATCTTGGTAGATGAGGTAGCTGGGGGTAGCCGGTCGGAGACCAGCGGCATCACTGGTGGCTGGTCGTCCAGGTGTGGGGACGGGTTGCCAAACATTGGCCGAGAGTTGTTATGGCGTGTTTCGCAGATATCTTCCCGATGGACATTTGGAAGATGGCGGTCGAATAGTGCACTACCGATGACTGGCATACACTCGGGGTTGACACAATGGCGGTTTCTGGATAGCCTGCCGAACGTCTACAATGGGCACAATGTTCACTTCTTTCCCACAGCCTCTTCACAACTTCGTGCGGGTTCTTCCGTGAACTTCCACACCGTGGAAAAGAACTGGCTGTTTTAGAAAAAATGCACAAAAGAAAAAGGCCCCTTGCATGGACCTGACCACCAAGTATTAATGCCCTGCGACGTCACTGTCACTAACCTCACAATTTTGTTCTAGTTTAATAGTTACCTTTTTCTTATCTTTCTAATATGCTTGTCTTCGTTGGTATTTTTGCTCTTGGAATTACATACTTTTAGCTAAAATTTTAATTCAAATTAGGTTTTTAGGAAACGTTTTTTTACCAATTAACACATTAACACACTAACCATACTAACACAGTTTTTTACTAAACATTCACTAATTTTACTAACACATTTTGGTGTACAAATACTGGTTTTGTAACGATCCTTTGTACTCGATCCTAAACAAAGATACAACACAAAAAAATATAAAACTATTACACCACAAAAGAGGTTTTCTTTTCTAACCTCGACTAATTAGAATAACCGCGCGCACTACGATTCCGTTCGAGGATCAAAGTCACAAAGAGAGTTCTTTTGTCGATCATTGCCGCTTTTATAACATCTATTACACATAAATTTAATGTTTAGGGCCATGTTTGTCCACTCTTTACGTTGTATCGCCATCTGTGGATTGGACACTAAACCACTAGGCCTCTGAGCTATTATGTTTTTCCATGTTCAAACTGCTCGAATCAATCGATTTGTCATAGCTTGGTTAATCTCGAAAAAGGGGGACGCTCACTCACTTGCTAGTGTTGTCAACCCGTGAGTGTGTCTCTCCTAGTGTGTACGTTTCTGTAGGGGAGAATTGGGCAAAAGGATTGATGGTGGAGATTTCTCACAAGATTCCTTTATCGATTCTTCTCGCGATTTCTTTAGGGATTTCTTCCAGGATAACTTTCGAGATTTTTCATGGATTAGTACTTAGACTGCATCAGGGATTTCCCCAGGATTCTTCCAGGGGTTTCTCTCGCGATTCCTTAAATTATTACTCCCGAGCTTCCCCTGGATTCCATACGAAGTTCCTTCATTGATTTCTCTAAAGTATTCTTTAGAGATTTTTCCTGAGATTCGTTCAGGGATTCATTCAGGGATTTATTCAAGGGTTTTCCCCGATTCCTTTAGTGATTTGTTTCGGAACTCCTTCATAGATTTTTCTCGGGGTTTCTTCTGGCATTTTTTCATGCATACATACCAAAATTTATGTAGGAATTATACCTGGATAATTTTAACGGTTCCTTCAGAAGTTATTTCCGTGATTCTGTCATTGATCATTCTCGTTTTTCAGGTATTAATCTCAATATTCCTTCGGGAGGGATCCGCAGATTTTTTTAATTATTCCATCAGGGGTCCTCTCCTCCTGCGATTCCTTTAAGAGACTCCTTCCGGGATTATTTGAAAGACTTGTGTCGGTATTCCTTCCAGCATTTTTTCCTGGGATTCCTCTCAAGATTTCTTCGAAGATTCTTTCCAAGGTTTTTCAAAGGGTTTTTCCTGGGATTCCAATTATTTTTCTTGGGATTCCTCCAGGGATTTTACTGAGATTCCTTCAAGAGATTATCTCAAGTTTTATTTTTGTGTTAAATATGCTATTTTATCTTGTAAATTTCCCCCTAGTATTAATGCACATTTATAGGGCTCTGGCAGAATTGAGGCCCGTAATCCTTTTTCGATTGCCAACATTCAGGCCATTCCGGGTCGTGATTAAGTACTAGAGATGTAAACCTTTCCCTGACACAGACTTCAAGTTATAGAACTTTAGTGATGAAACTCGAATCGGGATGCCCCCTATGGATTAGAAATTCCTAGACAAAACTCAAGCTATGGAAGCAACTAATGCTGCGAACAAAAGGCAACTTGCCAGAGAAAATACGATTACAGGATTGACTGATGGACCAACAACATTAATGGAACCTCGTCATTCTGTCATTGGAAATTGTTATCCACTAGGATAACTGGGCAAAACATATGTTCTGTGTTGTGTACGTCCATATGTGATGTCCTATTTTATTACGCATTTGTAAGGTTCCACTTCAAGATGTTATATTTTAAACTGCATTTGTAGTGCTCCATTATTTTTTCGTAATAAGATTTTTCTCGATTCTTTCGGAGATCTCTTTCGGAATTCCTTCCTTGCATTCCTCAAGAATATTTAAATCGAGTCCTTACGATATACCTTCAGGGAAACTTTCCAGATTTTTTAAGGATTCTTTCAAGGAATTGTGCCAAAATTCTCTCAGAGATTTTTTTCGGACTTCAGGTTTCACAAAATCTTTCCAGAAAACCTTCCGGAATGCTTCCCAGGATTCCTTTATTTAAATAGTCCTCCCGGATTTTTCCCGACATTCCTTTCGTTATCCATTTTGGCGCTCCTTCAGAAAAAAAAAATCTCTTTGATTTTAAGTATATCTTCACGGATTTCCTTCCAGGATTTCGCCCAAAATTCATTTAGGGGTTTCTCTCGAGACTTCTTCAGAAATCTCCTCTATGATTCTTCTAATGATTTCTTCAGGAATCCTATCAAGATTATTTAATGTTTCCTTTGGAATTCTTTTCTTGGTTTCTTCTGGGATGCCTTCCGAGATTCCTTCAGGGTTATCTCTGAGACTTCTCTTGATATTCTTTTAGAAATTACTTCAGGATTCTTCCATAGATTGCTCCAGGGATTTCTGCTGGGATTCCTCTCGAATTCTTTCATGGATTTCTTCAGGGATTTCTTTCGGAAATTTTCCCAAATCCCTTCTGGGATTGCTCCTGGAATTTCCCCTAGAAATCAACCTGGTATTTCCTTCGGGATATCCTAGGGTTTCTTCTAGGATTTTCCTAATACTGGATTACTCCCGGGACAGGCAAAATTTTCACTTTTCAAAAAATGATCAACTAGCTGTAACTTTTCGAGAAGTGCATCAAATATTCTAAAATTTTTACTGTAAGTTAATCAATTAGTTGTCTATTCATGGGCCAAATCGCACTGCTCTACATGAAAAAGAAAAAATCTAGTAAAAAACCTAGTTATCCGATAGCCAACTTTGAACTGTTATATCTCTGGATTCAATGAATCGGATGCAATGCAATTTGGATCATTCATGACTCAAACTGAATCAACAATTCCTCGCCATAACACTCCGTTTGTGGCTGCAGTCCCCCATCCTCGGCTGCATCTCACATTTGTCAGATCGTTCTCCATCTGACAAGCTGTTCTGCAGTTATTCTTGTACCATCCGGATCCCTTGCGAACACTCTTACGTAGTTTTCTGCGTATGTCTTGAGCTTCTGATAAGCAGAACTTTCTTCCGCGTTTCTTGAGAATGACACAGCAGTTCTGTTTCTTCGCAATTCGCTTCTCTTCTGTAGTTAAATTTCAAATTCCAAATTCAATATCGTAACTCTAGTCGTTTTTGCCACCTAAAATACCAGAAATCAGTAATTACAGTCGCAAGCGTTCACTGAATTTCAAAAACTATTTAAAAATCGATAGTTGAAATCGAAAAGGCCCCGGATCGGGAACCCTGCCGACCACAGTAGAGTTAAAAGCACTTTTTCACTCCGGAGCTTATCATTCGGAGAAAGATATTCCAAGAAGTCATAATTTACCGTTTTCCACTTGATTGGAAACTAGACTGCAAGGTTCTTGAGTGTGTGATGATGAATGGCAAAACGGAAGTCTCAACAATGCCCTCATGTAGGTGCTGCGTTACAGTTAAATGAATGTTGGAGAAAAAAGCGCGATTCTAAAACTATAAGGGCCTTATTGCTGCTGCTTCTGCTGCTGCTGCCTGCGAGCCAATGGGGAAGTAGGAAAGCAAAAACAAATAGAAAGGCAAAAAAAATGTGCGCGCATGTGCATGTGGCTCAACAGCAGAAACTACAAGCCAAGAAATGTGTGTTATCTACTTCGCTGGAGGTAATTGCCTGGGTAGGGAAGCAAGTTGGCAAGAAACAAAATGCTGCTGCCGTAATGTGTTTGATAACAGCTCGCTCTGTGTCTCTCCCTAGTTGGCTTCCTTTGTGCTTATGCTTAATGATAGTTCTTCCGCTCTCGAAGCAAATGTAGTTTTATGTTTTCCCAAACGTTAGGTCGTTCGCAATTGCCATGCAGTTTTGTTCGTATTTTTTTTTAAACATAAGCATTTTTTTCGACGAAGACAAATTAAGGGCGGTAGTATCATGCGTTGGAAAAAAAATCATTGCATTACATTTCCACTTTACATTTCAGTTACAACTTGGATAGAGCCAATTGTTATACTTGGTGTCCTACGAGTGCTTTTAAAAAGTAATGGAGAAAAAACATAATTTTTGCTTTCTCATATTGATCTAGAATCGGAGATGTCGAGAATAATTTCAACCAGACTGATCAGCTGACTTACCTTGCCATGAAGCAAAAAGTATTCTATCTTTAACTATATCTATTGTGATGTATCGAATTAGAAAGAGTATATTTTTGTGAATAATTTGAATGATTATAAATCGCAACCTTAAAATTATTTTTAAAATTCAACATATTCCTTTGCTCTTTTGTTACCCATTTATGTATCTATGACTCGACCTATTAGTCAATTCTGAAAAATTGCTCCCACGAGAACCATGTTTATGCCTCCCTCCGAACGCCAAGCAACACAACATTCATTAACGCATGCCGGTTGTTTCCTCGGAACTGCCTTGATCATAAGTCAAATTCTCAACTCCACCATTGCATGAATCCGTCGTACTTGAAACGCGTTCGCATGTTTCCTAACCCCTCGGTAAATTGTTTTCCTCCTGTTTGCGCACTTCGAGCTTAATTTAAATTACGCATTCTATCATGGGTGTGTGATGTGTGTTATAACATAACACAGTCCAGCCCTGCATACCTACTTGTCGGTTGAGATAATCCACTGACACGGTTGTGGCACAGAAAAAAAAATGTGGGTACCTCCGACTGCTTCCACCCCTCAGAGTTTTTCCCCAAGACGTCATCCACACGTTGGGCTACCGTTGGGCTCTGTCTGAAGGGTTATGTAAAAAAGGGGCAAGTTTTCGTGTGACGAAAGATCAAACCACGGTGGGCCACCTGAGCATTAGCTATGGTCAGAGTCAGAGCCACTGGTGTTGTCGTCTCACCGCTGCTGGCTGAGGCTGTCGTAGAAAGATGTTGATGTTCAACCTTTCATCATGAATTAATTTGGCGACGCAGCGTTGTCGTCACTTTACTCCTATTTTAATCACACTTTTGATTAATCTCGTTGTGCGCGTACCAAACCCTCTGCGGGAAGCCGACATAGAGATTGAAGCAACAGATTCATCTGCATGGGGCGTGAACTTTATTTTCGGCGTGTTAGAGTGTACCGTAAGACAGAGAACTTTGAGTTAAAAAATTTCTTTCGGTCAGAGTAGATAAAATGACGTCTCCTGTTAGCCTAGTGGTAAAGCTTTGAACTGCCAATCAGAAGACGGTGGGTTCGATTTCCGTTCGGGTCAGGAACTTTTGTCGATATTCCAGGGCATAGTGTATGATTGTGCTTGCATCACATCTCAATATACAAATTCATGCAATGACAGACAAAAAAAAGCCCTTCAATTAGTAACTGTGGAGATACTCAAAGAACACTAAGTTTAAGAGAGGCAGGCCAAGTTCTAGTTGGAACGTCGAACCAAAAAGAAGAAGGTTGAAAGATAAGCAAGACTATCTTATCATTCATTTTATCCCTTTATATGCACCTTCTTCAGGGATGTATTTTAACATTTATTTTATAACATCGACGAAGGTGATCCGGGCGGGCATTTATTAATGAAGTCCTGCAGCCGTTGAGTATCCTCCACTGGTACAAACTAGTTTCAATAGTGTACAGCAGCACATGCTTCACGTTGGAGTTGATAATTTGGATGTTGGTGTTGGCGAACCCCTTAGAAAGCCTTCGCCGCAGCAGTAGTTAGTGCCGTTTCGCCCTTAACAATACGCGATCCAGGATCTGTCACCCATATAGCCGAGGCGGTAAACGCAGGTAAACGCGGGTATTCAGCATTACCATGCTGAGGGTGACGGGTTCGATTCCCGGTCGGTCCAGGATCTTTTCGTAATGGAAATTTCCTTGACTTCCTTGGGCATAGAGTATCTTCGTGCCTGCCACACGATATACGCATGCAAAATGGTCATTGGCAGAGGAAGCTCTCAGTTAATAACTGTGGAAGTGCTCATAGAACACTAAGCTGAGAAGCAGGCTTTGTCCCAATGAGGACGTTACGCCAAGAAGAGAGAGAGAGAGAGATCTGTCACCAATTACACCTCTAAGTCAAATAAGATTTGCCAAAACTATTGATGTATTTCAATTATCATAGTTAATATTATATTTAAATTGTAATGTGTTTCCGAATATTGTTTTGCAACAGAAACGGTAACAAAAGTCAAATTAAAATATATTTGGAAGTATGGTAAAACTAGACAGATTGAAGAGGAATTATTATCCGGGAGAATTAGGACCTGTTCTCTAAAATATATTTCAGCTTGAAGCTGTGTTTTACGTTGCTGAAAAGAGGCTTTGATCCGTCGCGAAAACCGAAATTCGCTCCCAACAAACTTCAAGACTTAAGGTTAGATTCCACATCTGGTCAGGATGAATCCAGCAAGTCTTTGTATGCTGTGTGATCGCCTGGGCAATGCTGACGATTTCGTCCAAAGTGACTACACTTGGGCAGAAGTAGACGACTCGATTGCCGACGAAGATGGGAGTTTCACCTGTCAGAGATGCATCGAGAGGCTTGATGCTATCACCGTTTCTTCGTAACGATCCAGCAAGCGGACAAGTGCGTCCTCTCGCAGTAGCCTGAGTGCAGTTCGATTAACATTGTGATTGCAGCAGCTGGAAACCGAACGATAGAATCGGCTGAAGGAACTTGAGGATGCCGAAAAGATCCAGCGATTACGAAGACAAGTAGAAGCTGACTTTGAAAAACAGAAGCTGGAAGTCCTCGAAGCCGAGGAATTTCTGTCACGCTATCGGCTTTTGATGACATCGACGATGGAGCTCCACGTTGGAAATCCAATTATGAGGGCACCATGCACGAATTATGTATCGCACGCATCTATTGACAAATACCTGCAGTCGTTGAGTGTTCTCCACTGATACACACCAGGTTTCACTTGCGTACAGCAGCACAGATTTCACGTTGGAGTTGAAAAATCGAATTTTGATGCGTTGACTAATATGATTGTCTTTCCATACATTTCATAAACTCTTAATCCTTGCACCTATGCCGATCCTGGTACCACCTTCGGCCGCCATTAAGATACCAAGATATTCAAAGTTTTCAATGTTGCTTGCACAGCTACCGTAAAACTAATAGGGTTGACCGTATTCACATCCTGCCGCTAAGGAGCGTTCGGCATGATCATCGAGCTTACTCTGCGTATCAGAGCGCCGTTGAGCTAGGAGTGCAACGTCATCAGCCAATCCGAAGTCATCTTGGTGATTCATGGTAATGGGCTAACATAGCAATCTACGATTTGGTTCACGATCAATCGCACCTACCAGAACCTCGTTGATTACTATGAGGAACAATAACAGTGATAGTATACATCCTTGCCTCACTTCAGCGAATATCCGGATGGTTCGGACAAGACACTGTTGTGTACTCTGCACGAAAATGCCTTGTACTGTGCTTCAATTAGGCCGATGATTTTCTCAGGAACACCTTTGCGTCATGAGGGTTCCCACATATTTAATGATTAGACGGTCGAAAGCTGAACACCAGGTAGAGAGATTCTTGGAATTAATTTGCTCCATGATGATACGGAACGTGACAATATGGTCCACACAGGATCGTTCGGCACGGAATCCTGCTTGCTGCCAACGGCGAGTTGCATCAATCTTCTCATGTATCCGGTTAAATATCACTTTGCAGAGAACTGTGAGAACGATGCTCATATGATTCCCCGCCAATTTTCGCATACAATCAGATCACCCTTTTTGGGTATCTTCACTTAGACGTCTCGCATCCAGTCGACCGTAAATTTCACGGTTTTCCATACGTTGCAGAACAATTGATGCAGCAGTAGTGCAGAAACTACGGGAGATCTCGACTGATATGCGATCGACCCCGGGGTTCTGCTCGACTTCATGCTACGGATGGCTGATTTCATCTCCTGCAAAGATGAAGCTTTGGTGTTGACACGAGTAATGCGTCATGCTGATGTGTTGATGGCATGACCGACACTTGAAAAAAGGTTTCCAAAGTGCTTTAACCAGCGTTTAAGCTGACCAGCCAGGTTCAGACGTGTCTTTCACGGGCATCGTAGTATTCATCTTAGTCCCACTAAGGTGACGTGAGACATCGTAGAGGAGACGAGTGTTGCCGGCATTTGCGGCTTTCTCGCCTTCGTCAACAAGGAGTCCGCCCACATTCTTTTGTTCCGTTTCCCTTTTATCTCGAGAGTCGAATAGCGTTGAAGGGGCTACGGCTTTGGCTCCTCGTGTTTTCGCTCGCTCTATCGCGGCTATATTGTAGCCGCATTGTCATTTCTTCAAATGGTACTGTGTTCTTGGTCAATAGTTGATGAATTTTTCATCATGATTTGTTGCAGACAAACAGACTTAACACTCGTCAAAACGGCTTGGCACATGCAAGTTTCATTTGATTAGCACGATCGTTCCACCAGAGGTGCTAGTGTTCGATAGCTTTGAAGTTTGCCAGTGTACACGTTGCTGAATGATGCAAATGAAAATTACAGGCAATTTGTGTAGTAGTGTGCGTGTCTGCAAAACGTCAAATCGAAATCCATCATGGCCGACAGTGTCGTGCGCGGTTCTACCAACAGGTGGCAGTGTGCTCATGAAAACGACACCGGGCAAAACTGTTTGATGAATTTCCTCTAAGAGTTACGTCTGTTGGTCTGTGTTTGTTGTGTTTCCAAACATTATCACAGTTAATGGGTTTCTAAGCAGAGATCCTTTTTACATAGGCCGTTCTTTCTAGTATTACCGGCAAATTTTGATTTCAAATAATCAATTTGACTCCGGCTTACGGTACCTATTGTAAAACACAATTCTTGCAATAACTCTACGTGTTGTATCGTAGTGTACTCAGTAAATTATTATAGAAATAATAAGGATGCATAACTAGCAGAGCTTGAGCACACCTCTTGGTGTCATCTTCCTCAATTACCTTAAACGGCTCCCCAATGTCATCTCCGCCGCCGTCACCTCGTTGTTTAATAAATGATAAACCTTGTACGCAGATCAACTCACTCGACTCATTATATTGCACTGCCATCGTTGTCAGTCAGTGTACTCAAGATTTTATGTGTGTTCTGTTGGCGAATGCATAATTCCTCCGAAGTTTCTCCGCACACTTCTGCTGGGACGGGACCGACTGTCTGGGTTTGGGTTCATGGCGATCCATCCCCGTCTTCTGAACTCTGTCCATCCGCCGAGGCTATATTTAGAACCGCGTCGCCGTCAACACAACAACGGCCAAAATCATGTTTCAGGGATTTGATCTTTGGAAAACGGTAGCCAGCCGCGTAATGCGATCAGTTTTGTTCTGTTTCTTATTCAGTTGGGCTTGGTTTGGCTCGGCTTTGGAAGGCTGCGCAAAGCAATGGCAGCCACTACTGAAATCGGATTCGCCGGACGGACAGTAAACAATTTGTGGAGGCATGTCGAAAACTGTCATCGGATTAACCTAGATTCTGATATGGCTGCTATGTAGAGGTACTGCTCGGTGCATTGTGTTTGCGAAGCGGAGCGACGGCAACAACTGACTAATGGATTCCATGCGACAAATGGTTTCATCATCATTAGTACGTAATTATCATCTACTGATCTTGGAGTTTTCTGTTTGAGGTAACATGGAAGTGGCACAGATCATCTAGTCAAATGACCAATGTTACATGAATTGCACTTATTGTATTGAACGACCATGCTCTAAGCATTGTGTAGTTTTCTCTTGAAAATCATGAACAATGAAGTACAGTGGTTTTTCGGTTTTATCACGCTTAAAAAAAAATTACCGTGATATAAACGAAACCGTGAATTTGGCGAAACGAGAAATTAATGTAAATTTTTTTATCCAAAATTGTTCAGCTGCAAAATATATAAGTCGTAGCTTATATTTATTAACCCTCTAATACCCAATCCCGCCTTTAGACGGGGTATAGTTTGAGCATTTTTGTAATTTTTGTTTCGTGAAAAATCAAACTTTTTATATTTTTGGCTGATATTTAGGGCTGTTCTGTATATCTCAAAATGGTCTTTGGTGTATTTTGAGGCGTATTCACATTTTTTAAAAATCATTGAAAAATTGATGTATTAGTCACCTTTTAGAAGTCATTGTTTATTTTGTATTAAATCGCTACAATTGACATGTTTTAAATTTTTCCCAAATCATTCTATCCTTGTTTAATAGTTTAAGGGAATCGAATACACTCTAAAATTATTTTCCTTAAAATTACACGGAAAATAAAATTTTCTGTGAAAAAAATTCAAAATAATAATATTTCAACAATAATCATAAAATCTCAAAATGTTTTCATCTCATAAAATCCATTCCCCAAATTGGCTTCCAGGAAAAATATAAAAGTGTAGGGATGTTCAAAAATAAACATTAGAAAAATCAAAAACTGAAATTGACGAAATCGAGAATTAAAAAGAATCATCTTCCAAAACATGTTTAAATCGATTTTAGATGACGAAAAATGATATTTAGATCAAAATCAAAAATTTGGGTATTAGAGGGTTAACTGTTTTGGTGGACTGGACAATGCTATATTGATTTTATATTGATTTCGGAATGTTTTAACACAAGTGTGATAAAAACGAAATGAAAAGCGTGATAAAATCGAACATAAAACCGTGAATTTGAGCGAGTAGTGATTAAAACGACTAGTGATAAAACCGAAACGCCACTGTAGTGGTAATTTCCCAGCATTGAGCTCTTTGCACGGCTTTTTGAATGAGCGGGGTGAGCTGAGTCTAAAAACATTAGAGTGTGTAAAAAGGTAAAACGATATAAAATTTACTAAAACAGAGCGAAAAGTGTCCAAAATAGGAATCCATGTCAAAATTGCACTGACCTGACAAGGATTGCTCCTGCCTTCTTCAGCTTCAAATACCTATCAATATCTATTATAAATTAACACCAACCAACAAATAACAAATTGTTCTAACTTTTACTTTCTTTTCTTATTTACAGGTAAGTGTTCAACACATTTATTTGAGATATAAGAGTGCACGGAACTACACATTACAAGTAATGGTAAAATATAGCTATCCTGTAGAGAATAAGTAAGTAGAACATAGTGAGTTAATCTAAAGCCTGTATCCGCAATAATCGGGACACAGAAATACAGCTGTAACTCTCCAATAGATACATTAAAATTGCTCAAATTTGGCCTTTACATCATAAGATGTGTTCATTTCACCTACAAAATTTCATGTGAATCGATGCAGTACGTTTAGTTGTACCAATGAAAGAGTAGAATGTGCGCCATTGAATTTTGTACAGCCCCTAGTTTTGCTTGTCAGCGCTGTAACTTTTGAATTTGGCAAAGGAAATGGCTGAAATTTTGAGCGCAAACCTCTCAATCTACATTGGTTGCATAGGTAAAATTTCAAAAAAATCGATGCACTATCAACAATTTTATAATCGAAACATGTATTGGGACTGAACGTGATTTTAGCCCTCAGACAGCAATTAGTCAGCACCCTCTATTGTTTCGATTGTACTATTGTAGGTACTACAGTAAGGACCCGATTTTGTCAGCCCCATTCTGCGACAAACTTTTTGCTCTCGTTATCTTTCGGCCAAACTTTAACCAATTCTTTAATGTTTATCACCAAACTACAGCTGGAATGCAGAACATAGAGGGATAAAAAGTTTGAAAAACTGTTTAGGTTTTTAAGGAGAGAAAAAAATGTGTTCCGAAAAGAGGCTGACAAAATCGGGTCACTTATGAATACCCATGATCATCAAATTTAGCAGGCATAATATACACATAATCAACTACTTTCTGTGAAAATTTTGTGAAAATTGGCAGAGGAATTCAAAAGTAATCAATAGGCAAACATCGCACATGAAGCACACGAAAAATTTTCACTAGCACTCATCCCTATCAACACCAGTAGCTTTCAAACCAATTGATCAAAGTTGATGAAATTTTGCAAGAAAATGTCTCTATAAGTATCATAACTGCGAACGAAATTTCATAATTAATATCATCACAGAACTTTGAACTGTAGCGTAGAAGAATCATCTATTATGTGAATGAAAATTGGTCATGATTGTACAAAATGCTTAAATCCACGTCTGCTTATTTTTCATCCACAGTTAAAAGTAATGCATCGATTTTTACATAGAGACTGGAAGCCGAAAATCTTCGCTAGCATAATACCAATCACAGTCGATCCCCTTACATCGTAGTGCAGATACTACGGGAGATTTCGACTCATATGCGATCGACCCCGGAGTTTTGTCCGACTTCATGCTACGGATGGCTGATATCATCTCCTGCAATGATGAAGCTTTGGTGTTGACACGAGTAATGCGTCAAACCCTTGGCGGATCATGCTGAGGTGGTCAGCCAGGTTCAGACGTGTCTTTCACGGGCATCGTAGTATTCATCTTAGTCCCACTAAGGCGACGTGAGACATCGTAGAGGAGACGAGTGTATAACTTCCGGTAGAGTAGTATTTCATACTCAGCCGCTGGATGCCAGGACAGACGCTGCGCTGTTTGTTCAGCTAGATGTACACTTGTAGCGGTGAGCTTTTTCGTACTCACAAAAAGTGTGGGTACGATTGCTTTTCTTTGAAAGAGGGTATTCGGTTATTTGTCACTTCCTATTTTACTCTTCGACCAATTGACCTTTCGTCCTTTTGTTATAAGTTCACACAAGCCGTTTTCGTCCAAGATTTTGCATAACTTTTCGCGGACGATACTGTTGTATACCGCCTTGAAGTCGATGAACAGGTGATGCGATGGGAAATGGTAAATATTCGTATCATTTCTAGAGGGTTTGCTATACGGTGAACATCTAATCCGTCATTGATCAGCCCTTGATGAAACCGGGTATCTTCTTGGTAACTTCTCAGATCTCCCAGCAGCTCCAGAATTTCAATACAATTTGGAAATTTATTCTTTACCAAGAGATTGTTTTCCAGAGAATCCTAGATTCTTCTAGAAATCCTTAAAGTAATTAAAATAAAATATTCAGGTAATCCCGGAAAAGATGGAAAGATTTATGAAATTTCTAAAATAATCCTTGAATAAATATTTGAAAAGATCCCCAGAGGATTTCTGGGTGGAATCCCTGGAGAAATTTTTGAAAAATTATCTTGAGGAATTTCTGGAAGAATTCCTAGAGGAATTTCTGAACGAAATCTTGGAGCAATTTATGCAGGAATCCCTGAAGCAGTTCCTGGAGGAAATCCTGGAGAAAAGTCTGGAGAAATTCCTAGAGGTATTCTTCGAGGAATCCCTGAAGTAATTTCTGAAGAAATAACTGGAGTAATTCCTGGAGGAATTCATGGAAGAATGAATTCCTGGAAGAATTTCTGGATGATTTCCTCAAAGAATTTCTGAAGGAATTCCTCGAGGAATTTCTGAAGGAATTTCTAGAGAAATCTTTTAAGGAAAAACTGGAGCAAGTCCGGGAGAAATTCATGTAAAAAACGTGAAGAAATCCCTAGAGGAATTCCTGGAGGCATCTCTAAAGCATTTCCTTATAGGGATTCCTGTCCTCTGGAAGAATCCCTATAAGAGTTCCTAGATATATTCCTGGAAGAATCTCTGAACCAATTCCGGGAAGAATCTCTGGAAGAATTTCTGGAGAAATTCCTGGAGAAACCCCTAGAGGAATTCTGGAAAGAATACCTGAAAAAATTTCTGAAGAAATCCCTTGAGAAATTCCTGGATGAACTCCTAGAGGAATTTCTGGAGGAATTCCTCGAGGAATTTCTGAAGGAATTTTTGGAGGAATTCTTGAAGGAATACCTGGCGCAAGCCCTGGAGGAATTCCTGAAGAAATTAGTGGATAAATTCCTTGAGGTATCCTGGAAGCAATTCCTGGAGAAATTACTGAAGGAATGCCTGGAGGAATTTCTGAGGAAGTCCTGTATTAATTCTTAGAGGAATTCCTGAAAGAGTTCCACGAGAAACTCTTGAAGGAATCCCAAAAAAAGTTCCTTGAGGCATCCCTGAAGCAATTCCTGGAGAAATTACTGAAGGAATGCCTGGAGGAATTTCTGAGGAAGTCCTGTATTAATACTTAGAGGAATTCCTGAAAGAGTTCCACGAGAAACTCTTGAAGGAATCCCAAAAAAAGTTCGTGGAAGAATCTTTGAAGGAATTAAAAAAAAAAAAATTGGGATTGTTTCTGAGATAATTCCCGAGTGAATCACTTGAGAGAAATTCTTGGAGGTATACCTGGAGCAATTCCTGTGGAAACGCAGGAGTCCCAGGAAAGAAATTTCTGAAGGAATCCTTGGAAAAAAAAAAACTTGAAGGAATCTATGTCTGCAGTTATTTCTGGGCGAATTATTTAAGGAATCCTTGGATGGACTCTTAAGGGATTTTTTGTACAAATTTTGTACCCGGATTTCCTTGATTGATTTTGAATAATCTCTGGCAAAACTTCCTGAAAGAATTCCTGAAAAAATCCAGCAGATATACTTCGAATTATTCCAATTCCAATAATTGGAACAACCTCTAATGTAATTCTTGAAGGAATCCATGTCTGCAGTAATTTCTTAAGAAATCACTGATGGAATACCTGCAGAAATGCCTAAAAGGATCAGTGGCGAATTTCCTTGAGAGTCCTGGTGAAATCACTAGTGGAATTCTTAAATTAATCTCGGGCTGAAGAAATCCATGCTAGAATCACTGAAAATAACTTCATTTATCTATTTATTTAGTTATTTATTTATTGTCGTCAATCATATCGTAGTTATGGGAAAATTCCTGGAGGAATTTGTCGATAAGTCCTTGCAGAAGTCTCTGTAATATGTCGTGGTCGTGGGAGGAAATCCTGAAGCATTTCTTGAAACAAGCCCTGAAACAATTACTATCGGAACCCCGTACGACGTCTATAGAGGAATTCACGAAGAAGAAATCACTGGAGGTGTCCCTTGAGGATTTTCTGAAGGAATCCCTGGAGAAGTTCCAGAACAAATACATGGAAGAATTTATGAAGATGTCCCTGGAAGAATTCATAAATAAATCCCAGGTTTTATGCTTTGAGTATGACGTTTGTTTGAATTCTATACTCCTGTATTATCTCTGCATATTTCGGGTCACGGCACGTTGCCATTGCGGGATGCGTAGACTAAGCGTCTGGTAGAGCTTCCTTGTTTCTTGAGAATGGCACAACAGCTTTCCACGCACTCCACTTCTTCCAGGCTGGCGTGTCGTATCGAGCTCGCTCTCGTCCGGTAACGCTGTCTCGAGACTCGATATGCGGTTGCACAGTACCGTACTTAGTTGATGACAGAGAGTTTTGAACACAGCTTGGCCATCACCAGGTAGAGGTTAGAGTCGATGTTACGACCAAAGTTTTCACCAGAGTTGGTTACCCGATCTTTGCTAAAGTTTCTCGTAGCCTGGCTGTTGCCAAAAGAAGGTAGGGATAGGAGCTGTTTGGAAGAGGCAAATATTTTCAGTGGGGTCTGTATTGTCTGTATGTCGCATTCAGGTCTGCCTGAGCGTGTAGGCCGTCTGCAGTTTATTATTAAGAAAATCTTGTCCTGACTTCGACAGCAGTCGTAATCGCAAATGAGCTGTACGTAAAATGCGTCTTTATCAGATTTTGGTGTGGGCAGTGCAAGTTGTTTATCTAAAATGGAAGAGACGATACTTTATTTTCGATCTGCGCATTCTAATAGGCTTCTACTGCCCATATTCGCATAGTCGATGTAACCACCAACGTCTGCTCTGATGGGAAAACACGATTTTATAGATTTTTTCCGGATTTATATATGCACCGACTATTTGATTGAAATAATCTGTCAGTTTCGTGGATTACAGCTACAAGAAATGAGCCGCAATGATTTTAAGATGTTTCATGTAATTTTTCCATATTAAAACGTGTACGCCAGTTTATGCGACCATTCAGTCGTTTTGATGAATGATTACACAGATAAGTTGACGTAACAACCAGATTGCTATGACCGTTATGTTAGCTATTACGGTACTCGTTTCTGAACACGTGTTAGATTTTTTTTCCCGTAATGTCCGTCTTCTTCTTCTTCTATGTGGCTCTACGTCCCCACTGAGACTTGGCCTGCCTCGCTTCAACTTAGTGTTCTTTGAGCACTTCCACAGTTATTAATTGAAGGGCTTGCTTTGCCTGGCATTGCATGCATTTGTATATTGTGAGGCAAGTGCAATGATACACCATGCCCAGGGAGTCGAAAAACCGGGACGGGAATCGAACCCGGGTCTCTGGCTGAATGTCCGTATTTGTGCGTTAAATACATTCTTTGTTGATAAGCAGTAGTCCCGACTCGAAAGAAGATGTACTAACCGTGGTTTCAGAAAAAAAAAACTAACACGTCACATTCTGAAAATGTGAACTATCTGATAGTGCGAGCGTACCATAAAGCGTGGGCATCGTAGTAAGATTCACAGTTGGTCGGCTTTAAGGCTCAAACATCCGTCATCATTTTTCGGAAAATAAAAGCAGTTTCCTCGCTGTAAATCAAAACATCGACCATAAAAATATATTCACTGCATTCTATTCCTCATGTGAAGTACAGTGAATATATTTTCACAGCAAAGCCTTTTGTTTTGAACAAAAAAACTGCTTTCAAATGTTTGATGATGACGATGATTTCAATGACGAATTGTTCAACGTTAAATCAGACCGGACCAACTGTTTTTCAATGATTATGGGAAAATGTCCTGCAAGATATTGGGATATCAAAGCATGTGCATTATTTCTTGAAATACTATGATTCCTTGGCTTATCTTTACCTGTCGAAAAAATTGCCTAGTCCAATTTGACTTTACGCCGACCAGTTTTCTTATTTCGTTTATTGTGTGCAAAATACCGGAATTAACATTAATCCCCAGGCTCTGCGATGGATCCTAACAGCTTTTTCCAACTTACGGTCAAACATCAACTAATTCAATCATGTTCATCACTACACTACTTCTTGAAAATCTTTTTAGATTTTTTTTTATTCCGTGTCAGGTATTTTCATCACTGCGACCATTATTTTGATCTATTGTGATATTTAAGGAGAACAAAAAATGTGTCCCCGAAACAGGCTGACAAAATCGGTTAACTGATGTATAATGAAGCGGATAAAACACGGCAGGCTGCGGTGGGCTGGGTACGTAGCTCGTATGCCAGAGAAATGACAAACTTATACCATATTAGCAGAGAACCAGGAAGGAGCCGTTGGCTTCGTGGTAGGACGCGCATGTTGGCCTTTTAGGTCTTCCTCAACTGCATTTTGCGGCCCTAAGGGGCTCCAAAATCTCAGGGCGACTGGAAGCGATTGATCCAGGACTAAGACCAGTGGAAACGATTACTTCAATCGGCGTAGACTCACTATTACGAGTTGTAGGCTATCAAGTATCAATTTGTTAAATTATTCGCATGTTGTTGTCAAAGCATCATAAATGTTTCAGTATCTACATTTATGGATGCAATAAGTATTAAACATAATTGATAATATTCACTATGAAAGTTGTTGATATTGAAAATGATTTTCAGGCATCTAAAATCGAACAATTAGATATCTCAAATATAAATTATGTTTATGTCAATAAATTATCTCAATAAATTATGTTCAATCACGTTTTATGGGGAGATTTTAGTTTTCTTGTACACAGACGTCAGTATTGCGACCACATGGTGGTTACGTCAAAACGTTCTTTTCAATATACTCACATGTTTTAGAACAAACACATTTTTTTAATAATTGGAGCAAATGCTATACATGGTGTAGGATATGTTAAGCTAAAAAAGTGGATTTTGACCTATGTGGCGTTTACGTCACCTATGCGAATATGGGCAGTCTAGCAATACCAGCCGCAGCTCTGCCAGGTTGGCCAAAAGCTACTTGGAAAAAGTCTTAAAAATATGGTGATTGCAAAGAACTCCAATTATGGGCCCAAAATTCCAATCTGAATTATTAGAATGTTTCAGAATAGTTGAAACACATCAATCTATGCTGCTCCAAACTGTTTTATGATACATCGAACTCCTCAGCTAATAATCCGCTTGTTGTGGTGTTGTGGCATAACCTAATTGCATATAAATGAACACAGAAACATCAATGTGTGACACTGCCAAACCAGCAAAATTAGGTGGGTGGCTCTTGAAAAAAACTCAACGGCTATGCTGGTGGTTTCAGTTTACCATATCGTTTACAACCGTGCACCTTATATCTGCCCACAACCATGGAGACCGGTTTACAACGTAAACCGTTTGGAGTTGAAACTTCGTTATCTTTTTCTCTCCGTTCTTTCTACTGCTACTGCTGGCTGTTGTGGAAAGCAAATCGTGTCAATCCTAAGCAGTTTCGTCAAGCAATAAATGCTAAATGATCACGTCTACACTTGGAGACGAGACTCGTTTCGCTTCCAAGTAATAACGCTCTGCTGCTGTTGGTTGACATCTCAGGTGTGAACGCACGTGGGGAATCAGAGCATGGGTGAAACTAAGGTGTCGTCGTTCAGCCCACGGATAGTTAGATTCAGAGCATACTGTAATGGAATGCCAGTTGCGAATAATATGAGCTAAGAATGTAACTCAATATAAGTCACGTTACTTGATACGCGCTGCCAAATCAGTTGGAAGCCGTTCGGCTTGAAACTCGCTTTTCTGCAAGAAGTCTGACCTTGTGGTTCATATTTGCTTGCTAGGCACAAAAATGCAGTGCGTCATCACTGCTACGTACGTTATTACTCATCATTACAGTCAAACAATGAGCCACACAAAATTACGTTTGTACAATTTAATTTGCTACTCAGACGTGCCTTGCACAGGCAAGGCATGATGTAATTTTGCCAAACTTTAATTTATGGTATACCCAACGACTGACAACACATCATTATTGTTAGGGGGTAGAGGAAGGAGTGTATTTGTGCAATAAAATAATAACGATCACAATTTAAAAACATTTCGATCCGCTTTCAATCTGCGGCCTGGCTGAGGTTCGCTTTCGCCTACATGCCTTCCTTAGCAAATTCGCCAACCAGACTCTCTATTTTTGGCGCTGCTGCAACCTTCGCAAAAACCCCAGCTTCCGGTGCACAGGTGTGTTTGTTGTAGTAGGAATTCGTGCAGACACGCATGTGAACCGAAGCCAAGATCACACACGAGATGGGTTTTGAGGGGGTTTGCAAATCTCACGCCTACCCCGTAGTGCACCGAAAAGATTGTTGTTCTGCTGTTTGGTTGACTTGGAGGTAAACGAAACGGAAAAGACTTGTTTATATTGCAGTACTGGCTCTACTAAAAGTGGGAATTTATTCTGTTCCCACACACGATCGTCGTGTATATTTGTAATGTGCAATGCGCTCAATCGGCCATATAACTTGATTGAAAATAAAATAGCTTGGTTTACGACGCAACGACTGGTGGAAACAGCGCGTTTGCTGAGTTCACTTCATTAGGATAAGTATATTAGAATCGATTGACTTTCATATATTTCTGAACTCATTTCTAGCAACTTTACTATGTATACAGTTGAAAATAAATCATCAGGTCAGGGATTGGCGGCATGCACCGTGCGGTGCGAAAAAAGCGTGTGTTTCACACAATCGCAAGTGCTCGTCTCCCGTTTTGCCGAGAGACAAGAGACGTATGAGTGAGAGCTTTCGTAATTGTGCGAGAGACAATTGCAGCACTAGCTCTACGGAGCAGGGAGTAATGCGCGGTGCTTGGGACTGTGCTTGTCTCCAAACAGAAAAAAACAATTAATAAATTAATTGAAGAGTTTGTGTTTTCGGCAAAGTTGTTAAGCTTGTCAAGGGCTGACAAGTGATGGGTCGTTTGATTCGAAATTTTTCCAATCATGCGTAGTATCAAGCCAAGTGCAAAGCACGGAGACAAGCACCGAGAGAGTGCGTACGACAGAGCGTGAGAGACAGGAGAGCTCCAGCGCGCGGCAAAGTAAGCGAGCAACACACAACCGATTGCGCGTACTCGTCTCCTTCTAGTTTGTTGTGCTGTCTCGTAGCAGAGTGTGCGGCACGCAATGAGTTTTGAGTCGCACCCTATCCCTGCATCAGGTAGTCCTTTATGTGTCAACCAACTGGTTCAATAATGGATCGCTATGGATCATAGTTAATGAAACGCTAGAACTGATAGTTTATTTTCCCTTTTTTTTTTTTTTGTTTAATAATCCAGCGACATAATAAATGTTGCTTATTAAAACTTCCCTTATATGTCGCATGGGGCCCTTATAGCCACTGCTGTAAAGGCGTATGTATTCTGAGGGCGACGGTTTCGATTCCCGGTCGGTCCAGAAACTTTCATAAAGGAAATTTGACTTGCTATGCTTAGGCATAGAGTATTTTCGTGCCTGCCACTCGATATACCTACCTTACCTTACCTTGATATCTTGTTGGCTACAAAGTAACTTTACTCCAACGCTGAGCGTATAGTAGAGCACCATCTTCGTCGGTCTTGGGCGATGTTCCTCCAGTTTCCCCGAACGTGTAGGGATCGTAGATCTTCTTCAACCGCGTGCAGCTAGCGAGTTCGCGGCCGCCCACGAAGTCGCCTACTTCTACCGGGTTCTCTGCTGAATATTGTTTTCGCTATTCTTTCTTCCGACATTCGCGCTACGTGACCAGCCGACTGAAGTCTGCCGTATTTTATACGTTTCACAATATTCGCATCTTCGTACACTTGGTACAACTCGTGATTCATGCGTTTGCGCCACAATCAATTTTCTTGTTTCCCACCGAGAATTGTCCGCAGCACTTTGCGCTCAAAAACTCCAAAAGCTTTTCGGTCTACCTCCTTTAACGTCCACGCTTCGTGACCGTAGAGGGCAACCGGAAGAATCAGCGTCTTATACAGAGCGAATTTTGTTTGCTTTTGCAAGTTACGGGACCTAAGCTGGCTACGCAATCCGTAAAAGGCCCTATTCGCAGCTGCAATACGCCTTTTCACTTCACGGGAAACGTCATTGTCACATGTCACAAGTGTTCCAAGACAAACAAATTCTTCAACAACTTCAAACACTTCCCCATCAATCACTACCTCAGCACTAACACCACTAGGCCTGCTTCTGTCTCTACCCGCTATCATGTACTTCGTCTTGGTAGAGTTAATCGTCAAACCAATCCTCGCTGTCTCTCTCTTCAGAGGAGCATAAGCTTCCTCCACTGCCCTACGGTCGATGCCGATGAGCATGTGCGACCGTGTGATGATAGAGCCATTCCTCTGCACGCCTGACCTCCTAATCGCTCCTTCGAGTGCAATGTTGAACAATAAATTTGAAAGAGCATCCCCCTGCTTCAATCCATCCAAGGTCACAAACGACGTAGACACTTCGTCTGCAATCCGAATACTTGATTTTGATCCATCCAGCGTTGCGCGTATCAGCCTAATTAGTTTCGCCGGAAAACCATGTTCTGACATTATCTGCCAAAGCTCATTTCTTTTCACTGAATCGTACGCTGCTTTAAAATCAATGAACAGATGATGAGTCTGCAAGTTATATTCCCGAAATTTATCTAGGATCATCCGCAGGGTAAACATTTGATCCGTCGTTGATCGGCCCTCACGAAAACCAGCCTGGTATTCGCCGACGAAGGACTCCTCAAGAGGTCGCAGTCTGTTGAACAGGACACGCGACAGTATCTTAATCTTTATAATAATCTGGTGGATTGATTGATGTACCTGCTCGTTTCCGTGCTTAAGAAGTTCGACCGGGATCTCGTCCTTCCCAGCAGCCTTGCTGTTTTTCACCTCCTTAAGGGCCTTTTTAACCTGTTGGTGGTTCCACTGCTTGACTGTCATCCATTATGTTAATCCTGTTCCTGGGTGCTCCTTCGCTGCTACCATTCAACAAATCTTCGAAGTGCTCCTTCCACCTGGCTGCCACCATTGTTTTGTCTGTTAGCAAATTTCCTTCCCGGTCATTGCACATAGCGGGCACTGGCGCAGTCTTGTGCCGCGCGCCATTGACAGTTGCATAAAACCTCCGCATATCGTTCCTGTCCATACTTTCCTGCGCTTCAGCAATAACACTCTCTTCGTGTTGCCGTTTTTTCCTGCGGTGGATTCGTTTCTCTTCTGCTCTTGCAACCCTGTACCGCTCTCTGTTCTGCCGGGTACCGGCCACTAGCATTCGACTTCTGGCGGTATTCTTTTCGTTCGTCACTCGTTGGCAGTCCTCGTCAAACCAACCATTACGTTGGCGTCGCTGAGCGGTACCAATCACCTCTTGCGCTGTTGTTGTCACTGCTTCGTGGATAATTCCCCATAAGCTGTTGACATCTCCAGATCCGTTGGTCTCTCCTATCCTCTCGTCTAGCTTCTGATGGTACTGTGCAGCAACCCCTTCGGCTGACAAGCGCTGGATATTGAAACGCATCGTCCTGTTGTTTCTTAAACTCGTGACGCTGGATAATCGCGCCCGAATTTTTGCGGCTACAAGATAATGATCCGAGTCGATGTTCGGGCCTCTGTAGGACCTCACATCTATGACGTCCGCAAAATGTCGCCTGTCGACCAGCACGTGGTCTATCTGGGAGCAAGTGTCACCACTCGGATGTCGCCAGGTGTGTTTTCGGATATTCTCACGTGCGAAGTAGGTACTGCTGATTGCCATCCCTCTAGCAGCAGCGAATGTCACAAGGCGCAGACCATTATCGTTGGTAACAGAACGAAGGCTTTCCGTTCCAATGACAGGCCGAAAGAAACTTTCTCTGCCGATCTGCGCATTTGCATCTACGATGACTATTTTGACATTTTGTTTTGGGCGCTCTCCGTAGGCCTTATCAAGGCTCTCATAGAACTCATCCTTCATGTCATCGGGTTTGTCGTTCGTTGGCGCATAGATGCTGATCAGGCTGTAGTTGAAGAACTTGCCCTTCATCCTTAACACACAGATTCGGTCGCTTATCGGCTTCCACCGAATAACCTGTTTCATCTGCTTCCCGATCACTATAAAGCCAACTCCGCGTTCTGCCTTATCGCCGCCGCTGTAGAAGATGTGGTACTTGAATGAAGTGTTGGCGATGGGATCCACCGCTCGGAGTTCGCGTTCTCCAGTTTTGGGCCAGCGTATCTCCTGGATAGCGGCCACATTAACGCCGACATTCTGCAGTTCACGAGCCAGGAGCCCAACACGTGCGGGTCCATTCAAAGTTCTCACGTTCCAAGATCCGACTTTCCAATCGTTGTCCTTTATTCGTTGCCGGGTCTGTTGCCGTTGAATCAATCCGTTTACTCTACTATTGCTTTTCTGGGTGTTTGTAGGTTTTCAGCAGGCTACCTTACCGGGGCCGCGCTGCCTACATTGCGTTGAAGGGGCTGCCTTCTTAGGTATAGCTGACGCAATACAGCATTTCATACTCAGCCGCTGGATGCCAGAACAGACGCTGTTTGAGCCGCACCTCCTTGGTGAACAGACGCTCGGGACGTACCTCCTCAATCTAGCTGAAGTCAGCAGGACAACAGTGCCCAGGCTGCACTACCAGCTAAGCACACAACTCTTAGCTGGCGGTCTTTGTCATCGTTTGACCCGTGGAAGCATGAGGTAGGAACTTGTGAGGACCAGAGCTATGTTGGACGCTCTCCTTATCGACTCACCGTTTTGCAGCCCACCCACTCGATATACACATGCAGAATTGTCATTGACAGAGGAAGCTCTCAGTTAGCTCAGGTTTTGTCCCAGTTGAAATTTCAGAACATTTTTGAAATAAGTAGACTTATTCTTGCAATGGGTCAATATTCTCAATTCTTTCAGATTTCTTTAGGTTTCAATCAGGCTTGAGAATATGTAGGAACAAAATTTGGGATGAACCTGCCTACGGCAGAAAATCCCTAAATAAAAAAGAGAAAAAAAATGAGAATATGTACTATTCTTTTATTTGTTTATTGGCACTGAAATTATATCCCAGAACGATGATAGCTATGATAATGATGGTTTTTTTTGCGTAGCTTTTAGAAATTATCTTGATTGACTTTTTTTAGTGTTTGTCGCTGACTCATTGTATATTCCGAAGTGAATTAAGAGGGCTTAATTTCAATTATTCAGCATTACATTACAATTGTAATAAAATTAAATCATCACCTCGCCTCAACACTCGGTTTGTACCTGCAGTCCTCCATCTGGTCTTGTCCGACCTTCTCACAGCATGCCTTGTTCATCATATTCTTCAAATTCAGGTGATCAATCCTACCTTGGTTCGGGATTAGTTTTGTATCTACTCAGCTGGTTGACGGCGAACAGGATATCGGGTCTGGTGTACTGAGCGAGATACATGAGACACCCTACCACTTCCTGATAAGAATTGGTAGCCATTTGTTCGGCTTCTTATTCGGTTTGCGATGACATTCCGTTTGTCAGTTTGACTGCGGTGTTAATCAGAGTTGATGTGAGCTTCGATTCTTGCATCTTGAAACGGGTCAAAATCGATTTAAAGTAGGCGTCTTGATCTAGCGCTATACCATCCTCCGTTCGCGAAATTCGCATCCTCAGGAGTCCAGGGTCGTTTAATTTCGTTTCAATGATACACTTTCATGCAACATTTGAATGAGTCACTTTATCTGTTTGAAACACTATACGAGTCTTTCTTTTCGATTCGGAAAACGTTCTCATTCATTGTACCACTCAGTAGTCTCTCTTCAGGGTGGCGTAGCTTGTGCTTCACTCGGCAGATCAGTAGTGCCTCAATCTTGCGCGTTAGTCTCTCAATGGTTACGGGCGCCGGTTAATTGGATTTAAGCGGTCGAACTTGTGTTCCTTTTTCATAAAACATAATGATCATTCTATTGGCGTGCACCACTATTTGAAAAATTGTTTTAAATAGTGTTTTTAGCACATTGAAATTTTTCAATGACCCACAATTGAAACGAAAATACAAAGTGTTTCACTTCAATTTTCAAACACACTTGTTTCAGTAGCAATAATGAACGACACTGCAACACGTCAGTTATGAAGCATCGCAGCAGTCTCGTCGCATGGGAAACGATTTGCTACAGCTTACGTACATCATGTTTTCCTTTCAAAATTGCACGTCCCTGCTCAGAACCAGTCAAGTCCGAGATCCTTCATGCGAAACATGCTGCTTAGCTTTGGCCTTGATTTTGTCCTTCATGTCTTCGTCGTTGGAAAACAGTATTAGGTTGTCCGCACGAAGACTGCGATATACAAGATCTTGCCGCCGCTGAACTTGTAGTACAAGCACGGGTCGTACCTCGAAGGCTTCAGTCCAAGCTTCTTGAGGGCTGCATCCAATTTCGCGTTCCATACACGACTTGACTGCTTTAGTCCATACAGGGCTTTGTTCAAACGACAGACCATTGACCGCTTACCAGGTTGCTCGAAACACGGGGGTTACTGTATATATATCTCCTCGTCCAGGTCACTGTAGAGAAAAGTGGCAACGACGTCCATCTGGTCGACTAGAAGATTGTGCTTGACAACAAGCGCAAAAAGGTATCGAAGCGAACGGTGACTTTGTTCTCCATGAGCGCTTGGCATTCATCACTCATTGCTGTCTTCCACCGTTCAGAGTCATCAAGCGCCAGTGCATCCTGATGGGTGTAGGGTGTATTTCAGCCTTTGCTGAAATCCTAGCCTCGGAAGTGGACCTTGCGATCCTGCTGAACTGACCCTGGCTCTCGGGTCCGGTGGCATCAGTTTCGTCACGTGAAATAGGCACCTCGCTTCGGGATGCTGTACCCTCGTTGGACTCACGCTGGTTTCTGGGTCCCGGGAGTATGATTTTTTTGTTTCTGAGAAGGAAGGGAACTGGGGAGATCTTTTGTTGAAACTATACAATCTTTGTACTTGCCTGTAAGTATGTGTTCCCGGTCGCTGCGCTTCGACCTAGATGGATATGATTTTTGTCTCAGTGGGAGCACGGGGGTCAAGTTGATCTCAGCATCTTCAACTTCACTCAAGATCGCGTCGTTATCATCGGAGGTTTCATCGTTGACATCGGTGAAGGATTCCTCGTCCTCGTCTTCGCTTGGTACTCCATCCTGGACTTCATTCCGTGATAGGGATACCAGCTCTTCATGCTCCATGAGAATGATTTTCCTGGCCTGACTTCTTCGATGCTTGAACTGGGACAATCTCACCTTTATTGATAAAGTTCCTCTCTCGACTGATTGTAATCATCTTCGATTTTAGGTTGTACAGCCTGTGTCCCTTGGTTTCCTCTCCGAAGTCTGTCAGAACGTATTCTTCAGATTTTGCGTCTCACTTCTTGTGTTTTTGTTTTGGAACGAAGACCATGGAACGAGTTCCGAAAATCCGAACATGGGACAGATCCGGCTTCTTGACAGACCAGGGTGACGTCATGACCTTCGGTTTGAGAACGGTTCAGCAGGTACACGGCAGTAGCAACAGCCTTCGCCCATAATCCGTTCGGCAGTGCCATGTGCAACATGCACCTAGCATGCTCCACGATGGATCTGTTGGCACGCTCCGCCATTCCACATTGCTCCGGGGTATACACATTTGTTGTTTGGCAGACGATTCCGTGTTTCTTCAAGATTGTCGTTCCGCCATTATTGCGTGTAAATCGTGGAAAGTTTTGAAGACCTCAGCTTCCGACCTCGATTTCAAAAAGTACGTCCACATCCTGCGTGACTTGTCGTCCACAAAAACTATATAATAGCTGCTTCCCCCAAGCGATTTGGTCTCCATCGGTACGCAAATTTCAGAATGGACCACGTCCAGTACACCTTCCGCGCAAAATCCTTGCTGGAAATCGGATGTCGATTGTGTTTGCATATTGAACATACCTTGCAATCAGCTATGCTACCTTCAACGATGTTGACACCAGTCAATAGTCCATTGGCCAAGCTGCGCATGCCGTTAACGTTCAGGTGTCCCAACCGGTGGTGGTGCCAGATCTCCAAGCATCCGGCTGATGAACATGCTAAAGCGCTTGATTTTCCTTGCTTCCGTTGCTCAATTTTGAACAGTTCGGTTCGATGGCTTCCAGTAGCGATCACATCGCCGTCCCGGTCAATCACCTTGCACCCATCGTTGTTGAAGATGACGATGTGGCCCTTCTTTACGGTCTGATTGACCGATAGTAGATTCGCAAACAGATCCGGCAGTAGCTGCACATCATTCTAACATTTTGTTGGAATAACGTCAAATAAACTTCTATACAACCAAAACTTGCGTTGTCGTAACTAATATATAACATGTGTGTTGCTTGGGCAGATGAGCCCGTCGCAGTGATCTTCACACTACCTCCGTTTGCTGCTGTTACGGTACCACTTGAAGGTTTGATGTTCTCCAGTATACTGCTGTTGCGCGTCATACATGATACAGACAAGACATGATCAACAATAGTACGCCACAATACTCGGTTTGTGGCTGCCGCTCTCCATCCTCGGTCGCGCCCAATTCTCGCCAGGTCACGTTCCACCTGGTCCGCCCATCGTGCTCTCATATGCACGCTTGAAAAGTACCAGTTTTCATCTGGCATCGATCCCAACGTTGACTGCTCGGCACAGAATGCGCTGTCCTTTTTCGAGCTGCGGCATTCCTTCGCTATATGGCCGTACTTCAGGTACTTAACCACTAGGCTATCTGGAGGATCTCCAGATAGCTTAGTAGTTAAGGCTATGGATCGCCAATCCGCAGACGGCAGGTTAGATTCCCGTTCTTGTCGGGACAATTTTGTCGACTCCCTGGGCATAGTGTATCATTGTGCTTGCCTCACAATATACAAATTCATGCAATGGCAGGCAAAGGAAGCCCTTCAATTAATAACTGTGGAAGTGCTCAAAGAACGCTAACTTGAAGCGAGGCAGGCCAAGTCTCGGTGGGGACGTAGAGCCATAAAGAAGAAGAAGGAGAAGATGGCCGTACTTTGCACATTTCCGGCACTTCGGCCCCTTGGGAGGATATGACTTCTTCACTTGCTTACCGAAAATTCCGCTTCGCTTCTTTGCTGCAAATGCCGAAACACTTGAAGCCATTGTCTGGACCTCTTAAAAGAAGTTTCGTTTTTATGATATCTCCAGTGATGGGTATGCCCGAGTTTTCCAAAGCCATAATCATTGGACGGTACTGGTCGGGCAGACCAGCCAGCAGCAACGTTCCGATCCACTCTTCCGTAATCGTAAATCCGATCTCGTTGAGTTAATGAGCAGTCGAGATAATCTGTTTCACGTAATCGCCCATAGATTCGCACGATGTAAGGTCCGTCTTGATCAATTTGTGGAGGAGCCCGACTCGCCTGTTCAGTCCCGAATCCTCGAAGCCCCTCTCCAGCTTCAGCCAAACTTCTGTCGCCGACATCCTTTCCTTGACGTGAACATAATTGATGGGATCAAGAAGTAGGATGATCTTCGCTCTTGCCTTGCGATCCTTGTCTACGTTCACGGCTTCGTAGGTTCCGTTGTACATCATCTTCGGCTTCACAACGCACCAGAGATCTTCGAGTTCCAGGAAAGTCTGTACAGTGAATTTCCAGGTTGCCCAGCTATATCTTCCGGTTAGACGTTAGATTCCAGGAAGGCTTACTACCTGCAACGCTTGAGGATCCGGCTGTTGCGGAATTCTTCTTGATTATCTTGATCGGCACACGGTAAAATCAAAAATGTTTTGGGCAACGGCCCATTACCTATTAGTGTATCAGAAGGCCGGCTCCAGAGGCACGTTATCATCCATTTGGGACATTTGTGCGTGGCCGTGGCGTGGCCGATGCTTCAAAATGCTTTCCAAAGTGATCGAACCAGCGTTTCAACTGGTCAGCCGAGTCGGTCAATAACTGTCCAGAAGAGTTTTTCACGGGCATCGTAGCATTTATCTTAGTCGCACTAAGGCGAGCTGAAACATCGTAGAGGAGCTAGGGAGTCAGCCCACGCTCTTTTGTCCTGTCTACATGAGCATTTCACTTCCTTTCCGAGAGCCGAATAGCGCTGTCGGGCTACGGCTTGGGTTCCTCGTGTTTTCGCTCACTCTGTTGCGATTTTGGCGTTCATTCGCTCTTCTGTCGTTCTCCAGGTATTATCTGTGTTCCACTGCTTTCTCCGGGAGCGTAGTTCATCAAAATTATTCTCATCTGTAGCGATGAAGGCACTCTTGATCTCCAATGATCTTCTATGCTTCCACTTTCCGGAATATCCACAGCACGATTTTCTTACTCCTTGACGAAGGACCTGTTCACCGCAGCGTCAGTGGTGGGTCTGCCACTTTAGGTATAACTTTCGGTGGACGAGCATTTCATAATCAGTCGCTAGATGCCAGAACAGACGCTGTTTGTGCCGCACCTCCTTGGTGAACAGACGCTCGGGACGTACCTCTTCAATCTAGCTGAAGTAAAAAGACAATAGTGCCCAGGCTATACTACCAACTAAACACAGAACTCTAAGCTGGCGGTCTTTTTCATCGTTTAACCCGTAGAAACATGAGGTAGGAACTTGTGATGACCAGAGCAATGTTGGATGCTCTCCTTATCGACTCACCGTTTTGCAGTCCAAATAACGTTTAATAACGTTTGCAATTTAGGTCGCAAAGAGTTCATGCTGTATGCCTGTTGTCACACAATAATCGTACAACAGCACTGTAAATCGAATCCACCTAAATTGAATACCCGTGGGCAGAACAACACCCAACCTAGTTTAGCGCATGCTCTGTTTCTTCACACGTATTCACACCTGAGATGTCAACCAGCCTGCAATGTATCAATTTGAGCGAGTCCCGTCTCCCAAGTGTAGACGTGTTCATTTAGTATTTATTGCTTGACGATACTGCTCATATTGACAAGTTTTGCTTCCCACAACAATAAAACAGTGGTAATAGAATAAACGGAGTAAAAAAGATAACATGAACCCTATTCTCCGATGCTTTCAAACGGTTGTCGTTGGGGGCTGTCCATAAACCACGTGGTCATTTTTTTGGGACTTTTCAACCAACCCCCCCCCCCCGCGTGGTCATTAGTCCACACAAAATTTTTTATTTCTCCATACAAAATGGTTATTGGCCGAAACCCCCCCCCCTAATGACCACGTGGTTTATGGACAGCCCCTTGTAAACCGGTCTTCATGGTTGCACGCTTAAGGAGGATGGCAGTAAGCGATATGGTAAACTGAAACCAGCAGCATTGGTTTTGAGTTTTGTCAAAAGCCACCCACTTTATTTTATTGGAGCGGTGGTGTCGAACATTGAATTCCTTATGCTAATTCATGTAGGTATGCAATGAGGTTATACGACGACAACCGGATAACTGAATGGGATCGATAGTTCATTGCGCACACTGTATAAACGACTTTTTGATTGAAAGGTGGATCAAGCGTTACTCTGTTCTCGCATGATTTGTACTTGTTTCGGAACTATTGTGTATACATTTTATCTATTCGAGTTTTTATATGTTTTTTTACTATTGTCTGATAATATTAAAGGTTACATTATCACCGATATATTTCAACAATGTCCAGTATCCCAAAGTACGTCCCCACAGTAAGCACGAAAAGTCCAAACAAAATCAACGCTCCATCTTTTACCAACCTCCATCGGCACCAGCCGAAGTCATTCGGCCATCGGTAAAGTACATCCACAGTAACCGGCAGCAGCACCGAGAGCACAGCTGTCCCAAATGATCCCAACAGTCCAATGAACGACTCAACCTTGGGTGCAACCAGGGCAAACCCTACCATCGAGACGGCCAACGCGGTCCGGATGCTGATTTGCGCCAAGTTGTGCCACTTCAGGGCGATCTTCGCTTCCAACCGGGGCCAGATAATCTCCATGGGGATGTACAGGGTGAATCCCAGGGAAACGAGAATGCCAATGGCGGACAGGAGTCGCGTCGTTTCAGCCCAACTGCAAAATCGTTGATGAAAAAATCGTCTTGGGTTGTAGTTTGTTCGAGACATTCACTCACCCGTTGTCATTTGGTAGATTCAAAGTAACCGATCCTTTGGTAGCTTCTCCGTATTGGGCATAGCCGAAGAATCCGGTTACCCCGTAGAGTACCGTGAGAATACCAAGACCACTTTGCATCACTCCGAGAGGTCTAAGGAAATCTTGAGGGTGTTTCATTTTGTTTTCAATCGGGAGAACCGTCTTGATGCCAGCGATTGCGAAGAGCACCGTGCTGTGGATGTTCAAGGTGTGTGATCAATACTAGTTCTCAGTTTTCATGATCATAAGGTTACCTGACAAATGAGGGAAAAGTCGTCCATTGAGGCCACATGTTCCGGTCAGCAAGCGATATCGGTTCGCTAAAGATGAAATACAACGAAACTCCCACCGAGGCGATGATGAGCATATTGGCTACGGCCGTAAATGGGACAAGCTGTTTCAGTTCCCGAACTTGCATAATAACTACGATGGGAATCAGAAGTAGTAGGATGTATATTCGAGTATCCCAACCTAATCCGTTCAGATTGTAAATCACGCCTTGCATCGATTCTGCTATAAAGACGATGTACAAGCAGATGGATAGGATGCTGTCTATCACCAACATCCAGTCAATGAATACTCTGCAAAGAATTCAAAAAATGATCAGCAAACCTTTTCAAGTACGATTCAAGAGGACCCATCTTACGATACATATTTAGCCAACGGTTTGATTCCTGGTGGTCCTGTATCAAATGCTTTGTGAGCTGTCGCTGCATAGTCTAGTACAGGTGTACGAGTTTTCTTACACAGTTTCTGTGATGTACCAACCTTCAAAAACAGTGAATTCAGTTTCAAAACGTTCATTTAAGAATCTACCGGCAACATACCAACAAATGTACACAATGAGCATAAATAATGCATATTACTATGGACCCTATCGTACCGAATAACAGACCACCATTTTTGAACGCCAGTGGCATGGCCATGATGCCCGTTCCCAAGGATCCTTTCACCAGATGAATGAAGCTTCCGATGGTTCTAAAACATCCACGATTGTTTTATGTTTTATTAATCCATCTTATACGCAAAGCTACTCACGTGTTTGGTTTTTTAGTATTCCTATGAGCAAATGGGTCGTAATCCTCTGCATCCTTTCTAAAAAAATATCAGAATGTTTCCAATTCATCACAATCAATTCAAACGCATCATCCACCAACCTTTCCAGGCTTTCCACCGAAGATGACATCGTTTCTCGTCTCAAAATAACCCGACCGCGATGATAACCGTTCGAAGACAACCGCTCCACTTGAGGTATCAACACAAACTAGTACCCGTATTACCGGTCGGTAATCGCGCGTATACCTTTCCCACAATCACTGGGCGCCAACGGCGGAGGTTGACACGATTTCTGCACAACCAAAGACCCAGTACCTAGTGTGCGGTTCGTTGATAGCGATGGTTTTTCGGGGCTCGTTTTGCGGCGATCGTTTTGCTATGCATAAATAATCAGCAGTTGCGTCACGGGCCACGCAGACTAAGTCTTGATGACCAAAACATTGAAGCTATTCATGGCGGATAGATTGGGCGGATGCAACCGGTCAGACGTCTGTTGTGGGTTAAAATCGTGTTGTTTAGGAATTGATGATGATTCGTGACTGACAATCTACATTATGGCAAATTTAGATAAGGATGATAGGGTCATCGTTTCCACTTTGGCTCTCCTAGAGATTTTGTATGGCTGAAACATAAGTATTAAAATTGTTTTTTAATCTATCTGCTTTTTTCAATGCTAGCAAAGAGCACGGTCACAAGCTGCAAAATATTGTAGTGATTATTTTTAGTTCATCGAATGAGATACATCCTCTTATTAGATGTGTTCGCAGAAGATACTAGGTTCACAATCTCTAGCCCACTGGTTTCTTCTATCTAATAACCTACGTATAGACCAGTAAGCTTGTTAAACGAAACCAGTAGTCATTATCATATAACCTCATTTTCTCTCTTTTCCTTACCTTCGCGGAACGCCCATTATGGATGACTCCGCGAAGGAGGGTGGGGGCGTACATGAGTTCTCTCTATTGGTGAGCGTTCACCAGCTAACGCGTTATGTTGTCCTCTTTCTCCAGGTAGGTTAGGTCCTGGCTAGTACCATAGACTACCCGTTGGACTCGAGCTTCCAGATGGGGATGAGGAAGCCAACTCAACTTTCTGTTGGTTGGTCCGCCATTTTCTCTGTAGTTTTAATACGATTCGGGAGACCGCAGAAGTAACGGAATCCCACTTGTCCGCCCCGTGCACATCCTTTCAACAATGTTGTCAGGTGTGATATCTCTACTGCATACCTCCTGCATACTTGACCTTTGCTCCACGAAGCGTGAGCATTCGAAGAGCACAGGCTCCGCGGTCCCGTCACAGTTTGCGCATTCTGGACATGCGGCGGAGCCTGCATGTCCGAATCTGTGCAAATACCACCTATAGCTCCCATGGCCTGACAAAAATGTGTCAAGTGAAAGTTCACCTCGCTATGGGGCTTGCTCGTCCATTTAAACGTGCTCGGTATGAACCTGTGTCCATCAACCCATGCTGGAGGAATCCAATTCCACTGACACTTCAACACAGACGATGTTCTGGCAATCCGTCTCACGCCTGTTATGTCGCGTCGCTCGAAGCACTCTTCGTCCTCTGCTACCACTAGTGCTACAGGCATCATGCTTGCTACCACACATAGCACCGGACGTCTCCACTAGACATAAATATTTTGCCTTTTTCCGGACATGACACAGAAATGTTCTCCCGCCGTTTGCAAGAAGAGCAGCGCTGTTGAACATGTATGTTACATTTTCTCTTTCTGGCAGCCAAATGGAAAGACATTGCTGTCTAGTGGAGACGTGGGGTAAGATACATTAGCCTGTGGGTACTCTCGAGTCGCTATACGTTTCGGTTGACTACTAGCACGTTCGATCATGCAGCGGTGCCATACCGTATCATGGAGACTAGCTTACACTTGCTCGAGACTATACGCCGCGTTCCATACTACCGGGCCTAGGATGGACCCCTGAGGTACCCCCGCGGTGATGTTGTAGTTTCTCTTAACTTCCTCGGTGTTGTAGATTAGCAGAGTAGCTCTCCAGTATTCGGCATAGAGATGGGCGAACCGTTCGCGAACGGTTCCGAAGAACTAGTTCTAAGGAAAGAATGATTGAACGGTCGTTCATTTTAAAAGAACGGTAGTTCTCCGTTCTCTAAAAAACAAGAAAATTAACGTCCTACAAAACTTTTTATTCAGTTTTTCCAATGAACGAGTATTGGGTTCTGATAGAGCGAATGTTGCAATTATTTTGTAAAATAGTGCTTCGATGACATATGCAGCCGGTCGAAAGACAGCAGTTGATAAATAATGTGTCAATGTACAGTATGGCAAATTCTATATATTTTTGCGGAGTTGGATTTGCTTTGACTGCTGCTGGCCACATATCACGTAAATAGTACTGCAACGTATTAACGTCAAACTTCGGTTCACAAAACAATCTTAAAAACTACTGAACGGAAGAACGGTTCAAAAGAACTAGTTCTTTCTGAGGAACTGTTCAGTTGAGAATGGTTCCCTTTAAAAAACTGTTTTGCCCATCTCTAATTCGGCATAAGCTAACCGGAACTCCTAGGTGGTGTATGGCGCACTCGATGACGGCCCAGCTGACGGTGCTGAACGCATTCTTTACGTTCAGCGTGACGACCACGTAATAGCGGAAGTCCGTTTCGCTTCCTTTGGAACGCTATCTCGGCCGTTTTGGTTACAGCCCTAATAGCGTCCACCGTCAATTGACCTTTCCGGAAGCCGAACTGATTATCCGAGAGACCAGAGTCATCGGGTTTCTCGGTATAGACCTTCAGGCTCGGTGTCCAGAAGGCAGATATGTATGTATGCCAACGGGTCATCAGGTGACTTCTCGGGTTTAAGCAGTGAATCTTTGCCTTTTTCACCTCTCTGGGAATTCGCCTTTGTCTAGCCACGGCACATCTGCCTAACCATTCCACTAAGGGCCAGAATCGCAATCTAGCGGAACTAAATTAATTACTCCTAAACGAAGCATTTCCGACACATAGTGTCTTCGACAAAGTTGTTTGACATCAGCAGGGGCATCTATTTCTTAGAATGTAGTAGTTCGCAACTTGTCCACATAGGTGGCGCCATCATCTAACTTCTTTGTTTTACGTCCTAGAGACTTGGCGTATTCGGCAAGGTTGTTTATTTTGGCAAAATAAACAACTCTTTCTCAGACGTCAAAATTCCACAGCCTACTGTTTTCGAGTTATTTAAAAAATAAAAACTAATCAATGAAAAAACAGTGTTTTAAGCTAATTTTGACATTTTTACCAGAAACCATGTGAGGTTAAATTTTTTCCTAATGTATATGTGTCAAGCCAATCTCATTGTACAGGAATATGTTGAATATTATCAATAAAAATTTAAAATAAAAATACAAATTCGAAAAAACAGTGTGAATTTCAAGCCTTAATATCTCACAAAGCGCAAAAAATCGCAACATCAAACTTTCAGCAAATACGAAGCAATACTAGGTGAATATGCTGCCAAAAATTTGGAGAGGTATTTTTTGGTGTTTTTGAGATAATAGCTTTTAAGTAACCGTATAAATATAAGTAATGTCAGCATGTAACTTTTTACTCTTACACATTAGGGAGTTTATGTCTTCGAAAAAGTTGTTCATTTTGACTAAATAAACAACTCTTTCTTAGACGTTAAAATTCCACGGCCTACTGTTTTCGAATTATTGCATATAAACTAGATAATATTAATAAAAAATAACAATAAAACACTTTTTGATACAATACTATAAACTATTTTTATTGTTTTTACTTTTACGATACATAGTAGGTCATGAACATGTCAGTTTCGTGGAGCTTCTGTTTCACAATTTTCGATCAACGTCGTTTCCATCTAGAAACAGATAAACAAGCTTTCGATAAGATATTTCGCGCTCTAAAATTTAAAATGATTGACAAAATAGGTTATGCTTAAACACTTTGAAATTAACATGCAAAAAATTAAAAGATATCTTGACCCATGCTGACAATAGTAAACTGACATTTGCTTGAACTTCTATGTAAATATCGTAAAAGTAAAAACAATTAAAATTAGTTCATAGTATTGCATCAAAATGTGTTTTATTATCAGTTTTTATCAATAACATCTAGTTTATATACAATAATTCGAAAACAGTAGGCCGTGGAATTTTGACGTCTAGGAAAGAGTTGTTTATTTAGTCAAAATGAACAACTTTTTCGAAGACATAAACTCCACTTTAGAGACCAGTAAAAAGTTACAAGCTGGCACTACTTATATTTATACTATTACTAAAAAGCTATTATCTCAAAAACACCAAAAAATACCTCTCCAAATTTTTGGCAGCTTGTTCACGTAGTATTGCTTCGTATTTGCTGAAAATTTGATGTTGCGATTTTTTGCGCTTTGTGAGATATTAAGGCTTGAAATTCACACTGTTTTTTCGAATTTGTATTTTTATTTTAAATTTTTAATGATAATATTCAACATATTCCCGTACAATGTGATTGTGTCAAGCCATACGCATTAGGAAAAAAAATAAACTCACATGGTTTCTGGTAAAAATGTCAAAATTAGCTTAAAACACTGTTTTTTCATTGATTTGTTTTTATTTTTTAAATAACTTGAAAACAGTAGGCTGTGGAATTTTGACGTCTGAGAAAGAATTGTTTATTTTGCTAATATAAACAACTTTGCCGAAGACGCCAAGTCTCTAGGACGTAAAACAAAGAAGTTAGATGGTGGCGCCACCTATGCGGACGAGTTGCGAACTACTACATTCTAAGAAATAGATGCCCCTGCTGATGTTAAACAACTTTGTCGAAGACACTATGTGTCGGAAATGCTTCCTTTAGGAGTAATTAATTTAGTTCCGCTAGATTGCGATTCTGGCCCTTAGTGCATTCTGAACATGATAGGGTTAGCCTCGATGGCGTCTTGATGGCTACTGTCGGGATACCGTCCGTACCCGGAGCCTTGTTCAACTTAAGTGACTTCGCTATTGCGATGAGCTCGTCGTTCGTTACCGGGGCGACCTCGATTTGTCCAGTATGGGTACAAGGGACGAGGGTCCGTGGTCTTGTATCGTGGCGCAGGAACAGCACTTCCACGATCTTCTGCAGCATCAGTTTTGGGGGTGCTGACGCGCCCTTCGTTTTGGCCATGACTACTCTGTAGGCATCACCGCAAGGGTTCGTGTTGGCTGCCTGGCAGAGATTTTCGAAGCACGTCTGCTTACACGCCTTAATCTTTTTGTTCAGTGCAGGTTAAGCCGCCCTGTAGGCCGCACTTCGCTCAATGCTAGCCTCGTCGGTGTGAGCTCTTTGCATCCGCCTTCTAGCTCTTAGACAAGATGCGCGGAGTTAATCTTCGCTATTGCGAAGCCCTTGTGCGACGTGAAAATTATTTTCTGGACTGGAAAAAGACCGATTGTACAGATCGTCGTAGCTTGGCCTTATCCACTAACCAGTTCCCTTTATCGAGAGGGATGTGGTATGGGTCCCATAGTAGGGCGATGTCTGTATTTAACTCCAAGCCTGACTCCCACAGCAACTATTGTGCTGCTTCACAGGGGTTCAGGTTTAGTTGTGTAACCTGCATTATCGTCGGTTGATTCGACCTCCTCGCATGCCTGGACATTTAGGCCCGCCCGTCGTGTTACCCTTATTCGCCGTGCAAATCAGACATTTTGGTGCCGAGTTGCACTGGTTGGAGATGTGGCCTACCACTCCGCACTCCCTGTAGAGTTTGCTCCCGTTGGGGCCTTTACATGCCCACAACTTGTGTCTTTGCTCAAAGCACTTGTAACACGCATCTGGCGGCATGTACATGCTGAGTGGGCAGTGCCACTGGGCACTCTGACCAGCCTACTTTATTCCCGCCAACTGCAGTCGCCTTGTTCACCTCCCGCACGAGGAGTTTGATCGTGGCAATCTGCGTGCCTTGGTGCATCTGCGTCGGTGATCTCGTCCAGGTTTTTACACTGTGCAATGGGTTTTATGTGGTTTCAGTGATGTTCTAGTAGATTTCAGGGCAGTTTCAGGAGTGTTCTAGGGTGTGCCAAAGGGTTTGATGAGTGTTCCAATAATTTTCAAAGAGCTTCAGCGGTATTCCAGAGGTGTTCCAGAAGATTTCGGGGAGTTTTAGAAGCGTTCCAGGAGGTCTCAATGGGTCTCAAAGGTGTTCCAGAGGAAATTAAGGAGTTTCAGGAGCGTTACTGGGGTTTTAAGGGGGTTTCAGTGGTCCCAGAGGTGTTCCTTGGGATTTCAGTTTTAGGGGGTAAAATGGGATTGAGGGTTTTAGGTGGTTTCAGTGAGTTTTAGAGTTCCAGGTCTCAGGGGGTTCCAGAGGCATTCCAGGGATCTCCCAGAGTGTGTCAAAGGGTTTTCGTGGATGTTCCATGGGATTTCAAGGGCTTTCAAATGCGTTCCAGGCAGTGAATCAAAATTCAACCATCGCGCAACAATAATGACAATGTCGCAACCTGTATTTGTTGTGACAAACAAACCCATGCGACATAAGTTTGTCCCAACTTGAAAAAAATGGGATTAACATCGTACACCACGAGTTTAGAGATTTTTCAGCCTTGCATTGCGATTTTCGAACAGTAACTTCGAGTCGGTAAACACTGCAACTTTGGTGAAGCTCTATCATCAAACAGTTTCGACTTTGGGTTAGCAATAATTGATTGTTCACCAGTTGAAAAGTACGCAACAAATTCAGCTTCCATTTTGTCTGCAACAAAAAATTTCGAGATCATGTCATTATCTGTTACCAGTAGGGATAAAGAGTAATCGTCGCACCTTCTTTGTTGCTTGTTTTGTGCCTCTTTTGTCTGACAATTCTCTTCACTGGTTCCAGGGGAGATCTATAAGATTTCAGAAGCGTTCCCTGGGGTTTCAAGGGGTTTCAATGGCATTCCAGGGAGGTTCAGGAGCGTTCCAGGAGTGTTCTAGAGAGTCGTAGGGGATTTCATGTGCATTACATGGGGTTTCAGTAAGCTTTCAGAGGCGTTCGAGGTATTCCAAGGAGTTTTAACGGCTTTAGGGGCGTTCCATGCTATTTCAGAGGCTTTTCAGGGAGTGCCAAGGGATTTCAGGGGCGTTCTAGAGATGTTCCCACAATATGCCACAAAAATCATGTGCACTAGAGTAGGGAGTGCTAGCACGTATTTAAGTCAATACCTAATTGTGATCCAAATATAAATAGAGAGAAGTAGATGAACCACTGCAATAAATCTACATCTTTTCAATGCCTATTCACTTATATATTTCAATGATATCCAAAATGCTAAAATATGTCCCCACAATGAGCACAAACAGCCCAAACACCCACAAAACAGCATCCTTCACTAGAAGCCACCGCCACCGTCCGAATTCGTCCGGCCATCGGAAGATCACATCCAGCGCAACCGGAAACATTATGGAAAGTGATGCCGCACTGAACGATCCCAACAGACCTATCAGTGGTTCGATTTCCGGAACGACGAACGCCGTCAGGACCATTGCCACCGCTAGCACGGATCGCATCGTTATTTGGCCACAGTTTTGCCGTTTCGGTGCCAGTCGAGTAGCGATATGGGGCCAAAGGATTTCCAACGGGACGTAGAGGGAGAATCCTAAGGATACGAGTATTCCCATGGCGGAGAATAGGCGTGTGGATTGAGCCCAACTGGAAGGGGATAGAAAAAGGCTGTAATACTTCTATGGTATGTTTAACTCATTGAATTCGTTACCCATTGTCACTTGGAAGGTTCAGAGTAATGGAAGCCTTGGTGTCTTCTCCGTATTGGGCGTAACCAAAGAATCCAGTGATTGCGTATAGAACAGTCAGACATCCAAATGCGCTTTGCATGACACCAAAAGGTCGAAGGAAATACTTTGGATGCTTCATATTGTTCTCCACCGGTAAAACTGTGTTGATGCCAGATATTGCGAAGAGGACCGTACTGTAACAGAAAGATAAGTCTCGATCTAATAATTTGCTTCAATTACCAATAACTGTTGATGTACCTTATAAACGATGGCAAGTTCGACCATTCGGGCCACATTGCTTTACTAGACAGATCGAATTCAGCGCTGAAGATGAAGTACAAAGAGATACCGATGGCCGTCACAATTAAACCACTAGCAATAGCCGTGAACGGAACCAAATGTTTCAATTTGCGAACCTGAACAATGATCAGCAGCGGAATTAGCAGTAACACAATATAAATCCTGGTGTCCCAATCGAGCTGCAACTGGTAGCGGAGTACGTCTTGCAACGATTTAGCTATGAAAACTATGTACAAACAAGCCGTGAGAAAACTATCAACCACCATCATCGAGTCAATGAAGCCCCTAGAAGTAGGAAATTAGCAGTTAGGTTAGCATCGATTCATCACTCTTCAATTTATTCATACTTACGATGCATAGCTCGTGTAAGGTCGTACAGCTGGCGGTCCATTGCTGAAAACATCTTTCGCAGTTGCACTGAATCCCAACATTGGCACTTGACTTCTCTTGCATGCTTTTTGCGATGTGTTTACCTACAATTTTGGAATTAGTATTTTTGTTTAGCTTGATTACACGCCTAGCTTACTCACTGGTTTATTCTTACCAGTAGATGTACGAAATTAGCGTAGAGAGCGCAGATCACTACGGTTCCGATTGACCCGAAAATCAAACCTCCATTTTTGAATGCCAGCGGCATTGCCATGATCCCCGTACCTAAGGAACCTTTGATTATGTGGATAAAACTACCAATCGTTCTGCAATGCATTCACAGTTAGTAGAAATCTCAGATTCTATCGCTTTCAAGGTCACTTACGTATTCGGTTTCTTGATGTTCCTATACTCAAATGGATTGTAATCGTCATCATAATTTCTGAAAAACACCAATAACTCAACTGTCACTTTTGCATCCCACCGAAGTCACGTGCTCAACTTACTTTTCCAAGTTTTCCACCGATGATGACATAATTTCAAACGCCAAATGCAAATATCACAGTAGCACTTTTCTTCACAACGTTCGTTCACCGATACCTGCAGTGTAATCTCACGAACTGACTATCGGAAATGACCGGGATGGAGCCGAGCTGTAGCCATAGTTTCAATGCGATCTCCCATTGCATTACTGGGGTAGGCATATTGTTGCTAGTTAGGTATCGGCGTTTTTTGTTATGGAAAAGCACGTTGTTTTATACCTAGGTACGTAGTCAGAACCCCCTTCTGCGGTTGGGATTTACGGTCGGGTGCTCCCACAGCTGTTGCATTGAAATTTCAATAACGCGATGATTGAGCCGGCGGCGTGGCGATTTAACGGATTTGCAGTAATGAGGTCGTTAGAAGTTGTCAAGAGAATAGTTTTTGATAATGATTTATGGTGTCGATGAATATCATTTGACTGCCGCCAATGATTTACAGGACTAAGTCACAATTTATATTTACTAGATTTAATCACCGCATAATTAATTTTAATTTGGTTTTTTCGGTGATATGAATACAACTCGAAGTAATGAGGGAGTAAGGAGGGTAGTAAGGAAAGTAATGAAAGAATACGATGAATAGATACGCAAGCGAGCGATAAGAGAAATTGAACAGAAATTGAAATTAACAGAGGGCCATTGTTGAGCAACACATGAACACTCTGAATCTCTGTACAAGTACCACCGATCGATAGAACCGAAAATACCGCTGAGCAACATTTAACAGATCACAACCACGATCTTTTTGCCTGTTTAGGAATAGTAGTATTCATCTAACTACTATTACCTAGCCGTTCAACTCGAGACCGCATGGCAAAAAGACCGTCGTTGTCAGATTTTGTATTCTGGATTTACCTATTGATCCGATAGAGCACACCCGTGGTGGACAGGCTAGCTCTTATGGTGCCCGAACCGGAGGCTTCCTCGGATTTATCATGGATCGGCCTTCCAGTTAGCCGAACCTTGCTCGTACCAGAGGCTTCCTTACGTGGATTTCAACAAAGAAGTAGTTGAGTGTATATTTGGACTATTCGCTCTTTGAAGGAAGCACGACACTAGACAACGGACTAGCATGCAATGCCCAGTGGCACAGCCGAAAACTTTTCCTAACAGCTGCGGCGGGAATCAAACACCCGCGCTCCTCAGCACGATGCGACTGAGTGCTTGGTGACACTAACCGCACGACCACGAAGCCATTGATGCACCCTATACTGTGAAGATCTATTCGACATGAATGGCTTATCGTTTCACAATACGCCAATCAGTTGTTGTAATGTTATTTTGGCTTACTATGAGAGCCTTTATGCGGTCGTAATCATAGCTGGAGCTTTGTGCGAAGAATTCTCGGACGTGTGGACATGGAATAGCTACTTCGTCCATTGCCATCAGCTCTGCATCTTCTCAGGGTTTCATAGATGGGGATATTCTCTTTTACCACTCAGTAGTCTCTTGATCCTTACAGATTAGAATCATGTAACTGATGTTGTAGATAAAATTGTTGAATTTTGGTTTTATCGGCTCGTTTCGCTGTTGAACTACTCTGAGCAGAAGTGCTTCTTGTAGAATATTCTGCTGAGCTGTAGTGAATTGGACGGTGGGAAAGTCTTTGGGCATTATCCTGACACTGCAACTGATACCAGCTGTCTCTTTCTTCCTGGGTGGGTTTTGTTATCCACAAATGTTTTTTTTTTTTTTTCTGAGGAACACAGTTTGAAGACAGTTGGATCCTGATGGTACTGCACCTTTTTTGTTTGGGAAATATATTTGTTAAGGTCGTTCCTCGAGCATTTAGAGGAAGTGGGCGCGGTACTCTCCTTCAGGATAATGGATAAAGAGTCCTTCCGGTCTTTTGTTGAAACTTGTGTTGGTCCTAGAGGTAAGTGCTGAGGGGCAGGATATTTCCAACTCTTCCTGCGAACTACCAAGTAGCTGGTCTCCAGTAAGGCCAAGCTGACCGGGAGTATTCTATACTTAGCTTTCGCACGACTGAGAAAGGTAAGCGTCACCTTGAAGGCTTTGAATAACAATCATCGCAACCTTCCTCCTTTACCAGGGCTTAGGACCTCTAGCTCATGTTCTCAATAGTTTCATGATCTTTCGGACAAGCAACTACGATCCATCATTACTGGCGCCATAAGAACTAATTCTAATTTTTGTAGCAGGAAAAGTGTAGCACAGCATAGTAAAGCTTAGTATGAACCAGTGCTGAAAATTTCATTTCGTCATACCTAAATTCAATCACCTACAGCTCATTTTAGAAGCTGAACCTGAGAATATGATATATGAAAAACTTGTGCGGCTAGACCAGTTCTGCAAGAAGGTCACGGAAAAACCGCTATTTTTTGAGTATTTGAGGTAAATGTCACGGACTACCTTTGAAAAATGCCAAATGATATTCACCGTGAATATCATTTGCATTTTTCGAAGGAAGTCCGTGACATTTACCTTAAATATTCGAAAAATGTCGTATTTTCCGTGACTTTCTTGCAGAACTGGTCTAGCCGCACAAGTTTTTCATATATCATATTCTCAGGTTCAGCTTCTAAAATGAGCTGTAGGTGGTTGAATTTAGATATGATGAAATGAATTTTTCAGCACTGGTATGAAAACTTTGGTTGTAGGACAAAAGGTCGGAGGTCACAAAGTCGACGAACAAAATGTCGAAAGGTCAAATGGTCGAAGGGTCAGGGGGTCGGTATAAATAAACCTGGGACAAAGCACAGGTTTTTTTTTCCAATTTTTCTTCTAAGTGATCATTTCAAGTTTCAAAAGTCGTAGATATCAACGTCGCGTTTTAACATTTCGTTTTACTTGCCTCTTGTTCAAAGTGTTTAGAAGATGTTATTATTTTTCGTTATTCTATTCTATTTGCCGTGAACATTTCTTTTGCAATTCATGATTTTTATTTCATATTATATTTATTTCAATTTCATAAGGGTGTATTGTTTCACAATAACTCATTATGCAATATGTTTGTTGTACATCATCGCGCTGCAGGAACATATACATACATCTATGATATTGCCGATATGTAAAGCAATGTGTATGTACTAGTTATTGTAAAATATGATGTTTGCATACATAGTTTTCATCATGTGCTTATTTTTCTTGTCAAAAACACTATTTTTCGACAATTTGGATGACAATTTTCAATAGCACTTCGTGGTTTCCTTCAATCTGCTGCTTTTTCTAAGATATACTCTTTCGAACTGCTTCAAAAGACCAAATAAAGCATTTTAAGACTAAAAAAAAATAACGGAGAATTCAATTGACAAGGTCTGTTAATACTGGAAGTTGAGCTTAGATTTAGTAAACGAGTATTATGAAGAATATGAAGATATTCCAAAAAAAAAACAAATTCTAAAAAATCTTAAGAATAAATGCTGTCCACTTAAACCAAGCGTCGCATCACAACGTCCGAGGCCATGCTATCACGGTCGTTAAGTTTTTTTTACGAAATTATGTCCAAAAGTTCGGATCTCGGATGCATCATAAAATCTTATGTGCCTTCTTTCGTGACATATCTGGGGCATCACGGCCTCTAGTGATAGTCCGGCCAAACACAGCTGGTCGAGCATTGGGCGATTACGTTTTCGTTACGTTTTGTCATAGATCCACACAAATTGGGGATGAAACTGTGAAGATGGATCCGCTGTTATTGCAGATATCAACTATTTTTTACAAAAAGTTGTTTCTAAAGTTTTTTTTTTCAAATAGTGTTGAATAAACTGATTTTTTTTATTCAGGAAGACTGATACTTTCCAAAACATTTTCACAATTTCCTAATAAATAGTTTTAAATATTCTTCAGATGTACTTTCAGGCATTTTTTACTACTAGATTTTGTTTAACATTCTTATTCTGTATTGTCATCATTTTTTGTCTTTATTAAAGAGGCTTTCAGCCAGACGCTGGTTCACCTCTTGTATTGTTATCATTTGTACAGAGGAATTTTAAACCGAATATATCTTCAGGAATTTCTGTAAGATTTTGTTCGTTAAATCTTTCAGATAGATTCTGAAATACCTCCAGAAATTTCTTCAGGGATTTTTTTTTTCTGTTCGGATGAGCCACTGCGACCAGTATTTAGATATTTTGTGGCAATATCCGTATCCTTAGTATTTAGTGCATGTCATACTACTCCATTGTCATTGAGAGGCAATGGAGCATCGATTTCTGTACGAATCTTGTTTTGTTACCTCAGAGGTTCGAGAAATCGAATGTGATGAAGAAGTACCGTTTTCACAGGGAAATAAATCCCAGCGAAAGTGCGCCCTTAATCACACATAATCGATTCTATTTCTGAGATAAACAAAACGGTAGAACTGATATTTGTCCATGCATCGGAACTCTGGCTTCATCCGTGTCTTGCTTCTAGTTTAGTCCCAGGACAACATTGAAAAACCCGGGGCTTTAGGCTAGTTGCAAAACGATGTCAAATTAGAGAATGTGTTCGGTAATAAGAATTCACGTGAGTCCTTGTATCACCAGTACTTATCAGTCCTTAGTAGGTTATTACGCAATTAGATACGCAAAGCATGTTTGTTTTCCTTACATCAAGTGTAGTCTCGGCGAGGACAAACCGAGTCTTTAACTATCCGTAAGGCCAAATAAATGCAATTTTAGAAACTGTCACTAGTAACAAGTGCTTTGTACCATGAATCCTTATTACCAAAACGCATTACCCTAGCTTAACAAGCTGGATGTCACCAGGGTTCAGTTTGGTAGATCTTACTCCGTAACGCAACCCAAAAGGGAGATCTACCCACGTTACGGGCTCCGTTAAAGATCGAGCATGTTTTAAACCCCCTCAACCATTCATCCCTCAGCACGGGTCGCCTGACACCTTGGATTGGGGTTCCCTGTTTGGTGGACTTTTACCCCCGGAACAGGGGGTCCGTAGTGCTATTCTAAGCCGGCAACTACACGGGCATTCTTCAGGGATTCTCGTATATTTCTTCATAGATTGTTTGAAGATTTTATACAATGATTACTTTGCGGTATTCCGGAAAATAATATTTATAGAACCTGTTTAGAAATTAAACTTGAAAGACTCCTTTCAGAATCTGTAAATAAAATCTCAAAAAGAAAGCAAGACAATATTTTCGGAATTTCTGAATTAAATATGGGAAATATTACAGACATTTGGGACGAAATGACTGAGCTTTGATTCAACTTGGTCATGTTTATCGAACATTCGGTGGAGTTTTACTGAACATCGGTAAAATTTGACTCTTTGAGTAATCCAAACTTTCACGGAAAAAAAAATACAGCTTAACAGAGTTACTAAGTGAAAGATGAAGTCAATTCTAAGAATCTTCAGAAAAACATTCGGACGAAGTCTTACAACAAACTTTTACCGAAGAGATAAAAAAAATGAAAAAATATATAAAAATAATATAAATAGGAGAAATTATGTATTTTTAAAGCGTTTGAACTCTGAGTTGGTCTCAAATCCTTCTCAACCAAGCTCAACCAAGAGAACAAACCTGCCGATAACCCTCGAGCAGTCGCGTCTTCGGCCACCCTCAGCGACACCGCGCACACACTATGTACCACAAGCGAGCTTTTTTCATGGTGTGTGTACTCAGTACCAGTGCTGAAAATTTCATTTCGTCATACCTAAATTCAATCACCTACAGCTCATTTTAGAAGCTGAACCTGAGAATATGATATATGAAAAACTTTTGCGGCTAGACCAGTTCTGCAAGAAGGTCACGGAAAAACCGCTATTTTTTGAGTATTTGAAGTAAATGTCACGGACTACCTTTGAAAAATGCCAAATGATATTCACCGTGAATATCATTTGCATTTTTCGAAGGAAGTCCGTGACATTTACCTTAAATATTCGAAAAATGTCGTATTTTCCGTGACTTCTTGCAGAACTGGTCTAGCCGCACAAGTTTTTCATATATCATATTCTCAGGTTCAGCTTCTAAAATGAGCTGTAGGTGGTTGAATTTAGATATGATGAAATGAATTTTTCAGCACTGCTCAGTACACGACGCGACCGCTCCCGGGATAATACCCATCGTCACCTTATATAAAAATGAAAAAAAAAAATATACAGATAAAAATATAAAAAAGTGATAGAAATAGGGTAGTACTGGATGGGAATTTCGAAGAGATCACTAGAGGGATTCCGAGAGGCATGACCGTCAAATTTTCCGGGGGAATTGCCAACGGAATCTCTGGAAGAACCCAAGATCACAACATCAATTGGCCAGAAGCGAATTTTATTAATAAAATCGTCCGAAAAGTCTCCCAATTAAACGCATAGGAATCAATGTTCATTGCTATCTCCGATCGTCCTCAAACGATTACACACAGAAAAAAAATAAAGTTACGCCAATCATATTGTGGTCGCAACCAAGCATATTTGTGCACTGACTTTTATATAATCCTTTTTCGAGATTGTATCACGCATAATGCAATAGGACGAAGCATAACAGATGCTTAAAATGACCGAAATTGATGATCTGATTAGAGCAACAAATATGCCTGATTCAATCATATTTTGCTTTCATTAAACATACTTATTGTTGATGGTTTGACAGCTCATTTATTCCCATGGTAGATTCAAGCATGGTTATGCTTAACTTAAAATTCATATAAATGAGGTTATGTTGTTTTTTTTTTTACAATAATTCAAAGTTTTAAATTTCAATAAACATTTCTATAATAATCGTATTTAGTGCAATATGTTCTAATTGTAACATAATTACACTAAAATACGACAATTATAGGAACGTTTAATTAGCAAAACATTTCCTTGCACATTTTTTTATTTTTCTTAATGATCATCTGTTTGATCAATTTCGCATATTGATACATTAAACAATTTGATTGTATTCCTCAATAGAGGCACCGAACCGGAAGAGGAATCCACGCAGAGACCAGGGCGTAGCATGCCAGTGACAGGCTTCCAGGCGTTCGTCACTTCAGCGCATCAATGGTCACGTCGTCCGTCATTTGATTTCGAACCTTCGGTGGGATGTTCATTATATGTCCGGCCGTAGGTCTGATGGCTCGAATTATCCAAGTTTTTCTCCATGTCCGGAAACGTCCTGAAGGAATCCATTTGTCAGAATCTGGCGGTTTCATTGAATTGCGTGGTGACTGGCTTTTGTTTCGGCTGCTGTATTTGGAGGAATTCTGCGGAGTACATTTTTAATTTTCCTTGGAAAAAAATATTCACGTAAAAAACAATCCCAAGACGGCATAAAACTAACGACTGAACACGACACGTACCTGTAGCAATGGCAGACAGTAACGGTTTTATTATTTAAAATCAAAATACGGCGACAACATCGTCGTCGTCACTTTGAACTACCGCGGCCATGATGAACAATGACTAAACAGACAGCAGTCAGGAGGCACGATCAACACGGGATCAAGCAAGGCTTCAATTAATGATATATATGCTTGGTATAAACATTTTATGGTTGGAGTTCAATGATGTTTATTTGAACAAAACATATGCTTGTTTTAGACATCAAAACATTGTGAATCAACCGCTTTAAAGAACTATGCCAATCATATCTTATAGGCTTGAGTGAACCATAGAAAAGGTTATATCAGTCAGGCAACATTTCTGTCCGTGTTAAGGGTGATCCTCCAATAACCTCGTCGCTCTTCCTCTTGACGGAACGGATAATACAACAATAACAACCGCCTCCTTCTGACGTATACTGTACGCAGTATGAAAGTGTGTTTGTGTGTAAATAATCAGTCGGACGTCGTCCCGTGGATGGGCAACTTCGTGCCCGAAACTGGTCGACCATAAAGGTAATTTTTTATGTCCCTTTTAACTACATAAGTGACCCGATTTTGTTAGCCCCTTTTTGGAACACATGCTTTGCACTCTGGAAAAATTTAAACAGTTTTTAAACTTTTAATCCCTGTATATTCTGCATCTCAGTTTTAGGTTGATGATAAAAAATAAGGTACTCCGGGGCAAGTGGGACCTAAAAAAATGCTAGTTTAGTTTTGTCAAGCCAAAAAAAAATCAAACACTCATAATTTTATAATTCCAATGGTTCTAAAAGACATTGTTGGTATATTTCTTCTTATTAACGGACATTGAAACTGTTTCAAAAATTTTACATTCTGTATATTATGCATATAATGAAAAGTGGAGCAGATCTCCATTTACTCCGTATCACGGGGCAAGTGGGACCTATTTGGAATGTTTATACAAATGGCCTAATATAGCTGCTGCTTATATGTAAAGTAGCATTAATTGTAAATATCTTATACGAATAACTATGTTAGGCGATTTATGTTGGCAGTTTTGTGGTATCGTGCATAAATTACGTGACACATATATTTACGAATCACTGGAAAAAAATTGATTTAACTCTAGCAGCTCGTGCAAAACAAATTGCATTTTTTATTTACAAACCGTCATAAAGTTAAATTCCAAAAGATTCCTAAACTTGCTTTTCATATTACATAGTTGATGAATCTCGCCGATCATTAAATAAATATTTTCAAATCGTGAACATTGAATAAGTCGTTTTCTATTTTTTTTCATACTTTATGGCCGGTTCCTTAACACTCAGAAAAACTCATTATGCAGCGAAAAACGAAAAAATAATAGAATTTGCTTAGACGAAAATAGGAAAAATTGATGGTTCCGAAAAAAAAATGTTCTACCCAAAACTTAACCATTTTAAAATATGTATAGATTAATCATCAGAATAAAAGGAATTAAGTATAATTCAACGATTGATTATTTCAGGCGCCGATTTTTACTTCACTTCTGTGTAAATTCCGACTTAAGCTGACGAAAGCGAGATCAAACTGCGAAAATGTGTTTGTTTACTCTCATAGGTCTCACTTACCCCAGATGCTGAAATGCACTGGGACAAGTGAGAGCCGTTATCTAAAGGTAAAAAATGAATATAAATTACAGCTTTTTTGCCTCAAATAATTCGCAAGCGCTCCAAATATTATCCTGCAACCAAAAAAGTTTTACTTTATTTGTTATTCTATTTTAGAACGACGAATGTAGTAGAGTACGTTAATCTCACTTAGTGAATTGAAAATTGCATATGAACAACAATAACATTATAGCTGTAGGTCTCACTTGCCCCGGGGTACCTTAATAAATAAATTAAAATTTGACTGTAAGATAACGGGAGCAAAAAGTTTGTCGCAGAATGGGGCTGACAAAATCGGGTCCTTACTGTAATAAGAACGATACGTGTTGTGTTCCGTCTCGTGTTCGCGTTTTTTTTGTGAACCAGATGAAATCTTTCTAAACATTACCGAAGAAATCCCCTGGAGAATTTCTCAAAGAATCATTAGGTTAATTTCCCAACAAATCCAGGGAGGAGAGTCCAAAGGATGTTTTAAGGTATTTTCGAATAAATTTCAAGTCGAATGTACTTATTATTATTTTCAGCAGGGACTCTCGAAAGAATTCCAAATGCGATTCTCGTATTTTCAATTAAATCCTCGGAGGATTTCCCGATTACTTATATACCTGGAAAAAATCGTGAAGAAATTTAAAATTTGATGAATGTTCCATCAGAATGAATGGAGGACTCCCCGTAGACAGTTCGAAGAGACGTTTCTAAAGGAATATCCGACCGTATTAGCCGAATGCTTGAAATATATCGGTGGAAAGCTAATCTCCGTAATCTCCGCGTAATCTCCGATGGATTTCTGAAGGAATTCTCAATAGAATCTCTAGAGGAGTTTACGGAGGAAAGCCTGCAGAATTTCCGAAGAAAGCTCTCCTGGAGGAATTGCCGACGGAATCGTCGAAGGAATTTACAGATATATTAAACTCAAGTTAGTTGTGTTTCCTCTATTTTTTAAACTACGCTCACATTAATCTTTTTGTTCATGTAGAAACTTATCTAAATCTAGCTTTATAAGTACAGCAAAAATTAGGACCAATAATAGCTTCGTAGAAGACAATATTTGTCTCAAAATTCATTTAGAGACGATAAATGAATCTTTCCTCGTGAATTTTGATCGTTGGCCATTCTGTGTTCTGGATAAGGAAACACCGACAGTAGGCAGGCATAATATCCAGTCTGCATATTTTAGGCTGCAATTTTCTCTAATCCATTGAAGATATTCGTAAATGAATAAACCAACATTTATTTGGACATCTATTCAATATTTTGTGTTATTCGTATATTGCAACGATATCTTTCAAGCTAAAATACGTTCCAGCTACTAAAATAAACATCCCAAAAATAAACAAAACAACATCCTTCCACAGCACCCATTTCATTCTCCCGAAACCGCTCGGCCACCGGAAGATCACATCCAGGGCGACGGGAATCAAAATGGCCAGCGTTGAGGACCCAAATGATCCCACCAGCCCAACAAACGGACTTATCTCCGGTGCTCCTATTGCTACCGCCGCCAGAATGACCAGCATCGTAAAGCGAACTATAATCTGGCCCCAGTTGTGCCACTGCTTCGAAAGGCGCTGGTGCATGTGATTCCACAGGATATCCATGGGAACGTAGTAGCTGAGGCCCAGGGAAAACATGATGCCGATTCCGGACAGCAGTCGCGTTGATTCGGCCCAACTACGAGTGATTGCGAAAATTATTGGTTCACGGGGAAATACTGATATTTGTAATGTGGACTTACGGATTATCTTCTGGTAGATTAAGAGTGACGGATCCTTCAGTTTTCTCACCGTATTGGGCATAACCGAAGAATCCTGTGACGCTGTAGAGTGAGATCAGGAAAGTCATGGCTAAGTTCAGCACACCGAATCTGAACAGGAAATGCTGCGGATGTTTCATCTTATTCTCTACAGGGAGAACATAACGTATTCCTTGAATTGCAAACAATACTGCACTGAAAGTATAACAGGAGCAGAATAAGTTCGTTTCTTCAAATGTTGGTTTTAAGGACAAGGTATTTGGAGTACATTGCTCAAAATTTCTAGAGCACCGTTTTTTAGAATCGTTGAACGGATTTGGATTAAAATGCATCACGCTGTTGACAACCACTGAACAATTAGCGTGATGCATTTTCATCCAAATCCGTTCAACGGTTCTAAAAAACGGTGCTCTAGAAATTTTGAGCTATGTACTCCAAATACCTTGTCCTTAATACAGGAAACAGTTACCTGGCAAACGATGCAACGGTACTCCACTGCGGCCACATATTTCTGTGCTCCAGAGAAAATGGCTCGCTCAAAATGAAATACAACGTTATGCCGATGGAAGTGATTAGCAACGCGTTGGAAATTAGTGAAAACGGGACCAAATATTTCAATTCGCGGATCTGCGTGATGAAGATGATCGGTACCAACTCTATGAGAATATAGATGCGGACATCCCAATCTACACCTAGTTGATTATAAATTACGTCGTGAAGTGATTTGGCGATAAATATCAGAAAAAGACAACAGGTTAGGATGCTCTGGATGAGGATCATCACGTCGACGAATCCCCTGAAATGTGTACAATTCAGTTTACGTGAATTCAATTACATATACGAATAACTCACGTCGTGAATTTGGCAATTCGTCTCACTTTGGACGGGCCATCACTGAAGACGGCATGCACAGTTTCTGCATATCCTAGCACTGGGATTTGGCCCTTTTTGCAAGCTTTTTGAGATGTACCAACCTGTAATTCAGAACAGTTAGCTACACATGATTCAAAATTCAGTTTCACTCACCAATAAATGAACACAATGCGTGTAGATCACACAAATCACTACCGTTCCAATCGCGCCAAATATTAGTCCTCCATTTTTGAAGGCCAAGGGCATGGCCATAATACCCGTTCCGAGCGATCCTTTGATCATGTGGATGAATGTTCCAATGGTGCTAGGAAGATAAGGAATGCATTAGTTCTTTACGAGTTCGGTTATATTTAGCTTACCTACGATGTTGGTTTCTCCACCTTGCGATGTTCGAATGGGTCGTATTCATCCTCTCTAAAACGGTTAATTGAGGGAGCCAATTACGAAAGTTCACTCAAGATCAATTAAGTAATACTCAACCTGTGTATACATTCGACAGAAGACATGATTTCTCGGTGTCAAATTAAGTCGTGCTGTCGATGGATGCTTTTGTTTTGGCCACCCGCGGTGCGCGACGGACGTATAATGATCCCAACTCACAATCAAACGGTTATCAATTTGTGGTCATTGGGTAGGCCCACCGACGACAAGATAATAAGATTTGGAAGAATTGTGCACCAGTTGTGTGTTGGTGAGCGATTATGATTCGCAATTGAAACATCATTAGAGGTGTACCCGAGGAAAGAATGTGGCGGAGGAAATGAGTTGTTCAATTTCAATAGATTACCTTCTAAACTATGACAAAAGAGTTTACATTAATTAATATATCTTTTCTTTCTCTTTACAGGTAAGTCAAACAGAAAATTATGTTGTATTGTGAGTATTTATAAAATGTTTTGAATCAACAAAGTTATCACAACAAACACTGTGTTAAAATTAACAATATATTTCCAATCAAATTTGTGCGAAAAAAAAAATCAAGATCCGTATACCAGCCTTATTTATCCTGAAAATTGGGATCGACTGCTAAGAATTACATATAGATGAACTTATTTCATGTTCAAAGAAAAACCAGATCAACCAAGCTCTGAAAGATTTCTTTAGCAACTATATGTATCTTAGTTCCGGAAACCTTAAAAATTGAGATCATTTCCTCAAGCACCATACTGAGAAGAAGCTGCCATTATTCAATGTTTTCTGATTCACGTGTTCGGCAGATGATTGGGACGCCGACTTTCGGTTCACGGGCACCCCGACGACTAAGCTCTGGTGTTACGCGAAATACTCGGTCTAGTCCCATGCAGCAGAGTTAGCCTATTCCTAGGAGTACAACCCCAGCGATCGAGGTTATCCCGACACCGACCATCCCGACCAGTCTAGGCCTAGCAATTTCGGTTGACATCCTGTTCATCAGTGCACCGGCTTCGTGGCCGAGCGGTTTGCGGCGTCAGTAAGCCTCGAAGTGTGGCTTCGATTCCTGCTCTAGTCGGGGAAAACTTTTCGTCGAACGGAAAATTCTCCACTAACGTTAGTACAATATTCAGTCTGCGCGGCCTCTGGCGTAATTGTCTTTTTAAAACCAGTACTACGTCACGAACTACTCGGTCAAGTCACCGACGATGGATCAAGCATGTCCCGAGCAGAGGTCAAGTACTGACGATCAAAATGTGATATTGGTTTGTTTGAGATAAAAGGTAAAAGTACTGAAAATAGTAGCAAAAATTTGTTCCTGAACCATCTAACCAATAGCAAAATTTGATATTTGAAGATCAATCAAATAGCTCACTACTATTGGCTAGATCTTACCAAGAGCTAAATGTGCTATGATGATGATGTTCCCGGAGTACAATTGAGATATTATTTTCAGTACTTTTACCTCTTATCTCAAACAACCAAATATCACTTTTTGATCTCCGTATCAAAATATGCTATTATTGAGCTATTTTACTCTGCTCGGGGTACTCTTGTCGCGGCACGACTTCCTCTTGTTCTCATACCTTTTTCGCTGTAGCGACGACATGATTTGCACGACTACCCTACGTTCACCGCATTCCATATGATTTCGTTTTGGCACATCTCTTCTATAATGTTGTTTGCTACAGAAACTGCTCACTAGTATCTCAGTACTTTTTGCGATGAACCGTTAATAGGTAAATAGGGTTTTTATCCCATTTCCGGCACAACAGGTAAACAAAATTGTGCATTACCTAAATTCACGACGAAACGACCGTTTTCGTCCACTTTTTCCATTTGCATCAGATACCTTATTGCGTAAACTTGGTGTTTGTTTTCTGCCGGAAAGTTGATTTTAAACGAGTTTACTGCACCTAGTCCAGCACCAATTCTCGGCATTAGTGCCGTACTTCCAGCAAAATCACCCTTTTTGGTCCTTTTAGCCTGTAGGATTCACAGCCTGGAAGGCTTGATTTTGATGGGAATCAATATCGCTTCTTTGAATGATTTTCGCCGCCCAAATAGAAGCGCCGTACCGATGTACCGACGTCGATACGTTGGCAAGGAGCCTCCTCGTTTCGCTACTGAACGCCAATCAACGCTGTGGTCGTCTAAGATGCCTTCTAGCAATCGTTAATACGCCGTTTAAGTTTGGCCAGTCGTCGATTAACACTTCTTTACTCGATGTAATGGTGAGTTCTTCGGCCAAAAGTTAAACCTGATATTCTAGTGTACAGCAGTCCGGTTGCTGAACAACAACACTTCTGATTTGTGATGGGATAATGTCAGTTTACTCTTGGGCATCCAGTTTTTACCATTTCTACCGCCTCCGTGACCCGTATTTTCACTTAATTTCAGTGACTCAACAATAACCATGAACACAACGTCATCAGCGAACACAACTATTTGTACTCCTCTTGGTAAATTTAGTTACAGCAACTCATCGTTCATCGCGTTCCACAGCCTCGGAACCAGGATTGAATCTTGAGCAACACTTGATGTTATCTTCACATTTGTTTGTGGTTGCAAGTTTCGTAGACCATCGTTCGATTCTGTGAATAGCTCTTCAGGATCCTGCAGAGATACTTGGAAACTGTCATCTAATGCAGGAATGTAGCTATTGCCTCTCAGCAAGCGCTGTTGAACGCAACCATAGGCCACTGCATGAAAATCTCTCCTTCTCTTTCACTCTCACAGAAATTTTGTAAACAACAAGGCCAAGAAACGTCAAAATCCCATACAAAATCAAAACAATGCAGTGCCCTATAGAGGCCGATGATCGCCCATTAATGGTTGCTTTTTCTATTCTGCTAAACCGGATAGCGTCAACTGTGGACCTGCTTTTCCGTGGACCAGCTTTCCAGATACCGAATAGCATTCTCTATAATCCATTTTCGACTTGAGTATAAAAACGAAATTGATAGAGAAAAGAGGAGCTTTCCCATCATATCCAGTAGATGGGTATGGATATGCAAGGCTTATCCGGCTTTGGTAGAAGTAGTAGTTTCTGCAATTTCCACCGATCGGAGTAGCTTCTTTCGTGTATATACTTGTGCATTGGATTGCTGTTTTCAAAACCAATTTGGAATTGCCATCTAATTCTGGTAAACTGTTGGTTCTTCGCTACCATGATATGTTTATGGTTGGGCATTCGGGCTTGTTACATACTAGCGTTAACATCTGCATATGGTGCAGGATTTTCAGTTTTTAGACACCTTTCATGTGGTGTAGCTGGCTCTCTTATCCTTGCCATAGCAAGTCTGTATGACACATTCTACTGTGACGTTACGACGTTTTGATGCCTTTTCGGTAAAATTTTCCACAGTAACTCGTAAATTCGACCGTGAACCCTCAAATATTTTTGCATTTTCGGATTTCTTGTAAAATTTCCAATAAGTATGATCAGTTGAATAGTTAGTTTTCATTGGGAAAGTATGTTAAAAATGTGAATGAGTAGCGTGACGTTACAACGTTGTAACGTTTCGGTAAAATGTGTCGTACGCATCTCCCCATTGATTTGCATGAGCGTTACGATAAAGCCCCTGCATGCAGGCTGATCTGCAAATTTTCATTTTGGGAACAGCTCTGCCGCTCTTTTTTTTTCCTTCTAAACCATAGGGGGATACATCTGCTCATCAGACACCCTAACAGGAAGGTTAGGGTAGTGTGGGGTTAAGGCCGTCTTCTACAATGCCGGTAGAAGCCAGGACTACTCTCTCCTCGACCCACTAAAACACATTCCTATGGTCGCCAAACCCTACGTCTCTCCGGAACCACCAAGAAGGTATTGCTTCAGAGAGGGGCTAGTGCATATCGCACCCTCAAGGTTAGCTGCCGTAGCCTAGCAGCAACGAACATCGATGACTCGCTCTGGAGAGTCCATCACGATAGCATGCTGGCGCTTAGCCAGTTTCCCGAGTGGTCCTCGCCACTCCCTTTGTCCTCGGAAGGCGGGCAGGGTCAACCCCGCCCGCGCCCTACTGCTGAGCGGACATCAAGAACTGATGCCCACGTGCAACCCGATCTGACCTGCCCGTAAGGAAGGGTATCACTACCCTTCAGGCCCTATCAGATGCACCCGTAGGTTGCAGACAGCAGGATCTCACCTACCCCGACCCTTGCCGGGGACCCCTTTCCAACCGCGGGCTCGGATCCAACCCAGTAGACCGACGCCACGACAGCACCGCTACCGGGACTTCCTCTCCGCGGCCACTTAATCGCTGTAAGGGTCGATCTCGACCGCAGGGCACCGGTATGACCTACGAAGCCGACTTCGAACCCCTGGACCACCTCTTGTACTGCATCTGGACTAGCCATTCTCCGAGTCCACGCGCCACCTCCTCTGTAGCTCCCAGACGATATGGGTGATAGCCGTTGAAACGGCATTCCAGCTAATCTCATCCCTACACATTCTCTGGACCAAGTTGTCCGGAGTTGTGTCCTCCCCGCATGTGGCAAGCACGCGGTCACGCATTGTGCGAAAACGCGGGCACACGAACAAAACGTTTTCCGCCGTTTCCTCTAAACCATTGCACACTGGGCATTCGGGAGAATCCGCACACACTCAAAACAGATTTGCGGGCTCGGCAAAATCGCGCACAGTCGTCCGCCCAGCAAAATCTTTAACTAGTATCTCAGCAAAAAGTGACGTTTGTTAGCTGACTCTCAGCAAAACGATTGCCGACTATCAGCAATGAACTGTCAAAATTGCTGAGATCCCGGCAAAATAGTTGTTTGCTGATTGCTCGGCTGTGCGAATCTCGGCAAAAGTTTGAAAAAATGCTGATATCCCGGCAATCTGAATTAAGTGTGCATGCCCGAAACGGTGTAGATACTGTCGGAAGCAACCATGACCTGTAAGGACCTGTGTCAGGTGGAATGTAACTTCCCCATGGCGCCATAGAGGTCATCCTGACAGTCTTGCGTATGCCTCTTGTGCCGCGCATTTCGAAGCACTCCATGTCCTCACTGATAAGAATGCTGATAGGCACCATACCAGTGATGACACAGAGAGCGTCGTGTGACACGGTACGGTACGCGCTTGCAACCCTCAGACACATAAGCCTGTAAGTACTTTCCAGCTTCCGTCGTTAGCATTCAGTACTTAGCGCGGTACCCCACGCCGGGCCGCCATACCGCCATACCATATGGACGTAGCAACAGTAGCCAGAAGCTTGCGCTTACTGGCGTACACCGCTGAGCTATTGGACATCATCCGGGACAGTGCCGCAATAGCTGTGGAGGCTCTTTTACAGGCATAATCGACGTGGCTACCGAAGGTAAGCTTATCATCGATCATCACGCCCAAGTGCTTGACAGAGCGCTTCGACAGGATAGTGCACTCTCCTACACTGATCTCCGTCTGCTGCGCCGACTGCATGTTGTTAACAACCGTCACCTCTGTCTTGTGGTGAGCCAGCTCCAGTTTTCTGGACCGCATCCACGCCTCCACAACCTTGATCGAGTGGTCGGTAGTCAACTTCACCTCCTCGATCGTTTCACCGTAGACTTCGAGCGTAATATCGTCGGCAAATCCGACAATCACCACTCCCACTGGGTACTCTGACCTCAACACCTCGTCGTACATGACATTCCATAACACCGGACCCAGGATGGAACCTTGCGGGACTTCTGAGGTTATGTGAAGGCACTTCCGACCCACCTCCGTGTCGTAAACTAGTACGCGATTCTGGAAGTAGCTTCCGAGAATCTTGTACAAGTACTCCGGTATCCCCAGACGCAAGAGCGCATCGGCAATAGCAGCCCAACTGGCGCTATTAAATGCATTCCTTACATCCAGAGTCACTACCCCGCAGAAGGGAATTCCCCTCCTCTTAGGCTCGAGTGCTTTCTCGGCGGTTTTTGTGACCGACAAGATAGCGTCTACGGTGGACCTCCCCTTCCGGAAGCCATACTGGTTGCTCGAGAGACCATTTACGCCCTCAGTGAACATCAACATTCTATTGAAGATGATCTTTTCGAGCACCTTCCCCGCCGTGTCAATCAAGCATATTGGTCTATATGCCGACGGGTCTCCGGGTGGTTTCCCCGCCTTTGGCAATAGTACCAGGCTCTGCCTCTTCTAAGCTTCTGGGAAAACTCCCTCGTCCAGGCATTTCTGCATAGCAGACCTGAACATCTCGGGAGCTTCTGCAATAGCTACTTTTAAGGCCAGGTTCGGAACTCCGTCCGGACCTGGGGCCTTACCTACGCTAAGGGACTTAGCTATCCCCGCAAGTTCCACATCGGTGACCCTTTCCTCATCGCCAGCCCCAGTCCCCGGCTGTCCTACGAAAGGAGGCCAAGGACTAGGATCATGACGCGGAAAAAGTCCTCCAATGATCCCCTCCAACATCTCTGGAGATTGCTCTGTAGGAGCCATCACACCTCTCGTCTTGGCCATAACGATCCTGTAGGCGTCACCCCACGGGTTCGTATTGGCACTCTGACAGAGACCCTCAAAGCAGGCCTTTTTGCTTGCTCTTATCTCGGTCTTGAGCGCGGCTTTTGCAGCGGCGAACACCACCCGCCGTTCGTTTCGCTCTTCCTCTGATCGTGCTCGCTGCATGCTCTGCCGCTCTAAGCACAGGTATGTGTGCTTCTCTTCCTGTGCTATCGTTTCCTCGACATATGTAGTTGCATTGCAAGCTCGAACCAGAACCGAAACCAGCTCACCCGGACTTGGGTTCAGGAGGTTGCGCTCATACCGAAGCGTTTCTGCAAACACCTCCTTATTGAAAGCGTTTGCCTTCCACTTTCCCTCTTATGATGTTTGAGGGTTGGCTATTCCTTCTAATTTCCAGGGCATGAAAATTGCCCGATTGAACTAATCTATTGTCCAACGTTGTATTTGGCAGCTACGTTTGCAGAGGCCGAAAACGAAGCCCTTTATCGCGCGATCACAGCGGTATCAGCTGCTCCCGCGCTGCGCCCGCTACCCAATTTCACAGCGCTTTAAAAACTTCTAACACTCTTGAGTTTCACGATCCTTACTTAACAGTTCCAATCTATCTGGCTCCCTAGAGTTTCATGACAAATTGCCAAATTACTGACATCTGAAGAATCAGTTATCAGGACCCACTTCCGACGTCATAGTTCGGACCTGCGCGCCGCCGTGTCTCTATTGACCTTCTCTGCCTTCTCTTTAAGCTCTGTGTACGAAGAGCTCTTGTAGTTTGAATCCTTTTTCAATTCAAAGATCTTTTTTCCAGACCTGTGCACCTGAATTTTGGTCCGTCAGCGCCGAAGTCTTTCGGTCCCAGTTCCGTTCCTTTGGTACGTAGAATCTAAAACTAGCCTTCCTCATTTGTATTCAGCATAGTCGCTTCTTGATGCTTCTTTTGATAGGTGTGTGTCTTTCACATTGTTGTCTGCTTGCTTAACCTATACCTTTCTTTGGAAAATCCGCCACTGGGTCTCCGACCTGTTCAAACTGTGTGGCGGCCATTCGCTTGCACAGAGTGTCTCTTAGGCCTTCGGAGCCTTCTGGCCTTTCATCTCCTGACGAGGACCTGTGTCTCTGTCGCGGTAATCGACGTGTTTTCCGTTCGCGCTAGTTTCTAGGTACTTCTTGCCAAGTTTTCCCAGGACTGTTCCAGGTGTTTACAAGAGCGCTTTACATCAACGTAGATTCCAATTCGCTATCGACAATTTCCGCTCTTTGTATCACGACAGTTTTTCGCCGCTAGCACCTGCTAGGCTGCTGGTGGGACACGCTTCAAACGCTATTCATCATCAGTTGCAGCTGCACTCCTTCACTCACGCTACTACTGCAATTGGGCCACACGTTGCTACTGTAGCTGTTGCTCGTTGTACATTTCGTTTACACACGTGTACCATGCTTCGCTGTACGGAGGCTTGATCGAATAGTTTGGCAAACACTACGACCGGCATTGGCGAAACTGCGATTTTTTTGCCAGGGGGTGCACTACAAACAAAATATTCATTAGTTCATTCATTCATCATTCATCGTCTCATATATCACAGCAACACATTCAAATTCTAGGGGGTGCCTGGCACCCCCGGCACTCCCGGTAGTTTCGTTTATGACGAGTGGTCCAATAAATGCAAGAGATTCGACAAGAAGTTGTTTTATTCCGAAGACGCTTTAGTACGGATGGGAGTAACAGTCTTTAGGATCTTGATCGGAGCAAAAGGGAAATCAAACGAAAGGTGGTATGTTTGTCGCGAATGTGGAAGTGGAATAGGGTCCTAAAATGAATAACACGATAATGCATGCTATTCTGATCACAACAGTATTTTTTCCGAACTTAAACAATAGCAGAATAAACAGTTCTTGTTTGACATTCGATGTCAACCTTGACGTATCGAAAGTGGAACGGTGTGTTGCAAAATACATCACATTAGCACGCTTTTGATAACAAATGCTTCTATTTGACATACAAGGTAAAACCAATTTAATCCAAAACTGAGTGCTAAACAAGAAGTGTTGTAAAAATGATTGAAATTCTTGAGACTTTATTTTATGGGCTTCACCCAGAAGGAACACTTAAAAAATACTAAATATGTCTTACACAGATAAAAATAATGAAATTTACACGTCATGTAAACTTCATTTCAGTCATGTAAACTTAGTGTTCTGATGGTTTACATCAGTGGTCACCAAACTGCGGCCCGCGGGCCGCATGCGGCCCTCGACAAGGTTTTGTGCGGCCCGCGAACTGATTTTGGAATATACAGGGGATGGCCAAAATGTTTGGGATAGGCAACTCTAGGAAAATCTTTGGACATCAACTCTAAAATTTATTGACATTGACGTAAAAAAATTACATTTTTTCGAGAAAAATCCAAAAAGTGTCAATTCATGACAACTTTTTTCAACGTTCAAAAAGTATCTATGTTTTAATAGTTTGTGAAGCATTTGTATATTGTTAGTGTACGTTCAAAATTTCATTCAATTCGGTTCACTGGTTTCCGAGACATGACAGCTCAAAAATGAGTTGTCTAAAAAATAATGTTTTACCGGAACGATTCTAACATCGCGATAAACTATTCAATTGAGCCCAAATTTGTACCAATGATGCACATATAACAGGTTGATAAACAGTCAAAATTTGAGATTTTTTGATGCACTCTATGAAAAGTTATAGCATGTTGAACTTTTTTGTGAGAGAAAAAAAGTTGCCTATCCCAAACATTTTGGCCATCCCCTGTATTGGAAAGTGGCCCACTCAAAGATTCCATAATGAAAATCAGAAATTTCACCATAATTCAAAACTTTAATGGGAATGAATATCAACCACTAGTGAACTTTGCCATTATTTCGGAGAGTTTTTCAAAAGCTGTTAGATTTTTGAAGTTTTACAAACTGTAAAAGCCTACTTTTTCGAATTTGTTCCGAAAATATTCGAAACTGTTGTTAAGGCTAAATTTACGGATTCTCTGTCATGGATTTTGGACTTGTGGCAGAACTCGTCATTAGTAATTTGTTTAATTTCACGAAAATAAAATTAATATAATGTTCATTTTGTTTTTTTTTAAATTCCAAATATTCCAAAATATGCAAAGGAAGTATTGTACTAACTTTTGGAATTTCGCTGAAAACTCTTCTTCCCTTTACAATATTTTAGAGAAATCCTCTAAATTGGCTACAAACACTTGCACACATTGCTCAGGAAATTATGTCTGCAGGTTTATTTTCATTGGTATCGCAAGAAATTACGCAAGAAAAACTTAAAAAAATCATCAAGAATTTCCAACAGTATCTCAAGGCAGTTTTTCGGAATTTCTTTCGAGAACCCCGAGAAATCATTCTGAAATTTAATAAAACCCACGAAAAGTCTCAAAAAATTTTGGAACACGGTTCCAAGATTAAAAAAAGGGTTCAATATACTTCTCAGGAAATTCCTAAGCTACAGTAAGAAAATTCATTCGATATTTTCTCAAAACTGGATCCAGAGGAATTACAAGAAATTTATCCGGGTTAAAGTGGTCCATATTGTACTAGCCAGCATCGCTATTGCTTATTTTTCGTATAACTCACAAGTAGCTAGTCTGAAATAATTTGCTCAAAACCATTAATATTAAGAACTACAAAACCTAAATATTACTGTCATTACATCCTGTTTTTAATTTCCTACGATTTCCGGGATTTTTCTAGTGAAATAAAAGCTTCTGATAACTACAGGTTGTTTGGTTCTTTGCTAATGTTCAATAATTTCAAAAAATCAAACAAACGAATTTTGTATTGAATCTTGATTTTATGTCTTGCGGCCCGCAGTCGCTTTTCAAAATTCAATTTTGGCCCGCAAAGACAGTTAGGCTGAGGATCACTGGTTTACATGATATATCATGTAAATTTGTGTTATATGTCATGTAAACACTCAGAGTCATGCTGAATTACATGACATATGATGGAAGTTTACATGATATTTATTTTATGACTTTTACATGATATGTCATGTAAACTTCTATGATATCCCACGCTCCAATTATGTGCATCATATGTCACAGAACTTAACACTCTTTTTTCGATCTGTGTATTAACCAATGTTTGATCGATTTGTGCAGAAATGAGGCTTTTCTCCATCGTCAATCTCGGCTAGGATTATGAATCAGTTCATAGGAGTGGACCTGGCAGGACGGTTAAGACGTTCGACCATCAAGTCCTGCACCTGGGATTGAATCCCACTCCCGACAAACTTTCAAAATGTGAGTTCTTCCTTCGGAACGGAAACAAAGCCATGGGCCCTGAAATGAAGAGGCCTCGCGTTAAAAAAAATCTCGCTAATAAAGATATAAAAAAATAATGATTCATTAACACATTCATGATTTCGTAAGTCGGCCAGATGTTTTGACATTTATTTTAATTTTAGAAGTTGCTGTCACCGTAATATGAAAACGTCTACAACTCGAAATTCCCTCCGTACGTCTTAACTATTCGTTGTAGACTAGAATACGTCCCGAAAACCAGCAACAGAATTCCCAGCACCGCAAGGATCGCATTTTTCAGCAATATCCACCCACAGAGACCGTAATCGTTGGGCCATCGAAAAATCGTATCAACTAGGACCGGTACAATCAGCACCAAATTGCTGGAACAGAACGACCCCACCAGCCCGACGAACAGCTGAAGGTCAGGAACGGTCACCGAAACCACTGTTAGGATGGACATCAATCCGAAGCGGATGGAAATTTGGGCCATGTTTTGCTGATCGTCTGGAATTCTGTCCTCAAGTCGTTGCCAGATGATCTCCATTGGAACGTAGAAACCCAGGGGCATTTGGAAAAGGGCTGACAGGGCTGCCAAAAGGCGAGTGAACTCTGCCAATCTGAAAACAGAGATGAGCTGGCTTTTGAAGTTCAAGGGAATAGGAAGCTGTTGCAAACCTGTTGTCACTCGGTAAATTCAACGTGATTGAAGCTTTGGTGTCATCTCCGTAGCGTGCGTATCCAAAGAATCCTGTAGCTATGTACAGGATCGATAGGAATGCTATCGCTTGGGAGACGACGCCGCAAGTCCCCAAGAAGTATTGAGGATGTTTCATCTTGTTCTCGATTGGTAACACAAATCGGATGCCTTGAATTGCGAATAGGATTGTGCTGAAATTAGATGAAATTTCATTATCTCGGGTTACCATGCAAATGCTCACACTGCACCTTACAAAAAACGGCAGTCGGCTCCATTCGGGCCATAAATTTCGGTTATCTAGCGAAACCGGTTCGTTCACCAGGAAATATAGGGTTATACCGAACGCTATTATCATCAGTGCATTGGACAGCGCCGAAAACGGTACCAGATATTTTAGGACGCGTATTTGGATGATAAGCGCTATCGGGACGGTGACGAAGGCAACGTACACTCCAGTGCTCCACGTTATCTGCAGCTGATTGTTGATCACGTCACGGAGGGAGGCTGCGATGAAGATTTGGAACAGACAGAAGATGAGCAGACTGTGGAAAACCAGCATACCGTCGATGTAGTTCCTGTCGGGTGAATGTTGATTGGTTATTATGCCGGGATGGCTATACTTGAAAATGTTGGTACCTAGAAAAGTTGGCGAATCGACGAACTGCTGGTGGTCCGTTAACCAAAACAGTGTCAGCTGTTTCTGCAAATCCTAGTGTTGGAATGCGGTACCGCTTACATGCTTTGTGAGCAGTTCCCACCTGCAAACATTATTGTAGCCAATTAATTCCAAAACACAGCTTTGTCCAAGCCCTACCAGAAGTTCTACGCAGTGAACGTAGAGCAAGCACACAGCGATGATACCGATGGCTCCAAAGAACAGTCCGCCATTTTTGAACGCCAACGGTATTGCCATGATTCCGGTTCCAAGAGATCCCTTCACCAGGTGGATAAGGGTTCCGAAGTTCCTGAAGTATGTCGAATCTTATCTCACGGAAAACATTAGGAGAAGATGCTTGCTTTCTACTCACGAATTAGGTTTCCTAATCTCCCTGTTGAGGAAGGGATCATAGGCGTCATCGTCTCTGTAAATAATTCAGATTTCAGTTAAATGACCCCATAACCAGGAAGCATTCGTACAGTTTAACGGCAGTGTTCTCCATTTTTATTCACTGAGTAGCCCTTCTCCACTGAGGCACTCCTTCCAATGTCTTCCGCAACCGAGTAGCCAACTGATGCATAATTAGCCGAGAACAAACCATCTCGGTCGTCCGACATCAACCCAAGGATGTCGTATTTCATTGTGACGCGAAGATAGGGATGTTTGATCAAGCCAAACACCTTCGCACCGAGTTCTGGGCAATCAACGCCCAGAATCAGCAGGTGGCTTATCAGACCTGGACTGGATGGCTAAGTCGTGAACAAATCTGAGACACGTTTCTGCCTGTGACTTCGTCGACGACGTCTATCACCAGCAGAAGAAGCAATCCGCATCATTTCAATCGGCCATTCATACCGGATTGGTTCGGCTAAGGCGGAATCATCAATCGATTGCGGGCAATTGGCTTGGCATGTATGACGGGACATTTTTTTTTTTTCTCTCAAATTGTCCTGGTGTGCAAACATGTGCTCCGTTAGTTATCGGTTTTTATTGAATGTTGCACTGAGGAATGGAAAAGTTATTAGCAATAAATTGGTTTGCAGGGCTGCTTTGACGGCCTGTTCGCGTGCCATTGGACACAAGGAAGCAGTTCAGTTGAAAGTGGGCTTTTGCAGTGAACGGATCGCGGAGTGTTGGTAACCATGGAGCAGAAAAGTTGGTAGAGAAGGCCTTACTTGGTGGAAGAAATAGCATTTTTTCTAATTGTTTTGCAACATGATTTTAGTGAAGTCAAAGAGTACAACCCTTTCGAACATCGGAAGATCGAGAAACCCAATTCGTTAGTAGTGATAGTTCTGATATTTAGTGTGAAGAATTCTAAAAGGTAAACTTTTTCAGAACTATCGGAACGCTAATTCATTTGGTAAAAGGAACGCTGGGTACAGGGATTCTGTCCATGCCATTGGCGTTCCGCAATGGAGGATTTGCGTTCGGCATCGTTGGAACCGTCATTTCTGGGATAATTTATGCCCACTGCGTTTATCTACTGGTTTGTGATAATACCGCTTAACACAGGTTTGCACTGGAAAATGAATCCAAACATTATCTGGGATTTGGGGTCCTCATGTATGAATCCATACTATGGAAAATTTTGAAAAAAAATATCAGAGTGTGGAATGCAGAATAATTCAAACACAACCAAATTTTACTATGATTCATATTCATTATTTTCAAACAAACTTAACCAAATGCATCAAACTGAAATTGTGTGTTAATCATCTTAATCTTACTTTAGTTTGAAAAATTTAGTTTTTCTGAAAGGAACTCTGCTTTTAGCCGTATACACTACATAAGAAATTTTCTTAAAGCTTCCCTCATCTGCTTTGCAGTTGTTTGAACTAAATTCACAAAATAAGAAGTGGGTGTCAGTTGATGAACATTAGATATGTGCAATATCCATTAGCCTGGGACACATTAATATGAGAAAGAAATGAAAAAAATAATCATTCCTGCATACTTTTTGAGTTCCATTTTGATTCCATATCAACTGTCCTTATTCCTTACATGTTAAACAGCTTTGCCTTGCTATTCAGTTTTCAGTTTATAACTTTTTTCACATGCGTCAGATTGCTCTGAGGTCTTCGAAGGGTTGATTCCTCGTAAATTTTCCAATAGAAATCATTCATCAATTTATTTTTACGGGCTAAGGGGCAATCTGTGGTGATTTTTATTTAAAGTACTGGGGCCAAATTGCTCTCCGGGTCGAAATTGATCAGACGTTTTTCTGTTAGGTAAAGTATAGTTTATGTAGTTTCCTTACAAGTATCGTGTTGTTGGAATCTAATACGAAACAATATTTATAAGATAACTATTTAAAATATGTTTCATCCATTAGAATAAAAACGTCTGATCAACTTCGACCTGGAGATCCATTTGAACCCGGTTTACGGTAGTAATTTTTTCACAGTATGTCGTTTGAAAACATGAACGGCTAGCGTTAAAATAAAGTTTCTCCGATTCAGCTGGAATTTCGCAGAGCTGGTTTGGGCCAAAATGGAATCCAAAAATTGTGAAGGAGTGAAATGTGTTTTTCTGTCCCAAGGTAATAACCATGCCACCAGGCAGGGATGGCATGCTCCTCAGGTTTTGTGCAAGCCTGCAAGGTTTTCATATGAAAATGTGCACATTTTAAATGCACGAACCTGCCACCAGGTTCGCTCTATGATAATTTGGACAGATCAGTGATATCATTATTTTTTTTCAAAATGCTGTAAAATTATACAAACTAATGGTAAAAAAATCAAAGGCTCAACTGTTTACCCTCTTTTTCTGTTTTTTTTCTTTTAATTATGGGCCATACACAAATTATGTCACGCTTTTAGGGGGGAGGGGGTTTGTAGAACGTTACGACCCTTACAAAAATATTTAGGTCCCATACGAAAAATGCGACATAGGGGGAGGGAGGGTTGAAAAAGGCCGATTTTTGCGTGACATAATTTGTGTATCACCCCTTAATACTTCTAAAAAATCAGTAGAGATGGAAATTTTTTCCGAACTTCGGGTAGTTTGTCAGATAAACGATAACATTTTACTGAAGTTTGGTGAAATTTGCCAATTTTATTGATTTTTTTTCGTTAAAAATGTTTACCGAACGCTCCGCGATTGACTGGGAGGACTCTGGCAGTTACTTTATGGAGTTGTTGAAGAAATACTGGGACAAAGCTTCACGGGAAATTTTATGAAGATTCACGAAGGATTCTTTGTGATGAATCTTCTGGCATTCCGTACGAAGGTTTTTCTCTGGAATGACGCAGAAAATCATCTTGAAATTCTTTCAGGTGTTCCACCGGAACATCCATCAGGAGTTCGCCGGGGATTCTCATAAAATGTGTCTGAGATTTGCATTTTTTCCAGGATTTAATAGCATGTGGTCTTCTAGGAGTTCCTTCAGGGTGTTCTCCAGAGGTGTTTTCCAAGATTCTACTAGGAGTTTTTTCGAACCATCCTAAAATAATTTCAACCGGAATTTCTCTAGTATTTTTTTCCGGGGTTCACTCAGATATTTATTCGGAGATTCCTGCAGGAATTCCTTCCGGGATCATTCCAAGAGTTCCTTCTAGGATTTCTATAGTAATGCATTCTAAGATTTCTCCAGGAGTTTTTTTTTTCTAAGATAGAACTATGTGGGATTCCTCTAGGTTTTCTCTGGGCGTTTCTTATATGAATCGTCAAGGAATTCCTTTTGGGATTGCTCTAGGAATTGTTTATCAGATTAATCTGGGAAAGCCTTCCTCCAGCGACTTCTTCCGGGATTCCTTCAGTAGCTCCTTCTAGATCTTCTCTAGGAGTAAATTTTTGGGTTCCTCTTATAGTTTCTTCTGGTATTTCTCCAGGATTTTCTTTTAGGATTACATCAGGGGTGGCATCAGGAAGATTTCTCTAATAAGGTACACCGGGGCAAGTTGAAACGGGTGGGGCAAGATGAAACACGAAGTTTTGAAACAGATTTCAATACAATTTGGTAATTTATCCTTCGTTAAAAGATAGTTTGAATCAAAAACTATGCGTTATGGCGATCAAACTGTTTATCATCATTAGAAAACATCATGTTAACCCACTGTTTCATCTTGCCCCACCCGTTTCAACTTGCCCCGGTGTACCTTAATTCCTCCGGAGATTCCTCCAGGAATCCATTCAGGAATTCCTCCGGGGATTCCTACACCTCCGGAGATTTTTCCAGAAGTTCCTCCTGAGATTTCTCTAATAATTCCTCCAAAGATTCCTCCAGAAATTCCTCCGGAGATTCCTCTAGGAATTCTTCCAAAGATTCCTCCAAGAATTCCTCCAGGAATTTCTCCAAGGATTCTTCCAGGAATTCCTCCGAGGATTTCTCCAAAAATTCCTCCGAGGATTCCTCAGAAGATCCTCTGGTGATTGCTCCATAAATTCCTTCGGGTATTCCTCCGGAAAATTCCTCCAGGAATCCCTCCGGGGAAATCCTGCAGGAATTTTGGAAGAATTGCACGCGAATTACAGCGGAACTCCTGGAAAATTTCCCGGAAACTTCCCGGTGGAATTATTGGTGAACTTCTGGTGGAATTCCCGAGGTAATTTTAGATGAGGTCCTAGGAAACTCCTCAAGGAATTTCTTGGAAACTCATTGGAAAATTCCAAGGGAATTTCTGCAGGAATTTCCGGGGAACTCCCTTAAGGATTCACGGGGAACTCCTGGATATACTCCCAGCAAACACCTGAAGAAATTAACGGGGAACTTTTAGAGGCATTCCCGGGTAGAGCTTTATGGCAAAAGAATGGCAAATTTTACCATTAAAACAGAATGTTTGAATGGCAAAATGTGTTATTTGTTTGTTTGAAATAAGAGTTAAAATAACAAAAATAATAACAAAATTTTGGTAGCAGAAAAACTTAAAAATAACTTATTTTGCCATTGTAATAACAAAGTAATGGTAAAGCATGCGGATAAAATTGAAGAACAAAATAAGACCCATGAATAACAAAATATGACATTCTTGAGTTATTGATAACAGAATAAGAACAAATTTAGCTGTTTATGTGGCGATCAAAATAATGATAGGTTTAGTTGTTCAAATTCAATGGTAGATTCATTTATTATTTCAAAGTAGCAGAAGAAAGGTAAAATGAGCTATTTCTTTTTTTTTTTCTTCAATAAAATTTAAGTTCATCAATCAATGTAAAAACAGTTTTATTTTGTGGAAATTAAAAACTCAAAACGAAACGAACTTAAAAATCAAATTCACTGATGAACGTAGCCACCGTTGCCCCGCGATCTACTCTGGCTTCTCCTATTTAGGAACGTTTGCGCATCGTAGGGTTGTTAGGGTAGATAGATACGTCGTTTTACAAATTATACTCTTTAATTGTTTGAGTTCTATATTAACATAAATTGATGTGCATCAAATAGAAGCCATTGCGAATCAAACACACAGCTGAGAATCCGGATTTGTTTACTTTTGCGAGATACGTCGAATTGAAAAGTTATGCTTGAAATATACAATATAATAGTTAGGGGCTGTTCATAAACCACGTAGACCAAATTTTGGCCATCTCAGACCCCCCTCCCCCCTCGTCGACTTTTGTCCATACAAAAAATTTGAAATTTGTATGGAGCGTAAACTTTGGCCAGACCCCCCCCCCCTCCCCCCAAAACGTCTACGTGGTTTATGAACGGCCCCTTAATGGTATATTAAGAGTAAAATATGTTATGGGGCCTAATGTTTATAAATAATTTCTCACAATATCAAAATAATGGCAAATTTAGCTAGGAATGTAAATTATGTTATTGTTTTGATATTTCATACAATTCATTATAAAAGGTGCTAAATTCCAAGTTTTACCATGATAGTAATTTTTGTTATTGATGTGTTATTTGGCATTATTCATGAATAACATATCAATGACAAGATTTGCTATGATTGTATATTTTGCTATTGATTTGTCATTTTAAGTTTTTCCTAATAACAGAAGAATGGCAAAACGAGATATGATGGCAAAACCAGTTATTATTTTGTCCTTTGTTTGCCATTAGCCTCTACCCGGGCTACGGTAATATCCGGGATACTCCGGAGGGATAATCTCCTGGAGGAAGAACTGAAGGAAAACTTCTGGATGAATTCCCGTGAACTTCTGGGGGACATTCTAGAGGAAATATTGGGGAACTCCTGAAAGAACTCTTTTAGGAATTTTCGAGAACTAGGTGCGAAAGAAGAAACAAAAAAGAAAGAGAAATGTCACTTTTACTCACGGAATAATGCATCGACATATTATTACGTACGGAAAATTAACAACATGACTGACAGCATCGCATGACAGTTCCATCTGTTGGCAAATCTTTCTGGCTGCAAATTGCTTATCAACTTCGAACGCTTAAGTAATTTTGATTGCAAAAGTTTTTCGTGACCATTACTTGCCCTATCTTTTTACACAGTACTTACCAGGTGGAAACTAGCCATAAGAGCGAATAGCTCACTGGAAGTATTGAACGTGTCCGTGTTTAAAAAAAACACCAAGTGGTAATTCATTTTTTTTTTCATGAATTAATCTCTCAATTTGTGTGTTGAACGTACATTGTGCCTTCAAGTAAATCAAGTTTCACGTCCTCCAAGATAGTCTCAAGGAATTTATGTGTGGATTTATCAAGTAATGCTTACAAATTAAAAAAACACGTTTTTTGTGGTCGATATATATTTGTTCATATTTTGAGGTCTTCCTTATAACATTTCAAATAAAATTTTCAGATTCCACTTTTGCATTATTTCTTAACAGCTTTCAAATATGTAATCCGTATAAAATGTTCAAAAAATATGGTTTAAGGGTCCGTTTTCTCGATTCAGAATGTGTCATTCTACTTGAATACCCTAGGTAGAACATTCCAATTTGATGGATTGTTTTTAGAGGTTGTTCCATCAGTATTGCTTTGAATAATTGCCCCAAAATTTTCTCGAATTTCTTCCAAGACTTTCTTCAAGGTATCATTTTAAAATTTCATCCATAAATACCTTCGGGAATTCTTCTTTAATAGCTTCGAACGCAGTCGACTTTCTATCTCGTAGAATCACAACTTGTCTTGTGATACAGTTGGTTAAAGCGCTGGACTGACGAAACGAAGTCATGGGTTCGAGTCCAATCAGAACCAAGTGGTATTTTTTTTTTTTAATGTACACGCTCAGAAAACCGTTCTGATAAACGTGAACAAACAAACGCAAATATGAGAACAAGCAAATATACACCGTAAACTGGAACTAGTTCCAGCTGTCAATATGAGAGTTCTAGAAAACGTGAAATCTAGTTCACGGTGTACATTTCTTATTGTTGTTATCGTTGCTATGCATAGTTCACGTTTGTTCCCGTTGCCGTGATTGCGAGTGCACGTATCTCGGAACGGATTTTTTTTGCGTGTATCTCTCCATTCCTCAACTGAAAGCACATTGTGCCTTCGATTACATCAAGTTTTACGTCCGCCAGAATACGTTCAAGCAATTTCTTTGTGTATTCATCAAGGAATGCGTGCAAACTTTTGAACGAACAGCTAAAACGTGGTCGATATGCATTTGTTCGTATTTAGAGGTCGTCATTATAACATCTCCAATAAATCTTTAGTTATTAGCGCAGCAGTCCAAGCGCTATGTTCCTAGCAGTTGTTTCATTAATATTTTGCAGGAATTTTTTCATAAACTTCTCAGGGAATATCTGTAAGAGTTCGTTGTATACTTAAACTACAGAAAAAACCTGAACAAGAATTTTCAGAATCATCAGGAATAATTCAAGGGATTTTTTTATTCCTTATTGGCTATATTAGTCACTGCGACCAGGTTTTAGATCTATTGTGACAATTCCAGGGATTACTATTCCATAATATCTGGATATCATATAAATTTATTATTTTTATTTATATTACCATTTAACAAACTGAGTCTTTACTAACTTCAACCAGGCCTACCGAACACTTCTACTGAGTTTTATTTGAAACCCTTAACAAAGATAAAATCATTAAAAATGATTATCTGTATCGCTGAGAAAGTTGATATAAACCAATAAATGAATTGTTGTAATGCGATCCTGTAGTTTTATAGAAGGAATTTTTGAAACCCCCGAATCCAGGTCAAATTAAACAACATTTTTTGGAGGATTTGCCTTTCCCAGTCTGTGGAATCCAAACGATTGGGTTCTTTAGGAATATCCGGATTGTTTCATAATCGAATTCTCCGCCCAAAAAATAGTCGAAATCCAAAATTTCATATTTTTTGGTGTCCGGGAACTATTTTTTTTTTAAATGCATTTAAAGTTTGTATGGGGAAAATTTTTTGTTCGGGCGTAGCTGTCAATTTATCGATTGAACTGTCATTCTATCCACGAAAATTAAAACTGTTTTGGTAATTTAACCATCAAAACGAAGGTATTGGCACAGACAAACAGACGTAACACCTTGAACGATTTTCATGGAAATCCATCGCCCAGTTCACACTACCATCACCTGGTGGAAAAGTTGCACGAATCACTGTGTTGTGCAATGTCGTCAACAGAAGGCGCTAGTGTGAAACGTCAAACGCATAGAAAAACGATATGCGCGCCTCTGGTTGTGAAAGCCACAATTATGAAAATTTAAAATGGTCGTTAAAAGCGTGGTCGATGGAAATTTCGCAAGTGTTACGTCTGTTTGTCTGTGGTATTGGTATCCAATAAAAAAACGTTATACTCAGAAAAAATTAGCTCTTTCGATTAGACTATAGAAAATAGCAATACTTTATTCATTAAACAACCCAATTGGCATTATCCGACGTTTCGGCCTAATTTTTTTGACCCTTTTAAAGGGTAAACGGAATAAAATAGTTCTACAATTAGGGACTTGTACAAGATCATTTTTACATTTGAGGAACCTACGCTGTCTATCGTATTTTGTTATGTTCTCACACTAGTGCCACAGTTTCTTTCGGAGCTTCTTATAGCATTTCTAAACCTGTAATGTGGGATTTGTTTTGTTGTTTTTGTAGGAAGTTTTCTTTTCACTTTTCGAGTTCCATTTTGGCCCCATATCAACTGTGCAAAATTTCAGCTCGATCGTAGAAACTATATTTTAGCGCCAGCCGATTTAAGCTTTCATACGATTTACTATGAGGAAAATCACATTTTCAAAGAAAAATCGCCACAAGTAGCCCCTTAACTCACAAACATTAATCATTGAATGATTTCTGTTGGAAATTTTACGAGGAATCAACCCTGCAAAGACCCCAAAGCGGTATGCGATATGTGGAATAAGTTATTGACTGAATGCCGAATGGCAAAGCAACACTGTTCAACATGTAGGGAATAACAATAAATAATAAATTTTATCGATCGGTTAAGGACAGACTTGTTAGAATCCCAAAATGGCCGCCACAATGGCCGAATTTGGCACCTACTCACGATTTCGAGGGCACAAATCTCTTCGTAAACAAAACCAGCGCACCTGAGCTTCTTATTTTAAGCTAATTACATGTGAGCAAGAACAGAATAATAAAATGCATTGTTGTTTGAAGCTTGCTTCTTGAGATTTGTGCGTCTGAAGTTTTGATGCACTGTTGATGCGGGATTTCAAAACGTTTGTCCTTAAGGCTTAATACTCATTCATCGACCTATTTTTAGGAATCAATGGGTGACCCAAGCGATTTGCAACTGAGAATGGCGGGCGCTAAATATAGTTTTTCCAATCAATCTGAAATTTTTCACAGTTGGTATGGGACCAAAATGGAACTCAAAAAGTATAAAGGAGATATAGTTTTTCCATTTTTTATATTTTCCCATATCCAGCTTTTTACGCTGGCTATAAAACTACGGGGGGTGATTCGTTTTTGACAATTCTTGCCGCAACTTTTATAGATTAATCTTAGTAGGCTTGGTGTTGAGGTTTGTTGATTCATCTGTCAAAAATTTTCATTGTGTGGAAGCCGAAAAAGTTTTGGGCTCTTTAATGCAAACTACATTTAATTTAATTGATATTTTTTACGGTTTTAGGCAACGGAGGAGGATTGTAAAACTATCTAAAAGGACCTTGTCAAATGGAGTTGAGAAGAGATATTACAAAGTTCATCGTAGCCCAGATATCATTGTAGGCCCGACTACTGAATTCACAACGAACAGTGTTCATTACGGTGAAGAAATAACGAATCGTTTGTTTGATCGTTTGTTGACACCCTCTACCAGCCTAGCCAAATTCTACTGATTATTTTAGTGCAACACTATACAATGAAGTGATAATTGACTCCATTATCAACTACAACCTGGTTTTCATCAGGCATGTTTGGGAAATCATTAAGGGTTGTGAAGGAAAACTACGATACAAGGCAGGATGTCTCCAAAGGCAATGTATTAAATTATAGAGGTTCTTTTGTATTGAGGCAGTATCCATTTATTACGTAACACTAAAACCGACCAGAGAAGGTAAACCCTCCTCCCCCCTCCGTAACGCTTTTCTGTATGAAAATTCTAAACTTCTTGTATGAACCATAACGCATTCTCCTATAGCGTTCAGTAATTTATGAACGACGCCAAACCAACCGTGCATAGGTCGCAGGCCGGGTTCTGTTTTTAAGTATTATGTTTCCAGTTCAAACCCGAATTAGCGACATTTTTTCTTTGACTTCCGCTGCTTTTGCCTTGCGTTAAACACAATGTCGGAAGTGGGGCGCTGTATTGTACCCCTGGTGCTCTATACAGCGCCCCACTTCCGACATTATGTTTAACGCAAGGCAAAAGCAGCGGAAGTCAAAGAAAAAATATCGCTAATTCGGTTTTGAACTGGAAACATAATAACTTCCGTTTAAAAAGTCTTCGGTCGATCACGCTATACCGAAAGCGGGTTAAGGGAAACAAATCATTCTGGGCAGAAATAAATCACCGACTCCGCCAAATATCGCCAGATCTCGATCCTGCTAGGTCTTGTTCAGTAAAATCAGCCTAAACTAGGCTCAAATTATTGGCAGACACAGGTGTTTAGACGAAATAAAAAATGTCTATATTCAGCCAAAACAAAACTGAGACCTGGATACAGTTCAGTGTAGTTTCTTCAATTGTGGATGGAAGAGCCATTTTGAAATGTACTCATTGTTTCCATATTTCCTGCCAACTAATTATCGACAGCATCTTTATCAACCTAAAATAGTAAAAACGTTAGAACCGAGATCATAAAAAAATTGAAAATGAATTTCTCTTGTTACCGAAGGAATGAAAATTCTTGACGTTCCGCATTGTAAACATTGAAACATTTCTACAAGGCTTACTTTGATTCTACCATAATAAAATTTATAGTGTCGGCAAGAATTGTCATAAGGGGGTGATTCACAGTTTATGGTAAGCTAGCGTAAAAAGCTGGATAAACCATGTCCCAGGCTAGTCCCAGGTCTGGGACCATTTAGGCAGGGGGATCTATTTTGGGCACTTTCTGTTATAACTCAGTCAATTTTCAAGCGATTGACTTGATTTTCTGGAAACGATCAGATACGTACCGTATCTAGCCATGATCAACAATTCAAGTCAATCGGATTGAAATTGACTGAGTTATAGCAGCAAGTGCCCAAAATAGAGCCCCCCCCCTGCCCAAATGGTCACAGACCATTAACTTCCTTAAAAACAGCAAAACAAAATCCTACATTCAACTTTATATTGTGGTTTTCCAAAAAAAATCAAGGATTAACGGACAACCCAACTAAAAATGATAGCTGTATAACAGCCAATGACAATGACAGCTGTATGTTTAGCCAAAATTTATAAAATCAAGATTATGAGCAGTTTATTCATCTGGTATAAGGCAATAACGTTTATTGCTAACCCAGATTCCAATCGTTGTTCGGTTTTATTTCACAGTGCAAACCTTTTTATTGTTTTTTAAACAGTCACACAAAAATGGTGACGTTCTGTACTCTTCCAGGTCAGCACATCTCGGAAGGCCTGCCGCCGAAGTTTTGTCCCCATGCTAGGATATACGGAAACGGTCGAGAATGTGTTCACTCACGGTCCTCGTGGCATTAAAAAATACACCATTCTAGCCAGGTTTTTTACAATTTGTCGCAATTCTGCCCACAGCGCATCATCCCACTTTCCATTTCTAGGCGTTGCACCGATGTTCAGCTTCTTTTGAATAGCTACCTGCTAATATGTGTTTACTTGGTTTTTATAGGAAACACATTGAGGGATATTGTCAATCACGACTACCAGCTGGAATGGGACACCCGGGTGTTCATCTTCCTAGCGGCTGTCCCACTGATTTTCACCACCCAAATACGTGAACTGAAATATCTTGTTCCATTCTCAGCTATCGCGAATGCACTGATCATAACGGCAATCGGTATCACTATGTTTTATATTTTGAAGGAACCGATTACTCTGGAGAACAAGAGTATGTGGCCTGCTTGGAATACTCTACCGGCGTTCATAGGGTAAATGCAACCGCAGCTACTGGACCACGAGTTCCAACAATCATTCCGTCTTTTCAGAACCGTTATGTACGCTCTCTTAGGTATTGAATACGTGCTTCCAAATGAAAACAAGATGAAACGTCCTGAACACATGTTGGGCAATTGTGGAGTCGTGAATGTAGCCGTTTGCTTCATAACCGCTCTTTACACGATAGTGGGAGCCTTAGGCTACGCACAGTTCGGAGAGGACACCAAAGGATCCGTGACACTCAATCTTCCAGCTAATGAAGCGTAAGAATCCGAAAACTGTATCAACCTCTCAAAATCAAATCATTCACATTTCCCTCACCCAGGTTAGCCAAATCAACACAGCTACTAACCATCACGGCGATCATCCTGTCCACCGGATTGATCAACTACGTCCCGACCGACATTCTGTGGCGCAAAGTGCAGCACAAGATCCATCCCAAGCGACACAACTTTGCCCAAATTGCGTTCCGATTCGGGATGTTGGTGCTGCTGACGGCCATTGCCGTGGGTGTTCCAGAACTGGAACCGTTCGTGGGACTGACCGGATCCATCAGCGGTGGTTCATTGGTTGTGATCATTCCGGCTGTCATCGATACCGTGTTTCGGTGGCCGGCGGGCGATTTCGGAAGGATGAACTGGATCCTGGTGAAGAATGTGTTGGTTTTGGTGTTTGGGTTACTGGTGTTGGGTATTGGGACTTATTTTAGTGTTGTAGATATAATTGCTATTTATGAGAAAGAATAAATAAATGTAAACTGGATTGTAATTGTGCACTACATTTTCAGTCACAGAGCATTTCTTCGAAGTTCATTGTTTTCAATGCGTGTTGCACCTCGTTGTTTCTACGTTTGCCAGATTGTCAAACTGCTGTTGAAGCATTAGCTTTGGCCAATTCTAGGTCGAAGTTATCGGTCGAAGTTGGCTCTGAGCTAGCTATTCTAGTGTCATACTGTAGAGTAAAGCTTCGAATTCATTCCTGAGCTGCGACTCAGCACAAGCAATACTGGAATCATGTCACCAAACAAAATTTCTTTGTTATGTGGTGACGAAGAATCGAACCAATCTGTCTAAGCAGAATTGCAACATGCTGGCACAAGCGTAGACTGGTCGACTCAGCTCTCACATGGCGAATATTCAGCAGGCTGATTCTTTTTGTAAGTGATAGCTGTAAAAGTTGATGATGATTAACCTGGGCTTGTTAGGGGAATATTTGTAAATAAAAAGAAAATCGCGTTAAGTACTGTTCCTTTGAATTCCACTAAGAATTTGCATCCTTTGACAGATACGTATTTCGACCTCAACTGTAAGGTCGTCTTCAGTGTCTTGTCGAGTCAAGTACAAGACACTGAAGACGACCTTACAGTTGAGGTCGAAATACGTATCTGTCAAAGGATGCAAATTCTTAGTGGAATTCAAAGGAACAGTAACTCGATTTTCTTTTTATTTGTAAAAGTTGGATTTTCGTTTCATGTGATATGTAACTACACAGTTTTTAAGCAATTTTGTTTTTGAGTACTCAGTAAACATTTGTTAAATGAAACTGACATCAGAAACCTTAATCTTCAAGATGTTCTGTTGTTCGTAAGCCGCTGTGCTTATTGCACTCTTTACGCTTTATGCGTTTTTATAGTGCCCTACTAAAACAGCTCATCGGCTACTAAAGAGAACCGATTTGCTTCGGTTATGTTATCTATGGCACCTTCTCCTCGTTTCATTGATAAAGTATCACATCTCCTTGAAGACGAAGTTAAGCCATTTCGTTGACCATACACCCAAACCTTTATTTAGGTAATGGTTAGGTAGTGTACACTAGAGGGTTTCAAATAGCTTCACGAGAATTACAGGGAGCATCAGGTGGGTTTCAGAGGGCTTTAAAAGCATTTAAAGTCATTTCGAAGGTTTTTATGGGGCTTCACACATTATTGGTGTGTGGATACCAGGGTAAGGTGATAGAATTGTGTTTTTTTAATTATTTTGTAGATGTGTGACACAGTTCGCTTGATTCCATAACTTGTAGGCGTTTTCTAATAGGTTTGAGACACTGTGCTGTGAAAGTTTGGAAGGAAGGGAAACGGCTTTTTTGCAATTTCTCATCGTAATAGGCTGTTTTACCTCACGCAAATCTGACAGGAAAAGGCCTACTTTCCCACACTAAATTAGCAGTGCTGTAATGGTTCATTACAGCACTGATTTGCGTTGCGTAATGAACAATTACAGCACTGTTTTCAGTTTTGATCAACTTCTTGGTGATTTCTGGACGCAGTTCTGAAAAAATGTGACAAATGCACAGTATAACCTGTTATGATCAGACTTTCTTAAACATGGCTATGAACATCAGTGTGCAGTTTGATGAAAAATTTTGTTCAAAACTATCCTTAAGCGGTAATTTATGAAATTGCAAAAAAACGTTGTACACAACTCGGTGCAGAACTCGATTTTTCCAGCACTCGTCGTAATTATCCAACTCGGCAAGCCTCGTTGGATAAATGTACGCCTCGTGCTGTAAAAATCTTCATTCTGCACCTTGTTACGTAAACTACAATTTCAACCCGTTTCTGTTCTAGCGATGGCTATGAACATGTTATTATACACGAGTGTATATGTAGAGAGCAGAGAGAAAGTATATAGAAAGATACAAAGTAAGAGGAAAGGGACGGGCCAGGGATTGAACCCAGGACCTTCTGCATACAAATCAGAAGCGGTAGCCGCTAGACCACCAAGCCCGCCTCTAAATAAGTCGAAATATCATTAGCGTTAGCGTTAGCGTTAGCGTAAGCGTAGTTACGGTATACTTCGTAGATTGGATACTAACGACTTTCATGTTCCTTTTGATAATCATGTCTAGACTGCTTTTCGGAACTAGGAAATAAGTCGAAATATCATTAGGTGCATAAACTATTTGTAAATGCTTCCCGAGCGGGAATGAATAACTTACACATAACTGGAGCATACCAAACTCAGGTATCATACCAAGGCTAGGTATTGGTCGGTTATCCAGGCATTGAAAATAACTTATTTTGGTGTTTTGTAGGTATTAATATAATACCTCAACGAGTTATTGGTTTGGTGTTGAGGACTGCTTGAGGTATTATTCAATTATGGAGAAATTGCTATTTGTATGGAAAAATCGCCGATTGTTATTCAGGTATTATCATACCTGATGTTATTTTTCACGTGTTTTGCGCAGAATATTAACCAGTTATTATTTTAGGTATTTTACCTCTTATGCAGGGCTTAATATCTCATTCAGGTTGTAGTTATTCGGTTTTCCATACCTGAATTTGGTATTCCTCAGCTATTTTCTCCTGCTCGGGTTTACTTCGAATGCAACAATATGACAGAAAATGGTTAAAAATAAAAAAACGGATTTTGCTCACACACTTCTGAGTAGTGCTTTTTTGAATACCCGCTGTAGTGTCAAAATTCTCGAGAAGAGTGAACTCAAAATTCATCGCTGCACTCGTCTATCGTATCGTATCTCACAAGCCAATACTTGAGACGAATGGCCTGTCAGCATTAGTAGGGCGTCGTCCACAAAAGACGTAACGCTCTGAGGAGAGGTGGGGAGTACGACCGAGCGTTACGGCTCATACAAAATTTTTAAAAACGTTACGGAGGGGAGAGGGGGAGTCAAAAAAGGTCGATTTTAGCGTTACGTAATAAATGGATGCTGCCTAGTGTGTGGATGATTTGGACTGAGTCGTTGGGGTTGGGTCGCTCACGAATGGATCTCTCGGACTCTGTCAGTTCTCACATCGATGAACTGAAAACGACTGCCGCAGTCATTTTTTGTCGGCTGAAAAGCAGGCACTTGGACTGATACTTGGCAGCCCTGCTCTGGAGTATTTGTGGAAAAACTTCTGACAAGTTGGAGGAACTCCTGCATATGCAAGATAACTTTTATTCACCATCTGTCAAGTGATGAAGCAGAGTGCACTGAAGCATTTAGGGTTTTTGACAGATCAATGTAGTTCTAAGGAGCCGTTGTTTATTGCTCCATTGCATTGCCATCTTAAGGACAGACTTGTTAGAATCCAGAAATGGCCGCCACAATGGCCGACTTTGGCACCTACTCAAGATTTCGAGCGCACAAATCTCTTCGTAAACAAAACCAGCGCACTTGATCTTCTTATTTTAAGCTAATTACAAGTGAGCAAGAACAGAATAATAAAATGCACTGTTGTTTGAAGTTTGCTTCTTGAGATTTGTGCGTCTGAAGTTCTGATGCACTCTTGAAGCGGGATTTGAAGACGTTTGTCCTTAAAAGCCTCATAGCAAACAATAATGCAGGTATTGATTGCTTTATATATACTGTTGTGTCTTAGACCTCGGAATTTGTCTCCACAAAACACATCTAGTTCAGATAAGTCACGCAGTCAGAAAGCCACCTTTATTTCACCCGTTTCCCTATCACTCCGCTTATTCTAAATTGTCCTTCTCCCTGTAACTGACCATCCTCTTTCTTCCTCGTGACTCAAGTTGTTTGACACTCTTCCTCCTTTTCATACAAATCGCTGGCAATAATTTATTCTATAGTCTTGTAGGGAACCTGATTTTTTGACCATCCTTCGTTGATTCTTCTTCCGATTGTTTTTCATGACCATCAGTTTCCTCAGTGGTGACTCCTCCTCGGCTTCGGTGATCCACAGGATTCATAGGAACCAAGTATACCTCTGCATCTCCACCACCACATGTTCTAGATTCACCTTGGTAAGTTATGCGATCGATGTAAATTAATTCTAAATATTGAGATTACTGATGATTGAAATCTGTCTCTTTTTACCTCACATATGTTTTCATCAGGAAACTGTTTTCTGATGAAAACATATGTGAGCTAGAAAGAGACAGATTTCAATCCTCAGCAACCTCTATTGTGACATTCTGATCAGGGATGCCAGATGATTTTTTTTAATCTGTACCTATAACTTATTTGAAAAATCTAAACCCCATACAGAATTCGTAAGATCGAACCCAAGTAACACAACACGCTCTATAAGAGTTTAAATTTCACTATTCATACATAACGTAGTGTATTTTTCTTGCATTATTTACTTAATGTTGAACACTTGTATAATTAAAACAGCGCAAAAAATGGCGGCTTATAAAACATCTTACATGTGATATAAAATGTCTCTCAACACATTGATATCGCTAAAAAATATGATATAGGACATATCATCCAACTCCCAAAAATGTTTTGATACATTTATCAGCAATATCACTTGCAAAATACACATATAGAACAATTACATACACGAGTTCTTATAACACATTTTGGTAGTAATATAACTAGTAAAAAACATTTATATTACACATCATTTGCACAGGTTCGAATTGAGCTATTCAAATGTTATATAACTAATAGAAAGCATTAATGCTACAAAAAAAGATGTCCAACAGTATATCTGGCATAAGAAATTGACAGAACACAGAAAAACAAAATAAATTTTGTTATAAACATATTTGGCTTGTTCAACCACATGAACATGGAATTTGGAAAATGTTATGGGGTCAATTATTTGTGAATTATTTGGAAAGCCAATTAAGTCACGGTTTATGCTCAATAATGATAGCGCTATTTTACATGCAATTCAAAAATTATGGTGAAACATTCGATTTTGCTCATCCAGATTTCAAGCGCTCTAGGTTCAATTAGAAATGCCAACCATAACCATTAAAAATAAGCCATCCAAATTGTGCTGTTCTATCAGTTTATTGACTCCACATGTAGATTCAATATGGCTGATTTTCTATCATACTTACAGTGCCGTACAAAACATGTAAACAACTATGCAAATCTTAATAATAATGGTTTTTCAGCCTAAAATGTATCACTGTTTTGGGCACACGTGGAGATAAGAGTAATGTAAAATTTATAAATAGTTTTGTTTGAAGAATTTATAATGATTTGAAGGTAAAAACATGTGCAATTGATTTCCATATGTTTATTTGTGCATGCATATTTTTGACAGGTACTGTAATTTGGATGGTTTGCTATGGAAGAGACGCTATATATGAAGATCTAGCGTTAAAAATACGTTTGTAATACATAATCAAAACAATCATACAACAAACGTTTTATTAAGCTATAATTATGTTTTGCGGTCAAAATTTAAACTCCGAAATAACTACACTACAACTAAGTTTCAGCATACCTAGTTGAATCTGTCAAAATGTAAACGTAAACATTGCATTGTAATTGTTCCCTTCACTCTGCTGTTGGTGCAGATTCTGATTCGTTTTTGTTTAATATCTGACCACTAGTTTTTGGAAATTCGAGATTTAGATTATTCGCAATCTGATTTGGAATAACATCAGCTGCTGCCGAGAGGACTTAGGATGGTGCTTGATGATAAGCTAAACGGTATGTGAGCAGCCACTATTCAAATTGCGAGTTGCGTCCTAAAATTCAATAACAACTTGCCCAGATCAAACTTTTCTCGAGACCCTGTGTAAACTATACAGCTTTCGTAAATCTTTCTCGACATCATCGTCATCGTCGGAGATCTTTCAGACCATTGCCGACCAAAATATGGTTCATGAAGCTTTAATCTGTGTGGAATTTTACAGTTAGGAAAACTCGGCAAACCCAAATGAGCTGCTGTTGTAAAATAAAAACATTGTGGCTTTCATGAGTGAGTTGCATGATGCTCCAGTATTGTTATATATTAGTAAAATATACTTGGTGTGATCTGTGATATTTTTTTTGCTGTTTGTAATCGGCTAACATTATAAAAGCCTAATAATAACATAATGTGCTTCCTGATACACTTATGTTACAGTTATAAAACATCTTTTGAAGCTTAAACTTTGAAAGATGTTTTCTGTGTTACTTGGGATTAGCTATACTAAAATGGGATAGAATTAGGGTAATGATACAATGCTTGTGGTTACTTGGGTATTATGTTGGTATGACAGCATAACGTGGATGGACGAAACAAGCTGGACTCGAAGAAAGAACACTCAACCTCTGTCTGCAGCTTGTGTAATCCACTTAGTAAAAAAACCGTAGCAAATATCTATTGATATAATTTCAACCACATTCGGCAAATTGTGCGGAAGTTGATGTTGCACCAATCAAGAAGCACAAAAATGTGTCTAATAAACCAGCCTCGTTTAGCAATCCGGAGCCTATCAAAAGAAATTGACCAGCCTTGATTGGTCTTATATTCATCGGACGGAGATCCTCTTCTTTGCACCCTCACGCGATTGCATCACTTTTGATTCGTCCGAAATCACCAAATCAATTGGATTGCAAACATCTCAGCGGCAGTTAGTCGGTTAGCGCATTTGTGCCGCCCCAGCATCAGCAGCGCAGCTAAATTCGCAGCCAGTCAGTAGTCCTATGGTGGCCACTGTCCATAGACAGCGTGGTAGACCGACGGCGGAGATCTGTTTGATCACGAGCAGGCTGTACAATCGAGTCGAGTCGTTACATTGGCTGACGACGATGACCGCCCGAATGAAGTCATCCACAAAGTCGCGCGCAATTTGTTCGATTACCCTTAAATTGAATGGATTCTTTGGGTGGAATTATCGGTGCGGACGCCGCAGCCACCGTTGCTGAATGACGCCGCGCCGTTGGCTGTTGAATATCATAAAGCCGTTATTTCTTCACGTCTTTCTCGAGCGACTGACTGGCCTGGCGCTAATTCAATCAAGCTCAATTGCCTTCGTCGGCTGCGCGGTGGTGGCGGCTGCAGTCGGTGAAATATGCTTCTACTTTTCCAAACCGTGTGGATGCGATTCTTCAATGGGGCGGATGGACTGACGGTTACTTACATTTAGGTATGCAGCAGGTACCTACCTACTGGGGGAGGAAGAGATGTGCCGCAATTTGAATGGGATGGATGGAACAATTAGAATGTAAAAGTCGGTCTCTCGGTGTACTAATTATATACCTTCGTGTACATCCTCGTGATTCGGTGTGGTGGCGGCGGCGGTCGCTGCATTCGGGCCTTTTCTTGTCTGCTCCTCAATAAGTGAACTCAATTTGCTTTTAATCGACCAAGTGCATCTCGGCGTAAATGATTCGTTTACCGTATTTGTAAGTGCTAAGAAGTGGAGATTGAGATGAAAAGACGGACTGTTGTGTGTTGTAGATGCAGTGAGTGGGTAGCTGGCATTTGTAACGAAAGCTTTTGCATCACAGATAAAGAAAGGAAATGGGAAGCGTTTCAAGTCTTTAGGGATTTTAAAAGGAACCAGGTTACGATGACGAATTCCAGAATGAGAACAATAATGTCAGCTCATACTGATCGAAGTCCATCTCATTTATATGAACTGCTAGAACATGGGACCGCTCCTGCAACGATGCCCTGTTATGTTGCAGTCCGTGTCAGGCCATTAGGCCGAATGGTAGTTGGATCAACTGATTACTGCACTTCTGTTCTTGTTGTCGAAAAAACAGTTCATATAACAGCCGATATAGCCATATCATAGGATGTTCTTTCTATTTTCATTGGCAAAATGTTAATTACCTATACATACTTGATACTTGATACTTGATGGGCTACAACTCGTAGCGGTGAGTCTACGCCGAATGAAGTATCCGCCTTCATTGGCCTCGGTCCTGGGCCAATCGCTTCCAGTCGCCCTGAACGTTTAGAGTCCTTAGGTCCTCCTCAACTGCAAAAAGCCAACGTGTGTGCGGCCTCCCACGAAGCCGATGACCCCTTCCTGGTTCTCTGCTGAATATAATTTTAGCTTGTCGTTCCTCCGGCATACGAGCTACGTGTCCAGCCCACCGCAGCCTGCCGTGTTGTATTCGCTTCACTATATCCATCTCTTTATATACCTGTTACAATTCGTAGTTCATGCGACGCCGCCAGATGCCGTCCTCCAGTTTACCGCCAAGTATTGTTCGCAGCACTTTACGTTCGAAGACTCCAAAGGCTCTCCGATCAACTTCTTTTAACGTCCACGTTTCATGACCGTATAAAGCGACCGGGAGAATCAGAGACTTGTACAACGCGAGTTTTGTCTTCGTTTGCAGCCTGCGGGACCTCAGCTGGTTTCGCAGACCGAAAAAGGCCTGATTTGCAGCCGCAATCCGTTTTTTCACCTCGCGGGTAACATCATTATCACACGTCACTAGAGTACCAAGATAAACAAATTCATCCACAACTTCAAACTTTTCCCCACCTAGCACCACTTCGTCACCACTACCACGGCCGGACCGACGTTGAACACCAGCAATCATGTACTTAGACTTTGTGGTGTTGATCGTAAGTCCAATCCTCGCAATCTCCCTCTTAAAAGGTACGAACGCCTCTTCCACGGCCCGACGGTCGATTCCGATGATGTCGATATCGTCCGCGAAGCCCAGGAGCATATGCGACTTCGTGACAATGGTTCCGCTCCTGTGCACACCAGCTCTCCTTATCGCTCCTTCCAGTGCTATGTTGAACAGTAAGTTCGAAAGAGCATCGCCCTGCTTCAGTCCGTCAAAGGTTACGAACGATGACGAAATTTCATCCGCAACCCGTACACTTGATTTCGATCCGTCAAGCGTCGCACGAATCAGTCTAATCAGCTTCGCCGGAAAACCATGTTCGATCATAATCTGCCATAACTCGTTTCTCTTCACTGAATCGTACGCCGCCTTGAAATCAATAAACAGATGATGGGTCTGGAAGTTGTACTATCAAAATTTATCGAGAATCTGCCGCAGGGTAAACATCTGGTCCGTCGTTGGTCGACCCTCACGAAATCCTGCGCGATATTCGCCGACGAAGGACTCCTCAATCGGCCTCAGCCTGTGGAACAGAACTCCGGACAAAATTTTGTACGCTGAATTGAGGAGTGTTATTCCTCTGTAATTCGCGCACTCCAGTCGATGCCCTTTCTTGAAAAGAGGGCATATGAGACCATCCAACCAACTACAGTTCTTCCTCCTCCCATATTTTCAATACAATACAGTGTAAGAGTTGATACAGCTGCTCACTACCGTGCTTGAGAAGCTCGGCCGGGAGTTCGTCCTTCCCAGCAGCCTTGTTGTTCTTCAGTCCCCTAATGGCTGTCTTGACCTCGTCTAGCGTTGGAGGTTCCACAGCTTGTCCGTCGTCGTCGATTCGAATTCTGTCCGTCGCTCTTCCACTCCCACCGTTCAACAATACCTCGAAGTGCTCTCTCCACCTGGCAGCCACCATTGTCTTATCTGTCAACAAGTTTTCATTACGGTCGTTGAACATGACGGGAGAAGGCGCTGTTTTTCTCCGCACGCCATTGACAGTTTCGTAAAATCTCCGCATATCATTCTGTTGCATATAGGGTGTCCCAGAAAGTATGGGCACAACTTTGTATAGCGAGAATACAATCATTTTTTAACAAACAACAATTTTTATATTTTTGTATTTTTATTCAAAGTATTTTTATTGATACCTGTAAAAAAATTATACATTTAAAAGTATTTTTGTATGCAGAATGTTTAAAAGAAAAAAAGAACTTTCAAAACTCCTGCACAACCTATTTTTTTACTATTTTGCCATGTACACAAATTCGAAACATTTTTTTAGAATTTTTATGGCATGATATATTCGAAAACATGTTTCCTCAGATGCTTGATTGAAAATTTTCATAAGAATATGGTTTGCCTGTGCGTACTGGCCTTTCAGAATTTTGAGAAAATCGAAAAAACCACTTTTTCTATTTCTGGATGAGACATGCCCACAGACATTCGAGTTTTAAAACATGTTTTAACGAGAATTAAAAAAAATAATCTACACCTAATAAAGCTGGAGTATTTATTTAACTTATAGTGAAATTTAATTGTCTTTTTCTGCATGCTGTGGTACATATTTAGGAGCTTGTTTTCAAGTATTTGAAATTCGGAGTTTCAAAAATATCGATTTTTGGGTTTGAATTAAATTTTCAGGTTCGAAAGTCTATGTTTTCAATTCAATTTAATATTTGTATCATAGATACAAATGTATCTGTACAAATGTATCATGTAGAAAATCACGGATATATTTTTTGAAATTTTTTTCATGCTTAATTTCATGCGTGGAAAATAATTTGTTAAGCGATGTTATTGAAAAATATAGCAATTTGTGCAGAAGCCTTAAAAGGTCTTCTAGGGAAAGTTCTACCGTATTAAACGTGTAAAAATCAAATTCTAATAATTGGCATTTGATGTTAATATATTAATGCAGGATATGTGTGAAAATAAAGATAAATCATGCATCCGTTTCCAAATGGCCGAGCTTCAAAGTTGTGCCCATACTTTCTGGGACACCCTATACTCTCTTGCGCCTGAGTAATCACATTTTCCACGTGGTTTTTTTTTCTTTTTGCGGTGGATTCGTTTTTCGGCTACTCTTGCTTCCCTATATCGCTCCCTGCTCTGCCGGGTCCCCGACACCAACATCCGGCTTCTGAATTTGGAGGTATTTCTCAAAAGAATAGAATATTTTTCAAAGAAGAGAAATTTGTCTGATGATTGATCCGAAATTGAAAAATGTTTTAATACGAGTAAGATGTACTTATTCTTTTTCCCTCTTGCTTCTACTCTGTCTCTCTCTTCCTCACTCTTCTTACTTTCAGTCCTGACTCCTGAGTTCCTTAGTACCGGTGGTGGAGAGGGTCGAATTGACAGATCTCCATCGTGAGCGATTGCCTGCAATTGCCTTAACCTGTGGCCAGGTCAAATGTCTGTCGATTTCCTTTATTTCTTTGCTAAGACTGGGCCGCCATGAGCCTCTCGGCCTGCCTTTACTGTACTCCTTGCTGGGCTTCAATCTATAACGTTTTCTTGCAGATTTTGTTCCCGCCCCTGCGTAGAGTGTTGCCAACCCATCTCTGCGTTTGCTCCTGAATTTCTGTTCTGAAAGTTTTGGATTTTGGTGCAACGACTAATCAAATTGCTTGTCCATATATTGCTTAAACTCGCGAAAAGAGCCCTCGCCTTCCAGATTCGTGCTCCTTGGTATGTTAATTTTGGTGCCGTCATCGGTCGTCATTAGGCTAGCTACCAACAACGCAGCTACCGTAAAGCAGAAAGGGCTGATCGTGTTAACTTCCAACGATTTGGTCTTGGTGTTTATGGTAAGACCTGCCGTCGAGGAGCTATCAACAAAATCATCGAGCGTACTCTGAATTTCAGAGCTCCGTTGAACTAAGAGAGCAACGTCATCAGCCAGTTAGAAGTCATAGGAGTACATATTGTCGCGCTTATCTTTTATTAGAGTCCTGTGGCGGTCGTACGCTCGCAAGGCATACCGCCGCATGACAGTCGCAAGGCAAAACAAAAGAAAAAGTGTTCCCGCCAAAAACAAAAGCACGTGGGTTTCGCGAAGTGACAGATGTTTTTGAATGCATTTGTGACGAACGGCAAGAGTGGCTCAGTGGAATGAGTGTTCTTGCTGTCAAACCCCATATAATGGAATTATATACTTTTAAATCTGGTGACGCTGTTTTGATTAGTGACTGTCGCGCTAATATCAGAAGCCAGAGGCAGATAATCGCCATATTCTGATTTTTCTTGAGAGGCATAATATTTAGGTATACATAACAGTCGTCTCCATTCTACTAGGTCCATGACTGAGTGTATACAGTTCCGCACTCTGCGAAGAGTCCGCAAAACATCTCCCACTTGATCGACCCACCTGCGCACCACGTCTTCTTGTACCGGTCGGATCCCGGCAGAAGGGAATAGCAAGAATATAATAAAATATGTTATTTTGGCAAAATAACTGAGTAACGGAAAGAGTTATTTTTATCTTATTAACATAACATATCATGTTATAAACTTGTCTGTCATAAGCGGCAAAATAACAAAAATCATAACATAAAATGTTCCTGGAAGATCAGTTAAATAACACGTTTTGTTAGTTTCAATAACAACTCAATAATATCGAATTTATAAAATAAACAATAACAAATTTTGAAATAAATGAATTATTGAAAATAATCAGAAAACAAAATGAGTTATATCAATATCAAAGTGGCCTCGATGCAGTAAAATCAATAAAAAGAAAATGTCTTAAAATAATCAAGTTCTTCTTCTTGGTGACTTCTTCTTGTTGACTGGTTTCTTTTTTGACATTTTTGTCCGACTTAAAAACTTCTGGAGTTCCACCAGCTTTTCCACAACGTAAAATGGCTAACAATCTGTTGCAATTTCTATACACATACTCGTACCCGACTGAAACCAAAAAAACTGGTATACTTATCAAAGTGCTTATAGGGTAGGGCGGGGCAAGATGAGCACCCTAAGGATCACGTTGAGTTTATTGAAAGTAAACACAATTTTCCAAAGTACCTCTCAGTAGTTCTTTTCTATATCATGTTTTCTAACACCCATAAACATGGGAGGGTTCGAATTTCACAATAAGGATGATTTATTTGACTAAACAAAAAAATGTTTTATGGTCAGTTCGAACATGCTACGGGGCAAGAAGAGCACTTCTTAAAAGTCCCAATATTTTAACAATAAATTGGCCATACAGTGATTGATATAATGAACCTTGTTTATAACTATGGTATCACGTTCTAAAATCATCATTTTTTTCGAGTATTGAAAAAAAATGCAGTTTTATAATACTTTATACAAAATTACCCGAAAAAAATAAACGATTAATAAGTTGCTTATTTTTAGGAATTTACGCAACCAAATAGTTGCAGAGGTTACGGAAACCTATGTTCGGCACTATTGAGTGGATTACAATAATTTCAAAACATTTTCTATATTCCCCTGATGGGGAATAATGGGTGCTCATCTTGCCCCACTATAGGTAAATAACTAAAATTTAATGTTTGTTTTAAGAAAATATTTTCTAATCTATATATATAAAAATGCAGTGGCATACGTGGGACCGCGCATAACTTGCGAACGGATGGTCCGATTTGGGTCGTCTAAGTTTTGTTCTGTTAGTTTTCACCCAAGGAAGGTTTATGAGGCCTAAAACATGAGAAAATTGAGAGTTTAAGAAAATTGAGTTTTCATACATTTTGAACGGGGGCTTGGGCGCTTGGCTTGAAACGTCAAAAAACGCAGTAGGCAAGACAAAGTTTGCCGGGGACAGCTAGTGTAAATTAAAATGCTTTGCAATAAGCTAGTAATGTTGGCTGATAACCAGAATTATGGTAAAAATTTGATTGTGACATAAAAACCTTATTTTATTCTGATGATTTCTTATAAGAAAATGCTAAAAATCCATTCTATTGACTAATTTGACGATATTTTTTAATTCGTTTACAAACAGGATGAACATTATTCTAACGGATTATGAAGTTGTTTGGGCAAAATTCATCATAAAAGTAGTAAAACGGAGGGGTGCAATACTGTGAACAGCGTTAATCTCGAATGGTGTAGTTTTGATTGCAAAGCTGGTTATGGTTGTGCTATTAAAGATCAAAAAATTTTACAGTCTCAATAACACAATAATAACTGAACTTATGCTACAACAAAACATGTTATTGAAATGTAATGTAAAGAAAATATACCAATAGCGCGATCATATCAAAATAAGATTGTCCAACAAAACATGTTATGGAACGGTAATACTTCAATAAGTTAATAATAACAAACCAAGATATAAAAACAGGTTTTTTTTATTTCGTTGTTATTATATTGATATTCTCCTCTGCTCGGGATGGCTCTCGAGAACCATTTAAATCGGGTTGTTATCCGACATTCTGATGACGTGACCCGAACGCCGTACCTTCCCGATTTTCGCGGTGTGGGCGATGGTTGGTTTTCTCAGCAGATAATGAACCTTGTGGTTCATTCGCCTTCTACAAGTTCCGTCTTCCATCTGTACTCTGCCGTAGATGGTACGCAACACCTTCCGTTCGAAAACTCAAAGGGTGCGTTGATCCTCTGCACTTTTCGTGCACATAGAAGACTACTGTCTTTCAGCGTTTTGTAGATAGTTTACTTCGTGTGATGGTGGACTTTGTCCGGTCGTAGAGCTCGGCGGAGTTCAAAGTAAGCTTGATTTGCTGCCACAATTCGTTTCTGAATTTCTCTTCTGGTGTCGTTATCAGCGGTCACCAGTAAGCCCAAGTACATACATTCTTCAACCGCCTCGAGTTCATCACCGTCGATAGAAATTCGGGGTGGCGGGCGCGGTGGTTCATCCCTTGAGCTCTTTGCCATCATGTACTTTGTCTTCGACACATTAATAACTAATTCGATTCGCTTGGGTTCACTCTTCAGTCGGATGTACGTTTCCGCCATCGTCTCAAATTTGCGAGCTATAATATCAATATCATCAGCGAAACCAAGCAGCTGAACGGACCTCGTGAAAATCGTTCCACTTGTATTTATCCCCGCTCTCCTTATTACACCCTCTAAAACAATGTTGAACAGCAAGCATGAACCATCATCTTGCCGTAACCCTCTGCGAGATTCGAAGGTGTCGGCAGTGTCCACTCGAACTACGTTTATCACTCGATCCATCGTCGCCTTGATCAATCGAATCAGTTTATCCGGGAATCCGTATTCGTGCATAATCTGCCATAGCTGGTCTCGATCGATTGTATCTTACGCCGATTTAAAACCGATGAATAAATGATGTGTGGGCACGTTGTATTCGCGGCATTTCTGCAACACCTGGCGGATGGCGAACATCTGGTCCGTTGTAGCGCGTTAACCCATGAATCCAGTCTGATATTGCCTCATGAACTCTCTTGCAATCGGTGATAGACGGCGGCATAAAATTTGAGAGAGTATGCAATCCAACTTGTCGCCCTTTTTGTAGATGGGACACACGATACCATCCATCCATTCCTCCGGTAATACTTCCTCCTCCCAAATCTTGGTAATGACCCAGTGTAGTGATTTCACCAGTGCTTCTCCACCGTATTTAAGAAGCTCGCTTGGTAGTTAATCTGCTCCAGCGGCTTTGGTGTTTTTTTCAACCGGCCAACCTCCTCCTCAATCTCTTGAAGATCAGGGACCGGAAGTCTTTCGTCATGTGCACACTCCTAGATCTGTTACCACGCCACCATCGGTACTTGCAACGTCGCCATTGAGGTGCTTATCGTAATGCTGCCGCCACCTCTTGACCACCTCACGCTCGCTCGTGAGAATATTTCCGTGATTATCTCGACACATGTCGGCTTGTGGCACAAAGCCTCTGCGCGAGCGGTTCAACTTCTCGTAGAACTTTCGAGTGTCCTTAGTAGAGATGGGAAAACTGATTCAATTTTGAGAGTGAACCGCTACCGATTCACTCTCAAAAAAGAGTCGACTCTTTTGATCGATTCAATAACTCATTTCCGGGATTTGAAGAAAATGTAAATTTTCGATATTAGCCAACTTCTTTTCGTACAAAATTCACTTGCATTTGATGTATTTATATTGACGATTTGCACAAACGTCTGAGCATAACGTAGTGAAATACAGGATTCGCAGGTTTTCGTAAATTTCTCCGAAGAATCGAATCGCTGGTACAAGCCGGCCATATAAGTATGGAAACAAAATTAATTGTCAAAGATTGCTATGTTCTGCGTCGAATCATCATAAAGGCGTAGTCATACTAACTCTTTTCGCTATCGTAATGAACATCAGCGAATCGTGGCTCTTTTGAAAAGAGTCATGGCTCACTCACTCGGTTTTGCGAATCGATTGTTTGAGTCGATTCGCGAGTGAGTTGCCCATCTCTAGTCCTTAGCGCGGTACAGCTTTTCCATCGCTTCGCGATCTCATTCTTCCTGCTGGCGCTTCTTCATCCGGAAGACTGAGTTCTGCATGTTCCGCGCCTGTTTGTAACGTGCCTCATTCACTATCGTACGGTGTTGCAGCATTCTCGCCCATGCTGCATTCTTCTCGTTTTTCAACTATTCACATTCGTCGTCGTACCAGTCGTTTCTGTAATTCGGAGCCGCGAAGCCTAGTGCTGCAGCCGAGGTACTATCTATGAAGGCTGTTTCGCTCGAATACCGGTCTGTACCAAGGTATTTACATATTCTAAGGTAGTCTTACATGTCAAAATTGGCTGGGCGGCCATTATTTTTTCACCGTGAGAAATTCTGAAAACCGCCTCCTCAAATTCCTTTGAAGTTTCGCTTCCTCTCCTTTTCTCCACAAACTAAACGTCATGCTCAACCTTACAATATATAAAAACCTTGGTCTGTACATTACCTCCCTTCCTACCTGCGTGTTCATGTCGCCGACAACGATTTTCACGTCATGTGGCGAGCAAGCATCGTATGTTTGCTCTAACTGCGCGTAGAACGCTTCTTTCTCGTCATCAGGTCTCTCTTCGTGTGGGCAGTGGACGTTGAAGATGCTGTAGTTGAAGAAACGCTTAACTCTTAACATGCACATCCTTGCGTTGGTTACGTTGTCGCATCTTGCCCAACACTATTAAGCCTGTTCCCAGTTCATTAGTGGTGCCACAGCTTTGGTATAAGGTAGCCGCTCGATGCCCGCTTTTCCACACTTTCTGTCCAGTCCAACAAAGTTCCTGCAACGCCACGATGTCGAAGTTCCGGGGATGTAGTTCGTCGTAAAATATCCTGCCACTTCCTGCGAAACCTAGTGACTTGCAATTCCATGTTCCAAGTTTCCAATCATAGTCCTTTCGTTGGGTGGGTCTTTGCCGATTGCATCGAGTCGTATCCTATGTTATTCGCAATGGGGATTTATACGGGTGGCTTATGGAGCCCACGCCAACATTCCTGTCTCGCCGGAAGGCCATCGTGCCAGTTCTGTTTAGCATCCCAACTAGCACTGGGACGACCACGCTGATGGGGTTACCACCATGGATCTACCAGGGCGTGATGCAGCGTTTCTCACTCAGCCACTGGATGCCAAAACAGACGCTGTTTGAGCCGCACCTCCTTGGTGAACAAATGCTCGTGTCATACTTCCTCAATCTAGCTGAAGTCAAAAGGACAACAGGCTGTACTACCAGTTAGGCACACAAATCTTAGCTGGCGGTCTTTGCCATCGCTAGACCCGTGGAAGCATGATGTAGGAACTTGTGAGGACCAGAGCTATGTTGTACGCTCCTTGTCGTCTCACCATTTTGCAGCCCTGGATGTAGGATTATTTGAAAAATAGCTCTTTGATATAGATTCACATGTGCTGCGTGGATTGCCGTATGATATGCTTAAAATGATGTGATGTTTGCTAAGATTCTTATGAAAACAAGGCATTGAAGAAAGTTATTATATTAGGTCATTTTATAGGGAGGGCCAATGTCAATCGACGGTTCGAGTCGGGTTGATGAAAAGTGGATTGTGGGCACGGCTTGAACCTTTTCCAAGTCCATCCACCTATGAAGCGGAATAAAATCCTCAAGCCTTTAATGCACTCCCTATAGGATCAGGTAAACGTGTTTATTACACCTAAAGCTTTGATTACAACGGCACGAGTCAACTAACTACAGCAGTGACCTCTGCTAATTCATCAAAATAGCACGTTCAGGTCTGCGGCTCTCAATCACAGCCCTTGAATCAACCAGTCACTAGTCAGTGCTGCGCGGTCTGTGTAGTGTGGTGACAGACAGTGTATTATTTACATTCGACTGCTCAACCGCACCAACTTTGACTTTTAACGCATCGAACTTGGCATCTATTCAAACATTTTTCAAATTGCGATGACGGCGACGACGACGGCGCGTCGGTGGTTGCCCCTTCGACCGTCATGGAACGTTAAGCATCACCTCTCAGAGTCGTGGCTCGCCGTCGAATTGACCATGTTGACCGCTGCCTGTTGGTACAAAGTGTGAAATTTCGTGGGAAAAAAATTCATTAGATGATTAGATTGTTCGGCCACTACACGATGACAATTAGCTGACACATTTTAGATGAGGTTTGGTGATAAATCCACTCACCTATGGTTGACATTCCGTGTTAAATGTTTACGCGGTGCTACTGATGATTCCTAACGATACCGGTAAAGGTCAGCTACTGGGCGCCTGACCTTCGCCTAAGAATGTATATTTAAATCTACACACAAGCAGTCATCCAAAAAACTCACCTGTTTGGTTAAAATTAGCTGCTTTGTCCCAGTTCTCACTTCGGGGGTGCAACATTGGTGCATGCGGTATGGTTAGGTACCTACCGGGCTATAATTTGCAATTTCTGTTTCTCACCTCGCCATCAGCCTTTGGTTACGTGCAGCTTGAGACGAATCGCCATGGCTGTGTGTGCATCTCTACTAACGATGACGATGACGACGGGAAAAAAGGCGAAAAAATAACATTAATGACCGGTTGGATAAAACCAGTGAAAAAGACCGTAAAATTAAATTTAACAACCATATCATATGTTTTGAAATGTAGGTACTTCTGCTGCCGGGTGGTGAGGTTTCTCGTAAGTTGCCTTTTCATTCATTTTGATTCGCTCATCTCACACCACCCTCTGTCTGCTGCCATGCATGGTTCCACGTCTCGTGGTGGCCATCGCTTTTGAGTATCAGGAAGGCGGAATCTGTACACGAACTGGTATTAAGTTTATAGCATGTATGCAAATTATAAAAACATCACAATTTTACTGTCATTTTCTCTTTCACTGAAATTGAGAAAAGTATAAGACCAAGCCTCAATGACACAATCGCCGTTTAGCATGCATAATGCCAAAGACCGTTTGAAAATGATAAAGATCCTGTACTATTACTAATTGGTACTTAATTGAAAAAGTAAAGTAGTGATGACGCTAAAATGAAACTAATCCATGTGATGTGGGACCGATTGCTATTTGAGAAAAAAAACAATGGATTCAGTCAATTAGCTCCAATTATTTGTTGGCAGATACGGTGCTTATGTTTTTCGTTACACTCATTAGAAGCAACCACACATAAAACAATGGCTAAGATATGTGGCGTTTTTCTATGAAGTAAAAGCACACAACCACAAAGTGGCGTTTGACAAAAAATGACATGAGAAAGTTAAGGAAAGTTTGTTGTACACGGTAATTACAAGCTAGGTGGATGCACTTTGAGAAAGTGTTGTATGAAAAAAAGTGCAGAATTAATTTGTGTGTACGGTTTATCATATCAATAAGCAATTCTCGTTTTATGCTTCATGTGACATCCTCGATTATGATGATACCTGACTCTTGGCGCAGTGTTCCATGAGCACTTCAATGACCGTTGACTGTGTCTGACAAGGTTAAATCTAGAATTATTATATATGTATGACTATGGATCGGCAATCCGGAGACGGTGGGTTCGATTCCCGTTCCGGTCGGGAAAATATTATCGACTCCCTGGGCATAGTATTTCATTGTGCTTGCTTAGCAATATACAACTTCATGCAATGGCAGGCAAAGAAAGCCCTTCAATTAATAACTGTGGAAACGCTCAAAGAACACTAAGTTGAAGAGAGGCATGCCAAGTTCCAGTCGGAACGTAGAGCCATAAAGAAGGAGAAGAAGTAGTATAGAAGGTTCTGGTAAAAATGGTGCATTGAGAAACTTGACAGGAGTATCCAACATAGCGAAAGTTCTCAAAAGTTCCTACCTCATGCTTTCGCAGGACTTCCAGCTATGAGTTGTTTGCTTAGCTGGTTAGTCAGGGCACTGTACAAGTCCTTGTGACTTCAGCTACATTGAAGAGCATCTGTTTATTTAGGAGGTGCGGCTCAAACACCGTATGTTCTGGCATCCAGCAGTAGAGCATCGAAATAGGAACAGTCAGGGTTCCTGATTTCCACTTTGGAAGACACTCAGCAATGAATGCTTTTTTTTAATTAAATTTTTATTCTTCAACCACTTAACCTAAATTACAGCTCTTTTGTCCACTAGAGCACTGCGTGAGCGATTCCAATTGGCGGCTGCACTTACACTTTGTACAGCGCCTAAATGTATTCTATTCTAATTGTGCTATTTCGAACTGGTTGCCATTGCGCTGCTGTCACTTTCTACCCTGTCCATGGGTAGAATGATGAGCACGAAAGGATGTTGATGATGATGTGTGGCTCTTATTTTTTATCCAGTTCGATAGGGGGTCCATTATAAGTTGCCGTTAGCCGATATTCTAGTTTCCGGGTCCGTTAGAGCATATGCTCAGAAGGGGGTCAAGGTGTCAGCTGCTCTCGAGGGGGAAGAGCAACTGACGAAAAATTTCAAGTGCCAGGGCTAGGATCGAACCCATGACCCATGAACCCATGACATCCTCCAGAGAGGGGCTAGTGCACATCACACCCTCAAGGTTAGCTGCGTAGCCTGCAACAACAAACATCGATGACTCGCTTTGGAGAGTCCTTCGCGATAGCTTGCTGGCACTTATGCAGTTTCCCGAGTGGTACTCACCACTTCCTTTGTCCTCGGAAGGCGGACAGGGTCTACCCCACGCCCGCGTTCAACTGTTTTGCAGACATCAAGAACTGGTGCCTACGTGCAATCAGATCTGACCTGATGAAGGCAAGGGTATCACTACCCTTCAGGCCCTATCAGCTGCACCAGAAGGTTGCTGACAGTAGGGTCTCCACAGGTCTTCACCTGCCCCGGCCTTTACCGGGGACACCATTTCAACCGCGGGCTCGGATCCAACCCAGTAGTAGTAGACCGACGCCACGACAGCAACGCTATCTGGTCATTATCTCCGCGACCACTTAATCGCTGTAAGGGTCGATTTCGACCGCAAGACACCGGCATGACCAACGAAGCCGACTTCGAACCCCTGGACCACCTCTTGTACCGCATTTGAACTAGCCATTCTCCGAGTCCACGCGCCACCTCCTCTGTAGCTCCAAGACGATGTAGGTGATAGCCGTTGGAATGGCATTCCAACCAAACTCATCCCTACACATCCTCTGGACAAGATTGTCCGGAGTTGTGTCCTCCTCGCATGTGGGTAGCATGCGGTTACGCATTGTGCGAGAACACGGGCACGCGAACAAAACGTGTTCCGCCGTTTAATCTAAATTAGCACAAACAGGGCATTCGGGAGAATCCGCACCGCCCGAAACGGTGTTGATACCTACTGTCGGAAGCAACCATGACCTGAAAGGACCTGTGTCAGGTGGAATGTAATTTCCCCATGGCGCCTATTAATCCAACTATCTACCCTCGGTATCAACCTATGGGTCCACCTTCCTTTGGTGGAACTGTCCCACGCACGCTGCCATTTGACCATAGAGGCCATCCTGGCAGTCCTGCGTATGCCTCTTGTACCACGCATTTCGAAGCATTGTCCTCCCTGATAAGGATGCCGATAGACACCATACCAGTGATGACGCTGAGCGCATCGTGTGACACGGTACGTCCGCGTTCGCAACGCTCAGGCACATCAGCCTGTAAGTACTTTCCAGCTTACCACGGTAGCTTTCGGTACTTAGCGTCGTGCCTCACGCCGGGCCGCCATACCTTAGTATGTACGTAGCGACACTAGCCAGAAGCTTGCGTTTACTGGCGTACACCGCAGAGCTATTGGACATCATCCGGGACAGTGCCACTATAGCTGTGGAGGTTCTTTTACAGGCGTAATCAGCGTGGCTACCGAAGGTAGCCTATCGTAGGCTTATCGTCGATCATCACGCCCAAGTGTTTAACGGAGCGCTTCGACGTGATAGTGCAATCGTCTACACTGACCACCGCTTGCTGCTCCGACTTCCGGTTGTTTACCTCATTTTTGTAGTGAGCCAATTCCAGCTTCTTGGCCCTCATCCACGCCTCCACAACCTTGATCGAGTGGGTAGTAGTCAACTCCAGTTCTTCGATCGACTCACCGTAGACTTCGAGCGTAATGTCGTCAGCAAAGCAGACAATCTCCATTCCCCTTGGAACTCCAACCTCAACACCTCATGTACGTAGCATGACATTCCATAACACCGAACGCAGGATATGTCTTGGAATGCTTGCAAGAAACTAAAAGTGTTACACTTCCGGCTTGTGAACTGCAGAATGGTGACATGAATGTGGAAGCTATTCAAGAAAAACCATGGCACAAAAATGGCGAATGCGAATTCTGAGCCCATCGCCGTGTTGGGCTATTCTAAGCAGGGATAGTGTGCCTCGAAACTCTGTGCACCGCAGACACCTGTGTGTCACATGATATTTAGGGGGTCTCGGAGGTACCAGGAGGTTAAAAAGGGATTTCTGATAAGTTTCTGTGGTGTTTCCCAGGGGCCTCAGGTGCGTTTCGAGCAGGTTTCAGGGGACATTTTAGATCTTGATCAAAAGTATTTCAGGTGTTTTTTTTATGTTTTTAACGTGTATTTAAACTTAAGAGATCATGTTTCTGTTGTGCACATGGATGTCAATGCATTTTCAACATTGGGTTTCAGAATTTGATGGCGTTTCAAGGTTTTTGAGAAGTATCTGAGTCTCAGGCGGTTTCGAGAGGGATCCGGAAATATTTCAGAGCATTTCAAGTGGCTTGAGTGAGGTTTCCGAAGATTTTGAAGTGTTTCGGAAGTGTGAAAATCCTTGATCAGATAGGTTTCAAGGAGTGTCAGGAGCATTTAGAGGGTTTCTAGCGGGTTTAAGTGAGATTCATGAGCATTTTTAGGAATTTTCATGTGTGTTTTTTGTGATTTCAGGGAGTTTTAAGGGGCTTAGAGGTATTTGAGAACCGTTTAGTGGTTTTTAGAAGTTATCAGGGGTTTTCAGTTGTTTCAGAATCGTTTTGGGGGTTTTCTGGAGATTCAGCAGCGTTTCGAGGGGTTTCAGGAACGTTTGGAGTTTAGGGCATTTCAAAAGGTTGAAGTGACGTTCCAGAGGGATGCATGAAAATTCGGGAGCGTTTCAGAGACTTCCAGAAGGAGTTATGGAACGTTTTGAAGGGTTTTGGGAGGGTTTCGGGATTTCTTTGGCAAAGTTGTTTGGTAAGACAAGGATTCTCAGAGGAATAGCAGTTTAGTTCGGGTTTGTGCTACCAGGCGGCACTAATCATAAAATTGCAAAAGCATGCAAATGATTAGAATTTCTTTAAAAGTGTAGTCGTTGCTTCGAATCCCATCAGAACGCAATTTTTTTCACAAATTCATCTCTCAATTTGTCAAACGATCATCATTCTGTGTCTTCTAATTTGATGATGATGTATGGAACTCAATACTTCAGAGGAAAAAAAAATGTGCTGGAAGCTCGTTTTATCGTAGATTGTCAGATTTTCAGCACGTTTGTGCAAACAATTTCGAAGCCTTCTTGTTAAATTGACTCCATTTCAAACATAATATCTAAACGTCACACAAAGTAAACATTTTCCGATATCCCAAAATACTTTCAGGAATTTCTTTTGAAATACCATCAAGGATTACTATCAGGATTTCTTCCATTAGGGATTGCTACTAAGATTATTGATTGATCCCGCAATTCCTCCTGAAACCCTTACAAATATTCCTTCAGTAACTCATCCTTGGATTCTTTTAAAGATTCTTCCCGGCGTTTCTTTAAGGATTCCTCACGGGATTGACTTCGAGATTTTTCCAGAAAATCCTCCAGGCATTCATTTATTGATTAGGGAATGTTTACAAGATTCTTTCATGAATTCCTCCCGGGATTCCTTTTGCGATATATTCGGGAATCCTTCCAGGGATTCCTACCGGGATTTCTGGTGAGATTCCTTCCTTGATTTTTATGGTTCTATAGGATTTTAAATAACAGCGCTTAATCGAGGGTTCCTCTACGAAAAATTCAATGAAACATTTGTTATTTTTCCTGTTACATGGTTTCCGTCAGGGATACTACCAGGGATTCCATCACAAATTACTCCCGGAATTCCCTCATTCAGATTTATTTTCAAAAAATTCCTTCCGGGATTTCTCTAGAGATCCTTTCAGGGATTCGTTTCGTGATTCCTTCGATTATACTCTTAGTCTTTCTCCCGGGATTTTTCGTGAAACTAGATATTCCCAGATAATTTTCTCCGATTTCCTAAGAGGAAGAAGGAAGAGGTATCTTCAATTATGCCAAATCACTGGAAATCATGTTGTCACGATAATACATATTATCCCAGATTCTTCTTCGAACTGACCATCACCCTTCAATAGATCCTTCTTGTGTTTTCTATTACATATCCATCTGGGCACTGCAGCTATATATCTCTCACCCACATTCAAAGTTCTAGCTTTTGTTTTCCTCACAACCGTTTGCATATTCATATATGTATCGCCACCACCGCCAACACATGCATTAAAATGCGCTATTTTTCTCAATTTGCATATCTTTGCTGCACACTCTCTCAAGCTGAACAAATGAACTACGTTCTGTGTTCGGTATGTGGTGTCCAATGCCTGGTTGAGCCTCAGTCTGTGGGTACTGAACCGACCAACAACCGTCGCGTCACCGACAGACTCGAACGACGTTAATGATAAAAAAGCCTGCAGCATGTATATAAAGAGTAATGCAGATCCCCAGCAGAAATGATCGAATAATGTGTGTCGGACTGTTGTGGGTCGCAAATTCTGATATTCATTATGCATACGGGCCGTTTCCGATGAAATGTAGTAGATGTATGGAGATCAGGGGATCCCAACTTGAAAGGTACTGGAGGTTCATCCGAAGTTTCGGCATTCTAGAATGCTTTGAACCGTTAGTGAACTGATCTCCCGTTTGCAGCATAGTTGTACCATGTTAATAGGGATTCCCGTAGATCATGGGACAACTATGCTGCGCACCATAGTGATTAAGTGATTCGGTCTCTTTATAATGTTTGAGAACCCCTGACGTAACCACTGTACCGCAGCACGAGCTACAGCACGCTGCTGATGCCGTTTTTGTTTGATCAACAGACGCATTTTCGCAGCGTACCTTGAACACTGAAAGAGTCAGACATATGAATTATGACCAATAGCTGCCGTCTGATGAATATTCAATAAACGACAAATGATTTCATGCCGACCGCCCGGCCGAAGTAACACCTTTGTTTGACTGCTTCATCCAATGCTCTGCCTCGAATGAAGACAGATCACCGATTTTTCTTGTATTGACAATATAGCGATCGCTAGAAACTGATCACCGCTTTCAAGTAGAAAATTGCCATCCTTGGTAATAAAATTTTGCAACCTGCTACGAGTGAAGATCCAAGTATTTCTGCCGACTGACTGTGTATATGTAGTGAAAGACTTGCGGCGAGTTAGGCTCATCTGCATGATTCTACACAAGTGTGTGAAAACCCAAGCCCCCAGCAGATCGCCATCGCACAAGTTAACATTGGTAATGACTGCTTGCGGAGCACCAAAGAGAGCGCCTAGTGCTGGCTGACTGGCTATCCGCAGCGTTATGCAACATTCAAATTAGCTAAGAGCTTGTAATTGATCAAACAAATTATTCCACTTTGCTTGCCCGTCATTCTCCTTCAAAATTACAACTCATTACGTTGCGTCGGGGTCTTTGGCAAACTTGTTCTTTCACTGTGGTAAAGATAGTTTGTGTCATTCTCGGCGAGGATTTCTAAGTTTTCGTTGAGGGCTTTTTAGAGGTTTTTGAGGCGGGTACCTCAAATTTGCAATAATGCAAAAAGACGACGGGTGTTATTTTTGGTCTTCTCACTAGGATTTCTTTGCACTGAAATAGTAACATTAATTAACCAAAAATCGCAGACGCATATATGTATTTCGTAAGGGTTATGGGTTTATGGGTCCATGTTATCAAAATTTAGAAAGTCTTAAACAACAGACTTAAGTACTTATTGAATACACAATTTTAATTTTATTTCTTTTTCCTTTCTCTTATTACAGGTGAGTTCAAGTCCAGGACGCTTCCACGCTTTCATATCGATAACTCACTCTGCGGCGAAGGAGGTGATAGCATTTCGATTTTTAATCCATTCATAAGACCCATTCCTACACAATAATGTATAAAAATCGCATAAGCTTAATCCAATTAACAGTAATTTATGACGAAAATTTTGTCCGCCCAACCTAACTGGTCCACTACCAAAACCGGTACTTTATCCGGTGCGCTAAGCTTAATTAAAAATTCATTGCAATAATGTATCCACTTTGGCTCGATGGTGTCGATGGTCCACATCCTCTCTGGCTGGTGGCGCACGATGACGACGTGACGTCCACCCACCCGGCTAGTTATATTGTCGCTGCAGCACTAACCTGCAATTCGCTGGAGAGTCCAGCGACGCGACGATTTCCAGCGACGTCAATGAAACTGTCATAGCAACTCTGACGTTTTATAATCTCCACCACTGTTTACCTCCAGCTGGCTTTCGTTGTACGTGCTGACTCTCTCAATCCGTAATTTCGAAGCATTTTCCCAACAATTTTTTGGACTTACTCGTCTGAGATCAATCCGACCTCATCAAAGCTACCGAGAAACGATTAATTTCGAGGCAAAACTTCCGCTACGGAGAATTTGCAAATTCGGTTGCCCAGTACGAAGAAACGGTAGGAGAAACATTTACTCATTTAAAGGAGCAATAGCTTGTGGCCATGTTTTCAAGCGCTGGGTGTAAGGCTTGGTGTGAGGTATAAAGTGCACAGGATAGGTAAATAAAAACCATGGTGCATCACCTATCGTATAAGTAGTCTTGGTCGATGTCCCGAAGAATTTAATTCTTCACAAACTTCAGTGTGGTTTTTTGTTATACAATGCACTTTTGTCACTTTTCAATGCTATTCAATATGTAGTTTTGAAAATTGTTAAAGTCGTGCATCAACAAATTGCGAAATATTGCTTTTTTCCTTCAAATTTTTTTCGAAGTTTTGTCACATTATCAATCAAGACAACACTCCAAAAAATATATCAGGATCGTCGCTGGAGACAGGTGTGAGGTCTAGCGACACGTCGCTTCCAATTTTTTTCTGCAGGCACAATACTTCGAAAATGGTGACCATTAACCGACGGGGCCCAGGTAGGAAACTGCTGCACTTAACATACATTTCCATAAAGATAGCAAACCGTGCCACTCACTCGATCGTCTAACAAACAAAAGCTTAGCTGACCTTGGTGGTGGCTGGTTGAGGAGTTGCGACGACTATCTCCAAATTAACCCTCACTGGGCACGATAGGTTTAAAATATCATTAGTAAATAATGTCTACTGAATTATTAAAATATTCGATGTTAGAAATTAACAATTAATTCAAAGTTTCAAAATCTTGTTTAAAAACAAAATGGCTCTAATTTTTCTGCTTTCGTTTGAGTAACGTCTCATAAAAGTCTGCTCCTAAACTTTTAATTTATTTTTGAATTTAATCTAGATACTCAAAACTTGGATTTTTTCTGATACTGTTGCAATTCGATCTTCTTTTCTGCCCTGAAAGGGTTGATTTTCATTCACATTGTCGATAAAGTCATAAATTGCTGCGCCGGCAGTCATGTGCCAGCTAGGATCCCTCTAATCGTTGTCACCGTTAACAATGGATTAAATTCAATAAATTTTATTGCCGTCCACCCTCTGAAGAAACGCTTCCAAATTAGGATAAAAGATACCTACACGCAATTTTGCGCTGATTTATGGTGATTTGCCTCACCCAAATGCAATAAAATAATTGCACGATGCTTAGCTAAAAGTTTAAAAATTAGTTAAAAAAAATATTTATAATACCATGAAATGACAGCATAACAAAATCATAAATGGAAAACAAATTCAATGAAGATAAACTGATTACAAGATATGATATCAGTTTGCTACGAAAACCTTATCATGTTTTCGATTTGCTATCATTTTGTTGTTGGGCTTCGCTTGGGCAGTCAAATTGCAAAAATGTATACATTACTACCAACAGATACATAGCTGGAGTCTTCCTAATGAGAACCACAACATATCACCAGTATCCTGACAATAGACAGTTTCTGTTATAAAAAAAAAATCAATCCAGAGTTGTTGGTTGAACTATTTTTTATCTCGCAATTTTATTCATGGAACGACATTTTGTGGGGGCCTTTTGCTGAACTTGCTTAAGGCATGAAATTTTGTATAGAGAGAAGTAGTTGAATATGTTCTAAACAACATTAAGGGGTTGTTATCATCTTGATGGTGATAAAATTAAATAAAAAAAAATATCTCATATCCTGAAACTAGCTAGACAATACGCAATACAAATTTCAAAAAAAAAATGGAGTACTAGAATGAAAGATACAGTCCATAGTAGTGCGAAACTTTGAACGCGATCATCACGATACATTCTGAAAGCTAATTGACGAAATTCCAATAATGAATATTCTTCCAATTTTTCGTAATTCAAATCTTAAGGTACTGAGCAATTACATTTCAGGGGCTATTCAAAGGTTTTCAGGAGGTACTAGGTGGTCTCATGGGTGTTTGAACGCGTCTCAGGAATTCTCAGGGGACTCCATTGGCTCTCAGGGGCGCTTCAGGGGTGTTTCAGGCAGTTTCCAAGGGCGTTTCAAGGGGTCTAAGGGGCTTTTCCGCGGTAACAGAGGCGTTTCAGGGGAATTTACAAGCGCTTCGGGAATCGGAGGAGATATCCGCGGTAACAGAGGCGTTTCAGGGGAATTTACAAGCGCTTCGGGAATCGGAGGAGATATCCAAGGAGTTCCTGGGGCGCTTCAGGGTGTCTCGGGGGCATTCAAGGAGGTCTCAGGGGCGTAGTAGAGGACTTCAGGGGCGTTTCGTGGGTATTCATGAGGTCCCAGGAGGTTTTAGGAGGGTTCCATGAGACTATTAGGAGATTACAGAAGCATTTCAGGGGTCTATCAATTAGTGTATGTAGTTAGTGCTAACCTCAGAACGAGCATGGCATTCATAAGACGCGACTCGAAACCACGGCATACCTGTGTTCTCTAATGCGTACTTTGACCTTCCGACGGGTTTATCCGATATACACAACCTGGCAGTCCTTGCAGGGAAGACTGCCAGGTGGATCCTTGCTTTTAAGGTTACAAAGCAGGTCACGCAGAATGTTCTCACTTTTGTGAACCCTTTATAACCCTTGTCGGTGGATTGTGGTTTTTAAGAGGGGGGGGGGGTTAGAATGGCAGGCTGGCTTTCTCTTTGTCCAGTTGTAGTGTAGTTATACTGTGCGGATGTGCTTCATTCTCAAAATCACTCATGTGAAGGGGACCCATACTGAGTACAAAGGTTTGTCTGTAAACTCTCCCTCTAAAGGAAAAAAAAATCTGGTTCAGTGTTTGGACGAAAAAGTGATCAGTGAACCACTCGGCAGTTTTTCTTCCCTTCTGTTGGTTCTGTTTCAATTACCAAGCGGTGTATGTTCTCTCGTCGAGTCGCATGGTTCACGAAGAAACAAAAAGAGGATACTCCGATATAAACAAGCTGCGGCGATGAGCGGGCATCGCTAAGTGTAACACTTACCGATGATCGCTCATCGTTGGCTTGGGGCAACTGTGAATAATCGTTATTTTCATCAGTATTTAATGCGTTTTCGCTTTAAAAACGTGAAATACTATTTAATTTAACTGTATTCATGACGTTGCAGGTTGTGTAGTCACAATAAAAAAAGAATTATGGCAATAAAATATTCTTACCCAATGCATCGCTTTCATTAGCGTCATCGAGCATCTTCTCTCTTGATTGCGCTCTCGTATCGAACCGGGCAAGAGAATGAACAGCATTTCGGGGAGCGTTCCCGATCATGTTGGTTCATGAAATGTTACATTCGCGTATGTATCACTTGCTGAGCATGGACCATTCAGTGGTTCGCGATAAAAATCCACACACTGATCTGGTTCATGCACACCTGGACAACGGAGAGATATGCTTCGATGTGATTTCTCAGGAGTCTCTCGGGCACCTGGAGGTCTCAGATGTGTTTCAGTGAATCTGACTCTCACAGGTTTTCAGAGGGCTCCGGGGCGTTTTAGGGGGTCTTTGGAGCGTTTAAAGGGGATCTCAGGTGGTGCCTGGAGGTCTAAGGAGCGTTTCAAGGGATCTCAGGGTGTTGCCGGAGGTCTCACAGGGTTTCAGGGGGGTTCCAAAGGACCTCTGGGGCGTTTCATACTATAGAAATGCTGTTAAATCCCCATAATCCCTTTCAAATACGCTGAACGTCCTTAACTCCTGAGACCCTGCAGAAAAACCTTTGAAACCCCCTGCAATGCCTTGAACTTTTAATAAGCTTAAAATAAGAAGATTCGCATTGTTGGCTTATTTTTATGAGATTTGTGCGCCTTAAATCGTGAGTAGGTGCAACGGTCGGCCATTGTGGTGGCCATCTTGGGATTCTTATGAGATTATCCTTAAAACGCCCTTGAAATTCCTGTCATCGATTCAAACCCCTTGGAACGCCTTTAACCTTTCAGGACGCGCGCTATCGAGCAGCTGAAACTGCACCGCGCTCGCACTGTATACGACGAGCGAGGTTTTTTGGTAGTGTTGTACTTTTTACAACGGCGCGTGCGCTGAAGGATTAAAAGGTTCCAGAAACCCCCTGAAACTCACCTGAAAACGTATTAACCCTCTAATACCCAAATTTTTGATTTTGATCTAAATATCATTTTCTGTCATCTAAAATCGATTTAATCATGTTTTGGAAGATGATTCTTTTTAATTTTCGATTTTGGTAATTTCAGTTTTTGTTTTTTCTAATTTTTATTTTTGAACATCCCCACAGTTTTATATTTTTCCTGGAAGCCTATTTGGGATACGGATTTTATGAGACGAAAACAATTTGAGATTTTATGATTATTGTTGAAATATATTTATTTATTTTAAATTTTTTTCATGGAAAATTTTTTTCGTGTAATTTTTAGGAAAATCATTTTAGAATGTATTCGATTCCCTTAAACTATTTTACTATGAAAGAATGATTTGGGAAAAATTTAAAATATGTTATTTGTAGCGATTCAATACAAAATAATCAATAATTTCTGAAAGGTGACTAAAACACCAATTTTTCAATGATTTAAAAAAAATGTAAATACGCTTTGAAGGACACCAAAAACCATTTTGAGATGTACAGAACAGTCCTAAGTATCAGCCAAAAATATAAAAATAATGATTATCCACGAAACTAAAATTACAAAAATTCTCAAACTATACCCCGTCTAAAGGCGGGGTTGGGTATTAGAGGGTTAAAGCGCTTCAAAAATACCATCTTAAAGCATCTCGAAACGCTATTTGAACCATCTAAACATCTCTGAAATGCTTCTGAAATGCCTTGAAACGCCCTTTAAAGATTCCTGAGATCCTCAGCCCCTAATCACTCTTGAAGCCCTTTGAATCGTCCCTGAATCTCCCGTAATAGTATTGAAATGCCCCTGAAATGCCCGTTACTCATTTGAAGCTCCAACGAAACCTATCGGAACGCTCTAAAGGCTGCTGCCATCCCCCGAAACAACTCCCTGGAACGCCATTGAAACCCATTGGAATTTTCTTTTTTTTTGGCTTTTTGTGAATTTACATGAAGGGTGGACAATTCTCAAATGCCCAGGAGACCAGTTCTAGCGAACTATGTTACCTTTCGGAGTTCTGGATCTAAACGTACGTGATGTGGATTATTATCGGTGGACATCGAGACGCAGACGCCTTAGTTGTATCACAGAGAAAGTGATTGTATAAGTGCAACGAGTAGCCTCTATCATATTATTTCCTTTCTTTGTTCTAATTAGTTTTGTATGGAGGTGGAACCGGCAGGGCTTCTACTTTGGGCACTTTTCTGCTATAACTCAGCCAATTTTGAACCAATTGACACAATTTTTGGAACACGATGAGATACGTATAGTATCTAGTGTACAAAATCAAGTCAATAGGTTTGGAATTGACTGAGTTATAGCGAAAAGTGCCCAAAATACTGGCCACTTTCCCACCGTCTTGATTATGTCTAGAATATTACACGGCTTAAAGCGATTGGATTTTAGCACTTAGCCCAGCGCTGCAAGATGGATCGCTGGATATCCGGTTTTCTCATTTTTTGAGCTGTCCAGTTCAGATCATATTTGAGTGTATCTTGCTCATTTAGGGTCGATTTCTTCACCCTGGCTTAGGCGTTAAACCAGGTTTAACTATACGGGTATGCCTGGCTTACGGGTTAAACCGAGGTGAAGAAATCGGCATTTTCTTAGCGTACATGCTGAGGTCCGACCGGTCTAGGAACTTATCGACATCAATTATCCACCCGTTCGTTGTGCATACCGGCGATCAAATCTTCCCTTTTCTTCTAACTGTGCTATCATTTTTCCCCGCTTTTACTACAATTTCCCGAAATTAGACCAACTCCATTGCGGCCTCGCGAAGGTCGGTGGTCGGCGCGGCACTCCAAAACCAAAACCTCAACCGCCCATGAAATAATCGGCCAGCGGATCCCGCAACCGCACCACGCCGCACCTAAACCACACGCATACCCGGAAGCGAATATTATTCAATCCGATCATTATCCGCCCCAAGGCGTTTTTCCTTCTTTTCCTTCACGCTATTGGGTGGCGGCACTATTGGTAGGAAGCAGGCCCGCGCGCGCTTTTCACGCCTAATTTGAATTCGAGCTATTTGACGCGCACACCGGCCGCGGCCACACCGGCAATTATGCGGCACGGTGTCGGTGTTATTTCGGTCGGTTGGTCACCAGTCCCATCACACTTGCGCCGCTTTCCGCGGTGATTTCTTCGGCGGGCAGTCGGTCAACTACTGACGAAAATAGCATTTGATGGGCGTCGTCGGAGTCTTCGTCACGTGTGCGGTCATCGCTACCGGGTTTGGCTGAGTCGAACTGGGTCCATGGAGGTGCTGACGACAATTATGCACTGAATTCAGTGGGTAATGAGAAGGGTTTTTGGTGATAATATCGAAAAGTGCTGCGGTACTGCGGTAAAACTAGGTTAAGGTTCCTGAAACGACGTACACGGAGAAACTGAAAAACTCAAAAATAGGTACTTTTAAACTCAATTTTGAGTTCTTTTTCATCTCCCTTTTCATGTGCTCTTTCTATTGTTGTCAGAGAGTGAAGAGAGAAACACCCCAACTTTTGCAGTTCCGTGCGTCAAGCCAACACTGAGTTTCTAGCACAGTACTCAAATTTGAGTGAATACAACCTAGTCAAAATTTCGGTTGGGTGGAAAAAACTTAAAATTAGGTATTTCTTTCACATGGAAGCAAGCGGGAACAACCCAACAAAAACATCGATTCCATCAACTCAAAATTGGCTTGACGCACGCAACCCCGAAGTTGGGTGGAAAGAACTCACTTTTGGGTAGTTTCGTCTCTCCGTGTATGTAATTAAATAAAATGAAACACTACGAATTAATTTGAACTTTATTCTTTTATTTTACCAGCACTTCTACTGCTTATTAACTAAGAGCTTCATCAACGACCATTTTACATGTGGCAGACACGAGGATACTCTATGTCCAAGGAAGTCAAGAAAATTTCCGTTACGCTGGGACTACATAATGGGTGTATAAAGTACTTAATACATGTACTTTGTTTGACAATGTAATCCAAATTAATAATATGTAATCAAGATAGAAGATAAAATGCAAATCTGGTATTTACAACGAAATTAAAAACAACGATCAGGTTGTGCTCAAATTCAGTTACAATTTTATAGCGTCGTCAGAAGGTCTGTTCGGAAAACCCCCCAGCTCGTATAACCCCTAGCGGTAGGCAACATCATGATCACAAATCTGTTATACGTTTTGCGCGATCGTACATGTACGCCCAACTCGTGAATGTTGAATGCAACTTTATACCAGTTTGCCACAGCCTATCGAACTGTTATAAAATTTTATCTGTTGAATTTTATGCATCAAATCTGCACGCTAAGAAAAAAGTAATCTAAAATGAGCGAAATTCACTCAAATCTGGAACAGCTAAAAAATGAGTAAATCGCATTTCCAGCGCTAGCGCTGGGTTAATTGCCAAAATCCGAGGATACGGAAGTTCCCCTTTGTCCTCACGAATCCCTGGAAAAATTTCATCATGGGGTACTGAAAAAAACCCACAAGAATATTTTTCGAAATTTCTTTCTTCAAAAATATTTCCTGGAATACTATCAGAGATTCCCGCAGGAATTCTTTCAGACATTTCTCCAAGGATTATTACAGAACTACTTCATTAAATCACATAACAATAATATTGTAATTCTTCAAGAGTTATTTGAAGAACTTCTAGAGGAATCCCTAGAGATACCTCTAAAGATTCCAAGAAGAAATTTTTGAAAATTTCTTGAAGACATTTTTGAACAAAATTCTCGGAAGTAATTTCCGATTTATCATTGGAGAAATTCCTGGAAGAACTGCTTAAGATATGTGTGGCTTCGTAGCCGTGTGGCTAGTGTCACCAAGCATTTAGTCGCATCGTGCTGAGGAGCGCGGGTTCGATTCTTGAGAAATTTTGGAATTTAACCTCGGAGCAATTTCTGAAGGAATCTTTTTTTAAAAAAATAAATAAACGTGTATCCCTGCAGAAACTGCAGACAAAGGTACTGAAGGAATTCTTGAACAAATCTCTGAATAAAATTCAGAAAAAATCCTAGAGGATCTTCTGAAGCAAATCTTTGAAGAACTCCTGGTAATACTTCTGAAGCAATTCTCGAAAGCATTTCTTGCACAATGTCTGAAAGCTATTAGCGAACAAAATCTCTGGAACAATTTCTGAAGCAATTCCTTCAGGAATTTTCGGAGGAAAATTTAGCAGCAAAAGTTTGAAACGAATCTGGAAGAATTTTTTTAAGGAATAACCTTAAAAAAAATTAAAATAAAACGATTGAAGGAATCTTTGAAGGAATGCCTGGAAAACTGGAGATTGATTTTCAGTAATACCAAGAAGAATTTCGTGAGATATTTCTGGACAACCTTAAGTGATTTCTGAAGGAATTCATGAAAGAATCTCTGAAGGGATTCCTGAAGAATCACCGGAAAGATTTCTAGAAGCATCCCTGAAGAAACGTCTCAATATATCCTTTTGGAGGAATATCTGAGGATTTTCTGGAAAACTCACTGGAGGAACTTCAAGAAGAATCTCTTGTGAGTTTTCTAGATGAATTTAAAGAATTTAAATTACGACTTTTCTGTTGAACGCGAAACAAAAGATTGATATTTTGATAATTTATTTTTTAAGAATGTAATCATTCTGATTTCCTAGATAAACATAGCATGTACTGCTAAGAATGAAACTATCAATTTCAAGCTTTTATTTCTCGTTTTACAAAAAAAAACTTGCATGGGAAACTTGTAGGTATGGTAGAAATCTGCAATTATGCCACAGTATGTCGCTATATTTGAAACTCGAGTTATATGTAATTTTTCGATTTTTAGGGGGATATTTTTAGTTGATTTCTTCAGTGGCGATTTCCTTGCCTCAAATCTATCTTTTCGACAAATGTAAATTCTTGAATTTTGTGAACAAATTAACTTGTAAATAGTAGAAAATGACAGGAATTGCTGATTCCACCCATTTCTAATTTCATTTCATACAATTTTCAGAACAAATATGCGTTACTACTTGCTCTTCAAATGTTCTGAAGGTCGCACCGTCGAAAAAAATCAAACAAAAAAGTTGTTGCAAAAAACCCGTTTTTTAGGGATCACCCTGAGTCAAACTTTTGGTCGCAGTCAAAAATACGCGCGAGAAAGTCGCCTAAGGCAACAGACCTGATTTTCAAATTTTCCATCATAGAGTTCTTTGATATTTCATGAATAAAGTTCACCACGTGGCCGGGTTATGTAATGACTGCTGCGACTACACGTGGTATTTGCACCGCGATTGAATTTCGACCATCTTTCAAGACCTGGAAAAGTAGTCGCCATAAATGTGCTTTTCATGCAACGCACAATAACATTGCCTACAACTTTGCTGAAGAAGTGGTTCACATGTGACGTCAAATTAAAAAGATGTATTCCAGATTTGAGCGAAGACGTGGAACCTAAACGAAAATTTTGGGAAGACACCAAGCATCTAAAATTAACAATGACAGAGATAGGATCTTGTATACGCAAAACCACGTTCTTGAAATAAATAATTAATACTTTAGTGAAAAGCTACATAATGGCAGTGTGTGTATTTTCCTTTCATGTATTTGATTATGTATCTGTTCATCATTTGAAAAACAAGTTTTCACAGTACCGTCATCATAATGACTCAAGGTGCTTAGAATTAAATATTTTTCATGTATATTATATAAAAAATATAGATATTTTTTTGGACTTTTGCTACTAAGCTTAGTATATTCGTTCATTTCGCTACACAATCGGCTGGAAAGCAGAAGTGCGCGAGTATAGTTCCAAGTGATATCACTTGTTACCTCCTATTTTCAGATGTGAGTCGTAGTGCAGTGGTAATGTCACTGCTCATAAATCACAAGGTCATAAGTTCGATTCTGGTCGTGGCCATTTTTATTTTTCTCTACTCTAATCCATCTGTCAGATCATTTTATGATATTGGTTAGATGTGCACAGCCCAAATCTCCCCAGATATTAGTCTGATCTTATAACATCAAAATGAGATATTATTATGTTCTTCCCCATACTAATTTTTGATCTTATTTTTGATCTTTTATCTCTTATGTCAAACAAACCAATAGCTAATTATGATCTTAAGTACTTTACTGAGGAATATCAAATGATGATATTGTTCTGATTTTTACTTCTACTCGGGATAGCTCCATATTACGTTTAATTGAGTAAGAAGTTGAAAGTTATTTGAAGTTAAGTTTGAGTTTTCGTGAAAGTTATTTCTAAAGTTGAAGGTAATTTAGTAGTGAGTGAGTTTAAGTGTTTCTAAGTAATGTAAAACGTTTTTTGTGGTTTCTTTCTTGTATAGTGGACCGAGGTCCATAGAATCCGCGAATTCTGCTGATAATTTTATTCAGTTGCAGAAACTACGAAAAAAGGTAATTAATTTAATAATTTCTAAAAAAGTGCTTATTAAAACTAATTCGCTTATTAAAACTAATTCCTGTTGGACGTGTAGCGCACGTCCGTGTGCCCAGCTAAGGCCCGCCTTCAAAGGTAGCCAAACGGAGTGGAGTGAAGTCGCTAAGCTATTTTCCGTAGCGAGTAATCCCCCTCGGTAGCCAAAAACCGAAGGTAGGTCCAATTTCGTCTAACCCCGTGGACCAGGGAACGAGAGTTTTGGTTCGCGTGCAGCGTGTCGTCAATTGCACGCCGCGAACCCGGTCACAATACAGGTACATAGGAGTAGTGGCATTCCCCACTCGGTCATAGTTGGAACCTAAGTACGCGAAGCCGGGTCACTGGGCTCTGTAGCTCTCCTATCGACTGGTGAGGGACCGTCCCGGGAATCGTACGGCATCCGCCGCATACTCTCGTCGAGATAAACCGGAAGCTTCCGTCCAGCCGCCACTCCCTCCGCAACGATAATACGGCCATAACGCACACGGGTCTCCTCGTCGTCGCTGCGCGCCAAAACGCAGCACCAACACGCCAGGTACCACCATCTTCGAGAACCGAAGGACGCCATCATCGAGTCGTCGAGCTTCGTCGTCGCCCCACCATCGATCGTCGTCAAAAAACCTGCGCAGGTACGTCAAGAGCTTTTCTTTTACATGGCCATGTTTGCTCTTTCCATTCCGTATTGAAATTTCCGTCCAACACGAATGATTCGCCTAGAAATAAACGGTTAAATTTTTGAAATTTAGTTCACTTACATTACTTTTTACGTTGCTTATTTTTAATAAACATACTCACTACCTTTAGTTACGTTTCGTTCCGTTAATCTGCTCGATTGAGTAAGCACCCCTTCGGCTCTCCCTAAGGTTCTGTTAGCCTGCACAAGAGTAGAACTTAATCTTGCGATTTTCGAAGCAATTCTGCCGTTTTTCGATGAACCGTTCGAAAACCATCCCTGAGAGGAATAGTCTCTAGCATAGTCGGGCATACTTCAACACGACCGGTGCACAGTGGCCGGAAGCCGAACAAAACCTCAATAATCGACTTCAATATTTTATTTTTCTTATATTGTCTTCCATTATAGATACTTCAACTAAGAAAACCCCAAATTTTCAAGTCATTTGGTCGACAATTGAGTCTTGTAGATTTTTTCAAAGTTGAAGTTTTATGTGCTACAATATAAGTATTTATTGTCTTGATTTTAAGAGCTTCTTTCATGAGTTCGTTGTAAAAGTTAGGAAGACTTGAATAATGTGAAAATATTTTTTGTGTTTTTGGATATGAATTATCATTACATTTCAGGGATTGATTGGAATTCAATCACAAAATTATTATGTTTTTACAATATTCAAACATATTGACTTTTATGAAATTTTGGAGAAAAACTTCCTATTAATGAGTTCCTGTACTTGTTTAGGAAACATCAGAAAACGACGCCGTATCCCGGATCTGACGTGCAATTTTGTCTAGTTTTTGGCTATATAGGTCACTGTTTGCGCATTTTTGCGCTAAGCGCGAAAACAATTTTTTTTTCTGTCATGTCACAATGGAGCCGCATGGTTGTGGAGGAAGTGATATTGTTTGAAGTTTCAATTTTATCTTAATATAGTTCAAATTGGCTTCAGAATACTAAAAATTTTGTGTAATTTTCATTCTTGTGAGAGACTTTCACCAAGTCAGATGGTCATAGGGGGAGGGGGGGGGGTTGATTTTTTTGTCTGATAGTGTAATGGCCACAGCTTTAATTTTTTTTATTATTTTTTTTTTAATATTTTATTTTTTGTCAGAAAAACACAAGAAGGTGGGTGCTCCAGTTAAGGACATATATGAGCGAATCCAAAGATGGCCCTCACAATGCCTGCCTTGAAAATACCGAAAGCACGGATATCATCATCTAAACAACAAACAGATCTAAAATGACAATGAGTAACCTTGCTCACTCTTGATAAACATCGAGTAGCATTTTGGTTTTCGGGAATTTTGTGGATGACGAGATCGGTGCTCTCGAAAATGCGAGTCAAAAATGCACCTGGACGCACTCCTATTTCACCTTAAAAACAGTAAGCTGGAGAGGAAAGCAGTGATGACTAAGTATGAATAAGCTTTTATTTACTTAGACACTATCTACATGTTGCTGCACCAGATACAACTAACTCTTTTAACCATCAAAATAAAAGAAAGACAAAAACATGTAAAAATAACTACAAATCATTGTTCATTGATTTTTTTAACTGGTCGTTTCTTCGATTCATCTTAATCGTTAGAATTGCTCAACAACCTTGGAAGCAATCTCTTCACGAACTTCTATCGAAGTTTCAATATATAGTGACAAATTCGTTGACATCTACGCGTTTTTTTCTACACGCACGTCGCTACAGTTCAAAGCAACAATCATCTATAAAATATAAAAGGAATTCTCTAAACGACATAAAACGTTACATTAAATATTTTTCTGCGTAAACGTCGCGATCACCAAGGCAATCTTTAAATAATTTAATCGCAATTTTATGAAACGAACATTTTACTCTCTTTAGTGAAACCCCTTATATTGTTTTTTTTTTAAACTTGAAGTTTTATTGTATGTTATTCATGCGGTTACGTTAAACACATTTCTACTGAACGACACACAGAGTGATAAAGATTTGGAAAGTATTTGCTGGAGCTCTACTGCTCATCAATATGATTCCTGATCTCTGATGATCGTTTATCAAAAACTCCCTTCAATATTGCGAATATGAATTGCCAATTCTTTATAGATAAGGTTGTTTCGGTTGCTTCGACAAGTGATAGCAGAGATCGATGTACCTTACAACCCAAATTCGGAAGAGCATATATGAAGTTGTTGAAACGAGATTGATAAAAAGCAGTTCAAATTTTACGCAGTTCACTATATTAGACTATCTGACCCCATAACGATTGAATTAACACATCGCCGTGTACCCACCGTAAAATGTCACGTGGTCTATGGGCAGTCCCTGAGAATAGACCACGTCTTGTCAGCCAACATTGGTGTGTATCTGAATTGATCCATTGAAAGAAAACGTAGGTAAACGATTTTTACTAATGATTTATGTAGTTTTGAAGATTTTGGACCACCCTAACAGCAACAAATACACAATTATAGTTTATTTCAATACCAATACATGATTTGAGAACCCCCAAATCAAAATCTACGTTCAGAAAGCACATCGTGATAGCTTATTATCGATTATTTTTACATGCTTTCCATAATCAGCAGCTTTCAAAATTTTGAACCACCCTAATATAGTAAAATCAAAATATATGAAAAGTTCCATATCAGAAATAGATTTAGGGAACTAAAATCATCATAACCTGTGAATTTTAGCAATTTCGGTTAACATTTGAGGTTTTGTCCGACTTTTGTATGGAGGCCCGCCACTGTGCGGTGGTCTCTCTCTGAGAGTGGCGCTTAAGCCACCGCGCTTTATCGACCCTCAAGAATAGTTTAGCGAACGGTTACAAACCGAAGAATCTAATAATTCAACCAAATGCCATCAAGATGATGAGGAAACCAGGATGAATCGGGCAGACAACTGATTCGAAGCAGTTTAAAAATGGTGTGCCTGAACGTTGACCAAGCGTATCCTTTGGAGTTTACCCTTCCACTAACAACACCCAAATTCCCGTGACATCTATGCCTGAGAGATCGTAGAGCTGTCTACATTTTTCATAGGTGTCGAAAACTAATCATCCTTTTCCTTCCCTCAGCAGTCGCAAGAACGTAGCCAGGACAGTGCTCGACCATTGGAGGATTGCGTCAGTCTTGTCTAAGAGTCAGAGATTAGTCCCAAATGTGTGTGCTTTGGTTCGGACGGGAAGGAGGCAACCCTCATAACAGTGGTCTAGGACTGTACCAACTACGAATTTGTGCGACTCGCTTAATGCTAAATGCTAATGCTAATGCTAGAATTTAACCCTTTCGATGATTTTTAAAGCCACCATTTTTAATACAAAAGAAAAATCGGGTGACTAGTTTAAAAATTAAGATTAAAAAAATAGTTTAGAAAAAAAATGATTTTTTAGACCACTCTATCTTAAATTGGTCGCAATGAAAAAAAAATCGGATCTAATTGTTTTCGATGAACTACAGTATTTACTGATACCTTGGTTCAAGACATTTACTCCTATATTTGGTTGAAAAATAATAATAATAATAAAATAGATACGAATTCAATGCTGCAGTATGTCAGCAAAAGGTTTGGCTCGTATAGAGTATCCAAAATGGGTGATATATTACTACGATCTAGGTACAGGAAATTATTCGTCCTGCCGTTAAAAAGTTACTCGTAGCAAATCGGCAGAAAAGCACCACAAACAAGGAATCTGTTCGCTGAAGTGCTTTGGAAAGGATTTTGCTTCGAAGGAAAGAAAAAAAACAAACCCGAAGCCAGACATGTTTCGTGCATGTGGTAAACGAAATGAAAGCAAAAACTTGGAAAACGAAAAATCGCGGGCAGAAACATCAATAAGGGCATTGAAAATTTAAAAAAAAAAATAAAATAAAACCGAGCAACGAAAACCCAAGAGGCTAATCTTTATAGGCTCCTGCAAGTATATCAGAAGCAGTAACGAACGAACGGCAGCAGCTGGGGGACAGGTGTTTCTGTGGTCACAAAATAAGTAGGTATGCTGGCGGTTGGCTTGATTGGGTTGAAGGAGAACAAAAACACGCTTCTGGCTGGCAGCCAGCATGTTGGCGTTAGGCATAAGTACAGGTATGCGGTTGGAGTTCGATAAGCAAATGTGGCTGGCATATGATATCATAAAGGGAAGATGTTTTCGGTCGTGCGAAGTTTGAAGATGTTTTGCGGCCGTCACGACACGATTATTTTTTTTTTCAGAATGGAAGTAAAAACTTTGCTCCGATTGATCAATTCGGTCGAATTCCCCCAGTCAGTCGCGAGGCTCGAGTGCCAGTAATTCAATTTGTTCAAGCCTCAATTAGCCACTCATTAAGCTCTCGCCGAGCTCCATTGTTGTTCACTAGTGTGCTGGCTGGGTGCGTTTGCGTTGCGCAGAATAGAGACCACAAGAACAAGGAAAAAAATCTCAAGATCGTCTTAGAGGAGAAACTTGTTCAAATTACCTGCCAGATATGTGACCTTCCTTTCTCCCTTGTTCACCTACTTGCCGCGCTCTACTCGAGCCAAACTATTCTCGAATGATTTTTTTTTTCATCTTATTTCATGTTTTATGGAGGGGTCGGCTGGTTGGCTTTGATCTTTGGCTGGTTTTGTCGCTCTTTGTGGGTTGGAATCAATGAGAAAATTTGAGGAAAAAAAAACAAAACTCTTTGTTACTTGTTGGGTGCTACCGGATGGATGGCATCACCACCGCACCGCAATAAGGCAATTCCGCGTCAGTTTTTCCCGAAATCATAGGTTCAAACTAAAGCCTGGTGTGATACATCATCGGCTCGGTTGATTCAGTTCAAAAGAATGCCGCCAGGTTCGACTGATCGGAACCTTAGAAGAATGTTTTGGTGGCGCTGTCGGCTGTGTTCTACTATCAGCTACTTCCGATCACACTGGATGCAGAGAAGGTTCTATAGGAAATTTTCGGTGTTGTGTTTGTTTCCTGTTCCTTTCCTACCTTTTTTTTGGTTGTATGCATGATTTGTCGGAGCGCGCGTGCTTCACTAATTGGACTCATGTATATCGACTTCAGAACCTTCTTTCCTATTTGAATTGATAATGACCGTCAGCGATGTCCCTACGAGCCAGACAAATTATGTCCACATAACCAAAACTTGAAGATGGAAGAAAATTTTAGAGTTAACTTAATGGATCCACAACGAAGTATGATTTTTTTGATCTTTGACTTGATGTTTTTCCAGTTGATTGGAGAATGGTTTACCTCGAAAGTATCCCGTTCTATCGTAACATAACTGCCATGACTTGACCCATCTCACTCAGTTCCCCCTACCATCATGTACTTTGTTTTTCACGCGTTTACCATCTTTGCTGCTTCACGTTTCATGAAGATCGAATCCTGGTTGTAGATCCCATGCTCGTTGTATTAAACCTTCCAGGGCGATGTTGAATAGTAGGTAGAGAATCTATCACATTGCTGCAGTCCCCGTTGAGATTCGAAAGAAGTGGACAGTTCACCCGAAATCCATACGCAGTTTTTACACCAAACATCATACATACATTTATTTGATCAACATCACATTTAAGACAAGACATAATCAACAATAGAACGCCACAATATTCGATTTGAAGCTGCCGCTCTCCATCCTCGGTCGCACCTAATGCTTGCCAGGTCACGCTCCACCTGGTCGGCCCATCGTGCTCTCTGCGCTTCTTGTGCCAACTGGATCAGTAACAAACACCAACTTTGCAGGGTTGTTGTCCGGTATTCTTGCAACATGCCTTGCCCACCGTATCCTTCCGGCTTTGGCCTTCTTCTGGATGCTGGGTTCGCCGTAAAGTGCAGCGAGCTCGTGGTTCATTCTTCTCTGCCACACACCGTTCTCCTGCACACCGCCGAAGATCGTCCTTAGCACGCGTCGTTCGAAAACTCCGAGCGTGGTCCTCATCGAGCATGGTCCATGTCTCGCATCCGTACAGGACTACCGGTCTTATTAGCGTTTTGTACATGGTGCATTTGGTGCGTGGGTGAATCTTTTTCGACCGCAGTTGCTGCTGGAGCCCGTAGTAGGCCCGACTTCCGCTGATGATGCGCCTCCGAATTTCACGACTCACGTTATTGTCAGCCGTCAGTAAGGATCCGAGGTAGACGAGCTCCTCCACCACCTCTAAAGTATCCCCGTCTATCGTAACATTATTACCCAGACGGATCCGGCTGTGTTCGGTTCCGCCTACCAGCATGTACTTTGTTTTTGAGGCATTCACCACCAGTCCGACCTTTGCTCCTTCGCGTTTCAGGCGGGTGTACAGCTCTGCCACCGTTCCAAACGTTCTGGCGATAATGTCCATGTCGTCCGCAAAGCACACAAATTGACCGGATTTTGTGAAAATCGTTCCCCGGCTGTTGAGCCCGGCTCATCGCATTACACCTTCCAGAGCGATGCCAGCCGGTGGAGGTTATGGACGAAGCGTGGTTGCCGAGGGCCGTCAACCAAGGAAACAAAGGACGGTCTGCAATAGAGGTGGCTGAGCAGCAGCTTGGCAAAATCATCGACTTTGCGTCCACTAAGTCGAATATAAGCAAAGACTTGAAAACGGCCTTGCTTCGACTTAGGGTATCAGGTATCAGTAGGTCGGCTCAAGAGGCACGTTCTCCTCTATTTGGGAAATTTGTGCCATCGCCATGAATACGAGCCTATTCATCATTTACCTGAGGGAGAGCGAAGGGAGGAATAAGGGATGGGATAGAGAAAGGGAAGGTAAGGGAATAGGGTCGACATAATCGCATAAGCGTACCACAACGGGTTCAAACAGCGCCCTGAAAAGGGCACTGTACAAAAAAGCATAAAGCGTAAAGTAAGCCTATAGCTACTTGCCACAACGGGCTCAGAACAACAGAACATAGATTCAGGCTTCTTAGGTCAGTTTCACTTAATCAAGTGTTTACCGAGTACTCGGAAACGCAGTTGCGTAAAAACTGAGTAGTTACATATCAAATGATTCAAAGTTCCACAGTCGGATTCTCAGCTAAGATAGACAAATGAAGCAGCCTGTTGAGGCTTGTGATGGACAAAATCATAAGTAGGAAAACTACATTAAGTTATCTCAATTGCGTTTCTGCTACGAGATTCCTCAAAAGTCATGGCAAGACTCCCGCATGGGGGCATCCACAAACACTCAATTTCCCAATCGCTGCTAGACGCAATGTCGAGAAGAGATGTTGGTTTTTGAGCATTTGGAAAATCCAATTGGAAATCATTGAAAGATAAATAGGACAATCCATGTGGCATCCAATATGGAATCGAAAGGTACGTGTTCAAAAGTATCCTGGAAATCCGAGAAAACAACAAAACAAAATTATTTTTGAATGAATGAATTTTTGAATTTCCGATATCGTAAACAACATTGTGTAAACACATCACAGTGGACTTTCCATTTTGGTAAGCATGTTGGTTCCCATGGAGAGGCATGTTTGCTAGAAAAGCATCACGGGTGTGAAGCTCGACAAAGCGTTCTAATCATTTCAGAAGAAAGAGGTCAATTTGATAGGTTTAATTTTCATACGAAGACATTATCCATTTACGGAATAAACTTGACAGTATAATCCCACCAAGATTTGGGAATGGCAAGGCTGCAAATAAGTAGTTTTATCAAAACATGTTGGGGCTCGAGGCATGACACGCAAGATTGTCATTTCAATTTTACTGAAAGTAGCAAACATCGGATCAAACGCAAAATGCGAAACATAGGTGGTAATTAAAACATTACATCTACATAGAAATCCTCCCTACGAAAGTAAGGTTCTTGAACCAAAGCTGTTCTTTTATGCTGAAGATTGTTCTGAGCTGTCATAACCATAGCCACTACCCAAACTAGGCACGATCAAACTCTTACAATCACAACACAAGAAAAAAAAAAGCAGCGATAAAAACCAATTTGGTATCGATTGAAGAGCGCGAGAGACGAACATACACAGAGGACACTGTGAAGAACGCATAATGCGAAGAGCCATATAGGTTATAATTAAAGCTAATAAACAACATACTAATAATCCCACCCTTATTGAGCCTTGCAGTATAGGCTTAAGAAGGATAGCAGATTATCTCAGAGAAACACGAGGTCAACTGCACCATTGCTCCGGTTAGCGCAGTAAGGGCAGAATACTGTGGAGGGCGCCCTGGTACTCCACAGGCTCCGTTTGTAGTTAGGTTTTTATTAGACCCCCCCCCCCCCCCTAACCATTCATTCCTTGGCACGGTAAGCATAAAGCCGCATAACACCATGAATTGGGGGTCACCTGTTTAGTGGATTCCTACCACTGGATCAGGCGATCCGTAGTGTTATTCTTAGCCAATTGAGACAACCGCTACCGACACTACACAGCTATCTAGGCTGATCGGGAAAAGAAGTTAACATTGATGGTCAACTTCCAAACAAGCCCGAAAAGCCGCAAAACCGTCAACCAAGAAAACAAAGGACGGTCTGCAATAGAGGTGGCTGAGCAGCAGCTTGGCAAAATCATCGACTTTGCGTCCACTAAGTCGAATATAAGCAAAGACCTGAAAACAGCCTTGCTTCGACTTAGGGTGTCGATCGACGAGGCCAAGCAGGAACACGCGGTAATCGCGTTGCTGACTGCTGCAGCAGCGGAGCCTGCAAAGGAGAATGTGCCGAAGTTTACTCAAACGGAGGCCTTCTCCTTCGCAGGAAGTCCGAAACAGGTGGAAGCGACTGCTCGCGACAAACGGGGCAAGCACTCTCAGAAGCAGGCGAGGCAGCCGTTAGGCGAGGACACGGGCGAGGAGCTGTGTGGCGGTGCCCGCAAAGCCAGGTGAATAATTATCCCGAAAGTCGGTAATAATGCCGGAAGGTCGGACCCCAGCCAGGGTTCCCGGAAAGCTAGGAAGGGTGGGCCTGAAAAGGCTGGCCCGTCCCGGAACGATGGGAACAAGGGGTTGCGATGGCTGGTGGGCGCTCAGCAGCCACAGAGCAGGGTGATCCAAGGGGAGGACCCCCTTGGACGAAGGTAGAGCGGAGGAAGAAGAAGACGAATCCGCAGGTTTTAGTGCAAGACGCCAATCCAAGGCGTAGGAGGGCAGGTGCCAAGCGTGAGAAAGGCGACGCGATCGTCATCAAAACGGAACAGTCCAAGTACTCGGACGTGCTGAAGACGATGCGAAGCGACGCCAAGCTTGAGGGTCTTGGAGTCGACAAACGCAGTATTAGACGTACTTGTACGGACGAGATGATCCTGGAGCTGAAGCGCTAGAAGGAACACAAAGACGCCGTCTACAAGAGGCTGGCAGAAGAGGTCCTTGGAGAGGGTGCGCAGGTGAGGGCTCTTACACATGAGGCAACTCTGAAGGTCAAGCACATTGATGATATCACCGAAGTGGAAGAGCTCGTCACGGCACTGCGGCAACAGTGCGATGTGCAGGTGGCCGCCGTGGCCGTTAAGCTACGGAAAGGGCCAGCAGGGACACAGATATGTAGCTTTGATTCTGCTACCTGTGGCGGATGTTAAAAAGTCCGTTAAGATAGGGAATATGAAGGTGGATTGGTGTGTATATCACCTGAGGTTTGCTTCAGGTGTCTGGAACCAGGACACAAGTCGTGGGACTGCAAAGGCCCCGACAGGCGTAAACTGTGCAGGCGATGCGGCGCTGAAAGTCATAAGGCCCAAAGCTGCACGAGTTAACCTATCTGCATGATCTGTACCGGGAAATCCTCGAACAACAGACATCCGATGGGCGGTCCAAGGTGCCCGGCCTTCAAAAAAGCCGCAGTGAACAACAGTGAATCACAGTGCAGGTAACGCAGCTGAACCTGAACCACTGTGATGCGGCTCAGCAACTGCTTGGTCGAGCTTCCTAATAATTCTACAAACGATTGCAAAATGTTCTACAAAGTTAAATATGAACTTTTTTGGTTGGCTTCTAGTCAGGATAAAGTTATAAGCGGGCAGATTTTCAAAAAAAACTAAATCCTTTTTTTCTGAAATTTGACTTATAGCTTAGTAAATAACTTTTTAAAAAGTAATACCATCAGAGTAATGAAACTTGACAAAAAAATCTGAAGACATTCTATAGATATTTCACCAACATTTTCAGCGATTCCCGTTTGGCATATATCTTTTAGCTGATCGCAGAAGAGTGATCCACAAGTTACTGCAAAAGAAAGATAATAAATAGTTTTATTGCGGAGTGCGTGCACTGGACGTCGAATGTGAAGAGGACAGAAGCGGGTTCACAACGTGTCACCTTGGAGATCGCCGGGTTTTCAAGCTCGACCAAACACACTCTGTCGGACGTGCGTACAGTGAACAAGCTGGGCCTACCCAGGCAGACGCTACGGTATGCGGAGTTGGTGACGACATTCCCGTATTTGAGAGGCCTACCGGTCGGTGATTATGAGAACGCGCAGCCTCGCATCCTTATCGGAAATGATAATGCGCACGTCACCTCAACTCTGAAACTACGGGACGGACAGCCAGGAGAACCGATAGCAGCAAAATCACGTTTAGGTTAGACGGTTTACGGTTCCAATCAAGAAAAATCCGTAGACAGAGTTCACACCTTCCACATTTGCGAATGCCAGGAAACGGATCAAACGCTCCACGAGCAGGTGGAGCAGTTCTTCTCAGTAGATAGCCTGGGAATAATGGAAGTCGATCGTCCTGAATCGGTTGAAATCCAGCGAGCTAATAGGATCCTGCGGGAAACCACAAAGCGTATCGGGCTTCGATTCGAAACGGGATTTCTATGGAAGTACGACTGCTTTGAATTCCCGGACAGCTATCATATGGCGGTTCGGCGGCTACAGTGTCTGGAGAGGCGGATGCAGAACGATCCTGTTATTGGAGAAAGCGTAAGAAGGCAGCTGTCCGAGTATCAGTCCAAAGGTTATATCCATAAGGCGACGCAGAAGGAGCTGGACGATTCAGATCCAAGACGTACGTGGTATCTACCCTTGGGGGTAGTTATAAACCCTAAGAAGCCGTCCAAGATTCGCATCTTTTGTGATGCGGTGGCGAAGGATGATGGCATTTCGCTCAACACGATGCTATTAATAGGGCCAGATTTTCTTCGGACATTATTGGACGTTCTCTTCGGTTTCCGAGAAAAGCAAATCGCTTTATGCGCAGACTTGAAGGAGATGTTTCACCAGATACGGGTCAGGCCGGAAGACCGTCAGGCTCAACGGCTGATCTGGCGCGAGGATCCATCCCAGGATCTTGAAGTATACTTGATGGACGTGGCAACCTTCGGTGCAACATGTTCTCCGTGTTCGGCCCACTTCGTCAAAAACTTGAACGCGGAAGAGCATGCCAAAGAGTTCCCTGCCGCCGCAGATGCCATAATTCAGAAACACTACGTGGACGACTATTCGGAAGCTCTGACAACGTGAAAGAAGCGGTGAAACTGGCGAATGAGGTTAAACATGTCCATTCTCTCGGTGGATTTCATCTTCGGAATCGGCTTTCCAACTCCAGGGAAGTTCTGGCACGGGTCGGGGAGACCGATCAAGTTACGGAGAAGTGTCTCCAGCTGGATAAAAGCACTACCACGGAACGCGTACTAGGGATGTATTGGAAGCTCGATGAAGATATTTTCATGTTCTCCAATATCCCAGCGCTGAGCACGAAACACCCTACCAAACGTCAGGCGCTACGTGTAGTCATGAGCCCGTTTGACCCGGCAGGATTGTTGTCTTGCTTCCTCATCCACGGAAAGATATTAATCCAAGATCTGTGGCGAGCCAAGACCGACTGGGACGAACTGATTCCGGAAAAGCTGTGTAAGAAGTGGACTCGGTGGATTGAGCTGTTTCACAACTTGGAGGACATTCGTATTCCACGTTGTTACTTCCCGTACCATTCGGTGAACGACATTGTGTCACTGCAGCTGCACATCTACGTAGACGCGAGCGAGGAAGCATACGCGTGCGTTGGGTATCTAAGAGCAGTATTTCCTGATGGAATTGAAGTAGCGCTGGTAGGAGGGAAATCGAAAGCAGCTCCGCTGAAGGCACAATCTATCCCGCGACTGGAGTTAACGGCAGCAGTCATCGGCGTTCGCTTCTCTCAAACAATACTCAACGGCCACTCTTTGAAAATTGAGAAAGTGTTCTTCTGGAGTGACTCGAAGACTGTGCTGGCCTGGATTAACTCCGATCATCGCAACTATAGACAGTTCGTCGCCTGCAGGGTAGGAGAGATTATATCGAAATCGAATCCAGAACAGTGGCGCTGGATTTCTACCAAGAAGAACGTGGCGGACGAGGCTACAAAGTGGGGGAAAGGCCCCTGCCTGTCATCCAACAGTCGCTGGTTTCATGGTGAAGATGATCTGTACCTCCCGGAGGATCAGTGGATATCGAGCGTGCAGTCACCAGCAGTGCAGACTAACGAAGAGCTGAGATCCTGTATGGTGCATTGCAAGGCGGTACAACTGGTGGCATGGGAGCGGTTCTCAAGGTGGACACGTCTAGTTCGAGCTGTAGGATACGTCCATTGATACGCGCAGAACTTACGGCGGACGGCGAACAAGGAATCAAGGCAAGCCGGCCCGCTTTCACAAGAAAAGTTGGCTAAGGCGGAAACAACCATCTATCGTTGGATGCAGCGCGAACGTTATGCAGATGAACAAGGGCAAGCAGTTGCAGGAACAGCAGCGGTTGGAGAGGACCAGTATTATTCGCAAGCTATCGCCGTTCCTAGACGAGTCGGGCATCATCCGTTCAGATAGTCGGATCGCTGCTGCAACTTTCGTTGCTTACGACACCAGATGTCCTATAATTTTGCCCAAAGATCATTTTGGCACACGGCTGTTAGTCGACTGCTACCACCAGAAGTACATGCAAACGGTGAGACAGTCGTTAACGAGATAAGACAGCGTTTCCACATTTCACAGCTCAGGTCCTTCGTGCGCAAGGTAGCAAAAGAATGCAAACTGTGCAAGGTAAAGAAGCCGAGTCCAGCTGTACCTCGAATGGCACCGCTCCCTGTAGCTAGATTGCAGGCGTTCGTGCGTCTGTTTGCGTACGTAGGCGTCGATTACTTCGGACCAATCGCCGTAAGAGTAAACCGTAGTACAGCCAAACGATGGGTTGCAGTATTTACGTGCATGACGACCCGCGCAGTACATCTCGAGGTTGTTCTCACGCTTTCCGCTGAGTCTTGTAAGATGGCGATAAGACGTTTCATCTGACGCAGAGGAGCACCAACGGAAATACGAAGCGACCGAGGCACGAACTTCGTAGGAGCGAGCAACGAGTTGAAGAAGGAGATGAACGAGATCGATCGCCAGTTAGCCGAAACATTCACAAACGCGAACACGAAGTGGCTGTTCAACCCGCCAGATACGCCCCACATGGGTGGGGCCTGGGAGCGCCTTGTCCGATCGGTAAAAACTGCTCTTGCCGCAATGGACACTCCACGGATACCGAACGAAGAAACGTTGGCGACGGTACTGATAGAAGCAGAGAGTGTAGTGAATTCGAAGCCACTAAGGGAACGTCCATAAATTACGTCACGCTTTTAGGGGGGAGGGGGGGTTCCGTAAAGTGTGACAACCCATACAAAAATTCCAGAGGTCTCATACAAAAAGTGTGACATAGGGGGGAGGGGGGGTTGAAAATGGGCAATTTTTGCGTGACGTAATTTATGGACGCTCCCTTAACGTACATCCCTTTGGAGTCGGCGCAGCAGGAAGCGCTTACGCCGAATCATTTTCTTCTGCTCAGCTCCAGTGGCGTAACGCAGACCCCGAGGATGCTGGAAAACCCGCAGTTAGCTAGTAGGAACGACTGGAACCTATGCCGATCCATGGTCGACCAATTCTGGCAACGGTGGGTACGAGAGTACCTTCCAACCATCGCACGTCGTACGAAGTGGTTCGAAGAGGTCAAGCCAGTCGAGGTTGGAGACTTGGTGCTTATTGTAGAAGAGAGAAGTCGTAACGGATGGACCAAAGGGCGTGTAGTACAGGTTACCATGGGGCGTGATGGAAGAGTACGGGATGCTGTAGTGCAGACTGCACGTCGCCTGGTGCGCCGGCCATTGACGAAGTTGGCGCAGCTGGATGTAGCGGAAGGTAAAGCCGGACCGGAGATACCTGACCAGCCTTACGGGTCGGGGAAGTATTGCGGAGTGCGCCAATCTATTGCCCTGATCTCTACAGCTGAATGACCATCAGGAGTGACAGAGGTCATGACAGGACAGTATGAACGTAGATAGTGAGAACGTCAAAGTTCATGATAATGCGAAATTGTGTTTACATGTGCGCTAACTTGAGCTAAAACTTTAGATCGCTAAACAGTTGTTTTTCGGTGAAATAATTGTCTTAAACCGTTAATTAACCGTATTAACAACTTTAAATTGAGTATTATGGGCAGCTTCTATTGGATTTGAGGTTAGCCAACGTAGAAGAGTAAAACTCCCATCTTCATTATATTTCATCACTTGTTGGGGACGATATCAAACTAGGGTGACCGATCTTACAGCTTGATTTGACATCCTCAATTGTTGCAGCTCATAAGAAACCCGAAAGTTACCCTCAACAAGTTTTTAAAATATCACGATCTGACACCCCCCAGAACCAGTCTAGATTAATACTAGCTGCGTAAATGCTCAAGCAATCCGGGATGAACTGGCCTTGAGCCAAAAATCTTAGAAATACAGATAAAAAAAACTCAAGCAGTATAAGAAACGAACATTTTTTAAATTTCTTTTTCTGTGTAATTTATGTATGGAAAACCCCATTTCCTATGGAGAGCAATGCAGCGATCTTAGCTTGAAACTTCCCATACATTCCTCAATGTTTCACATCCTTGCTAAATATTTACCAAGGTCATTGACATCTGTTTCTATCAGTGTTAATCAATTAGACAAGGGGACGCAAAGGCTTTACAGCGCCCTTCTGCATCGAAATGCATCGGAAAATCCTCGAAACGGGCTTTGCCTCCTCACTAGCTAGGTACCAGTTTCCCATTCAACTGTGAAGACGCCACCAGACGCACTTTTTCCCTGGCTCTGGCAGCATCGAAGCGCAACGGATATGATATCGAGAGAACATTAGGGAGCAACAACAGGACCGTCTGTCGGGTGGTCTGGTTTGCTCGAGTTGATTCAAACGTAATTAATAGATGTCCCAGAACGATGAATACGACGCAATGCTATCCCCTTTTTCTAGTTTTCTGATGCGACGGCATGTTTTGGGACAGTTTTTTTAAGGTGAGATCTGGATTTGCAACCGGACACACAAATGGCCATTGCCTACCGGAACCGATCTCGGTGAATGAGTGATTTGAATGATAATTGAGGAAATTTGTAAAGTAAACAGAGAGGTTTCGTTTTACCATTGAAGGATTAATGAAAGGGTCAGATTTTTTTAAGCAGCTCGCATTTAAGAAGCATGAGAAAGCGAAGAGGAGGTCCTTTCTTGACCGACTTGAAAAGATAGAAATCATTCCAGGGATTGAAAAAACTTAGAATAGTTGAGGAGCTTCTCGGTTTCACGTTTGAGTTTACTTAGCAGTTGTTCCCGGAAAAGAAGCTTCTTTCAACAGATGATTGAAATTATTGACCATCTCAAAAGCTGACCATGAAGATACAAAATTATGGCGCTTAAGGATGCGTAACGATGTGAAAAGTTGGAAGCTAGCTCGTTTTGTTTCTTTTCTTTTCTCGTTACGGACTTCTTGCTTTTGACATGCAGTTGTCACTACCGTAAAATGGAATAATTTCAATCCTTTTTATCCGTTAGCCAAAGAATATGTATGTATTTAAAAGCAAAACGTGCAAGGTTCACAACTTATAGCTTTCATATCAGTAACAAATTTTGAAAACGACGTATAATCAATGCTACACCATGGATTATACGTCGTTTTCAAAATTTGTTACTGATATCAAATATTTGACTAGAACACAGAATAAAAAGACACATCTATAATAATTATGAAATCATTATCAACCAACATAATTTTATTTTTTTTTCGGCATAAAAATCTTGTCCAGGACTGTGGATTAAATTTTATTAAAAAATGTTTGTTCAGTGTGTGCGTAGGATACTAAGTTAGTTCTTATAATATTACACCGCTTGACGGTGCCGCTTTCTTCTGAATAAGCCGAGTGGTATGGCCAAAAAGTGCAATATGAGCATCTACATATATTCCCTGCAGCGTAAAAACGCAAGAAGCTCTGTAACAGTAATTCCCTTCTTCAGTTTCAATTGTGTCCAGACCATTCACACCCGCATGCATCGTCCGGTATTCCGAGAACTTCTTGCATGCGGCGTTAGACATTCCGTGACGTTTTAATTTCTTCGGCGCTGTTCCGCGCCGTCAGACATGTGCGACATCAGCAGCATTCAAATTCAGCCAACTGCTGCTTTCCTAGTTCCTTCTGTGGAACTGAATCCAGCCGAACGATGGCGAACATCCGGAAAAAAGTGTGACTATCCACTATTTCTCCATCTACCTACATAGAGTTGTTGAAACGGAACCAACCGTCAAACGGATTGCCGCAACAGTCACGAGCCCATATTGGTTCCGTTCGGCATCAGTCAGTGGTGTAAGGCACGTCCCATTGGCGACCTGTTTTTTTGGATGAATATCAATTAATGCTAATTGAGTTATATTATGACTATCGTGGTTGCATGCCACTTAGTAAGGTCTCTAGGCGAATGATTTGGTCACTGACTTCCAGTCGTTAGATTTGCGTCATCTGGTTGGTGTGAAGTGGCAGCAGCTGACAAGGTGTTTATGATATTGATTCTGTGACCTTTAACGGTATTCGTTGAAAATAATTATTTCTTTTGATAAACCTTTTCAGTCCACTTGACATGTCTTCGAGAAATAAATAAAACAATATTGCACCCTCTAGCTCAATATTTTAGGTCATTTTGAAATAACCATTTGTGCCAAATAAAGTGAAGGAAAAAATGTATGAATAATCCCCCTGTGTCCGGCGCACTTTTTGGAAAAAGATCCTGAAAGATTCTCTGGAGCAAATCTTAGACTAATCTCTGAAAGAATTTCTGGCAGTCATTGAAAGAACTCCTGGGGAGATCTCTGAATCATTTCTCAGAGAAAGAAGAACTCATGAAGATAATGTGGAATTCTTGGAAAAATATCTGAATGAGTTCCTAGAAGAAATCCAGAAGAATCTCGGTAGAAATTCCTGGAAGCCCTAGAAGAATTCCTTAAGAGATATCTATAAGAATAGTTGAGGTAATGTCTGGAAAAAAAACTAGGTAGTCCTAGTGCGTCGGATGCTTTTTACATCCGCGCCCAGCGGTGAGAGACGATTTTCACCCCGCATGGCCTTCAGCACCTCCGGCATATGTGTCTGCCTCGATTTTAAAGACCAGCGCGTCGCTCCGTTCCTGCTTGCGGGCTGGTCTCAACTTATTTCTCTTTTCAACCGTAATCCAAGTGTTCTCTTTCCCTTGGTCGTCACTCTTCTTGGGATTGGCTTGTTGGGGCTTGGTTTCCTTGCCCCTTGCGCGTTTCGCAACCGGCTTCCCGGGTAGAGGTGAAGTACTGACGATCAAAACGTGATATTGGTTTGATTGATATAAGAGATAAAAGATCTGAAAATAATATCTGAAAAATGTTCCTGGAACATCTGAACAATATCAAAATTTGATGTTTCAAGATCATACGAATAGCTTACTGCTATTGGTTAGATCTTACAAGATCTAAATATGATCTGATGATGATGTTCCAGGAGTAAATTATAGATATTATTTTTAGATCTTTTATCTCTTATATCAATCAAACCAATATCACTTTTTGATCTCAATATCAAAATGTGCTATTATTGAGCTCTTTTCCTCTACCCGGGTTGGTAGCCCGGTTATTCGCGTTGGCCGCTCCCTTTCCTCCCGCTTCGGCTTCGCACCCGTTTCTACCGGACGCTTCTTGTGCCGTGACTCTCCAGCAGGCTTCGACCGTGCAGCTTGAGTCGTAGGGCGGCTTGACAGTTCCGCTACGGCCCCGGCGAGCTGCATGGTCTCGTGCGGCATTGTCGCGTTACCCGCAAAGAGGAAGCTGTCCGTTTGCGTGGACCGTTCCTTCTTGCTCGCGTCTGCAGCACTTCGTTCCTCTACCAGGAGATAGTACTCCTTTTTGACGTAGGACTACGTCTCTGTTTTCTATACCCGGTGTCATTTCAAAATTTATGAAACCAAGAGCGTTACGTTTGAGTGAAAGATTTTAAACGCTCACAGTACCTCTCCCACTGAACGAAATGATAAACAAATCCCGTTATCCGAGAGATGAAACTCCCGCGTTCAATTTGTAATATTCGGTGAACCTAAAAATCATTGATAAATAGTTGAAAAGTTGTTTTAAAGTTAGACATTGAAATCGCTGAAATCTATAAATATGGGTAGCGGACAAATTTTCTCGTTCAGTATACCAACGCTCTCTGATTGGTGCGCATCGTGGGGGCAACTACGATGCAGGAAGGAATGCGATCATGCGAGAGCTGGCTGATCGTCAGTTCCATTTCGACCACCGTCGAGGTGACACCTCGAGCTGGGCAGCGGCACATCGACTCAGCGACGACACTTGGCTATCGTACTGATAGCACCAGGAATCTCATTCACAACAGCAAGCGGCGGGCCAGTTTTCGATTGCGTCTAGCGTTGAGCGTGAAGAAAACCAACACGAATTGCGTGGCATTGTAAATTCATCAAAATCGTCCATTATTCAAACGGTTCTTTTCAGGACCATCGAAAAAGATTTCTCAAGAGTTAATTGGATGAATTTCCACCCTCGATCGAGAAAGGTGAACCTAGTGCAAAGCAAGGACAGAGCGGCGTTTCTCAGCAAAAGCAAAGCCGGTCATTAATCGCATGCACGGCAGCAAGCGGCGGGCCAGTTTTCGGTGGCGTTCAGCATTTAGTGCGGAGAAAACAAACACGCATAGTGGCACAGTGAATTCATTTAATTTTCTTCCTAATTTAAGGACCATCGAAAATGATTTTTCAAGAGCTGTGAATCGGATAATTCCATTCCAACGAACGGGAAAAGTGTAGTACAACCGAAAAGTGAATGATTTTGAATGCTTGGTGACTCAGCCAGCAACAATTATGACGTCTAATTGTTCCACCCGGACTTTGGCAACGCATTATCATATCCGGACCATTTTGCGTGAAAAATGTTTCAATTCTAACATTTTCCAAATTAAAATGATCTAAATCATCTAATATTTTGGTTACATTATCCGTTCAATGGAAATTTTCTCATTTCTCGGTTGATTAATCGTTTGATGCGTCTGGAGCATAAGGGGCGGGTCATGCAAACGAAATTAACTGAAAAGCCAGCCGAATGGGAGGAGCTTCATCTGCCAATCTAGGGGTATAAAAGCAGTGTTCTCTGTTTTCTTTCGTCATTTTCGTTGGATCAGTCAAGGAGGTTGGAGGTGGATGTCACCTCCAGCAAGGCAGCAGCACAACAACCCAGCGACTACTCTCGGATATCGTGCTGATGATAGCACTTGGAATCGCATCCATGGCAGCGGCGGTGGGCCAATTTTCGACGGCGTCCAGCATTCTCCGCACTCCGCAGCGAAAACCAACACGCATTGCATGGCATTTTGAATGCATCAAAATCGTCCATTATTCAAACCGGTCCTTTTCAGGACCATCGAAAACACAAGTTTACAAAATAAAACGAAAGTCGTGAACTTTTGTCAACGACCAAAATTTTTGACGTTGAATAACGTCCTTCGGCAACATATAGGGGTGTAACTTCAGAAAACCGAAAATTTGAGCATGTAACGAAAAGTGGTTAGATTTTGACCGCTAATAACTCTGTCATTTCTTGATGGATTTTCAAAATTTTTGCATGAATTGATCACAAATTTATCTACGCATCGATTCTCTACAAGGTAACTATTGATTTTCAATAGCAAACTATTGAAAAGTTGGGAAAAGTGAACCCATGTTTTATCCAGCCAATCACGTTCGAGCACAGATTTGAGGTTTTCGATCGAGCGCCTGGCAGTATAAAAGCTATTTCTTCTTCCCCTCTTCCTTCATTCTTCATTAACACCTCGAGGGGAACGCATCGAAGCAGAGCTATGCAGTTTGCTCCGTTTGCGTTTTCGTTTAGTATTCTGTGGCATGCCGAGCGCGTTGGATGTCGACGTTTGCGCACGTTCACTCGTGTTCGCATCGTCGTGCACGGCACAATTTGAGCCGTCGACCAGTTTGAGGACTTTTCATCATCGGAGCCAACATCGTCATTGCTGTCTTCAATTTGACTGTCAGAACGACAGGGGTTCGTTCAAATATTACGTAACGCTAAGGGGGTGGGAGGGGGTATAGCGCTGTGCTACGCTTCATACGAAATTTCAAAAATTTTCATTCAAAATTTGTTACGTGGGGGAGGGAGGGGGTCTAAAATTGTCAAAACTTACGTTACGTAATATTTGAATGGACCCCAATGCCTTGGCTCTCACACAAAATTTTGCAAATTTTAATACAAACAGTCCTTTTGAGGGCTTTAGAAATATCTTGCAAGAGTGAACAGAGAATTTTCCAGAAAGACGCCGTGCAGCAAAAGTGTCAAATCCACCACGGTTTGACGGTTTACTTTGCAAGAACTGTTAAGAAATTTAACAGTGCCTCGTCGCATACCTGATACACGAGTGGATGGGAAATTGTATCAACTCAGGAATTTCCAAATGAATATTTTTACCACCGATTCTAATACATATTAAGATCATTTCCACACTGATAGGAAGGGATTATGCGAACAAGTTAAGCCATTTTTACAGCGTGCTGATGAAAATCACCGATGCCAGCAACATTTCGGTTGGCTCTGATAATCTTCCTCACTTACTGTTGATTTAATGCTGGATTCTGTGCTCTGCAAAAGGAGACGAACGAACGCAAAATTTCGAAACAACTCTCCAGCGGGGCGAATGGAATATGGTCGCCCTGATAAGGACGGTTTTGGTTTTGGTCGACACAAGTGGGATGTAGTTTATGCCTTCTTTTCCATCTTCTTTGGCAGCAGAACGGTCTCAATGTTTGGCAAGACACCGCCCTGGGCGATGTTCGCACCGGAAAGCAATTTGTTCAGCTCTTCGTCGTTGCGGATGGCCAACTGCAGGTGACGGTGAATGATCCTGATTTTCTTGTTGTCACAGGCAGCATTTCCCGCCAGCTCGAGCACTTTAGCCGCTGGATACTTCATGACGGCCACTAAGTAGAGTAGGTCCCCGACACTGACACGCTCACAGTTGCCCTTCCGGAGCAAACGGTGGATGCGACTGACTGGGAACTGCATTCCGGTACGGCTGGAACGGACGTTGGCTTCACCCTCGCTTTGGCTCCTTCGTAATGACGCGACACAACAGCGTGTGCCATCGTACGCGTTTGCTCCTGTTCTGTTGGTGGGGCGGCGGTGCGGTGCGCTTTTATGCTGGATTCTTCTACCTAGTGCTCTGCAAAAGGAGACGAACTAACGCAAAATTTCGAAACAACTCTCCAGCGGGGCGAATGGAATATGGTCGTCCTGAAAAGGACGGTTTTGGTTTTGGTCGAAACAAGTGGGATGCAGTTTATGCGTTCTTTTCCATCTTCTTTGGCAGCAGAACGGTCTCAATGTTTGGCAAAACACCGCCCTGGGCGATGTTCGCGCCGGAAAGCAATTTGTTCAGCTCTTCGTCGTTGCGGATGGCCAACTGCAGGTGACGGTGAATGATCCTGATTTTCTTGTTGTCACCTCGAGCACTTTAGCCGCTGGGTACTTCATGACGGCCACTAAGTAGAGTAGGTCTCCGACACCGACACGTTCACAGTTGCCCTTCCGGAGCAAACGGTGGATGCGACTGACTGGACTGGACGTTGGCTTCACCCTCGCTCTGGCTCCTTCGTAATGCCGCGACACAACAGCGTGTGCCATCGTACGCGTTTGCTCCTGTACTGTTGGTGGGGCGGCGGTGCGGTGCGCTTTTATGCTGGCTAGCGCTACGCTGTACCAATACTGTGAAGGAACCAACGGATGCAATAAAATGACGCGTGAACCGAAGGGGCGGAGTTCCGCTTGCTATTTGATGGGCACAAAACCACGAGTAAGGCGCAGAAGACGCAACGAATAAGAAGAAGAAGAAGAAGCCTCGCCGGTAGGAAAACTATGCTAGGTTAATGCTAACAAGACATCCGGCTTTCGTGCAAAACCGTTCTTTACAAGACGATTATAATTATTAATCTACTACAGAAGAATTGTTTTAACATTATTTGTTGCTTGTTCGTGTAACTTGTGCGACTAGCATCCCTCTGATGAAATGAAAGGTACCCTTTCAAACCTGTTCGTTTGAAGGTTAGAGTTTTGTTTCACTATGATGCACACCTAGCGCTCATCCACTGACGGAAAAGCAACTGATCCAATTCCTTTCTGCTGTGTGTGCCAAAGTGAACTTCGAAACGTTCGTGTCATTTTGCTGCCCAAGAACGAGAAAGAAATGGAAATGGAATCTCACTATTATTCCGCTTTTGACTTGGTCCGCACGTAAGCGTGGCCGCCAAAACATCCCGTGTCCCCGCGCCCCTCTTCATCAAAGTAGTACATACGATAAAGAAGTTACGGTAGGGAACGCGCAACCGAAAATTTATCAATGAAAATGTTGTATTCCCTATCACGGACATCAAGTTGCTGTACCTAGCTGATCTTTGTGATGGAACTCTCTCAGTATATTTCTCGTGAAGTTACCAAGAGTGCTTTTGAGTGATTCTCAGTGAAAGGTTGTCTACGTTTGTAGTGCATATTGTAGTGAAGTGAAATGTCGCATTTGGCTGCGAAATACATGCGTAACTTTCGGAAGCGCGCAAAGGAGCAGCAGCCGGAAATCTCGCCAAAGAGGGTGAAAACCACTGCCGAGCGAGTTCGGTGCCATCGAGCAAAGTTGCAAGCGGCTAAAGGTAAAGCGTCTCCAGCCGGTCCAACCGGTGATTGGGACGCTGGCGAAGGGCCCTCAACTAGAGGTAGGAAGTATTAAATTTATTCTCATTTTGATGTTGAATATGTATTTGATCTTGATTTGATCTTTGTGTTTGATGTCCCACAATGATGAGTTTCGGGTAACTATTATCAATCAACTTTTAAAATGTTGACTATAATCGATTTGTGCGTTCATTACACAAAACTAGTTTATATTCTGAGGACTTTTGTTTTGGTAAAACTTATTAGGAGTAAAATCTGGAAAATTAATAATGTTGAGTGATGCATTTTATGCATGACAACCCACGATATGTGAATGCATAACATTTAACTACAGTTTATTTTACAGTTACGAATATTGATAAAATTCTTCTTTATGGCTATACGTTCCCACTGGAACTTGGCCTGCCTCTCTTCAACTTAGTGTTCTTTGAGCACTTCCACAGTTATTAATTGAAGGGCTTTCTTTGCCTGCATGGATTTGTATATTGTGAGGCAAGCCCAGGGAGTCGAAAAATTTCCCCGAGCGGAACGTGAATCGAACCCGCCGTCTCAGTATTGGCGATCCATGGCCTTAACCACTAGGCTAACTGGAGACCCATTTTGATAAAATATAAAATTCAAAAAATAAATCAGTCAACCATACAACTATTTGGTGAACATAATTTACACGACATGTTTGATAACGCAAAGAACGATGAATTTTTGAATTTTCTTAGTACGTTTCATACTGAAAATATTAACATGTTGTTTCATGTTTATCTCAAAGTGACTCGATGTGGGTGACCTGGTGGACTCGGTGAAAATCTTGATGAATATTATTTACAATAAAAATGTTGTTAACAATTCTGTCGTCTGCGGTCTGTTTTGCGAGTATTGAAAATTGCGGTTGAACTCCAGGTGGCAATATTTTCATAATTATTACACGAAACTTTTATTGCAAACCTCTTTATGTTATTAATTCTTCCCTCAAATCATATAAGGGTTCGTTCAAATATTACGTAACGCGAAATTTGACCATTTTGGACCCCCTCCCTCCCCCACGTAACAATTTTTGTATGGGAAATTTTTATAATTTGTATGAAGCGTAATACAGCGCTAGACCCCCTCCCTCCCCCTTTAGCGTTACGTAATATTTGAATGAACCCTAAGAGGGGGTATCATATCTGTCAATAGTGTCTGTATGTCGTAATTGTGTACCAAAACCGTTGGCTAATCACGCTTTCTTTGAGAAGTGTTCAATACCACCCGTACTGCTCCGGTATCAACCCCATTGTTGAATGACCGAGGCGAATCAGTCGTCGATGGTGCATCTCAAAGTGTTATCGTTCCTTCACCGGAGGATCCACAAAACGATGAAAGTGATGAAGCCGTTTCTGATGGATCGGCTTCCGATGACGATGCCGACATTCGCATGCCCCCCGCTACTCAAGAACCCAACTTCGATCGTGCCGACCGGGAGTTCAGGAAACGATTCTTGGAAAACGAGTTTGGCCACTCCTGTGATGTATGCGCGCGAATTTGGTTCAGGAATGATTTGAAACCGATAAGTGGTACCGATGCTAGCCTTCTATTGGCGACAAATTATTTCGAATCTGCGGAAGGATTCTCGGCGTGTCTAACTTGTCGGAGCAACCTCAAGCGTGGATTGATTCCTTCGTTGTCGCAATCCAATGGATTTACATATCCTCGCTTCCCGGCAAATTTGCCCCCGCTGGATCCCTTGACAGTAAGGTTGGTTTCGCCGAGAATCAACTTTATGCAACTGCGTCGTTTGCGCTATGCAGCAGGTTTGTAGTTCAATATATAGTTGGTTTTGTGTTTATTATCCTATTTATTGTTGTTAAACAGGAAGCTTGTCAATTATCGGGCAAATTATCAATGTTCCGGTGGATGTGGCCCAGATGGTCAGCGAACTTCCTCGCCAACTGGATGACGACCATGCCTTCAATGTGTGCATCAAGAGGCACATGATCCACAAGTCGAGTTACTTGTCCGGATACGTGAAGAAGGGTACGGTCAAGGCCTGGTTGAACTACCTCGTAACTACACCGTTGTACAGGCGATACGGCATAGTCTTCAACGAAGATAACCTGGCAGCCATCGTGCCAGCCCAGCAACCCGGAACAAGTGCGAGCCCATCGATTGATCTCGAGGTCATTGACGCGTCGAACGATACAGAGCTGCTTATTGGCCAGCAGCACACGCTCCTATGGGATGAGGACAAGTGCCTCGAAATCGCTCCGGGTCAAAATCGGACACCGCTATCCATCATTTATGATGAATTTGCGGAAGAGCTGTCGTTCCCGGATATATATCTCGGCCATCCACGCACCTTCAAACCCGAAGTTCGGGTAGCGCCATTCATGATGGCAACTAGCGAGATAAGGCGCCGAGACCGCCGTGGCGCAAGACCGGAACATATTTTGTTCATGGCGATGAAGATCATGCGGCTACGCGTTTCTGAAGGGTTGAAGAATACGTTCAAATGTATGGGAACGGCTAATATAACACGAGCCCAACTACAAGACCGTAACTTCCTCGAGAGCTGCATCGACCGCAATCTGTCCTTCCTAAAATCCATTCCGAACTCGGTTCAATACTGGCAGCAGAGGAAACGAGACGTGTTTGCGATGATCCGTCAGTTGGGAAAGCCGACTATGTTCTTGACGGTGAGTGCCAATGAAATCAGGTGGCCACATTTGTTAGAAATTCTGCAGAAGCTGGCGAACGGATGCAACGAACCCGCAGCGGCCAACATCAGAGCACAGTTGACTGCACTGCAACGGGCCACGCTTGTTTCCGAAGATCCAGTAACGTGTTGCGCGTATTTCAACAAATTTGTTAACGTGCTGATGCAGCTGCTGTCGTCGTCAAGATATAGTCCGTTCGGGAAATTCTATGTCGTGGATTACTTCAAACGGATTGAATTCCAACATCGTGGAAGTCCACATGCGCATATTCTGCTATGGTTGGCCAACGATCCTCGCGAAGCTGTGTCGGAAAACATGCCTGCTACCGTTGAGCTGATCGATGCTCTCTGCTCCGTTAGTGTCGATGACCTGCCTGAAACGTATGGAAATCAGGTACATTCAAATTTCTTTGTTATACAAACGCTTAGATGCTAATGAAATTGGATATTTCTAGGTACACAAGCATACGTTTACGTGCTTCAAGCGTAACGACAAACGGTGCCGGTTTAATATTCCGTACTGGCCGATGGATCAGACCAGGATATTGATTCCGATCACGGCGGGCGATGGTCGACTCGACGATTTGCGAAGACGTGCCGTCCAACTGCGAGATGCTCTCGAAACTAAAAGTTTCGACTCCCTGGAAGCCTTCCTTGTCGACTCAAACTGCACATACGAGTACTATCTCGATGTGATTCGTGCTTCGATTCGCCGACCGACGGTTTGCTTGCGACGGTCCATGGCGGAGCTCTGGACCAATTCGTTCAACCCCTGGATTGCGAAGATCCTAAAATCCAACATGGATTTACAGTTCGTTTTGGAGGAGTTTTCGTGTGCTGCCTATGTCGTTGAGTACGTAAACAAAACCAACAGAGGCATAAGTAGCTTACACAGGGAGCTGGTCAAACTCCAAGAAGAACATCCGGAAAGCGATTACAACGACCTTCTGAAGAAAGTCAGCATTAAAATGCTCAACGCCGTCGAAATGTCTGCTCAGGAAGCCGCGTGGTACTTGCTTCGGCAACCGATGTCGGAAGCTAGCCGAAAGGTACTACTTTGTCTGTCCAGATTGAATCAATTTATTATAACATGTATGCTTCTTATCTTTTAGGTGGAGTTTATCCCGACTATGTGGCCGCACGAGCGAATCAAGTCGCGGAAAAGGACGAAGCAGATGGACGAGGAAGAGCTAGAAGATGACTCGACCGATGTTTGGACCCTCAATGTCATCCAGAAATACGAGTCGAGAACAGGAATGGATGACATTTGCCTGGCGGATTTTGTGGCCTGCTACACGGAGGAAAAGAACGCAAAGAATTCGTTCAAATTGCGAAGCTTTCCCCGTGTGATACGCTGGTGCGCATACAATATGTCCGAGCTGGTTGAGTACAAACGCGAGATGGTGCTGCTATTTTTGCCGTTTCGGAACGAGGTCTGCGATATACTGGACCGAAATAAATTTCTGCAGTTGTATGAGGGCAATGAGGCTACCATCCTTGCCAAGTTGAAGGAGTACGACTGCGAAATTAATTTGGACCAGGTCGTGGATGAGTATATCCGGCTGTCCGACGAGGATGACGAACAGCAAGCAGCAGCTGGTCAAAAGCGCGATGAGTTTGTCCGAACCATCACCATGGAACCGAACGATGACGATATTCAGTACTTGCCGACAGGACCCATGGCGGCTGTTGTTAAACAGCGTTCCAATGTTCTGTCGAAACAGGAGTACTGCGAGATGGTTCGTGCGACGAATGCGGAGCAGCGTGATTTGATCCTGCAAGTAATCGACAACTTGCACAGCTTTAGCGACGACAGCAAACCAGTGCAGATTTTCTTCACCGGTCCGGCAGGCTGTGGAAAGACGTTCACTTTGAGAATCCTGATGGAGACGGTCAATCGCTTCAGTCAGGCGCATAATTCCCAAAGTAATGCCTACGTAGCTTGCGCGTCCACAGGGAAGGCAGCCGTTGCCATCGGTGGTACCACAGTCCATTCCGCATTCCGGATTACGATGTCCCGTAGACAAAGCTCAAAGCTGAGTTTTGAAGCGCGGCAGCTGTACCGTAATGCCTTTGCAAATGTAAAGGTCATTATTGTTGATGAAACCAGCATGCTTGGAGCTGATGTTCTCAACACGGTACACGCTCGGCTGCAGGAAATTACGGGCAATTATGACGATCCGTTCGGCGGTATGTCGATTGTGTTTTGCGGCGATCTACGACAGCTACCCCCTGTCAATGCACGACCAGTGTTCAAACCCTCTGCCAATTCGATGCACGGTGCGGTGTTGTGGCAGTCTCTGGAGTTTTACCCACTGGTTCAAGTCATGCGTCAGGCTAACGTAGAGTTTTCCTCTATTCTGACCAAAATCGGTAACGGAGAACAGTTGTCCCCGGAAGAAATCCGCCTGATCGAGAGCCGTTTTCGTACAACGGAATGGTGTCAGCAGCATGTACCGCAAGCAATACGGCTATTCCATCGAAACGCTGACGTGGAGCGATACAATACCGTAGCATTGATGGATCGCGACGCAGCTGAAAGTACGGCGGATGATGTGTACTCCGGGTACAAAGACAACTCCCAGCTGGTTGGAGCGCGCACGAAAGTGCACAAGATGAGCGTTGTGGAGGCTGGCGGTCTGCCGTACTTACTACGACTGGTGGTGGGTACCCCGTACATGATCACCACAAACATCGACGTTGAAGATGGTTTGGTGAACGGTGCTATCGGTGAGCTTATGTTCGTCGAGCACAGCGAAGATGATCCGCAGCAGCAAATCGTCAAGCTGTGGTTCAACTTCGAGAACAGCTCTATCGGCAAGGCGTTGCGGGTGAAGGCCCGCCCGCTGGTGTACTCGAAACCAGGAGTTTTGAATCCGGAGTGGACCCCAATCGCCAAGCGCTCCGCGAACATCAACCTCAATGGTGGCGTCAAGTGCAGGAGAATGCAGTTTCCGGTGGTGAGCGCATGTGCCCTTACGGTGCACAAATCTCAGGGCGGCACCTTTTCGGAGGTAGTGTTCAGCTACGAGAAAGGCCAGGAACAGCAGCTGGTGTACGTTGGATTTTCCAGGGTGACTTCACTCGAGGGATTGTTCCTCACCAACCCTACCAACAGCTTCCGGTTTCACCACGGCAAAGGCGCAATCACGCCAAGAATCTGTGATCTCCGCACAGAGCTGGAGAGGTTGAACAACCACCGCCTGCGCACCATCGGCGAAGACGTCATGGAGGTGATATCATCGAACCGATCTGCTTGCACGATGATGAGCTTAAATGTGCAAAGTTTAAATGCACACTCATCGGACATTGCAACAGATCGTGTTCTCTGTGCCGTCGACTTGCTCGCTCTCAGTGAGACTTGGGTGGACAACAGCTCGCGCGCAACCGTGGCTGGGTTCCACTGTATCGCCCAAGAGAAGCGCACCGGAGTAAGAGCTGGAGGAGTTGCCATCTTGCAGAGCACACAATCATCGACCATGGCTGTTGCTCACGAGATCAACAAGCTTGATGCCAGCTACGATCCGATGATGGCGGTGGCGGACGAGTACGGTGACATCTGCGCCATTGAATTGCCGGTTATGGGCACCCGTACGCTCCTGTTTTCGTTGTATCTGTCACCGGGTAGGAAACTAATCTATTTCAAAATTTATATAGTTCTCAATTAATATTTTCATTGTTTATCAGGTACTACGTTGAAGGAGAAGAAGTTCTTCCTGGCCCGCAACCTGATCCACTATTTTAGTGTTGATACGCCCGTCGTTGTAACCGGCGACTTCAATATCGATGTATCGAAGCCGGATAATTTCGAGTTCATCGACTTCATGCGGATCTATCTGCGCCTTGAACTAGCTTCGGATCGATCGCTTGCGACCACTCTCGGCGGTTCATGTCTCGACCTGACCTTCATGCGGAACATTCGGGTAGCATGTACGAGGTACTGTGCGTACTTCTCCTACCACAGGCCAATCCTGTCAGTGCTTGAGCTGCCTTGCGGTAAGTTTAATGATATTCATTGAAGCATTTCTTACCTTGTCTATTTCACATATCTCGTTTCAGAAGCACCGATATGTTCCTCACATGAAGAAAGCTCGTAGATTCCATCCCGCTTATCAACCCCCCGACATTGCATCAACCACGCCGTACATCCTCGCTATCTCGCCGCGTATCAACCTCTCGAAATTGCATCAACCACGTCGTACATCATCGCTATCCGGATCGATCATCCGCCCGCGTACCACGAGTTGCCAGAGGCTTCCATCACGATCATCGTACTCTGAGTACACCGCAAAACTGACTCAACCAATAAGTAAATAAAGCAAATAGAAGTCTCCAACAACAAAAAAAAAACAAAAAAAAAAAAAAAAAAAAAAAAAAAAAAAAAAAAAAAAAAAAAAAAGTTTTTCCAGTATGTCTCCAACAACATTTCAAATAATATATTTTATCTTCTATATAAATTCTTTGCAGTTCCCGGCTATGAACAAAACGACCAGAAAACCCTGCCGTCAACAGCTTGTCTGTTCGCCCGTCTTGACCTTCACGGTGCGATTACAAGAACGTCCTGGGACCAACGAGATTTCCCGGAAAACAACACTACCATCTTCTTTATTTTCAAAGGCCCTTTTCAGGGCCACCATTGGTTTATTCCACAAAGAGTCGGTTTCGAAGTAATCTTCCATTTTGAATATCACAATCCACACATATCAACCCTGGAGCCAATAGCCACAGCTGTAAATGCGTGGGTATTCAGTATGACCATGCTTAGGGTGACGGGTTCGAATTCTGATCGGTCCAGGAACTTTTAGCAATGAACATTACCTTGGCTTCGTCCTGGGACCAACGAGATTTCCCGGAAAACAACACTACCATCTTCTTTATTTTCAAAGGCCCTTTTCAGGGCCACCATTGGTTTATTCCACAAAGAGTCGGTTTCGAAGTAATCTTCCATTTTGAATATCACAATCCACACATATCAACCCTGGAGCCAATAGCCACAGCTGTAAATGCGTGGGTATTCAGTATGACCATGCTTAGGGTGACGGGTTCGAATTCTGATCGGTCCAGGAACTTTTAGCAATGAACATTACCTTGGCTTCTTTGGGCCTAGATTATCCCGTGCCTGCCACACGACAATATACACATGTAAAATGGTCATTGGTAGAGGAAGTTGTCAGATAATAACTGTGGGAGTGCTCATAGAAGCTGAGAAGCAGACTTTGTCCTAGTGATGACATTACGTCAAAAAGAAGAAGAAGAGGAATCAACCCTTTTGAACAGTTCATATTCCAGGCACCACTTAAACACACAGCGATTGGTCCAAATGCGTTACTTAGAACCACTTGCGTATTATTCTAAAGTTTGGGAATTTGCGCTCGGAAATGTTGTATCTGCTCATGCATCCCTAACACAGACATCAAATTAGTATTGCACAAGCATATTATGACGATGTTTCTATTCCGTTTCGTCTATTCCACTGTGTCAGTTGTGTTGTGCTGTGACCATACTGTGTGCTTGTGAAAACTAGTGTAAAGATGAACCCGACGAACAATTTGGATGCAGACGATGAATTTTTCACTCGAGGTATAATCTGCATACATTTAGGTATATTCAGTTCTTCCTTCACTTCTAATGTGTTTTAAATGTTTTAACATTCTATTGAATATTTGTTTGAAAAGGAGTACTAGATGCGGTTGAAGAGATTGAGACTATATTTAGTCGAGGTAGGATATTTATATTTCATAACTGTTTAGTACATTTGATCTGTGTTTATTACACGATTGTATAAAACATCCCATTATTTTGTTAATAAAGAGGTGCTAGACATGGTTGATGCAGTCGAGACAATTGCCATTGGCGAATCTGCATGCAAATTAATCAACTTGAACGTTCAGAGCTTTTCTGCACACAAATCAGCCATTGAATCCGATGCTGTGCTTAATATGGCTGATGTACTGGCTCTCACTGAGACTTGTGAGGAGGAGGAAGCTACTACGGAAGTACATGATTTCATCTGTATCGCAAAATCCAAACGGCCAAATCTAAGTGCAGGTGGAGTAGCAATTCACCAGAAGAGAACTGCAATCGCCGTATCGGCGATTCCGTATTCAGTGCGTAAACTTTGCGCTAGCTATGATCCAGAACTGGATCTTGCAGATGAGTACGGCGACATTTGCGCAGTTGAGATAAATATTCAAGGGAGTCCTGCGTTGCTGATTTGTATTTTCATTTCGAAAGGTATACAGTCAACATGATCATTCCGTTATTTTCCTCATAATACATTTTGCTTCTTTGACTAGAAACCACAATCAAGCAGAAGAAGCTATTTTTGGCACGAAACTTGATTCTTCTTTTCAATGACGAGGTGCCTATGGTCGTCACCGGTAACTTTGGGATCGACATATCCATGGAGGAAAACTTGGAATTCGTGGATTTCATGAAGAAGTATCTTCGGTTTGATCTGGCGTCAGACCCTGCTCAAGCAACAACTGAAAGGGGATCATGCGAGGATCTGACATTTACGCGAAATGTGAAGTGTGAGACTAAGAGATGCTATTCGTACTTCCTCCACCACCGACCGATGCTGACACTATTTGAGTGTTAAACAGGTAGTTTACCGGATAAGCTCTGATTAGCCAGTAATATTGATTTCACATTCCTCCAAACAGCCACACCAACCGACTTCAACCAACTTTCAGAGCATGTTCCATCAACCTTCATCGGCATCATGATCCATGACATGACGATAAATCATTCTGCATGAACATCAAAATGTATAAATCATCATCTTCAATCCAACAAACGGCCCTTTTCAGGGCCACAGACAATTCCACTCAAGAGTTGATTTTCGAGTTCCTATGGCATCCTTCACTACACTAACATCAAGGTCTATCAATAAACATCTACAATCAAACCAAAGGACCCCAAAACTTCGTATAAGAGTCTATCAAATTCAATACAGCATTCAATAGTCGAAACTAATGCATAAACGGACGTTATTCAACGTCAGACTTGCGGTCGTATCTAGTATACAACCCCTCCAACTTTTTAAGCACAATTTAGTGCTGATTTCGAAACCGACCTTTAAAAAATTAAAAGTAGAACAGTTTTTGAGTTTTAGCTCAATATCGAGTTTTGCAACTTTTCAAAATATGTAATTTACTAAAATTCAAATATATTGCGTTTTGTTCAACAAATTTTAAATCTTTTTCCATAAATTAAAAGCTGAATACAATACCTTTCGATCATCTGAATACAGGTTTTGCGTCAGATTGATGAAATTCAAGATATTGGCGAGTTTTAGGGACGATCTTCTAAAATTTTAGCAAAATTCCCAAAATTTTTTGAAGAAATGTATTTTTTTCAATAAGAAAAAACCAACTTAAAAATTTTTTCTCGACGTTTATTTGACATATCATATGTAGGCAAGTTACAGTAAAAAATTCAGCTCAATCGGAGCATTGATTACGAAGAATGAGATGTTTGAAGTGAGCGACTTTGCTTAAAAATAGAACAAAAATCGATTTCAAATCATCAACCTTGTATGGAAAGTCGAAAAAATTTCCGCTCTACTGTAATTTTTTTCTTTCGCGTTTTCGAACTCAGGGCATGATTCTACACCAAAAATGATCATCAGCTTACCGAGTTCAAAAATGCTGTAAACTAGTGAAATGATTCCTCAAGAGTTAATTGGATAATTTCCAACATCGATCGAGATGTAGTGCAACCAAAAAGCAAAAGACAGAGCATCGTTGCCAGCAATAGTGAAACTGGTCATTATTGTAATCCACGGCGGTCCAGTTTTCGGTGGCGTTTATCATTCAGCACGGAGAAAACCAACACGCATTGCGTGACATGGTGAATTCATGCCATTTCGTTCCTAAAATCGTCAATTAATCAAACGGTCTTGTTCAGGACCACCGTTAATTATTCCTTAAGAGTTTGTGAATCAGCTAATTTCATTCCATCGAACGAGAAAAGTGTGGTGCAATTGAGAAGTGAAAGATTGAATACTTGGTGGCCCAGCAATAATGATGAAACCGGTCACTAATGGCCTAATGGTTCCACCCGGAATTTAACAACGCATTATTCTATCCGAACTATTTTGCGTGAAACATTGTTTAATTAAAATTAAGTTTAAACATTTTTCGAAAATGTTCGAAGGTGAATATATGACGAAGCCACACCTAGAATTTTCTAGAGCACAAATCTGAAGAACCGAATGTCGGTTTGCGCTTAAAAGTTGATCGTTTGGTTACCCGCTGGTGGTTTGCTCACTTCTCGGTTGGTTAGTTGCTTGATGCGTCTGGAGCATTCGGGGCGGGTCATGCAAACGAAATAAACTGGAAAGCCAGCCAAATGGGAGGAGCCTAATCTACTAATCAAGGGGAATAAAAGCAGTGACCTCTGTTTTCTTCCGTCATTTTCGTTGAATCAGTCAAAGGGAATGGATGTCACCTCCGCAGCTGCGCACCAATCCTGCGATGACTCTCGGCTATTTAGCTGATAGAACCAGGAATCTCTAGAATCTGGAACCAGGAATCTCAAACTATATGGAACAGGGCCCATATAGCCGAGGCGGTAAACGCACGGGTATTCAGCATGACCATGCTGAGGGTGACGGGTTCGATTCCCGGTCGGTCCAGGATCTTTTCGTAAAGGAAATTTCCTTGACTTCCTTGGGCATAGAGTATCTTCGTGCCTGCCACACGATATGCACATGCAAAATGGTCATTGGCAGAGGAAGCTCTCAGTTAATTACTTTGGAAGTGCTCATAGAACACTATGCTGAGAAGCAGGCTTTGTCCCAGTGAGGACGTTACGCCAAGAAGAAGAAGAAGAACCAGGAATCTCATCCACGGCAGTAAGCTATGGCAGTTTTCGATGGCTTCCAGCATTCAGTGCGGATAATTTTCAATTGTCTTGCCGAAATCTCCTGTTATTTAAAAGGTCCTTTTCAGGACCAGTGAAAATTATTCCTCCAGAGTTATGAATCGGATAATTAAAAGCGACAGACTGAAAACTTAGCAACAGTATAGCCGGCCTCTAATTGTTGTTCGCGTAACTATACAACGTATTGTTGAATCTAGAATATTTCATGAAACTGCAATCAAAATTATCTAAAATTTCGTTAACAGCAATTGAGTTGTGTCAAATACACATAGCTACGGTGGCTCCATCTGTTCATTTCATAGCGGCAATTTTAGTTATTTTAATGATTGTTGCGATCGCAATATGATGTTTGGGAAGCTATGGCTTAACGCCTTTCAATATTATAATCATTCTTTCCTTTCGACGAAAATTCTTTCAAACAACGGTTGAACATTTATCTTCAAAATAAAATAATACTCAACCCTCAAGTGATGGCCAACCGCGCGAGTTCCGAAAGGTTTAACTAATTAACATCTTATGAATGCGTTCAGTGGAATGGATCACATAGGTAACAACTTTAATCAACACATCACTCCGCCGATTTGAATTTTGCCAGCATACATTGTGTAGGCCTTTTATCGTCGGTTTCCTGCAATAGGTGCACAACTCAAAAAATGTGAATTTTCAGAATAAGCGTTTGAAAATTGGCAATCATGAAGCACCTCCTGCAAATTCACTTATTTCTCTCATCATTTGACAAAAGAAAACAAATTTTGATTGTTGTATCATTGAAAGGGGCTGAAGGACTATCTGTTTCATGAATTTTTGACAACTATTTTTCAACGACTATTGAAAAAATTGACTGATTTTGAGTTGTGCCCTTACTGCGGAAAATTGGTGAAAATGCCCAAATCTCGCGTTTCTCATCGAATTTTGGAACAAGTCTTTGTGAGATGAAATTTTACATAGTTTTTCATCATTTGCCATCAAAATCTCAAAAATGACATATTTTGAGTTGTGCTCCTATTGCAGGAAACCGACGTTATGTGATAAATTCGTTATGCATTTATTTACGAAGGTCGGACAACAATGACACGAAAAATCAGCTGATTTAAGACTTCAAATTAAAGGGCCCATTTCAATATATAAAAGTCGGAACCTCATTCCAGCCTTTGTCCTACGTCAACAATGCGGTTATGTCTCAGACATTACCCACCCCTAGTTTTGGCCAGAGCCAACGATTTGCGGAGCTTCAGCAGGCCCTGTTTCAGGCCCTTGCTGATGTTGCTTCGTCCGCTGGTATAGCCGATCAGCTCATCCAACTACCAACCACTCCTGTTGCGGTTCAGCGCCCGCGTGAGGTCTGCACCGGTCATCTGTGCTTTCTCAGTTGGCACTGTACCGCTTCGTGTGTTTATTCCACTTGCACTCGTTGAGCTACCCGCCGCTGTGTCGCTAGTGGGTGTACCAGCCCCTCGTGGTGGAGATCTCGCCAAGCCACCACGCGCGAACGGGTTCAACGCCTCATTGTTTTCAACTCCACTCACGACCTCGCTTTTAGTTTTGGTGATAGGATGCATTTCTGTTGGGCCCCCTTAGAGCCGCTATCCCACACTGTAAATGAAGTAGTCGCCAAGGATCCTGGTGGTTATCTATGCAAGCAGGGAGGCCAACCGAGGGTTGGCCCAGGCCCTTATGGGGACTGGGCTCAGTGCCAGATCAGCGCTAATCAGGATACTTCAACTGAACATACTTTTGCCCAGTTAGTTGCCTAAGCTGGGCACAGATCAGGAACGTATTTCAAGGCCATGCCACGGTTTTTTTGGGGCGGAAGACAGCGTCGACATTAGCCTATCCGCCGTTTCAAGTCGGTGCCACCCGACCTTACTAAGAGGATAGAATGCCGTCTCCATCAGCTCACTTGTGCATAGTTACCTAAGCGTGTACCATCTCAAAAACCAATTATTTACTAAGCATGACCAGTATACCATAACCAGGAACTTACTGGCATTGTTCCTGATGTGCCCGAGGCACTCCTAGCTGGGCTGTGACACTTTGGAAGCGGTGTCATGTCGCTTGTATAGAGTTTGCTTCCGGATGTGTAGAATTTCTGAAGAGGACCAGCAGAGCCCACTGCAGGTCCCCCGCCACGCCTAGGCTTACTACGCTTGAGCAGTTCGTATTTCCGGGTGCTCGGTCACCTTCCGGTGCCATAGGTGGTAAGTCCAAACTGATGTGCGGGTATGGTTCGACTAGGAAAGAATCTTAGGCTCCCACCAAAACATTGAACACTCTGGGCTCTCGGATACGGACGAGGGACGTCGTGTGGTCTCCAGTAGGAAGGCTTGGCGGTGCAGGGCTCCTGGGCACAAGGTAGAACGCTCTACGTGGTGGGGTTGAAAGCGTGTAGCCGTTGGAAGAGAAGGGCAATCAGATCCGGAGCCGTTGAAAATATCCGGACCAGTACAGAGGCTCTGTACTGGTGTTCAATTTTCTGTATTTGAGTGTTTTCACCCGTGGTAGCGTAAAGGGCACTCACTCTCACAAGCTACCGCTTGAGACGAATGGCATGTCAGCATGAGTAGTGTGTGGATGATTGGGAATTGAGCTTGTTGGGTGCTCACGAGGAACTGAAAACGACTGCGGCCATTCATTTTCGGCTGAAAAACAGGCACTGACACTGATATTTTGCAGGACTGGTCCCCTGCGTCCCATGGCGAAGACTTCACGCATGCGGTCCGCAAACAACGCACACGATGCTCAATCGGGAAAGCGCAGATCCGACTGCCTTGACCGACCTGACTCGAACCACCCAAACATGCAGCTACTGTTCTCACATATTTTTACTTCTTTCTTCCGGTTCATCAGCACAGTGTTGCTTGGCGATGAAAAAGGCGTAATACGGATGCGGGTATCTAATTACACACTAAGAGAGTGAGTTTCGTGTGCTGTCGTGACAGATACTGGTCCTGTTGTTTTCTAATTTTCTGAAAGAGCGAAAGAGAGAGCATTTTATACGTTTCATAATATTCGCATCTTTGTACACTTGGTACAACTCATGATTCAAACTTCTACGCCACACTTCATTTTCTTGTTTCCCACCGAGAATTTTCCACAGCAATTTGCGCTCAAAAACTCTGAAAGTTTTTTGGTTTACCTCCTTTAACCTCATTACCATATTTTAGTACATTGAAAATAAGCGAGGGGTACTACAAGCGAAGTTTCACAATTTAAAATTAGTAGCCTAATTGCGTCCTTCATACATGTTCGTAAGGGTGAATTGCTATTGTAAATGGTAACAAACTCTGGAAGAATTCATAGTGGAAATAAAAAAAAAATTGCGATGGAATTCGACGGCTTCCGGATGAATTTGTAAAAAAGTTCTGAAAAAAGTAGAAATTAGAAATTTCCAGATGAATATTCGAAGGAATTCATAAAGGAAGCTCTGAAGAAATTGCTCAAAGAACGTCTGATTGGTATTTTTTCTCCTTATTAAGGGGTTTTAAACCCGAAGCTGGTTCATTTCCAACAATTTCAATTAAAAATATAAAATTGTGGTACAAATTGAAACCACTAAATCTGGTGGAATTCTTGCAGGAATTTTGGAAAAAATTAGGATTTTTTTAGAGAATTGGGGGAGGAAACTTTGGATGAATATCTGAATGAGTCCTTGGAGAATGTGTTAAAGACTGTCTAGCACATATCTTGAAGAAATCTGTGGAGGCAATCCTGTAGGAATCTTAGAAAGGATTTCTAGATAATCACTTGATGGATTCAAGGATGAATATTTGGGGCATTTTTGATAGAATCTCTGAGAAATTCTCAAAAAAAGTTCAAGAATTGCCATCTTGTGTCAACTTCTACAAAAATTCATAGTATGTCTCCTGACAACGCCAGGAATAACTAATGTCTTCACATAGCAGACAGCTTGTGCTCCAAAATCCCAGCTGCTTGTCTTCCTCCTATCCTTTTCGAAATATCCTTTTTATGGCGAAATCAAAAGCGTACTGCCAAAATCCGCAGCTGCTTTCCTGAAAACTCATTGTTTGTCCTATATTTTTTTAATGGCCACGTTCTTCTCAGAATCACTTGCGTGCTCCTAGAATCCTCAGCTACTTTCTGGAACACCTAGTTTATCTTAGGTTCTTATAACTGTTTCAACATTTCTAGAATTCTCCAGCTTCTATCCAGAATCTCGATCTTCTAGGCCCAGCTCCATTTTTGCTTAATATTTATTTATCCAAAGAATTGAAAGAACTTTTATAAATTCATAGAAAGGAACATCCAGAACAATTCAAAGCAAAAAAGTTTCTGGTAGAACTTCCGGAAGTTCATAAGACGCGATGCGAGACAACACATAACAATTATCGTTCTTTCAATCGGACGATAACTGTCATGTTTTGTCTCACGTATCACCTTTTTTTTTCTAAATTATAGAGGGATAATCTGCACAACAGACACCCTAACAGAAGGTTAGGGTAGTGTAGGTCTGACAGGCCGTCTTCTACAACAAAAGTAAAATCCAGGACTACTCTCTCCTCGTACCCACTAAACCATTCCTATGGTCGCCAAACCCTACGTCTCTCCGGAACCACCAAGAAGGTATTGCTTCAGAGAGGGGCTAGTGCACATCGCACCCACAAGGTTAGCTACGTAGCCTGCAGCAACGAACATCGATGACTCGCTTTGGAGAGTCCATCACGGTAGCATGCTGACGCTTAGCCAGTTTCCGGAGTGGTCCTCGCCACTCCCTTTGTCATCGGAAGGCGGGCAGGGTCAACCCCGCCCGCGCCCTACTGCTGAGCGGACATCAAGAACTGATGCCCACGTGCAACCCGATCTGACCTGCCCGTAAGGAAGGGTATCATTACCCTTCAGGCCCTATCAGATGCACCCGTAGGTTGCAGACAGCAGGATCTCACCTACCCCGACCCTTGCCGGGGACCCCTTTCCAACCGCGGGCTCGGATCCAACCCAGTAGACCGACGCCACGACAGCACCGCTACCGGGACTTCCTCTCCGCGGCCACTTAATCGTTGTAAGGGTCGATCTCGACCGCAGGGCACCGGTATGACCTACGAAGCCGATTCCGAACCCCTGGACCACCTCTTGTACTGCATCTGGACTAGCCATTCTCCGAGTCCACGCGCCACCTCCTCTGTAGCTCCCAGACGATGTGGGTAATAGCCGTTGAAACGGCGTTCCAGCCAAACTCATCCCTACACATCCTCTGGACCAAGTTGTCCGGAGTTGTGTCCTCCCCGCATGTGGCAAGCATGCGGTCACGCATTGTGCGAAAACGCGGGCACACGAACAAAACGTGTTTCGCCGTTTCCTCTGAACCATTGCACACTGGGCATTCGGGAGAATCCGCATGCCCGAAACGGTGTAGATACTGTCGGAAGCAACCATGACCTGTAAGGACCTGTGTCAGGTGGAATGTGACTTCCCCATGGCGCCTATTAATCCAACTATCTACCCTCGGTATCAACCTATAGGTCCACCTTCCTTTGGTGGAACTGTCCCACGCGCGCTGCCATTTGACCATAGAGGCCATCCTGACAGCCCTGCGTATGCCTCTTGTGCCGCGCATTTCGAAGCATTCCATGTCCTCACTGATAAGAATGCTGATAGGCACCATACCAGTAATGACGCAGAGAGCGTCGTGTGGCACGGTACGGTACGCGCTCGTAACCCTCAGGCACATAAGCCTGTAAGTACTTTCCAGCTTCCGTCGGTAGCATTTAGTACTTAGCGCGGTGCCCCACGCCGGGCCGCCATACCTAAGTATGGATGTAGCAACACTAGCCAGAAGCTTGCGCTTACTGGCGTACACCGCAGAGCTATTGGACATCATCCGGGACAGTGCCGCAATAGCTGTGGAGGCTCTTTTACAGGCATAATCGACGTGGCTACCGAAGGTAAGCTTATCGTCGATCATCACGCCCAAGTGTTTGACGGAGCGCATTGACAGGATAGTACAGTCTCCTACACTGATCTCCGTCTGCTGCTCCGACTTTAGGTTGTTAACAACCGCCACCTCTGTCTTGTGGTGAGCCAGCTCCAGTTTCCTGGACCGCATCCACGCCTCCACAACCTTGATCGAGTGGTTGGTAGTCAACTTTACCTCCTCGATCGTTTCACCGTAGACTTCGAGCGTAATGTCGTCGGCAAATCCGACAATCACCACTCCCACTGGATACTCTAACCTCAACACCTCGTCGTACATGACATTCCATAACACCGGACCCAGGATGGAACCTTGCGGGACTCCTGAGGTTATGTGAAAGCACTTCCGACCCACCTCCGTGTCGTAGACTAACGGGTGGCCACTAAATAACGGGAATGCTTTTAGCAGCTGATTAAAAACAATAGAAGCGTCCATAGAGTAAACATTTTTTAGACAAAACCATCGTCTATCTATCCACAAAGTCAGCGTATTTTTTATTTTGTGTCAACTTATTCTGTTCTGCAGAAAACGACATTGAAACAGGAAGCACTACCAAAACGCCTTGGACGGCTCTAGTGATTGCTCAAAACAACCGTAAAAAAAGTTAATAGTAAACCATTATAAAACTAGAACCCGCCCGGTTTTGAATGAATTCCACATTTCGGCATCCCAAGAAACAGATCCTGAAGGAAATAGAGGAAAACTAGCAAAACCATTAAGCATGATATCATTTCACATAATAAAATCTTCTTTTGTGACATGGGCTGGATAAATCAATAGAATGCCTTGTTAAATAACAAATATTTACATCAAATCACATTTACACATTGAACAACATGTAAATGGTTCGTTATAAAAAAAATAGCACAAAAAAAGTTCAACAATGAACCGCAGTGCACAAATTACATCGACACGTTTTGGTGATACAGAAAAATAACATTTTTTGGAAATTTCTATAAATGTCATTTACGGGAAAAGGCTACAACCGAAGCAAAAAAAAAACAAGTCAGTATAACCATTTTTTCTTATTACTGTTTGAGTGTGTAAATGCTAAAGGTAGCTGAGAAACCATTTATTTTGACCAACGATTTCACAGACGCAGAAAATGCGTGAAAGTAAACTCTGAAAAGTCGTACAAAGCAGTTGCTCCAACATCACTGCAAAAAAATAATGTACAAATTACTACGTTCAACTTTCTTAAATTTTATATTTTCCATGGACGTACATTGTTAAACCTTTATGATAGCTAAATTCAGATTGCCATTTTTAAAGATCATATATTTTTAAGAGCACATTCAAAGCATTCCCGTTATTTAGTGACCACCCGTTAGTACACGATTCTGAAAGTAACTTCCGAGAATCTTGTACAGGTACTCCGGTATCCCCAGACGCAAGAGCGCATCGGCAATAGCAGACCAGCTGGCACTATTAAACGCATTCCTTACATCCAGAGTCACTACCGCGCAAAAGCGAATTCCCCTCCTCTTAGGCTCGAGTGCTTTCTCGGCGGTTTTTGTAACCGACAAGATAGCGTCTACGGTGGACCTCCCCTTCCGGAAGCCGTACTGGTTACTCGAAAGACCATTTTCGCCCTCGGTGAACCGCAACATTCTATTGAGGATGATCTTTTCGAGCACCTTCCCCGCCGTGTCAATCAAGCATATTGGTCTATATGCCGACGGGTCTCCAGGTGGTTTCCCCGTCTTTGGCAATAGTACCAGGCTCTGCCTCTTCCAAGCTTCTGGGAAAACTCCCTCGTCCAGGCATTTCTGCATAGCAGACCTGAACATCTCGGGAGCCTCTGCAATAGCTACTTTTAAGGCCAGGTTCGGAACTCCGTCCGGACCTGGGGCCTTACCTACGCTAAGGGACTTAGCTATCCCCGCAAGTTCCACATCGGTGACCCTCTCCTCATCGCCAGCCCCAGTCCCCGGCTGTCCTACGAAAGGAGGCCAAGGACTAGGATCATGACGCGGAAAAAGTCCTCCAATGATCCCCTCCAACATCTCTGGAGATTGCTCTGTAGGAGCCATCACACCTCTCGTCTTGGCCATAACGATCCTGTAGGCGTCACCCCACGGGTTCGTATTGGCACTCTGACAGAGACCCTCAAAGCAGGCCTTTTTGCTTGCTCTTATCTCGGTCTTAAGCGCGGCTTTTGCAGCGGCGAACACCACCCGCCGTTCGTTTCGCTCTTCCTCTGATCGTGCTCGCTGCATCCGCCGCCTAGCCCGTAGGCAGGCGCGGCGCAGGTCCGCAATCGCGTCGGTCCACCAGTAAGCCGGTGGCCTCCCATTTCTAGGGTGGACTCGCCTAGGCATGGTCGCATCACACGCACGTGAGAGCACCGCTACCAGCTCGTTGCCGTCTAAACCGATTAAGTTTCGCTCACGGCGGAGCGCCTCCCTAAATACCCCTTCGTCGAAGTATGATGTCTTCCACCTGCGAGGGCTTGGCCTTGGCCTAGCCGCCTCTTCTTCTATCCGCTGTCTGCTGTTGTTGTAGTCGATACTGTAGCGAACCGCCAGGTGGTCGCTGTGAGTGTAGCCATCATCTACTCTCCAGTTCGAACTACTTGTTAGGCCAGGACTACAAAAGGTCACGTCAATAATTGACTCCGCTCCGTTTCGACTAAAGGTACTCTTGGTACCGACATTAGCCAAGTCGACATCTAAGATGGCCAGTGTTTCTAGCAGTATCATCTTGGGAATGTCAGTTTGTACTTACGTTAGCACAAAACATAAAGATGAGTGTTCACTTCCAGAAGTGGTTTTGGAAAAATTATGGGCCAATTTGTGGCGTATACGTGGATAAATTTTCTCTGCACCAATTGTTTTGAAAGACAAGAGAAGAGACAAGAAGGAGAAATCACAGTGGGTGTTAAATGGGTGAATCCTGGCAGGAATATAATTTCTGACAAAATTTTCATGATGATATCTTATGACGTGGAGTTAGATAAAACAGAAAGCTGACAAACTTTCCTGGGCCGCTACTTCGCTGATTCCCTTTGCCAACGATCAACGAGCTAGCTGCATCCACTGTTCAATCACCCCACGTACGTCTGTCAAGAGATTTCTGTCCTTATTTCTGCACATTTCAGTTTACGACACGAAATCATCCCGTTCTGTTCTAAACTCGTTGAAATTTTGATTTTGGGCAATTCAATAATCGAAACTTACAGGGGATAGACATAATGAACGGGACAGGCAAAATTTTCACTTTTCAAAAAATTTAACTTATCGAAAAGTGCATCATAATTTCATTGTGAGTTGGTAGACTAGTTGTCTACCAATGGCCAAAATTTGATAAAGATCGGGCTATTCTGCATGAAGTGAGAAAGATTCTATTAAAAGACATATGTAACTATCCGATAGTCAACTTTGGATTGTTGTATCTCCAGATTCCATGAACCGAATGAAATGAAATTTTGAGTAATCATGACTTATATAATGAACTTTGAAAAACGTTTGACATAAGTTAAAATTGTTCATCAAGAAAAGAAATTATAGCGATTAAATTTATTGTATGAATTTTTGATAAATTGGTCAATTTTAACATGCATCCTATTACTTTTATCAATTAATTTTCGGATATTTTGTTATTTTCTTTAAAAAAAGTTTTGGTTAATTTCATATTTTATTAAAAAAAATATTCTAATCTATGATGATGATTAACCTGGGCTTGTTAGGGGAATATCTGTAAATAAAAGAAAATCGGGTTAAGTACGGTTCCTTTGAATTCCACTAAGAATTTGCATCCTTTGACAGATACGTATTTCGACCTCAACTGTAAGGTCGTCTTCAGTGTCTTGTACTTGTGTCTTGTACGAGTCGAGTCAAGTACAAGACACTGAAGACGACCTTACAGTTGAGGTCGAAATACGTATCTGTCAAAGGATGCAAATTCTTAGTGGAATTCAAAGGAACCGTACTTAACCCGATTTTCTTTTATTTATTCTAATCTATATAGCTTATATATTTTTTTCCGTATTAACAATTGAAAGTTATGAAGTTCATTATATAAGTCACAAACGCTCAAAATGTCATTACATTCTATTCATTGAATCCGGAGATATAACAGTCCAAAGTTGACTATCGGATAATTATGCCTTTCTTAGAATATTTCTAACTTCATGAAGAATAGTCCGATCTTTCCTAAATTTGGACCACTGATAGACAACTAGTTGACCAATTGACAGTAAAAATTTGAGAATTGTTGATGCGCTTTTCGAAAAGTTACAGCTAGTAGACCATTTTTTAAAAAGTGAAAATTTTGTCTATCCCCTGTACTCCTCTTGGCGTGCCTTAAAACTACATTGCAAGATCATTCCACTGTTTCGTTGGGTGCAAAATTCCAGCTTCTATTGCGTACCACCTCGAATCTAGAATCCAATACCGCGTACAATTACAGGGCCGTGACTCACAGCACTCTATGAGGTCAATGCCAAATCGGATAGTTTTCGGTAGTTATTCCATTCCCCTTCTGTTGGTATCGAGGCGAATTCGTCGCAGCTGGCGTTTGACTGCGTACGCGAAATGTAACAATTACTTTAGCACAGCGCGGCGACTTACACCGTCAAATTCCAGATACCTAGTTGGGCAAAAGAATGTCACGGTTGCGAGTCAAGAACAGCAGGTATCGTCACTGTTCTGCGCTTTCGTTCAGAGGTCTTACAATGGTGTGATGGCAAACAGTGCGGATTGAAGAATAATGACTGTTGCAACTTTCTCAGCACGGTATTGGGTGCTTAATGATCGGGTCGTTTATGTGAGAATAGGTTGTTAGCGAATATTGGGTTGGGAGGTCTATTTACGTGATTTATGAACTGTTGACCATTGTTACTGATTTTTTTTTCGTTTTCTTTCTCTTTCAGGTAAGGGTGACATTTCCGACAGCTCCAGTTCGGTATTCGTCAGTGAAGGTAACTTGTTTGAATTCAGCTAAATGTTGTTATCACGAACGCAATGAATTAAAAATTCGAACTCGGCCTTGGCGTAACTATTGGACGTTAATCATGAGGTTTGCAACTCTCAACTAATCAAACGTATCGTGAGAACCTTTCCAATGTTAGTGCAGCCTCGCGTTAATCCGTAAAGAATCATCAATCGAAAGTGTCTGTCCAATCATGAAATATGACATTTTATTGCTATCGATGCCGGGTTCCCACTCTTCTAGCCGTTAATGACATTTTTATGCCTCACCCATAGAGTCACTATGGTACATATAGGAATTTTATCTTGGTGGCTTCGCCAAAGACGATTCTATAAATCGTTCAGCTTAATCCGTATACGATGCGATACTGCGTGACGAAAAAGGGACGGCCGGTGAACAAAGGCTTCATCCTCGCATCATTCAGGCAGCATCCGTTCGTCCGTCCGGTCTGGAAAAGCGAAATGCTGCTACCCGGGAGATAAGAGGGAAACATGAACATAATTGCGTAAAATCTCAACACTTCTTCGACGCTACTGCTGCTACCGCTACCGGTCGCCACCGTAGCGTAGTGGCACTGCCCGTCCAGGGAAAGATTGCGCAGTGACTAATTTGCATAGTTCACAGCCCTCATCACGCGCTACGCTCCGGCTGCTGGCTGCGTGGTTCAGCAACCAGAATCCCTTCGTGGAATTGAAGGATCGGAACTGGTTTCCATTCCACATACAGATCTGATATTATTTGGATTTCCATGCTGTGCGTGGCTCATTCATATTCAAATCGTTTCATGGGTTTCATCCCATCACCGTGGTGTCTCGTTGTTGTCGATATGGAATCTCGTTCTGCTGAGCGGTGATCTATAAACGATACAATCATCAACGGACGACACGGAATGGATGCATGGAATGAGCCTCTGAGAGTTGGTACCTATAAAGCGCAGCCAGAGCTGGTTTCATTGTGCGACAATCCTCACTTAGGGGCCGTCCATTAATTACGTAAGGGTTTATGGGGGGAGGGGGGGTTTGAGAAATCTTACGCGCCATACAAAAATATTTGGGTTCTCATACAAAAAATCTTACCAGGGGGGTAGGGGGTGTCGAAAAATCGTAAAAAATCCCTTACGTAATAAATGGACAGCCCCTTAACTCTTATTGTTGGGTCCAGACAAATGATTTCAACAGTAGCGACAGTCGGCAGCATCGGCATGTCTTTGAGCGGTCTTTGAAGGAACGAGATCGAATTTCCAGATTTTGATGGTAAAGCTGGTGGGTTTGTGTGCTAGTGAAGCAACATACTTTGGTCGATGGGAAAAGGTAACAGCATTTCATAATTTTGTAGTGTTGAATTGCGGTTTGAAGATTGTAAACACAGTTGAATCTTTACATTCCTCCCAAACATGCTAGACTTATTTGGGAATATAATATCTCAAATGATCTTCTCATATTCGGTTTTGCATATTATGTACAATAGTATCGTATGTAATCTGAAAATTGAAAAACTTGGAATGGACTTTATTAGCAAAGTTTCTGGGAGAACGTATACGGCAGTTTGGGACATTTTTAAAGAATCTAAGGAAAAACCCATTGATTAGCCCACTACTGTGATCTAATACAGTTCCAACCAAGATTGGAACTAGCACTAGCGCAAAAATAGAAACGGCAATAGTATCCCTCAAAGATCGCAACTGCCAATATTTCAAACGCTGTCATCGTTTACAACTGATTGAATCACATTCGCAAATCCATTTTAAACCGATTGTCAGATATATTCAATTATTTAATCAATTCATTATTCTCGTACCAATCCTGGTAACGTACGTCGGCCGTGCGGTGTACATTGCATTAATTATGGGTTCTGATATAATTCTGTCCTGTTTGGCCTGCGGCACATTTTGGCACCCCATTTCGTGCATATTAATGAGTATTTATGAACGCGCGGTTGTGATTACAGTTTTCTTTGTAATGAAAAGGAACCCCTTTTACGGCGCGGTGCTCCGTATAATCCTTCCGCATTCCCATATTGCCCGGAAGGGAAACTCTCATCATAATTTAAATCCGATCGAAACAATTGGCTGACAGCCGAACAACAGCTGACATATTCGATGCATTCGAAGTGCACTCCTAGTGCAGCTCGTTACCGAGGAAATGGGTATTATACCGGATTGAGAAGATTAAGGACCGTGAGATTGATTCAGGGGTTTCTTTGAATCAATACCTTGAGGATGGGTTTCGTATACCTGCATACTCGCTGAGTTCATTAGCCTTTTTCTTTTTTATGGTTGACTTCCCTAAATCAAGACGTTTTCAATTTTGTACCTCGTATATACTATTTGGTATTCAAATGTTGCAATGTAAACGCATATTATATTCAACCTAAACTATGTGTTGCGGGGTGGACTTTCTTCGGCACGAATAGACAAAAATTGAAAGCAGCTTTGGTTGGAGTAGCTTCAATGCTGGAAATACATAATTTATTATACTATAAACTAATTAATTAATACTAAAAACTCTCTTACATTTTGCTATCTCCACTCGCACTACGTCCACCTCTTACCACAACAGTTTACTTTCTGCTTCGGCACTGAACCGTGTTGCCGGTTTCACAAAACTCAAATCTTTCCCAACACTATGTATCTGATGGTACAATTCTACAATTCTAATGTTGCTCCAGTGACTACTTCCTGTTGTTCAGACTAGCGGTTGTTCACCACCCCCACCTCCGTTTTGTTGTGTGCGGGTGTCAGCAGTGTCGACCTCATCCAATCCTATGGCGATCGCATGTGTCACTGTCAGCTTCACTTCCTCTATCCACGAGGGTAATGTCGTCGACAAAGCCAATCAACTTAACGCCCGATGATAATGTGAGTCGCAATATACCATCGTATGCCGCATTCCATAGTACTTGACGCCTGCGTTACCCCGTCGGCGATTTCCCTTTCGCTCCTTTGCAGCACTATCTCAGCTATTTTGGTCACTGACCTGGAAGCGTCCACCGCCAAACTGGGTATCCGAGAGCCCAGAGTGATTTGACCTATCGGTATACAATGCTTCAACAGCTTCCCGGCGGCGTCCAGCAAACAGATTGGTTTGTACGGCGACGGCTAACTAGGTTTGGGCTGTATTGCCTATATTAGCCATTTTCAATATGTCAGGACAGGTGCCTTTTTTCCAAACCATGAGGGGAAAATCTGCTCAACAGACACCAGAACAGAAAGGTCCGGGTAGTGCGGGGTTAAGGCTGTCTTCTACGACAAAACTAAAAGCCAGCCTCGACCCACAAAACAACTTTCCTATGGTCGCCAGACCTTTCGTCTCTTCGGAACGACCAAGAAGGCATTGCTTCAGAGATGGGCTAGTGCTCATCGCACGCTAAAGATTACCTAGCTGCGTAGCCTGCAGCAACGAACATCAAAGACTCGTTTTGGAGAGTCCACCAAGATAGCATGCTGACACTTAGCCAATTTTTCGAGTGGTTCTCACCACAGAGTAAAACGGGTAAATAATGATGAAACTAATGTCCGGGGTGCGAGTGCAATTGTTTTCCTCACAGCTTCACAACTACATCTACAAAAATGGCATGCATACATTTGAACGTGATTACCTCTATTACCACCGACCTTTGCCCTATCAGCTAGGTCGTCATACAGTCCAGCATCTGCGTGAACTGCTCGATCAACCATCGCGGACCATAACAGCTACAGAAGAAGTCCGCTTTACTTTGGTGACCATGAAACCCTCATAGGTAGTAGACAGCAACTCCTGGACGGGGTACTTACCCGTCGACAATATCGCCACCATGGACCCATCCGTCGTTACCCAATTTTTGTTACCGGCGGACACTCGGTATGGGTCCGATATGATGGCGATATCCGTCCCCCACTCAGAAACCGGCTGACAAATCTGAGTTGTGTCACAGTGGTTCAGGTTCAGCTGCGTTCAAATCAAACTCGTGGGTGGACTTGTGCAGCCTTGTGCCTTATGGCCTTCGGCGCCGCATCGCCTGCACAGTTTGCTCCTACCAGGGCCTTTGCAGTCCAATGACTTGTTCCAGACATCTGAAGCAAACATCGGATGGCTCATGAAAGGTCAGTTGGCATACTGACCAGCCCACCTTCAGCTTCCCTACTTTAATGGATTTATTTACGTTCACCACAGGTAGCTGTACCAAAGCTACCTGTGTCCCTGCCGGCCTCTTCCGTAGCCGAATGGCTGCAGTGGCCACCTACATCTCGCACCGTTGCCACAGTACTGCAGTGCCGTGACGAACTCATCCGCTTCAGTGATCTCGTCTAGGTTCTTCACCTTCAGAGTCATATCTGCTGTAAGAGCTCTCAACTGAACCCCTTCACCAAAGACCTATTCCGCCAGATTTTTGTACGTGGCGCTTTTTCGCTCCTTGTCGCTCTTGAGATCTAGGATTATTTTACCCGTACGGGTACGTCTAATACTGCGCACTTCGGCTCCTAGATCCATGTCGTTTCGCATCGCCTTCAAGACGTCCGAGTCCTTAGACTGATGACGAACGCTTGACACCCACCCTCTTACGCCTTCTGGGTTTGGCGTCCCTGCTATTTTCCACCTATTGATTGCTCATCGAAGTCCATCATTCGTATTTTAATTACGCGCGATTATGCCGTTTTCTGATCATCGATGAGCAGGAGCAAAACAAATATTGCTGTGTGCGTTCAAGATGCAAACGGTGCCCAAATGCGCTTCAAACGCGGTAACACATGTTTCCAAAGGCAACGTAGCAACCATAGCCAATACCACCGTCAACCTAGGATTCGAAAGCTCCCACTGACATCGGGTTACTTGTTAGAAAATCTTACCGCATTTGGTGCTCCCGCATTTGATATTTGCATTTTGAATGCACTGCACAAAGCAATATATGGGAAGAAAAACATAATGACAAGCGCAAACGACTGTGTGAGCATCTGCTTGTATCGCACACGCTAAGAAAATGTTACTCTAAAATGAGTAAGATTCACACAAAACTGAGCTAAACTGGAACAGCTCAAAAAATGAGTAAATTGCATTTCCAGCGATAGCGCTGGCCCAAGTGCAAAAATCCAACTGGTTTAAGCCGTATAATATTCTTCGCATCATCAAGAATATTATACGGCTTAAACTGATGAGATTTTCGCACTTGGGCCAGCGCTATCGATGGAAAAAAATTACTCAATTTTGAGTTGTCCCACTTTAGCTCCAAAATGAGTGAATTTTCTGACCGTGTAGTGCACTCGTTTTTATGGCTCGGTCATACCGAATGGATACGTTTCGGCCCGAACGCTTGCGGTGCACACAGATAAAGCATTCGAATATACCAACACAAACGTGCACGCATACCAAGCCAACTATGTCTCGTGAGTCGTGATGAGCACTTTCAGCGATGAAAAGGACGGCTTGACTGCAAGGCGTCCGCTCAGCGGCGAAAGAAAGATAATTACCGACATCACTGATCGGCGTCGAACCCAATCGTGTGCTATTGCACAGGTACTGCGGTGGAAAGAGACTTTTCGCTCGCTGTTGACAACGACTCAAGGCTACTCGCCTATGTTTTCACAAAATAGCAAGGTGGCGCTCAGCTTTCGTCCGAAGGGGGGTTCTCCCCATTGGTTCGCCCTACTCTATGGTTGCTGAGGGCCAAACAACGGTCGCAACACTCTGTTCCCTTTCATCAGGGACGGGTCAGCCTTTTCAGGCTCACGCTTCCCAGGTTACTGCCGACGCCACTTTGGAAGATTAGACTTTAAATTGAGAATTATTAGTTTCTGTCTTCAGAATACATGTTGGACAGTTTTGCTTCTCGCGTCGTCAGATACAGACGCACGCAACTGTGTTCTTAGCAGCTGCGCTGTTTGTGCTTAGTTTTCAAGCGCGCTTTGTTATCCGATCATTCACTGTTATTTCGTCTGTCGGTGGTATTTGTGTCGTCATGAGTGAAATTATGACGAACACGATGCAGTTTCACTTCCCACCGGGCAGCCCTCGAACGTCGTGGGTTGAAATGGCCAACTTCCTCAAAGAGTTGGACACCGATTTGGAATTGATCAAAATAACCTACAAAACAGTATAGAAGATCGATCTTAGTTCATAAAGTTTACGTCCGCCGAAGCTATGAAGGACTCGCTGAGAAAAAAAAACGCGAAACCACTCCGATTTACTTATGAAAGTGGGAGAGCAGTCCCGAATGTTCATTGCAGGCGCCAATATGCGATTCTTTCGTGTATTCCAATAACCCTTTTCCAAATATTGACAACCTTTGATGGGACAGCTCTTCACAGCTGTAAAGTAAATGTTCAGCGGTTTCGTTAAAAACGACCCTCAGATGATTGGATTTTTCCAATCTTGTGTAGATGGTACCTACTGGGGCAGTGACCGGTCATCAAGCCCGTTATTACCCTCAGGTCTCTCTTGTTTAAATTTAATATGGTTCTGGCTTTTGCTGCACTAGGTCTTATGAATCTTTTTTCTTGTCTGGATGTTTCCGTGGCATTCTAATTGGTTTCTACCATAGACATTTCCCATATTTTAAGTTTCGTCCAAAGAGTACACTCAGGAACTCCACAGAATAGTTCAGGGCCTACGAAGCTCGATGCTGCACCCTGTCTGGCTAGATTGTAGGCGTTTTCATTTCCCTGAATTCCGCAATGGCCGGGCACCCAGTATAATGTTACTTACTTCGTTCCTACTGGCCAACTGATCCAGAGAACGAATGCATTCCCACACTAGCTTGGACTGGCATTTGAATGCCCTTAGCGCATTTAGAGCAGCTTGACTGTTTGAGATGATGCAGATTTTTGCAAATCTGTAATTTCTCCTCAGGCAAGTATTAGCACACTCTAATATATCTTGAATCTCTGCTTGAAACACAGTGGGCTTCATCCCATTGGTATAGCTTTACTTATATCTGGGCCAAAAACTCCAGCACCAGTATTTTCCCCCATCTTAGACTCATCAGTATAAAATACAATAGAACATGGACGTAAGCTTGACCTACCAGAATCCCAAATATAGCGGCTTGGTTTAACCATATTAAAGGGAACATCATAGTTGGGCTTCGTAATCATCCAATCGTCTACTGTTTTTATATCTGAGTTTAAATTAAAGTCTTTGACGATCTTCAAATGTCCTAATACATCGCCTTCTAGCAGTTTGTTGTGACGCAGAAACTGCAGGGCACTTTTTGCCGCTTGCATTTGAATAAATTGGTGCAATAGTAACACGTTGAGAGGACATCTAATGCAACCGATAGTGTGCTTTTCATTGCCCCTGTAATTAATATACATGCAAGTCTTTGAAGCTTGCATTAGCTTCTTTTGAGCAGTTTACCTCGATTGTTTTAGGCCACCATACAAGTGAATCATATGTAACTTTTGGCCGACTATTGCTGCATAAATCCAGTTTGTCATGTTTGGTCTCAGCCCCCAGGTTTTCCCTAAGGATTCATTACAAACATAAAGGGCATTTGTACCCTTAGTTACTACCTTGTTTAGATGAGAATTCAAATTCAGTTGTTTGTCCAAAGTTACACCGAGATGTTTAACTTCTTCCGAGAACTGAATTTGAACTCCATCTAAAGAAAGTTGGTTAAGATCTTATTTCTTCCTTCTAGTAAAAGGAACGATAACAGTTTTAGAAGGGTTTACGCTTAACCCCTCTTTCCTACACCATTTGAGAGTAACATTCAGCGCATGTTGAAGCCGATTTATTTGCTTTTTAAGGAGTTCATCCACTACCAAAGACCACAGTAAGGGCGATAGTACTCCTCCTTGGGGACAGCCCTTTATAGATCTAACAGATAGCTGCGCACCTCCGAGATCAGTAGAAATTTCCCGATCTTCTAGCATAGATATTATCCATCCTAAGAGATGAACCAGCCTAGGGCAGAAAATTTCTATAACAAAGTAATAATAATAATAACATTATCCATTCAATAATGCGTTTATCCAAGCCCCTTCGCTTGCATCGATGAACACATGGATCTGTAGGATGCATTATCGAATGCTCCCTCAATGTCGAGAAAAGCAACCACGGCTACTTCCTTGGCTTGAAGCGATTTCTCAACTTTTATTAAAAAAATAATGAAGCACTTTAAATGCACATTAAAAGATGACATTATAGGGAAGCATTACAAATGCGTAATAAAACAGGACATCACATAAGGATATATACAACACAAAACATGTCCCACGTTGGGCGCCATTATTACGGAAAAATAATGATTCACTACAAATGCATAACCCAATATAACATATTGCAGTGGAACCTTACAAATGCGTAATAAATTAGGACATCACAATTGGACAAATACAACACAGAACATATATTTTGCCCTGTTACCCTATTGGATAATCATTTCCGATGCGAGGATGACGAGGTTTCATAAATTTTGTTGGTCCATCAGTCAATCCTGTAAAAGTATTTTGTCTGGCTGATTGCCTTTTAGTTCGCAGCTTCGGTTGCTTTCATAGCCTGCGTTTTGTCTAGTAATTTCTAATCCTAAGGGGCATCCCGATTCGGGTTTCATCACTAGAGTTCTATAACTTGAAGACTGTGCCAGGGAAAGGTTTACATTTCTAGTACTTAATCACGGCCCGAAATGGCCTGAATGTTGGCAATCGAATAGGATTGCGTGCCTCTATTCTGCCAGAGCCCTATAAATGTGCATTAACACTAGGGGAATATTTACAAGTTAAAATAGCTCATTTAACACAAAAACAATACTTGTAATACTTTGCTAACTAACGACTGTAGCGCCGTTATCGTAGATTTACCCGATTGATAAGCATATTGAAATTTGCAAAGAGGCATTTCTACTTAACTTGTTGATTTAATAAAGTCATCCATGATTTTTTCGATAGTCTTCAACAGAACACAAGAAAGGCTTATTAGTCTGAAGGCTTTTGGAGTTGCTTTGTCCCGTTTGCCAGCTTTTGGGATAAATACAACACGAACCTTACGCCACGCATAAGGTTTGTGAGTTTAAGTAAGGAACGTATCGTTAATTATGAGTACACCTTTGAGGCTCTGTATTAAAAGACTATGCCTTATTTTGAAAACTTCTATAAGGTACCCCGGGGCAAGTGGGACCTAAAAAAAAGGCTAGTTTGGTTTTGTCATGCCAAAAAATCCTAAACATAATTAGTTTTATAATTCCAATGGTTCTAAAAGACATTGTTGGTATTTTTCTCCTTATTAACGGGTATTAAAACTGTTTCAAAATTTTTACATTCTATATATTATGCATATAATAAAAAGTGGAACAGATCTTCATTTACTCCGTATCATGGGGCAAGTGGGACTTATTCGGAATGTTTGTACAAATTTCTTAATATAGTTGCTGCATATATATAAGGTAGCATAAATTATAAATAGCTTATACGAATAACTATGTCTAGCGATTTATGTTGGAAGTGTTTTGTGGTATCGTGCATAAATTACGTAACACTCATAATAACGCATCACTGACAAAAAAATTGATTTAACATTAGCATCTTGTGCAAACAAATTGATTTTTTTATACAAAAAGCGCTATACAGTTAAATGCTGGAAAGTTTCCAAACTTGCTTTTTATATTACATAGTTGATGAATCTCATCAAAAGATTTTTCAAGTTTTACAGATGTTATGATTTCCCTTACATAATTTTCCGATCATTAAATAAAGATTTAAAAATCGTGAACTTTGAATAAGTCGTTTTCCCATTTATTCATACTTTATGGCCGGTTTCTTAACACTCAGAAAAACTCATTGTGCAATGGAAAACGAAAAAAAAAATAGAATGTGCTTAGATGAAAATATGAAAAATAGATGGTTTCGGAAAAAAAAGGCTTTACCATTTTAAACAATAGCTTCATCATCAGAATAGTAGTAATTAAACATAATTCAACAATTTATTACTTAAGGCAGCGATTTTTACTTCACTTTTGTGTGAATTTCAACTTAGGTTGAAGACGGCGAGATCAAACTATGACATTGTGTTTGTTTACTCTCATAGGTCTCACGTGCCCCAGATGCAGAAATGCACTGGGGCAAGTGGGAGCAGTTAACTAAAGGTAATACAGGTCGGACTCGATTATCCGGGTGACTCCAAAATTATTTCTCCCCGGATAATCGAACCATGCTTCTTTTCTTTTATTTTTGATGTGCTTCAATCAAAAACTGTTCGTTAAACATAGAAGCTAACATACATGACGTTGTAGTGCCTAAACTTAACGTCAGGTATTATTATAACCATGTTTTTTGAAAATGAAATTTTAGCTGAAAAATGTGAAAAAATAAAAACAATTTTCAAATAAGTTCAATCCAATTTTCAGGTGTTGTATTTGATGTTAATCACATTTTTTGACTTATTATAATCTTAAATCTTGTAAACAAAGCCTAAACAAACTTTTCCCCGGATAATCGAGCCATTTTTGCCGGATAATCGAGCCCCGGATAATCGGACCCCCGGTTAATTGAACCCCCGGATAATCGAGTCCGACCTGTAAATGAGAATAAATTACGCCTTTTTCGCTTAAAATATTTTGCAAGCACTTCAAATATTATCCTGAAACCGAAAAAAGTTGATTTTATTTGAAATTCTATTTTTAAACGACGAATATAGTAGAGCACGTTAATCTCACTTAGTGAATTGAAAATTACATATGAACAACAATAACATATATGGTCTCTTTATGGTGAAAACAATAAAAAATTTTGAATTCAAAGTATCCGTTGGTGTGATACCTATGTTTTCCATGAAGAATGTTTACCTTAAAATCAAAAAATAGATAAAATTATAGCCGTAGGCCTCACTTGCCCCGGGGTACCTTATGTCTATGTGTTGCTAACGTTGTAAACAAACGATAACCTTCATTAAAAGTTAAAGTTTTTCCTCATGTGGAACAATGCGAGGGTTTACGGGGGAGAAGCGAAAATCGATTGTGACCAGGCATTGCAATGAAAAATGATCAGCGCTAAGAAAATTAGCAAAAATTGAATGTGTTATTGTTTTTGTTGTCCCAAATGCTATCAAACGATTCGGTATGAATAACACACTGGAAGACTTACCAGGACACGGCAAAAAACAGGTGCGTCCAAGTCGAATTTGGACAGCAAAATTTGCAAAATCGTTGAAGGAAAATAGGAGGTGTCCATTAGAGATTACGCAAAAAAGTGTGGAACGACTGTTGGTATGATTCAACACGCCAAGGAGCGTAATTCCATGAAGATTTACCCAAAACAGAAATGCCCAAAACGCGGATTATGTGAGAACTCGGGCATGGAAACTGTACGACGATGTTTTGAGCAAAAATTGCATGTACATAATCATGGATGATGAAACGTATGTCAAATTGGACTACAAGGCACTTCCAGGGGCGCAGTTTTTCACTGTGAAGCATGGCACGGATGTTACGAATTAGAAGAAATCGATTTTTTGCGAAAAAAAATTGGGAAAATGTGTTGGTTTCGCAAGCAATTTGTCAATGCGGTATGAAATCGTCACCTTTCTTCACCGTCCCAAGTATAAACGTCGAAATATACCGGAAGGAATGTTTCCAGAAACTTATTCTGCCACTCATCTGAAAGCACTATGGTCCTACATTACTTTGGTTGGATTTGGCATCTTGCCACTATGCGCGTGACACTTTTGACAGGTATGAAGAAAACAATGTTCAATTTGTGGAAAAGGAAATGAATCCTCTAAATTGCCCGAAAATAAGGCCCGTTGACAACTAGTTAACTAGGGAAACTACGGAAAAAGGATAGAGGAGCAGAGGACGTCACAAAATTCAAGAAAAACTGGGTCAACGTAAGCAAAATCATGGAACGGTTGTCCAAAACGGTTGTCCAAAACGTTCTGAAGAACGCCAAGAAGAGAGTGCGAGAGGTGGCAAGATCCACGAAAAATTAAATAGACAATCATGTCATGGGCTTTTCTGTTGGTCAATAAACAATGTAATTGAATTTAATTTACAAAATAAATAAAACATTCTGGAGCTCGATTTGAATAGGTCGTATATGCTTTTGTCGATATAAAATGCGATCAGTTTATTTTAGTTGTTGTAGCTATATGGAAGATATTTTTGAGGCTTTTAACCCTCTAATACCCAATCCCGCCTTTAGACGGGGTATAGTTTGAGCATTTTTGTAATTTTTGTTTCGTGGAAAATCATTTTTTTTATATTTTCGGCTGATATTTAGGACTGTTCTGTATATCTCAAAATGGTTTTTGGTGTATTTTAAAGCGTATTTACATTTTTTAAAAATCATTGAAAAATTGATGTTTCAGTCACTTTTTAGAAGTCATTGTTTATTTTATATTGAATCGCTACAATTAACACATTTTAATTTTTTCCCAAATCGTTCTATCCTTGTATAATAGTTTTAGGGAATCGAAAACACTCTAAAATTATTTTCCTTAAAATTGTACGGAAAATAAAATTTTCTGTAAAAAAAATTTAAAATAATAATATTTCAACAATGATCATAAAATCTCAAAATGTTTTCATCTCAAAAAATCCGTTTCCTAAATTGGCTTCAAGGAAAAATATAAAAGTGTGGGAATGTTCAAAAATAAAAATTAGAAAAATCAAAAACTGAAATTCACGAAATCGAGAATTAAAAAGAATCATCTTCCAAAACATGTTTAAATCGATTTTAGATGACGAAAAATGATATTTAGATCAAAATCAAAAATTTGGGTATTAGAGGGTTAATGATGGAACGGAAAGCTTATTTTGTGAGGATTCTGCTGTATGTATCAACTTTGTTCAATTTCAACGGTTTTCGCTACAAAAAGAGAATCCAACTGATCGAATTTTTAATCGACATAAGCACATACGACCTATTCAAATCGAGCCCCATCATTTTCAAATACAGCAATTTTCAAGTGTACTCATAATTAACGATACAGTCCTTAATACTGGCTCTGAATATTTCGGTTAAGAGCGGACACAGCGCCTCTTTCCCCTGTTGAAGTAAAGCTGGGAAAATTAACGTATTTTGAATTTCTCTCAATCATTCTATTATATTAAAACAGTTTATGGGGGTTGAATACACTCTAAAATTATATTCTTTAAAATTACACGAAAAATAAAATTTTCCATGGAAAAAGATATATCAACAATATTTTTTTTTATAACTTTCAAAATGAGTATCCCAAATAGATTTTTAATATAAAAGCAAAGGGATGCTCAAAAACAAAAACTTGAAAAATCAAACACCAAAATTTACAAAATCGCGAATTAAAAAGAGTTATCTTTCAATGCATGTCATCATCATTTTTATATCGATTTTAGATGACGCAAAAACATATTTCAATCAACATCAACAATTTGGGTATTAGAGGGTTGAGGTCGATCTTTTTATCCGGATAGCCCTCTACCGGTCGCCGCACGCCGGGAGATTGTTATCAATTGTCCGGTGCGGACTATACAAAAACAACAATCCATTCCGCGGCGCGCGCAGATGGTTTATTTCGCACAGCAGCAGCAGCAGCAGCATCAACATCCGCCGCAATAATGTTGTGGGGTGTGCTACCAACCACCAGTACCTAGTACCAGCGTGAAGTGTTTTATTACTTTGGGCAATGAATGAGTAGATTGAATAGTGGCGGTGTTGGATGAAGTACGTACTAGATGGAAGATGAAAGCCCTCAAGTAGCGATTTGAATAATCCTCTTCGTCGGGAGCTCCTACTGAACTGAAAATGCTAATCGCGATTGCAGTCCGAGCAAAGGTGCGGTTGTGGAACCATTGGGCAGCTGGTGATCGATTATTGGTGTTTTTTTTTGTTTCGTCTGGTTGGTGGATTCCTTTTGTAGCGATTTATCTCTCTCGAGGTTCTACTCGATATGCGAATAATGTTCAGGGTCGCGTTGGACATGAGGCCACAGCCTTTTTGCATTTGAAAGCATTGGATGGTGAAACAACGTTTTGCACGATGTGCTCGTTTACTTACTTAATACTTAGGCTTGGACGGGCTTGGAGGTTTAATGGTACCGTTTCTTATTCGTATGTAGAGGGTATTGGGTTCAATCTCTGGTCCGTCCTTTCCATTCTACTTTGTATCGTTCTGTCTAGTTTCTGCTTCTACTCTATACATATACATACCTCATGTATAAATGTCCATGGCTATCTTTAGAATCAGAACCTGCTAATTTTGCCGCATCATCTTCATAGTAATCCTATCATACAATAGGGGTACTCACTAAACAGATTAAAATGCTGCGTAAGCCATGATTTTCTGCTTATTTGAAATGTTTCATGATTTTGCGAATGAAATAATCAAAGCTTGCCTTGGTGATCGCGACGTTTAATCAGTTTAATCACTTTACGCTGTTGAGTGAATCCCCCTAATATCTTTTCTGTTCGAGAAAACCACTGCGATCAGTATTAAGATCTTTTGTAAGAATACTCGTATATCTTTAGTGTTTAACGTATATCACAATACTCCATTATCATTGAGCAATGAAGCCCAGAAAGCCGAAGCTATTAGACCAAGCCCACTCATGGGCTCAATCAAGCGTTTTAACGTTAAGTAGAGCTCCGAACAAAGAAGCGAACCGCACCGGTCGTTGCTAAGTAGGGCTCGAAAGCGAAAAGTTTACGTACGGTTCGTAGCAGGGCTTAGAATATAGAGACACGCAAAGTACGGTCTCTATCCGTAGGCTCGTGCGCTCTCTCGCGTTTAGCTCTCTGGGTAGCGTAAAGAGGAGACGAAAGAACATGAGTATGGATTTGTTGCCAGGTATATAGTTTCTAGAGAATGATTTTCTTGTTTTGTATCTGTAGGAATTTATTTTAGTTTGCATCAAATATTTAAAATTTTTATTCTTGCTTTGAAATTTTCAACCAAACAATATCTAGCATAGATCCCTACACGAATAACACAACAAATTGTCTGACATACAATTGTGATAGAGTGACAATACAAACGCAGAAAAATAATAGGTTTAAATTGACAAGCTTTGCTTAAGCATGTTATGAATAAAGTTTTCCCTTCTTCGCCAATTTTAGGATCATGCATAACGAAAATGTATTGATTTTCTTATAAAAATAGTTACGATTGTTCATTATCACACCTTTAGTTTTTGATTCGGCCGATCGTTTTGAAACTAATATTAGAAGAAATGTATAGTGATTCAGTGAGTTTTGCTATTTTAACACGTACATGTTTGAGCCGGGGTTGCTACGCAGCAAGTAAAGTTTCGCACATTTAGAAAAATGACCAAATAAATAACTCGCGAAGTTCGTTTCGACAAGTTCCAAAATTATCGTCATCCGTCGCAGATTCCGGTAAGAAGATGTGTGTATTTTCTAACCAGGAAAGATACCATTTGACGGTAATAAGTGACCACAAGGTTTTCTTTCTTCATTTTCCGGGCTGAGATCCCCCGCTTTGAAAGAGCTGTGCCTCGCCTTTCGTTTTGTCGTGAATATTTCGAAAAAGGCAAAGGAGTTTTGGTTTGATTGCTGTTTTTGAAAATAGTGGTCGTCAGTGGGTGGTTTATTAAATATAAATTCAAAAATATAAATTAAATAAATGAGACATTAGGAAGAAAGTGTGCGAAATGGGTAACTTCACCCTTGTAGAAACAATAAGGCAAAGCAGAAAAAAATCTGCGAAGACCCCATGCGAATAACACCGATCATACAGAATAGGAGGTTCGACATTAGATCTATAAAAAACAACCCAACAATTGGGGAGATCTTTCCAATATTACACATTTATTCACAGCTCTTTCCCTGTAAATTCGAGAAGTACCTTGCCGAAAGAAAATATTCTGTACTCCAAGTATTTCGAAGAATCATCTTTGCGCGTAAATACAACGCAGTAGACCTGGCCGCTTTGATGCATGTGTCAGTGTCATATCTATGATATGCTGCAAGCATCAATATTGACAAGAAAAGTAACACGATTGCTTTCCAGGGTGATTCCGTACTGGCTGCGTATGTATAAGATTAGATAAGAGTAGTTACGGTTTTTCAAATATGCTTTGACTGTACCTAACTCAATTCAGATATCATAGACACTTCAGTATTTTTTTTTTTTTGTAAAAACAAACTTTAATCATACCGATAAAAATCTAAAAAAAATGTAGTCGAGCTGCCAAGTATCATCAATTAAAATAGGCGGTGTGCAGGACTGATATATTGTAGGTTCCTCGTTATAGAAAAGCAAGGTGTTGGATGTTAAAATACATCAATTGTTGTATGAAGTGCCAAAAAGGAGAGTGGGCTAATTATGTACTTTGAAAAATACGCAGTCTACTTCAAGCGCATAGAATCTGCTTCCAACAAAATATTCATATACCAGCATCCAAAGGATCGCAATATATATTAAGATTTCCGTTTGATGCTTTGTAACTAAAAGGTTGTGACTGAGTATAGAATAAGCTGAAGTTAAAATACACGTTAATGAAAAAAGTTGCGCAAACTTATCGCAGAATGTTAGAATACAGCTTCTACTATGACCAAGATTCAAAAATCTTGACCTACGCGAAGTTGTAAAGGAGACAACTACGTTATAAATGTATTGGAAATGCAAGGGATGTAATTATTCAATAATCCTAATTATTAAAAAGATGCTCAAAATCTCAAATTCAGATGAATTTCTTGCGAGAAAGGCAACATGGATATTATTTTAGATCAAAATTCAACCTACAAGTCATACAGTAAGCAACAAACACATAATTTAAAAAAAGATTGCTTGAATTCCAAGATTAATTACAATCATACATTATTAAGAAAATAATATCTTTAAACGCATCAAAACTGGTACAAATCTCCAAGAAAATTATTTATTTGAGTTCAATTTTTACTAACTGTTTTCAGTCTTATCCAAAACCCCTTCTTTCAAAATATGAGCACAGATTATTATACTGAATAAGATTTGCAATAACACCATACAAATACACAAAATATTGCGATGATTTACAGAAGTGCAAAAAACCGATGGTACGGATAGAATAGAGACCACCGGTGCGCAAAGGCGATCGATCATTATTTTACTCACATGCAAACGAACGACCGGTGCGAAAATGGGTGGATAACGAAATTAAAAATCGTTAACGACGTGCTGTTGCGTGTGTAGTATGAAGCCCACGAGTGGGCTTGGTCTTAGAGCACATCTACTCAGCAAGACCATGCTGAGGATGACGGGTTCGATTTCCGATTGATCGAAGAACTTATTATGAAGACAATTTCCTTTGTTTCATTGGGCATAGCGTATTCTCTAGCCTGCCTTATGATATATGAATGCAACCGATTCAGGAATTTTTCCTGAAATAGGGTATGTGTACCATTCCTTGGCCTAATTTGCAAGCCGCCTTGACAATTTTGACCATAACTCATGAATTAACAGCACTAGAAATAATATGTTGACCCTATTACACACTCTAGGCAATGCATGTTTCTCCAATTGGAAGTAAACTTACGTAAATATTCAAGAATTTACTTAATTAAGCTGAAAAGATTCGATGCGACGGTATGCAACGTTGGTCTATGGTACAAAAATTGGCCTATTAGTGGATACAACGTTGGCCTATTGCTTTCCATGCACTAGAACCACTTATTATTTTATTTTTTCAATATTTCTGCTGAAGTATTATCTCTGTTTGTTCACCAATCTTACTTTTAAATTACATTTTCGGAGCCAAATTTTCAAAAAACTATAAATAAATCACTTTAACTAAAGTTCTTTCTTAATCTAGTACCGAAAACAACGCAACCCTATTATTGTGTTATATTTTTACAGTGACCGTACACAAAATCTTTCTTCCTGTGCGTTCTTTCTGGTTCTTACGCAAGAAATGTTGTTGACGCCTTTTTATCGTTGTTTTTGACGTCACTTTACTGATGGGCCAAGATTTGGGTACATAGTGAAAAAAATGTCCTCAAAATTCGGCCCACATTCAATTTGTAAAATAATTATTATTCGTTGAAAACAAATACACAAGTTCAAAATAGCGTCTTTAACCGTCGCATCAAATGTTCAGTTATTGAAAAGTCAATTCGAAATGTTCCAGAATCATGCCATTTATGATCATGTGTATAGACTACCCACTAAGCCGAAGAATCATGGCGTCTACAAAAGTTAAACAAAGTGACATTTTCATTCAATTTTAATGCTCCAAAGTGCTAAAATTGAAACGAAATGTTACAGTTGTTTGGCACATAGCTTTTCCGATATCCAGTTATGCGTGTTTGTTTGAGTTTTTGGTTTACATTGAGATAGGCCGAACGAGGGGGCTATGCCAACGAAGCATCCCGATACCCTACCTCCTGTGATTTTGAGAATTTCTCCAGGGTTTTCTTAAGAAATTCCACAAGCGTTCTTATAAGGATTCTTTTGCGAATTGATTGTTTCAGAAATTCCTCCTGGAATTATTTTCTAGTTATTCCTGCTAAGATATCTCTAAAAAATGCCGGCTGTAATTTCTCCAAGAATTCTTAAGTTGGTGGGATAAATCCAGTTGTTCTTGATGGAATTGCTCCAGCGACCCCTCTTGGAACTCCTCCAGGAACTCTTTCTGTGAATTCTTCAGCTCAAGTAACAATTCTTAGTCAAGTAGACTAGAAGTGGTTCTTACAATTATAATAAAACAAATATAGAAATTATTAGGTTTTGTGACGGTTCTGAAAACCTCTCCAAGACTAATTGGTCAGCAAAATGTTACTTGGGCATGGGTTTCCCCATAGAATTGCTTATGGAATTCCCCCAGAGATTTTTTTTTCAGTATTTCCTGCTGTGATTTCCCACTATGATTCCTTCAGAAACTCCAGATCGGAATATCTCCAGGAGTTTGTGATCGGAATTTATTCATAAACTGCTGCTGGAATTTCGCCTGGAATGAATGCTGTGATTTATCCTGCAAACATTCCTCCAGATATTCCTGCTTGGCGTTTCCTAGGAATTCTTGCTTGGATTTCTCTCGAAATTCATATTATATCATATTTCCAGAGATTTCTGTAAGAGTTACTTTAGGAATTCCTACTGATATTTTCCCTTCGATTTATGCTGTGATCCCTCTAGAAAATCCGACTGTGATTCCTCCACTTATTCATGCTAGAATTTCAGGAATACCTACCGGTACTCCACAACGAATTTCTACAGTAATTTCTTATGTGATTTATGCCACAAAAGTTCATCTTATTGGACGCAGTGTTTTAATTTCCCCAACAGGGAAGGAAAAAAAAGTTTATTATATTAGAAAATTCCTCCAGATATCTGGGAATTCCTCCGCAGGTTCCTCCAGGAATTCCTTCAGTGATTCCAGTCGGAATTGATCTGGAGAATTGTTCCTATGTTTTTCCTAGGAATTCTTTCTGAGTGATCCTTGAGGAATTTATCCAGACAGTCCTCATGTAATTCCCTTAGGAATTCATCCATAAAATTTTCATGGGATTTCATCATTTCGTTCAATGATTCTTCAGGGGTTTATCAAAGAATTCCTCGAGCGTTTTTTCAAGAATTTGCCAAGAGATTTCTTTAGAGTTTCTTTAAGAATTTATTCAGGGATTTTTTAGGGATTCTCAACTCGACTAGAAAATTGTAACAAAAATATAACATAATTATAACAAATTATGATATGTATAACTCATTGTGTTATGATCATATTCAACATCCTTGGTGTTATCAAAAGAATATATCTGAATTATATCACATTATGTTACAAATGTTGTTTAGTTTCGAGTCTTCGACATTTTGAAAATAATGTTACAAAATGCTATCAAATTTTGAGAGATACTAGAAATATCGAGGCCAAAATTCATATCACATGTTGTTATAGTTTTGATCTGATTATAACAAAACGGTTTATTATCTTGATTAGACCGGTGTACTTTTTGTTACAATTTTTGTTATTTTAACATCATCCTGCATCTAGTTTATAACATAATAAGTTAGAAAAATATTGTAACATCATAACACAATATGATACAAACTTGATATAATTTTCTAGTCGGGAAAGAATTCCTCGAATGATTGTTTAATAAAATCAATGTTCAATGTTTATTTTTTTTTCGAGGAATATCTCTAGGAATGCGTCAAGGAATTTCTCTAGGGATTATACAATGTATTTCTTAAGGGAACTCTCCATCGATTCCTCAAGGAATCACGTCGGGGATTTTACCAAAATACCAAAAGTCTTCTTTAGATATTTTTTTCCAGTGATTTCCTCAGCTATTTGACTATAAAAATTTCTGCGATTTATCTACCCAAGCAACACACTTGGACATTAATAAGTTCCTGTAATTTGTATGCAACTATATTGAAAGTTATGCCATTTGAACCAATCGTCATATTAACGACTAAATTACAACTAAAAAAGCGCAAGAGGTGGAGCCAATATAAAACATCCATTCGCGATATAAACGGTTTTAATACGCAATCGAATTATAACCAAGATACAACTTATAGTCGACTTACAAACTGTGACCGGTTCGACAACTAGTCAGCTAGTCACCACATTCGTCACTGCCAGTGACTATGCACCCATAGTTTCGTTCAAGTGATCAATAATTATGTGCACAAATATACCGCAAAAAAGTCTGACCGAGCACGTCAATTTGTGTGCCGCTCCAGATTTATCGGTAAGTCATGCATTTTGGCTCCGCATTCTCAACGCGCCTCAGTCTACCTATCATTTTGCGAGTGAAAATTTAGGCATTTGTGATGAAAATTAACTCGCCATATTGCTTTGGCGGAGTGCATTTCAGCAGCTTATTTAATGCACCCATAAAATGCTGAAAGTTAATTTTAGAATTTAGAAAGATACTATTTGCTAAATCATGTATATGGAAATCCGTATTGACAATGTACAACAATGCTGCACGCGGTACACGGTACCGCCAAACTACCAAAAATTGGATTCTTTTGACGCAATCCCATAGTTCAGCCCAACATGTCAATAGGCCTTTTCATGTGACGTCTTCAATCAGCTGATTTTTCGGGCGTTTGACAGTTCTTCTATGAAGATGACACGTTCGTGTTAGCAGCTGTTGTTCAAGCTTTGTAAACAAATGCATGCACGGATCTGTCACATGAAAAGGCCTATATTTGAGTGAATCGAGAAAACTCACGCAAGGTAAATTGCCTTTACTTCCAACTAAAAATATACTCAAGAGTAGGTAAATTCAACCCTAGACCCCCTTCATTCAACCCAAATTTGGGTAAATCTACATTTACCCAAAATTGGCTTATTGGCCTCAAGGACCCCCATTTGATAGACGCATTTCTGTTTATTAACGACAACATCTGTGGGGGAGAGAAGAAAAACAACCTAATTTTGGGTAACTAGTCAATTTGATATACTCATTTTAGGGTAAAATCGACCCAAAATAAGGTAGTTGGGATTTTTCGTGTAGGACATAAAAAAACCAAAAAAGCAGACACTTGGACGTGTACTTTCCATTTACGTCGACAAGAGGCTGTCCATTTATTACGTACCGCAAGTTTCACGTTTTTTGTAAAAAATGTAAACCCATTGTAAAATTTTTCGTGATAAAGTCCTAATATTAGATTTCTCAAAACCACATAGGGTATGTGTTCCATCATTAATCTCACGATCCCATATTCATCCTATTCGAAAACAAGCGATTACGGCACCGATCGATTCCGTTCTTTTTGTTTTCATGTTTTCACTTCTAACAAAAAATACAAAAATAATAAACAAAACAAACAGCGCTTCAACCCTTTGTTTTTCGTAGGATGGAAATGGGATCCACATTAGGGTGACCCACACTTATATGAAAAACAAAAATTTCGAAAAATACCAAGTCTTACCTCCTAAATCAGTTGTTTTGGACTCCCAGAAGCTACGTTCAAATTTTAAGCAAAATCGGTTGAGCCTAAGGGTGCGCTCAAAACGCTTGAAGTTTGTATGGGAAAACTTGGCCAAATGCATGCAGAAATTTTAAGTTTTCGAATTTTGCCGCTAGGTGGCGCTGTAAGCGTTCAATAATCAAACCCTTTGGTATTATTGTAGGTGACTATATGCCAGAGAACTTTGTCGAAGACCGCGAAGTGATCCGACGGCTGTGAAAAAAAGTTATACCCTAGGGAAAGTGAGGCAAAGTATTGAGATTTCATTATTGATATTATTCCTTTACATGTATTGGAAAAATAACAATAAAGTTCATCCTCACTTTTCCTAGGGTATAACTTTTTTCACAGACGTGGGATCACTTTGCGGTGTTCGACAAAGTTGTTTGGCATATAGTCACCTACAATAATACCACAGGCGACAGGGTTTAATTATTGAACGCTTACAGCGCCACCTAGCGGCAAAATTCGAAAACTTAAAATTTCTGCATACATTTGCCAAGTTTTCCCATACAAACTTCAAGCGTTTTGAGCGCCCCCTTAGGCTCAACCGATTTTGCTCAAATTTTGATCGTAGCTTCTGGGAGTCCAAAACAACTGATTGAGGAGGTAAGACTTGGCATTTTTTGAAATTTTTGTTTTTCATATAAGTGTGGGCCACCTTAATCCACATGCTTAAGATGGGAATCAATACCCTATATTCAAATCTTCCCAGTGGTGGGTACCAGTCGTTCAGTACTGCGAAAATGAGGCAGAATTTTTATTGGGTCAATATTATACTTCCAATCAGATTTATTTTTCTATTTCACCACTTTAATTTTATAAAATTTGAAATGTGTGGATAAATTTATGAAGAAAAGGTTACATTTTATTTGTACATGATTTCGTTATTTTTGCAACATTTTGGTTTTTTATAGTGCATTTTATATTTTTCGTGATCACAAAAACATTTTGGAACTTCTACCTCTCCTGTCAAAATTGTTTGTTATGTTCTAAATAAGTTCCAGGTGCAACATGTTTATAACAATCAGAATCAATGTTTTGGTTGATTTGGTTTGTAAACGGTTGTAACTAAGATTCGTTGAAACAATCAGATTATACTTCAGTTACAAAATGGTTTCGCAAGTTTCGACTAATGATGACGTTTGTTTTCATTTTGCTAGTTGTTATAAAACTGTTACACCTCAGTTTGGCATTAACAACAGGATTTTAATAGGTTTTAATTTTGTTTGTTTCATGAAAACTCAGTTGCAACATGTTTGCAACGATGTTCATTTCCATTTTAGTTGCAGGTGCTACTTGGGTAGCAACTCATAAAAAGATTTGTCTAAAGATTCCACCAGGATTTTTTTCCAAATATTTATCATGCAATTCGCTGAAATCGCTTTAGGAGATTCTCCAGGAGTTCTCATTATCACAAAAATGGTTTATTTTTGACACTAAATATCTCAGAATGGCGCAAGCGGATTCTATATCCGCCTCGTAGCCGAGCGGTTAGAGTCACCAAGCTTCTAATCGCACCATTCTACGGGGTGAGGGTTCGATTCCCGCTCCGGGCGATGAAACTTTTCGTGAGAATAGTTTCTTCTCCGTATCCACCGGTGCATGCTGCGTTTGTCCCTTGTCTAGTGTTTAGTTTCATTCAGTCTTTACAGCCTCTGGCTGAAGACGGTGTCCGCGTCTTATTAAAGACTAATTCAAAAGATTTTATTTTCATTTTAAGGAACAAAATACTTAAAAAAAACAAGCAATCAAAACATATTGTAAGAAATCCGTTTCTTTAAAGGAATTTCAGTTTCTGGTCGAATAGCTCTTTATTATGAGTCTGAATTTCACGGAGGTTTCATGGGGATTTCAGAGGCGTTTCAAAGCGTTTCAAGGCATTTCAATGCGTCTCAGGGCCCTTCAGGAGGTTTCGCAGGGGTTTTAGGGGGCTACAGAGGCTTTCAAGTGAATTTCGCGGTGGTTTTATAGGGGTTTAAGAGGCGTTTCAAAGCGTTTCAATGCGTTTCAGGGCGTTTTAAATCGTTTCAAGGCGTCTCAGGAGGCTTTTTGGGGGCTTCAGAGGCTCGCAGGTGAATTTCTCGTAGATTTCGTAGGGGTTTCAAAGGTATTTCAAAGCGTTTCAGGACGTTTCACAGGGGTTTCAGGGGCCTTCAGAGGCTCTCAAGTGGTTTTAAAGGGGTTTTAGAGGCGTTTCAAATGTTTCAAAGCGTTTCAGGACGTTTCAATGCGTTTCAGGGCGTTTCAGGAGGTTTAGGAGGCCTTAAGAGGCTTCAGAGGCTCGCAGGTGAACTTTATGGAGTTTTCATGGTGGTTTCAGAGGCGTTTCAAAGCATTTAACGGCGTTTCTGGGAGTTTCATGAGATTTCACAGGGTTTTATGGGGCTTCAGAGGCTCTCAGGTGAATTTCATGGAGGTTTTGCGTTTCAAGACGTTTCAGAACGTTTCAAGAGGGTTAGGGGGGCCTCAGAAGCTCATGGGTTTCATCGGGGGTTTGGAGGCGTTTCAATGCGTTTCAGGGCGTTTCAGGAGGTTTCAGAGTGGTTTCAAGGGGGTTCAGATGCTCTCAGGAAAATTCCATGAAAATGTCATGGGGGTTCTAGAGGCGTTTCAATGCGTTTCAAGACAGATTCAAAGCTTTTCAAGGCAATGGTATTCAGAGCGGTTTCAGGGGAATATAGAAGCCTAAATGGGCTTTTCCTCTATTGCATCAATCTCTTAGAGACAACGAAATACGTTAGTAGATCCGATGACCTATACTCAAGCAAATTCTTGGAGATCCTCAAACTGACAATGAACTCACCACTTGATAGCACATAGTTACATGAGGCTATGTAAGCATAAATTTCGTCCAGAATGTTCCAATAGATCACTGATTACAGTTGTAGATCAGATGACCTTAACTTCAGAGAGTTCTCGGATACTCCTATACAATCACAGAACCCATCACTTGAGAACATAGATGTCTGGGGCTGTGTGAGTATAAACCTCATTCTCAATGCTTTTAGATACAACTAGTAACCATCGTAGATTCGATGACTTATACTCAGTCAAGGGAGTTCATGGAGACCTTTAAAGATTCCTCGAACTCAAAACTTGATAGATCATAGTTGCCTGTGGCTGTGTGAGTATGAACCTCAGTCGTAAATCTTTTAGAGACAACCAAATACGTTAGTAGATCCCCTGACCTATACTCAAGGAAGTTCTTGGAGATCCTCAAACTGACAACGAACTCACCACTTGACAGTACATAGTTGCTTGAGGCTATGCAAGCATAAATTTCATTCATAATACTCCAACAGTTCACTGGTTACGCTTGTAGATCAGATGGCCTAAACTCCACGGTGTTCTCGGATACTCTTAAACACTCCGTAAACGTCCCTTAACTCTTAATTCTGGTTTTTTTTTTCGTAAACCAGCTTTATCTGAAATCTTGTGTACTCTAACTGCACTGAAGTGTAACGTTACCTAAATGGAGGGACCTTAATAGATTTTACCTAAATGGATCCTACCTAAGTGTACTAATAAGTCTGGAATCACTAAACATAAGTTTGAACAAAAAACGGAAATTGAAACCCACCGTTTCCCATTAAACTATTTCATTATGTAAATTTCTGGAAACAATCTTATCTTTCTTCCTAACAAGTGCGCTATCGAAACGCTTTTGTGTAGCGTGTCCGGTATAAATTTGAACCCTAAACGATTCAACGTTTTCCTTCGCTTCCTCTACTTGCTCTCCACCAACACCCTACGAGTACGCCGGCTGATTTGGGACCCACAACAGCTTATGTTTTGCGTATGCTGCTGGCCTATCGCCCACCGCTCGTACCAATGATGATGATGATGGTATGAGTCAATGGTCGACGTTGTCGGTCGAGTGGGTATAGGTGTGGCAGTGCAGGGCGATCATGTAATTATTCATGTTCCCCGCACAGTAACATAGCAGCTAGGCTCAGAGCAAACGGAAAACGAACTGCGCAGCGCACAGCCAAACCGAAGATCAACGATCCTCAAACATGCGGACTCTACTGTTGTTCAGTTTATGTTCGATCGTTCGTTCGCTCACTGCTGGTGGTGGCACTACTGTAGCTGTAGGAGCATAGAACATCCGGATGATGTTTAGTCAGCCCGGCGTGGTGGTGTTGTTGCCACTGGTGTTGTAGTTATGTTGCGAGCAGCCGAGCAAAGGCTCTCATGTAGAGGTACTATGTTGCCCGGTTGGCATACAGCTGTTGCTTTCCATCCAACATCGGCCACGCCGCGCCGGAGGGCCTTCGAACGACGCAAGCATGGTGGTGTTCGTTATGCGGCAGTGATGGCACATACCTCCGACAAACTACATTGCTTGCTTTCGTTTTGTATTTTATGTTTTGTTTTGGGTATGTGTTGTCATAGTCATAGGGAATGCCTGCGTGCCGGAGAGTTTATTTTGCTTGGCTCAGTGTTTTGTGTGTCGAGCGGAGCTTGCTCTTCGAAGTGCGTGCCATTGCAGCGAGGGGTGAGACGATTGTAGCAAATTACTGGCATATTTTTTTTAATTCATAGGTTTCCAATTTTGTAAATCTTTCATTAAATTGCTTAATAATGGTTCAGTTTGAAAATTACGAATTAAATATTGGTTATATTGGCTAAAAGTATCACAAATCTAGTATGTTTCATACCGTAAAACGAAGTAACTTAGATAATGGCATCGCATATTTTTTTCTAGTACAATGTTCACATCAATTAGTGAAGCATAGGGTATGCTTTGGTACCTTGTTGGCTACAAAGTTACTTTACTCCACCATCTTTGTCGGTCTTGCGAACATCGCTCCTGTTTCCCCAAACGCTTCGGTTTACCAGGTCTTCATCAACCGCGTGCAGCTAGCACGTTAGCGGCCGCCCACAAAATCGTCAACGTATACATGATTCCCTTCTGAATATGTATGTATACATATTGTTTGAATTTAAAATATAATGTCAATTGCCTAGCACATTCTCTCAGAGCCGAAAAAGACCAAAAAATTACTCGATTGAGTGTAATCAGTTTCGAACAGAGAAGAGAATGAAGAGTCCATTATACGGACAAATATGTTTGTCATTGAACTATAATGACAAATATATTTGTCCGTCTAATGGATATTTATCGAAGGTTGCCATGATTCACGTTGTGTTGGTCATTAAATTTTATTGGGTTTGTTTGGCTAAATACTTGTCATCATAGCAAACATTATAATGGCAAAAGAAGGGGGAACTCTCGCTGAGACCGGCCCACTATTTACACCTTGTCTTCAAAAAAATTTGAGGTGTCGATTTTCTGAAAGCCCTCGCTAAAAAAGTAAGAAAAATGTATTTGGTTACTCAAATTGATGGACCCCCCGTTAGTTTGAGCCACAACAATTTTTGCAGACCCCTTGATTTTGGTCAAATGGTGGCTCACTTAAACCGTTATAACTCGAAAGTTTCTCCAAAACCACCTCAAAACGAATAGTTGTTGAAAAGAGGAAAGATAGAGCTACTATTTACAAAAATAAAAAGTTGGGTCGGCCATATTGACTTTGGCCGCCATCTTGGATTTTTATACCAAAACATTGTTTTCACCATGAGGGCAACCACCGATTTTCAAAATGTTTGCATCAATTGAAAGCTGAGGCATTTATACATAACATATCAAAAAATTAGAGATGTCTTTTTTTCTTATCAAAAGTTATCTGCAGTTTTGTAAATTAAGCTACGTTTTCTCCATACATTTCCATGCGCACCGGCAAAGACATACAACAGCATCCGAGTTTACGCCTGCATGTATACACAAAGGCGTGTGCCGCAAAATTTGGCCAAATCGGAGGTTCGTTTCCGTTTTTGACTGTTTCTCAATGATGCGGGCATTGTTTTCATAACTTTCATAGTGTTTTGAAAAGCTTAAACCTTCAGCTTTGCTTTAGTGGACTCAGAATTTAAATTCGTGTTCGTAAACACTGCAAAATAACGCTGCATTTATGTAAACGGCCGGCACCGGGCCCAGTGCGCAAAAGTGGGATGATCTACAAAACGGCAGATAACTTTTGAAAGGAAAAAAAGACATCTCTAATTTTTTGATATGTTATGTATAAATGTCTCAGCTTTCAATAGATGCAAAAATTTTGAAAATCGGTGGTTGCCCTCATGGTGAAAACCATGTTTTGGTATAAAAATCCAAGATGGCGGCCAAAATCAATATGACCAACCCAACTTTTTATTATTGTAAATAGTAGCTCTATCTTTCCTCTTTTCAACAACAATTCGTCTTGAGGTGGTTTTTGGAGAAACTTTCGAGTTATAACGGTTTAAGTGAGCCACCATTTGACCAAAATCGAGGGGTCTGCAAAAATGGTTGTGGCTCAAACTATCGGGGGGTCCATCAATTGGAGTAACCAAATACATTTTTCTTACTTTTTTAGCGAGGGCTTTCAGAAAATACGCAACTTAAACAGTTTTGAAGATAAGGTGTAAATAGTGGGCCGGTCTCAGCGAGAATTACCCAAGCACAAAACAAGCAACATAAGAGGTGCGATGATTACACTAGTTTACAAAATAAAATGAAAGTCGTGAACTTCTGTCAACGACCAACATTTTTGAAGCATAATTAAGCGCTGAATTCGAAACCGTGCTTCAAAAAATTTAAAGTAGAACAGTTTTTGAGTTTTAGCTCAATATCGAGTTTTACAACTTTTTAAAATATGGAATTTAATAAAATTCAAATATCTTGCGTTTTGTTCAACCAATTTTAAATCTTTTTCCATAAATTGAAAGCTGAATATAATACCATTCGATCATCTGAATGCAGGTTTTGCGTCAGATTGATGAAAATCAAGATATTAGTGAGTTTTGGGGACGATCTCCTTAAATTTGGGCGAAATTTCCAAAAATTTATGAAGAAATGTATTTTTTCACTAAGAAAAAAACTAATGAAAAATTCTTTCTCAACGCTTATTTGACATATCATGTGTGGGTGAGTTACAGTAAAAAAATCAGCTCAATCGGAGCATCGATTACGGAGAATAAGATGTGTAAAGTGAGTGACTTTGCTTAAAAATAGAACAAAAATCGATTTCAAATCATCAACCTTGTATGGAAAGTCGAAAAAATTTCCGCTCTACTGTAATTTTTTTCCTTCGCGTTTTCGAACTCAGGGCATGATTCTACACCAAAAACGATCATCAGCTTACCGAGTTCAAAAATGCTGTAAACTAGTGTTACCGTACAGTAACATTTAATACTACTTGCCTTGATGTGGGACCGTTGAGGAACAAACATTGTTCAGCTAAAAAAAACGATCGATTCAAACGGTGCGGGCAGCTGACGAACAATCGCATACAACCCACTCAAGTGAGTGGGTGGCAGCGTGAAGATTGTCGATCGTCGTTTGTACGGCGGATGTACCAAAACGCAGCACCCGGGACGGCCAAGATGAGTGACACTGGGGGATCGCGTGAGAGAGTGATGTGTTAGGCCGGCGGTTAGTGTGCATCCTCCAAAGAGCCTACGTCGTAAAGACCCACGTCGACCACGCTTTCCTGCCGAAAGTGAGCTCTGCCGTGGTACCGAAGACGCGCTACCAAATTTATTACGAAGACCAACGTTTGTCGGCTACCACAAGGCTGCCCGGCATACGCGCCAACTTGTGACGTAGTTGGGGGGGCAAGGCCTCCCAAAATCAATGAAATTCGGATAATATCGACGCAATTCATCAAGTTTAGGCATATTCACGTGAAAACTAGTGCATTGAGCTGGAAAAAGTTGAACATTGTCCAATTTTGGAGAGCTTCGCCCCCCCAACTACGTCACAAGTTGGCGCCTATGCTGCCCGGTAAGTTACATGTTACTGTTGGTGAGCCCTCCGTCAGAACTGAGGATCCGTGCCTGCCAGTATCGCCAACTCCATTGACAACAACCCTCTGCAACGACGCCCTCGTTTGGTTACCCCGTTTGACACCGACGTTCGTCGACTACCGCAAGGCCGCTAAGCGTGTCACGGATTCCTCGTGGTGCACCGTCCGTCACGGTTGAGGATCCTTGTCTATCCCCGTCGCCCACTCCGTCTACACCCATAGGCAGCCAAAACGGCCCCGGTTGCCAAGTGTTGCTCGTCTCCTAACGCAGAATAAATCACCGTAATTTAAATTATTAACCCTTTTGTTACAGGATTATCACATCCGAAACACCCCCTATTGTCTACCCCTTGGGATTCGGGAGGCAGAAGACGGCGTTGAGTGCACACCCTGGAACCGACCGCCGGCTGAAGACCAATTGCTTGGGGCTTAGGCCAGTTCCCGTCTGGGACAGTTTCTCCCGGGATCAAACCGTTCAAGCTGAATTTGTTACGTACTTTTCAACTCGTTAATAGTCGATTATTACTAACCAACATCAAATCTGCTTCAACAGCGCTCTATCTAGTGTCTAACGGCTCGAAGTTACCCCTCCAAAATTGTAATGCAAGGCTTAAAAATCTCTAAACTCGTGGTGTACGATCTTTATCCTACTCTGTTCAAGTTGGGACAAACCTATGTCGCATTCAGCAGATTGTCGCAAAAAATGCAGTTTGCGACATTGTCATTATTGTTGCGCGATGTTTAAAATTCAGTGGTTTTGAACTTTTATACATTAATACTTATTATTCATATTCAATTGAGTTTCAATCTATCTTTTTTTTTCTATTGCAGGTAAGAACATTAACTTCCATGGAATACAGTTTGAGATGATCAACGCAGGTAAAAACTGTTTAAAAATTCAAGTGTTTCTTTCCTCAATATTTTTTTTCACTTTTGATTCCACAATTCTATCCTCACAGTCTCCAATAGGTCAATCATTTTGACTTTCTAAATAAGGTATCAGGTATCAGAAGGCCGGCTCCAGAGGCACGTTATCCTCCATTTGGGACATTTGTGCTAACGCCAAAATATTAGCCTATTTCATCATCTACCTTAGGGAAAAGGAAGGAAATAAGGAAAAGGATGGGGATAGCGACAGGTAGGGAAATAGGAAAAATACCCTGGAAGAGGGTACTAACGCACAAGCGTACCACAAACCACGCCCTGAAAAGGGCACTGTAATAACGCATAAAGCGAAAGAGAGCCTATAGCTCTTTACCACAGCGGGTTAAGAACTCGGAAACGCAGATGCGCGAAAACTGGACAGTTACATATCAAATGATACGAAGTTCCATAATCGGATTCACAGCTATCACATGCAATTGATTCAGCTTGCTGAATATTCGCCATGTGATAGCTGAGTCGGCAGTGGCCAGTCAATGCTTTGACCAGCATGCTGCAATTCTGCTTTGACAGATTAGTTAGATACTTCGCCACCCGTAGAGATGGCTCAGCACTATACAATTTGGTTTGACGACATGACTCCAAACTATTCCAATATTGTCTGTGTTGAGTGACAGCCCAGGTGTAAATTTGAAGCTTAATCCAACACTTCGATATCGGAATAGCTGGCTCAGGGCCAATGAAGTCATGTGATGTTTCAGAGCGAGCTAACTCATCAGCCAATAGGGTCCTAAAATGAAAAATATTTCCCCGGTTTTGCTGCATAACACGAAAGAGCATGCTTTTCTGATCTCAATGGTAATTTTTCCGAACTTAAACAATAACAGAATAGTTAATAAACTTGAAAATAAAATAATGATGAGCAGGTCTTGTTTGACATTCGAGGTCAACCTTGACGTAACGAAAGTGAAACGGCGGGTTGCAAAAGACACCACATTGGCTCACTTTTGACAGTAAATGTTCCTGTTTGACATACACGGTAAACAAAATTTACCCAAAATTTAGTGCTAAACAAGGAGTGTTGCAAAAATTATTAAAATTTTTGAAAATATATTTTATGGGCTTTACCTAATAGGAATACTTAAAAAATGAGTAAACATGTCGTTTTAATCAATGCCTGATCGAATTATGCAGAAATTGAGATAGGCCTTTAGGAGCCTATTCATTTCCAGCGATGGAAGAATGACCAGGTACCCATAGAAGGTGAACAGCGTTTGCTGAATTCAGCTCCTCGATTTGAGTTCGACAAGCGATAACTATCTTCGACCTGGAGTTGGCCGAAGCAAGTGCTTTAATAGCAGCCTGGCTATCTGAACAGAAGTATATTACTTTGCCCATTACGTGCTGCTGAAGTGCTGATTGCACTCCGCACATAAGAGCAAAGATTCCGGCCTGAAAAACGGTGCAGTGTCTACCAAGTGATTAAGACTGATACAGCCTTAGCCCACGAGAATAAACACCAGCACCTGCTCGACCTTCGAGAAGGGAGCCATCAGTGTAACATACGATGCCGTCTGAAATACTTCTTTCCAGTTAACCAGATGTCCACTCTTCCCGGGAAGGGAATTTCGTGGAAAATGTCCTATATGGAAAATTACAAGCAATTGTAAGATCACTTGGAGCAAGGACAATTTTGTCCCAATTCACCAAAAGTGGAAACAACGAGGTGTGTGTTGATGTGCGGTTCACAGGAGTTTCCTCTAGTAGACCGAGTACCCGTAACCGGTAAGTGCAAGAAAGGGCTTCTTGTTTGAGATGAATGTGTAGTGGGGCAACGTCAAAGAGAACTTCTAGCGCTGCCGTAGGAGTTGAAGAGAACGCTCCAGACATCGCCATTAAGCACATCCTTTGGAGATGGCCTAATTTTGATTGGACCGGTCTCACTTCACCCTTTTGCCACCACACAAGACATCCATAAGCCAATATTGGCCGAACCACAGTTGTGTAAATCCATTTGATATACTTCTCGCGCTTAGTATCATACGGGCGTATCTACAATGATCGATTTCTCTTCGTCGATTTTCTCTTTGGTTAATAACTTGGCCGGCAAATCATTTTTGGTTGTTTTTGTTGTTTTAAATGCTAGTCCTAGTCGTCCTTTACTGAAACTCACCGAGAGATCATCCGAGTATTGGTCATATTTCCCGGAATAATCCGAAGAGAAAATCGATGAAGAGAAATCGATCATTGTAGATACGCCTGTATGATACTAAACGCGAGACTTGGGTTTTAGACACCAAGTTGTACCAAAAGTACGCCGGCATTGCCCGAAGGCCATACAAGCTTCTTGATTCTGAACTCAATGTGAGGTGTCCAGCAAAGCTTGGAATCAAGAATGACTCCAACGTACTTTACCTGTTCAGTCACATCGATTTCAGAATCAAAGAGACGCAAAGGTCGAACGCCATCACGGTGTCGCCTTTCCGTGAAAAGAACAATAGATGTTTTACTCGGATTAACCGAAAGGCCATATTGGCGACACCAACCCTCAACTACCTGAAGGGCGTTTTGCATCAGGTCGAAAAGGGTGCTGATGCACATACCAACTAACAATGTTAGGTAGTCGTCGGCAAAACCATAAGTAGGAAAACCGCTATTATTGAGTTGCCTCAATAGCGTATCTGCTACGAGATTCCACAAAAGCGGTGATAAGACTCCCCCTTGGGGGCATCCACAAACACTCAATTTCCTAATCGCCGCTTGACGCAATGTCGAGAAGAGATGTCGGTTTTTGAGCATTTGGTGAATCCAATTGGAAATCATTGGAGATATACCATGACTCTGTGCGGCTTCCAATATGGCATCGAAAGGCACGTTGTCAAAGGTACTCTCGATATCTAAGAAAACACCCAAACAAGATTGCTTTTGAGTGAATGCTTTCTCGATATCGTAAACAACCTTGTGTAAAAGAGTCACAGTGGACTTACCAGATTGATAGGCATGTTGGTTCACATGAAGAGGCACGTTGGCCAGATGAACATCACGGATGTGATGATCCACAATGCGTTCTAAGCATTTCAGAAGAAAAGAGGTCAAACTGATAGGTCTGAAACTCTTTGCTTCTTCATACGACGCACGACCCACTTTCGGAATAAACTTTACAGTAATATCCCTCCAGGATTTGGGAATATACTCTGTAGCAAAACTGCAAACAAGTAGTTTTTTCAAAACATGTTTGAAATAATCAAATCCCTTCTGAAGCAAAATAGGATAAATCCCATCTGCCCCAGGAGATTTGAAAGGAGCAAAGCTATTAAGAGCCCACTCAATCGATTCTATAGCTCCGAGCCGAAGCTAAAGAATCATAACTACAAGAAAAGACATCAGGATCATCCGAAGATGTAATATCCACACATCCAGGGAAGTGTGTGCTGAATAAGCATTCCAGAACTTCCTCATCAGAGGAAGTCAGATCGCCATTTGGCAAACGAAGTTCGTTCACCCGGAAATCCTTAGATTTCGCAAGGATTTTGTTTAACCGACTGACTTCACTGAAGCTGGAAACATTTGTACAAAGGGTTTTCCAGCCGGACCGTTCAGCAGACCGGAGAGCTTTCCTGTAGGCCTTGCGAGCCGACCTGAAAGCCTCCGAACCAGCCGAACGTCGTCTGTTCCAACTCTTTCTACATTGTTTCCTGAGTTTCGCCAGATCAGAGTTCCACCAAGGGGTTCCTCTTGTGATCTTCACAGACCGTAGAGGGCATGCTTCTTCAAAAGCTTCCATGATGAAGGTCGTTGTAGTATCAACGGCATCATCTAAATCACTTGGAGTGTCAATGGATGGTGAGTATCCATGAAATTTGGCCGCAACCAAATCAGTAAAAAGATCCCAGTTTGTTGACCGAGGATTCCTGAAACGAAATGTTTGCGAGGTAACATTTAAATGTTCAAAAAAGATATAGCGATGGTCAGATAAAGATTCTTCATCTGACACATGCCAATTGGTCAGCTCGTGACTAATTCTGCTAGAGCAAAGCGTTATATCTAACACTTCCTCTCTAGCAGATACCATGAAGGTTGGGCGGTTGCCTATGTTAAGTAATGCAAGATCTGTACTACTTAAGTACTCCATCAAACTGGAGCCTCTCAAGTTAATGTCTGAGCTGCCCCAGATAATATGGTGAGCATTAGCATCACTGCCAACAATTAGCGGAAGGCCTTTTGAAGTGCAGTATGCGATGACTTGGTTGAAAGCATCCGTAGGGGATGGTTCATCATGCGGTAAATACACAGAACATTAGACGTATTTCCTGTTGAGGTTTCCAACAGATACATCAATTGGGTTCTTTAGGGGTATCCGGATTATTTCATAATCTGATTCTCCGCCCAAAAATTAGTCGAAATCCAAAATTTCATAATTTTTGGAGTCCGGGAAATATTTTTCAAATCCATTTAAAGTTTGTATGGGGAAATTTTTTTGTTCGGGTCGAACTGTCACTTTAACGATTGAACTGTCATTCTATCCACGAAAATTAAAACTGTTTTGTTAACTTATCCATCAAAACAAAAGTGTTGGAATCCAATAAAATCACGTTATACTCAGAAAAATGAGCTCTTTCGATTAGGCTATAGAAAATAGCAATATTTTATTCACTAAACAACCCAATTGTGATAGCACATACATCTCTGGTGGTTAGTTCAGAGATGTAGCAACTATTGCGTTGTTGACAAGCACACAGGCTCGAGGCATGACACGCGAGTTTGCCATTTCATGTTTACTGAAAGTGGCAAACACCGGGTTCACAAGGTTTCCTAGATAGAAATTTCCCTTACGAAAGTAAGGTTCTTGTACCAAGGCCACTTGGGCTGTACCATTTTGCATAAGTCTGCAAAGATTGATCGTTGCTGTTCTTTTATGCTGAAGATTGATCTGAGATATCCTAACCGTAGCCACTACCCAAACTAGGTAAGATTAAACTCTTCGCAACAACAGCACAACAAAGAACAGCAACAATAAAACCAAATCGGTATCGATAGGAAAACGCCAAAGGCGAGGATACACAGAATACACTGTGTAAATCGCATAATGCGAAACCATATAGGTGAAAATTTAAACTAATTAACAACATCTTCATAATCCCGCCCTTATTCAGCCTCAAGTGAGACTAAAGAAGGGCAGCTGATTGTCTCGGAGAAACACAAGGTCCACTGCACCATTGCTCCGGTTAGCGCAGTAAGGGCTACATACTGTGGAGGGCGCCCTGGTACTCCACAGGCTCCGTTAGCGGTTAGGTTTTTATTAGACCCCCCTAGCCATTCATTCCTAGGCACGGTAAGCATAAAGCCGCATCACACCATGAATTAGGGGTCACCTGTTGGTGGATTCTTACCACTGGAACAGGCGGTCCGTAGTGTTATTCTTAGCCAATTGAGACAATTGCTACCGACACTACACAGCTATCTAGGCTGATCGAGAAAAGAAGTTAATATTGATGATCAACTTCATACGGACTCGAACAGCCAAAGGTTAAAGGTTCCCAAATAATTAAATATATATTTAAACAGATGTCCGGTCCGGAGTCCAAAAATGGCGCCCAGAATATCCAAGATGGAGGTCTTAAAGCCAATATGGCGGCTCCAAGTTCAAGATGGTGGTTGTTCAATAGAGTTTCAGGCTCTAAAGCCATTAGTATGGGTATATTTGGCATGGGGAAGAAGTATAGGGTCCAAAAATGGTGACCAGAATATCCAAGATTGCGGACTTAAATCCAAATAAGCGGTTCAAAATACAAGATAGCGGCTTTTAGTTTAAGGTTCAAATATCAAAAGCCAGTTAAGCGAATCATATCTGGTGCCTTTAAATGGATTTTTGTTAAACGTATGTAAGTGCGATATTCATCAACATGTCACTTGCGTTTTGTTGAAATGGGTTTTCGAAGGCACGAGAAAGGCGCCATCACCGCTAGGTGGATTAATTACCGTTTTTTAATCATTATTTTAACACCTTTTACACCGATTACCGACCGCAACTCTTCGGTGGACCCCTCGTACCGATAGGACCAACTCAATGCTCACTCAAACCATTCCACGGCGCAATGTTGTTGCATTTTGATATGGCCATGCCTCATGCCTCAACCACTATACAGACATCAGAGCCAAACAGTGAGTGAGAGAAACGCGCCGCAGAGAGCGCGTAGTAGAATGTTGGCCATCTCGACCCGACCCGGCGGCTGTCGTTCGTGTGTCGATCCAACCAGCTCAACTCAGTTGAGCTGGAGAATGCGCTAGTGGCGTATCGCGACGTTTATCCCGCCGGAGCTCTCAATCGCGCGCGTTTGCGTTCATATTATTGTGCACTACTGCTGGTTGGTTGGTTGGTGGTGCACTGGACCTAGATAGAATCGAGTAACCGTCGACGGTTTTTTTTTTGGTTCGGACACCTAGAAGTGTTTTGGTGCGGAGTGGATTTCGTTTTAGTTTTATTCACTGCGCGTTTCGGCAGTTGTGCGATTATTATCAATTATCGTCATATTTGGTGTATATGGGGTTATTTTTTTTGATAATTGCTTTCTTTTTGGGGTTTTCGGTTGAACGAGTTGGCCGTGTTTGATTTTGTGCTGAAGAATTGATTGATGTGTGCTATGAGTTGCGGTTGATCCGCGTTGAACAGCACAATACAAATCACTGTTTCGGGAGTAAGTGATCGTTCGTTTGAAACCCATCCCAGTCGAGTGGAGAAGAAGCGTTGGTAAAAAGTGTGAAGAATTTAATTAGTTGAAGAAATAGAATGTGTTTGCTCGGTTTGTAGGAAGCTGTTAATGGAAGAAAATCGAATGTGCTAATGAATAGAAGTATTTTAATGTACGTATCGAGAGTGTGTAGTTCAGCCAGGGGGAGATGGCATATAAGCAAAGAAGTCACCCAGAATACGAGCGAAGCAAAGTATCAAAAGAATTCCAAGCAACTTGTGGATCCGGTTTTTCGTACCAATCAACTATCAGCTAACAACAACAACAACAACAGCAACAATAATAACAGCAAGAGTAGCAGGAACGACTCCTTCTGAGACGTGGTTGTGCTCAGCTCGTGGAGTGTATTCTGCGTGCGTTGATCACTTTGGCCCCGTCTCCCGTCCCGTGTCTCTCCGTGGAGACTCCCGAGTCAGCGAAGAGCAATGATACAACGAGGAATAAGAAGCGTACGCGATCAGTGCCAGTTGATGATGATGATGATAGTGGTATGCCCTCGATGCCGGTGACGAAGGCAGAGTCCCGAGAAGAAGAATTGAGCACATCCACGTATCCCTTCGGCTACGCGACGAAGACGACGGGCAGTGCTTGAATTCTTTGTGTTCTTCTTGCCCGTGAAATCCCTTGTCGTTTCGTTTCCTCCCGCACCAAACTTTTGGACGGGAATAAGCAACCCAGAAGAAGGTTAAGATCTACGTCCTCCTCGGGTTGATGGGAGCAGACGACTTTGAATAACGCGTTTTTTAAGGTTCCCCTTAGAGTCACAGTTGAAAAGGAAAAGTACAATTACCGACTCAAAGTACCGAGCCGTAAACCGAGAACACTATAACCTATTCTACATAAAACGGCCATAAAAACTGCGATCTAATGCGACGAACACCCGGAGCTTGCGAGAGAGGCGTGATCTTTAGAAGTTGAAGTTATTGCGCGCAATTACCGAGAGTGCTCAAGAGTTTCTCAACGGTGTTTCTGTTGTCGCAATTCTCTACGTCTGGCTACAAAGGTACTCCAATGAAGTAGAATCAGGCTAATGACGAAGTCGAATGAGTTGCCCGGTTGGTGTTGTTATTGCTCGTGCTCGTTCAAGTGGGCTACCCGCAGGATTCCAAAATATCGTACGAAAACCACGGACCTACTAAATGTATTGGCATGTATCAGGGTGGCTCAAAATGAGCCAAACCTGGAATTTCAAATTTCAATATTCACTTATATGAGTAATTGATTTTTAACAACTCTATGTTGTAATACAGGTTTGGTATCGATTGGAATGCAATGGGTAAAGTAGAACGCTATCCTTTAAAATTAACAAGTTTTTGAGTGGTTAATGAGACCTGATCATGATGTTTTTATGCATTTGTAAGGTTCTGATTAAGCCTGCTCACTCTTGGATTTACCCCTAAGGCTTACATAACTTAAATTTTGATCGTTCAAATTGAATAACTTTCATGTGAAATAATCATGTAGATCTTCATGTTTTTATTTGAAGAGCGAGAGAAATTCATCAATCATCACAGTGACACTTATTGACTAACGTATAAAAATGGCATTTTTACTCATGCATTTGTTAGGTTATTCCCATAAAAAAAATTCCCCTATACCAAACAAGTACAAATTTTCAGGGGCTACATTGGCCTCCAACAGTTTTGTATCAGGATTGCTTCAAATTCCACAATTTGACCTAATTCGGGCCACTCTAGTGTGCATTGTTGTGTATTCCACAACCGTACGCAAACCCGGTGTCGCGTCGTCGAGTAGCGTCGGGTCGGGTGTAGAATACTACGCAGACGGAATTCCTGTTTTGGCTCTGGCTGGGGCGCTGCTTTAGCCACTTTAGCTCTATAGAATAGACCCGAATGCATTAATTTTTATCGGTGATTGAAGAAACGGAACGGTTTTCTTCTTGACCTAGAACGCTACCTACTCCCCGATCCGAGTATGTAGTACAATAATGGTTGTTATTTATCACAACGGTTGCATCTAAATTAGATTCGATTCTTTGATGGAGACGGTATGTGTTTGTGGCGACGATGATTGCTGGCACAGTATTGATGAATTGAAGATGCTAGCGATAATAATTCTTTGGGAATGTGAAATAATTGCGTTCGATGAAACATGGAGTAGTAAATCATAGCTGTTTTGATGAAACCAGTATTGCGTGATGCTTGCCGATAAAGCTATTGTTTAAAAAACAGCGTGACATTATAGTATTTTTGTCGTAGTTTGTTGCAAAAACTTTTGAGAATCATTTAAAACAAACTATTTAAATAAAACTACTATACTAATCGAATCATATCTGTAGCTTCTGAAAATATGAGTCAACAAGTTAGACCTTTTTATCTCTACTTTTTCGTCAAATTCATCCTGGAAATTTCTCAAATCACTTGCGTGCGTAACTTTTTCTTCTGACTCATTCTATTTGATAAATACGAGAAGTAATAGGATGAAAGAGAAGGAAGTGCATCAAAGGCTTACTTATCATATACTTTAAAAAATAATTTACTTACCTTATCGGTAGTTCCGCACTCTACAAAGGGTCTCAAATCGTCCTCCACTTGATCGACCCACCTAGCTCGCTGCGCACCACGTCTTCTTGAACCGGTCGGATTGCTCTCGAGATCCATTTTAATCGGGTTGCTATCCGACATCCTGATGACGTGACCCAACCACCGCAGCCTCCCGATTTCCGCGTTGGGAACAATGGTTGGTTCTGTCAGCAGCTGATGCAAATCGTGATTCATTCGATAGATTGTATCATAAGCTGATTTAAAATTAATGTACAAGTGATGTGTGGGCACGTTGTATTCGCGGCATTTCTGCAACATCTGGCGGATGGCGAACATCTGGTCCGTTGCAGCGCGTTCACCCATGAATCCAGCCTGATATTGCCCCACGAATTCTCTTGCAATCGGTGATAGACGGCGGTCCAAAATTTGAGAGAGTATCTTGTAGGAAACGCTCAGTAGTGTGATCGCGCGATAGGTTTCGCAACCTAGCTTGTCGCCTTTTTTGTAGATGGTACACACGATACCTTCCATCCATTCTTCCGGTAATACTTCCTCCTCCCAAATCTTGGTATTGATTCAGTGTAGTGCTCTCACCAGTGCTTCTCCACCGTATTTTAGAAGCTCGCTTGGTAGCTGATCTGCTCCAGCGGTTCTGTTGTTTTTCAACCGGCTAACCTCCTCCTCAACCTCTTGGGGGTTAGGAGATGAAAATATTTCGTCCTGCGTACTTACCCCTAGATCTGTTACCACGCCACCTTTGGTGCTTGCAACGTCGCCGTTGAGGTGTTCATCGCAATGCTGCCGCTACCTCTCGATCACCTCACGCTAGCTCGTGAGAGGATTCCCGTGATTGTCTGGGCACATGTCGGCTTGTGGCACGAAGCCTCTGCGCGAGCAGTTCAGCTTCTCTTAGAACTTCCGTGTGACCTTAGCGCGGAGCTCTTCCATCGCATCGCGATCTCGTTCTTCCTGCTGGCGTTTCTTCCTCCGGAAGCCTAAGTTCTGTCTGTTCCGCGCCTGTCTATAACCTGCCTCATTCGCCCTCGTATGGTGTAGCAACATTCTCGCCAATGCTGCATTCTTCTCGTTTTTCAACTGTTCACATACCATCAGGTACCACATCAGCTTCAACTTTTCGGAGAAATTATGATATTTCGTTATCTTGTTGACTAAAGAGTCCATTAGATGGACAAATATATTTGCCATTGTAGTCCGACATTTATCCAAGGTTGTCATGGCTCACGTTGTGTTGGTCATTTGTTGGGCTTGTTTGGCCAAATATTTAACATCATAGAAAAAAACCTAATGGCACCTTAACGTTGATTGGACTTAATGACCTAACGACAAAGCGATGCCGCCGTCTGTTACCCGTTTTATCCTTCTGATGTTAACCTGAATATCGGGCTAGATCACTAGGATGTCTTCAAGGATCTAGTGATCCTGATACATAGAGCTTTATGTAACTATTTTCTATACCATGGAGTACAAATCTGTCCACAAGTTGTGTTTCAGAGCAAGCTGTTTGTGAATTTTCTTGGTAACATCATAGTGATGATCAAGGTAAGCCTATCCAGCTTACACTGAACCGCTAGAATAGCCAAGCACGGCTCCGTACAATATGTACCGCGTATGGGTTTTCGTCACTATTGCCTGGTTCTGGATGGCTACCATCAAACTTCATGTCTCAAAGAAGATTTACCCCACACTAGCCACGTGTGGCTCAGAACACAGTTGAAACGATGTAAAAACTTGTCCTCCTTGTGAAACACCTCATGAGATATGTCTCCTTTTCGCCTTCAACCACATTCGAAATCTTCTTCTTTTCTTTGACGCTGGCATTCATTACTTGACCTCGGTGCAGACTAATTAGTCAACATTTGTCAAATCCGAACTTCATCTGGATGTAGCTGCTGGAACTTTGTCACAAACTGCCATCACAGTTGACATAGCCTTTGTACTGATTCCGCAAGTAACTTCAGGCAGTCCTTCTTTAAGGTGTGGACAACTCTTGTACTCCGTCTCCCACTTTACAGTTCGTAGTCATAGTTGTATTGGTTGAGTACTCTACTGAAGTGGAATCAAGGTTAATCCATAGCACAAGAGAGGTATCGCCTTAGGGTATCCCCCTACTGATACTAGGAGCTCAGGACCATAACACATCGGTAATCTGTACGGACTTACTTCACATCCCGATTGCGTACTGCATTAGCCCAATTACGTTCACGTCTACCTTGTACAACTGCAGTGCCTTCTTGATAAGATACGACTGCAATACTGAATCGAAGCCCACCTTGTTGTCGATGTACGCTATGCTCAGGTTTCTCTGATTAACGGTTGCTCTACTCTACCTTACAATGACTGCATCTACGATACCCGATCTCTACAGCCTTAAGTGTTTCTGCGGCTCCCTTTTTGTTCCTCGGTCATCACGTTGTTGGCAACGCAGTGACCTAATATCCCCTTGCTATGCTTGCTTTTGCCGGCGACAGCACTTTGTAAAAACTCGAAAGGCATGTTATTGATCTCTGCTTTTCTGAATCAGATATATTGAGTTCTGCACAGAAAAAAATATTCATGTAAAATTCAGCAAGAAATCATGCACATAAAGGGAATGCTAGAGTTAGCGTATATTTACATGAGATATCATGTAAAATTACGTTACAATCGTGTAAATATCCGCTAATAGTCATGTAACCGATTAAAGTCCATGATGGTTTACGCGATGTTTGGCGGAAATTTACACGATGGTAATGTAATTTTACATTATATCTCATGTAAAAGTGCACTAACTCTAGCATTCCCTTTATGTGCATGATTTCTCGCTGAATTTTAATTACATTTTTTTTCTGTGTGGTATGTACCGTAATCCGGGGTCAAATTGATCACTTTAAAACAACTTTTGCGGATAACATTAGTGGCAATTCAAATATTGTCAAAATAATTTCTGTTAAATCAGTACTCAGTGGATCTCCATGGAACCATGTGAAAGAATTTTGTTTAACAAATTCAAACTTTAAGTAAAATAACTCCAAAAGTCTAAAAATTGGAAATGCCCCTTTGGGGCGAAATTGATCAACATACAATTAAGCATCGGTTAGAAAGCAAAACTACATTCTCCGCTTAATTTTGCTCTTCTAAAACTGAATAACGCGTTCAAACTCTTACAACTATTCATACTTAAAATGCAAAATTAAATTTAGAAATTTCCTTCTAAACGCCTAAAGATAGGCAATTTCAATTGAAAAAAAAGTGATTTCTATCACAATAAATGACTATTTCGTCATAAAATGAACTTTGTTTTTACTAATTCATGTTCAGAATAGCTACATAACTTCCCTACCAAGGCTCCACAAAAATGTTACAACAGAGAATTCACGCGAAGTCCTATTGGCAATCGATTGTTTATTGGCAATGATTTCAGCTAAGTAAGATTGCTAAGTGCAAAATCCTAAAAAATAAGGCAAAACTAACTTTTATCTAAAAAGTTAAGAGGCTACACTCATCTCTAGACATCTATGAACAAGATGACGTAAAAAGTTTAAGATCATTACGACGCTTAAGTGTTCCTAGTATGGAATTACAATGTAGTATCTCAATGATCAATTTCACCCCGATGATCAATTTGACCCCGGTTTACGGTACCTGCATGGGGTCTTCTAGCATCAGGTTGAATCATCCCACCATCTGCTCGTAGATTGTCGTGAGTTTTTAATACTTGGAATTGTGCACTGGACTGAGCTCCATTTCCAAACCAATTTCTGTTATATCGGACGGCGTCCTACACGGGCTTCCACGACTGTGAGCAAGGTCATGCTCCCAACAACATTACACTAGGGGAATTCACTTAACAGCGTAAACTGATTAAACTGATTAAACGTCGCGATCACCAAGGCAATCTTTGATTATTTCATTCGCAAAATCATGAAACATTTCAAATAAGCAGAAAATCATGGCTTACGCAGCAATTTAACCTGTTTAGTGAGTACCCCTACTATAACTCTTCTACCCTAGCACACATTTAATCCTCCCTGTGATGGACAGGGTTCTTCCATAGATTGAGCCTGGACTTTCGTGGTTCCGTTAATCTCCGGAAGGCCTCCTCCAAAATCAGACTCTTCGTTTCGTATCCAATTGTAGTAGTCCCTCTCGTTCGTTCTGAACATCTGGCTTTGTGCCTTTCCCTTTAAGCGATTTTAACAGCATCACAGCATCAGCAAACGTTTCGCTAGAGCACTTGACCACTGTACGCTATACGCTGTACGAAACATGTTGATCAATACCTCTGCGTTTGTTGTGTTAACCTATCTTTTTGAGTGCAGTGTGACATTCTGGTTTGCTTGGATTGGACAGTTCGCTGAGTCTAATCAAACTACATAGTACACTGCAGATCACTTTCAAGTATCGTGGCAAAAAAGGGCGCTGTCTCTGTCTGGCTAACAAAAGCAGCTTGATTCATTAAGTAGCTTGCGAATACCCAACCCATGTAGAGCACTATCTTGTCTTGTAGTTGCGTTTACGCTCTTGGCAAAATACTATAAAAGAATTCTGGAAAGTTCTCCATCCTCATCCTTAGGAACTCCAGGATGAAAATAGTGTTTTTTTTTTGTTTAAACCCTAATCAAAGTATATTGTTATTATTATTACTCTTTAGACTGGACTGATCCATAACGATCAATCTTCTACGATCTTTGTGTCTTGGTCTTGAGTCTGACGAATTGAGTCTCTCTATCCAGGGCAGTCTAGGCTGTGCGAAACGAAGTAAACGCCGTTGTAATTTCGCGATATGCTTACTCCCTTGGTGTCGCTCGGGCTGCTGATCGCAGAACAGTATCCCAATGTTGATCATCGAGAATTTGTGATGCGCATAGAATATGCTGCGAGTATGAAAGTTTTGGATGAAAGTAACGTAGGGATGCTGTAGTTGTCCAAAAGCCTCGTGTCCTCTCTGGGGAGATATTCTCTGCACAAAGAAATAACTAGCGTTCTTCTAACTGGATAGCTAACCCAACTTGTTCAGCAGAATTCTATTTTCGATAGGCTTCGCTTTGCTAGCAAGAAGTATCGTAACGAAAGGACTCGTAGACAGTGATGGAAAACAGTGAGGAATGCAACTGAGCAGACACAAACGCAAAGCTATCTTACTCGTGAACAACAGAAGCCTGAAAATATTCGCACTTCCTTCACTCGCGAGCTAACGAAGCTGGTCGCACTCGTGATTGATTCGCGAAGCAGCTCTGAACATTTTTCGATTTTGTGAAAAAAACAAATTTACACGGCCGACAGCTCTACTTTTCAGGAACAATGAAACACAAAACACTACTATCTGATGGATAATTACTTGTTTTGCTATTAAAATCGCACTAAAATACAATTCCCGCATCTCCACTTGTTCTTCGCGAATAAAAGTTCATGAGTGTTTTTGTTTTTATTTTGCTTCATACTCATGAAGCAAGCGGGTGCGAATAAACTCACACAAGGCTTACTCTCGGCACCGTGAGTAGACCGTTTGTTGGTTTTTCACTCGCGAGTTGATTCACGATGAGAGTGTTTCCATCTCTGCTCGTAGCCATTTTCATAAGCATTTGTTGAAACGGCTAGACAATCCAGCCACGCCTCAACAATAGCCATGATGTCGTAGCTGTTGCCCATAACTGGAATGATGTTCTACTTTGGTTGACGAGAATCTATAGTACTGGAAGTTAGGAGAGGGATTTATTCGATAAGCGAGCATACTTGCCGACATGTGAAGGTCGGGACACTCTATTTCTTCTTCAAAACACAGGACCAGGACCAGGCTGCTGGTTGCTGACAGAAGTAGCTCAACTATATTGGGAGGATCAAGGACTTCCTCAACACTGACGGCAAATGTGTGTCTAGGTGAGGTCTAGTAGAGGCTTCATGTTGTAGTCGAGAACTGCATGATGTCACTTCAGTCACTTCACTCAAAATTCTTGTGGGATTTTAAAGACATCAACATAAACTGTAGCTTTTACATTACAATTTTTCGAATTCAAGCTCTAAAATTATTTTTAGGTAGCAAAGGCTCCATTATTGGTGGGCCGTGCGGTTAGGGGCGTCAGTCGTCTGATCCTTTCGTTAGCCTCGGAGTGTGGGTTCGATTGCCGCTCTAATCGGTGAAAACTTTTCGTCAAACGTAAAATTCTCCAGTGGACCAGTGGGCGTTTCGTGTGTTGTCCGTTGTCTAATGTTAGTGAACGTTCAGTCTGTGCAACTTCTGGTTGAAGACGGTGTAGTGTCTTTTTATATTTATGTTGCAAAACCTACACACGTCTCTGATAATCATAATTTACTCGAGTTCCATTGGAGATGCGATCTTCATTGTTCGAAAATAAACTCAATGCATTCGTTAGGAGGAAGCATACTTCACCTTCCTCCCGTACACGCAGCCATGTCATTTTTCGAAGTATCACTTCAGTAGCTGAATGATATCACATGTTTGCAATCTAAGCTTGTTTGCCAACTTGCATACGTTCCCCGTTCGTGTGTAAAATTGTCGGTAGATACATACGTACCTACAGTTCAAGCAGGGTACTTAGTGACGTGCATAACTGTGATTGAAGTTCAGCGGCGGTGACAACTCAAACAGAACCGTTGTTGCCGTTGTTCCGAAATCACACGACACTTCAGGGGTTAGAGTGAAGAACTTCTTTGAAAAACATCCATTGTGAAAGGGCGACATGTGCTGCACTTATCACATCTTGCCCCGAGGAGACACATTTTACCGACACCTTTCCATCGTGTCGCATGTTAGTAAAGGCCACCTCACACGAACGTTATTGATGGTGCTAATCACGGCAGTAGTGGTGGCAGAGGCCTATTGGTCGAGCTGCAGGAAAGGAAAAAAAATGAATGTCTTTCTCGAGCGTTTCTTGTGTAATGCAGTTGGCGCCAATTTCATTCACCATCATGCCATAACCAAAGGCCGGTGACGGCGACTGCCGGCGGCCAGTGCGTTAGCTGACTGGGCATCGAAAAGCAAGTTTCCATTATCACTTTTTATTGCATTCCAAATTCTCTTCTGCTGGCATTCAGAGGGGGAAATCGGTATGAAGTGCACTACTTGGATAACGTTCAACAGTAGATTTCGTTCCAGTAGGGGCATTTCGCCAAAAAGAAGAAAAACAATAAAAAGAATGAAACACAATCTTCCGTAACGATTTGAAAAACTATATCTGACTTATTGACGTTTTTCACAACAATGAGTAAAGCGTGCATTTTACCCCGCCCTCCTCAAGCTGCACCATAGTAGTACAGGCTGCATTGGTATCTTTCTTCCATTACCATCCAAGCCTATGTCATTCAAATGCGGTGGGCGCCTGTTCCCACCGTTCCGTACCGTCATCATCGTTAAGAAGGGCCAAGTACCTACCCAAAAACACATCCGGGGAGCGGTTTGTTTACATTCCGATTGTGAGAAAATCCTCCTGAATGAAAGTGCGAAAAAAGTATGTTTTAATTGGATGTAGTAAAACTTGGGACCGACGACGACGAGTTGTTTTTGGCGTTCGCTTCATTCGTTCGTTACTCATCTTTGTCTCCGGTTTTTCTCGCCTCTATGACCAACCAATATCAGTGGTACCGGATCTTTTTCGAAAATCACGGATCACGACGACCGGTGGAGCTATGAGTCAGCGTGGCCATAGTGGTGAGCCTATGCGAGCAGTGCCTTCCCGATCCGATGGATCGCATTCCTAGGGGTACCACGTCATCCCATGCTTTTCAGGCCCGGTTGATGATGTTGAGATTGGTCATGATTCTTGGTAACGTGCGGGACAGTTCGCGTTCCATCTCGTGATTCGTTAATTTGAACGTGTCTGTGATTACGTGCTCATATTATCTTTAACAATAAATTTCTCGTTGAGTGAGGGAGCTCGTGGTTCGATGTGAGTGAAATATCGATTTATATTGATTTGGAAATCCCAAAATACAAGGACAAATGGAAGTTTCATATGTGAATTCAGCAACGCCGTTTGTATTGTTTACATCAGCTGCTAACACTTGCCGCAAAGCTTGATGATCTAAAGGGATACCTTCATGGCTTCAGTTTCGTCACCTCGCTGAGTGTGTCCCATCAAAGACCAGCTCTGAAAGGCGCCTGGGGTCCAATGGACCCCAGGTATCCCTTTTAGGGTTAAGGAAGTGTTGTCGCTTGGCGTTACACATCTCTCCACATTCTGATCACCTAATGCAAATGTTTGATGTTGTTCTTTTTCTATGTTTTATAAAACTTTTTGAGCCTAAAGTTGGCCTGAATACCTTCCCTGTCAAACTAATCTATACTAAGCCGACCAAAACCCCTATAACACAGAAAAAAAAACTGCAGAGAACACCCAAAGATAGTGTACCTTAAGAATAAAAAAATAAATCATTACATTACAGAGTAGGTTACGTGATAACAAGGATACGAAGATCATGAAAAAATCGACCTCAAAGTGAATCAACTAAACTGGTTAAACTAATGAAACGGGAATTCTCAATCCACATTATTCTTTTGATACTGCTTTCGCTCGTATTGGGTTAATTCAATCAAACGCATCAGTGGTTACTAAATACGTCATCAGTTGTGATTTGCTTCGCAGAATTTCAACCAGCTGCTCAATGTGTTCCACCATGGAAGTGAAATAATCCATTATCTCCTGAAGAATGTGAAGAAAAGTTATTTTTTGTGACTCGTTATCAGTGCTCAATACAAAATGCTGCAAGCAGCAGAAACCTCATTCGGTTCGACCGAATCCTCCCGGAGGCGTTCGACATTCTACGTCCCGTTAACCGGGGATAGCTCCTGCCACGAAGCCGCCTCGGACGATCCTCCGGCATCGTCTACGCCCGGTGCCAAACCAGACGAGTACACCAAACGTTCCCTGGAGCGTATCTACAATCCCGATCTCAGTGCCTGCAGTTTCGATTGGAGCCTAGACGACTCCCTGAACTCCACCAACTCCAACCTGCTCGTCAGCAGCGAGCGCGAGAACAAACTCAAACGATACGGCATTGTTCTAAATGCCAGTGTAAATATCGACGACGACGAGACCACGTGCCATCAGAAGCAAAGCAACACCTCAACGCCGATTCGCCTTATGAAGTCGCGCAGTCGCAACAACATCCTCAACCTCCCGGAGAAACCTTCGCTGGTGCCGTCGCCTTCGAAGGAAAAGTCCAAAACCTTGCCTCAGAATCTATCGCCGGCGAACACGTTCCCACCGAAAAGTTCCTTTCTACTCAAGTCGACGCCGAAGATTTCGCTCAATTACTCATCGGAGGCTGGCGGTGGAGGCGCCAACACTTCCACTCACTCCGTGGATGCTTCCTCTTCGTCTCACTCCGTCCTCAGCCCGAAAAAGTCGCTCAGTTTCATCAGGCGGACACATTCCACCAAGCTGTCGAGAAGCAACTCGTTCCTCAAAAGCCTCACCTCAAAATGCGTCGACCAGAACGACAATCTGAACCTCCTGAAGATAGAGGTCAAGGAGCTGGACTTTGCGCGGCTGGAGAAATTCATCCGGGCCGGCGAAAAGGCCGACGAAATGGTGCGGGACATGTTCCTGCGCTGCAAAGACGACAAGGAGGAGGAAAGCGCCGTTCATTCCGGTAAGTACCCAAAATGCCTACAGTTACAGTCATTCAACCTTGACTTTTATTCAGACGGATTATGTGTATCGGGCATAAGCCGGCTTTCGTCGAGTTCGGTGACTCAGTTGATTGCGCTTTCACACGCAACCTCCCTGATCGATGACGTCACCTGACGCGACGGACGGACGGTGCTCCTTTTCTTTCATTTTTCGCACCAGTCAGCCACCACCCAACCTATCACAGACAGGTGGCAAACGTGTGTCAATGAACCGGAGCATATAGAGTGCCCTGACCAATGTCGGCTTTCATCGAACTGGAATCATAAGTTTTATTGGTTTTCCAGCCGCGGCGGAGACATGAATAAAGGTGTTCCTCCGGTTTCGATGGAAAACACCTCCTGTGGTGGGCAGCCTAAATGAGGCAGCCAGAGCGCGCTTATCCATCCATGGCCCGGTCGTGTTTACACCCGTTCGTTGGTACCGGTGAACTTACTCATGCTCTCCGACTCTCTGCTCTGTCGAGTGGAAAATTGCTGCTGTTGTTTTGTTTCAAGCCCCTTGAGGAGGGAAGAGGTGGATCTCTGTGTTTGAGAGGCCGTAATCAAAGTCACGCCATGCCGGCTGGACACCACCGCCGCGCTGTCAGTCGATGATGGCATTTAGGAAGTGCTTCCCAATTGACGGAACAAGCTTTGCTTGTTTCATGTTTGGAGTGATTATCTCTTTGAGTATTTTTCCACGTGTGATTTTCACGCTCATCTAAAGGTTATCCTTTTTGTATCCACTACTAGGGCGATCCTCCAATTGTTGAATATTTATTTGGCTGTTCTAGACGATCACTGCATATTTTTCTACACTATGAAATTATGTACAAAAAAATTAAAAGAAACAAATAAAATCAGTACTATATTAAAAGAAACAATAATGAAAATCGTAACAGGAAACGAATTGCTGTTAGAATAATTGAAAATTGTACCCTAACATTTGGGATTTCGAGCAGATCACACAAATGTCTCAACTAATTTCATAAACTAAGCGTATGGTAAAAGTCTACTTCGTCATTTCATTCCGATTTTCTGAATTCCTTCTGATTTTTCCACGAAATTTTCTACTCAGATTCCTGCTAGAGTTCTATCTAAGATTCATTCACGAGCTCCTTCTGGAACTCCTCCTGCATTGCCTCCAAAGATTGATCTATTAGTTCTTTCCAAGATTTCTTCAGACGTTCCTTCGAGGGATCCCCAGGAGTCCCTGCTGAAATTACTCCAGCAGTTTCTTCTGATGTTCCTCAAGGAATTCAATCTGGGAATCCACAAAAAGTTTAAGACTACACACTCAATCCTGAATTACCTGTTCAGCACTTTTTTGACGAAAATAGAACAGCAGAACAATTTCGGTAGCTTTGGTAATCGATTTTACTGAGGCTCAGTACACCAACTGTCAAAACCGGGTACAAAAGGTAAACAATAAACAAAAATTTACCGAACACGGTATTCTAAATTAAGTGTGTACACAACAAATAATTTTGTAACTTCCAGGCGCGTAATTTCTGGCGATGTAACCATTTTCGAACGTAATCTATCTCGGATACATCGGTTTCCAACAATTACAACACTCTCCATGTACACTCTGGTTGGCACCGGAAAGTGTCAACAAACCCGTTCCAGCGGAAACTAGAAGCAGTATTATATTTATCATCTAACATATTACTTGACGAAATAGCCGAGAGGTAATAGATATGCCTCACAATCAACGCACCAGTGTACGAATCCATGCCAATATTTTACTTATATATAATTCATCTGCCGTTCCGGTTCTAGTGATTGCTAGACCCACTTTCAAGCTACGGCGGCTGATTTGCTGTGTGGAAAGGATGCAATTTGTACATTACTTTTACGACGCGACTGATGTGCAGCGAAAATGATGTGATATCATAAGATTTTTTTGCTGTGTACCTCCAGCAGTTCCTTCTGGTAAAGTTTCAAAAGTTTCTTCTGTGATTTTTCAAGGAGCTCTTAGAGTCTTGGAGTCTTGGATTCCTCCAAAAGCTCCTTCGAGGATTCCCTCAGAGTTCTTTAACGAATACCTCCTAAAGTTGCTTCTGGGATTCCTCCAAAATTGTCCAATATTGACCAGAAGTTATCCAACAGTTCCTTCAAATATTAATCTTTCTGGGAATTTCAATCGTGATTTCCTCCGGAATTCACACCTTCATTTTTGGATTTCTTCAAGAGTCTTCTGAGATTTTTCAAGGAGTTTCTTCTGAGATTCCTCTTTTGAAAATTCCGAGATTTTTCCAGGAATTCCTTCCGGCATTCTTCCAGGATTTTTTCTCTGGATTCCTCAATGAGTTCCTTCTGTAATTCCTCAAGGAGTTCCTTCGGGGATTTATCAAGAAGTACCTTCTGAGATGTCTCTAAGAGTTCTGAGATTTCACCAAAAATTTCTTGTGGTGTTTTTCATTAGCTCTTATCGGGATTACTCCAGGGACTTCTTCTAGAATTCTTTCGTAAATTTATCCCATACTTTCTTCTGGAATTCCTTTAGGATTTACTCCGGAGATTACACCAATAGATTGAAACCACGACGTTGAAAGACTATTTCTATGCCAAAAAAGCGTTTCCAGAAAAAGTTCTCGAACAAAAGTAATAGCAAATTGGCATTTTTTTCGAAATTAATAAAAAAAAACTTCGTCGAAAATCCATGGGACTGTAGAGCAACCATGGGAAGTAGAGGGTTAAGACACTCCTTGAAGGCTTTAGGCTTTTAAAGAAATCATAAAAGGAAGGAGTGAATTCCGGAAGGAACTTCTGGAGAAACACCGGAAGAAACCACAGTTGAAATTCCCAGAAAGAGGAATCTTTGTAGGAACTCTTGGATAAATCCCATAAGCAACTTCTAGTCAATCTTGGAAAATCTTGTAGGAATCCCAGAACGAACTCAAGAAGGTATTCGTAAAGGAAGTCTTGCACGGATTCGTTCAGAAAGTTCTGCAGGGATTCTTTTATAGAATCATCCAAGGGCTGCTTTAGAAATTCCTCCAGAGGTGCATGAGTTACCTAAAAAATGGCAATCAACCACGGATTATTTCAAAAATATTTCAAGCAAATCAAAAAAATCAAAAGTTTAGAATTCCTTCAGAAATTTTGCAAAGGATTTCTTTAGAACATCTTACATAGTTTCCTTTATTTTTCCGGGGTTCACAAAAAAGTTCCGCTTAAGTTTCCTTTAGAAATTCTTCCAGGTATTCCTTCAAAAATCTCTTCAGAGATTCTTTTGGATCATCTTCTATGGATTCCTTCCAAAATTGCACTATGGATATATTCAGAAATTACTCCAAGAATTCATTCATTAAAAATTCAAAGGATCCTTTAAAAAATTTTAAGAAATTTCTCCATGGCTTACTTCAGATATGCCTTTGAGAATTTCTTCAGAAATTTCTCCAAGAATTCGTTTAGGAAGTTTTCCATGGATTCCTTCTGAAACATCGCCTGGGATTACTACAAAAAATCTTATAGAGTGTCCTTTAGAAAATCCTTCTGAAGGAATCAGATGTTTGTCCAGGGATTTTTTCACCGTTTGCCCCAAGGGATCCAGAAGTTTTGAATGTTTTTATTATTGAGATTTCCAGCCCTAAGCTGGTTCATCTCCGCATTCAGAAGTTCTTTTAAAGATTGGATCAGAAATTCTTTCAGCTAGCGTTACAGGAACTCGTACAGGTATTTCATCACGAACTCCTCCCAAGATTTCCTCGGGGATTTCTCCAAGGATTGCATTGGAAATATCCGCAGGAATGTCTCCAGAAATTACTTCAGGGGTTCATCCAGAAAACCAAGTAGCAATTCCCACATAGATTCTTGCATTATTGACTTCAGGGATTCTAGTGGGAATTGCTCCAGGAATTCCTGCAGAAATTCATTTAGAGATTTTTTCAGGTGTGCCAGTAGTATTCCTCTGAATATTTCCTCAGAAATTCCTCCAGCGTTTCCTCCAAGGTTACCTTCAGGATTTTTTCCACGGACTCAGAAATTTCTCCAGAAATATTAACTAGAAACTTTTACAGCCATTCAGTTAGGATTTTCTCATGAGATTTTTCGGATTTATCCAGGAATATTAAAAAAATGCTCCAAGTACTCTGTTGAAGGATTTCTTCAGTTTCTCAAAAAAATCTTTTTGGAGTTCCGCCAAGCGTTTTCCAAAAAGTTTTCCCTGGTATTTCTTCAGATATTCCTGCTGAGATTCCTTCAAAAATACATTCAGAAATTTTTAAAGGAATCAGACTAGAGATCTTTTAAAAAATTACTAAATGGAATCTCCTAGTAATTCCTCCGTGGATTCCTTCTGAAATTTCTTCAGGGATTTCTTTGGAAATATCTCCGGGACTCTTTCAGTTTTTTGAGGATTTCTATAGGAATTTCAGCAAAAGTTGTTCCTTGGATTATTTCTTCGTAAAATTCTCCTAGGAATACCTTTAAAAAACCTGCGGGAATTCCTCCAAGAGTTTCTTTAGCAAATCCTTGAAAAATTCCTTCAGGGATTCTTAAAGAAATTCCTACAAAGGCTCTTTATGAAATTGTTCCAGCGATTCCATCATAAATATCTGTTGTGAATCCAGAAATTTCACAATTAGCAAAACTCTTCAAAATTGGACAAAATTCAACTTTTTTTCAGCTCAATGCACTAGTTTTCTCGCGAATATGCCTAAATTAGATGAACTGCGCTTCGAACCCCGCACCCCACCCCATTTCCGTCAAAAATTGGCGCATTTGAAACCTACAATTGTAGAGCAATTTCTGAACAAGCGCCAAAGAATAAAGCTCTGGAAAAACTCTTTAAATGTCTAAAAGAATTCACAAAGAGAGGTCTGAATAAATCCTAAAATAAATTTATGAAGCAATCCTTGCACCTGGAACAACTTATGGAGAAATCCCTGGAAAAACTCATAGAAGAACTTCTAGAAGAATAATTCGTGGAGGATTTTTGGAAGAAATTCCTGAGGGAATCTCTGTAGTAATTCTTGATGGTATCCCAGAAGAATATATGGAGGAATAATTCCAACAGGAACTACTGAAAGAAGTCCTCTACAAAAATCTGAAGGCATTCATTGAGAAACTCCTGCAAGAATCTCTGAAAGAATCTGGGAAGGAACTCCTGCAGAAATCTCTGGAGGAATTCCTGCTAGAATTTCTAGGTGTAATCCTGCAAGAAACTGTAAAGAAATGTCTGCCAGAACGGCATTTTTAATGAATCTCTGCAGGAATACCTGGAGAAATTCCTTGAGAAACCCCTTGAGGAATTCCAACAAGAATTAATTCGGAAATTTCTAGGAGAATTCTTGGAGAGATTCCAAGAAAAATTGCTGGAGGAAATTTTATTAGAATTCCTGAAAGAATTCCTTAAGAAATTTCTGAAAGAATACAGGGGATAGACAAAATGATCGGGACAGGTAAAATTATCACTTTTCAAAAAATGTTCAACTAGCTGTAACTTTTCGAAAAGTGCATCAAATATTCTCAATTTTTTACTGTAAGTTTATCAACTAGTATCATATCATATCAATGGTCCAAATTTGAGAAAGATCGGGCTATTTTCCACGAAGTTATAAAGATTCTTGGAATAGCTAAAATTATCCGATAGCCAACTTTGTAACAGCTCAAAGTATCTTCGGAATCAATAAACCGAATGCAATGAAATTTTGACCATTTATGACTTATATAATGATCTATGAAAAACCGTTGACTTAACTTAAAATTCTTAACACGGAAGAAAATTATAACGATTAAATTATTTTTCTAATTAAACACTAAATTATCAAAAACTTCAACATCGTTTCAAAATTCAAGATGCAAATTATAGTTCATTTAATTTCCCTCTAATTGACTCATATATAAATGTGTTTTGTAGGAAAGTAACAACATAGCCGCAAACAAATTGAAAAAGTAATGGAATACATGTTAAAAATAGACTAATTTGCTAAAAAAACGTGAGAAAAATATAATCGCTATAACTTTTGCTCTTGTCAAAAATTTCAAGTTGTGTCAAATGTTTTTCAGAGTTATATAATTCATAAGTGATCAAAATTTCATTGCAATCGGTTCATTCAATCCGGTGATATAAAAGCTCAAAGTTGGCTAACGGAAAGTTTTACCTTTTTCAAGAATCTTTATTACTTCGTGGAAAATGGCCCGAACTTTCCCAAATGGACCACTGATACACAACTAGTTGATGATCTTAAAGTAAAAATTTGAGATTATTCGATACACTTTTCGAAAAGTTACAGCTTTGAACATTTTTTGAAAAGTGAAAATTTTACCTGTCCCGATCATTTTGTCTATCCCCTGTACATGTACTTATTGCAGCAGCAATATTTGTAAGAATTTCTTAAAAATCTTTTTAGAATTCTTGGATAAATACCTGGAGAAATTCCTGAAAAAATCCGTGGACTACTCGACTACTCCAAAAAAATAATCTTTAGAGAAATTTCTTGAGGAACTCCCCTGGAAAAATCACCACCCTGGAGGAAACACCAGGAAAATTCGTGGAGGAATTCCTGAAGGGATTAATCGACAAATATACAATGCAATAAATGGACTATACACATTTTCAAAAATGTTCTTTAATGGTCATCAGCTAGTTTGAAGTCATTTAAGTGCTTCATGGGTACGATGTGGTTTTCTGATAAATCGCACTTATCTCGTCGTTTAGGATGAGCAACTGTAGCGGTGATAGTATACATCCTTGCCTTGCACGAAAATGCCCCGTGCTGTGCTTGAATGAGGCCGATGATTTTCTCAGGGAACTAGGGAATAGCTAACACTAGTTTACAAAATAAAACGAAAGTCGTGAACTTCAGTCAACGACCAAAATTTTTGAAGCATAAATTAGCGCTGATTTCGAAACCGTGCTTCAAAAAAATTTAAAGTAGAACAGTTTTTGAGTTTTAGCTCAATTTCGAGTTTTACAACTTTTTAAAATATGGAATTTACTAAAATTCAAATATATTGCGTTTTGTTCAACCAATTTTAAATCTTTTTCCATAAATTAAAAGCTGAATATAATACGATTCGATCATCTGAACGCAGGTTTTGTGTTCTATTGATGAAATTCAAGATATTGACGAGTTTTGGGGACGATCTCCTTAAATTTTAGCAATTTTTCCAAAAATATATGAAGAAATGTTTTTTTTTAATAAGAAAGAAACAATTTAAAAATTCTTTCTCAACGTTTATTTGACATATCATATGTAGGCGAGTTACAGTAAAAAATTCAGCTCAATCGGAGCATTGATTACGGAGAATGAGATGTGAGAAGTGGACGACTTTGCTTAAAAATAGAACAAAAATCGATTACACATCATCAACCTTGTATGGAAAGTCGAAAAAATTTCCGCTCTACTGTAATTTTTTTCCTTCGCGTTTTCGAACTCAGGGCATGATTCTACACCAAAAACGATCATCAGCTTACCGAGTTCAAAAATGCTGTAAACTAGTGTAATCAATGACTCCAAAGTAACAGAAGTAGCTGAATAAATGTTTCTTTAGCTAAAATTTGCTTAAAAGCCGTTTGTTCAACTCTTGTTCAGCAAAAATGTATGCTTTGATTTGTTTCCAGATCATGATACAGTATCGTCCGGTACGGAATCCTGCTTGCTGCCGTCGGAGAGTTGCGCCAGTTACCGCATGCAGTCAGATCACTCTTTTTGGGTACCTTTACTAAGGCGTCTTGCATTCAGTCGAACGGAAATGTCGTGATTTCCCATATATTGCAGAATAAGGAATGTAACAGTTGTGCAGACATTACGGGGTCATCTTTGAGCATCTCATCTGATACGCGATCGGCCCCGGGTCTCCTTCAAATTTTCATCCATTGGTCATCCTCAGTAATGAACCGCACATAGAGAACCACTGCCCTGCTGCATCATATTTCGATTAAAACCGAAAAGTATAACCTGGACAAGAAAAACGATGTCACTACTGCAGCAGAGCCGTCTGCAGCACTCCCTCCCATTCCCGCGCGCGGTTCAGTGAATTTATCATTCCATTCAGAGCCAATTTGACACGTTTCGAGTTTCGACCGGCACAGTTCGTGTCGCGTACGCTTTCGTAGATTCGATTCAACGGAAATAGACGCGGCGCAGGTGTAAATAAAACAATGCCCCCGCCCTTCCATTGCATTGTTGGCCGCCAACCTGCAGCTCCACTGCTAGTGTTGTGTACCTGTGTGATTCTGTTTACCAGCTTTGGCTTGGGCACTCAATCAGATAAGCGTTCCATTTTCTTCGCGCAATCTCGAGAATTTCCAGTGTGCTTTTTATCAATGAAATTGTGCTTGCCGTTGCGTTGGAGAGGTTGGGATGGGCACTTGAACACTCGTACGGGAAAGACGTGGCGGCGTGTCGGTGTCGATAAGAGGAGGCTAGATGCTACTGAGTCATGCTGATAATAAAAAAAAATCACCTTCAGAGTTAGTACGAAGTGGGCAATCATATCGCATCAGTTTCGCAAGAATCCACCCGGGAGGCATCATTCTCGGATTAGCTCGTACTCACTTCGGGCGAAACAAAAATGCCAAATCACTCAATTTCATGAGCCGCAGTCTGGTTGCGCAGTTACTTTGAGCCTCTAATTAGATGGATATTGTTTTATACATAGGATTGGTATGGCTATCATGTTAAAAAAAGTTTCTCCAAAAGCATGTGTAATTGTTTTGTGCATAATATCATTGCTTTTAATCACCGATAAAGGTTACTTCAAAGAGATACTTTTTCCCTCGAGGTGTTACATAATAAAACCGTGATCTACATTTCCAGTTTTATAATCTGGATCAATTTCTGCCTCAACTAAGTCCGTCATTTTTTTTTTACAAATTCACTTGAATTTATATATGTAGATACCTTTAGTGTGTAGCCGAGTACAAAGACTCATTAATTAGTTTGCAATTGGCTGAGTTTTTGTATATCAGATGACTACAGAAAGATCAAACCTACCAAAATGTAATTCATTCAATCAGAAATTACCTTCCAAAATACAATCTTTCCGAAATCAGACTTGCTCCATGTAATCTTCCCTACCACCGACCAGAACGGCTTCTTCAATCATACAGGTTGAACCGGATGCTGAGTCCAAGTTCCGGTCCAGTCGTTTTCTTGTTGTTTATTCGCCCTATTCTTTTGATCAAAAATACTCACAAAGTGAAAAAAAAACTACGACAAAGCGGAAGTGATCTACCCGCACCCACACCTTTCATTCCACCTAATAAGGCGGAAGATCTTTGCGTGAGGTGGCATTTACCGATCGTCGTCGCCGTCGTCAGTTGGACGATCTTTCAAGAAGAGAAACGAACAAAAGCACTGCGCTCACTGCGCTGGCTGAAGAATTTCTTTCCTGTCATTTACGCTTCCGATGCGGTAACACTGACTGTTCTTCAGTGCTCATAGTTCGTTGCTTTTTTGAATTATGGGATGACTATTGTGTGGCGGAGACGACGATGACGTGTGGTTATTGAAGCATGAAATTAAGATTTCTGGTGTCCCAGCATGAGTTGAACTGTTGAACAGTTGAGTTAAAGTACACCATACAAGAAAAGTTCGCTAAGGGGCATGTTACACGATTAGCAATCAACAAAGAAAGCTCTTAGCTCTAGCAACTGTGAAAGTGACCGAAAACAGGGTTTATGAATATGAATGTAATTGTAGACCACTTTTACGACATGACTGATCTGAAGCTGTGATTATGTTATATAACAAGATTTTTGCTGTTTAACCTTGTACTTTTTGTCCGGATTAATACATGAGATTCAATCCAATTCACTTTTTTACTGTCTATCTTATTGTGAACTATCAAAAGAAAACATAATCAAACGAAACATATGTATGTACAAAAATGCTGCGAAAACGAGCGAAGACTTAAACTTTAATTCGCGATTCCATTTCACAGCTATCTTACAGGTTAAACACCATCGGACGATGGCGTGAGAAAAAGCGTTTCGCTTTAATTACGGTCAGTGTCGTGGAACGAGTATGACACCATCACATCACACACAATGTATTACTGATGATGTGTGGCATGGCATGCAGCTATAGTCATTGGTTCCCCAATCATCATCCATTTGTCATGGAACTTGTCTGGGAGGGTCTCTTAGCATGAGCAGCTGCCTGTATAGTGGGATTTTAAACCATCATCATTATCGGTGTACCTTTCTGCGTACGCAATGTCGATGTACGGATAATGGACCAAGTTATCGAAGATGATTTCTTATGATGTTCCCACCGCAGATTTGTTTGGCTTTATTGTTACTCGTGAAATCACTCATATGCGTGTGACATAATAGAAAAAAAGAATTCCATTAATCACCTAAATTGGTTTCTAAATAATGATATTTTCTGTCTAAGGTTCATGTTTCCTTGACCTGATACATGGTTTGTAAAACTAATAGGCTAACGTACCCAATAAACAACAAATTACAAATTACAAACTATTCTTCAGGCATCAGCTGTAAAGGTGTCGATGGTGACTGTTCGATTCCCGGTCGGACCAGGAACTTTTCGTAAAGGAAATATTTTTGACTTCCTTGGGCATAGAGTATCTTTGGCCTGCCACACGATATATATACCATATGTACATATATGTATACAGGGTGTTAGGTTCCTGAGTGCAGACTTTTTAAAGGGCGATAGAGGACCATAAATGGTGAAAAAAATTGTTTTACGCATATGGTCAAATCTCAACCGTTACGTAGTTATTGAACTCCCCATGTTTTTGACTCTTATTGTCTTACCTGGCTATAACTTTAAAATGGTCAAACTTATCGCTGTTTTTACCCTTATTCGAAAGATTATTGAATTTTCAATCAAATGGCATCTTTCAACCGATTGGTTAAGTTAAATAACTAAGTTTTCTAGAGCAAATAGCCTTAAAGTTGTGTGTTTTAATTTGTTTTTGTCAATTATCTTTGAAAAATGCGTAATAAATTAAAATTCTTTCTTTGGCAAAGTTGTGGCCCCTGTTCCACTCTACAATTCGTTCATTGACATCAAACTTCTATCTCTTATCGTTTTCTTGCAATTTTGATTTAAACGTCGCATTTCAGATCATAAATTTGCAACCGTCATGGTAAGCACCTTTTTGCGCACTGTGCGGTACATTTAAATCAAAATTGCAAGAAAATGATAAGAGTAAGAAGTTTGGCATCAAAGAACGAATTGTAGAGTGGAACAGGGGCCACAACTTTGCCAAAGAAAGAATTTTAATTTATTACGCATTTTTCAAAGATAATTGACAAAAACAAATTGAAGCACGCTATTTTTAGCTATTTTGCTCTAGAAAACTTAGTTATTTAACTTAATCAATGCCATTTGATAGAAAATTCAATAATCTTTCGAATAAGGGTAAACAAACAACGATAAGTTTGACCATTTTAAAGTTATAGCCAGCTAAGGCAATAAGAGTCAAAAACATGGGGCGTTCAATAACTACGTAACGGTTGAGATTTGACCATATGCGTACCTAGAACGATTTTTTTTTCACCATTTATGGTCCTCTATCACCCTTTAAAAAGTTTGCACTCATGAACCTAACACCCTGTATATGTATATGTATATATGTAGATATATGTATACATATGCAAAATGGTAAGCTTTCAGTTAATACCTGTGGAAGTGCTCAAAGAACACAAACTGAGAAGCAGGCTTTGTCCCAGTGGGGACGTAATGCTGAGAAGAAAAGAAGAAGATTATGGGTCTGTAACTAGCAAGCCCAAGCAGCTTTTCCTCTTTTCATATCTTTAATATGGCGTTAATTGTTGCTACCGTGCTTGCGAAGCTCGGCCGGAAATTCGTCCTTCGCAGCAACCTTGTTGTTCTTCAGTCCTCTAATGTCTGTCATGATCACGTCTAGCGCTGGATGTTTCACAGCTTGTCCGTCGTCGTCCATTCGAATTCTGACTGTCGTTCTTTCATTCCCACAGTTCAACCTGTCAGCCACTATTTTTGTGTTTCAACAAGTTTTATTCACGGTCATTGCACATGACGGGAGAAGGCGCAGTTTTTCTCCGCACGCCATTTACAGTTTCGCTAAGCCTCTGCATATCATTCTATTCCACACTCGCATGCGCCGGAACAATCACATTTCCCTCATGCTCTGTTTTTTTTACGATGGATTCTTCGGCTACTCTTGCTTCTCTATATCGTTCCCTGTTCGTTCCCTGTTTGGAAGGGGTATTCCAGCCTGCACATCCACGCAAGTATGCGTGTTTTGTCAGTCGACCTACCTCTGAAGACCATTCTGATTCTAGCTAAACACGATCAACCGGCTGCGATCCCGTGCCATCCGCCGACTCGTCCGGTACCACTGAAGCTCATCGTCGTGATCCAGTTTCATTTTATGATCGGAATAGCTGTGATAATGGACATGCCACAAACTTGCATGATTTCTCCTAAAATGTGGGTGGAATGAACGGTACTGTTAACGAATATTTGTTGGCCAGTGCCAACACATCATCGCAGGTTTTCGATAATGAGTACACCGTTTTCCGCTGCGACCGCTGTTCATACAACAGTAACAAAACCTCTGGCGGTGGAGTTCTTCTTGCAATTCGTCATCAATTGGAGCCGCGCATGGTCCCGAATAACTCATGGTTAAGTGTCGAACAAGTGTGGGTCGAAATTCGTGATTCGTATAACACCAAATTGTTGCAGCAAATCAACCACGTCGAGAACGCCAACGGAAGGATGTTAGACCTTTGTTTCGTTAGTAACGCCGATCGTGCTCCTGTGATCTCTGAGGTTGTTGCTCCGCTCGTCAAACTCGCTCGTCACCACCCTCCTCTCAACCTAGTCCTCGAAGACCGGGCGAAGTACAGTTTCCGTCAAGTTGCCGCTGCAGTGTACTATGATTTTAAACGAGCGGACTTTAACACCATTTCTGACGTCCTAGCGACCATAGATTGGGTAGATGTTTTAGATAATGACGACGTTGATGCAGCAGTGCAAACATTCTCCAATATCATGAATTACGTAATTGATCGTCATGTGCCGAAGCGAATTAGTTCTAAGCACAATCATGCTCCATGGCAAACAACGGAGCTATCAATAAAATCTGCAAAAAAGGCAGCGTTGCGACATTATTCCAAGCACCGGACTTTGCCGTTAAGAAACTATTTTGTTCGACTAAACAATGCATTTCAACGCATGAGCCAATCCTGTTATCGAAAATATATCAAAAATATGCAATTGAAATTGAAATCATATCCGAAATTATTCTGGAAGTTCGTGAACGACCAAAGAAAGGAAGCTGGCCTGCCCACCACGATGATACACGATGGAAACTGGAGCTCTGACCCTGAAACCATCTGCGACTTTTTCGCCGATAAATTTGGAAGCGGTTTTTTCTAATGAAGCAATTACTCCCCGACAAGTCGAAGCTGCAGTTGAAGATATGCCCTTTCTTGGCGAGTCCTTTACACACATCGATGTTGACGAATCAATGATCATGCGGGCCATGAACCAGTCAGCTGCTTGCCCGATGGGATCCCGCCCATTTTTCTGAAAAAGTGCGCCGTTAGCATGGTCGTTCCTCTCCACCGTATCTCTGGGTTGTCGCTAACCAGCGGCAAGTTTCCTACCTTATGGAAATCTGCATTTTTGTTCCCTGTTCATAAAAAAGGGATAAAATGTGCGTCGAGAACTACCGTGGTATTTCCGCCCTGAGCTCAGTTGCAAAACTGCTTGAACTTGTGGTTTTTGAGCCGATCTTTAGCCATTGTCGTCACTACATCGATAAATTCAACACGGGGTTATGTCAAAGCGATCTACTATAACCAATCTGCTGTCGTTTACATCGTATATAATTGATGGCTTCTGTAAAGCTTAACAAACTGATGCGCTTTATTTGGACCTCTCGGCCGCTTTCGATAGCATAAATCATGAAATTGCGATTGACAAATTAACAAAACTAGGCTTCGGTGGCAGATTTGTGAGTTGGTTGCGTTCGTATCTCATCGGCCGCCAGCTCACCGTAAGAATTAGAGATGTAACTTCACTGCCCATATTCGCATAGTCGATGTAACCACCACTGGCAATGCCACCGTACAAAAGCTAATATCTAACGCATGTGCATATTTGTAACCAGTTATATTCAATAGATCACAAGATCTAACTCTTAGTTAAATGTCAACGTGGAAAACATCTTGAAATTAATATTTATTCACTGTTAAAATATTAAAAGCATGTTGGAATCCTTACTACTGTAACGGAGTGGATAGAATTGAATCTGTACAACGAAAGTTCATCCGTTTCGCTCTCTGACGCCTTCCATGGAGAGACCCGTTTCGTCTGCCCAGTTACGAGAGTCGTTGTCAACTCATCCATTTAGACAGTTTAGCGATTCGTCGGAATGTGGCCCGATCTCTGTTTATCTCAGATGTGTTAACATCACGGATCCATTTCCCGGTTTTGCTGACCAATATCCAACTGCATGTGCAAAGTAGAGCTCTACGAAACCACCGGTTTTTGGAAATTCCTGTCCGTTGCACGAACTATGCCGCTTACGGGTTCCTTCTTAGATCTTTTATAGGGTTGCTGACGGTTTCGATAAACTTGAGTAATCACCGTGCAATACATAATAATTGGGTTGCATTGGCTTTTCTCTGTGACAGGTTGTATTAAAACAGCGTTTTATACGTTACGCGTTTCGGCTTACTATTCTTCAGCCTTTCAGACTTTCACCTATCAAGGACAGTACTTAGGAATAATTTTAAATTGATTTAATGTAGATCCAATATCATTAGGGCATAAGTTTTTTTTTATTCTTAACCACTTAACCTATTTTAGAGCTCTTTTGTCCACTAGGGCACTACGTGAGCGATTCCAATTGGCGGCTGCACTTATTCTTTGTACACTTAGCGCCTCAATGTATTCTATTATATTCTTATTCTACTATATCGAACTGGTTTGCCTTTGAGCTGCTTTCACTTTTCTACCCTGTCCTTGGTAGAATGATGAGCACGATGATGAAATGATACGAGCCTGTTGTTCCTTTTCCCGTCCGATTAGGGGTCGTCCATTATGGATTGCCGCTCGCCGATATCCAATTATCTGGGTCCGTTTGAGCTATGAGAGCTCAGAAGAGGGTCATGTGCCAGCCGCTCTCGGGGCGACGACTGACGAAGTGCCGGGGCTGGGATCGAACCCATGACCATCCGCTTATGAAGTGAACGTGTAGCCACTGCGCCACGGGCCCCGGCGGGGCATAAGTTAGCCTGTTGATAGTAAAAACAAATAAATTAATAAACGAACATCAGTTCTACCGGATCCTCGACACCAGTTTCCGGGCGCAGTGTACGGTTTACGCGGCCGCGTAAATGAAAACCGCTTAAAAAAAGACCTGGCTGTATCTGTCCGATTATCTGATATTGTTAGCGAAATTCCGAAGGTTGTTTTCGACAACACAACGAAAAATTGTGAAAGAATTTTTGGATTGTTTGGTAAACTTGCTGAAGTTATCCATGATTTTTTTTGATAAACTTTGGAAAAAAAACTCACTAAAATATGTTTAGAATCAGTTCCAAAAACAAAATTGGAAATTGCTTCAAAAATGTTGATAAAAACGGATTGAAAATTGTTTTATTTTTCATGTTATTAAACAAACTAAGTATTCTTACCACAAATACAAAACCTATGGTAGATACCCTGAGATATCTGGACTTAATTAGCTCTTGTACCAACTTTTCGTACACTCTAAGCAGTTAATTAGTTATTTTAATTTAATGCAACACTGGTGTAAAGCGAAATTGAGTTAGGAAATGTAAACATACGATTAAAAGTGGGTGCATTAATTCGACCGATTAATAAATAAAAAAAATTCTAAGAATTGGTCAAACTTTTGCAATTATTACAGTTTTAAATAATTCTGGAGCAAAAATTAAGATCACTACAAAATTATCAACATTGCGTAAAATTTGTAATACACTGAAGTTTTTTTTTTACGATGGTAATGGTACCGCGTAAAAAAAAACGCGTAAAAAACCGCGTTATTTCAAAAAACACGTCGTAAAAAACCGCGTTATTTCAAAAACCGCCGTAAAAAAATCGCGTTTCAAAAAACGTCGTAAAAGATGTCAAGTCACGTTAAATGTGATCCTGACTATTTTGCGCGTGTTTTTGAAAAAAAAAACGCGTTTTTTACGACGTTTTTTGAAATAACACGTTTTTTTAACGCGGTACCCCGGAAAAAAATGCGTAAAAAAACTTCAGTGTGTACGTTTCTGGATCATTGAAAGTTTGGAAAATGTCCAAAAACCGCTTTGAATTAAAAAAAGAATGAGGATTTCGATGCATGTATCAATATTTGCCCTGAATCTTTGAATATGTTAGTTCAATGTTCATGTTGAATAGAATGTTCATATATTTTCCGCTACGAGAAGCAAGTGGAAATTTAAATTTGCAACTCTTAATTTGCCATTTAAATGATGATGAAAGAAACGCCATTTAAATGATGATGCTAAATAATAAAGTTTTCAGTATCAACTTAACAGTGTTTTACTATTTCCAGCTTATGAAGAATTACATTTTGTGTTTTTTTCTAACGTTCTATTTTTTTTTTCTTCTTTTACAGGTAAGATCTCCAATAAACAATTCCTCTTGAACAAAGGACGTAGTGTTGGTAAATATTTTAAATTGTGTATGATTTTTGAAACTTTAGCGCTATTTCATATACAAAAACAAAATTTTGGTTGCCTAACCAGATAAAAAAAGGATTACATGTCAAGTAGTCCTCATATTAGTCATGCAACTTTCTATCTGTTACAGTTTACATGATGTATCATGTAAATGTGTAGGATATATCATTTCGAATTATGCTGCATTGCATGACATATAATGGAAGTTTACTTGATATACCATGAAACTTACATGACTTGTCATGTAATCTTCTGGGATATCCCACGCTTTAACTATGTGCATTATATGTCACATAAATTTACTCGTAAGTAAATGGAAGAAACTCAAAGATGAACTAGCTTAAGAAATACAAATTCAAGAAAGTAATTATACAAAACATTAAAAAATAATGTTGAAACTTTTAAAGCCGTAAACCTCTACTTAAAAAAATAATATAAAACCCGAATGTTTGTAAAATTGTTCTTTTGAGCATTATATTCAAGCAATATTTTAGAATTAAGTTTTACTGGGTTTCTTTCTATTTTTTTAAAATTTTTCTTCACTTTAGCTTATGAAACTTGCAAAGTATTTGTAATATGTATATTTTTTATTTTTCGAAAACGAAAATCCTCAGTTCTCAAATTCAAAATGATCGTTTCAAAAGTAGGATTTTGGCAGTATACTTGAACCATTTTACGGTGGAGACAGCGTTCTCATTTCGTGTAGGTTGTTATGTTTTACAGCTGTCATAGCGACGAGTCAAAGTGGCAATTATAGCACATATCGTTTAACATGAAGACCTGAGATCGAATGACATCTTCCACAAATTCACAAAACTACTCAAGTGTTGGTTTCGTAACTCGTTTAGGAAATCTTTCAGAAATTATTTGGAGCAATTTAGCAAGAAACATCTTCCATAATTTTATTGGGATATTTGAAATGCCTTCGATAATTTTCTAATTTCTAAAGGTCTTCTATAACTTTTGTAAAATTGCATGAGAAATTTCATTAGCGGTTGCATCGGAAAAGATCCCAGGAATTACGGATAAAACTTCAAATGACATTGGACAACGAATAAGCAGTATTCATGACAGCGCCAAATCATGAACCGCCTCGATCTCAGTAACTGAAATTATGCACGCACCTATTTGTAATATTGGACATCGTTAAAACTGCAATATCTCTGCCTAATGACAATCTAGATTTCTTTTTCGGAATCCAGCCTGGGGCTGAATATCTTTATAATAAAAAAACAACAATTACAAGCAGCGAGACCGTTCCATCGGTTGAGGAGGGCGCTCTTAATTTCAGTTAACTCGCAACCAAGGATTGATGCGCTGTATGTTTTTTTTTTTGCAGTAAGGAGCACATATGTTAACTGAATCAAGTGGGATCGTCATAGCTCTGTTTTCGGATGTGAAGAATGTTGGAGAATAGGATTACTAATGGCACTATGGCCATATTACAATCAGACAAAGCTGCTGTTTTAAAAATAACAAAATCGTACAAGTTTGGTTTCGTCGGATTTTGTTGAATAAATTAGGCTGATACAAATTTATTTCAAAAATTTTGGCTGGGTTTTGCATTTTGAGGGGGCAACTAAAAAATATTTATCACAAAATCGGGTCTTGCTAAAAATTCTTTAAGAAATCCGATAAGTTTTTATTTTTTTTTTCAAGTTTAATGCTTTATTATTTTTACCCCCCTCGATCAGCCAAAGAGTGGGGGGGGCCAAAAAGTGAAATAAATATTTGTAACAGCCTTACTAAAACTTTTAAAAAGCCTACAATTTGGTCTTGCACTGAGTAGAAGCTTTAGATTGTGTGGCCATCTATGCCCACGTTTGTTCCAAGGCTTAGGCTAGCCCTTGAATTGGCCACCCTAGTGAAACCAATTAAACAATGTATCAACATTTTCAATATTACTTTTCAAGCCGTTCTGTCCACCGACTGTTACGAAACGATTCCAACATAACTGGTTCTCCGCATCAACGGGGCCGCGGCGCTAACAACCTGTTACAGGCGGAAAAGTTGATCTTTTCATCTATTTTTCATCAAACCGCACGCTACATAATGTCACCCCAGCCTCCCGGCCTCCCGTTCCCCACAATTTCAATTATCCATCCATGAATGTACAACACCCCTATAGGAGACACGTTTTGTACATTCTTAGCCACACTCACTCGCGCGAATCCAATCAGCCATGTTTCGCCTTTTTGTCGTAGATTTGAATTCATAGCTACCGTGCAACAAGGGAGCCAGTGCCCCTTGAGGGTGGCATGGCCGCAGTCCGCAATACAACCACTTTACAACGCGTTGTGCAATTTGGAATGCGCGAATAAAGTGGAGAGTGGAGAATTGGCGCGCAGATTGATTGGATTAGTTCCATTCCAGCATCGCAGCATCACGGTTAGTCGCGTCGCGTCGTCGTCAGGCCTAAAGTCCAAAGCCAAAAGCCAAAGCCAAAGGGTATTAAACGCGCGAAATGGTGCCACAAATGTGAACTGAAAAGACGCGACGCGATCCGATTTCGATACGCTTGATTGAAGCTTTGAGGGGGTCTATCATTATGCTTAAATTACCTGAACATGCCTGCCAATAGCAACGGTTTGGTGTCTCGATCACCGTCATTGAACTTTATTTATTCACCTATGGGTTCTTGTAGGGTCTTTATTTTCTTTTTTTAAATTTCGTTTTAAAATCTGTATTTGATTTGTTACATTCTTTAATAACATGAGTACACTATAACTTGCAATAACTGACTAAATTAACATACATATTACATTTCATCTGCTGTAGAAACTACGATTTTTGCACACTTTCTGACAGAAACACATTAATCTTGACCAAAAACAAGCTTAGCCTGAATTAATTATACAAATAGTTAAATGTAGCCATATAAATCTTTAGCAATAAGACAATGACAAGCTCGGTGGTTTAGTGGCTAACGTTTTCATTCGTATGCAGAAGCTTCTCCGTTTAATCCTTGGCCTTTTGTATGTTTCTGTCTACTTATCTATCTACATGTACAATTCAAGTATATTCATGTGAATCACGGCGTGAATTTCGACAGGAAATTGATTGATTTAAACTGGCTTTCTCAGTCTAGGGGTATTAATAAAAACTTGTTTTGTGTTGCCCGACATTACAGCCTTGAGTAACTCTTTTTAAAACTAACCCAGATTTTTTCCATGATTTCCTTCAGCATTTTCTTCAGTAGGACATAATGGAAACTCGTCCGAAGATTTTTTGAAAATATTTACATAATGCCGTCCATGGAGTACTTTCAGTAATTATTCATCAACTTTGTATATGCTTATTAGCAATTTAAAGTGTCCTGGGTCTCTAAGAATAATCATTCAATTGAATTGTTCCGAGTACACTCTTGTCGGATTTTTCCAAAAGATAACTTTATATATTCATCTCAGAGCATAATCCTATAGAAACGGCAACTCCCTGAAGGATCCTTGGAGCAAATCTTGAAAGTATTCTCGTAAAAGCCTTGAAACTACCTCGAGGTATCTCTATAAGAATTCCTGAAGGGAATCCCTGAAGAAATTCTTGATGAATTTCCTGGAGGTATTTCCGGAGAACTTTCAAATAATAGAAGGCCTTCGAAAGAGTCTTCCCTGGGTGAATTCATCGGAAAAATCTCTGAATCTACTTAGCATGTAAGTACTTATTTGTTTAAAGTAAGTCACAGCGATACACGCAGCCATAACCTGCGCTGCTGATTCTCCTGTGACATGTGTATGGCTTGCAAGAATCTCCGGAGGACTTATTGTAAGAATTTCTGATGGAATCCCGTAATGCTTAATAGTTCCTGAAGAAACCGCTTGAGGGATTTCTGAATGAAAATTTATAGGCAACTTCTTGCTGAAGCTCCTAGATAAATTTCTGATGAAATCCCCACACAACACTCAGAAGGAGGTGAAATTCCTGAAGGAATCCTGGGATTGGTCCTAGAACAAACGATATAGGGAAGCCTTGAGGCATTCTCGGGATATTTCTTGGAAGAATCTCTGAAGGAACACCATCAAACATCCTTGTAAAAACTCCACGAGGAAGCTATGGAGGAGTTCTTGAAAAAAAAAACATAACTTCTTGATGGATTTCTTAGCAGAAAAAATAATATCAGCATATATTCCTAGAAGAATCGTAGGACAAATTTCAGAAGTAATTTATTTGTAGAAGCTGCATGGGGTATTCTTGAAGAAATTCATGGATGGATTCCTGAACAAATCAGTGGATGAACTCCTAAAAGATTTCTTAGAGATACTTGTGAAAAAAAAACTCTTGGATGACTTCTTGGAGAATTTTCTGGCTCCTGTATGTATCCGTCAAAAATTATCTTGAAGAATTCTTATACAAATCGCAGGAATTCCTTTATAAATCCTTGAAGTAATTCAGAAAGATCTTCAGGTAATCCTGGAGAAAGAGTCTCTAAAGAAATTTCTGAAGGAATCACTACAGGAATTCCCGGACGGATCCCTGAAGAATTTCTTAGAAGAATCCGTGGAAGAACTCCGGCAGGCATCCCTGGAGGAATCCCATGAATATTTACGGAAGAAATCTCAGTAGAAATTCCTGAGGGAATCCCAGGTTAAGTTTCTGAAGAAATCTCAGGAAATGCTGAAGAAATCACAGAAAAAAATCCTGGAAAAATTCTGAAGGAATCCTAAGAAGAGTTCGTGAAGGAACTCCTGGAGGAATTCGTGTAGCAGTTCCTGAATAAATCCCGTTGGTCCCCCTGTTGGAATCCCGTAAGTAATCCCAAGAGGAGCTCTTACGAAAACGCAAAAAAAAATTCCTTAAGGAAGTCCTGGATTTATTCCCGAAGGAGTTTCAGAAAGAATTCTAGTGGAAATTCATCAAGAAGAGATCCTGGAGGAATCCTTGGAGGAATTTAAAAAAAAAAATACTTGGAATTGTTCCAATTAGAAATTCCTCAAATAATTGTAGGAGAGCTTACGAATCGTGAAAGAATTTATGAAGAAATATCTGGAAAAAATCTGAAGGAATCCATATCTGCAATATTTTCTGGATGCATTATTTCGGAAATCCTTGGATGGACTCTCAAAGGCTAGCTTAAAGGATTTTAATGTTAAAAAGGTGTAAAAATTCCTGAATTAGTTTTTGAATAATCTCTAGTAAAAATATGTAAAAGAATTTCTGGAAGAAATTTCGGCAGAAATAATTCGAATAATTTCAGATGGAATTCTGAAAAAATCTCTGAAGAATTTTCTGAAAAAGTACCTTCAGAAACATTTAAAAGGATATCCGCTGAATTTCCTTTGGGAATCCTTGGAGCAATTTCTGAAGGGATTACTCCTAGACTTCCATCTATGCCGGTGAATCAAACTCAAGCCCAGATGCCGTTTAGTTAAACGAAAGAATATGGCCATTCGTAGCACCTTCTTCCAACACAGCCTCCCGTATCGTTACACCTGGAGATCACCACAACAAACGGAACCGCAAATCGAACACGTTCTGATTGATGGACGGCACTTCTTCGACATTATCGACGTCAGGATCTATAGTGGCGCTAATATCGACTCTGATCACTACCTGGTGTTGGTTAAACTGCGCCCAAAACTCTCCGTTATTAATGATGTACAGTACCGGCGGCCGCCCCGGTACGATCCAGAGTGACTAAAGCAACCTGATGTCGCCACCGCATACGCGCAGAATCTCGAGGCAGCGTTTCCGGACGAGGGTGTGCTCGATGTGACCCCTCTAGAGGACTGCTGGAGTACAGTCAAAGCAGACATCAATAATGCAGCCGAGAGCACTATCGTGTGCGTACAACGGAGTCGACGAAACGATTGGTTTGACGAGGAGTACAGAGTGGTTCTGGAGGAGAAGGACGCAGCGCGGGCGGTAATACTGTAGTATGGAACCCGACAGAATGTTGAACGATACAGACAGAAGCGGAGGCAGCAGACCCGTTTTTTCCTTCAGAAAAACCCGAGCAGAAAAGAATAACAATTGAATAACATATCATGGTATTTAATCTCAAATACCATCATACCTGAATGTGCCCTTCATTAGGTGGTAATAAGAGGCAAAATACCAAAAACGAATACCATAATTTTGTATGAATAACACCTGGAAAATAACAAGACCTGTTATTTCAATAATTAATGCATACCTAAAATTTCTAACACACAACTAAGTACTGTATTTGTTATTCAAAAGGTATTGAATAACAAAGTAATAACAATTTTTACTATTAAATTATACATTTCGTCGATGGCTCAATTTGTTATGGATCAGGTATTGAATAACAGAGAAATAACTCCTTTAACTATTGAATGTAGATTATATCGATAGCTCTATTTGTTATTGGTAAGGTATTCGAGCACAACAGGTCCATGCCCAAGGAAGGGGTTTTGGGGGCTAAACAACCCCCATTACCGAAGTTTCATATACTAGGCACCCCTCCGCCTTTTGCTGAAATTACGGAAAACCTCTCTCTTGTCGCACGGGCCTGGAGTACGACTATAACTATTCAATTAAATATGTTTAACCTTCCAGGACGCGCGCCTGTTTGATGCTGAATCTGCATCGCGCTCGTGCTGTATACAGCGAGCAATTTTTTTTGGTTGAAGGGTTAAGATAACTCTATTTATGTTAATATCTATCAGTAGATCAGAGTGTAGAATTAGCATCTAAGTTAAAATACACAAAAATAAAAACTAAAAAAAAAATATCAGTAGATCTGCTTCAGAGGCACGTCAGGATGTTAAAATCAAAGGATAAATTGCAAATTTGAAGCCTGCTTGTGGAAATGTGTTGGATTACTAGAAATCAGAAAGAGAAGTTTTTGTTTACATTCATTCGCCCTTTTCAAGACCCAATACAGAAGTATTCGTTATCACCACTATTCTGAGAAACAAAATACATACAAGGTTTATAATAAGCAGCAGCTCATCAATAAGAAACAACAAAATCAAATACAAAAGGAACAGGAAATCTCTAAATTGATGAAAATTTAGTATTTGGTAATAATGGATGCTTAAGGTGAAACATCAAGAAGTCCCATTGCAATTTTGCATACAAACTTTAGGGGCACAAATCTGACGAACGAAGCATCGAACCAAGCCGCACTTGTTTATCCTAACTTGTCTCACTTGCAAAAGGAGGCTGCTTTTCTAAATCGAGCGCATTTGTTTACGAATTTTCAAGATCAGTCCTCTTGAAAACGCGAGTAGGGCACCAAGTCGGCCATTGTGGCAGCCATATTTGTACTCTCTGATGTTTCTCCTTAAGCAATCAAGAATGTCAGACTCACCAATTATATCTTGATCCGCACCGCCTCCCAACTGTAGTAACTGTATGTAAGTTCTCGTCGACCAGAATGCTTGTTAACTCCAAACTCCAGTGTTAAGGTGTTCTGGTATGTACCTGATGATCTGTCTGCTGTAACGTTACAGTAACGTCGACCAGCACTTCTGAACAGATCTGCTCATAAAACTATAATGGTCCAAGTTGTGATAATGTCACTACAAAGATGTTTTTTATTTCCACAGGAAAACGCTGCACGCAGGCTTCTGTTTGTGTGAGAAAATAAATGTTTCATTACATTATTGAAGACTTACAAAATGTATGTTAATCAATAAATAGCACTTGATTTTATGCATTCAACTTGTTTTAAATAGCTTCAATGGTAAAAAAGGAAAGTATGCACTAAAGAAAAAAAAAAACAAGATATTGCAAACTACGTTGTCATATAACACGGCTGCAAAATGGCATTTTTCCTAACTTATAACTTAATTCACATGGCTACAAATAAATACTGATCACTTACCTATCAGTAACTTCAACTTGGTCGCTGAACATTTATTACATAAGAACCCTTTGATGTCTGGGAAACAAACTCCAATTCCGTATCACAGTTCATCCGATATTCAAAATTTGATTATTGCTAATACCAATGGCAATACGTCAACTTATCATAGCAAAAAAGGGACATTTGTCACAATAGATATAAAATTGATCGTAGTGACTTATATTGCCAACAATAAATACATAAAAAGAAGGAGAAACGATTATATAATATAAGTTTTATTATATATATATATTATTTATTATTATATAAGTATATAATATAAGTTGTATACAACATTTTTTACTTCAGGCAGCTTTTTTTTACCTTTTACAAGCTCTACCAGTCAGCTGGTATGGTATACCTTAAACAGGCGAGAAAACTCAAACTCGAAGACATACTATGTGTTCAATTGGCAAATTGAGAGATTAATTTGTAAAAGTAATATCAGAAGTTTTGGGAATTTCCCTGACTAACAACAAACTATTAAGAATTATGCAACCCACTCAAGAAAAGTCAGCCAGTTATTTATTATTAGCTGTTACGGCATACGTTGTACTACCTGTCTACTAGGCCTGTCCAGCTTTTCAAAAATGTTCTCTGATTCTCAAGTCCACCCCCATATTTTGATTGGCATCCTATAAGAAGTAACTGGTCAAAATTTCAGCCAAATCCATTGAAATTAAGAGGTGCATCAAATCAATTTTGTGTTTTTCGACTATTTTTGAACTTCAAAAAATCATAACTACGCTAAAACTTGTCAAAACTTAATTCTTTTGGCAGAAATTGAAAGCTATACTTGTTTGCTACAACTTCTCCGAACAACGTGTGCTAATAAAATTGAAGGAAACATGTGTAATTATCACATTTGTGATCAGAAAAACCTTAAAAAGTTGATTTTTTGATAGATTTTGTTCTGGAACACCCTAATATACGTAATAAGTTGGATTTTTCAAAACGGCATCATATTCTCCAATGTTTTGTGGTTATTTGCTTCCTTGACACCAAAGCTGTAGGAGTTGAGCAAAAACTACTAAAATTCGTGAAAGCCAAATGTGGCCTAAAAACTAGCTTTTTGGATGCAATCACGCTGTGGCGCGAAATTGTACTGAACGTAGTAGCTTTGCTTCCTTGTAGTTTGCCTTGGCTACCCCCTATCACGGGTGATAACAAACAAGCGTGATGACAGGTGTTGGCTATCATATCAGTGCTGACGCGATGCCACTTTTTGCGCGCCAAAGCGTGTTTGCACCCGAAAAGCTAGTTTTTAGGCCACATTTGGCTTTCACGAATTTTAGTAATTTTTGCTCAACTCCTACAGCTTTGGTGTCAAGGAAGCAAATAAACACGAATTATTGGAGAATATGATGCCGTTTTTAAAAATCCAACTTATAACGTATATTAGGGTGTTCCAGAACGAAATCTATCAAAAAACCAACTTTTTAAGGTTTTTCTGATCACAAATGTGATAATTACACATGTTTCCTTCAATTTTATTGGCATACGTTGTTCGGAGAAGTTGTAGCAAACAAGTATAGCTTTCAATTTCTGCCAAAAGAATTAAGTTTTGACAAGTTTTAGTGTAGTTATGATTTTTTGAAGTTCAAAAATAGTCGAAAAACACAAAATTGATTTGATGCACCTCTTAATTTCAATGGATTTGGCTGAAATTTTGACCAGTTACTTCTTATAGGATGCCAATCAAAATATGGGGGTGGACTTGAGAATCAGAGAACATTTTTGAAAAGCTGGACAGGCCTACTGTCTACATGTTTTGTGACACAAAGTTCCATGGAGAAGTTACCCGTCCTTCTTTCAAGAGAGGGGAGGGGTCCTGCACCATGCTAAGAACCATCTGCGGCCCCAAAAACCCCTGCATACAAATTTTAACACCGATCGGTTCAATAGTGTCGAAATCCATAAGGATCAGATAGACAATAGACATGTATCCTAAGCAACATCTGTCTTCCTTCATATACCAACTCTAAAAAAAACGTACAAATGTCACAAAGCCCCAATGATGTATCCTTCCATCTTCCATACAACCAAATCATCATAAATTTCCTCTCACAACTTCAGAATCTCCATGGAGTGCACTGAAACGACTTCCATGTTCCGCATGATTTCCCTCCTGAACTTTCGATGCAGAATCCGAGCCCATTAGTTTCATCATCCTGGTAATCAGACGTACCGTCAGAAATCAGGACAGCACACCCGGAGCTCAGCAGTGTCGCGGCTCCCGCTTTAAAACTATAACACGAAATGAAAGATTCCAGTTCAAATAGTTCACATAACTAGCAACAACTCACTACCCAAGAAACTCATTTCACAATACCTTCCTATCACCCATGACTTATTATGCAACAATGCAGTAAGAACTTACATATTACTTTCAGTCACCCATGGTGGTGCAGAGGGCTGAATTGAAAGATCTCCATCCTGCAGTGCACTTAGGGATGTGGATCCTCACAGTGGAACATCCGTTCCTGGTCTCGCACTTCATGTGTCCTGTCAGCGGGTGGACGATCGTCGTCGTTGCTCGCCAATGCGTCACAGTCAGGATTGTGGTGGTGCGGGAACACCATTTCCACCAACTCTGCTATCGGACCATCACAATCAATCCACCGAAATTGCAAAGCACTATCACACGCGAACCAATACTTAACGAAACGAAACTAAACCAATAAAACGTTTAAATAAGTCGCAAAATTAAAAAAAAAAACACTTTTTTCTCCTTTCGATTTGTTTTGATCGTTTTGACCTGAGAGTTTTGACAGCTGGCTTGGCGACGTGCTGGTTGGCCAATCGTAGTGTTGCCTTGTCTGCTGAGAAGGTTTGGTTCAGCTCCTGGTTGTTCAATGTATGGTGGTCACATCCCGTAAGTGTAGTTTTGTGTAGTTTTATGCGAAAACTTTTTCGGTGGTTTTACCACAAACGAAGATACAGACGGAGCAGTAATCGTTTTTCTCGGTACCACTTTTATTTTCACCCTTTGGTAAGCCCCTCTTGCTTTGTGTAATCAGCGCGCATTGCTGGACCCCTTGAACGGGCGAAATTAGCGAACTGTCAAGCGACTTGTCAACAACTTGTTTACTAATAAACATTAAAAGTTCTGCGTGCTTTGTCCCCAGCCACACCAAGTCGGTCGGGGGAGAATTCCGGAACACCGGGAATTTGAGTGTAGGAGACAGTTGCGCCAAAAAAAATTGCCGGAAAGAGGAACTAGTTGACGAAATCCAGTTTATAATGCGCAAACGCATTTTGGTGATGGACGATGATGAACTAGATGGAGATGGAAAGCAAAAGCCAGGTCACCAGGTGAGGAATGGTACACCATCAAAGGAGCTGTCTTCGTTTAAGTGCGTCGTAAAAAGGATACGGCTACAAAGTCGCCGGTACAAAAGAAAGTTTAGGTGAAAGCAACAGATAGTGCAGAGACAAAGCAGGATTTGAGCGAAGATATTCGAGGATTCGTGTGCTTCCATTCTAGACGAGCCAACGGATGGTTGGACTTCCTGGAGTACCCAAAAGCATAACCTTCTATGTTCCGGAATTGTTCCTGACGCTGACTGGTAAGTTTTGCAGCCTTATTTTGCCTATCTTGATTAAGATTGTTCGTTTTTTTGTAGGCCATGCGTCGGTGGGAACTGAAGTGCCGTCACACACATTGCATGCTGATTGGATGCCCTTGTGGGATTGGCTCAATTCGGGTTTCTAGAGCAGACGTACGAGCGGATGGCCATTTTGCTGATGGAAAAAGGAGTCAAGTTGGCTCACGTCGAGTGAACCGAAACGCTGAACATATGAAAGAAAAAAATAGAAACAATTTCAAAAATGACAAGCGTGAAGCGTCAGATGATAAGCCAGGATTCTCTCATGGGAACGTAGAGGTTTTTGGCGAGGAAGTACACGGAAGCCACATTTATTGCCCAAATTTTATAGTATAGGCTGGCTGATACGAAGCGTGCCAATCAGGGAGGTTAGCGATCGACCAGTTTGTACAATCCAGCGGTTGAAGATGATATAAATATATGAACCATGGTATAAAATGGTAAAAGTTGAATGAGCCATAATTGATACCTGATAAGAAAGAAATCCTTTTAGGGTCTCAGAGACAACTCCATACAAGCCATCACATTGCGATTTGAAAGGACGTGGCGAACCTAATAAGAACGATTATTACACCTGTTGAACCACTCCAGACGTTGTCGGTAGTGGCAAACTGTAAAAATCTGGGAGGACGTAATAAACCTCATTTGATCGCATCTTCTGAAATATCTCCAGAAGTTTTTGTTAAATATGAACATTATAAATTGCAATATTTTTTCTTGCATCGCGATACTATTTGAGAGAACGTGTTGAACCTTATTGGGGCAAGTCTTTTTTAGACCTCTAGAGCAACTCAAGAAGTTTTTGGTTAAAGTGAACTGTTTCAGAAGTAAACATATGTCTTGCATCACCATGCAATTTGGAAAGACCAAATGAAACTTATTAGATTTCATCCTTAACCTGTGGAATAACTCCAGGAGTTTTTGCAAGTATCAAGCAGCTGAAACTCGAGTTAAAAAGTAACATTTTTCTTGCAACACCATTAGGACGTGGTGAACCTTATTTTAGATCAAATCTTCTTGAAATTCTGTAATTCATGAAAAAAAATGATATCACCATGCAATTTGGGAGGACTTGATGAACCAACAAATATGTCTAAACTTTTGAGACAAATTTATGTTTTTGGTTAAGGTGGTCAGTATCAAAGACTGGTAATTTTTGCATCACTATGCAATTTGGGAGGACTTGGTGAACCAACAAATCTGTCTAAATCTCTGCAACAAATTTAGATATATTTGGTTAAGGTGGTCAGTATCAAATTTTTGCATCACTATGCAATTTGGGAGGACTTGGTGAACCAACAAATCTGTCTAAATCTCTGCAACAAATTTAGATATATTTGGTTAAGGTGGTCAGAATCAAATTTTTGCATCACTATGCAATTTGGGAGGACTTGGTGAACCAACAAATCTGTCTAAACCTCTGCAACAAATTTAGATATATTTGGTTAAGGTGGTTAGTATCAAATTTTTGCATCACTATGCAATTTGGGAGGACTTGGTGAACCAACAAATCTGTCTAAACCTCTGCAACAAATTTAGATATATTTGGTTAAGGTGGTCAGTATCAAATTTTTGCATCACTATGCAATTTGGGAGGACTTGGTGAACCAATAAATCTGTCTAAATCTCTGCTACAAATTTAGATATTTTTGGTAAAGGTGAACATTATCAAAGACTGATAATTTTTGCATCACTATGCAATTTGGGAGGACTTGGTGAACCAACAAACCTGTCTAAACCTCTGCAACAAATTTAGATATTTTTGGTAAAGGTGAACAGTATCAAAGACCGGTCATTTTTGCATCACTATGCAATTTAGGAGGACTTAGTGAACCTAGCTTGAACAATGCTTCTTTAAGTAGAGCATGTCACCATGCATTTCAGAAGGACTTGGTGAACCTAGCCTGAACAAAGCTTCTTTGAGTGGAGCATGATGATTTGCATCACCATGCATTTTAGGAGGACTTGGTGAACCTAGCTTGAACAAAGCTTCTTTAAGTAGAGCATGTCACCATGCATTTCAGGAGGACTTGGTGAACCTAGCCTGAACAAAGCTTCTTTGAGTGAAGCATGATGTCTTGCATCACCATGCATTTTAGGAGGACTTGGTGAACCTAGCTTGAACAAATCTTCTTTAAGTAGAGCATGTCACCATGCATTTCAGAAGGACTTGGTGAACCTAGCCTGAACAAAGCTTCTTTGAGTGGAGCATGATGATTTGCATCACCATGCATTTTAGGAGGACTTGGTGAACCTAGCTTGAACAAAGCTTCTTTAAGTAGAGCATGATGTCTTGCATCACCATGCATTTTAGGAGGACTTGGTGAACCTAGCCTGAACAAAGCTTCTTTGAGTGAAGCATGATGTCTTGCATCACCATGCATTTTAGGAGGACTTGGTGAACCTAGCTTGAACAAAGCTTCCTTAAGTAGAGCATGATGTCTTGCATCACCATGCATTTTAGGAGGACTTGGTGAACCTAGCCTGAACAAAGCTTCTTTAAGTAGAGCATGATGTCTTGCATCACCATGCATTTTAGGAGGACTTGGTGAACCTAGCTTGAACAAAGCTTCTTTAAGTAGAGCATGATGTCTTGCATCACCATGCATTTTAGGAGGACTTGGTGAACCTAGCTTGAACAAAGCTTCTTTAAGTAGAGCATGATGTCTTGCATCACCATGCATTTTAGGAGGACTTGGTGAACCTAGCCTGAACAAAGCTTCTTTAAGTAGAGCATGATGTCTTGCATCACCATGCATTTTAGGAGGACTTGGTGAACCTAGCTTGAACAAAGCTTCTTTAAGTAGAGCATGATGTCTTGCATCACCATGCATTTTAGGAGGACTTGGTGAACCTAGCCTGAACAAAGCTTCTTTGAGTGAAGCATGATGTCTTGCATCACCATGCATTTTAAGAGGACTTGGTGAACCTAGCTTGAACAAAGCTTCTTTAAGTAGAGCATGATGATTTGCATCACCATGCATTTTAGGAGGACTTGGTGAACCTATCCTGAACAAAGCTTCTTTGAGTGGAGCATGATGAATTGCATCACCATGCATTTTAGGAGGACTTGGTGAACCTAGCTTGAACAAAGCTTCTTGAAGTAGAGCATGTCACCATGCATTTCAGGAGGACTTGGTGAACCTAGCCTGAACAAAGCTTCTTTGAGTGGAGCATGATGATTTGCATCACCATGCATTTTAGGAGGACTTGTTGAACCTAGCTTGAACAAAGCTTCTTTAAGTAGAGCATGATGTCTTGCATCACCATGCTATTTGGGAGGAAGTGGTGAACCTTCTGAGTCAAATAAAAATCTAGTGGAAGACTGTTTCAAGGACCACTGGAGTAACTCCATAAGTTTCAAGCGTTCTGCGTCGCATTCTGAGAAAACATGGTGACACTTCTTAGCAACAAATTCAGATCACTATTGTAGAACCCTTAGATGTATAGGTTGTCTTGTTCAGAATCCCGGAGACTTTTCGGATGGATTATACACAGTTAGAAAGAATCACCGACTTCGGTAATGTTTTACCGAAATCTCAACCGTTAAGTTTGTTTTACAGGAAAAATTCGGTAAAGGTAGCCACTTTTACCGAAGTTCGGTTAAGTTTGACAGATAAACGATAACATTTCACCGAAATTTTGTAATTTTTTACAGAATTTCGTAAAAAATCCATTACCGAACGCTCAGCGGTTGAGATTTCGGTGAAAATTACCGAACGTGATTAGCTGTGTAGAGACCACGGAAACGCCCCCACCCACCTAAGTATTTTTATTTAGATATATGTATTTACTATCACAAGGCATTGACATCGAATCGGCAAGGATCCTCCAGCTAGGGCTGCTGGCAAACGATGGTCGACGGAAGTACCTAGAACGGGTTTAAAAATTAATTAACGTATAAACATGACGTCCTCTATAAGTGAAAACTTTGTGATAAACTAGAGGAAAACTAGTCCTTTTTTGAGAGGGAATTTCTGAGAATCTTAAGGGATGGTCAGGAATTATTTAAATATATTTCGTTATGGTACTGATCTGTAAATGATTTGGAATATTTTATATAGTTTCCACAATACATCCCAGAAAACTAGAAATTTCTGAGAATCCTTAGGGATTCTCAGGAATTATTTAAACATATTGCGTAATGCTACTAATCTCCGTTAATGATTTAGAATATTTTCTATAATTTCCACAATACGTCTAAGAAGACTGGGAATTTCTGAAAATCTTTAGGGATTCTCAGGAATTATTTAAAAATATTCCGTAATGCTACTGATATCCGTAAATGATATAGAATATTTTCTATAACTTCTACAATACATCCCAGAGGACAAGTGTGTAAATATAGTGTGTAAGCGATTTTGTAAGCCTAAGACCAGTGCTTTCGATTGGTGTATGATTTATTTTGCGAAAACTTGCGATAGATTTCATGATTTTCATATGTTTTTGAGGGTTTTAGGTAAGAGGGTTTGGCTGGCTTTTGTTCAGCAACGCACCACTGTGCTTCGTGGCGGTCTCGGAAGACGAACACCGTGACCCCCCCCCCCCCTTCTACAAGTGAGGTTTACCGAACCAACGGCCATTGCGATCTCCCCGGTCAAGCGTAACTACGATCGGTCGCCATTGCGATCCCTTAAGTGTGGCGTCACCAAATAAATTATGTAAATTGTAACTAGCCTCAAAGTAGCCACTTTATTAAGGACACAGCCCTGGTTCTAGCGATTTTACCATTTTTGACCCTTTTTGAATGGTTCCGAACTCAAAAGAAGTTTCCATCCCTCGCTGGTCTGATAATCTGGTCTAATTCCAGTTAGCATATTTATATAGAACGTTTGTGAATGTTGTTGGTCGGTCTCAGATTTTATATGGTGTTCATATGTGTTTCGAATGTTCAATGTTACTGTTGATAGACTGCCTTTAGAACAGTAGAGACATGAAAGTTCCAAGTCATCCTCTATAGACGACCCTGTTGATCCCCTAATCCCTGAGCTACAAGGTTACAATATGAAAAGTTTATTAAATTTCATCATGGTCGAGATAATGACTTCATATTAAAGTTTCGCATTGCCTCGAAATCATCATTATCCGAACCGTTTTTTAGAACCACAATATGTAGTACTTGGCGCTGTTAGCACCACAGCATGATAAAACCTTTCTTAGGAATCCATATAGCGTGTAACACCATGATTCTATTTTGCACCATCGTTTCAGTGGCCGCGTGGTCTTGTAGTACCCCTACTAGGGGGGTATGTCATACATACTATGTAAATGTAAAAGCTTTGCTGTATGGCTATCCTATTAGAATGAGATCATTTATTACACTACAACACCATGGGAGATAATATCACATTGGCTGATTGCAGTACAAATGCGAGAAATCTCCTTTTTCTCCCTATCCGCAATCCGGGGACGCGCCCTGTTGGATTTCGGAAGCCTCGGATAATGCAAACCTCCAATGGCATTCCCACACACTAACCAATCCACTTTGCCCATTCAGGCTGACTGGGCTTAATACGTCCTCAGTTTGTAATATTCTCACCAATTATATTGTTCAGATACATACCTCAATGACTTCGACAAATGTCCGATGTACCAACTACGCAGCAGCATGATCAGTATAACTCTATCGATGGCTTGAAGATCTGATTTCGTGAACGTTTTTTTCCTCCCCGCTGTTGGGGAAATTAAGCCACTGCGCCCAAAAAGCTGAACTTTTATGGCATGTGGAAAACCTAATTTGACCAAGTTAGGTTTTCTTCGACCTATGATATAATATTATTGTCACATGTGATCCGTGTTAAAGAAACCTCTCGCATCACCATGCAATTTCGGAGAACGTGGTGAAAATTAATGGAATTAATCCTCTGCCTAGATATACTTTAGCAGTTTTTTGAATGTGCTCAGTTCGAAGGAAAGTAATTTTCTACACAACCGTGCATTTTTTTATTTTTTAACTTCTGAAATAATGTTTGCTAAAATCGAAAACTACATACCTGGTTTGTACATCGTCGAGGCCAGCTGCTCGTCTTCCCAATTCTGCTCTGCATTCGGGAGCATTACTATTAAGTCTATGGTATTAATCTTTCCTCCACCACCGCATACTCCTTGTCCTCGTTTTTGCTGTTCATCGACATATGATATAGCTGGATCCTGTCCACTTCCTGGCCTTCTCACGCTTCTTTATAATCTGGAGCAAGCTCTTGTATTTTCGGTTCTGCCGTTCCGGCTCGGTAATCTTGCACTCATCGTCTAGGATATCCATCTCCAGCTACGCAATTTTACCACCTTTTTATTTCACCACTGTACTGTCGGCACGAGGGGGTCTTCAACTTTGGATACAGTTTATCTCGGTTTTCCGCTTACAGTTTAAACTTGTTGTCGCTTCCCGCGTGCAGCATCCATCTTCTGCTTCAATCGCTGGGTTCTTTGATATCACATCGCCGTGCCTCTTCTTCGCTGTCCAAGAAACTGTCATTCGAGGAGGATGAACTGGGGTGCTTCCGGCAGCTGGACAAGGTTCCGGCTACACAAATTCAGAAAAAAAAAAACGAACGGAAATTTCAAAAATTGCATGAAAAGTGGGTGTAGATTTGAGCTAAAATAGCTACTTACTTGGGCAGCGACAAATTTCAGCTGCATCCCGTCCAGATCCGGCACTCTGAAACTCCCGTGCATCATCTCAGCAATTCCACCAACTGGCAACATGATAGGGACACTGCGAGATATTCTTCCAAGATTCGTTCTCAGGCGGAATCTAGCGAATCGTACAGATCCACCAATGCAAAACAAATTCGGTGTCACCAACATTTGTCGCTCGTGTACGACTTGGCGAAGAACGTCGGCTCTGAGATCCAGCAGCTTGGCCGTAGCTGGTTTCATTCTTGCTGCTGCGCTAATTACTCACAATGGAAAACATCGAATAATTCGTATAATTGAATTTCAAATAATTTCACTAGCCACGCAAACGACGCAAATTTGCCGATGGATTTGGGTCGAATACGTAAACAAAACAAAACAAGTTTTTGTGCGGCGAAAGCCGGCGAAGACGGCGAAAAACTGTCAAAATCTTGAGGGAGGGGTAAACCAATGCGTAAAAACAACCGCAAAATGGTAATAACTAGCCCCCTCGGTGAGCTTGTGGATAAGGAAAAAGAAGAAAACATGGTACCGAAAATTTTTAGTGGTTTGTACCGCACTCTTACGTCTGTATAAATTCGTCTGTGGTTTTACCACAGACAAACAGACGTAACACTTGCGAAATTTCCATCGACCACTCTTTTAACGATAATTTTGAATCTTCATACACAGCTAATCGCGTTCGGTAATTTTTACCGAAATCTCAACCGCTGAGCGTTCGGTAATGGATTTTTAACGAAATTCTGTAAAAAAATAACAAATTTCGGTAAAATGTTATCGTTTATCTGTCAAACTCTAACGAACTTCGGTAAAAGTTGCTACCTTTACCGAATTTTTCCTGTAAAACAAACTTAACGGTTGAGATTTCGGTAAAACATTACCGAAGTCGGTGATTTTTTCAAACTGTGTAGTTGTAGGTTTCACAACCAGAGGCGTGCGCATCGCTTTTCTTTGCGTTTGACATTTCATACCAGCGCCTTCTGTTGACGATATTGCACAACTCAGTGTAGCGTGAAACATTTCCACCAAGTGATGGTAGTGTGAGCTGGGCGATGGTTTTTTACGAAAATTGTTCTAGGTGTCACGCCTGTTTATCTGGTGGCATTGTTTTCAACAATGACAAGTTACAATTATTGCTCTACATGTCTTGGCGATTAGAATGTTGAAGTTAAGGAAAAATAGCAAAATTGTTTAGAAAAATATTATTATTAAAACAATAATGTTCTACCAATGAAATCTAATTGCAATGAATAGTAATTGTTACAAGGAATCAAACTTTAAATTCAAACTATATGGCTCAGTTATGTACCGCATGGTTCATGTTTAACATTTGAACCATGAAAACAAAACGTCGAAAACGAAAAATCATCGAATGAAGTTATGGCCGAGTTATTTGACGCAAACCGCCAAAATTGTCATATATGCTACAAAACTATACGTGATCATAAAATCAAATTATCTTAAATTTTTCTCCCTATTTTGTTCAATGTTCCTCCGGATATTTGGCAAAGAACTTAAATCTATGTTTTACTAGTAAAATTTAATATACTTTGCAAACAGTACATTATTAAACAATTTTATTTTAATTATAGGTTTTATTCTTTGAAAAGAGATTTAATCTTTCAATAAAAGTTGTTTTTATACAGGGTTTTGGGTTCTTCGCACATGTTCAAATATTTCAAGAAGTGATGAAAGGTCAAAATGGGCGAAACAGATATTCGCATCGTGTAAAACCATCACTGTACTTATTTTATACTTTCGACTATGCTCACTATATAAAAAAGGTCAATGTTAGCGCCGTTAATTTTTTTGTCATTTATATTTGTAAACTGCATGATAAACTCATTGGCCAAGTTGTGCTCCTTTAGACACTCTTCAATTACTTGTTTGGCACAAAACCTCTAATTTTTGATTTTTAATTAATAATTTAATTAATTACACAGCGTAACAAAAATTAGCTTTTTGTCTGTCTCAAGAGCAAACTTATGTGTCTCCGAAGGATTTTGGGCCGCTGAATCCGGATCCGGGCTCAGAATTGCTCTAACACGTCACAATTTTGAGCTATACCTCAATATATAGGGCAAAATATGCGATTTTGGGCTTTTTTGACTGCAAGCCATTAAGCAAGGAAATATTTTTTTTTTAACCAATCAAAAGGAAAACTGGTCAATTAACATCTAAATTAACGACTCATGCAAAATATTTTGTTTTACCAAATCGAAATTGATAGTTTAAAGCGATTTATGTTAGGTATGATGTTTCTCATACAAGTCATCCTCCAGAAGTTGCATGCAAGTTTTCATACTAACACAAAATGCTTAAATCTATCAAATTTGATTAGGTAAAACGAGAAATTTTGCATGAGTCGTTAATTTAGATGTTAATTGACCAATTAACCTTTTGATTGCTTAAAAAATTTATTTCCAAGCTCAATGGCTTGCTGTCAAAAAAGCCCAAAATCGCATATTTTGCCCTATAAATTGAGGTATAGCTCAAAATTGTGACGTGTTGGAGAAAATCTGAGCCCGGATTCGGATTCAACGGCCCAAAATCCTTCGGAGACACATAAGTTTGCTCTTGAGACAAAAAAATGTTGCGCTGTGTTATTTATTTAATCAATTCTGGCGTTTGATTTGAACAGCCCGCATAGCAAAATACAGTTTGTCATATTTTCCAAACAGTAAGTTTGTTCTAACTGTTACTGTTACTTTAAGACAAACATTTGATTCCCTGTTCAACAATATGAAGCCTGACGCTGTTCACTGCAGAGAACGTTTTTGATATCGTATACCAACTAGTAACAGTATGTTATAGTGTCTGCGCATTGTTGGATGTTATGGAAATAAAACCCGTGAGAAATGGTGACACTATGAGTCCACCTTAAGACAAATGGTCTGTGCTCACAGTAGCGCAACACACTATCACATATGAATTTCACAATACAGTACTTATGCTCAACAATCTGTCAGATGGTTACACACATTTGTATTTGTAAGTGAAATATTCTACGATTTGCCGCTGCGCTTTCTGTTAGATTGTTTACAAGAAAAAAAGCAAAAAGTGAAAATCGAGTTGAGAAAATACTTAACATTCGCTTCTCGGTCATTTATTGATAGTTTGTTTTCCGTCGATTGTTTAATCATCCGTGTTTTTGAAATCGATGTGCCAAAACCGCACCTCAAAAATATCAAATTTAATACGGAGTAACTACTATCAACGCGAGCTCAATAATTGAAAAATGTTGTCGATTTCTCTGCGGCAGGTGTGCTCCACACAGCAGCAACAAAAAATCAGGTAATTCATAATTCGATTCACAAACTAGACATTGGTTAATTTTGATTTTATTTATTTCAGTTTATCGCTGTTCAGTACATCTACAAAGTTAACAAGTTCAGTGTGGAAGCATTGACTGGAACTTAGGTACGATGAAGCTGCCGGATGGGAATCGAACTAAGAATATATGCAACACCGAGTTAATTGAGTTGGAGTGAGAAGTGTTTATTTATTGAAAAAAAATATTAACTCGTTATCATGCCTATAATTTAATGTGAAAAAACTTAATATTGCAAAACAATGCTAGTTAAATTAATCCATTAAATCATGTGAAATATATAAGGAAATACATGTACATGAACCATAATCTTGTTTGATTTGTTATTTAAGAAAAAAAAATATATTATTTTTCTAAATGGTTTAAATACAGAAGAACCATATAACATACGTTTAAAATACTATGAAAGACCATAAATCAATAATAACACATACATTGTTCGATTTTTTCCCAAACTTATTGTAAAACTGTTCTGAACCTATTTGCTATGCAGTGAATTGTCTAAAAAACTGGATAATATATTGACCATATCCTTTACTGTATTGCGAAAAATTTGTTCGGGAAAATGAGCGATTTTTTATGGTAACCTATCTTAACCGCCTATTCCACATACTGTAAATTGGCGGGTTACCATTTGTCAAACTGGCAAATATGTACATGGAATGGTAAGCTTACTGTTAGCTCCGATAGTATGAGAAATGGTTAAATGACAATTGCTAATAGTTATCTACAGTATGAGAAACACTACATTTACAGTTCGTCATTATGCGGGAGGTCAAATCTACATAGGAATCACAGCAAACTTAGGACCTAGGGTCTTGTACCATTTGGGCAGGTGTACTTATTTTGGGCACTTGCCGCTATAACTAAGTCAATTTCAAACGGATTGATTTGAAATTTTGTATAGAGTTAGGCACATACAGTATCTAACTCTATACAAAAACTCAAATCAATCGGTTTAAAATTGACATAGTTATAGCGGCAAGTGCCCAAAATAGGTACACCTGCCCAAATGGTACAAGACCCTATTTAAATCGAACGCCTGAATTAGTTATTTATTGATTTTTCATTTTAGACGAATTGTCCTTCCGACGTTTTGGCATTCGATATTTTGTCATTCAACGATTTGTCACCCGACCTCACTTGTAAATAAAATAATACAATATCAATACCATCCTTTGTTATAATAACTTAAATTGTTATTGTTTTGTTCTCATAAGATTATGTATTATAACATATCAATAACAATTTTAGGTATTAGAGCACAGGTTGGTATTGATATGGTATTTGCTAGGTATTCCCTTTTGCTCGGGTTAAGCGTTGCCTGAAAGAAGCGGAGTGCGAGGAAATGGAACTGCTGTGCCGTGCACAAGAAACACGTAAGTTCTACCAGAAGCTCAACGCATCCCGTAAAGGCTGCGTGCCGCAAGTCGAAATCTGCAGGGATAAGGACGAGAGCCTCCTGACGGACAAACGTGAGGTGATCGAAAGGTGGAAGCAGCACTTCGACGAGCACCTGATTGGCGAAGAGAATGTAGGCACGGGGTATCAACCCAAGCAGCACACATGTAACAATAGAGTTTCGACAGCGCAGGTTTTTGGTTGGACACAAGTCATTTGCAAGTTATTTTGCCCTGGGGTTAGAATTACATGAATATAACTCCTGTACAACCAAAAACTTGCGCTGTCGACACTCCTTTGTGACTTCTGTGCTGCTTGGGAAGGCAGCGGGGGAAATGACTATGTTGGTGAAGCAGAGGACGGGAACGAGCCAACTCCCACGCTGAGGGAAGTTAAGGATGTCATCCACCAGCTCAAAAACAACTAAGCGGCTAGTAAGGACGGTATCGCAGCAGAACTCATCAATGTGTGCCCGGAGAAGTTGGCCACCTATTTGCACCAGTTAGTAGTCAAGATCATGGGAACCGAACAGCTACCGGAGGAGTAGAAGGAATGGATAATCTGTCCCATCCACAAGAAAGGCGACAAGTTAATGTGTGAGTACTTTCGAGCGATCACTATTTTGAATGCCGCCTACAAAGTGCTATCCCAGATCATCTTCCGTCGTCTTTCACCTAAAGTAAATGAGTTCGTGGGAAGTTATCAAGCTGGTTTCATCGACGGCTGGTCGATAACGGACCAGATCTTCACCGTACGGCAAATACTCCAGAAATGCCGAGAATACCAGGTCCCAACGCACCAACTGTTCATCGACTTCAAGGCGGTATACGACAGTATCGACCGCACAGAGCTATAGAAAATCATGGACGAGAACAGCTTTCCCGGGAAGCTGACTAGACTAGATTTCGGATGAACTATCCAGTTCATTCGAATCTCGACGGGTACTACACCAAGGTGATGGACTTTCCTGCCTACTATTCAACATCGCCCTGGAAAGTGTTATGCGACGAGCCGAACTCAACAGCCGGGGTACGATCTTCACGAAATCCGGCCAATTTGTCTGTTTTGCGGATGATATGGATATTATTGTTAGAACATTTGGAAAGGTGGCAGAACTGTACACCCGCCTGAAACGTGAAGATGCAAAGGTCGGACTGATGGTGAATGCGACTAAGACAAAGTACATGCTGGTAGGTGGGACTGAGCGAGATAGGACAAGCCTTGGCAGCAATGTTACGATAGACGGGGATACTTTCGAGGTGGTAGGAGAGTTCGTCTACCTCGGTTCCTTGCTAACGGCTGACAATAACGTGAGCCGTGAAATACGGAGGCGCAACATCAGTGTTCAAAAAAGATTCACCCCGCACCAAATGTACCATGTACAAGACGTTAATAAAACCGGTGGTCCTCAGCATGGACGTTGCTCAAGGAGGACCTGCAAGCACTCGAATTTGATGTTGAACTAAATAAATGAATGAGTTAAACGTCTTAAATGTGTTGCCCAAAGGTTCGTCATGTCAGATGAAAACATAAACACCGGGATCATTATACTACCGAATTCCCACAAAACCCAGTTATTTCTAGTAAACTACATTACAGCCCATGTTTAGGTACACGCGTGATAAGCAAATCAACTCAACTGGGCAATAAATTCTTTTACGACCCATGAATTTTAATTTTCTATATAAATGACTCATCAACAGAAACCGGTCATCACGCTTGCATATGTCACAAAGTATTCGTAGCTTCCAAACCGGACCGTTCTGACATAATCATGAGCAATTAAAATACACGAAACCAAGTTCAACTCCATCTACGTCAAAATCAATCTTCCATCACACATCACCTCAATGAGCGAAACTCTTTGATTGCTTCCCATCAGTTAGTATATTGTACGATTCCCACTGTCGAAGAATAACGATGCAAATTTATTATCCCGTCGAAAAAACAAAATTATCCAAAGAACCGGTTGTATGGTTTTTGGCTCTAAGTTGTGGTATGCAAATCTTCTTCTGGTGTGTAATTGACATTCGATGGTGGTGGTGGCGATGATCACCATTTGAATAATCCGTTAAATGTCACGGTGATGCAATTTAAGACGATTCTACTGCTGGCGAATGGCATCCAACTGGTTGTTTGTTGCGTTTGCGTTCCATCAGAGTTTTGTTCGTGGCTCAATTGACATTACACGGGCTCTGATGGAGGGCCCATATAGCCGAGGCGGTAAACGCACGGGTATTCAGCATGACCATGCTGAGGGTGACGGGTTCGATTCTCGGTCGGTCCAGGATCTTTTCGTAAAGGAAATTTCCTTGACTTCCTTGGGCATAGAGTATCTTCGTGCCTGCCACACGATATACACATGCAAAATGGTCATTGGCAGAGGAAGCTCTCAGTTAATAACTGTGGAAGTGCTCATAGAACACTAAGCTGAGCAGCAGGCTTTGTCCCAGTGAGGACGTTACGCCAAGAAGAGGAGAGAGAGGGCTCTGATGGTAACCGCAAATCGCAAAGGCACATTACCGGAAAAAATTGGGAACGTGTAGCGGTACTCCGATCGGGTAAAAGTTTGAGAAATCTGTTGCCCAATTATCGGCGATTGTCTGGAACCATAATTAGAACTATTTATGGGGATAATTGGTGCAGTGTCCAAGATGTACACACAGCAAAACAAAAGTGAAATTCGCAGTTTGACAAAACATCTCTCTAATGGTGGTGCAATCAATATCCGCCACGACACGACCCTCGGATTCGAAGGCGTGCCACTCAGCCATTCCAGAACTGGTTTTCCGAACCGTCCGACCTCTTGGTGTTCGAAAAGTGGATTGCACAATTAGAGCAGCGAGCGCGCAAGTCTTGTTCCCTTTCGGTGCAAAACCGCAACCAACCAGAGCAGAGCAGGGCCGGCGTCCGTCGTGTCGATCGGTTGGCTAGCTGGCTGAATGACTGACTGCATGGGACATTGATTGATTGCGCTGGTGATCGTGATTGAGACGCGGATCGATCGTAATTGAACAATTTGATCGAGGGGTTGGTTGATCGATTTCTACTGGGATTTAAGAAGTAAAGAGTTTCATTGTTTATCTTGCTTTTGTCAAGCTAGGCTAAGAACAAACGTCTTAAATTAGATCTGGCATGACCGAGCTGAATCATTCCGTGGTGGTGGACCCCTTGCCGCGAAGGAATGCGAACAATTTCAATTAGATCCCTGTAGGGAGGCAACGCTGGCCTGGCTGTGTGTTCGCTGTCTCATTGCTACACTATTTCTTTGTGGTACTTTGTGGTCTAACAAAAACTGACCGAGTGGACAATCTGCACATAACAATCTCCTTGGGAGTCAATGTCGTTTGTTACTGTTTCTTACTTGAGATTGGTATTAGAAAAGATATGTTCTTAAGAAAACTGATTTTATATTTTTGCATAAGCAGTGAATGCCGCTGATTCAATATTCTGAAATTTAATTATTTCAAAACAATATTAATAAAGAAATACCATAAAACTTCGTTAGCCATTGGATCGTATGAATAAAAACTTTGCTTTTACTACTTGTAGTAGTAGTATCTACTTAGAAGTAAAGTCCACAGAGTTTACTAGACAGTTGGAATGCATCAAAGAGTTTTCGAACGTGTAGTATTTTCGGACATGAGCGTTTACTACATTCTTGTAGTGCAGAACTGATATAACAACTCATTTACGCGTAATGTCGAAGATTTTTGCTGGAAGTTTGTGGTGCCGTATAAAAGTTGTAGATTCCTCCGGATAATTACTCGGAAAAATAGTTATATTCAGAACAATCTGGAACCTGGATATCTGTAGTAGAGAAATAAGGGCAGTGCTCACAAATTAAGCTGACATTTCCTACTAGCCCGTGAGGCTGCAAATTCTAAGATGGACGCAGATAAATCTGTAAGTTGCATTTTATCTAGAAATTCCTCTACAAAGATTTCTCCAGAAATCCCAAAAGGTTTTTTTTTCTAGAATTCTTGTTGTGATATCTCTTGAAATACCTTCCTGGATTTCTCAGAAGTTTCTTTCCTTTTCACGATATTTTTCTTAGTATTCCACATTAAATTCCTCTCGGAGGTTTTTCCAGATTCCTTCCAGCATTTTACCAAGATTTCATTAATTTTTCCCGAAATTCCTTCGTGAGAATCTTCCAGGATTGCTGCATTCTGACCGATTTCGCCTGAAGTTTCTCACAGTTATCTTGCAGGATTTTTTCATAGGTATAGTCCTCGTGAGATTTCCACCAGAGTTCCTTCAGGATTTTCTCAAGAAAATCATCGTAAGGTGTATCTCGAGATTTCCACAGGAGTTTCTCCCAGGATATTTCGCAAGTGTTGCACCGAGATTTCTCCTAGAGTTTCTTCGGGGACTCTTCTTGAATCATTTTCCACAATTTATTCCGGTGTTCCTCCTGGAATTTTATCAAGAGTTCTTCCCGGATTTTTTTCCAGAATTTGCACTAAAGCTCCTACCAGTATTTTTCATGAGTTTTTCATGGGTTTTCCGATGAGTTCATTCCGAAATTTCTTCCAGAGGTTTTCACGGAATCGCTTCTAGGATACCTCATGGATTTTTCCTGGAGTTCCTTCTGCACTGTCTTCAAGAAATCATTATGAACTCTCATCTAGAGCTTCGCTCTGAGATTTTTATTTTCCAGGATTACTCACAGTGTTCTACCCTGATAACCCACCATAAATTGACCCGGGATTCTTTTGAAGAATGTCCAATAAAAACTTCCAGAGATCTTGCCAGGATTTTCTACGTTTTGTCTTGAATCCTCCACTAACCTCCTGAAACCTCCTGGAGCTCCCTTAAACGTCCCTGAGTGAAATCCGCCTGAGCCCTCTGAGATACCCTAATATGCCCATGAGACATCCTGGAATTTCCTGAAAGCCCATAAAACACCCTTAGAAACCCCCTAAAACACCTCTGAATCCTCCTGAGAATCCCCTGAATCCTCCCGAGACCACCTGAGACTCCCTAAAACTCCTCTGAGACGCCCTTGAGAAACATTTAGACTTCATGCCCCTGAAAACCCCTGAATCAGCATTGAGATCTCCTCTTGAAACGCCTCTGGAATCCTCCTCCCCTGAATTTCCCTGAGAACCCCTACAAACTCGCTGAAACTATCTACGATTCCTTAAAGCTCCCGACCTACACCACCCCTTCGTTTTAAAATCTTGCGAGGAACTACGAGAAAAACTACTGGAGAAAAAAACGAGAGTAATTCAGAAGAAATTCCGGGAAATTGGTACATCTCAGAAAACAGTATGCATGGGTAAATTTAGTGCAATTCCAAGACAATTCGTTTGTACACTGAACTTGCTCATAATGCTTTGCCAATTTTAGGAATCTGTGATCAGCAAACCTTGCTAATGGTTCACAATATCCTTTTTAATCCAATTACACATCATAAAATATCGCTCAATATGGTTTCTCGTATTCACAATACCAGGCAAGTGAATTTCTTCTCCAGATCTAGAGCATCAGAAGGCCGGCTCCAGAGAGACGTTATCCTTCATTTGGGACATTTGTGCCATCGCAACACATTTAAGCCTATTGCATCATCTACCTGAGGCAGAATGGGACAAGGAAAGGGAAACGTAATGGAATATAAAGGGGTGCCCTAGAAGATGGAATGAACGCATAAAGCGCAACAAGAGCTCAAAGCCTATACCACAACGAGTTTAATCAGTGCCCCATTTGCTCCTGGAGTTTTGAAGTAAGCAGAGCTTTTTAGGGCCCACTAAGTTGGTTATATACACTCCCGTTCAAAAGTTTGGGGTCACTCCCTCAAAAACATGTCATTTTTAGGCCCATATCTCCGCCAATTTGCGTCCGATTTCAAAACCCTAGGTTTCATTCAAAAGATAATAAGTCAAAGAAACTTTGAACATGATTTAAAAGAAACCTTTTCAAAAAATTTTGTATGTAAACTTAACCCAAAGTTGCCAAATTTTCTAAAAAAAATAATATAAACTTACGGCAGTGTCGCTGGAAGTTGGTCGATCAAATTTTAAGATGAGAGCGGTAATATGACCCATTTTCTATTAGCTTTCAACTGCTTTTTACAGAACTTAGCTAAAAAATCTAGAAAAAAAGTTATTAAGTAAATTAATCCTTGATGTTGACTTTCGTAAAACACGGAAAAGTGATTCGGTGATATCTTCGTCATCTATAGTTCAATTTTAATTATTTTTGGCTCATTTCAAAGATAATTAACTAAATTTACGTTGGATGTCTTCAACTTAACGTATTTAACGATTTTTGTATATAAAAATGTTATGTAAAGTTAGCACACTTTACCACGCTTCAAAAAATGAGGCAACTTTACGTTAAGTTTTAGTATGTAAATTTCAACAAATATGTGTGGTTCAAAGTCAATGCAGTAAGTATCATTCATTTTGTTTCAAATAAGCCAAGAAGAATTAAAATTGAATGAAAGATGGCAAAGATATCAACAAATATTACCGCTCTCATCTTAAAATTTGGTCGACCCAACTTCCAGCGGCACTGCCGTAAGTTTATATTGATTTTTTAGAAAATTTGGCAACTTTGGGTTAAGTTTACATACAAATTTTTTTGAAAAAGTTTCTTTTAAATCATGTTCAAAGTTTCTTTGACTTTATCTTTTGAATGAAACCTAGGGTTTGGAAATCGGACGCAAATTGGCGGAAAAAAATGACATGTTTTTGAGGGGGTGACCCCAAAGTTTTGAACGGGAGTGTAGCTATAATTCTCGGGCGGAAGCTGGAGATTCGTAACTATACAACAGAATGGTTTATCTGAAGATATTATGAACTAACAGATCAGAGTTCCATTCAGGAATACCGTGATTTTGGGTGAAATTGATCACTTTTCATAGTGATCATAATTTGTGAACACTTATCGGTATGGTTAAATTTAATGCTTTAAAACAAGTACAACCATGGTTTTCATCAGTCAACGAGGTTAAAAATTCTGCTGTAAATCGTTCCATTATAAAAAAAATATCGTTTAAAATAAAAAATCAAAAATTTTAATTTCGGGGTGAAATTGATCAGTCAGTGAAATCCGTGCATCCTTAATGCATTTCCGTTAATTAGTGCGTCTTAAAGATAGTGATTCACTTTAAACTATATCAAAACAGGTAACAGTGAGTGAAATAGTTGAATTGGTTCTTACTCTATTTACTTATATAAATTTAACTGGCTTACAGCACCTAACTGAAATGTGGGCACTATCTGGATTACGATGCCAACTGCAATTTATTTATTCCTAAAAGTAACTGTTTAAATCCATGCAACATAATCCTAGCTTATCTAAACATGCATTCGATTACAGAAAGAACTAAATGTTATGTGTGCTTGGGAAGCAAATGGACATTTACGCGGTGAAAGCACTGATTGTGTAAGTTTCAGTTTATATATATATTTATACCTATCCTCACCTATGCATTACCCAATAAAATATATTTATAGTTTAAAGCTGTACTCAACCGAAGCCCGATGTTGAGCCTGCTAAAAACCCAGTGTCCAAAAACCCAATTTGCCTGCCGCCGTAACAATAACTCTTAAGCCAGATGATGAACATTTTTTACAAATTATTTCAAGTTTAAAGCATTATTTTTAACAAATAAAAATGGTCCTCTCGTCGATCAATTTCACCCCACTGATCAATTTCACCCGAAATCACGGTACTCTCTTCCAGAATTTTGTTAATAAATTGTTCACAGCCACAACTATTAATTTTAATTTTCTATTTTTAATTTTTTTTTTTTGTTGCCAGCGGCTGTGAATTTAGTGTCCACTACCAGGGGTCTCAATTTGAGCCTTTTGGTGTGGGGGTAAAAAAATAAAAAAAGAACTGAAAAAAATCAGAAAGAAACGTGAGAAATCTGACAAGCTCCTAGGTAAGCCCGGAAAATTCTTTGAGAGCAATTCCTGTAAGAAGTGTATAAAAATATCGCAGTTTCTGTAAGAAACTGCATAAGAATTCGGAGAAGGTATCCCGGTAAAAATAAAAAATAAATAAAAAGAGATTTAGTAAGGAACTCAAAAAGAATGCAGGATAGTATTTTGGGAGAAATCCTCAGAGGGATTTTGGAACAAATTCTAAATACCATTTTTTGGTCAAAATAATGTTTCATTCAAATGTTTATCACTTCTTTATACGTCAATCAAAAACGCTGAAAATTTGACCAACTATAACATATATATTAAAACTCCATTGGTAAAATTTTGAGCGAGATCGGATAAGTTTTCTGAAAGTTTTATAACTTTTAGTAAAACTTATAAGATTTTTGAACACATTTTTAAAACATTATACCTCAATATGTACTTTTCATTTTTTTGTGTTACAGCTTATACCTAAGGCTTTCATATGCAGCTTCATTTAAGGTTTTATATTCACTACAACAAATATGAAAAATCTGTATGTGTTCAGTGTGTCATTTGAAAATTTATCATATTTTGATCAATAAAAGTGCCAAGTGTTTTCAACTTTTTTAAACTCTCTTAATGTAATGTTTTTATACTGGACCTACTAAAATACATATGAAGAGTAGGTCCTATGGATTTTTCGTTCAGTTAATGCACTTTTATTGGTGGAAAACGTTTGGCAGAATATTTTTTTTAAACATCGTCAACTACATAAGCACATTTTTCATATTTTTGTAGTGAATATAAAACCCTAAATATAGCTGCATATAAAAGCCTTAGGTATAAGCTGTAACACAAAAAAATGAAAAGTACATATTGAGGTATAATGTTTTAAAAATGTGTTCAAAAATCTTATAAGTTTTACTAAAAGTTATAAATTTTTAAACCCTATTTTTAAACCCTAGGCTAGTTCATCTCGGGACCCACGCTTTTCTTCCCTTCCAAAGGAAGAATCCACATTTTATGAGTATTTCGGGAGTGGGATTCGATACCAGGGCCTCGGCGTGAGAGTCTTGTGTTCTAACCACCACACCAGGTCCGCTCCTCAGCGTAAGCTTGAAATTCCCAGACCTAGGAAAACACCTCGGAATCGCTCTTAAGATCCCTACTACATATTTATGGTACCCGGTGTGTTGTGGAACATTACTGTTATAGCAAAACCAGCTACTGCAGATGCGACATTCGAGATTATTTCAAAAAGCAGAAAAATGTCAGAGTTCTAGTTAACATGGCTAATGTAATATAGCAGAAGATGCCAGTGTATGTACGATGTTTTAAACTTAATGTAAGATTAAATGACCTTAGTGAACCCAAATATGTCTTGAAATGGCACTCAAGATTTTAAGGTTCATGTATCCCGTTTGGTTGTGTAACTATGTGTGAAAGTAACTAAAGTTATGACGGTAGGGTTTAAGAACTAAGCTCCATAACAGTTTGTATGACACAGAATATAAAAAAAATGAAAACAACATCTCAGAAGCCTGTCCCCTCCCCCTATTTTAGTTCTTTCAAAATTTTCTAAATTTTTGTGTGGACCGTAGACTTTGACTAAACCCCTCCTCCTCCCATAAGGGTCTACGCAGGTTATGGACAAACGCATAGTAAAAAGTAATCTCATTTCACGACTATTCTAACTGAGTGGGACAGCTTTCAAGTGGCAGGCGTTTTAATTGGGTTAGCTATGTTAACCTCATTTACTCCGTGCTTAGCCCTCTTTCTATTGCTTGGCCCAACATCGATGCCGAATAAAAAGAAAATAGACCAACCATCAAATACTACCTTTCCGTCCGCTTTGCTGTGTGTAAATCGTAAATCTCCGCAGCTGAAACAAGCGACACGATAATGCTCCGGTACGTTTACCTTGTTCCTAGCAGCAATTGATGCCATTAGCTAGCAAGCCCGGTCAAAACAAACCTGCCTGCCCTGCACTTGAAATCAGCAAACAGCAGAGTGGCTGGCTGGACGACTCGACTGCGGCTGGGTCGTTGCGGTCGAGTTTGTTTGTGTATTGTGCCTACAGTCAAATGTCGGACAACTCAGGCGTGACGCGATTCGGCGTTCATGCTTATCACCACTGAACTGACTGACTGGAATGATTGATAAGATCCCTACGTTGCCCTGTACTATATGCATTCGGAGCTGCCCCCTTTTTACCGAATGGAACAACAGCGCAGCGGCTCTTATTTCGGAACGTTTGGTTTCGAATAAGCGATTAGAGGTGAATCAACGGGACTTACGGGATATTGTAAAATGATGTGTTTGAAAAGGAAGTACAACGAGTGATTGGGTAGAACCGCTTGCACTCATCAGAGCTGATCTGTGTTGGTCAAGTGACGTCTCATCAGCCCCGCAAAGCCGTCAAAACCGCTGAGGTGTTCAGCTGTTCAACTGAATCTATTATAATGACCTTTTCATCCTCAAGATGAAAAACGTCAAGATGTTACTCACTCCTTTCCGGGGCATTCTTAGCCCGTGTCATAACACAATAGCTCCAGTTGAATAGCTCAGCATCGAGGTGGCACGGCGTAGTAAAAGCGCTTCGCATTCAGCGGTTTTATGGCCTAGACAGCAGGTCTACGTGAGATGCAAAAAATGACGTCGATTTTAAAAGGCAGCCCAACAGAGGGCACTGTTTCATATTTTTTGCGCCGCAGCAGAATGACTATCATTAAATTCTTTATCTCAATTGAACCGAGCTCTGACTCGAAGCCAAGTTAGAGTTGGGCCGACCGGACTTACTTTGCCTCAAGGGAAGGAGAACCGTCGTCATCGCTTCGCTACTGCCTGCTTCTGCCTGCTTCTGCCTGCTGCCTTATTGCTGAGTTCAGATGAAAGATCTTTTATTTATGATCGCATTTAAATGTGATCTGCACATGCGGAACACGCTCGTTTCAGTCGTCGCCGGGATTATCTTCGTGCCTTCGTGGCGATGGACGCAAAACGAAGTTCCCGGCCTTCGCTATGGTGAAGTGCGGTCTCATTGTTCGTTCATGTTGTTTTTCGCGCAAAAGTTCATAAATTAAATTCCTCGATCGTGAGTCGTGGTTGGTTCTCCCAATCCAGAGAGAGGGACGAGTCAGTAAAAGGAACTACTACGACCACATGATGGTCGGTCTGTCTGAACGGTCTGAACAGAATCGCTCGTATACGTACGAGATAAGCCGCAACGGAATCGCACATCTACATGACACAGTATAGTTTTTCAGTCGGTGTATGAAGGTTATCTGCTCATTATTTACCGTAATTTAGCGTATATAATTGAGTGTGTTTTTACCTTATTCGAGTAATGATGTCTATGAATAAAAATTCCGTAGATTCACAGTCCACGTATGAGTTCGGCATTCCACTGAGATTGACAATTTGTTCTTATTAGTGATCCATCTAACTCCATGATACAGTATTCTTCTTTCTGCTAGATTGCATGCAGAAGCAGATACTTTTACGCCTACTTTCAAACTGGGTTCTACACAGTAGCACAGTTTACAGTTGAAAATTTATGCTTACTATGCATCGGAATTTGCGCATTCTCTTCACAACCAACGGCTAACGCTAGGCACAACGACGAAGGTACAAAAAAGGTTTTAACTATTTTCCTACTGGCAATGGATTAATCCGCTGGCGGCTAATGCTGTCTAGATTTATGACGATTTATTCAAGCTCTTGACAGCTTGGTTCGGTGGTTTTCTGGTGGTTTGTTTTGCTCCATTCGTGAGTCCCGCATTTACATGCTTGCATATGCCTTAAGCACTATACTGGTTGATACAACGAAAAAACCACGACCTCAAAAGTGTGTCCTGGAATGCAGCTCGGCGCTTAACATTCTTCTTAAGCTGGGCTCTTTGCTCTGCATTATGACTATTTGGTCGTGCATTTGTACGTGAAGGCCATTTGTACAAATAAGTTGATACTTAGCTTTTCGCGAGTTTGGTATGGTGAGTGTGAATGTTTTTTTACGTTTTGTTTGTTTGGTAGACTCAACGGTTAAAATGCTTAAAGCATTTATTGAATCGAGTTCTATTTGCCAAATAATCGATTCGTAAACATGCCCCCTGCTAAACAATTCTACGCCATACATTTTGGTTCGCTGCAGATTTTCTCCAACCTTGAAAACGTCTAACACTCGCCAAATCACTTTTGTTCGTTTCAATCCATCTTGTCTGTTGTGATCCACATAGTCGTGTACCATGCCGATTTCCTGCGAGTACAATTTTTACAGGGTTGCTGTCCGATATTCGCGAATGCTGAGTTCGCCGTAGAGCGCAGCAAGCTTGTAGTACATCCTTCATCACCACACACAGACTGGTCTCCTGCTCACTACCGAAAATCTTGCTTAGCATTCGTCGCTCGAACACTCCAAGGCTTGTATGTCCGCCTCGGGCACGGGCAAAATTTCATGTTTTTAGATTTCCAATGACGATGCACCCTTATTACTCACATTTTTGTCAACAGTTAGATAAATCACTTATATCACCTATCCATGGATCTCATCACTGACCTTAGGTGACTCCCAGATCTCACATCTTACCCTACTAACAAATACCCCATCCGTGCTGGTTGTGGAGACGCAGAGTGCTCTTGGTCTCTAGTAGCAACAACCATCACACTCTAGCATCCCTTTCCCTTCCCAACTTACTGTAAGAACATGGCTGGCGCCGGTAATGATCCAAAATGTATGGACTGCTTAAATTGCACTTTGAGAATAAGTGGAGTATCCCAGCCCCTTATTCAGTTCAGGATCTCAGTGCAATTCATACCAGTTCATATGGATCACGGAGAAGCAACCATTGACATATACAGTCAGCCTACACTCAGCAAAAAAACTAACGAAATTCATCGAAATACCATAAGAATTAACTAACAAAAACTACGGATGCCATAACATGCTTATTATGACAAATTTCATAAGAAAGACATATGAAAAAAGCAAAAAAAAAATATAAAATGATACAGACCGGATTCGATCCGTGAACGTCGGGATCACTGAGCTCGGTTTAATCCACACGACTACCGCCGCTTCAGAATACCATGTTGCTAAACATATATAAAAGCCAAGCGGTGGCAATTCTACGTCATAGAGCGACCTTAGGGCTTATGGAAATCTTAAGTTTATTTGCCTGAGTGCAAGCTAAGCTTCGAAGCACTACACTAGTCAGCTTTGTAGAGTCGTCCCCCGGAAGCTTCGGTTCCATTTATTGCTTTGGACATGTCAATTCCTCGCTAAATTCCTCTCTTCAACTCGATACCCCGTACTTGCTCTGCTTCGATATTCGTGCCCTCTTTGGTTATGTTTTCGTGTTCATCCGTTAGTTATTGGCATCGCTATCATCTTCCTACACTCCTGATATTCTCATATTTATTTGCATAACTATTCAATCTTGTCAACAGTTTTCAGTGAGATTCGAATGTACAAACTAGTCTTGCAGATTTTCACCGTCCATCGCTGCTTTGATCAGTCTGGTAAGCTTCCCATGATAGCTATTCTCGTCCTTGATTCTTCATGATGAAACACTGTTAGCAATGCTCTCCGAACACCACGTATTACCTGCGTCAGAGAAGATTTTTATCCCGGTGATCGCTAATAAATGGTTTGGAAGATGACGAGTTGACACTTTGGCTCTGTTATGCTGGCGGTATGCGCAGAGCCTCTCGATTTTCAGGTACGACCTAGTACACTAGTCGTCGCCCTTTGTTGAGTAGGGATCGTCTAGGAATTGCGGTATCGCACGCGCGACTGGGAGTTTTACTAGGTTGTCACTAGACAGGTCGTTGGTGTTATCCACCATGAGCAATCGCTATACAAATGCAAGCTTGTCGAAGTGCGAAGTAAGCCATCCGTGATGGTTACCGATGATCGTCGGTTGTGGCCGTCTTTCTTCGTATTCGACTCTGAATCGCCCGATGGTCACTATCTGCGTCCCTGGGTAAAGGCTTAGACCCGGACTCCGGCAGGACAGATCGATGATGATCTTTGCACCGTTCGTACTGTAGGGATGTGTATGAAACACTCTTTCAGTCTGGTATTCGAGCAGAGCCCAGCTTCTCGATATGTTGAACAAGCTGTTGACCACCATTGATGTCTCCACTGATGATCACGGGGCTCAATCCCACCAGTCAGTAGACCAATTGCAGCACTCGGTCAACCAACCTATAAGAACTTTCTAGATAATTCTCAGCTTGAATTATCAACTCCCTACAAACTCGCAAAATGTGAGTTCTTCCTTAGGTAGGGAAGTTAAGCATGTGAGTTCCGAGATGAACTAAGCCTAGGGTTACAAATCTCGTTAATGCAGATAACAAAACCCAGATTAATCCACATAGTGGTGATAGTGCTTTTCTCGTCAAATACTCATGATATTTCCATCAACGTAGGCCAAAGTGTTCTGATAATGCTGCATTTGTTGTGTCACATGTATGGGTTTGGTTCACATTTATATCTGACAAAATCCGTGACACACTGAACCGGTTCCTGAGCACTGCCGGTAATCTCAAATATTTTATAAGTTTTGTTGCTAACTGAGCATCTGATTATTGAAAAAGCCGCGATTTGATGTATCGCATGGATGGGTTTGTTTAAATTTTACATTTAACCCTTTTTGGTGGGAACTCAGAACCGGTTCTGGGACACTACCGGTTGCCCGAAAATGGTCTGAGACAATTTTCTTACTTATCGTCATTAGGTTATCAAAAACGCTGCTATTTGATGCACCGCATGCGTAGATTTTGTTTAACTTTACATTTTACCTCTTCCGGCGGGACATCCGGAACCGGTACCGAGACAGTACTTATTGTTCTAAATATGATCTGAGACTATTTTCTGGCTAACTGTTCGTTAGGTTGACTAACAACTGAGCAAACTGATGTGTCCCATGCTTAAGTTTGGTTCATCTTTAAAATTGACCAATTCCGACGGGCACCCGGAACCGGTTCTGGATCACGACCGGTAGTCTTTAATGTGATCTGAGGCTATTTCCTAGCAAACCATTCATCAGGCCATTGAAAAAAGCGGTTTTTGATGTGTCGCATGTACGCGTTTGGTTCACATTTACATTTGGCCACTTCCGATGGGATATTGATTGATTGATTTGTCATTATTAAAGAGACTTTCAGCCCTTGGCTGGTTCGTCTCTATAGTTCCGATGGGATATTCTAAACCGGTTCCGTGACACTACCTGTAGTCCTCAGACTATTTTCTTGCTGACCTTTCTTAAGGTTATCGATCAAGCCGCTATTTTGTGTGCCGCACTCATGGGTTTCGTTCCTTTCTATATTTGACCACTTCCGGCGAGACACCTGGAACCGGTTCCAGGACACTACTGGTTTTCTTAAATATGATATAAGATTTTTTTTCCTTGTTAACCGTTCATCAGGATACCTATACAGCCATTTGATGTGTTGAATGTATTGGTTTGTTTCTCTTTTACATTTGAGCACTTCCAGCGGGACACCCGGAACCGCTTCCGAAGTACTACCGCTTGCGAGAAATATTATCTAATATTATTTTCTTGCTTATCGTGCATCAGCTAACCTAAAGAGCCGCGACTGGCGCATACATGGGTTTGATTCGTTTTTATACGTGGCCACTCTCGGTGGGACACCTGGAAACGATTCCGGAACATTACAGGTAGTTTCTAATAAGGTTTGAGCCTATTCTCTTGCTAATTGTCATTCAGGGTATCGAAAAAGCTGGTAATTGATGTGTCGCATGCATGCATCACTTTTTGAGCATTCCGAGTATATCTCAGAACATCCGGACTAGCTGGAATGAAACATTTTTGAAGACTTAACGTAAACCGTATTAAGCCATCCCCTGAGCCGTTATGCTTTGAAAATTTGCTACACAATTACCAAAACTTGTTATAAATGTAAGAGAACTGAAACTTTCACACTTGCAAGAATTTATTGTTTTTCTACTTCCAAATTTCACTATTATTTTTTTTTCTACAAATCTGCTCATTTCATATGATTTTGTTTGCAGGGGTATGTAGCAATCACAAAAGGTTTTAAACATGTTTTTTCGTTCTTTTATTTTCAGGTATGTATCTGTTGAGATCAAACACCAAATTGCCACCATCATCTACCTTATCATCATAAACAGGTAACGCGCCATCCTGAAATCGTTGAATCATTCAAACGCGGAATCACCCCGCAGCCTGCAGTGACTCAGAAAGCTGAATCGATCCCTCTATTCCAATTACGGTTGGTTACACACATCTCCGTTTTAATACCCCGAAGAATAATAGTCAGAAATTCTTCCCCTTTTATTTTTCTCTCTTCTACTCTTCTACGCGTTGTCTTTCCACTTCCACATTCGAAGCTGCGCAAGACAGCAGCGTTGCGTTGGCATATCGAGCCCCTCATCAATATTATGACGGTGCGCGACCAACTCAGCCTGCGGGTCATTTATAACTTTCCGTTCTTCGGCTACGACCGACGTAGAGTGGAGCCTTCCCGCTCCACGCCTCCAGCGCCGAGGCCTTTTTTATGTTTCCAGTTTTGGAGTAACTGTAAATCTACGCTTCGACGACTTCCCAAATACGATAAGCGCGATGCAACCCCAGCGATTGACCGCGTCGCGTCGTCGTTCGTCGAGTCGATGTCTCGCCTGTTTCGTAGACATCGCACAAATGCATAACGCGTACCAGTCGTAGTCCGCGGCGACAAATCTTATCAGGGACTTAAACGACCCTTACCGGGGTAGTGCGGCCCAAGTTGGCGGTGCCACGAACGTCGCAGCTGGCGCAGCGCAGACTTCGACTTCAGTGATCCCAAAATAATGGCAATGTTTATTTTCCGCTGCGATCGGTCGTTCTCCGGCGTTGGTTGTTGAGACCGATTTGGTTATCGTTTACAGTTAATTAAATTAACGATGTCCAAAGCATAACATTCATAATAATTAATGGACGCCGCTTTCTTTGGGTCCGTGCGCGCGTCCATTGTTTTGCTCGAGATTTAGGTCTCCGGCTCTTCTAACTAATGCGTGCTTGGTGTACGATGGTGCGATGATCGGCCGTTTTAGGGGCCCCATTAAACGGTTTCTGATTACCGGTGTGGTCGCGGATGGGCGGCAGTCTCAGGGCGGCAGTCGTGATGACGATGCACGCAGAAGGAGGAAGTGGCGTCCGATGAGGTTGCTGGGGCTAATTTGCTTAACGATTGACCAAAGAAATCGGATCGCGTGGCTATGAACGAGAGATGCTAATGGGATTTCACCGGGCATTAGATGTGGCTGGTAGTGAATCTAATGAAATTTTAGCATTTTGGTGGGATTTCCTGTGATAATTCGATTCAATCAGTTCCGTGCCTTGGTGGCGGAATCTGATATTGGATGTTATCATAAAAAAAACCATTGTAGACTGTGAAATCAAATCAGCTTCGCACAAACGGCAAATAGAAGATTCGGCAGAACGAAAAGCGAGAGAGTCAGTGGTGCCAGAAATACACCATTCTTTCACACACATTGCGACAATCAGCTATTATCGCTTTTAAAAATTGGCTGCCATTCGGGGCGAAAACGATAAGAAAACATCGGGTTTTCGCTTCAAAAGTAAGCAAACACCCGTCGGCCTGATGGCTGAAAATTACGTTTTTGTTTGTACAGTTTCAAGTTAAAAGTAAGTAAACAAGACTAATGCTCGACTAAAGGTGTATAAATGGGTGTCGTCTTCATGTTGTCAATAGCGATGATTTTACTTATTGAAAAAGTGGTACGCAGCAAAAAGGAACGACCGATACTATAGGTTTCACTGTTATTCATCAGCGCCTATTTCACATCTAAGCTGAATCCTACTTAGAAGGTGACAACGTTCTCCGTACCGATCTTTCAGAGTCCATAAAGCGTTCAAGTATGGTACCGACTGGATAATGAATCTCGGAAGTTCTTGTTTTCCCAGTCTTTTGCCTGAAATAGATTAGTGTCCATGGTTAAGCCATTGCAATGTATTCAGCTATTTTGGACCGTTCAGAATGATTTTACAATATCTCACAATTCTGCAAAACAGTGAGTCGATAAAAAGAGCGTGCAACATAGTCCTGGTCCTCACAAGTTCCTACCTCATGCTTCCACGGGTCACGCGTTGATAAAGAGTTGTGTGCTTAGCTGGTAGTGCAGCCTGGGCACTGTTGTCCTTCTGACTTCAACTAGCTTGACGAGGTACGCCTCGAGCGTCTGTTCACCACCAAGGAGGTGCGGCTTAAACAGCGTCTGTTCTGGTATCCAGCGGCTGAGTATGAAATGCTCCTCCACCGGAAGCTAAACCTAAGGTGGCAGTCCCACCACAGTGGATAGGGGACCATAGGCCAACAACCTACTGTTTCCGAAATCCAAACACCATTATAGAAATCGAAAATGAAAGATTATGAACTGATTCAACGGCAAAGACTTTTAGTGCGAAACAACGGACAAGAATTGGAACTTGGAATGTATCAACCATAACCCAGCAGGATAAACTAGCACAACTAGCCAATGAGGCATGCCGTATGAAGCTTGAGATCCTAGGACTGAGCGAAGTCCGTTTTCCGAACTTTTGAGACCACAGATTGGTGTCTGGTCAAATTCTGCTATACTCTGGCCTACGAGGTGAACACGCTCCTCGCCACCGTGGAGTTGGTTTCCTTCTCAGTACTCACGCCCACACTGTGCTCATGAAGTGGGTGCCTATTAATGAGAGGATAATTGTGGCCAGATTCAGAACACGGGTTCGAAACCTTACCATGATCCAATGTTACGCGCCAACCGATGCTGTCGAATTGCAAGATAAAGAGAACTTCTACAGTCAACTGAATGCTGTCGTGGACAAGATTTCGAACGTTGACATAAAGATCCTCATAATCGACTTCAACGCGAAGGTTGATACCGACAATTCGGACTATGAGCACATCATATGACGCCATGGTCTCGGATAAATGAGCGAGAATGGAGAGCTGTTTGCAGAGTTTTGTGACAACAATGACATGGTGATTGGGGGATCGCTCTTTCCTCATCGACCAGTGCACAAATTGAAGTGATGGCGTCACGGAAAAAAATTGAATCGACCACATCTGCATTAGCCGAAAATGGAGACGGAGGCTTCTTGATGTGCAGAACAAACGTAGCGCCGACATTGCGTCCGACCATCATCTCCTAATCGGCGAGATCCGGCTGCACATTGCTATGATCCATCGACAAGAGGAGTAAATCAAGCGCCGGTTCAACACACGACGACTGGAAGACGCTGCGGTGGAAAGGTCCTTCGTCGAGGAGCTAGAGAACCGTGCGGCGGATATTCAAAAAACGCTCATGTAGACGAGACGGGACAAAAGAGCGTAGGCGGTTTGACGAAGGCGAGAAAGCCGCTAACTCCGGCGACATCCAGTCTACGATGTTTCACGTCGTGTTAGTAGGCCTAAGATGAATGCTACGATGCCCGTGAAAGACACTTCTGGTTAGTTATTGACCGACCCGGTTGACCAGTTGAAACGATGGTTCGAGAACTTTGAAAACCTTTTTCAAGTGTCGGTCACGCCATCAACACCTAGCCAAGGGTTCGACGCATTACTCGTCTCAACACCGAAGCTCCATCAGTCTAGGAGATAGAAACAGCCATCCGTAGCATGAAATCGAACAGGGCCCCAGGGGTCAATCGCATATCAGCTGAGATGCTCAAAGCTAACTCCGTAGTATCCGCACAACTGTTGCATCAATTATTCTGCAACATATGGAAAACTGTGACATTTCCGGCCGACTGGATGCTAGGTGTCTTAGTAGAGGTACCCAATAATGGTACCTGACTGTATGCGATAATTGACGGGGCATCACGTTCTCAGAGTCCCCTGCAAAGTGATCCTTAACCGGATACAGAAGAAGATTGACGCAACTCTCCGACCTGATGTTCATTGATTACGAAAAAGCTTTCGACCGTCTCAACCACGAAAACATGGGAGAAGCCCTAAGGTACAAGGGTGTTCCTGAGATAATCATCGGCCTCATTGAAGTACAGTACAGGACATTTTCGTGCAGAGTACTGCACGACGGTATTTTGTCCGATCTCATCCGGGTTGTTGTAGGAGTGAGGCAAGGTTGTATACTATCACCGCTATTGTTCCTCATCGTAATCGACGAGATCCTGGTAGGTTCGATTGATCGTGAATCAAATCGTGGATTGCTGTGGCAGCCCATTACCATGGAGCGCGCACCTAAATGACTTCGAATTGACTGATGACGTTGCTCTCCTAGCTCAACGGTGCTCTTCACTGGCGTAGCCACGGGGGGGGTTTTAGGGACCCAGGTTACTTCCTTGAGGAACTCTAGAACAGGCATGAAAGTAATCAAAGATTGAACTTCCAATCTTGACATAGAGAACACGATGGTCCAAATATGATTGTAGCCATGAGGTAAATCTAGCAGTAGCACCCAGACACTGCATTTTAGCTAGCAGAATACTATGGTTCACCCGATCGAAAGCAGATTTCAGGTCGGTATAGATGGCATCCACTTGACCACCTGCCTCCATTACTTTTACGTGTGATGTAAATTCAACGAGATTGGTGTTGATCGACCTTCCAGGAAAGAATCCGTGTTGATCCGTCGAGATATAGTTCTTCACTCCAGATAACAGCACACGACTCACAAGAGTCTCCAATAACTTGGACCCAGCGCACAATGATGTAACTCCTCAGTAATTCTGTACGTTTCGTTTATCTCCCTTCTTGAAAGCAGGAAACATAACTGAAAGTTTCCAACTCTCGGGGAACTTTCCCAGTGTTACCGACTTGTTGCAAATAATACGTAATTGTGCACAGTGAACTTGCACATTGCTTCAGAACAATCAGTGGAATTCCATCTGGTCCAGCATTAGTCGAAGACTTTAACTTGCTGATCGCAAAGAGAATATCTTCATCGGTTCATTCGCAGAGGTTTATGGCCACTGCATCTGTAGGAACACTGTTGAGTGCATTTTGAATGGACTTTGGATTAACTGGATTTTGATGGAAGGCACCCGATAAATGTTTTGCGAAAAGGTTACAACTGTCCTGCAAGGAATTCGCCGTTTTTGATCCAAGAAACATACTACGTGGTAGTTCACTTTCCTTACGCTTGCTGTTGACAAAGGACCAAAAGTGTCGAGGATTTCGTCTCAGACTATCTTGAGTTCGTCTGGCATAACGGTTATAAAGTTTACGATTGAACGATTTGTACTTATTACTAGCTAGCAAAAATGCTTGTTTTGTGAACACATTTCTGTTGTTTGAGAAGCGCCGGAGAGCAGCTGCACGTTTTCGCCTCAAATGCCGAAACTGACCATTCGACCAAGGTGGACGAGGGCGGGATTGGAAAACGGGAACGTAGTCACGGAACGTATCGGTAAGCATTCTATTGAAAGTTGCAACTGCAGCGTCTAGATCGGAAAAAGTATCCAGTCGAGACCAATCCATATTTTGCAAGGCTATGTTCAACGCACGAAAGTTGATCTTACGAAAATTAAACACTCCAGTGTCATCAAGTTCTTCAAATCGGACTGGAGGTGAGCAGTTAAGATGAGAAATCATCGGAGGATGAAATGAATCCGCCTTTACAAGCGACTTAGGAGCTGGCACTATTTCACAAGATTTGTGTTTATCCCCACCGATGACACCAGATCTAGCGTACGACCAAGAGAGTTCTTGATCACATTCAGTTGTTTAAGATCCAATACAGCCATGCCATCTAAAAGGACTGAGCATGCAGCGGTGAAAGGAGATTCAACTGGGTTTGGGTAAGCAAAGCCTGAAGGGGATTTGGTCCAAACTAAATTCGGTTGATTATAATCTCCGAAGAGGATGTTGATATCTGAGGCGCAAGTGGCTTCGGAGATAGCCCTCACTGAGGGGAGCAGATGTGGCGTAGTTGGCTACACGTTCGCTTCATAAGCGGATGGTCATGGGTTTGATTCCCAGCTCCCCCAGCTAACGTCAAGCCGCCAACAGGAGGACATCAGGAGCCCACCCGTCCAACTCGATGGCCGTCTGAATGCGGACTGACTACTGACCCTCTTCTGAGCACACGCTCAAACGCTAAACCGGATAACAATGATGATCGACCTATGGCAACAAACAATGGACCTTCCTACTGGACTGGAGAAAGCACCATCACGAGCTCTTCAACCTACTGATGAATTTAGAGCACAAAGAAGCAACGTCGCGCCAGATCCAAAAATAGCTGAACAATAATGCATAGAATTTAGACTCTGTGCTTGTATTAGGACAGCAGTCACCCAGCAATCAGCTCTGTAATGCCCGAGTAGGCGAATGAGCTATAATAAATAAATTAGGCTGACACAAATCACAAATTTCGATTTTCTCTAATGTCACCCCCCCTCGGGAATTTTTTGTTAGAATTCGACATTTTGAGGGGGGATACAAATAAATTATTCAAGAAATTTAAAAATTTTAAGGTGAAATCAGAGTCGTCGAGAAAATTTCTTAACAAATCCGATGAGTTTGACGATTTTGTCTAATTGTTCGGGTACCTTTTCATCAAATACATTTATTATTTATCATCCCCCCCCCCCTTGACGAGTCTATGACCAAAGTGACAAAAGAAGAAAATGAGATTTGTTCCGGCCTTAAGAGAATAAATAAAAAATAGCCCTCACTGAATCAAGATGATCGTCGATTGTAGCTGTGGTAGTGAACTGATCCGGGCTAAAGTACACAACGCCGATGTACACATTGCACTCGTTCAACTCGGTCTTGACCTGATTTGGTCCAACTCAGCGACGGTCCGAGCCTGAACTAGACTCGAAGACAGGTAATTAGCAACAGCAATCAGTACTCCGCCTCCTCTAAATTGTCCAGTGACGACTGAATTGCGGTCGTCCCTGTACACAGCATAACTGTTACCAAATAACTGCGTAGACAAATGCTGATCATTCATCACAAATGATGCTCATCATGTAAAAACAATCGGATTAGTCGACGCACCAAAATCGGAATTTTCAACTCGAACGTACTGCTGTACTGCTGTACGCCAGTAAAACTTGGTGTATATCAGTGGAGAACACTGAATGGCTGCAGGTCTTCATCAATAGATGCCTGTGGTATATAATTCCTGCATGATGGCCTCACAATTGGATCTCCAACGTGGAGCTCCATCTTCGATATCGATAAAAGCCGATAACGACAGAAATTCGTGAGCAAAAGTGGAGGTGGGTCGGCCACACTCTAGGCAGGGGCGAGAACGAAATCTGTAAGCAAGCGTTAGATTGGAACCCAGCAGGACATCGCAGCATAGGCAGACCCAGAGGCTCATGGCGGCGCAGCCTTAACAAGGAAATAAAGGAAGTCTACAGAAATTGGACCTAGCCACAGGTCAAGGCGATGGCTGGCAATCACCCAGGATAGATACCTTTCACTTCGGCCCTCTGCTCAGGACTGAAAGTAAGTAAGTTCGCTTCCATCCTCATCTTCGAACTCGTTAGCGTCTTCAATCAATGTAACGGTGACCTTGGTCTCATGTCAATTGGATTAAAAATTACCAAGTTTTAGCAGTAAAGTGCCCAAAGTACCAGCCAATGCCCAAGTGATTCGCCACCCTATCTAATATTTTAATGCGTTGCGGGGATCCTTTATCTATCTGCTCTATTATCGCTCCTTCCTTGGATTGAACGGCGATACGTTCACTAACGTGGATCCTCGGTTCGAGAGAATGGCTTCAGACTCGGGCTGCACTGTCCTTTTTGGCCGCCCACTTATTTCGATCCTATCGATATTTTGACGGTCCTCAGCCTTTGCTTGGGTGGGAAAGATCATCAGTTTTACCAATTTGAATGTTGTATTTTCCCTTATGTTGTTGCAGGTACAGTGGGGTCAGCTTTGAGTATCTCGGCTGATCTGCGATAGACCCCTGGGGCTCTTTTAGATTTCTTGTTGTTTTCATGATAGTTCTCAATACCTACATAAGACTAATTAGTCATCAAAATGGTACTTGGGGTGTGTCGAAACATGAAAAATGTATCCAAAATGTTCTAAATAGTTTTTCAATAGTGGTGAAAAAGGCGTTCTGAAACGGGCTTGGTGGTCTAGTGGCTACCGCTTCTGATTCGTATGCAGAAGGTCATGGGTTCAATCCCTGGCCCGTCCTTTTCATCCTACTTTGTATCTTTCTATCCACTTTCTCTCGCTCTCTCTTCTCTACATATACAACTCATGTATATTCATATGTTCATAGCCATCGCTAGAACCAGAAACGAATTGAAAAAAGTAGTTTCCCTCCCTTCCAACTTCCACTCACAGCACAGTGTATATAACGCCTATAAGTTATGCAACCAAAGCGTGCTGTGCCGCTTGACCTTATTCACCTTATTCACCACACAATCTATCACGAATACTATAAATAACCCTATCCATGGATCGCATCACCGACCCAACGGTGACTCCCAGATCTCCCATCCTTTCCGTCTAACAAATACCCCAGTCCGTGCGGGTTGTGGGGACGCAGAGTGCTCTCGGTCTCTAGTAGCAACAACCAGTACACTCTAACATTCCTTTCCCTTCCCAGCTGACTATAAGGACTTGGCCGGCGCCGTTATTGATCAAATATGCATGAGCTGCTAAAATTGCACTTTGAGAATAAGTGGAATCTCCCAGCCCCTTATTCAGTTGGATCTCAGTGCAACTGGTACCAGTTCAGATCAATCACGGAGGAGCAACCATTGACATGTATAGTAGGCCGTGTCGATTTTTGCAAAATTGCGAATACACAATCCCGAATAGTCACAAATGGTTGCAAATGGACCCAAATGAAGCCCTGCAAAATTTAAAAATTCTAAAAAATCGGTAAGCTAGTCCGCAATCGACTTGAAGTTTTATATGGGAATTTTAATTTTTCAGTATGGGGAAATCCAACTTTTCAAACTTTTGAAGAAAAAGGCACATTAAAGCAACTCTAAAAATCCGCTCCCCCCCTGAAGATTTAGTGCATATATTAGGGAACATTTTGTTAGAAGACAACTTTTTAGTTGCATAAGATAAGGGCGTTATTAAATTTCGAAACAATGGACATTTTATTCGCATGATTTCTAACTTCTTTAATTGGCATCACTGCACGTTTTGCGTGTGGAAGAGGGTGGTAACAACCATCTGCGGCGTCACCACCCGTCGCTGGATGGAGACGCAAGTACCTGATAAAAATGAGATAGTGAGGATTGTAAATATTCTTGCGATATTGCTTTATAAAAACTTGGTATCTTCGACAAAGTTGTTGACATGGCCAAGAGCTGTCCAGTGATGAACTAAATCATTGGCAAATCCATCGCTGGGCGGCGCTAGTGCGCATACAAACTGCATGCAAAAGTATTAACGTATATGCGTGTATCTCAATAACGTGATAATTTAACTGTGTGGTGTCCTCGACAAAGTTGTTGGCTGGGCCACGGGCTATCCAGTGACGAACCAAGTAAGTAGGAATTCAACCGATAGGCGGCGCTAGTGTGCATACAAACTGGATGCAAAAGTACAAACTTATATGTGTGTATCTAAATAACGTGATAATTTAAGTAGGTGGTGTCTTCGACAAATTTGTTGGCTGGACCACGGGCTATCCAATTACGAACGCAATACAGTCTTGACTCCTACTACACGGTTAGTTCGGGGGTGCAGTAGGAATCCGTGTTGTAGGAATCCCAGAGTTTATGGGATTTCGCCTAATTGGGGGTGTGAGCGAATATATCAGGAGTATTACAAGATAGCACCATACTTTCTTTGGCAAAGTTGTAGTACTAGAATAGATCTACCACACAATGCGAACTAACATCCAATTAGTAGGCAATTTGGCCGATAGAGGCGCTATGTAGAAGTGGTTGCTTATGTTCACTCGCCAGTAGAAGCACTCATAAATTATCGCTTGCGATATCTCAAGATCTACTTGATTTGGAACAATGCTGTCTTCGGCAAAGTTGTTCAGTAGGTCAAGAACAATTTGGTGGTTAACCAATTAGTTTGTGATTTCGCCGCTAGGTGGTGCTAGTTGTCAAGTAAAGTTTCAAACTTCTCTAGCTCGCGATCCAGATCAGATAGAAAAGTGCCGTCTTCGTCAGAGTTTTTCAGGAAGTAAAAACCTATCTGGTGATTCAACATTTAGTTGGTGATTTCGCCGCTAGGTGCCACTAGTTGTTAAGTAAAATTTCAAACTTCTTTAGCTCGCGATCCAGAGCAGATAGAAGAGAGTCGTCTTCGGCAAAGTTCTTCAGGAAGTCAAGAACAATCTTGTGATGTAACAATTAGTTGGTGATTTCGCCACTAGGTGGCACTAGTTGCCAAGTAAAGTTTCAAACTCCGCTATCTCGGGATCCAAAGCAAATCGAAAAGTATCGCCTTCGGCAAAGTTGTTCAGGAAGTCAAGAGCTATCTAATGACTTAGCATTTAGTTTGTAATTTCGCCGCTAGGTGACGCTAGTTGTCAAGTAAAGATTCAAACTTCTATAGCTCGCGATCCAGATCAGATAGAAAAGTGCCGTCTTCGTCAGAGTTTTTTAGGAAGTAAAAACCTATCTGGTAATTCAACATTTAGTTGGTGATATCACCGCTAGGTGGTGTTAGTTGTCAAGTAAAGTTTCAAACTTCTCTAGCTCGCGATCCAGAGCAGATAGAAAAGTGTCGTCTTCGGCAAAGTTCTTCAGGAAGTCAAGAGCTATCTAATTAAATAACATTTAGTTTGTGATTTCACCGCTAGGTGGCGCTCTTTGTCAAGTAAAATTTTAAACTTCTCTGACTCGCTATTCAGAGCAGATAGAAAAGTGTCGTCTTCTGCAAAGTTCTATAGGAAGTCAAGAGCCATTTAGTGAATTAACAATTAGTTTGTGATTTGGCCGCTAGGTGGCGCTAGTTGTCAATTGAAGTTTCAAACTTCTTTATTTCGGGATCCATAGCAGATAGAAGAGGGTCATCTTCGGCAAAGTTCTCCAGGAAGTCAAGAACAATTTGGGATTCAACATTAAGTTGGTGATTTCGCCGCTAGGTGGCGCTCTTTGTCAAGTAACATTTCAAACTTCTCTAGATCGCGATCCAGAGCAGATAGAAGAGGGTCGTCTTCGACAAAGTTCTTCTAGAAGTCAAGAACTATCTAGTGATTCAACTATAAGTTTGTGATTTCGCCTCTAGGTGACACTAGTTGTCAAGTAAAGTTTCAAACTTCTCTAGCTCGCGATTCAGAGCAGATAGAAAAGTGTCGTCTTCGGCAAAGTTCTTCAGGAAGTCAAGAGTCATCTTCTGATTAAAAATATAGTTTGTGAATTTGCCGTTATGTGGCGCTAATTGACATGTAAAGTTTTAAAACACTATCTCAGGATCTATAGCAGATAGAATAGTACTGTCTTCGGCAAAGTTGTTCAGGAAGCCAAGAGCATTCTGGTGATAAAACAATAAATTGGTGATTTAGCTGCTAGGTGATGCTAGGCTGCTCGGAATCCATAGCAGATAGAAAAGTGTAATCTTTGGCAATTTTCTTCAGAAAGTATAGACTATAGAACAACCTGGTGATTCAACAATTAGGAGGTAGTTGGCAAATAGAATTTTGAACATCTCTATCTTGGATCCAGACCAGGGTTGACAATCGTCGTTCTCTTCACCGCCGCGCAAAGAAAAAAAATCACATTATTCCGATAGAACAACATTGACGACTAGCTTTTTTCATTGCCGGTAAAGGGTTCCACGATGAATCCGAGGATGCACCTCAATGATAAATGGTCGCCAACCAACGTTTTTGTTATCCTTTTTGTTCCTTGTAAACGAGCGGTGACCGGCCAAGGAAACGCCACCAGGAAGTAGAATTTATTAGTGTTTCAGCGAGTATGCTATTGTTGCACCGCAATAGTTCTGTTGCTTAATAGTAATCCTAAGTAACACGCTTGTCACATTAGAGCGGAACAAAAACCTGCTGCTAACCTTTTATGTGACAATCATTACTTGGGAAGGATTGACAATTCAGAGGTCCGATGTTCGATCCCAGATGCAAACTTTTTTATAGATATATTGAAATTCATATACATATACGTAACACTCTTAAACATGGCTTAGCACGTGCATTTAAAGATAAATTCAAATTTTTATTTAATTTCCACTATCCTTCCACCAGAGGCGCTAGTGTTCGATCGTTTTGACGTTTGCCAGTGTACACGTTGCTGAATCATGCAATCGACACTATCTGGAGCGGTTCTTCGAACAGGTGGCTGTGTGCTCATGGAAAATATACCGGGCAAAAGTTTTTGATGAATTTCCTCCAAAAGTTATGTCTGTTGTCTGTGCTTCGTTGCTTAGCGCACTTGAGAAAAGAGCGAAACAAAACGACAAAATATTTCATTTTTCTTAAAAATGCAAGCCCTTCATTCAACTAATTGTTGAATCACCAGATTGCTCTTGGCTTACTGAAGAACTATGCCCAAGACGACCCTCTTCTATCTGCTCTGGATCCCAAGATAAAGAAGTTTGAAGCTTTACTTGACAACTAGCGTCACCTAGCGGCGTAATCACCAACTAATTATTAATTCACTAAATAACTCTTGATTTCCTGAAGAACTTTGCCGAAGAAGACACTTTTCTATCTCCGCTGGATCGCGAGCTAGAGGTAAAATCACCACCTAACAGCGAAATCACCAACTAAATGTTGAATCACCAGATAGCTCTTGACTTTCAAAAGCACTTTGCCGAAGATGAAACTTTTCGATCTGCTTTGGATCCCCAGATAGTGGAGTTTAAGACTTTACATGACAACTAGTGCCACATAGTGGCGAAATCACAAACTAATTATTGAATCCCAAGATTGTTCTTGACTTCCGGAAGAATTTTGCCGTAAACGACCCTCTTCTATCTGCTCTGGATCGCCAGCTAGAGAAGTTTGAAACTTTACTTGACAAAGAGCGCCACCTAGCGGCGAAATCACCAACTAACTGTTGAATCACCAGATAGCTCTTGACTTCCAAAAGCACTTTGCCAAAGATGAAACTTTTCGATCTGCTTTGGATCCCGAGATAGCGGAGCTTGAAACTTTACATGACAACTAGTGCCACCTAGCGGCGAAATCAATAACTAATTGCTACATCACAAAATTGACTTCCTGAAGAACTTAGCCGAAGACGATACTTTTCTATCTGCTCTGGATCGCGAGCTAAAGAAGTTTGAAATTTTACTTAACAACTAGTGGCACCTAGCGGTGAAATCACCAACATCCCGAAAAACTCTGACGATGACGGCACTTTTCTATCTGATCTGGATCGCGAGCTATAGAAGTTTGAAACTTTACTTGACAACTAGCGTCTCCTAGCGGCGAAATTACAAACTAAATGTTAAGTCATTAGATAGCTCTTGACTTCCTGAACAACTTTGCCGAAGACGACTCTCTTCTATCTGCTCTGGATCGCGAGCTAAAGAAGTTTGAAATTTTACTTAACAACTAGTGGCACCTAGCGGCGAAATCACCAACTAAATGTTGAATCACCAGATAGGTTTTTACTTCCTGAAAAACTCTGACGAAGACGGCACTTTTCTATCTGATCTGGATCGCGAGCTATAGAAGTTTGAATCTTTACTTGACAACTAGCGTCACCTAGCGGCGAAATTACAAACTAAATGCTAAGACATTAGAAAGCTCTTGACTTCCTGAACAACTTTGCCGAAGACGATACTTTTCGATTTGCTTTGGATCCCGAGATAGCGGAGTTTGAAACTTTACTTGGTAACTAGTGCCACCTAGTGGCGAAATCACCAACTAATTGTTACATCACAAGATTGTTCTTGACTTCCTGAAGAACTTTGCTGAAGACGACTCTCTTCTATCTGCTCTGGATCGCGATCTAGAGAAGTTTGAAATGTTACTTGACAAAGAGCGCCACCTAGCGGCGAAATCACCAACTTAATGTTGAATCCCAAATTGTTCTTGACTTCCTGGAGAACTTTGCCGAAGATGACCCTCTTCTATCTGCTATGGATCCCGAAATAAAGAAGTTTGAAACTTCAATTGACAACTAGCGCCACCTAGCGGCCAAATCACAAACTAATTGTTAATTCACTAAATGGCTCTTGACTTCCTATAGAACTTTGCAGAAGACGACACTTTTCTATCTGCTCTGAATAGCGAGTCAGAGAAGTTTAAAATTTTACTTGACAAAGAGCGCCACCTAGCGGTGAAATCACAAACTAAATGTTATTTAATTAGATAGCTCTTGACTTCCTGAAGAACTTTGCCGAAGACGACACTTTTCTATCTGCTCTGGATCGCGAGCTAGAGAAGTTTGAAACTTTACTTGACAACTAACACCACCTAGCGGTGATATCACCAACTAAATGTTGAATTACCAGATAGGTTTTTACTTCCTAAAAAACTCTGACGAAGACGGCACTTTTCTATCTGATCTGGATCGCGAGCTATAGAAGTTTGAATCTTTACTTGACAACTAGCGTCACCTAGCGGCGAAATTACAAACTAAATGCTAAGTCATTAGATAGCTCTTGACTTCCTGAACAACTTTGCCGAAGGCGATACTTTTCGATTTGCTTTGGATCCCGAGATAGCGGAGTTTGAAACTTTACTTGGCAACTAGTGCCAACTAGTGGCGAAATCACCAACTAATTGTTACATCACAAGATTGTTCTTGACTTCCTGAAGAACTTTGCCGAAGACGACTCTCTTCTATCTGCTCTGGATCGCGAGCTAAAGAAGTTTGAAATTTTACTTAACAACTAGTGGCACCTAGCGGCGAAATCACCAACTAAATGTTGAATCACCAGATAGGTTTTTACTTCCTGAAAAACTCTGACGAAGACGGCACTTTTCTATCTGATCTGGATCGCGAGCTAGAGAAGTTTGAAACTTTACTTGACAACTAGCACCACCTAGCGGCGAAATCACAAACTAATTGGTTAACCACCAAATTGTTCTTGACCTACTGAACAACTTTGCCGAAGACAGCATTGTTCCAAATCAAGTAGATCTTGAGATATCGCAAGCGATAATTTATGAGTGCTTCTACTGGCGAGTGAACATAAGCAACCACTTCTACATAGCGCCTCTATCGGCCAAATTGCCTACTAATTGGATGTTAGTTCGCATTGTGTGGTAGATCTATTCTAGTACTACAACTTTGCCAAAGAAAGTATGGTGCTATCTTGTAATACTCCTGATATATTCGCTCACACCCCCAATTAGGCGAAATCCCATAAACTCTGGGATTCCTACAACACGGATTCCTACTGCACCCCCGAACTAACCGTGTAGTAGGAGTCAAGACTGTATTGCGTTCGTAATTGGATAGCCCGTGGTCCAGCCAACAAATTTGTCGAAGACACCACCTACTTAAATTATCACGTTATTTAGATACACACATATAAGTTTGTACTTTTGCATCCAGTTTGTATGCACACTAGCGCCGCCTATCGGTTGAATTCCTACTTACTTGGTTCGTCACTGGATAGCCCGTGGCCCAGCCAACAACTTTGTCGAGGACACCACACAGTTAAATTATCACGTTATTGAGATACACGCATATACGTTAATACTTTTGCATGCAGTTTGTATGCGCACTAGCGCCGCCCAGCGATGGATTTGCCAATGATTTAGTTCATCACTGGACAGCTCTTGGCCATGTCAACAACTTTGTCGAAGATACCAAGTTTTTATAAAGCAATATCGCAAGAATATTTACAATCCTCACTATCTCATTTTTATCAGGTACTTGCGTCTCCATCCAGCGACGGGTGGTGACGCCGCAGATGGTTGTTACCACCCTCTTCCACACGCAAAACGTGCAGTGATGCCAATTAAAGAAGTTAGAAATCATGCGAATAAAATGTCCATTGTTTCGAAATTTAATAACGCCCTTATCTTAAGTGCAACTAAAAAGTTGTCTTCTAACAAAATGTTCCCTAATATATGCACTAAATCTTCAGGGGGGGAGCGGATTTTTAGAGTTGCTTTAATGTGCCTTTTTCTTCAAAAGTTTGAAAAGTTGGATTTCCCCATACTGAAAAATTAAAATTCCCATATAAAACTTCAAGTCGATTGCGGACTAGCTTACCGATTTTTTAGAATTTTTAAATTTTGCAGGGCTTCATTTGGGTCCATTTGCAACCATTTGTGACTATTCGGGATTGTGTATTCGCAATTTTGCAAAAATCGACACGGCCTAATGTATAGTCAGAATTGATCGTGATCGTCGTGAGTGGTGAAAAAGGCGTTCTGAATACAGGTTTATTTTGCAATTACTACAAATACAAATCCTAAAACAGTTTTTATTCAAACTTTGCATGCCAAGTGCTGAACTTTGATAGATTCAATCATATCGTACCTTAATAAAGTAATCAAAAATTGCCAGTCACAAAATCGTTTACCTTACCTACCTTTTTTTCCGGAATACTTGACAGGAAAAAGTGTGCTTTGCCAATTCCAACCGGCTGGTGTCAAACTATTCAGTTTTCAATCTTGTTAAAGGAAAAGAAATTTGCTACGGTTTCTTTTCTGCAGCGGCGAAGTGAACGACACATTTCCTTCCTGTAGTTCAGTAATTACCGGATTTAGCACCATTGAACCGTGAAGCCCTATTCAGCAAACTGTACCTACCTCATGAAAACATCAAAACCAACTGGTGTCCCATTCCTTCGTTCGGTGGTTAACCTTTACGACAAAACTTTATTCCTCTCTCCCTTCGAGTCATGGTAGTTTGAACAATATCTTTGCTTTTACTTCAGCACAGATAACGATCGGTTGGTTTGCCTACATCCAGACAAACCACAAACGAACAAATCTAGCGGTTCGATCTAGTCTTTTGCGCTGTCTCTCTCTCGCCCTGAAAGGCTGTGGACGGAAAATATTGACGCTCATAAAAATGTCAGCTTCCTCGTTTACCCATTCTTTTCCCCCAAAATCATTTTCCGAATTCCGAACGAACGGCGACACCACAACCAGCTAGCCGGCCTGGCCGATCGGAGAAAGGCAGCAGAGGCAGAGGGTTCCGTGTGGCATCAAAGTGTTAAGTAACGTGTGGGCAACCGAACAATACCGCGGGCGGGAAAAAAAGTTGCTGCTTGCTGCCCTTTTACAACAACTCTATCCGTTCACGATCGACCCATCTCAAACCGAAATATCGACGACCGGGGCCGGAGCCAATTTCGTTCGACAAAATTCCAAAAACAGACTTCGAAATAGAGGTCTGATCTTTTGGTTGCTTCTTTTCTTTGACAGTAGGGAGACGATTGATGTGTAGGCAGATCAATCTCTGCAAATACAGGGTGCTTCAGGAGTATATTTTTTTATTATCATAAACAATAATTCTTTACAATTTTTTCGTAATGAAAGTATTCTTGACTTTCTTGATATCTCTTCGCATTCTTCATTGCGTTATCAGTCAATAACTTTGGAAGGGCTCATAAAACACTGAGCTCAGCGGGGATAGAGAGAGAGAAGAAAAAGCAGCATAACATTTATTTAAATTATAAAATTTTTTACATGCTCACACTGTACCCCTATGAACGAAGAAAGACAGCAGACAGCATGCGTTTTATTATTGTAAAAAAACTCATAAGACTTCCTCCATCACGGCAGATGTTTGAGGATTGGCTTGATGGACGAAGACAGCGACATCGATACAATGGACCCACCACCACATCACCACCAGCAGCAGCAAATGAGATCAACATGTTTCGGGCTGGATGTGGCATAACGACTAAACGAAAGAACGCGAGATGGACAGGAAATGTATGCCTATGTGCTCGTCGCGTTGTCGTTTAGGTCCATGTTTAGGTCAGAACTGATTGAATTGAAAAAAAAAACTGAGAAAACATCGCACCCAAAACTCGAACACGAAACGCGTTTGGACGGTTCTCCAAACCAACGCGTTCGAAATGTGTGCGTAACCAGCAATATCAGAATCGTAAATCTAACCCGGAGGGCGTTTGTGCGTGCGTATCTTGTGGGCCCAAATCTGGATGGACTAAATCTCGGAGTGGACTAGAGTCTAGTTGAGACAGAGAGAAAGGGCGATAGCTATTTATTTGTTCAGTTGTACAGATATTGTAAATCCTTAAATGTCGGAATACATTTTAAGAAGGGGTGCAGCGCAACTCGTAAAACAACGATCGAATTGTTTTTTTTAGTATGTAGGTACCTAGTGATTCAATCAGCATAATAACCTGCATCCAGCCATACATTTACTAGCTCGCTGCGCACCATGTCTTCTTGTACCGGTCGGATGATATTCGAGAACCATTTTAGTCGGATTGCTATTCGACATCCTGATGACGTGTCCCTCCCACCGTAGCCTCCCGATTTTCGCGGTGTGGACGATGATTGACTCTCTCAGCAGCGGATGCAGCTCGTGGTTCATTCGCCTTCTTCAAGTCCCACCTTTCAACTGCAATCCACCGTAGATGCTACGCAACACCTTCCGTTCAAAAACTCCAAGAGCGCGTTGATCCTCTGCACGTCCTTGTTGTGTGCCCATAGAGGACTACCGGTCTAATCAGCGTTTTGTAGATTGAGGTCGTCGTTTCAGATCCATACATCACTCAACTAAAACGAATAATAGAAGCCCAGCCAGGAAGATTTCCAGATTTCCAAGTTTGTGATGGGAAGGTTTACAAGCACATTCCCAATGCCATGGTTACGGAAGACCCCTCGTTCCGATGGAAATATGTGGTTCCGGCAGTTGAAAGACGTGGAATCATTCAGGCGATTCATGAAGAAGCCCATCTTGGGTTTGTCAAAACGCTCGCAAAAGTCCGCGAGAGGAATTACTGGCCACGGATGGCCGCTGAAGTGAAACGCTTTTGTAGCTTTTGTAGCCGGCGTCAACAGAACAACACGTGTGAAAATTTTGAAAGTATTCTGCGAATACATCTGTCATGTTATCGAGAGTAACAATCGAATTGATGTAGGTGCATTAGAATTTAAACTGAACATTGTTTGTTAAATCAAATGTAAATATGTATTTATACAATAACTGACAAATAAAACGATATTAAATATTAAAAAAAAAAGTTTGTCGAGAGTCCAAAATACCCAACCTGAATGTCAGACCAGCATGCGGGAAACCCAAATTGTGTTCCCAACCCTGGGAATTAATCTCTATGGACTTCTTGGGACCGTATCCACGGTCGAAGCGAGGAAATATATGGTTACTCGTCGTTAGTGATTTCTTTTCAAAGTTCGTCCTAATTCAGTGCATGAGATCTGCAACCGCTGCTGCTACCTGTGCCTTCGTTGAGAACACAATCTTCAATGTGTTTGGAGCGCCACGAATCTGTATCACAGATAACGCTACTGTATTCAGATCGGAATTGTTTCAAAAGATGCTTTCGACATACTCTGTTACTCATAGGCCATTATCGGTTTACCACCCTAGCCCAAACCCTGCTGAGCGGGTAAATAGGGTAATCGTGACAGCGATACGTTGTTCACTGAACCAGGAAAAAGACCATCGCCAAGGCGATTCGAACGAGTGGTCATGATAGTACCGGATATACTCCATACTTTCTAAACTTTGGTAGAAACATGGTCAGTAGTGGAAGTGAGTATGAGACCTTGAAAGAAAGCGAGCCGCCGAAAGAGCCCCAGCAAACAGCTGAAGACATGAAGCACTTACATCAACAAGTACAAGAGAATTTGCTTAAAGCTTACCAAAAATACAGCCATCCCTACAATCTTCATGCCAATTATCGTCACCAATTCCAAAAGGGAGAAGTGGTGTATAAAAGGATGGTTCATCTTTCCGATAAGTCCCGTAACTTCGTGGGGAAATTCGCCAACAAGTACGAGAAGGTCCGAATAACGGAAGTATTGGGTACGAACACTTACGCTTTGGAACGACTTGATGGGCAGAAGATAGCTGGAAGTTATCATGGCTCATTCCTAAAGCGTGCCTAACACCACAAGCTATGACGGCCATCTAACAGATGTGCATAAACCATCCTCATAACAAAATACTCTTAGAGGTCATCAACTACGCCCAATGTTTGAGATGTCAGCTAGTCTGTTTCCTCACATTGTTGACTAACACAGTTTGTTCCAATCTTAGTCCTTATTTCGTCGCGTGAATCTTTGCCGATTGTATGGAGTCGTATTTTCTCCTTGTTATTCGCAATGGGGACTTTCAAGTGTGGCCTATTGGGCCTACTCCAACACTTCTGTCTCGCCGGAGGGCCATCGTGCCAGTTCTGTTTAGCGTCCCAACCAACACTGGGACCACCACGCTGATCCTCGCTGATAGGACTACCACCTTAGATCTACCAGGGCGTGATGCAGGATTTCTTACTCAGCCGTTGGATGCCAGAACAGACGCGGTTTGAGCCGCACCTCCTTGGTGAACAGACGCTCGGGTCATACCTCCACAATCTAGCTGAAGTCAGAAGGACAACAGTGCCCAGCCTGTCTACCAGCTAAGCACACAACTCTTAGCTGGCGGTCTTTGTCATCGCTTGACCCTTGGAAGCATGAAGTAGGAACCCGAGATATGGTGGACGCTCTCCATATTCACTCGATTGGAAATCGAACTTAGACTCTGGTTTGTCTGTTTAGCTGCAAGGTTACCGCATATGAACCATAGTGGCTGCAAATCTTAAATCCTCCACCGACAAAGTGTAATCATGCGATACATTTCTTCAACTGCGAACGGTCCCCGTTCAATTTCCAGTTTTAAACTCTCACAAACTTTTCACTGTCGTTCATCGGTGTATGCTAATTAACTCTGTCGCCATAATTCGATCCCATCCTATCCGGTGCAGATCATTGGCACGGATCTGCGGCCGGGTGGGGTACCTTAGACCATCATCGTCACCGCAGCGCAAGTTATTAACCGCACGCTCTCTATCTAGTCTCTCTGGTCCGGGTCTGTGGTCACCCGCAGACTCTCACTTCCGTCCCCAAGCAGCAGCGGCTGCTACTAGTAGTGCTGCTACTGTGACTTATGTGCGCAACATATAGATATAGATAGAAATTCCGCATATGATTTCCATTATCGGCAGCCATCAGCGGATTACCGGCATTTGATTGGCTCTGACGCCATGCGAACGTGCAGTCAATGGAATGAAGTCAAATCGTGAGTAATTAGCATCAAGCGGATAATCTACTAATCGGATCTACCGAATCATAAATCTATTGCTCTGCCTCAAAGGGGGACAGACAATAGATGGAGCTGTTCGATTGAAACCTCTGGGGAGCGCAACCCCAAGCGGAGACGGTCGTCGGCTAAGTGCTTTTCAGGGTTAAGCGACATTAATTGCTGGAACGATGCGAGGCGAGTGTACGCGTTTTCCATACATGGACAACTGGGTGCACTTTGCTTGTTCAGAGAGAATTAATAATAAAAAAATGGCTAAGGCAACCAACGAACGGAGTCTGGTCGCGCTGCTGATCGATGTGAAAGTATAATTAACATGTTTTTCTTCGAGCCCGAGAGGGTTCGATGAGCAGTCCGCTGTGATGGTTAACGGAGGCTGAGGTCTGCCAGTTTTCGTCAGAAGAAATCCTCCGTCCCCCGTGTACTACAATGCCATTATGCATGATTATGACCTGTGTCACGTGGCTAACCTTTAGGCCAAATATCTATCTTTTGAGCGGCTATGAATTGCTGTTATTAGTGGTGATGATCTCCAGTGTAAAGGCCAATCAAAGGATGGTCCCCATAGTAAGCAATATAAAATTTGGTTCCAAGTCTTACTAAGGCAATTTCATGCTGAGGTTTTACTCTTCAGTTAAACACACCGCATAGAAACCTGAAAGCATTGGTGATAATAGGCAATTTACTTGACTTAAATCACATTCCAAAATGACTATTATAGAGTACACTAGAAAATTTTCAATTCCTTCATGAAATAAATTGTAACTGATTGAAAAGTTCTTGTATACATCCTAACATAGATAGCGTAAGCATCAACAACCATGCGCCTCCATGTGTTTTTGAATATCCTTGAAAACACTTGGCTGATAATTAAAACACCAGAAATTCTTCATTGCAAACTAGAAAAACCCGGAAGTTTTCGATTTTCATAGAGCCTGACTTGTGGAAGGGTGTTCTATGCAAACATAGCTTGAGTTGGGCCATTTTACCCCACTTTGGCATTCTGGATTTAGTTCCCTATCAAATAAATTTCTGCAATAAATTCCTCTTAAATGTACCTTTGTATTATAAATTCCATCTAGAATGAAAATTATTTATTAGAATCTGCCAGAAATTTCCAGAGAAGTTCTTCTAAGATGTTCCCTGGAGATCTCTCTCTCTCTTCTTGGCGTAACGTCCTCGCTGGGACAAAGCCTGCTTCTCAGCTTAGTGTTCTATGAGCACTTCCACAGTTATTAACTGAGAGCTTCCTCTGCCAATGACCATTTTGCATGCGTATATCGTGTGGCAGGCACGAAGATACTCTATGCCCAAGGAAGTCAAGGAAATTTCCTTTACGAAAAGATCCTGGACCAACTGGGAATCGAACCCGTCACCCTCAGCAAGGTCATGCTGAATACCCGTACGTTTACCGCCTCAGCTGTATGGGCCCTTCCCTGGAGATCCTCCTGCTATATTGTATAAGATAAACTTAGAACTAGATAACGATACTAAAAATAAATAAATGATCTCTATATCATCCCCTTAATGCTAGAACTAGGTAACTCGAAATTTGACGTTTTTGAGTTGAATATACCATTATATCGAGCTTTTTGAGCTCTATAATATATCCAAAGACCAATGAAATACGATTATAAACGACGATAATATTCACCATTTTCAAAACTAGGTATCTCAGTGTAGAATACAAGAACTGAGTGCTATAACTAGGTAACTGGGAAAATCATATCTATTTCCAACCGCACAGGTTAAAAGCTATCAGCTGCTTGGACGTGGAAATGTTACTAGTCATTCTTTTGTTAGTAGATTGAAAATCTACTACTGTTTTTCATTTTAGGCCTAAAACTTAAAAAAAATTACTTGTATTGGTTTAGCTAAAAACTGTGATTGTTCGTAGACGACTATTTATGAACATTTTGAGGTGTCATGTGGTGATATAGCAGGCATCCTGGAAAAATCAGTAATTACACGTTAATTTAAACATGTGAACCCTTCTAAATTTGCATACTGCAACAAGAAAACTGAAAACAATGATATCTATAGTGGTAAAAACTAGGTATCTCAGAACATCTCCTCCATTATTTATGTTGCGTTTTGAGTGCTATAACTAGGTAACTCGACATTTTTTTAACCATTCATCGTTTTTATCAAAGGTTTAAACCAAAATAGTTCAAAACTTGTTCTTGTAGCAGAAAGATTAGAAGCTGAATAAGCAATCAGCGCAAAAAAATAATTATTTTGAAGGCTCCATACCTTTGGAACAACTGCATGAAAAATTGTAAAATTTTCAAAGTCGTTTTTCTCGAAACTATGATTTTCGAGTTACCTAGTTCTAGCATTAAGGGGACGATATGTTGTGCCAAACAATACACCACAAAAACTTGCAATAAAACCTTGGGCTTTTTATTCTGTTTGCTTCTGGCAAACCCTTGCTCTGATTCGCCACGGTACACGTGTGAAGGACAAAAGAAACTGTTTCACCGCGCTATTCTATACCTACGTTGCCGCGCCGCGCTATTCGTCAATCCAACAGAGCCGGTAGTACAGTAGGTATAGTGGATGCTGTGCTAGGGTGTGAAGCGCACTCTCTTTGATGGACGGATTTCAGGGCTTTCAGGGCGCCGCCGCGCATCAATCGCCCAAAAGGTGTTAATTTTTTTTGACAGGGGGAAATTTACAGCTGATGTAGCCGAGAGTGTCGGTACCTATTTTGTTTCGCACACCGCACCGTGACGAATTATTGTTTTGTGTGCAACAATGTATAACCCTTTAGGGTTTGTTTATGATGAGCGCGATTTTAAATACAATATACCTACGCATATGTAGTGGGGTGGGTCCAAAGTAACGGGAGCTGCGTATTAACAGATTATAATCTGCAATAGCTTGATTCTCAGATTATCCCTCTAATACCCAAATTTTTGATTTTGATCGAAATATCATTTTTCGTCATCTAAAATCGATTTAACATGTTTTGGAAGATGATTCTTTTTAATTCTCAATTTCGTGAATTTCAGTTTTTGATTTTTCTAATTTTTATTTTTGAACATCCCCACACTTTTATATTTTTCCTGGAAGCCTATTTGGGGTACGGATTTTTGGGATGAAAACATTTTGAGATTTTATGATTATTGTTGAAATATTTTTATTTTTTTTTTTCATATAAAATTTTGTTTTCCGTGTTATTTTAAGGAAAATAATTTTAGAGTATATTCGATCCCCTTAAACTATTAAACAAGAATAGAAGGGTATAGGAAAAAAATAAAATATGTTAATTGTAGCGATTCAATACAAAATAAACAATGACTTCTAAAAGGTGACCAAAACATCAATTTTTCAATGATTTTTGAAAAATGTAAATACGCTTCAAAATACACCAAAAACCATTTTGAGATATACAAAACAGTCCTAAACATCAGCCAAAAATATAAAAATTTTGATTTCCCTCGAAACAAAAATTACAAAAATGCTCAAACTATACCCCGTCTAAAGGCGGGTTTGGGTATTAGAGGATTACACTAGTTTACAGCATTTTTGAACTCGGTAAGCTGATGATCATTTTTGGTGTAGAATTATGCCCTGAGTTCGAAAACGCGAAAGAAAAAAATTACAGTAGAGCGGAAATTTTTTCGGCTTTCCATACAAGGTTGATGGTTTGCAATCGATTTTTGTTCTGTTTTTAAGCAAAGTCGCTCACTTCAAACATCTAATTCTTCGTAATCAATGCTCCGATTGAGCTGAAATTTTTACTGTAACTCGCCTACATATGATATGTCAAATAAACGTCGAGAAATAATTTTTAAGTTGGTTTTTTCTTGTTGAAAAAAATACATTTCTTCAAAAATTTTTGAGAATTTTGCTAAAATTTAAGAAGATCGTCCCTAAAACTCGCCAATATCTTCAATTTCATCAATCTGACGCAAAACCTGTATTCAGATGATCGAATGGTATTGTATTCAGCTTTTAATTTATGGAAAAAGATTTAAAATTGGTTGACCAAAACGCAATATATTTGAATTTTAGTAAATTACATAATTTGAAAAGTTGCAAAACTCGATATTGAGCTAAAACTCAAAAACTGTTCTACTTTAAATTTTTTGAAGGTCGTCTTCGAAATCAGCACTAAATTGTGCTTCAAAAATTTTGGTCGTTGACAGAAGTTCACGACTTTCGTTTTATTTTGTAAACTTGTGTTATTTTATGTCATGTGATGTAAAGCCTTCGTTGGCCACAACTTCGAACGACAATTTTGATGTAGTTTTTTTTCCTGAACAGCACAGGTACCGTAAAACGGGGTATTATTGATCAGCGGGATAACATTGATCGGCTTGACCGGCCTCATGAAATGTTTAAACGAACGTTTTTAACTGAATCAATTTATGTTCACAACACATACTGAGAGGACCAGTACTTGTTTGAAAAATATTAAACTTGTAACGTTTGCGAAAGATCCAAACTTTTTATCAATGTTTCTCCGGATTACGGTATTCATCAAAGTGCTGCTTCCACCTTTCAATCTTGTCGTCTTCGTTCGTCAAACAGCTTCGTTAATGAATTTCTGGTATTCCTTTATGATTTTTTTCGAGGGTTTCTGCAGAAATCCATCCCGGAATTCCATCAGTGAGCGCGGGACTTTTTTTTAAGAATTGTGTGGAATAAATCTTTACCCATTTATTTTGGAACTCCACCAAGTAATTATTTAAAATAACTTAATTGTTTGCTATTTATTTGCTTTACCGTTTTCTTTAGGAAATCTTTCTTGAAGAATAATTTGCCTTCAAGAATACAATTTAGTGTTTCTGTAAGCACTTCTACAGGAGTTCTTACAGTGCTGCTTCCGAGGATGCATTTCAAAGATTTTTATAATGGCTTCATGAAGTATTTTTTCAGGAAGTCCACCAAGGATTCTATCAATGATATCTCTGGTTCATCTAGAAGATCATTCAAAGAATTTTTAAGGAATTCCAGGAAGAATTACTACAAAAAATTCCTTCGGAATCAAGATATTATATCGGAATTCCACCAGAGAAAGAGTAGTCCTTCTAAAATTTCTTCAAAAATTCCTGCATGGTTTCTTTCCTCCAAAAATTTCTTAAACCTTCCGTAACTCGCGCGGTTGGCCACCATCGCCAGCGCCAAACTTATGTTGAGTGCAAAAAGCGAGAGTTTTTTTTTAACGTGTTGTATAAAATACAACAATGCGATCACTTGAGGGTTAATGATTTTTTCACGGAAGTTGAGTGTTTCTCCAAAGATTCTTTAAGGATTTCTCAATTATTCCCTTAGATAACCGTTTCTTGGCATTTTTTAACAGATTTCTCAAGAGATTGTCCAAAGAATTTCTTCAAAAATTCTTCCACGGATTGCTTTAAAAATTACTGCAATAGTTTCTTTGAAAAAACTCTACATGGAGTTTATCTCAGGTTTTACTAAGAGATTCATTCTAGAATTCTTCTTAGAAATTTCAAAAAAAAAAACATTGGATAATAAATCAAGAATTTTGTCCTAGGATTCCTGCAGAAGTTGCTCTAAGAAAACCTTTAGGTTTTATTTCGAAAAATCTTTTTCGAATTCCTCAAAGAATTCTTTAAAATCCATCTACTCTAGGAGTTTCCGAAAAAGCTAGCTAGCATTTCTATAAAAACTGTTCCAAACATTCCTATTGCGATTGATTCTTGAGAAGGCTCTTTAAAATGTCGTTCCATAAGCCTTTTCAATAATCATTAAAAGTTTTCATTGAGAAATCCTGAAGAAATTCTTGACTGAGATACTGTCCTAGAAATTCCTTCCAAAAATTGTTTAAAAAATTTCTCTGAGGATTCCTGGTAGAGTCACCGTGCCCTTAAAAATCTTACAATCCAAAACCGTATTCGAAAGCAAAGCGATTACGGCACTGATCGATTCCCCACTATTAATTATCATTAGGCTCATTTTTAACAAAAATACAAAAAATAAGAAACAAATCAAAAAGCACTTCATTCTTTTGTTTTGAGAAATATAAAAATGGGAGCGCATACGCCTAATAAAGGAATAGGTAACCTATCTAAAAAAAGGAAAATCATTTCTTGAGAAATTTATCCGATGATTCCTTCAGGAATTCCGATAAGATTGTTTTGCATCTTTCTTCAGGATTTTTTTTAAGAATGCCTAGAATTATCTTTTAAGTAATTAATGCAAGACTCAGACTCGTAGAGGGTATCCATCCAGCATTCTTCAGGAATAACCTCAAGAATTCCTTCTTAAGTATTCCTTTCAAACAATATCTTGAAAATTATCCAAAGATTCCGTTTTATCAATCATTTATCCAAGCATTCCCTGTTTAATTTATTTGATAATTCCTTCGAGGATTCTACAGAGAATTCCTTTTGGGATTTTGTTTGGGTTTTATTCGATTTTTTTTGGGATTTCGTCAAAGATGCCTTCAGGGTTATTTCCAAAAAAAATCGGTAGTTGTTCATCTAATTAATCATCTTGATACTTCTACTACGATTTATTCAGAATTTGTTCAAGTATTCTCTTAGAATTTCTTACAATAAATTCATTGAGCAATTCTCCAAGTATTTTAATAAAAATGTCATACATGTTTTAACCAGAAATTTTACCAATAATTTTGTACAACAAATCTTCCGGGAATTCTGTTATACATGTATTTCAACAATTACTCTTACAAGATTTTTTATTCGAATATTCTAACACAAATTATTTTAATAAATTATATAGGCATTCCTCCTGAGAATCTTTCTGATGTTTTTTTTTAGAAATTCTTCAGTTTTTTTTTTCAATAATCCTATCAGGTATTTTTTCAATAAATCTTCAATTTCTTGGGTTTGTGCACACGTAAGAACTATTTGTACTCACGGAATTCGTGGGTGCCTACAATGAATATTTCAGAAATTCACATCAACAATAAACCAGAAATTCTACTTTTTTTGTGGTAATCCTTCTGGATTGCTTCAGGAGTGGTTTTTCTCCAAGAAAATTCCTCCCTCGTGTATTCCTCCGAAATTCCTATGGGGAATCTCTTAAGGTTGATTTAGGTGTGGCTCTAAGCATGATCTCAGAAATTTATCAAAGATATTTTTATGAACCACTGCAATATTCTTTCGTGTAGAAATATCCAAAGGAATTCTTAGAAAACTTCCTTAAGGTTCATCTGCAGAATTCCTTAAGGACTTCTTTACTTAATCCTCGAAGGAATCCTTGTGAAGAAAAAACTTTGGAAGAATTCCTGGATAATTTTTCAAAGAAATTCCTATTGAAATGCTTGGAGGAGTTTCTGAAGCAATCATTGTAAGTGTTCCTAAATCAATGCCTTGAACAATTTATGAAGCAATCCGTGGAACAAGTTCTGAATTGAATCTCAGAGGATTTTTTGTAGAAGTCTTTAAAGTAAACGCTGGAAAAATTGAAGGAAGAAATTCTCGAAATCCTTCTAGGAATACGTGGAAAGAAATACTTGACGAAATCGTTTTCTAAACGTTTCGTGAAGGAAATCTGCAAGAATCCTTGGTGATATTACTAAATAAATCTTTGGAGGGACCCATGGAAAAATTCACTAGGAATCCTTGAAAGAATTCCGGCACGATTCTTTGAAGAAATCCTTATAAAACTACTAAACTAAAATAACTGACTAAACTACTTGAACAAATTGTGAATATTTACAATTGTTATTGAGAAGACTTTAAATTAGCCATATGCAAACTATGATAACTTGTTATCATTTTTGTCGTTTCAACGGTTAAAACATAAAAAATGAGATCAGAAAAATGTTCCCGTAACAGCAAGTTGAAAACAATTCCTGGTATCAGTTATAGCAAATTGATCACTGAGGGGGTTAAAAGTAAAGGGGTGTAAGTGACAAAAACCCACTTTCGAGTTTATGAGGTTCAAAGTTTTTCACCAATATTCCATCCCATACAAAATGTATGGAGTTTCAAAATGAACCCAATTTTCTCCGATGCATTGTAATTTTTCTAACCATCGTAAAAATAAACTTATAAAAGTTCCAAAAAGCTTGAAATCTGAAGAATTAATTGATATTCTCAGCTCAAAATCGACATAATGATCACTTACACCCCTTTACACCTGAGCCTCTCAACTGTTTTTGGTATTAGGAAAAAAAATCAGGAAAAATCGTTAATACCTATAGGTTTTTTTTATTATTCTTCAACCACTTAACCTAATTTACAGCTCTTTTGTCCACTAGGGCACTGCATGAGCGATTCCAATTGGCGGTTGCACTTACACTTTGTGCAGCGCCTAAACGTATTCTATCCTAATTCCACTAATTCTAATTCGAACTGGTAGCCTTTGCGCTGCTGTCTTTTCTACCGTGTCCATGGTAGAATGATGAGCACAATGTTGCTGTGTGGCTCTTGTTCCATTTCCAGTCCGATTGGGGGTCCATTATGAGTTGCCTGTTAGCCGATATCCGAGTTTCCGACTCCGTTAGAGCATATATGCTCAGAAGAGGGTCAGGTGTCAGCCGCTCTGGGGGGAAGAGCAACTGACGAAAAATTGCAAGTGCCGGGGCTGGGATCGAACCCATGACCATCCACTTATGAAGTGAACGTGTAGCCACAAGGCTACGGGCCCCGGCTAGGTTTTTTTTGTTCGATTGATTTGAAAATCTAAATGCAATAAGATAATTGCACCAAATGACTTAAAAACTTAAAACCTTACTATTCGAAGTGACAGCAAAACGAAATCAAAATTTGAAATCAAACTTATTCAAGACAATCTGATATCAAAATGTGATATCAATCTGCTGTTGAATACAAATCAAGTTTTCAATTTGCAATCATTTCGTTGTTAGACTTTGCTCGGGAGGTGTGCCCCATTCCAAAGACTCTCGATAATCAAGAAGGGGCACCTACATACCTATTAGCAGATCTGCAATGTATCAAACTTTTACTTATAGGAAACTTTAGCTATTTAAAGAATTATATTCAAACTAGTATTGGAAACCTTCCTTGATTTGGAGGCCCCGTGAATTCGGGGGTACGGTGCGGACCGCACCCTCCGCTCCCCCTTTGCTACGCCACTGAGTCCTGGATTTCTTCTCCCCCTAAGTCGCCGGCTCCTTTCCTTATTCTCGATTGTACTACGTCGTTGATGGCTACTTTGACTGTACCCAGCTGTTCTCTGGAAGGGGTCCTACATCAAGCTCGCCCTTGTCTGACAACGCTGCCTCGAGATTCTGGGTGTATGCTGAGACGACGTTCGGTTGCTTCAATCGCTCACGGATGTACTATGGTGGTTGCCGCTGCCGTACATAGTTGCAGATTGACCACCATCAGGTTGTAGTCAGAAGTCGAAAATATCGAAGAAACGTCGTCCATCCATCAGAAGGTGGTCAATTTCCGATTCCGAACGATAAGGAAGGCTGTGTTGGAATTACAGCCAGTGTTGGGAATGCTCACTTGCGAAAAGTTATACTCACTTGCTTCTATCTCAGTCCAGAAGCATACTATCAAAAAATGATGTTCGAAGGGCTTTTAGATTGTAGTTTAATTCAAAAGTTTGCCGAATAAAGTAAAGGTCGCAGACGCATACCAAAACCGTGAGAGAGCTGTGAGCACAAGGTGAGTATAAATTACACGAATTTTAGTCACCTCGTACTCACAGCTCTTTCACAACTTTGGTATGCGTCTGCGATCTTTACTTTATTCGACAAACTTTTAGATTAAGCCACAATCTAAGGCTAAGGCTAAGAATCTAGTTGCATTCCTTCAGGTTGGGGTTACCCCATGTTTACCGTATTCTGAATTAGGTTGCTGAACATTGAATCTGAACGTTTTAGAAAGAAGCCATAGGGTAGCGAACCACTTGGGCAGCAGCCGGTATTTTGGGCACTCTTCGCTATAACTTAGTCAATTCCAAACCAATTTACTTGAAATTTTGTACACGGCTAGATACTATACGTATCTCATCGCGTTCCAAAAATTGTGTCAATTCGTTCAGAATTGGCTGAGTTATAGCAGATAATTGCCCAAAATAGGACCCCTGCTGAGATGTTTCCACTTCCCTACTCCGTATTTGGCGAACATTAATCATTTCTTGTAAAATCCTTTATCTAGGCTGAAACACTGTGTACTATAAATTCTAAATTGCCGACACAACCTATATGTAGAGAGAGCTTGCGCACAAATCCAAAACTATTGCCAGCTGGCATTCCGCTGGCACTACTGAAAGCCGCATAGCTATACACAAACTGTGTTGTGCTTCCAAAATCATAACAAATTGAAAGCTGATTGCAAAGTGATGACAACAAGCAAGATTGGATTTATTTCCTTTTCGTCGTCGTCGTCGTCACGTTGCCGGCTGGTTGATGGTATTTAAGACGCCTTTTGCCGTAACAACGAGTATCTTTCATGAACTGGTTGGAGAAAATCATTGCCATCGTGTGTGTATGGAACGTGACACCAGGCCGTCATTCTAGCTCTAGCAGCGTGCATCGATGATATCTTTAGGCCCGAGCAAGAAGAAGGTCGTTGAAATGTTCAAACTCTCTACGGGTGCAACCGGCCGTACTGCGGAGGAGCTCATGTTTCAGAACCAGTTGGCCGACGAGCAGGTCAACCGATCCCAAGTGCTGTGCGCGTATGATGGATGACTTTGGACACTGATTTGTATTGTGCTTTCGTTCCATTCTGTGCACGTTGGGTTAGATTTCCTCCAAACAAACAACGACTAACGACGTCGCGTGGAATGGTGACAACGGAAACGGGTCCCGTTTTCCGAGGGCGGAGAGACGTGAAGTTACTAAACCGAAAGGTCACATACCTGGCTCAGGCTGGCAGCTACGGCGTCGACGGTTCGACAGTTGGCCGATGCGTACTAACGTGAAGCGTGTGATTCAACGCGCAACAGTTATGCCAAATGTCATGGGTCGCACGAGATCATCGTGTGAAAGTGTCTTCATCAACGACGCAGCGGCCAACGCATCAATTATGATGGTTAGAGAAATACAGGAAGTGATATTAAAACAATTTGTTTTTTTTTCTGACCACTTGGTTATTAGTTTATCCCACTTCCGGTGAGAAATGATTAATCCAACTACATATGATACCTAAACTGTATCGAATCTAATTTGTGCTGCTGAATGGTGCAAAGAAGTCAACATTTTCTGCGCGGGTTATGACAAATTTCAGCTTGGTAAGCATTAGGCAAAAGGGCAAATAATGGTCAAGAAATGATTCCACTTCAAAATTACTGAGTGTAATTTCAATACTATTCTTAATAACCTCACAATTCTTCCCTGTTAATCATGCATCTGAGTGCAGCGCAACATCCCATGTGGAGTTTTCACACTTGACTTAATTTGTATTTCATGGCTGTCGTCGACACTTGATCGTCGAACGGGATGCTGCATATGCGCTGCCGCTCCCTGCTTCACGAGCCCCCTTCAGTCGGTGCACACACCCCATAAGACAGAACGAAATTGACCATTCATGACGGGCTCTGATCCCATTCTCGGAACAAGTCGGGTAATTTCAAATGAACATGATGATTGATGGTGGTTGGCAATTGTGTATAAATGTACGAATAATAATTCATTGCTAGCCTCCCGAAGCAGAATGGAATCTCATTGTCGATTCGTTCTTCTCCTCTCTTCCATTACAGACACATCATACGAAAAAGCATGCCGAAGAGGCTCGGCACCGAGCACCCCGATTCTGGGTCAGAAGTCAGAATCAACCTCGCGGTTCACAAACTTCTTCTCCAAACGGTAATTGGTTGTATATTTGTTCAGACGATGACATTTGATAACCATCTCTTTATTTCCTCCATTTCAGTTCCTTTCGATCGAACCCGCTGAAGCGCACAAAGTCCGTCACAAAGCTGGAACGTTCGAAGCGGGGCCAGGGTGGCCTGCGGGGTTCCCGATCACACGAGAGTCTACTCTCGAACCATGCTGTGATGTCCACCATCGATCTGTCCTGTATCGGCGCGATCGGAGTGGTTCCGGTGCACGCGTCAGTATTAGGCCGACGGCACTGCTTCCAGGTGCGAGGAGGCACCCGCGGCGAACGTTACTACAGCTGTGGATCCCGACAGGAGCGGGATCTATGGATCTACAGTTTACGCAAGTCGATCGCACCGAACGCCGAGAACACCAGGCGGACAGACAACTCGCTCAAAATGTGGGTCTACGAAGCCAAAGCACTGCCACCGAAGAAGAAGTACTTCTGCGAGATAAACCTCGACAAGACGCTGTACGGACGCACGTCGGTGAAGCTAAGAACGGAGCTCCTGTTCTGGGGCGAGTATTTCGACTTTCCGGACGTACCGGATATCAACGTGATAACGGTGAATGTCTACCGGGAAGGCGAGAAGAAAAAGAAACGTGACAAACATGCTCTCGTTGGTTCGGTAAAAATCCCGATTCATGAGGTGACCTCCCGAACTTTCTCCGAGGATTGGTATCCGATCATTTCGGATAAACATGATAGTATAAGCAAAAACTCTTCCAAAGAACCAATTCCCACATTGAGGATAAAGTGTCGCTTCCAAAGCATAGACATCCTTCCGTTTGGCGTGTACCAAGATTTCCTGGATTATATCAAAGAAAACTACAAAAAAGTATGCGAAATATTGGAACCAGTTATCGGAGTGAAGGCAAAAGAAGACATTGGTCAAGCACTGGTACTGTTGATGCATGCCCAAGGAATGGCCGCGGCGTTTCTCACTGATGTGGTCGCTCTTGATCTGCTTCGAGTGGGCGATCAACGACTGACCTTCCGTGGTAATTCCCTGGCCACTAAGAGCATGGAAGCTTTCCTTAAACTTACCGGCGAGCAGTACCTGCAGGACACGTTGTCTACCCCAATCTCGGAAATTATCTCATCCGATCGTGACTGTGAGGTGGATCCGCTGAAAGCCAATGGTTCACTCTCACGCCAACAACAGGCGCTTCGGAACGCTGTTAAAACTGCTTGGAACAGCATTGCTGACAGCAGCAAAAACTTCCCAACACAACTACGCGATTGCTTTTCCACATTCCGCGAACGGTTACAGATGCTCGATCGTGAAGACATGGCCGACAACCTCATCAGCGCGTCCATCTTCCTGCGATTCTTGTGTCCTGCAATTCTCTCGCCAAGTCTTTTCAACATCACAACTGAGCTTCCATCGGCGAGGGCCACGCGCAATCTTACACTGGTTGCCAAAACGCTCCAGACATTGGCCAATTTCACTCGTTTCCAAGGTAAAGAAAACTTTATGGAATTCCTTAACGATTTTCTGGAACACGAAGCACCACGAATGAAGCAATTCCTGCATGACATTTCAACGCGATCAGAAAACCCCATGCAGGAAAGCATCCTGGACTGGGCGGGATACATCGACCAAGGAAAGCAACTGTCCATACTTCACACGCTGCTTGCCGAGAGCATTCAAAAACTGCCCACGTCCAAGCAGCTAGACCTGCACCCACTTCCGAGCATCTTGGAATCTATCACAGTCGCCAAGGAATCCAACAGTTTCATCACCACTCAACAGCAGAATCCTCAACCGCAGCCACATCCCAACCAGGAAAACCAAAGCTTATCAATCGCACCGCTAAAGAGCACAGAACGCGGCATAATGAGAGGAGTTCTAACTCCAACCTCCCTGGAAAAGAACATCTTCCGCTACAATGATCCAACCGTACGCCCTCTTCTAAGTCAAAACCAGAGCTCCAGCTCACTCCAACACTCGCACTCCACTTCCAGTATTAACTCGGCCACCAATCTGCACGTGGTGAGCCCCACAATCACACATCACAACATGTCCAGTACAAACAACTCCTCCGATAATAAATACCAATACCAGGTCGGCAGCATGCGAACATACGGCACCGTCTCGCAGTACTACAACAATTCCAGCAACATCGGAAGTCTTAAGAACGAAAAAGAGAAGAGCCCAGTCCTTAACTGCGGTATTCGGGCGAGCACGCTACCCAGAAACAATGCCGTCACTGTTAGCAACGGAACAATTAACGGGGAACCCGAGGAGCACAACAATGCTACTAATCTTATTCAGATCGGCTTCGATCCCAGCAATGCCTTCAACCGAAAGAGTCCAACCCCACTGCTGAAGTCTTCAACTCACATCAACGGCAGTCGAAGTCGTAACCTGAACGGTTCTCAGCTTAGCCTCCTCTCGGACATCGGCAAGAACCCACTCAGCTTGGGAATCCCACACAGCGAGATGGTCACCAGTACGACTCCAACACCCGCCCAAACCCAGTCCAACCCTTCCAACATGCCGATGAGTCTGGACGACCTGGAGGACCTACTAAACTACGCCGATGAGCAAAACATTGAAAACCAAAAAGGCAAGGAGCAACTTACGAGCAAGGGCAGCAACATCTCAATCGGACAGATCTCCAACATCTGCAGCTCTGGATACCAAAGCATAACGACACAGTCGCAGAGCTCCAGCCCAGTAGAACTCGGCCAGCAACAGATCGAGTACGTGGCAAACAAAGTGCCACCACCCCGAAAAATCAACAACGGCAAATACGGCTACATCAGTCACAGATTCACTCCTGCCAACAACTCCAACCTGTCCAATTTGAACAACAACAACGATCAGGACGAGCACTACGCTCCTCTGGCGTACAAGAGTCCTCTCTACCCGCAGAACTCGAACGGGAACAACGGCGGAGCTCTGAATGCGTACAACAACAACCTAATCATCGGGAGTAACGTTAGCAACACAGTTAGCAACAGCGGATTGATAAACGGCGGAGGCGTCTACAAAAGTCACCTCAGCACGATCGGAAGCGGAGGAAACCTGCACACGTCCAGTAGCGACGAACGGTTAAGCAATAACGACAACTATCGGGACCTGGATTCGTTGAATACCGTCAACGGTAATGGTTACGATTCCTTCGGCAGTCTACATGGCAGACGGTTGGGCAGCAGTCGAATGCCGCGAACGAACCCTTTGATGCAAGTAAGTGCTAGGTTTATATCTTTCCCCAAAACCGTTGACTCATTTCCCTTATCTTCCAGTACAAGCGCGAAGAGCCGCTGGATATTCATCCGATCGGAAGTTACCCCACCGGAGCGGGCAGCGCCCGTGACCATCACCATCACGGCAACTCCGGACCGGGTCGCTACCAACGTCGGATGAGCATCGATTCCGGCCGGACACTGTCGGACAGTTCGACCGATACCGAGAGCGGACCCAAGCCAACGCACCATTCGGTGTCCGTCGGTTTGGGCGGACCAGCGGGTAGCGGTCATCTGGGCCTGCTCGGCAGTGGCGGCGGCAATCACAGCGAAAGCAAACGGAGATATCATCGCACCAGCACCAGTAAATCGGTGGAACAGTGCGAGCGGGAAATCCAACGACTTCAGGCTTCGGTGGATGAGCTGCGCCAGAAGCTGGAAGAATCCGAACTGAAGGAGGTCAGCGAGGACCGGGAGGCCATTTCGGCGCACCATAGCGATTCGAAGATCCGCAGCATCATTGGACGGTAGGTTTCTGGTGGTTTTTGGGCGATTGCATAAAGGCAGGGTTCTTAAACTTCTGTTGATGGCTACAGCGTGGTTTTGCACCAGCACCGAACGAATAGTAAAGGACCATCTTCCTTGGTATTGTGCGATGTTCCTCCAGTTTCCCCGACAGTTTAGGGTTCCTAGGTCGTCTTGATCCGTTTTCCCTATACAATTTCCGGCATTAGCACTACGTAGCAAGCCCTTTGAAGTGTGTCGTTTTTTATTCGTTTTACAATATTGTACACATGATTCAACTAGTTCTTAATTCAAACGTCTTCAAACGAAAATTATCATGTGCCACCGTGATGATAGTGCCATTCCTCTGAACGCCAGACCTCATAATTGCTCATTCGAGTGCGTTTTGGCCTGTCGTTGATCGCGCCTGGAAAAGCAGCCTTGTATATGCCGTCGAACAACTCCTTAAGAGATCTCAATCTGTTGAACAGGATTCGCGACAGCACCTTGTATATCGAATTTATAAGGATAATCCCTCGGTAAATAGCACACTCAAGTCTGTGCCCTCTCTTGAATTTTGGGTCATTAAGGGCATTTGGTGAGCAATTCTTCATCTTCTCGTAACGTTACAAGAATCCGGGGAAATGGCTGATATAGCTGCTCGCTTCCACGTTTCAGAGGTTCTACTTGGATCTCGCTTTTCCCAGCAGCCTTACTGTTTTTCTTAAGAGCCTCCCCATTCAGTGTGTGTGCTTCCACTGCTTGATGGACATCGACTATGTTGATCCTGATCTTGAGTGAACCTTCTTTGTGACCATTCAACAAATCTTCGAAGTGCTCCTTCCACCTGGCTGTCATCATTGTTTTTCCTCTCGGTAAATTGATGCAGCAACCCCTTCGGCTGATAAGCATTGGATATTTCCGTTTCATTGATGGAACAAACACTCTCTTTCGATCTGCGCATTTGCATCTCAGATGACTCTGAAGGGCACTCTCCGTAGGCCTTATCTAGGCTCTCATAGAACTCATCATTGAAGTTCGTAGGTGTAAGCTGCCGTGAATCGGATATCTATCCCATTTGCATAGGATATCCATCAAACATGAGACTGATATGTGATTCACGGCAGTAAGAGTCTGATTAGGTTGTAGTTGAAGGTTTCCACCGAATAAATCGCTTTATCTGCTTCCTGATCACTCCAAGATCTGCCGTATGGTAGCCGCTTTAGTAGATGTGGTACTTGATTGAAGTGTTGGCGATGGGATCCATCGCTTGGCATTCGCGTTGGATTCCAAATTGGTGATGTACTCACGTTCGAAGATCCGGCTTTCCAATCATAGTTTTGTTTTTCTTGGTTTTTGAAGATTTTCATCAAGCAACTCTACCGGGCTGAGCTATGTAGGCAGCTGCCTGCTTAGGTATAGCTAAAGCGATACACCCAAAACTCCATTTAGGTAATCAGTTGGGACTGCCTAAATAGATTTTTTACCTAAATGGATTTAAGACTTTCAGGTGTAAAGGGAGGAAGGGCAGAGCGATTTCAAAGGAGTTTAAGGAGGGTGAGATCAGCGACGTTTCTATGCGTTTCAGGGCGTTTCAGGAGGTTTCCAGCCCTCTGGTCCTAGGGAGCTTTAAAAGCTCACAGGAGAGTTCCATGATGATTTCAGAGGGGTTTTAGAGATGATTTAAGGCGCTTCATTGCGTTTCAGGACGTTTGAGAGGTGTTTTAGGAGGCTTCGGAGGTTCCCAGGGTTTCATAGGCTTTTCAAAGCGTTCAAAAACGTTCCAGATGATTTCAGAGAGAATTTAGGGTGCTTCAGAGGCTGAGTTTCACAGAAGTTTCATGGAGGATTTCAGAAGCAGCTTAGAGCGTTTCAAGACGTTTCTGAGGCGTTTCGGGGGATTTCTGACCTTCTTTTGTGAGTTTCACGGATGTTTCTGGGGACTTTCAGAGGCGTTTCATAGTGCGTCAATGCCCTTTGATACCTTTCAGGGCATTTGAGGAGGTTTCGGAGCGGTTTTAAGGGGCTTCAGAGGCTCTCAGGTGAATTTCACGGAAGTTTCATGAGAATTTAGTGGTTCAGAGGTTCGAAGGTGAATTTTAATACCTTAGTAGATCCGATGACCTATACTCCTGAGAGTCCTCGGATACCGTAAACCGGGGTCAAATTGATCAGCGGAGTGAAATTGATCATTCGGGTACTACATTGTAATTCCATACTAGGAACTCTTAAGCGTCGTAATGATCTTAAACTTTTTACGTTATCTGGTTCGTAGATGTCTAGAAATGAGTTTAGAATTTTATTTTTTTAGAAAAAAAGTTAGTTTTGCCTTATTTTTTTAGGAATTTGCAATGTATTACTCATTTAGCTAAAATCGTGACTTCTAAACAATCGATTGCTAATAGGACTTCCTGTAAATTATCGGTTTTAACATTTTTGTGGAGCCTTGGTTGGAAAGTTATGCAGCTAATAAGAACATGAAATGGTTAAACAAAAAAAGTTCATTTTATGTTGAAATAGTCATTTATTGTGACAGAAATCACTTATTTCAAACGAAATTGGCTACCTGTAGGCGTTAAAGGGGAAATTTCAAAATTTGATTTTACATTTAAAGAAATAAATTCACTAATTGTAAGATTTTAAACGCGTTATTCGGTTTTAGAAGGGCAAAATTAAGCGGACAAGGAAATTTTCCCTTTCAACCGATGATGCTTAATTGTATACTGATCAATTTCACCCCAAAGTGGCATTTCCAATTTAATGATATTTGGAGTTATTTAACTTAAAGTTCAAATTTGTTGAACAAAATTCTGTCACGTGGTTCCATGGAGATCCATTGGGTACTGATTTTACAGAAATTCTTTTGGCAATATTTGGAATTCCACTAATGTTATCCGCAAAAGTTGTTTTAAAGTGATCAATTTGACCCCGGATTACGGTACTTTCATACAATCATAGAATCTACCACTTGATAGACCATAGATACTTGTAGCTGTGTGGGTATGGACCTCATTCGTAATTTATGTAGATATAACTCGTAGATTGGATGACCTATACCCAAGGGAGTTCTTGGAGATCCCTACACTGACAATGAACTCATCACTTGATTACACATAGTTACATGAGGCTGTGTAAGCATAAATTTCATTCATAATGCTCCAATAGAATCTGATTACACTTGTAGATCAGATGGCCTAATCTCCAAAGAGTTCTCGGTAAGTACTATACTATCATAGAACTTAAGACTTGATGGAACATAGATACCAGAGGCTGTGTGAGTATGATCCTTATTCATAATCCTAATAGATACAACTAGCAGCTCTCGCCGACTTGAGTGTAGAATTAGCATCTAAGTTAAAATACACATAAATAAAAACTAAAAAAAGCTCTTGCCGATTCGATGATTTTTAGTCAAGGGAGACGCTCAAATATTCATTGAACTCACCACTTGATAGATCATAGCTACCATAGGCTGTGTTAGTATGTACCTTTGTCATAAAGCTCTCTCTCTCTCTTCTCTCTTCTTGGCGTAACGTCCTCATTGGGACAAATCCTGCTTCTCAGCTTAGTGTTCCATGAGCACTTCCACAGTTATTAACTAAGAGCTTCCTCTGTCAATGACCATTTTGCATGCGTATATCGTGTGGCAGGCACGAAGATACTCTATGCCCAAGGAAGTCAAGGAAATTTCCTTTACGAAAAGATCCTGGACCGACCGGGAATCGAACCCGTCATCCTCAGCATGGTCATGCTGAATACCCGTGCGTTTACCGCCTCGGCTATATGTCATAAAGCTATTAGAAACAACCAAATACGTTGGTACATCCGATGACCTATACTCAAGGGTGTTCGTGAAGGTCTTTCAAACAGAAAATAAACTCATAACTTGACAGCACATAGTTGCATAGGGCTGTGTAAGCATGAGTTTTATTCATGAAGCTCCAACAGATCACTGATTACGCTAGTAAATCAGATGGCCTAAACTCCAGGGAGTTTTTGGATACTCTCAAAGTTTTAACCCCTTAACTATGCTTTTTCCCGTAAACCAACTTTATCCCTAGTCTAAATTCCATTTAGGTATCAATACCTTAATAGAGGAGTAGGTAATGTTTACCTTAATGGATTCTATCTAAATGGAGGTTTGAGGGTACAGCATTTCAAACTCAGCCGCTGGATACCACAACTAACAGACGCTGTTTGAGCCGCACCTCCTTGGTGTACAGACGCTTGCGATAAATCCTCTCAATCTAGTTAAAATCAGAAAGCCAATAGTGCTCATGATGCATTACCAGCTATAGCACACAACTCTTGGCATTTGTCATCGATTGACCAATGGTGTCGTCCACAAATTACGTAACGCTCTAGGAGGAGGGGGAGTATGGCCAAGCGGTACATATAAAAAATTTCTGGTTTTCATACAAAAAACGTTACGGAGGGGGACGGGGTCGTTAAATGGCAATTTGAGCGTTACGTAATAAATGGGTGCTGCCAATGGAAGCATAAGGTCATAACTTGTGAGGACCAGAGCTAAGTTTAACGCTCCTCCCAGGTTATCTACTCATCATTTTTCTCGCGGTTTTTAGATTCAATTCTTTCTGAGTTTTTGCGTCAGGAAAAGACGTGAGTTATTGTTATTTTTCTGGTGTAGTTTCCTATCCTGTCTTCAGGTCACTAGAAAATATGTTTTACCAAACTGAATATATGTACTACATGTAATAAAAAAAATCACATAATTGACTTCATCATTGTTTTTTTCTCATTTCAGTCTACTGGCCATGGAGGAGGAACTCCGCCGGGAGCAGTACAAGATGTCGCTGGTCCTGTCGCACAAGCAGCGGGTCATCGAAGCCCAAGGGCAGCAAATTGCTGCCCTGGATGCGGCCAATAACCGGCTGCTAACTGCCCTGTCGAGCCTGCGGAATCGCTACGAAAACCAATCCAACCAAAGTGACACCAGTTCCCCGGCGCCGAATGCCAGTGCATCGTCCTGCTAGATAAATCTTGAGAAATGACAAAACGAACACAGCTCTCTTCAATCCCGCTTGAGTCAAATCGAAACAGAACAAAAGTTATATTTGTACATAATCGCAACATGAGAAAGTTTCGAACTATGTTAACATGTATTAGGTTTTAAAATATTTATTGTAAAAAGCACCTTTACATAATCGATGTATTCAAAATTGAACATGATTTTAAGATCAATAGTTTGAACAACAAGTAAACCTACCCAATTTGTTTTATCTGTTGTCTGCGTGAGTAAAAGGCACAAAATTTCTCAGATGTTTCCACAAATACACAGTGCCCGATCACCCGAAGCGGTTCATTTTCAGCGAGTACTTATTCGACTGTAACAAACCAGAAACCAACCCCAACCGGAACTGGAAACAAACTGTGACTGCCTGTGAAACCACAATGATCGTCAACCAGTATTCTATCGTAATCGAAAGATACTTCTAGTTTTGCAACCTGCACCCATACACCACCACACCCCCTATCTTAAGGTACAACGTTTTGTTTTTTTTTTCTAGCCACTGTACAGCGTCGTCGTAATGGACTAATCAAATATAACCAAAGAATCATTTCAGTAACAACAAAAAAGTAAAACGACAATTAACCTTTCTTCATCGCGCAAGTCGAATTCAAATTTAGTTAGTGTTAGCAATCAGCAAATCAAAACCACACACTTGGCATAAGCGTACTGTGTGTAGAGATTGAGTGAACCCGGAAATCTGTTTTACGGTTAGGTAATCTCCAGTTTTTTTTTGAACGCATATATTGAACATTACTTTGGCACTATTCACGTATAGATATGGACGTTTGACTGTTTTCATGTGAAACTGACTTACCTTCCTTACTATTGTTTGTAGAAATTATCCATAACCACGAAATATATTGCAGATATGAAATATTTATAAAATCATTCTTGTTTTTATTGTGGCTATAAACATATCCGAAGGACACCATAATTCAATAATTTCATTTCATTTATTTAGTACAGCATATTTACATGGGTAAGACTGAGTCCACAGCTCTACGCCACATATTCCAGTTCGAAGATGATTTTTTTCCAACTTCGGAAACGTTCTACAAACGCTCTAGACCTGAACAACCAAGATTGACCGCTGTGCTGCGACATCTTGTACCATCCGGTTTTCTTGCGAACACAATCTTTGCAGAGAGGCTGCACCGTAACCTTCCGACTTTGGCCACCTTTACGGGTCATTCTTCGTCGTTCGTTCGTTCTCCTTCATGCCGCCCAAGATCATCCATAGCACACATTACTCGAGCACTCCAAGTGCTTGTAAGTCCTCGCAGAGCATGGTCCAAGCCTTATGCACTTGGTGGAACATCGCCATCGGTCTTGTTAGCGTTCAGTACATGGTATTTTTGGTGCGGGGTGGATCTTTTTTGATCGTATTTCTTTTGAAGCCCGTCAAGACTTCCACTGATAATGCTGTTGGAGTAGAGTAGTGCCAGCCCCCTGGTGAGATAGCTAGTATATGAGTTTGTGAGAGTCCATGAGTATATGAGTTTGTGAGTGTAACAATCGACGAAGCATAAGTGCTAATTTGTATTCTGACGATGAATGTTTGTTTTTTTTTCTCCAGTCCGTACTAGTCCACTGTTGTAAATAGACGTCGTTTGTAAACAGTCCGTGTTATTCATATTTTCAATATCACGCGAATCCCGGGACGGGTTTGTGTCCGGTCGATCGGTTGACTGCGCTGGGATTCCATCAGGTTATGGGCCCAGATTTCGTGAAAATAATGAATTAAAAGTGTTCTCTGTTCTGAGAGGCATTTAAATGTGAATTGAAGTGAATGATTCCGAACGATTTTTCCCCCGCCACCATTACGCCGATGGTGTTGCGGAAAATATTTTTATCTCTGCAGACGTGTGTGTGACGGACTAGTAAGTGCTATTTTGATGTGTTGACTGAAGTGTAGCGGTAGTGCAATCGCAAGGAAAGCTACACAGTGGTTCAAAGAGGTGTTTTTTTTTTGTCGGCGTAAAGTAGTAACTGTTGAGAAATATGGATGAAACGAAGATAACTTTTGATCGGTTGAATGACTTCAACTGGAGTACGTGGCGGTTTAGGATGGAGCTAATGCTCATGAGGGAAGACTTGTGGACGATTGTGAAGAACCCTAAGCCCGAAGTAGAGGATATAACGTCAGCATGGATACGGAAAGACGAGAAGGCTCGAGCTATGATAGGATTAGCACTGGAAGATAGCCAGTTAAGCCATATTATGGGAACCGTTTGTGCAAAAGAGATGTGGGATGTGCTAAAAGGATATCACGAACGGGGTTCATTGACGAACAAGATTAATGCTTTGCGGAAACTGTGTTCGTTACGCCTGGTCGAAGGAGCGAGTATGTCCAGTCATCTGGTGGAAGTGGAAGAGCTCGTTCATCGTTTATCAAGAATGGGTGAAGCGTTGAAAGAACATTTGGTCGTGGCGATTATTTTGTCCAGTTTGCCGGAGTCATATAATCCACTAGTTACTGCACTCGAAGGTCGTCCGGAAGAGGACTTGAAAGTGGAATATATAAAGGGGAAGCTACTGGATGAATGGCGTAGAAAATGTGAGAGCGAAAACCGTAACAACGTGCAAGAGAAAGCGATGAAAGCAACCACTTTTTTGGAATATCGAAGAAATGTACGGGTGTGTCATCATTGTAAAGAAAAAGGCCATGTGTGGAGAAACTGTCTAGTATTGCAAGAAGAAGTAAGACCAAAAATGAAGAGCAAGCAGGATCAAGTGGAGTCGATGATTGTCTAGCATCCGGAACCAGGAGGAAGTGGTACTATAGGAGGAGTGTGCTTTAGGACGACCACGACGACAACCGGAAGAGCGTTGACAAGGCAAAAGTGGATTTTGGATACTGGTTGTACTAAGCCCAAGTAACACACATGTTATATAAGAGTTACGACAGCGCAAGTTTTGGTTGTATAGAAGTTAATTTTACGTAATTCTAACATTGTGTTGAAATAACGTCAAATAAACTTCTATACAACCAAAACTTGCGCTGTCGTAATTAATATACAGGGTGTTAGGTTCCCGAGTGCAAACTTTTTAAAGGGTGATAGAGGACCATAAATGGTGGAAAAAATTGTTCTACGCATATGGTCAAATCTCAACCGTTACGTAGTTATTGAGCTTCCCATGTTTTTGACTCTTATTGCCTTAACTGGCTATAACTTTAAAATGGTCAAACTTATCGCAGTTTTTTTACCCTTATTCGAAAGATTATTGAATTTTCTATCAAATGGCATCTTTGAACTGATTGGTTTAGTTAAATAAGTAAGTTTACTAGAGCAAAATAGCTAAACATAGCGTGTTTTAATTTGTTTATGTCAATTATCTTTGAAAAATGCGTAATAATTAAAAATTATTTATTTCGCAAAGTTGTGGCCTCTGTTCTACTCTACAATTCGTTCTTTGACATAAAACTTCTATCTCTTATCGTTTTCTTGCAATTTCGATTTAAACATCGCATTTCAGATCATAAATTTGCAATCGTCATGGTAAGCACTTTTTTGCGCACTGTGCCACACATTTAAATCGAAATTGCAAGAAAACGATAAGAGTTAGAAGTTTGGCGCCAAAGAACGAATTTTAGAGTAGAACAGGGGCCACAACTTTGCCAAAGAAAGAATTTTAATTTATTACGCATGTTTCAAAGATAATTGACATGAACCATTTAAAATACGCTATTTTTAGCTATTTTGCTCTAGAAAACTTAGTTATTAAACTAAACCAACCGGTTCAAAGATGCCATTTGATAGAAAATTCAATAATCTTTCGAATAAGGGTAAAAAAACTGCGATAAGTTTGACCATTTTAAAGTTATAGCCAGTTAAGGCAATAAGAGTCAAAAACATGGGGAGCTCAATAACTACGTAACGGTTGAGATTTGACCATATGCGTAGAACAATTTTTTTCACCATTTATGGTCCTCTATCACCCTTTGAAAAGTTTGCACTCATGAACCTAACACCCTGTATAACATGTGTGTTGCTTGGGAGCACATGACTGGTTCGGAAGGAAGCTTGGTCAGAAAAATGTTGTGGAATGAGAAGGTTACGTTGGCAGATGGCAGAACAGTGACGACCAAAGGAAGAGGGCAAGGAAGAATCTTCGGGCGTGGATTAGATGGAAAGCCGGTAGACATGAAACTGAAGGAGCTCCTGTACGTGCCTGAATTGTCCGGCAACGTACTGTCCGTCAGCCGTATCACCGATGAAGGGTATACTGTGGTGTTTAGTTCAACGAATTGCCGAATCTTGGATGGTAGTACAGTCATTGCAGTTGGTGCGAAAAGCGAAGGGTTGTACTACTTGACGGAGGCTTAACGGAGGTTTCGAGCCAGGAGGAGCAAAATTTTTGTATGTAGTTCATTATGGTAGAGGGGCTGCACTAAGGAGGAGTGTTGGAGTAGAGTAGTGCCAGCCCCCTGGTGAGATAGCTAGTATATGAGTTTGTGAGAGTCCATGAGTATATGAGTTTGTGAGTGTAACAATCGACGAAGCATAAGTGCTAATTTGTATTCTGACGATGAATGTTTGTTTTTTTTTCTCCAGTCCGTACTAGTCCACTGTTGTAAATAGACGTCGTTTGTAAACAGTCCGTGTTATTCATATTTTCAATATCACGCGAATCCCGGGACGGGTTTGTGTCCGGTCGATCGGTTGACTGCGCTGGGATTCCATCAAATGCGCCTTCGAATTTCACGACTGACAAGAGAGTATTCACCCAAAATCTTCATGACTCGCAGTTTGACACACATTGTTGCTTATATCAATCTTGTAAGCTTTTCGGGAAAGTAACGGTAAAGACTGGATATTTTGCGAAATTCAGATTCCATTGAAATCCTGCAGCCTCTACCTAGCAATTCCTATCCCTACTTCCGATCAAGATCAAGTAACCCCATGTTTGGAGTGGCTGACCGACGTCCGAGAACCAGGGAAGGACTCTAAGCTCAACTGTCCACTTTGGTCATCCAGAAATTGGATAATTGGTGTCCGGTCCGGCGAGTCAGCCGTAAAAAATCAATCCGATGGTAAATCAGCAACAGATACGAATCGAGACCAATGACAACGTCCCCAACAAATAAAATGGACTTGGGATTGGAACACGGTAGTAGAACTGCTGATCTCTCAACTTCTTGGGAAGCACCCTCATACATTTGGCACAAATGTCCCAAATGGAGGATAACGTGCCTCTGGAGCCGGCCTTCTGATGCCCTGATACAGATCGATATACTGAAGGACCGCGGGTGTAGCACTAGCCCCTCTCTGAAGCAATACCTTCTTGGTGGTTCCGGAGAGACGTAGGGTTTGGCGACCATAGGAATGGTTTAGTGGGTACGAGGAGAGAGTAGTCCTGGATTTTACTTTTGTTGTAGAAGACGGCCTGTCAGACCTACACTACCCTAACCTTCTGTTAGGGTGTCTGTTGAGCAGATTACCCCCTATGGTTTAGAAGGAAAAAAAAAAAAGGACCGTGGGTGCGGCTTCGTAGCGCTGCAGAAGGTGTGTAATACAGGACCTATTGTGCGAACGTTTAAAGGTAACCACACCATCTACCACAGCCGCGGAAATACACGCGAGCTGAGAGCAGCTTACATCGTGATGGGCGATATGCAAAGGTACGTGATCGGTTGGTGGACGATCAACGAAAGATTGAGGACTGAGGGCTGATTCGCCAACTTCAGAAGAACGTTGATAGAAGAACGCAGCGCAGACGGTAATGCTGCAGCGAGTGACCCGACAGAACGTGGAACGTTACAAACAGAAGCGGAAACGGCAGACCCGCCTCTTTCGGGAGCAAAAGCGCCGCCCGGAAGAAGCGGAGTGCGAAGAAATGAAACTGCTGTGCCGTTCCCAAGAAACACGGAACGGCGCGGTGGACGGTGTAAAAAATTACGTAAGGGTTTCGGGCGATCTGCCTAATTCGTTCGAATCTCGCCGGGAACTGCGACAAGGTGATGAACTCTCATGCCTGCTGTTCAATATCGCACTGAAGGTGTTATGCGATGAGCCGGGCTCAACAGTCGGGGTACTATCACAGAGGAAATTCCTCAAAAAAATTTGCCCGGTGTCTTTCATGAGCACACTGCCACCTGTTGGTAGAACGGCGCCAGACACTGTCGGCCATAATGGATTTCGATTTGACGTTTGTCTAATACACACTACTACACAAATCGCCTGTTACTTTCAATTGCATCATTTAGCATCGTGTACACTGACAAACGTCAAAGCGATCGAACACTAGCGCCTCTGGTGTAAAAATCACGGAAATCAAATAAAATTTGAATCGATCGTTAAATGCATGTTCCAAGCCGTTTTTAAGAGTATTACGTCTGTTTGTCTGTGGTACTATTTTCATGAAATCCGGCCAATTTGCCTTGGAAAGGAGGCAGAACTGTACACCCGCCTGAAACGTGAAGCAACAAAGGTCGGACTGATGATGGTGAACGAAGTACATGAATTGGGAACGACCGGGCAAGCCTAGGCAGCAGTGTTACGATAGACGGGGACGGGACACGTTCGAGGTTGTGAAAGATTTTGTCTACCTCGGATCCTTATTGACGGCAAACAACAACGTTAGCCAGTGATGGAAAACAGTGAGGAATGCAGCTGAGTAGACACAAACGCAAAGCTATCCTACTCGTGAACAACAGAAGCCAGAATATATTCACACTTCCTTCACTCGCGAGCTAACGAAGCTGGTCGCACTCGTGATTGATTCGCGAAGCAGCTCTGAACATTTTTCAATTTTGTGAAAAAAACGAATTTACACGGCCGACAGATTAACTTTTCAGGGACAATAAAGCACAAAACACTACTATCTGATGGATATATACTTGTTTTGCTATTAAAATCGCACCAAAATGCAATTTCCGCATCTCCACTTGATCTTCGCGAATAAAAATTCATGAGTGTTTTTGTTTTTGTTTTGCTTTATACTCGTGAAGCAAGCGGGTGTGAATAAATTCACACACGGCTTACTCTCGGCACCGTGAGTAAACCGTTTGTTGCTTTTACACTCGCGAGTTGATTCACGATGAGAGTATTTCCATCTCTGACGTAAGCCACGAAATACGAAGGTGCATAATCAGAGGAAGTCGGGCCTACCATGGGCTCCACAAGAACCAGCCCCGCATCAAATGCACCATGTACAAGACGCAGATAAGACTGGTGGTTCTCTATGGGCATGAGCCATGGTCTATGCTCGATGAGGACATGCAAGCACTCGAAGTGTTCGAGCGTCAGGTGCTTAGGATCATATTTGGCGTTGTGCAGTATAACGGTTTTTGCCACAAAGAATGGACCACGAGCTCGCTGCACTGTACGGCGAACCCTAGCATCCGGAAGGTCGAAACAGCTGGAAGGATACGATGTGCAGGGAATGTTGTGAAAATTCCGGAAAACAACCTTGTAAAGCTGGTGTTCGCAAAAGATCCGGATGGCACAAGAATACCTGGAGGGCAGCGTGCAAGATGGGTGGACCAGGTACAGAACGATCTGGAAAATGTGGAAAGCAGCCGAGGATGGAGGACTGCAGCCACAAACCGAGTGTTGCGGCAAGGATTTGTTGATTCAGTTTGTAACCGTTGGTTTCAAGAATAGGCATTGACTCTGCCAAGTGCAACATTCAGGGTTACCTCCTTCTGACGCACCTTGCCCATAAGGGACAACTACTTCCATCTGGGTGTGAAAACATGAGAGTTCATTTTCTAAGCACCAATTAATTCAACTTATACTTATGACACACATGTGATACAGGAATCACTGTACAAATGCGCTTGAAATGAGTGCCATACTGAAAATTCTCCCAGTTCAAGTCAGTCTTGTCACAATTTTCTTGACACTGCGTACCGTTGTACAGGAATCACACTCGTATCACATGTCTGTCCGGGGTATTATATTACACCAATACACGGAAATTGTTAATTTCGAAAAATGCATGATTCTCGACATGGAATATAGAGGGCCAGTCAAGCCAGACTCCGATGCCTATCAGTCATCCTAGCTTTGACAAGTCTTTCTTTCTGGCTCAAGACTTCAAGATAGGTAGAAGTGCGCGGCGCGATTAAAACTCGAAGTGTTAGTTGAAATGTGTGAATTTAAGGTAATTCTTTTTCCTTATATTTTAGTGTTAGTTTTGATATCCAAAACGTTGAAACGTTAATTTAAAAGAAAGTTTTTAGTGTATAGTATTTGTTAGAGGTAAAAGAAGTAAGTTTTGTTAGTTTTGTACATAACCTATATTATGCATAGCATATTGTGTGGAGAAGCATAGAAACACGTTCCTCGTGGATTGTGGGACACGGATTACTACGGAAAAAGTAAATCTAAGCGGAGAACTGCGACCTTGCGAACATAACCCCAAAATAGACACTAATCTGAACCTGAATAGGCCAACATTGGTCTTTTTCCGTGTATTTGCGATTTTCTGTAAGGAAGATCGATTCTACGCTGGACAAACGTCAAATTGGACCACTCGAAGATCAAAAACACCCCTGAGCCAGAGATCAACCCTGCTTGAACTCCGTTGGAGACAATTGCAGAAGAGGGATTACGCCAATAGTCCAAGTTACAATCGGTATTTCCTGGAGTCGCCACCCTCCGGACTGGATCGGGTTTCCCAGAAAATCAGCGAGTGGCCATTGTGGACGGCATTGTCGGACGCCATTTTGGAACGCCATTGGTGTTAGGACGCCATTGATCGACGCCCGCCCCGGCCAGTTGTAGACGGAGGATCCGGCTATTCCCCGCTACCACGTTGGATCGCCGGACAGTGCTCACGCCGATATCCTAGGTCTACAGTTCCTGAGCAGATCCGTGAAGTCCCCATCCCGGAACGAACCGTAAGTCACGCTGGTTAGTTTTTCTATATTTAAGCATGCCAAAACAGCTGTAAACATATGTGTAAACAGTGTAGAATTAGCATTTAAGTTAAAATACACATAAATAAAAATGAAAAAAAAAAATGTGTAAATAACGTGATCACGTAGAGGCAGGTTAGTTAGGTCAAAGTTCAAGATTCACCCCTTTATGTTTGTAGTTGCCTTGTTACCAAAATCGCGCCTTCTCTTCCGATTGGAAATCGTTCATTTCTGATTGGAAGCGGCCCCGCTCTAGTGTCAAAATTCTCGGACCGCGATGAATTCAGTTCATCGGTGCACTCGTCTATGTTGGAGAATCTGAAGGTTCTGCGATTGTAAACAATATTGCATAACGACCTTGGGAGTTTTCCTAGTCTCGTTAGGAGCAAGGGAACTGTTACAAGGAGTTACACGTTTTATTGAAATAACGATGTAGCGAGCCAGCTGGAACAACGAATTCGTTCTAGCCTCGTAAGTTGGCATCCAGGAAGGTGTCAAAGCTCCGTTTCCATTTTCTGGATGCTGAAAGGTCACGGATTATCAATCTTCCGACGGAACCGTGTTCATTCCGTAATCCGTATAGTTAACTTTTTTCTCGATCCGTTTTTCCTCTGTTTACATTCATTGCCGTCCTTGATGCTGCCTTCAGTCTAGGTATTTCTGCTGATTCACACCAAATTTCTACCAGCCTTTTACATTAAGTCTGGGATATCAAATTGTTCTTGCTTATTTGCTAGAATATGATAGAAAAGGAAGAAAACCACTTTGTTTGGGTTAAATTGATGGACCCCTCGCTTGCCAAGGGGCTAACAAGGTGACGAAAATGACTATTTTTCATCAAATTGCAGCTAATTCATCGCGTAAAATCTCAACAATTAATGTTGTAACATGTACAAAACTTCACTATGAAGGGAAAATATAGACCTTTCATGTGAAGTTGAAAAAATTGTGGTAGCCATCAGGGATTTGGCCGCCATTTTGAATCTTATCACTAAATCGTGATTTTCGCTGGGTTTGCAACCACCGATTTCAAATCCGAAATCTTCATAAGGAATCTGAGAATCTGAGCTTTTTAAAATATTAAAAGATTTAAGTGTGCATTGACCACAACAATAAGATATCGATGAAAACGTTAGGCGACCTCCCATTCTCCCATACATTTTGTTGCAGACGCCACGCGCATGCATGCGATTCCACAATAGAATTACACTAGAACTCCAATGGCGCTGTAGTCACTTTTCCTAATTAATTATTTTAGTAACTTTAATTGTTATAATTGACTATTTTTAAGTGTCCATCTTATAGAGGATCTTTTGTTTTGATAAACAAAATTTATTTGACACTTCTAGTACCGCTAGTGACGCTGTAAGGGCGAGGCAAACTAGATGTTAGTCACACGAACTGTCGCGACATTGGACTTCTGTGGCTAGTTATTCTAATGATTCCACCGATTCCGTCATCGCATGATTTGATGCGCGCGTGAGAATGTATGGGTAAATGGAAGGCATCCTCGCGTTTTCATCTATAACGGTTGCGGTCTTTTCACACCTCATGGTTTTAAAAAGCTCAGACTCTCAGCTTCCTAATGGTGGGTTCGGATTCGAAATCGGTGGTAGCGAACACAGCGAAAATCGCGATTTAGTGATTGAATTCAAAATTGCGGCCTAATCCGAGATGGCTACAACAATTTTTTCAACTTCACATGAAAGGTCTATACTTTCCCTTCATAGAAATGTGAAGTTGTAACATTAGTTTTTGAGATATTATGCGATAAATTAGGTGCAGTTTGATGAAAGCTTTATTTTTGATAGGATGAAAATGGGAGTGATATGCAGAAGATGGCTCCCATTTTCCTATTCGGAAAAGCACGAGAATTCCATATTTCTTTCCGCGAAAAACCCATTTCAATATTTTTGTTTGTTTTCAGGCCATCTTCAGTGTTGTCAATAATAATTATATCACAGACAAACAGACGTCTCACTCTACTTCTCATCGTTACCATATTTAACTGTGAGTTCAAATATTTTGTAGTTCGAAAATTTCTCAATTACGGCGCTCGCTTCGTTTTTGCTCCTGTTTGACGTTTGCTCACTACCGCCACCTACTGAGTGGTTTGCGTAACACAGCTTGGTTAGCATTGAGCGATTATGTTTTTGTGACGATGATTTTTATCGCAATTTGTTCCAAGTGATACATCTGTTTGTCTGTGATTATATCTCAAATCATGTTCTTGTTTTATCGCTAAATAATGTTTATATACACATATATACATTTTGAGAATCAACTATCTAAGTCTACCTTCAGGTCTCTTCTTTAACCAAAGAAGGCACAAGAGCTGACATTTCTATCCAACTGTACATTGCTCCAAGATCAACAAATCTATTCGTGTACAAAATAGTTAACGAATTAGCATCTGTTATCGCAAACTATAGTATAAACTCTTTCTTATTCAAATTTTGAATAAAATTACTTATGATAACGTGACCGTCGGCTGCCATGGTTAAGACATCTTTTGATCTTTTTGTACGAGGCCATGTATCCTCAGCTTACCGTCTATCACTTGCTTCAAAACAGAAGCAACCGGTACCTCAACAGCTAAGTGAAGACAAACCGCGCAGCAAAATGTGATGAGGAAGCTGGCTGATGTTACCAACACCTGTTGGGAAGATAATCATTAGTAACGGTCCATACCATTCTCATCGAGAGTCGAACTCACCGTATTGAACATATCGTACCGGATAGGTACGCTGAGGTTACTGTAAACCACGTGGATGACCGAGTACTGCACTATGTAGATACAGTAGCTGAGCTTCGCCAGCACTCGGAGTACGGGATGTTCCAGAAAGGCAACCTGTATGGAATTCGTCTTGAAGGCGTACAACACGAATACAGTGGCATGCCCGATTCCCCACGCTGCCTTCAGCGCCGATCCGTAGACAGAGAGAAAAAGTGATGGCTTTTGTTCTTCTATAAACGGAAGAACCGCTAGAAATCCACTCAACGCAATAAGTAGTACGGAAATGTAGCGGAACGCTTGCTGCGTATGGAGCTGTGCAGTAGACTGCAGGTTGTTCTTCGAAACGTGATGGTATACCATTCCTGCAATCATCCCAAAGAAATACGTCCCAGCATTGGTGTAGAATGGAGTGTAATATACTAAAAACTCTTTGTATTCACGAAGCTGGTTGAGGGCATGTCTGAAATTAAAAGTATAATGTTGAATGGAATCTGTCCCAATTTTGATTTCAGAAGTTCGATGTTCCAATGGATAAATGATGAACATGATTTGTGTGTTGTGAATACTGACCTCATATCGAACGACATAGTTGCATCAAGTTTTTCTAAGTAGATTACAGCTGCCGGTACCACAAAAGCTACTATTAGCATTACTCCGACGAGAGTCTTTTTAAAACGCGGAAACCTCCAGATCAATGTCATGATGCCCGTTCCAATTAGAAACAGCTGGAAATCGGCACCCAGATACCATCCGTACTGTAGACACTGGAATTGATTGGCAGTTATCAATTTATTTCTGATATCTTTTGATACCATAGCAATGACACTAGCAAAATTCTAACAAATTTTGGAGCATGTCATTCCTTAGCATCTGTTAATCAACTCACCGGTTCCTTCAAATGCACGAAATTGTTGATCATCAATAGGTTTGACCACCAATGATTGCTGCAATAGTCTTCAAATTTGAACGACACTGGAGTTTGTTTCGTTCGCCTAAAAACCGTGGCCTGGTAGAAAATGACGAACGCATAGACGGGCAATAGTCGCGCCAAACGATGAAGCAGTTTCTTCCATTGGTAACGGAGCGTGAACCCTTTGGCTTCGTCAATGTGTTTCAGGAATCCGACCGATAGCACCATTCCGCCGAGTGCGAAGAAAAATGTGATCATGTGTGTGTTCAAGGAGTTGATGATGGGGAAAATTAGGCTGTTTGTTTGCTAGAAATGTTTAAGAAATAATATTTTGAATAATAAAAATAACGTTAACTTACTTCTTCCAAATCATAGACATTTTTGAGCGGCATTCGAATCATTGGCAACGATGAATGAACGACGAAGATAATCATGGTGTGTATTACACGAAATCCGTCAAGAAACGCTAGATTACCGTCAACTCTGGCGCAGTCCAACAGTTTGCGAACATTGCGAGGAATTGAGAATGGTTGAATGAGAGCATCATCTAGAATGAAACGAAATATGTACATCAAAACATTTCTACCTAGATTTTATTTCGTATCTAATTCAAGCTCGAAAAAACTTGAAACTTATGGGAGCTGGGATAGAAGTTGTGTGCCTTGTTGAACCGTCGAACGCTAGTTTCCGGATTTCATACCAGCAATAATCAACTCATCTGTACACAGAAAATATTATATTTAAATTTCTGCCAAATTTTACAAAACAATTACAAATTACAAAGTAGTGTGTGTCGTTGTGACTTGTGTGACTTCGTATGACAATTCATTCCATCTTTCTGTGAATACTCCTATCATTCATTCATGTCATTCATTTACTTAGTTCAACATGAAATTCATGATAGCACTGAATCAACAATTTGTCACCATAATATTCGATTTGCAGCTGCAGCTCTCCAACGTCGGTCACGCTCAACGCTCGCCAGATCACGCTAAACTTGGTCCGCCCATCGTGCTCTCTGCGCTACACGCCTTCTTGTACCAACCGGATGGTTAGCAAACACCAACTTTGCAGGGTTTTTGACCGGCATTCTTACAACATGCTCTGCCCACCGTATCCGTCCAGCTTTAGCCACTTTCTGGATGTTGTGTTCACCGTAGAGTGCAGTGAGATCGTGGGTCATTCTTCTCCGCCACACACCGTTCTCCTGACGCCGCCGAGATCGTCCTTAGCACGGGTCGCTCGAAAACTCCGAGTGCTTGTAGGTCCTCTTCGAGCATCGTCCATGTCTCGTGTAGAGGACCACTGGTCTTATTAGCGTCTTGTACATGGTACTTTAGTGCGGGGTGAATCTTTTTTGACCGCAGTTTCTTCTGGAGCCCGTAGTAGGCATGACTTCAACTGATGATGCGCCTTCGTATTTCACGGCTCATGTTATTGTCAGCCGTTAGCAAAAAAAAACGAGGTAAACGAATTCTTTTACCACCACGAATCCCCGTCTATCGTAACATTGCTGCCAAGGCTTGTCATGTCTCGCTCAGTCCCACCTACCAGCATGTACTTTTTCTTAGCCACATTCATCACCAGTCCGACCTTTGCTGCTTCACGTTTCAGGCGGGTGTATAGTTCTGCCACCGTTCCAAATGTTCTAACAATAATATCCATATCACCCGCAAAACAGACAAATTGGCCGGATTTCGTGAATATTGTACCCCGGCTGTTGAGCCCGGCTCGTTGAATAGTAGACAGGAAAGTCCAGCATCTTTTCGTAGTCCCCGTCGAGATTCGAATGAAATGGATAGTTCACGCGAAATCTTTAGGCTGTTCTGCACACCGTTCATCGTTACTCTTATCAGTCTGGTAAGCTTCCCGGGAAAGCTGTTCTCGTTCATGATTTTCCATAGCTCTTTACGGTTGATACTGTCGTATGCCGCCTTGAAGTCGATGAACAGGTGGTGCGTTGGGACCTGGTATTCACGGCATTTTTGGAGGAATTGCCATACGGCGAATATCTGGTTCGTTGTCGACCGGCCGTCGATGAAGCCGACTTGATAACTTCTCACTAATTCATTTACTTCAGGTGAAAGACGACGGAAGATGATCTGGGATAGCACTTTGTAGGCAGCATTCAAAATGGTGATCGCTCGAAAGTTCTCACACATTAACTTGTCGCCTTTCTTGTGGATGGGACAGATTATCCCTTCCTTGCTCCTCCGGTAGCTGTTCGGTTTCCCAGATCTTGACTACCAACCGGTGCAGACAGGTGGCCAATTTTTCCGGGCCCATACCGTCCTTACCAGCCGCTTTGTTGTTTTTGAGCTGGTGGATGGCATCCTTAACTTCCCTCAGCGTGGGAGTTGGTTCGTTCTCGTCCTCTGCTGCACCAACATAGTCATTTCCTCCGCTGTCTTGGTCCTCCGTGCCTACATCTCTTCGCCATTCAGGTGCTCGTCGAAGTGCTGCTTCCACCTTTCGATCATCTCACGTCCGTCTGTCAGGAGGCTCCCGTCCTTATCCCTGCATATTTCGGCTTGCGACACGAAGTTTTTGAGGAATGCGTTGAGCTTCTGGTAGAACTTACGTGTTTCTTGTGAACGACACTGCAGTTCCATTTCCTCGCACTCCGCTTTTTCCAGGCAGCGCTTTTTCTCTCGGAAGAGACGGATCTATTGCTTCCGCTTCTGTTTGTATCGCTCCACATTCTGTCGGGTTCCATGCTGCAGCATTACCGCCCGCGCTGCGTCCTTCTTCTCTAGAGCCGCTCTGCACTTCTCGTCGAAACAATCGTTTCGTCGACTCCGTTCTACGTACCCGATAGTGCTCTCGGCTGCGTTGTTGATGTCTGCTTTGACTGTACTCCAGCAGTCCTCTATTGGGGCCACATCGGGCACACCCTCGTCCGGCAACGCTGCCTCGAGATTCTGCGCGTATGCGGTGACGACATCCGTTTGCTTCAGTCGTTCTAGATCGTACCGGGGTGACCGCCGGTACCAAACATTGTTGATAACGGAGAGTTTTGGGCGCAGTTTAACCGGTAGTGATCAGCGTCGATATTAGCGCCACGATAGCACAGAGAACAGACAAACATGCTCGAACAAAATTGCTCAAAAATCTTGTGCAAAGAAAAAAACAAGCTCAGTAGCGACATCGACGGTGACATTCACATCTAAAAACTCGTTCCGACATCATGATAGCGCTTACTAAAGAAATATTTCACTAGCGAACCTTTAAATTTTCTTATTCAGAGACTGTGATGTAATTGGCTTCTTTAGCGGTGTTGAGATAATTCCATATTCTGAATCTGCATGTCAAACTGAGCCGAAATCCAAATTTTCATGAATTTTGGAGCCCGGGAACCTATTTAAAAATCAATTTGAAATTTGTATGGGAGCGATTTGTCGAATCACCCCTCGTCACATTTTGTACTGGGCGGAGCTGTCAAGCAGTTGCCCAGCTGTCAAAAGGTGATTTAAAAAAATCACTTAGAAATTGATTTTAGGTATCAACATGAAGTTTTAAAAATCTGAAAAAAAATCATTGTGGCTCAGAAAAAAGTGCTCTTTCTTATAAAAATGAAGAATCGTCATTTTGTTCAACATTTAAAAACCCAATTGTTAAAAAAAACAAGGGGCCGTACACAAATTACGTCACGCTCTTAGGGAGGAGGGGGGGGTTTTGCAGAACGTGACGACTCATACAAAAAATTATGAGGTCCAATACAAAAAGTGTGACATAGAGGGGAGGGGGAGTTGAAAAAGTTCGATTTTTGCGTGACATAATTTGTGTATCACCCCCAAGATGTTTTTTGATTATTTCACTAATTCAACAACAACATTTGAGCAACCCATTGACAATTCGTTTCACCACTTTCAATAAAAAAATGAGTTGAACAACAATACAATTATTGTTTCCCTATTAAATACAACACCTTCTCTCGGTGGAACTATATTAGGGTGCACACTTTGCAACACTAGCGCCAAAAGGTGAAACAACGGCAAATTGGTACCGCGATTCGAAATATGACTGCGCCGCGTAATGGCCACATTCCCAGTTATTTCAAAACAACCGTTGCAATGCTTTACACAACTGCACTGCATGAGCTGGAACGTCTGTTCTCTGTGACGATAGGTCCTGACGTCGATAATGTCGGAGATGTGTCGTCCATCAACCAGAACGTGGTCGGTTTGCGATTCAGGGAGGCTTTCCAGCACAGGTGCTACGAATGGTCATGTTCTTGGAGGCGGCGAAATCGATGAGGCGTAGGCCATTTTCGTTCGTCAGCTAGTGGGCGCTGAACTTTCCAATCGTCCAAGGTCTGAATTCCTCCTCCTGATCTTGATGTCGTGGTTTAGACTGCGGTTTTGGGCGGGTTTCCCTGAGAAGCCACCCGTCGGCATATAGACCTATCTGCCTTCTGGACACAGCCGGAAAACTGTTAGAACGGATCATTTTGCGAGACTGATGGTCTATGCCAAGAAACCCGATAACACTGGGCTCTCGGAAAACCAGTTCGGCTTCCGGAAGGATCGATCGACAGATCAATTTAAAGAATTGAACTCAGTTTGGAGTTCAAATTTAGAAAGAAGCCTGGGGACATGATAGACGATAAGCTGAAATTCGGAAGCCACGTGGAATATGCCTGCAAAAGGGCAAGCATTGTCAAAGATAATGTCAAAAATCTCGGCAATAGTCTCGAGTAAGCATAAACTGCTCGCGACAGTAGCGGTCTCCATACTACGGTCTATGGCGCCGATGCATGGTCAAGTGCGCTAGTGGACGAAACGTGAAGCAACTCCAGGGTACCCACAGGCTGATGTGCCTCAGGGTGGTCAGCGGTATACGTGCTAGTGGGCATGATGCCCACGGCACTGGTGGTGGCAGAGGAATAAGAGTGCTTCGAACGACGCGGCATAAGAGGCGCGAGACGAATCGCCAGAACATCGTCTGTGTTGAAGTTGCAGAGATAATGGGATTCTTCCAGCACAAGGGTAGACGGATACACAGGCTCTTACCGAATGTATCTAAGTGGACGAGTAGGTCCCATGGCGACTTGACACAATTTCTGTCAGGTCATGAGTGCTTCAGGTGGTACCTGCACAGATTCGGACACGTAGGCTCCCCGCTTGTCCTGAGTGCACAGACTGCGACGAGACCGCGGAGCATATGCTCTTTGAATGCCCACGTTTCGTGGAGCAAAGGTCAAGTATGCAGGAGGTATGCGGTAGAGATCTCACACCTGACAACATTGTTGAAAGGATGTGTACGGGGGCGGATAAGTGGGATTCCGTTACTTCCACGGTTTCTCGAATCATACTTGAACTACAGAGAAAATGGCGAGCCGAACAACAACTAATTGAGTTGGTCCCCCAGCCAGCACGAAGTCGTATATAATGTAGAATACATACAGTGTATCAAACAATAGTCCGTACAGCAATTTTTTGGTCAAAATATTTTTTTTATTCAAATGTTTATAACTTTTTTATACCTAATTCAAAAACGCTAAAATTTTGACCAATCATAAACCATATATTGAAGCTCCATTGGTAAAATTTAGAGCGAGATCAAATAAGTTTTCTGAATGTTATAGAACTTTAAGTAAAACTTATAAGATTTTTAAACACCTTTTTCAAACATTATATCTCAATATGTACTCGATGAAACTTTTTCAATTTTTTTTTGTGTTACAGCTTATACCTAATCCTTTCATATGCAGCTTCGTTTGAGGTTTATATTCACTACAAAAAATATGAAAAATCTTTATATGTTCAGAGTATTATATGGAAATTTATCATATTTTGATCAATAAAAGTGCCAAGCGTTTTCAACTTTTTTAAACTCTCTTAATGTAATATTTCTCTACAGAACCTCCTAAACTACATATAAAGAGTAGGTCCTATGCATTTTACGTTCAGTTAATGCACTTTTATTGGTGGAAAACGTTTGGCAGATTATATGTACAAAATATGGTAATTTTTCAATTATCGTCAACTACATATGCACATTTTTCATGTTTTTTGTAGTGAATATAAAACCTCAAATGTAGCTGCATACGAAAGCCTTAGGTTTAAGCTGTAACACAAAAAAAAAATTGAAAAAGTTTCATCGAGGACATATTGAGATATAATGTTTTAAAAATGTGTTCAAAACACTCAATTTCTTGGGTTTGTGCACACGTAAGAACTATTTCTGCAACTGAAGGATTTCGAAGTTAGACGGGGTGAAGTTCTGGTGTCGTTTGATGCTACGGCGCTCTTCCCGAACGTACCAGTAGCCGATGCCTTGGCTAGCTTCCAAAGACAATTAGAACGATGTCGAGTTCCTCCGAACCAAATTGAAGCCTATCTCCTAGTGGCCAAAACCTGCATGAATCAGAACTTCTTCTCATTCAGAGGTAAGTTCTATAAGCAAACGTTTGGTCTCAGTATGGGCAACAAGCTTTCCCCATTTCTTGCCGATATTTTTGTGAGCGATTTTGAGGTAGAACTTAAAAAAGAAAAACATTTCTCCCGAGTATGGAGAAGATACGTAGATGACATTTTTGCGGCAGTAAAGGAAAGCTATCTACAACAGACCCTTGATTTGATTAACTCACAACACGCCACGATAAATTTCACAGTAGAGAAAGAAATAGACGGCGGAAATCTGCCCTTCCTAGATCTAATGATCACTAGGAAAGATGATAATAGATTAAAGTTTGCAATCTACCGTAAACCAACATCCACCGATCGCTACATAACGTCGGACTCAAACCATTGTGGTGCACAGAAACAAGCAGCGTTCCACTCCAGGACCCATCGTCTTTTCAACGTACCGATGGAAAAGTAAGACTTCATCGAAGAAAGGAGTAGAATCCACAAAGCGGCGGAGCTGAATGGGTACGGCAAAGACTTCGTTGACAAAATTCTTTGCAAACACGAAAGAAAGAAACATAGAAGGAATACTACAACACTAGTACCCGAGAAAGAAGATGTCCGAAGGATTAGCCTCCCTTTCTATCCCAAATTAACAAATTCGGTTCAACACACTCTGAAGTGCCATGGTTTCCACGTAGTGTACAAAAGTCAAAACACACTGAAGGACTTGCTGTGCAATCTCAAGGATAAGATTCCCACCGAAGAAAAATCTGGAATCTATCAAATACCCTGCAAAGATTGTCCAGCAGTGTACATCGGACAAACTCGCCGCAAATTGAAAGTTCGCCTGCGGGAACATAAGAATGCGGTTGAGAATGGTAGGCTGAACGAATCGAGTGTGGCAGTGCATGCTTTGGCCGAAAATCACACTGTTAATTGGGAACAAGCTAAGCTGCTAAAAACCGTTAGAAAAACATCTCACCTCACCTCCATGCTTTAGGGAAGAATGACCACAAGGTTAAAGTCCTTCTTCAAAACCAAATACACACAAACACACCTCAATGCTTGAGAATCAATGAACATAGCTACCGCCAACTCCCCATTGATGAATGAGGATGATGCTCCCATACAATCATCCCTCTTCCGTTTGACGAAGCTGAAAATGCAGTAAATTCCATTTCTTCTCGACGTGTACTGTAGTGTATACAGTATGAATATGTGTGTCGTGTGAGCAACCAATAGTAATTAGTCGGACATCGTCCCGTCGATGGGCTGCATCGAGCCCGAAACCGGTTGGCAAAAAAGTAATTATTAATCCTTTTTAATCGTTAGTAAAAACAAAACGTGTTGTGTCCGTTCTCGTTGTCGCGTCTCGTGGGTGTGTTCAAAAATCTTATAAGTTTTACTCATAGTTCAATAATTTTCAGAAAACTTATTCGATCTCGCTCAAAATTTTACCAATGGAACATAACATATGATTCATGATTGGTCAAAATTTCAGCGTTTTTGATTGACGTATAAAAAAGTTATAAACATTTGAATGAAAAATTACTTTGACCAAAAATTTACTGTACGGACAATTGTTTGATACACTGTAGGATGCCCAAGTGGAGGCCATATGCTTACATGCTTCCATTCAACCACGTGCTAAGTGTACGCATATCGCCTCCACTTTAGCATCATATTCAACAGCCTATGCGATCGTGTGTTGGCTGGGGCCCCTCCCCATCCAAAAGCTTGTGTTCAACGGATAGTCTAAGTACTAGCCAGGACCCAGGCCTCTAGGGAAGAGTGAACAACTTAAGGCGGTAGCTGATGGAACGCCTACTTTTAAAGTGTACTCATGTACGCTCCCCCCTCTTCTCAAAATCATCACTAACTGGCTTACCGCGATGGTAAGGAAGAGGGAGAACGAGTTTTTGTGGGTCGATCCCCACATAACCCGAGGAACCACCTCTTGGGTATCTGATCAGCAGATTATCTCATTCTTCATAAAAAAGACACCCTTTATTAGCAGTATACTTACATTTAGTCACAAAATTCCCCCTAAAATCCTTCACTGTAGCAATGGAGACCAGCGATATGATCAATAACACCATTCCAATAAAAAGTAGCTCGTAAGAACCTGAAAATGAACATTTTACAAATTTAATTTCCACAAATCTCTTTTATACCTATTCATACTTACTCAAAGATGATTGAAAATTATCCTCGCTGATGCAATTCAGTACAGTCATGGCGGCATGCAAGTTAAAAGAATTTTCCAGCTCCAAGTTCACGCACTGTTTCAAATAAAATTCTTGCTGCTGCTTCGAAATCAAATTCGATTTTATGAAACTGTTATCTACATGACGAAGAACTGCGATTCGGTTCAAACAATTTTGAAGACATAAACCTCTCTCTAAATGATCATGTGGAAAATTTCGTCTATCGGCTGAAATCAGCTATATGGGAAGATATAAAGGCTCTGATTTGAATAATCATAAGAAGCATAGTTTGAAACGCTAAGTCCGAAATAACTTTTCTAAACCTACACTAATATTCTGCCACAAAGGGGAGTCATCGGGTTCAATAACAGCTTGCACGACACAGTATCGAAATCTGGGGTTTCCGTTTTTGCACTCGTCGAAGTCATCGTATTCAAACAGCTTCGGCAGCTTGATGTCACCTGGCGTTCAAAAATGATTTCACATATCGTTGTTATTCTCGGAAATACACTAACGCCGAAATATAAATATTACCATCTTTGGTTGACGAAACCACTGAACCAACATGTCCAAAAAGCACCGAATAGTAAACAAACGCAGCGATTTTTACGCTGGCGTCCATCGAGCTATGGTTTGTTTTCTTCGGCAACCACCCGCGCCTAGTCCCGGAGAGCTCACACCTTTTCGGCACGCGGTATCACTATCAAATGATTCACGAATCAGCAACCGACAAAGTCGATTGAAATTTTAAAAAGAGCAACACTTGCGCGCGACCGAGAAGCATGGCTTCGGCGCTTCGGTTTGACTCGATTTTCGGATCCAAACGGACTGCGTTGTTGGTTGGTGGCGTGACAATCGTTAGGTCATCTAAACCAATTTTGAAGCTTGAAAGTTTGACAATGTGCCTTGACGTTGAACTTGAATGTATCCGGACAGGCAAGAAAAACATATTTGATCAAACCGACTGGTAAATATTTGCACATAAAGGTCACTGTGAGCAGGCTTGTCCGCACTCAGCGCATGAAAATTCTGCTCTTTTGATTTACACCACCAAAACCATCGCTTTTATGCAATCTTCCTATCTTACATGATAGAAGGATGTTTGAATATCCTAAATGTCATTTCGAACTGTCAAAAAACCGCACCGCAGAGCCACACTGTGCGCGCAAAGAGAATTTCACCCGGGTGAATTCACCCCAGTGAATTTCTCTTTGCACGCTCAGTGCGGCACTGCGGTGCGATTTTTTGACAGTTCGAAATGACATTTAGGATATTCAAACATCATTCTATCATGTAAGATAGGAAGATTGCATAAATGCGATGGTTTTGGTGGTGTAAATCAAAAGAGCAGAATTTTCATGCGCTCAGTGCGGACAAGCCTGACTGTGAGTAGATAGAAGATTTAGTCTGTCACCTGAAGACATTGTATTCTGAAGAGGAAATGTTTTGATTAGTGTAAATATAGAACCGATATACTCATTGCGCATTTAGTTCCCCACTGGAACTGGACTGGGCACTTAGTCCTCATATGTGCGAAAACGTAAATAAAAGTGCGCAATTGCATCAAACGAAGTTGATGTCTTTGGCGCACTATTTCTTCGATCTATGATGAACAAGTGCTTACGAGGTTTGCGATTTAGTGGACCCTTGATTATCCTCTCCTCTTCTTGGCGTAACGTCCTCACTGGGACAAAGCCTGCTTCTCAGCTTAGTGTTTCCTCTGCCAATGACCATTTAGCATGCGTATATCGTGTGGCAGGCACGAAGATACTCTATGCCCAAAGAAGTCAAGGAAATTTCCTTTACGAAAAGATCCTGGACCGACCGGGAATCGAACCCGTCACCCTCAGCATGGTCATGCTGAATACCCGTGCGTTTACCGCTTCGGCTATATGGGCCCTCGGACCCTTGATTATATAGACTCTTAAATTTATGTACAACTTTGATCTATATATATATATATATATATATATATATATATATATATATATATATATATATATATATATATATATATATATATATATATATATATATATATATATATATATATATATATATATATATATATATATATATATATATATATATATATATATATATATATAAATGCATTGGCATACGTGGGACCGCGCATAACTTGCGAATGGGTGGTCCGATTTGGGTCGTCTAAGTTTTGTTCTGTTAGTTTTCACCCAAGGAAGGTTTATGAGGCCTAAAACATGGGAAAATTGAGAGTTTTTGAAAATCGGGTTTTCATACATTTTGAACGGGGGCTTGGGCGCTTGGCTAGGGGCTTGAAACGTCAAAAAACGCAGTAGGCAAGACAAAGTTTGCCGGGTACAGCTAGTTTTATGTAAATTGCAGTTTGTATTATGATGACTTACACACTTGCATAATGCAGGGGTTTTCAGACTTTTGACACGCGAGGCACTTTATATCAATAAATTGTTTTTTGGAGTAGCCATAATAGCACCACTTCATGACATACTTAGTTTAATAAAATATATTTATGCAATTCAGTATCATAATTGCTATTTTATATACCTCATCTTCGTTTTTCATAAATCTTGCGCTAATGATACTATATCATTACGAGCGTAGCTATCTACAATGATCGATTACTCTTCATCATTTTTTTCAATTGTCAATAATTTGGTCGACAAATCATTTCCAGAACAATAAAAAATTCTAAATGCTTGTCCTAGTCGTTCTGAATCGATAAACATCAAAAGATCATCCGAACACTGATCGAATTTCCCGGAAAACCCAAAGAAAAAATAGAACATTGTAGAAACGCCTGTAACGCGAGAATTGTTTCGCTTTGTCGATGATAGCGATGAGTGGAGTAGGATATTGGTTCCCTTCTTAAGCATGTGGCTCCCATTTTCATCCTACGAAAAACAAAGGATTGAAGCGCTGTTTGTTTCGTTTCTTATTTTTGTATTTTTTTGTTAGAAGTGAGCGAGCACCCATGAAAACAAAAAGAACGGAATCAATCGGTGCCGTAATCGCTTTTTTCGAATAGGATGAATATGGGAGCGTGAGATTAATGATGGAACACATACCCTATATGGGGTGTATCTCTGGTGATATTTTTTACAAATTCCTTAGCAATGACAACATTTTTGGTGGATGCATGCAAACCGTCCATTAGCCAGACTTTTCTTCAAAGCTTTCTAACAAAATTCATACAAGATTTCTTATGACTTCCTCATCGAAAATGTAATATATTCTTGATACTTTTCTGCCCATATTCGCATAGTCGATGTAACCACCAACGTCTGCTCTGATGGGAAAACACGATGTTATAGATTTTTTTCGGATTTACATATGCACTGACTATTTGAATAAAATAATCTGTCAGTTTCGTGGATTACAGCTACAAAAAGTGAGCCGCAATGATTTTAAGATATTTCATGTAATTTTTCCATATTTAAAACGTGTACGTCAGTTTATGCGACCATTCAGTTGTTTTGATGAATGATTACACGGATAAGTTGACGTAACAACCAGATTGCTATGACCGTTATGTTAGCTATTACGGTACCCGTTTTCTGAACAGGTGTTAGATTTTTTCCGGAATGTCCGTCTTCTTCTTCTTCTTCTTCTTCTATATGGCTCTACGTCCCCACTGAGACTTGGCCTGTCTCGTTTCAACTTAGTGTTCTTTGAGCACTTCCACAGTTATTATTTGAAGGGCTTCCTTTGTCTGCCATTGCATGCATTTGTATATTGTGAGGCAAGTGCAATGATACACCATGCCCAGGGAGTCGAAACAAATTTTCCGACCGGAACGGGAATCGAACCCGGGTCTCCGGCTGAATGTCCGTATTCGAGCGTTAAATACATTTTTTGTTGATAAGCAACAGTCCCGACTCGAAAGAAGATGTACTAACCGTGGTTTCAGAAAAAAAGCTAACACGTCACATTCTGAAAATGTGAACTATCGGATAGTGCGGTCGGGTGTACCATAAAGCATGGGCATCGTAGTAAGATTCACAGTTGGTCGGATTTAAATCAGACCGGACCAACTGTTTTCCAATGATTATGGGAAAATGTCCTGCAAGAAATTGAGATATCAAAGCATGTGCATTATTTCTTGAAATACTATGATTCCTTGGCTTATCTTTACCTGTCCAAAAAATCGCCTAGTCCAATTGGACTTTACGCAGACCAGTTTTCTTATTTCGTTTAATGTGTGCAAAATACCGGAATTACCATTAATTCCCAGGCTCTGCGATGGATCCTAACGGCTTCTTCCAATGCATCTTGCAATTAAGGCAGTCTATGTTGAAAAGGTTCTTTTAAGCCTTATCCAAAATGTGGTGTTGTACGTAACTATTTATTAGGAAATACCTTAGTAATATTTACAATTTTTTGAGATTTACTTGATAAATTGAAACATTAAGTGTCACCCACGGGCCTCATTTATTTTTTCTTATATTCGACAAATTACGAAATGTTACGAAACTAATTTTATTTTAATAACCTTGTACTATTCCTCTACACTAAGTTTTTATAATTAAATTAGTAAACATCAAAAGCTCATACACCCAACGCCTAATCAGATAGATATGGATTTAATTTATCTAAGTTTTGGAGGATGTTTACGACTGGGAAGAAATGTTGAACTGTTGCGGCTTTCTCAGTCTAACAGGATTAAAACGTATATGCCAAACTCCTGACCGTTTCACTTTTGTTAGACTGAAAAGCCACAACAGTTCAGTAGTATTGTTTCAATGATGGGTTTGAAATAAAACGTAAAACTTATAATAGTTTTGCTGTGGAATGATTTTACTCGTGGCTAACCATGAGTTTACTATTTCATTAATCAATCAGGTGCCACAAAAACTCACGTTTCGGGTTTCAATGAGTTTGCTTAGTAAGTAGCTGAAAGGGGGTATGAAGAGTTTATGTCGTAATTCAGAGGAAGCGATAGAGATCTACCACAACCATCCATACAAAAAATATAACTGTTCATAATGAGGTGTTTGGATTCTATACTTAGGAGATTTGACAAACACCCATTTTAGAGTAATTTAAAGTAAGCACGTTAACTGCGAACAATACTCGCCGCTAACCAGGATCACGGCATATGGCGGCGTTGCATGAACTACGAATTGTACCAAGTATGTAAATAAATCGATACAGTATGAACCCAATTTTGTCAGCCCCACAAACTTTTTGCTCTCATTAACTTACGGTCAAACTTTAACTAATTCAATCATGTTCATCACTAAACTACTGCTTGAAAATCTACTTAGATATTTAAGGAGAACAAAAAATGTGTCCCCGAAACAGTCTGACAATATCGGTTAACTGATGCATAATGAAGCGGATAAAACACGGCAGGCTGCGGTGGGCTGGGTACGTAGCTCGTATGCCAGAGAAATGACAAACGTATACCATATTAGCAGAGAACCAGGAGGGAGCCGTTGGCTTCGTGGTAGGGCGCGCAGTTGGCCTTTTAGGTCTTCCTCAACTGCATTTTGCGGCCTTAAGGGGCGACTGGAAGCGATTGATCCAGGACTAAGACCAGTGGAAACGATTACTTCAATCGGCGTAGACTCATTATTACGAGTTGTAGGCTTTCAAGTATCAATTTGTTAAATTATTCGCATGTTGTTGTCAAAGCCTCATAAATGTTTCAGTATCTACATTGCATCCATAAACATAATTGATAATATTCACTATGAAAGTTGTTGATAATGAAAATGATTTTCAGGCATCTGAAATCAAATAATTAGATATCTCAAATATAAATTATATTTATGTCAATAAATTATCCCAATAAATTGTGTTCAATCACGTTTTATGGGGAGGTTTTAGTTTTCTTGTACACAGACGTCAGTATTGCGACCACATGGTGGTTACGTCAAAACGTTCTTTTCAATATACTCACATGTTTTAGAACAAACACATTTTTTTAATAATTGGAGCATATGCTATACATGGTGTAGGATATGTTAAGCTAAAAAAGTTGATTTTGACCTATGTGGCGTTTACGTCACCTATGCGAATATGGGCAGTTTTGGTAGATGGCTTATACTATCTTGGATTGTACTTAGCTGATTGAGTTCCAAAATTGAAGCAATTTCCATGTAAAGGTAATTGTAATGATTACTGACAAGGTGTGTGATTTTTTTTTTGCAGTGCTGTCATGGTAAAATCAGAGCTAGCTAGCCAATGTTTATCGATTTCAGCGCCCCTTCACTGGTACATTCCCATGGATGAATGCCAGGAGGAATCTCTGAAGCTGGAATGCCATATATACAGACTTATCTGTATTATACAGATTTTTGAGCATCCATAGAGATTTCGATTTATAAGAAATACAGATTTATAGCAAGAGGGGCTTTTTTATTTGTGTATGGGATACAGATTTTTCACCCAAATTTTGTATGGAATGCAGATTTTAGAAAAGAGGGAAACAGATTTTTTACAAAATTTTTTGGCATCCCTGTACTGATGGAACCGCTTGAGCAATTCCTGAAGGAACAGCTGAAACAACTTTTGAAAAAAACCAAGGAACAACTTTTGTAGAAATCCCTGGTGAACTTCCTGAAGTAATTCTTGGAGTATTGAACAAGTCTCTAAGGATATTTGCGAAAGTATCGCTGAATAAATTTAAAAAGGAATTTAAAAAAATGTGAAAAAAAAATAAATCAATTACTGAAAGAGTTTCTGTAAATAAAAAGGAATATTTTAGGAATTCATATAGATTTTCTGAAGGAATTCCAGAAGGAATACCAGAATAAACATACAGATTTCTTGAAAAAAAAGACTTGGAAAAATCCTCAAATAAGAATCCTAAACATTTTCTTTTTTGAAGAATCACTAGAATCTATAGAAAAAATCTTAGAGGTACGCATGGAGGAAATCCTTAAAGAATTTCTGAGAAAATACATAGAGAAATACCCGGCGGAATTTCTGGAGAAATCTCTGCGTAAGCTTCTGCAGGAATCTCGGCAAGAATGTTTTCCAGCCTTTCCATTGAAATCCTTATAAGAATCTCTGAGAGAATCTGTAGAAAAATTTCTGAAGGAATCCATGAAGGATTTTCTATGACTTTCTTAAGAAATCTGTAAAGAAATCTCTGGAGGAAAATCTGAAGTAGTAATAGTAATCCTCCACACTTAAATTTATCCTAGAGGCGAATGCCGCATTGCAGTAGCCTCTTAAAAAAAATTATCCAATTCGAAAACAAAACGATCACAACACCGAATGATGCCGTTCTTTTAGTAAACATTCAAGTTCATTTCCAACAGAAAAACACAAAAATAAGAAACAATATAGCTGAACAGATGGAACAGTTCCCTTTGGCATGTAATTCCCCATATAAACCATTTGATATTTAATAAAAGTGGATAAAAAGGATATAATTGCTCTTAAATTTATTAATACTATTAACACTAATAAGAAAGTTAATACACTAAAAATCAGCTAGGCCGCACGCACCGGTTTTGGGTCTAAGGGAAATCATTTTTATGAAAATAACCAAACATCCTATACAAACTACCAGTGTGTCAAATGTAAGGTTTCAATCTAGACTCTAAAGGAAAAGTTCAGAAATCAAGCTAGTACTTGGTTTTGACATTCAAAGCTTGCTTACCGATCAGGCCGAGGTGGCATCTGCTGTACATAGTAAGCAAAGTAAGCACGATTTCCTGCCACGATGCGCCTCTGAATTTCTCTGCTGGTGTCGTTGTCGGCGGTCACCAGTGAGCCCAAGTACACGAATTCTTCAACCGCCTCGATTTCATCACCGTCGATATAAATTCGGGGTGGCGGGTGCGGTGATTCCTCCCTGGAGCCCTTTGTCATCATGTACTTTGTCTTCGACACATTAGTCCTATTCGTCTGGCTTCACTCTTTAGTCGAATGTACGTTTCCGCCATCGTCTCAAATTTTCGAGCAATAATATCAATATTACCAGCGAATCCAAGCAGCTGAACGAACTTCGTGAAAATTGTTCCACTCGTGTTTATCCCCGCTCTCCAAATTACACCCTCTAAAGCTGTTCAACATTGCTTTAGAGGGTGTAATTAGGAGAGCGGGGATAAACACGAGTGGAACAATTTTCACGAAGTTCGTTCAGCTGCTTGGATTCGCTGGTAATATTGATATTATTGCTCGAAAAGCACGAAAGACCTTGCCGTAACCCTCTGCGAGATTCGAAGGGACTCGAGAGTGTCTCTGATACTCGAACTACGCACATCACTCGATCCATCGTCGCCTTGATCAACCGTATCAGTTTATCCGGGAATCCGTATTCGTGCATAATCTGCCATAGCTGTTCTCGATCGATTGTATCATACGCCGATTTGAAATCGATGAACAAGTGATGTGTGGGTACGTTGTATTCGCGGCATTTCTGCAACACCTGGCGAATGGCGAACATCTGGTTCGCGCTGGTCCGTTGTAGCGCGTTCACCCATGAATCCAGCCTGATATTGCCCCACGAACTCTCTTGCAATCGGTGATAGACGGCGGCATAAAATTTGAGAGAGTATCCTGTAGGCAGCGCTCAGTAGTGTGATCGCGCGGTAGTTCCCGCAATCCAACTTGTCGTCCTTTTTGTAGATGGGACACACGATACCTTCCATCCATTCCTCCGGTAATACTTCCTCCTCCCAAATCTTGGTAATAACCCAGTGTAGTGCTCTCACCAGTGCTTCTCCACCGTATTTTAGAAGCTCGCTTGGAAGTTGATCTGCTCCAGCGGCTTTGTTGTTTTTCAACCGGCCAACCTCCTCCTCAATCTCTTGGAGATGGGGCCGGAAGTCTTTCGTCCTGTGCACATACTCCTAGATCTGTTACCACGCTACCTTCGGTACTTGCAACGTCGCCATTGAGGTGCTCATCATTATGCTGCCGCCACCTCTTGACCACCTCACGCACGCTCGTGAGAATATTCCCGTGATTATCTCGGCACATGTCGGTTTGTGGCACAAAGCCTCTGCGCGAGCGGTTCAGCTTCTCGTAGAACTTTCGTGTGTCCTTAGCACGGTACAGCTCTTCCATCGCTTCGCGATCTCGTTCATCCTGCTGGCGCTTCTTCACCCGAAAGACTAAGTTCTGCCTGTTCCGCGCCTGTCTGTAACGTGCCTCATTCGCTCTCGTACGGTGTAGCAGCATTCTCGCCCATGCTGCATTCTTTTCGTTTTTCAACTGTTTACACTCGCCGTCGTACCAGTCGTTTCTGTGGTTCACGAAGCCTAGTGCTGTAGCCGAGGTACTACCTATGGCGGATCGGATGTCCCTCCAGCCAGACATGGGCAAAACACCAAACCGTGCCGCACCGGTGGCGTGTTTGCCCGTAAACACACCACCGTGTGTGTTCATATCACCACCTTCGTTCAGCTTCTACTGATGAACACGCAGTGCGACTGGCGAAACACTCGTGTCGGTGTTATAACTCGAGCCTCAGTTTCGGCTCCGTGTTTCAGTTTTGGTTGGGCACGGAGGCCGAGTGTTTCCGATTGTATGAAACACCAAAGCAGTGAGCTCAGCCACAGTGCGTGGTAGCTTGGCTGCATCAGAGGCACTGAGTCAGAAGGGACGAGAAAGACACAAAAGGAGCCGCCAAGTACTTCACTCTCGTCGTCGACCAAGCATTTGCTAGAGAATGAACGGCACCGAGCGCTTGAACTCGCACGAGTGTTTTGCATAATCGGAAACACTCGGGCTCCGTGTTACCCGAAGCGTCAGACACCGTGCCCAGTGCCTGGCATCGCCACCGACACCGGTGTTGAGCCAGACACGGTGCGTGTTCGCTCTGAGACACGGAGAGCTAGGTGGTGGTTTGGCACCCACGGTGGTGTGTTTGAGCATCGACTCCTCGTGCAGTGCAGTGTTTTGACATCTCTGCCTCCAGCCATCTTCAAGTGTAGCTGCGCCAAGCTGCTCTTCCGTTGGTAGAACCACTGCTAACTGCTGCGCATAGTCTTGAGCCACTTCTACGTTACGAAGTTACTCGATGTTGAGTCGCGGCGTTCGACTTCGACGCGTGGTGATAACTGTCGAAAGTTTTGAGCGCATGCATAGCGCAAGCGACTAAGAAGTGATCCGAATCTATATTCGCACTGCGGTATGTGCAGACATTGGTTATATCCGAGAAGAATTTATCGTCGATTAGAACGTGGTCGATTTGGTTTTCTGTTTGATGGTCGGGTGATCTCCAGGTGGCTTTGTGGATATCTTTGCGGGGGAAGAAGGTGCTTCGGACTACCATACCACGGGAGGCTTCAAAGTTTACGCATCGCTGGCCGTTATCATTCGATACGGCGTGCAGGCTGTTTCGCCCGATTAGCGGTCTGTACATTTACTCCCTTCCTACCTGCGCGTTCATGTCGCCGACAACGATTTTCACGTCACGCGACGAGCAACCATGTTTGCTTCAACTTCGCGTAGAACGCTTCGTTCTCGTCATCAGGTCTCCCTTCGTGTGGGCAGGCACATTGATGATGCTGTAGTTAAAGAAACGGCCCTGAACTCTTAACATGCACATCCTTGCGTTGATCGGCTGCCACCGGATCACACGTTGTCGCATCTTGCCCAACACTATAAATCCTGTTCCAAGTTCATTGGTGGTGCCACAGCTTTGGTAGAAGGTAGCCGCTCGCTGCCCGCTTTTCCACACTTTCTGTCCAGTCCAACAGAGTTCTTGCAACGCCACGATGTCGAAGTTGCGGGGATGTAGTTCGTCGTAAATTATCCTGTCACATCCTGCGAAACCTAGTGACTTGCAATTCCATGTTCCAAGTTTCCAATCCTAGTCCTTATTTCGTCGCGTGGGTCTTTGCCGATTGTATCGAGTCGTATTTTCTCCTATGTTACTCGTAATGGTGATTTTTACAGCCACCCTTGGCCTACGCCAACACTCCTGTCTCGCCGGAGGGCCATCGTGCCAGTTCTGTTGAACGTCCCAACCAACACTGGGACGACCACGCTGATGGGGCTACCACCTTGGATCTAGCTGGGCGTGGTGCAACGTTTCTTACTCAGCCGCTGGATGCCAGAACAGACGCTGTTTGAGCCGCACCTCCTTGGTGAACAGACGCTCGGGTCGTACCTCCCCAATCTAGCTGAAGTCAGAAGGACAACAGTACCCAGGCTGCACTACCAGCTAAGCACACAACTCTTAGCTGGCGGTCTTTGTCATCGCTTGACCCGTGGAAGTATGAGGTAGGAACTTGTAAGGACCAGAGCTATGTTGGACGCTCTCCTTATCGACTCACCGTTTTGCAGCCCACTCACTTTCCTAAACATACACGAGAAACAGAAAGATAGAAGAGGAGGCAGCTTGCCTCATCTTTCATCCCGCTCTTTCTAAAAAGCTGAGGAGCATGCATGCATCCTTGCACAAGGGTTTCGGGTGAACAATCCAGCTCATTCGGATCTCGCCGGGGTTGCAGCGAGGATACGGGCTCTCATGTCTACTCTACTCAACTTCACCAAAGAAGGTATATCACGACGAGCCGGGGTACGTTTTTTGCGAAACTCGATCAATGCTTTGCGGACGACATTGGAACTGTTCACTTAAAAACTTTTTTCCTCGACTTTCCGTGCCTTCTTCAAAAAGAATGTTTAACAACAACCCTGCAAAATTTATGTTCGGTTGGTATGTACATAAAGCCAAGGAGCGCTCGCAGTGGTCCATCTTACCGTGGATCAGAAGATCTGGCGAGCATCTGGTGTGAAAGAGGATGGAGAGCTACAACTGCCAACCAAGTACTGTAGCCTTACTGTTGCTTATGTGTAAACATGAATGTGATATGGAATATATAAATATAAGTTTGTATATTATTCATGAAACCTTAAAACTTCAATCGAATTTTCATTTTTGTTTATAATTTTTATGTAAAGGATGGACTAACCTAATAAAATATCATCTATTCTAGATAGTATACATTAATACAATCAAGATTCATAAATCATACAATTCCATCTAACCAGATACTTAGAACCATGCTGGGGAACTTATGATAAGAAAGCACAGTGTAGGTATGTTTGTTGACTGACAAACTGAATATTATATCAGAAAAAAAATCCACATGATTTTTTTTTATTTACATATTATTCCGGGAATTTCTGCTGATTCTGATTTATCTCAACAGGGGTCTGCAGTTAGTTATGTAGATAAGGCTATGGATCACTAATCCGGAGACGGCGGGTTCGATTCCCGTCCCGGCCGAGAGCTTTACTCGACTGCCCTGGGCATAATGTATCATTGTACTTGCCTCACAATATACAAATTCATGCAATGGCAGTCAAGGAAAGTCCTTCAATTAATAATTGTGGAAGTGCTCAAAGAACACTAAGTTGACAAGAGGATGGACAAATTCCAGTGGGAAGAAAAACAAAATCTCATCAGATGTAAAATTAACAATCCAACAAATTCACATTTTATTCACGCGAGTTACCGTTCTGGATGATGTCATTTCGAAGTTGACCGTGAATTTGTTGGAACATAGATTTTGGGCTATTCAATGTGGGCTTGATGGATCTTTTATGTTAGCACCTAGGTGTCAAACAGAATCGTTTGAGTGTAAGCATTATTTAGCACATCTTTATGACATATCCATATTTGTTATCGCCCGGTTATAACGTCAAGTCAACTAGCAAAAAAAAAAAAGTGCCCATGTGACCATAGTTTATGCGCAGCTGTTCTCTCTCTTTCACTTTTGCTTACATAAACGTGCAAACGAGATTTGAAATGACAAATCTGCATAAGCTGTTGAGTAACATTCAATAAAATGTTTTATTCAGTTTTGTCAGGGTCTGGCGTAGGTAAAATGTGTATATTTACTACTTTCCCTCAATTTAACCCGTAACGTGGGTAGATCACCTTAGAAGGGTGCCTTGCGGTTTAAGATCTACCGAATGAAATTTTGATTTTGGTATTAATGTTACTGCTAATGACCATTTTATTTCAGCAGGATATAGGTAAATTTATCGCATGATACAAATAATATTCTAAAAATTTAAAAGTGTGACGAGCGTGTCACTAATATGTAGTTTATTTGATTTGTATTTGTAAATAGAATCAGATATTATTCTTCATCTACCCGACCCCCGACAACTCATTTTCAAAATGCTGGCATTTCGTCAATTTTCATCCGATTTTTTTTTTGAAGTCCCCCTCAATTGATCATAAATTGGTGCGGGTTTAGTACACTTAAGTGGCCATGTGATGTCCGGAACCATTCCGGGGATATTCCGTATTATACTGTGGTCAGAGAGGAGGGGATGCCAAATGGCTAAAAGTGATTATTTCGTGTGTTATTGTGTTTGGGAGGCCCCCGCGGAACCTGTTCCAGATGTTCCGGAGCGTTCATATCAGTTGACACATACTTCTGTTTTTTTTCTGCCCCATGCTCTCGAAATCATGAAGATTGATACATCGCACGACATGTTTCGGTTGCAAACCAGAAATGTCCCCGATGACGCCCCCCTTGGAACCTGTGCTAGATGTTCCGGGGTGGCCAATGGCTATACTAGTTGGTACAGCCTTCAGTCTATCGTTTCTGACTCAGTCATTCGAAATCATGAAGATTGATATATCGCACGGCATGTTTAAGTTGAAAACCAGAAGTGTCCCCAAAGAGGCCCCGTGGAACCTGTCATGGTGATCTGGATGGGTCAACTTATTCAAATCTGGTTATCGCAGTTGTGTTTCAATGTTCTCAACAAAAATTCAAACACAACACACGAAATAAATACTATTAGACAACCATCTGACCCCAGTACAATCCGGAGTATCCACGGAATGGTTCCGGATATTGCATGGTCCCTCGAGTATAACAAATTTGTACCAAATTATGATCGATTGAGGGCGACTTAAAAAAAAATCGGATGAAAATATACGAAATGCCAGCATCTTCGAAATGAGTTGTCGGGGGTCGGGACGTAATAGTTAATGAAAACGCTAAATTTGTTGTTTCTTTTTAATTTTTGAAAGATTAAAACAGCAGAAATATACACTGCTATCAGTATATCGTCGGTTTCTTGCAATAGAGGCACAACTCAAAAAATGTGAATTTTTAGAATTAGCGTTTGAATGTTGGGAATGATGAAGCACCTTCTACCAGTTCACTTATTTCACTCATCATTTGACAAAAGTGAACGAATTTTGACGGTTGTATCCTAGAAAGGGACAGGAAGACTATCTGTTTTATGAATTTGGGTGACTTTTTTTTTTAACGGCTGTTGAAAAGTCGACTTGTACCTTTATTGCAGAAAATTGATAAAGATGACGAAAGCTCTCGTTTCTCAACGAATTTCCGAACGGGTCTTTGTGAGATGAAAGTTTACATATTTTGTCATCATTCACCATCAAAATTATAAAAAATGACAAATTTTAAGTCGTGCCCTTATTGCAGGAAACCGACGATATACGCCATACCTCACAGTTTACATAGGGTGCCTGTACCAGTTATCGCACTACCTAAGGAAAACTACTTCTACAAAAATAAGAAGAAGACCAACGAATTTCGTCGATATGTCAAATGACAGATTTGTTTTCATACTTTACAGGAAAAATATAAAATCTGAGCCAAACCCACTTTTACTATTTATTACGGAGTGTGCCAATGCCCTGTACCAGTTATGGACATATTTTTTTTAATTTCGGTTTCACTTCGCATTATTTACATGTATTCCTTATGGGATTTGCCATAACTGGTACACTATGGCGAAATAGGGTGCAAGGAAGCCGAAATTTTAAGGAAAATGATTTACATATTTTTTCTTGTTGATTTGCATAGTTTAAGGTTGAAAATCAACTATGGCGAATTTGAGGTACTATAGCCATAACTGGTACACTGAGCCTATGTGTTTACAAAGTGGAAAATATCGGCTGTCTTGACAAGTAAGGAAATGAATTCAGAAGGAAGTAATTTTTCACTTACCTATGAACTTTGATGCCACCGTCTTCACACTAACGATGATCGCACCGTCACTAATTAAAATATATTTTGTTCAAATGTTTCCGCTCCATGAGCCATGACACCCAGTAGGACTGTAGACGTAGCAACTAGTATGAGATTAACCATGAGACAGTCGCGAAAAAGTCCAACGAATTGATTTAATAGCTCACTAATTAGATGTGATCATGTTGAAGGAAAATGATAAATTTTAACCAAATACTGTTCTTTTAGTTTAAATGAAACATTTGGTTTTCGAAATCCCAACATTAGCAGAGATTAGGCTGGGTCAAGTTCTATAATAGAATTAGAAATATAAACTGTATCACATCAATTCGGATCATAGAGTTTTCTATCGACTGACACTGGTTCAGAGTCCCACACACTCAGTTGAGCTCGGCTAATTTTCATTCTTTTGCCGAGATTTGCACAGCCGAGCACTCAGCATTCAGCAATCGCAATTTATTTATTTATTTATTTTTATTTCGTCAACCGACGTAGACTAGTACATTATACATATACATATTTCTTTTTTCTTAGTAATATTTCAACTGAGATATCAGCAAAAAGTCAAGTTTATTGATAGCAGCTCCCATGGGTACCGCTATCAGCAAACATGAAACGTCAAGTAGTTAGCCGAGATTTCAGCAAATGAGCTTTAACCGAGATTAACACAGCTGATCTCGGCATCCTGTTTTAAGTGTGCATGATTCTAACGGACCCGGATGTCTGATTATCGACGAATGGCAGCTCAAAATGGAAAAACTTGGAAGCAAATTGATGAAATACTAGAAATCTGGAGCAACATTTGAAAAGGGCCCAAGAGGCCTTGTGTTTTTTTTTCCTCAAATGCTCCGTAGGGTCTAACAGTAGCCCGCCCACGAAAATGAACACCGTTATCCGAAAGATCGATGACTACTGTCTCTGATAACAGTCTTAGTTTGTGTGAATAAGCTGATGGGAACTCAGGAGCGACGTGTGAAGTCATTGTTTACCAATGCTTCTATGCCCTTTTCAAATGTTGCTCCAGGACATGTTCAGGGCCGTGAAGGTTCAGATGCAGTCTGGAGAATTTGTTTAATGAGTCGGAATTTGTTTATAATTCAAGGTGGGATGACAATAAATAAATAAAATTTATTGACGCATATGCTAAATCCTTCAAAGACAAGGACTACTGGTTAATGGATTGACGTTATTTTAATCCACAAGCATGATTATAGGTATTGTTTACATATGCAAGATTTCTTGTGATGGCAGTCTACCTACGTAAGGAGCTGTGACGCTCGTCACATGTATGCTAAGTATGATTGATTGAAATTTATTTGCAAGTCGAAGAGGGACATTTTCTGTTGAATGAAGTAATTTATACAAGTGTGGAGCAATCTAATCATTAAGGCTCAAGTAACCATCATTCAATCATCAGCAATCATCAACTATTAAAAAGCAGTTTTTTCGCTCAAATTCACAAAGCCACGATTGAAAATTATTTCACTGTTATTTAGATGGTAAATAGCGAAAAAACTGCATTGAGTTTTTTAATACGGATGCTGGTTAGTTTCCTCTTAATGCATGCCAAAAATCACATAGGGATTAGGGATACAATTCATAGCAAAAGCATGGTGCTGCTGATATAACAAAATCATGATCCGTCGGATCAGTAATTGGTAGTATTTAAATAACTTTATAAGTAGTATAAGAAACTATCATTCATTTATCAAGTATTCAAAATTAGTTTTTCTGTTCCAATTCACAAAGCTTCTATTGAAAACTCTAATAAGGAATGTTAATCAATTTACTTTCCAAAATCAATCAGTTTTTTTTATATTCATTGATACAAATTCGTAATGATCGGATTCCAGAAAATTTGACCGGATACGTTTGTCACTAGAAGAATCACTGGCAGCCAAAGTCGTTAATCACTTAAATCACGCTAGAGTAGCTTTTGTACGGATCATTTTGCCGGATTCAACGCAGCCACTGTAGTCCACCACGAACAAACTTGTGTTTTGCTTTTTCGGCTATCTCCGAATCTGACAGTTCTGAACATCGATTCGTTCAACCTTTACTCAAAAATGAGTTACCAATTGCGGATTAAGAGAGTTCGACTGTTGCAATCTATAGAGCTACTAATTCAGCACTGCAGTCTTGGGAAATTAAAACGAAAGTTTTAGATTTTTCTCATCGTTTCGACTCGTGTTAGAGTCTTCTTCAGGATTAGATCTTCTTCTAACATGAGTCGAAACGTTGGGAAAAATCTAAAACTTTCGTTTTAATTTCCCAAGACTGCAGTGCTGAATTAGTAGCTCTATAGATTGCAACAGTCGAACTCTCTTAATCCGCTATTTGTAACTCATTTTTTAGTAAAGGTTGAACGAATCGATGTTTAGAAGTGTCAGATTCGGAGATAGCCGAAAAAGCAAAACACAAGTTTTTTCGTGGCGGACTACAGCGGCTGCGTTGAATCTGGCAAAATGATCCGTACAAAAGCTACTCTAGTGTGATTTAAGATGAATATATAACGAAGCCACACCTCAAATTTTCAAGAGCACAAATCTGAGGAATCAAAAGACGGATTGTGCTGAAAAGTTGATCGATTGGTGACCAATCGATCAACTTTTCAGCGCGAACCAACTCTCGGTTCTTCAGATTTGTACTTTTGAAAATTCGAAGTGTGGCTTCGTTATATAGGGTATTGTACCATTTGGGCAGGTGTACCTATTTTGGGCACTTGTCGCTATAATTAAGTCAATTTCAAACCGATTGATTTGAAGTTTTGTACAGAGCTAGATATTGTACGTGCCTAACTCTGGACAAAATTTCAAATCAATCGCTTAGAAATTGACTCACTTATAGCGGCAAGTGCCCAAAATAGGTACACCTGCCCAAATGGTACAAGACCCTATTCACGAAGGTAAAAATATAACGAACATACATATGTTTCTAATTCTTTGAGCGTTTGACCCACTTTGACTGCACACTTTTATCGATATTAGTTAATCAATAAAATCAATTTTATCAATATCGTCCACATAGCCGACCCAGACAACCAGTAATCGTATAAGATGTAGCATAAGATGATAAAGTGGAGTCCATATACTTGCATGCCTCCATTTAGGCGCATGTAAAATGTACGCATATCGCCTCCACTTTAATATCTTATGCAACATCTTATACGATCACTGATTTACTGGGGAGGAACATATGCAATCGTGTGATCATAATGCCATTTCTCTACAGCGCAGTTTCTCTAATCAATCCTTCAAATACAACAGCGGATGTGAAAATTTTTGAAAATTTTTCACCCTGATTCAATCCATCCAAGGTCACAAGCGAGGTAGACACTTCGTTTGTGATGCAGGCACTATTTTTTGATTCATACGAAGTAGCGCATATTAGCCTAATTAATAATTATTTTCGCCAGAAAGCCGCGTTCTGCAATTTGACAAGGCTCAAGTATTTTTACTGAATCATTCGCTGGCTTGAATGAAAAAAAAAAACAAGCAATTGATGAGTCTGCAAATGATTGCACCGTTGGCGTTGATCGGTCTTCTCTAAAACCAGCATGGTACTCGTCTGTGATGCCCTCCAGTACTGTTGAACATGAGTAAAATAAAAAATAATGCCTCTGTAGTTAGCGAATTCTAGTCTTTAATGCTTTTTTGTAGTTTGGGCTTGTAAAAAACAAGCGGTAAAACAGATACTACAAATAAAACTACACGAAGTAAGCTACCACATTTATTAGACGACCCATAATACTATGTGAAGTACAGGGGATAGACAAAAAGATCGATACAGGCAAAATTTTTCCTTCTCAAAAATTTTTCAAATAGCTGTAAGTTTTCGAAAAAGGCATCAAATATTCTCAAATTTTTACTGTAAGTTGATCAACTAGTTGTGTATCAGTGGACAAAATTTGGAAAATATTGGACAATTCTACACTAAGTTATAAAGATTCTAGAAAAAGGTAAAATTATCCGATAGCCAACTTTGAGCTGTTATACCTCCGGATTCAATGAACCGAATGCAATGAAATTTTGACCATTTATGACTTATATAATGAGCTTCGAAAAACTTTTGACTCAACTTAAAATTCTTAACACGCAAGAAAATTATAACGATTTGATTATTTTTCTGATAAAACACCAAATTTTCTTAAATTTCAACATCGTTTCAAAATTCAAGATGCTACTTATAGTTCATTTAAATTCCCTCTAATTGTCTTGAATACAAATATGTTTCGAAAGAAAGTTACAACATAGCCGGCAATTCATTGAAAAAGTAATGAGATGCTTATTAAAAATAAACCTTTTTACTAAAACATCATAAAATTAATGAAACCGCTATAACCTTTTCACTTGTTAATAATTTCAAGTTGAGTCAAACGTTTTCAGAGCTCATTATGTAAGTCATAAATGGACAAAATTTCATTGCAGTTGGTCCATTGAATCCGGAGATATAACAGCTCGAAGTTGGCTATCGGATAATTCTACCTTTTTCTAAAATATTTATAACTTCGTGCAGAATAGTCCGATCTTTTTCAAATTTTGTCCACTAATACACAACTAGTTGATACACTTACAGTGAAAATTTGAGAATATTTGATGCACTTTAAGTAAAGTTACAGCTAATTGGACATTTTTTGAAAAGTGAAAATTTCGCCTGTCCCGATCATTTTGTCTATCCCCTGTACAATGCAAAAAAAAACGTACATGATGAGTTGACAAACTAACCTCAATCATCCCCAGCTCGACGTGCCCACAATCGCTGTGTGGCTGCTTGCTAACAGTTGTAAATAGAGACCAAATCGATTGAAGTTGAATGCACGCTAGGCAGCATCCATTTTTTACGCAACGCTAAAATCGACATTTTTCCTCGTTCATCTACAACATTCAACAGAAACATTTGATGTCATCGAACACAATGGTTCATTTATTGATTGAGTAACTTTTTAGAAGACTTCTACCTTGCTAAAGAATATGCAACATATCGGCAGAATTATTTATATGCAAAAAAAATGGTTCGTCTTAATTCTCGGAACTGCCTTCAGTTCCTTCGAATTGATAATTTATTTGCGACACCTTTCACTCTGATTCTTGTCATCGTTACATCGAGATGTTGTTTCCCTTTGTTTTCAAGTACACTTTATGCTTCATAATGCTTATGAGTACAGCTGGTTCGTATACTTGACACTTCAATCAACCAGCAGTAATGACGTCAAACAAACGCACCTTGAATCTGATTTTTCGGATTCATTTTACGAACACTTATGTTTGACGTCATTGAGATGCGTGCTTTCGTATATTTTACAATTGTAGTCGATCTGTTGCAATATGATGGGATGGATTGATCACCTATAGCAAGAAAACTTCTTTCGAACTTGAAATTGAACATGTTTAACCAAATAAACCTTTATACAAGGGCGTAGCCAGCTTTTTGGTCAGGGGGAGGGGCAAGCTCCCTTTGCAAATTTGTACCTACTAGCTTTTATAACTAAACGCGATAAAATTGATTATAATAACATTATATTCTAAAGCATTATTTAACTCGTCAAAAGTCACGCTGTTGTATTTTGTACAATACGTTACAAAAAGATCGCCTGTTCTACATAAATCAACGTGGTGCTGGTAGCGGTAATAAACTTCTGGAAGATTAAGGATTTTTATATACTCGTGCATTATTTTCTGTGATTTTTTTTTTGTTAATGTCAACAAAACATTCATAACATTCATTCTTTTGGAAATAATGAACTCTTTGAGGACTAATCTGAAATTACCTGGTTCCTGTATGTGTACTTATTAAAATATCTTCCAATACTATTCGCTGGAGGAATTTCTCCAGAAATTTTCGAAATAATTAAAAAAAATCATCAGATAATCTTGGAGAAGTTCTTGGGTACAAAGATGAAAAGATAATTAAAGGATTTCTGAAATTTCCGAAGAAACTCCTGTATGAAATTTTGAAGAGAACCTGAGAAGAGTTCCTGAAGAAATCACTTGAGGAATTCCTGGAGCAATCCCAGGAAAAAATCCCGGAGCAATCCCTGGAAGACTTTCTGGATAAATTTCTGAAGAAACACGTGAATGAATCCCTGGGGCATTTCCTACAGGAATGCCTCGAGGAAGCCCTGTAGAATTCCCTGGAGAAATACCTGGAAGAACTTCTGAAAGTACACCTGGAGAAATTACTGGATAAATTACGGGAGAAATAACTAGAGAAAATCCTAGAGGAATTCTGGGAGGATTCCACAGAAAAAAATCAGAAGAAATCTTTTGAGGAATTCCTAGAGGAAATCTTAGAGAAATTTCTGAAGAAATCCCTTAACCTTCTTCGGGCATTATAAAAAAGTTACGAATAATGCATTGGGGTCATTATGACCCAGTAAATCAAACTCTTATGGAATGATGATTTTTTCACCAATTCAAATGACCAAAGTCTTATATGATAGATAATTTCGTCAAGAATGTGTTGATATGTTGAAATAGTGGTTCCGGGAACATTGGCCACCAGGAATCTGCTACACAGGGCACCATGTCGGACATGTGGGATAGCACTACATTTTGCCAGAAGTTGTGGAATATCTCGCGTTCTGGACCACCTAGAAGGATACTGTCTTCGGCAAAGTTTCTCAGAAGACTAAGAGCTTTCACATAGGAAACAATTTAGTTCGAGAATCACTCACTGCGTGGCGCTAGTGTTCCTATGAGCTTCCAGTTCAGTCTGAACGTCGTATATCTCGTGTTCTGGACCACCTAGAAGGATACTGTCTTCGGCAAAGTTGCTCAGAAGACTAAGAGCTTTCACATAGGAAACAATTTAGTTCGAGAATCTCTCACTGCGTGGCGCTAGTGTTCTTAGGAGTTTCCAATTCTGTCTGAACGTCGTATATCTCGTGTTCTGGACCACTTAGAAGGATACTGTCTTCGGCAAAGTTGCTCAGAAGACTAAAAGCTTTCACATAGGAAACAATTTAGTTCGAGAATCACTCACTGCGTGGCGCTAGTGTTGCTATGAGCTTCCAGTTCAGTCTGAACGTCGTATATCTCGTGTTCTGGACCACCTAGAAGGATACTATCTTCGGCAAAGTTGCTCAGAAGACTAAGAGCTTTCACATAGGAAACAATTTAGTTCGAGAATCACTCACTGCGTGGCGCTAGTGTTCTTAGGAGCTTCCAGTCCAGTCTGAACGTCGAATATCTCGTGTTCTGGACCACTTAGAAGGATACTGACTTCGGCAAAGTTGCTCAGTAGACTAAGAGCTTTCACATAGGAAACAATTTAGTTCGAGAATCACTCACTGCGTGGTGCTAGTGTTCTTAGGGGTTTCCAGCCCAGTCTGAACGTCGTATACCTCGTGTTCTGGACCACCTAGAAGGATACTGTCTTCGGCAAAGTTGCTCAGTAGACTAAGAGCTTTCACATAGGAAACAATTTAGTTCGAGAATCACTCACTGCGTGGCGCTAGTGTTCCTATGAGCTTCCAGTTCAGTCTGAACGTCATATATCTCGTGTTCTGGACCACCTAGAAGGATACTGTCTTCGGCAAAGTTTCTCAGAAGACTAAGAGCTTTCACATAGGAAACAATTTAGTTCGAGAATCACTCACTGCGTGGCGCTAGTGTTCCTATGAGCTTCAGGTTCAGTCTGAACGTTATGTATCTCGTGTTCTGGACTACCTAGAAGGATACTGTCTTCGGCATAGTTTCTCAGAAGACTAAGAGCTTTCACATAGGAAACAATTTAGTTCGAGAATCACTCACTGCGTGGCGCTAGTGTTCTTGGGAGTTTCCAGTTCAGTCTGAACGTCGTATATCTCGTGTTCTGGACCACTTAGAAGGATACTGACTTCGGCAAAGTTGCTCAGAAGACTATAAGCTTTCACATAGGAAACAATTTAGTTCGAGAATCACTCACTGCGTGGCGCTAGTGTTCCTGTGAGCTTCCAGTTCGTATATCTCGTATTCTTGACCACCTAGAAGGATACTGTCTTCGGAAAAGTTGCTCAGAAGACTAAGAGCTTTCACATAGGAAACAATTTAGTTCGAGAATCACTCACTGCATGGCGCTAGTGTTCCTATGAGCTTCCAGTTCAGTCTGAACGTCATATATCTCGTGTTCTGGACCACCTAGAAGGATACTGTCTTCGACAAAGTTTCTCAGAAGACTAAGAGCTTTCACATAGGAAACAATTTAGTTTGAGAATCACTCACTGCGTGGCGCTAGTGTTCCTGTGAGCTTCCAGTTCGTATATCTCGTATTCTTGACCACCTAGAAGGATACTGTCTTCGGAAAAGTTGCTCAGAAGACTAAGAGCTTTCACATAGGAAACAATTTAGTTCGAGAATCACTCACTGCATGGCGCTAGTGTTCCTATGAGCTTCCAGTTCAGTCTGAACGTCATATATCTCGTGTTCTGGACCACCTAGAAGGATACTGTCTTCGGCATAGTTTCTCAGAAGACTAAGAGCTTTCACATAGGAAACAATTTAGTTCGAGAATCACTCACTGCGTGACGCTAGTGTTCTTAGGAGTTTCCAGTTCAGTCTGAACGTCGTATATCTCGTGTTCTGGACCACTTAGAAGGATACTGCCTTCGGCAAAGTTGCTCAGAAAACTAAGAGCTTTCACATAGGAAACAATTTAGTTCGAGAATCACTCACTGCGTGGCGCTAGTGTTCCTGTGAGCTTCCAGTTCGTATATCTCGTATTCTTGACCACCTAGAAGGATACTGTCTTCGGAAAAGTTGCTCAGAAGACTAAGAGCTTTCACATAGGAAACAATTTAGTTCGAGAATCACTCACTGCATGGCGCTAGTGTTCCTATGAGCTTCCAGTTCAGTCTGAACGTCGTATATCTCGTGTTCTGGACCACCTAGAAGGATACTGTCTTGCGGAAAGTCACTCAGCAGACTGAAAGCTTTCAAATAGAATTCAATGTAGTTCTAGTGCTCTTAGGAGCTTCAAGTTTAGTCTGAACGTCGTATATCTTGAGAAAAGTAATTCAGAAGACTGAGAGCTTTCACATAGAATACAATTTAGTTCTAGAATCACTCGCTATGTGGCGCTAGTGCTTTTGGGAGATTCCAGTTCAGTCTGGACGTCGTATATCTCGCGATCTGAACCACTTAGAAGGGAATACTGTCTTGGGAAAAATTGATCAGAAGACTAAGAGCTTCCGCATATAAAACAATTTAGTTAAAAAATCGCTCACTATGTGGCACTAGTAGTCTGTGGCGTCGTGAATCTCGCGTTTTGAACCACTTAGAAGGATACGGCATGGTTGCACATAAGATTGAAGGCTTTCACATAGAGAATGGTTTAGTTCGAAAATTACTCACTAAGTGACACTAGTACTTTTCTAAGCTTTTAGTTTGTTCTAAACTTTCTAAACCACCTAGGTGGATACTGTCTTCGGCAAAGTTACTCAGAACACTGAAAGCTTTCACATGGAAAACAAACTGAATTTCCTGACTTCACCCACTTAGAAGGATACTGTCTTTGACAAAGTTGCGTTTTCACATAAGGCACAATTTAGTTCAAGCTACTCACTACGTGACGCTAGTGTTCTTGGGGTATCCAGTTATGTCTAAACGTCGTATATCTCGCAATCTAGACCACTTTGAAGGATAAGTTTTTGCCCATAAGACTAAAAACTTTCACATTGAAATCATTCCAGTTCGAGATCCTCTCACTACGTGGAATTTTTTGGTTTAAACTTTGTATATATCTCGCTCTGGACCACTTCGAAGGACACTCTCTTTGACAGAATTTCCCAGAAGAGCTTTTATCTGAAAAACAATTCAGTTTGAAATTTTCCCACTATGTGGTCTTAGTAGTTTCCAATATAGTCTAGTCGTCATTTATCCCGCATTTTGGACCACTCGAAAGAATGCCGTTTTAAAAACGTTGCTGAGACGACTTCCTTCAAGACAACAATTAAGTTCGAGATTTAATCACTATATTGATTAAGTTCTATAATAAGCTACGAGTTTGGTCTAGGCGTCCTACGTTTCGCGTTTTGAACCATTTAAAAAAATACAGGTTTCAGAAGATTTGCTTAGAAGAATAAAAGCTTTTTAATTTGTATAGGAGGTTTTCAAGAAATCTCTTTGGGGATCTACTATTAAAATTTCCTAGACAATTGATAAAAAGTTTTCCGGCAGTTATTTTGGAACTTTTCAATAATTCCTTTGAAAACACTTTCGGCATTTTTGACAATTGCTTTGGAAAACCATTTTGCATTTCATTTAAAAATATATTCATATTTTTTTAATGTTTTAATTTTTTTATCTTCGGAAAGTATTTTGAGGAATTGTTTTTTTTTATTTCTTTGGTAACACCTTCGGAAAGTTCTTCTAAACTTTGTTGGCAATCATTCAGAAAACTCTTTGATATTTTTTTGAACTTATTTTATTGCTTCGACAATTCCTTCAATAGTTCTCTCCGCAAATTCTTTGTTATTATTTTTGCTTTCATTTTTCAATACATATTTTGTTTGAGTATTTGTTCTGCAATTAGAATGAAAATGCATTGAAAAATTCCTTCGAGAATTTATTTGATAAATACTTTTAAAATGTCTTCCTGAAATTTCTTATTGATTCCTTTCTGCAGTTTCGTCGGCAAATTAATTGTGATATTACCTAGCAATTCCTTTGGTAATTTGTTCTTCAATTTCTTTAAAAATCACACAGTAATTCCTTCGGAAATGATCGTGAAATTACATCAAGATTATTTGGAAACTTCTTTTGCAATGCTTTCGGAAGTGCCTTCGACAGCTTATTTGGTATTCTTTTTGAAAATTTCTTCTGCTTCGGAATTTACTTCAGGATTTCCTTGTGAAATTTCAGTAGCAATTCCTTTGGAAAGTCATTCGGTAATTTCTTGAGGGTGCCTTCAACTATTTCAACATTCAAACGTTTTTGGAAATTGCTTTTTGAAACATTCTGATTTTTTTCTAGAACTTCTTGATTTTTGATGAACTTCTTGAAAACACCTTGATTATTGGAAATTTTTTAGGTAATTCCGATGAGATTTTCTCCGGCCATATCATTGTATTTTTTTTTTCAATTCGTAAGGAGTATCTGATTGAATTTCCAAAGTAATAACAAACGAAATTCTGTAAGGATTTTCTATAGGAATTTCCAATGCTGAAAGAATACTGAAGAAATTTTTAAAAATTCAATTGCACAGAGCTGTCGAAAGAATTGCAAAACAAATTGCCAGTTAAATTTCCAAAGGGATTGCAGATGAAACTTCCAAAGAAAGCCGGGATGAACCTGCCTACGGCAGAAAATCCCGTTATTCGGGGATAAAAAAAAAACTTCCAAAGAAATTGATAAAGGAAATCCCGTAAGAGTTGCCTGATAAATTTGCACACCGTCTTCAGCCAAAGACCACAGACTGAATATAACTTACACTAGACAACGGATAACATGTAAAACTGTAATACATCTAGTGGTTCAACTTGTGGTTCAATGAAGAATTTTCCGTTTGACGAAATTTTTCTCCCGACCGGAATGGGAATCGAACCCACAATCCGTAGCTTACAATAGCCTAAAAGGCTTGCGTTACTAACAGTACGATCACGAACCCCACAGTTATGCTGTGTGTATTTTCAAAAATAATAACTTCAAAAAATTTCCAATATTACTGCTGAGAAATTTCCAAAAGATTTATCGTACAAAATTCCAAAGAATTGCCGAAATAGAAAACCCAAAAAAAAACTTATATGAAGTTTTAGATCAAATGCAAAAAAAATGCTGAAAGGATTTTCAATGAATTTGCTGAAGAAATTCCGCCAAAAGGAAATACGAAATGTTTTCACAGGGTTACTTTTAAGAAATTCGCCAAACCGATTTGCAAAGGAAATACCGAATCAGTAAGAATTGGCAAATATGTTTCCAAAAGAATGTTGAAAATATTCCCAAAGTAATAAGCAGAGGCTTTTCCAAACAATCTGTAAAAAAAAAAAACAAAAATAATATTCAGACGGGATCCCCAAAGAAATTTCTGCAGAAGAAATTTCTAAAGAAGACCACAAAGTCGTTGCAGAAGCATTTGTTACATAAGTTCCTAAAAAAACATTGAAAACTTTCACCAAAGAAATTGCGAGTTCAATTGTCGCTCAGACAGTTTTCAAAAGAATTTCCAAAAAAAATTCCAAAAATAATTTAGCAGGCTACGAATGAGTGTAATAAGTTTTGTACCTTTTAATCCCACCCTATTTTACTTATCCTTTGACATCACTTATTCGTAGAGGGTATTCTGCTTAGAGGGTTCGAAAAGTAGGTACAAGATCATAATGTAGCAGGTTTAAAAAATCCCAAACAAATTCCCGAAGGAACTTTCAAAGTGATTTTAGAACCGATTTTCAAAGAAATTTTGATTGTTTTGGATTGCTGCACAGATATCCAAAATTATAACTGAAAAAAAAAGAATAAACTACTTGACAGCGAGATTAAACTGACAGCTCCAAAGGACACAACTACCACGTTGTGAGCGAATTTTGAAATAAACTTTCAATGTAAAAGCTTCTTTTCTTCTAGGAAGGTTTTACAAACATAGTAACATGGATATACAACGATTACCAGCTTCTAAGAACAATACACCCCAAATATTTTTTCCTAAAATTTGCCGAGTTGAAAGTTTTAGCAAAATATTTGTGAAAATACAGCAAGGTTTGCTGATTTGTTCAGGCAAATCTACTGATCACCATCAACGTTTTGCTGTAACTCAGCAAATTTTGCCGAAAGTTCAACATAAAAACCTTTCGTTAAGCTCAGCAAAATTTGGCTGAAAGCGTCTTGGTGTGTAGCATCACATCATGAAAACTCTAAGTCTTTTGAGCAACTTTACCGAAGGTAGTATCCTTCTAAGTGATTAAGAGCGCAAGATATACGACGTTCAGACTGAACTAGAAGCTGCTAAGAACACTAGCACCACGCAGTGAGTGATTTTCGAACTAAATTGTTTCCTATGTAAAAGCTTTTAGTCTTCTGAACAACTTTGTCGGAGGCAGCATCCTTCTAAAAGGTCAAGAACACGAGATATACGACGTTCAGGCTGAACTGGAAGCTCCTAAGAACACTAGCGCCAGCAGTGAGTGATTCTCGAACTAAATTGTTTTCTAAGTGAAAGCTCTTAGTCTTCAGAGCAACTTTGCCGAATACAGTATCCTTCTAGGTGATCTAGAACGCGAGATATTCGACGTTCAGACTGAGCTGAAGCACCTTAGAACACTAGCACCACGCAGTGAGTAATTTTTGAACTAAATTGTTTCCTATGTGAAAGCTCTTAGTCTACTGAGCAACTTTTCCGAAGACAGTATCCTTCTAGGTGGTCCAGAACACGAGATATACGACGTTCAGATTGAACTGGAACTGGAAGCTCCTAAGAACACTAGCGCCACGTAGTGAGTGATTTTCGTACTAAATTGTTTTCTATGTGAAAGCTCTTAGTCTTCTGAGCAACTTTGCCGAAGACAGTATCCTTCTAAGTGGTCCAGAACACGAGATATACGACGTTCAGATTGAACTGGAAGCTCCCAAGAACACTAGCGCCACGCAGTGAGTGATTTTCGTACTAAATTGTTTCCTATGTAAAAGCTTTCAGTGTTATGAACAACATTGCCGAAGGCAGTATCCTTCTAAAAGGTCAAGAACACGAGATATACGACGTTCAGACTGGGCTGGAAGCTCCTAAGAACACTAGCGCCACGCAGTGAGTGATTCTCAAACTAAATTGTTTTCTAAGTGAAAGCTCTTAGTCTTCTGACCAACTTTGCCGAAGACAGTATCCTTCTAAGTGGTCCAGAACACGAGATATACGACGTTCAGACTGAATTTGAAACTCCTAAGAACACTAGCGCCACGCAGCGAGAGATTCTCGAACTAAATTGTTTCCTATGTGAAAGCTCATAGTCTTCTGAGCAACTTTGCCAAAGACAGTATCCTTCTAGGTGGTCCAGAACACGAGAAATACGACGTTCAGATTGAACTGGAAGCTCCTAAGAACACTAGCGCCACGCAGTGAGTGATTTTCGTACTATATTGTTTTCTATGTGAAAGCTCTTAGTCTTCTGAGTAACTTTGCCGAAGGCAGTATCCTTCAAGGTGGTCCAGAACACGAGATATACGACGTTCAGACTGAACTGGAAGCTCATAGGAACACTAGCGCCACGCAGTGAGTGATTCTCGAACTAAATTGTTTCCTATGTGAAAGCTTTTAGTCTTCTGAGCAACTTTGCCGAAGACAGTATCCTTCTAAGTGGTCCAGAACACGAGATATACGACGTTCAGACTGAATTGGATACTCCTAAGAACACTAGCGCCACGCAGTGAGAGATTCTCGAACTAAATTGTTTCCTATGTGAAAGCTCTTAGTCTTCTGAGAAACTTTGCCGAAGACAGTATCCTTCTAAGTGGTCCAGAACGCGAGATATTCCACAACTACTGGCAAAATGTAGTGCTATCCTACATGCCCGACATGGTGCTCTGTGTAGCAGATTCCCGGTGGCCAATGTTCCCGGAACCACTATTTCAACATATCAACACATTCTTGATGAAATTATCTATCAAATAAGACTTTGGTCATTTGAATTAGTGAAAAAATCATCATTTTACAAGAGTTTGATTTTCTGGGTCATAATGACCCCAATGCATTATTCGTAACTTTTTTTGTGGCGCCATTTTGGTTTCACCTTAAGAAAATTTTTTTTTTTAAAAGACTCGTTTCTGAAAAATATTAAAAGTCAAGAAGTTTCATTACGATAAGTTAACTAACAAAAGAGATATTAATGCTTGAAATCGCGTTTTGGGTCATAATGACCCTAATGCACGACGAAGGTTAAGTAATTCCTGGGAAAATATCTAAAGAGAATCCTGGAGAAACTTCTGAACAAATTCCTGGCGTAATTCCGGAAGGAACTCTTGGATGAGACCTCGGATGAGATCCAGCTGGAATTCCTGAAAAAAATCCTGGAGAAATTTCTTGGATGAATTCTTGGAGCATTCTTTAGAAGAATTCCTTGAGAAACCTCTAGAGGAATTCTGGGAAGAATTGCTGGAGAAATAATTTCAAAAAAAAATCCCTTGAGAAACTCCAGAAGGATTTCCTAGAAGAACCCCTGAAGGTATTTCTGGAGAATTCCCTGCAGAAATCTCTGAAAATATCCCTTAAGAAATTTGTGGAGGAATCTCTGGAAGAATACCATGAGGGATGTCTGGAGGAATCCCTAAATATTCTTAAAGGTATTCCTGGGGAATTTCCCGAAAGAATCTCTGAAGAAATTGTTAGAGGCTTTCGTGGAGAAATTCGTGGACGAATTTCTGAAGAACGTCAGGAGCAATTCCTGAAGAAGTTCCTGGAAAAAAATCCTGGATAAATCCTGGAGGAATGCCTGGAGGAATTCCTAGAGGTATTCCTAGGGGAACTCTTGAAAAAAATGCTGGATGAATTTCTAGAGGAATTCTGTGAAATTTCTATTTCAATTTCTACTATTTTTCTAAAAAGTCAATGGAGGAATTTCTAGCGGAATTTCTGGAGGAATTCCTGGAGAAATCCTGGAAAGATTCCCAAAGAAATCCTTGGGTGAATCCTTGATGAAATTTGTAAAAAAAAGTCCCTGGAGGCATCTGTAGAGGAATTGCTGGTGGAATACTTGGAGGAGTCCCTGAAAAATTTCTGAAGGCATTCCTCTAGGAATTTCCTGGGAGAATTTCTGAGGAAATCCCTTGAGGATGTGGAGGATTTCCTGGAGGAATCATCGAAGGACTTTCTGGAGGAATCTCCGGGAAAATCCCTGGAGGAATTCATGGAGAAATCCCAGGAGGAATCGCTGATGGAATTACATGAAGGAATTTCAGGAGGAATCTTTGAAAATTTGCTGATGGCATTCCTGGAGAGATTTTTGGAAGAATTTCTAAAAACAATCCCCATGGAAAAATTCCTGGAGAAATTGCTGACATAATTTCTGAAGGATGTCCAGGAGCAATTCCTGGATCAATTGCTAGAGAAATTGCTGGAGGAATTTTTGGAAAAAATCTTGGGGTAATGCCTGGATAATTTCCTGGATAAAATCCTGTAGGAATGCCTGGAGGAATTCATGGAGGAATCTCTGGAGGATTTTCTGCAACAATTACTGGATGAATTTCTGGGTAAATCTCTAGTGGAGTTCTAGGGGAAATTTCTGAAAAAATCCCCTGAGAAATTCCTGGAGGGGTTTCTAGAGGAATTCCTGTAAAATCCTTGAAGGAATATCTGAAGGAATCCCTAGGCGAATCCTTGAGGAAATTCGTGGAGAAATCCCCGGAAAAAACCCTGAGAAAGTTCCTGAAGGAACTATTAGTGAAATTCCTGGAGGAATATCTGCTGCAACTAGTGGAGGAATATCTGGAAGAATTCTTGGATGAATTCTTGGAAAAACCCCAGAAGGTATTCCTAGAGAAAATTCTGGAAGAATTTCTAAAGCAATCCCTGAAGGATTTCCTGGATAAATTCATGGATGAATTGCTATCATAATTTATGATGGATTCCTTGATTAATTCCTGGTGAAATTCCTGGAGAAATCTCTGCAAGAATCCAACGAAGAATCCCTAGAAGAATGCCTAGGAGTATTTCTGGTGGAATTCTTGGATTCCCTGAAATCTTTGGAGAAATTCCTGAAGGAGTCTCTGAAAAAAAAACCCTTGGAGGAATCCTTTGAAGAATTTCTGTATAAATCTAGGTACGAATTTCTTTTGGAATTCTTAGAAAAGTCCCGGAAAAAATACTGGAGGAATATCTGTAGGAATGCGTGGAGGAAGTTGTGAAGGAATGCATTGAGGAAACCCTGGACAATTTCTTGGAGGAATCTCCGAAAAAAAAATCTTAGGAATTTATGAAGGAATCTTGGAGAAATCTCTAGAGGAATTTCTAGCGGAATTTCTGGAGAAATCTCTATATGAAATCCTGGAGGAATTTTTACAGAAATCTCTGCAGAAATTCCCAGAGGAATCCCTGGAAAAAATCCTGAAGATATTTTTGAATGAATATCTTGAGGAATTCGTAGAGGAATACCAGAAATAATTCTTGAAGAAATCCCAGATGGAATTCTTGGAAAAATTCTGGAGAAATTCTTGGAAGAGTTCATGAAGATATTTCAGAAGGAATCCCGGAAGCAATTTCTAGAGGAACTCCTAAGAGACACCCTATACAGTTCGTGGAGGAAGTACTGAATTATTTCTTGGAGGAGTTCCTTAAGGAATACAAGAAGGAATTCCTGGAGGAATCCTATGAAGAGTCCCTGGGAGAATCTTTGGAGGAATTATTAAAATAAGTTGTTCCAGAAAGAATCACAGAAGAAATTTCCGAGTTAAGCCCTGAATAAATTCTTCTAGGAATCCCTGAAGGTTACCCTAGAGGAATGCCTGTAGGGACTAACGGAGGAATATCTAGAAATACTCCTGGAGGAATCAATAGAAGAATTCCTGGAGGATTTTTTGCAGGAATCCCTAGAGGCATTTCTGAAAAAAATCCTGGATGTATTTTTAGGGGAATCCCTGTATAAAATAATGTCTGGAATAATTTCTGGGGAAACTTCTGAAGAAATTCGTGGAAGAATCCCAGAAATAATTCCTGAAGAAATTTCAGACGGAATCCTTGGAGAAATCCTGAAGGACCTCTAAGAAGGGCTCATGGAGGAACTCCTTGAGGAATCTTTGTAGCAGTTCCTGACAAAATCCCTGCAAGAGTTCCTAAAGAAACCTCAGGAGGAATCCCGGGAGCAATTCGTCGAGGTAATCCTGAGGGAATCCCTAAAAAAATCCCTGGAGAAAGTACTGGATTAATTCCTGGAGGAGTTCCTGAAAGCATTCCAAGAGGAACTCCAGAAGGAATTTTAAAAAGTGTTTCTGGGGGAATCCTTGGAGGTGTTTTTAAAATAATCCCTGGAGTTTTTCCTGAAGGAAACAGAGAAGAAATTGCCGCGTGAAATCCTGGAGGAATTCTTGAAGGAAAACCTGGATCAATTCCTGAAGAAATCCCATGAGGAATTCCTTAGGAAATCCCAGGAAAGCTTTCTTAACAAATTCCTGGGAGAATTTCGGTAGGAAAAAAATAAGAAGAAAGCCATGTCTGAAATAATTTTTGGACGAATTATTGTTGGAATCTTTGGATGGACTCACAAAAGAATGTTTTGTACAATGTTTTAAGGACAAACGTCTTGAAATCTCGCTTCAACATTGCATCGAATCTTCAGACGCACAAATCTCAAGCAACAAGCTTCAAACAACAATGTATTTCATTATTCTGTTCTTGCTCACTTGTAATTAGCTTAAAATAAAAAGCTCAGGTGCACTGGTTTTGTTAACGAAGAGATTTGTGCCCTCGAAATCGTGAGTAGATGCCAAAGTCGGCCACTGTGGCGGCCATTTTGGGGTTCTTACAAGTCTGTCCTTAAAAAACTCCTGGATTATTTTTCAGCTAATATCTGGTAAAATTTCTTGTAAGGGTTTCTGGAAGATATTCCTGCTGAAATACTTCGAATTATTCCAGATTGAGTTATTGGAGCAATCTCTAGTGGATTTTTTTAAGGAATATATGGAGTAATCCCCGAAGAAATCTCTGAAAGAACACTTGCAGAAGTACCTAAAAGAATTTGACATTCCTTTGGGAATTCATGGAGAAAATTGTTGGAGTAAAGTAGTGACAGCCCCCTGGTCATGATCAATGTATTGCAGATGTATCACCCCTTTGGTTGTTTGTAACAGATGTTGCGAATGTGTATGTGTATAAGCACCACAATGATAATAAAGACGAAGCGTAATGGATCACTGAAATAACTAAAACGGCCGCTATGAAATGAACAGATAGCGCCACCGTAGCCTTGTATGTTTGACGTAACTCGACTGCTGTCACTGTGTTACCGTCCATATACAGTGGCGCTTTTGTTTTCATTCGGTGAGTAGCGGAAAAGTCGGCTTCAATGATCCATTGCCGACGTATAATGACCATGTATGTTGTTTGTTTATTTTAGTCCGTACTACTCCGTTGTAATAAATTATCCGGTCGATCGCCCCGGTTATTCTTGTCCGCTGCGCTGAGATACTTAACAAAATTCCTGGAGATTTATTTATCATTTTTATTGATATTTTTCGGTGAGCCAAAGAAAACACGCTTTTTATCTGTGTGACGTTTCGGCCTACTCTTTTCTTTCAGCCATCCTCAGACAATTCAGATCACCGCAGCAACTTGAGTGGTACGTGATCGCCCAGCAGAATAGGAGGTGAAAGTTGCTGCGGTGATCTGAATTGTCTGAGGATGGCTGAAAGAAAAGAGTAGGCCGAAACGTCACACAGATAAAAAGCGTGTTTTCTTTGGCTCACCGAAAAATATCAATAAAAATGATAAATATCAGTTAACGGTGATTAACACAACCAATTAAAATTCCTGGAGGAATTCTCGAAAAAAGCACTTCAACAATCACTGGAGGAACCTCTATAGATATCCCAGGAGAAATTCCCGGAGGAATGTCTGATGAAACCCATAGCGGAATTCTTGAAAAAAATTCTGGAGCAATTCATGGTGGAATCACTGAAGGAAAACATCCAGGAGGAATTCGTCGATGCATCCTTAAAGAATCTATCTTCTATATATATAAAAATGCAGTGGCATACGTGGGACCGCGCATAACTTGCGAACGGGTGGTCCGATTTGGGTCGTCTAAATTTTGTTCAGTTAGTTTTCACCCAAGGAAGGTTTATGAGGCCAAAACATGGGAAAATTGAAAGTTTTTGAAAATTGATCTCCAATACCAGGGACCGGGGGATGGGGATTTGGTCTTGGTTAGAAACTTAAAACGTCAAAAAACGCAGTAGGCAAGACAAAGTTTGCCGGGTACAGCTAGTTATCTATAAAAAAAATCTGAAAGAATCGTGGGAGGAATTCTTGAAGCATTTTTGGGAACGAACCCTGAAACAATCAATATCGGAAGTCTGCAAGATGCCTTTGGAAGAATTCACGTAGCCCCGTAGTGATGATCGACAATGCGTTCTAAGCATTTCAGAAGAAAAAAGGTCAAACTGAGAGGTCTGAAGCTCTTTTCTTCTTCATACGACGCGCGACCCACTTTCGGAATAAACTTTACAGTAATATCCCGCCAGGATTTGGGAATATACCCTGTAGGAAAACTGCAAACAAGTAGTTGTTTCAAAACATGTTTGAAATGATCAAACCCCTTCTGAAGCAAAATAGGATAAATCCCATCTGCCCCAGGAGATTTGAAAGGAGCAAAGCTATTAAGTGCCCATTCAATCGATTCTAAAGTTATGATACTCCTAGCCGAAGCTAAAGAACCATAACTACAAGAAAGACATCAGGTTCATCTGAAGATGTAACATCCACACATCCTGGGAAGTGTGTACTGAATAAACATTCCAAAACTTCCTCATCAGAGGAATTGGAATCACCATTTGGCAAACGAAGTTCGTTCACTTGAAAATCCTTAGATTTTGCAAGGATTTTGTTCAATCGACTGGCTTCACTCAGACTGGAAACATTTGTACAAAGGTTTTTCCAGCCGGATCGTTCAGCAGACCGAAGAGCTTTCTGGTAGGCCTTGCAAGCCGACCTGAAAGCCTCCGATCCAGCCGAACTCCGTTCGTTCCAACTCTTTCTACATTGTTTCCTGAGCTTCGCCAGATCAGAGTTCCACCAAGGGGTTCCTCTTGTAGTCTTCACAGACCTCAGAGGGCAAGCTTCTTCAAAAGCTTCCATGATGAAGACCGTTGTAGTATCAACGGCATCATCTAAATCACTTGGAGTGTCAATTGATGGTGAGTATCTGTAGTAGGCTAAGATCATAATGATTACTGTAGTAGGCTGAGAACCAGGATGTAGGGAATAAACGTCATTGTGATTATTGTTTACAACCGAACAACACGGCTTGTTACTACTCTACATTGGCGACGAGAGTAAAGTTCAGTTTTCTGCGGTTAATTTGTTCATTGGTCCTAGAGAGGCATAAAAGATTCAGACATTTGGTAATAGTGGTATGTACAGTATTTCGAACAAGGAAGAAGGTATTGTGACTCGGAACAGTTCAAATGAAAACGTTTTGGCTAAAAGAAATAGAAAGGAAGAAGATAAGGAGGTTGCACCCTTAGTGAAATTTGAACATATATATAGAACTGAAAAAAAAGGTGGACCTTCGGTTTGAGCGGAATATGCTTGAATTGTGACAGTGGTATTACATCGGTTCGATTGAGGAGCTGCACATGCGAGAGATGTAGGATTCCTGAAATCTGGTATGTTATACACAGATTGTGAAAAGCAGCGTAAAATCAATGTGCTGGAACCATTTAGGAGTGTTTGAAATTTTATGATTTTTCTTGACTGTTTATTACGTAGTTGCTGAGCAACGAGATGATGTACACAGTTGATTTGTTTGAAAGATCGAACGTTTGCATCAAGTTCGCTGAAGGTGAAGAATTTAATTGGTTCAAACAATGGAAACTTGTTGGATATTTATTAAGCAGTCTATTTTAAGTAATATTGCTTAAAATAAGCATTTCTTGGTTTTGGTGAAAAATGCGCATTTGCTGCATAAATTAGCGTATCACTGTTGTTTTGTTCTATTAACAAAATATCTCGGAAATACTAAAAATGGAAATTTAGTGTTTTTAGATTTTCTAACTGTCGTGTTAAATACTTCAACATTTATGTGCAGGAAGTGATACTTAAATAATTGGTTTAAGCGTAATATTTTATTCTGTTTGGCCATTCTTCAGTTTAGCCGGGACAGAAAACAATGAGCTCTCACCACAGCAAACGCAATTGATGAAGCATTTCTATTCCATGGTTTCTGACGTAAGTAGAAAATTATGCAATTATATTTGATGTTAAAAAAAAATGTATCATTTGATTCGAGAAATTTAAGTTATGAATATTTTGTTACATGACTATATAGTGTGAACAAATGAGTGAACAAAAATGCGAATGTACAATAAGCACGGTTTCAGAAAAAAATGTTTGAATTTAATCCTGATTGATTGATTGATTTGTCTTTATTTAGGAGACTTTCAGCCGAATTGAATTCTCAATAAGTAGTGTAGCGATTATCTCCAGAATAATTCTAGAAAGTTTTGTGACATATTGTTAACCTAAAGAAATAATATTGCAATAATACAGAACACCATTCGATTATTATAAATTCGACAGATTTCAACATTCAATGCGATATTATGAAAGCTGACATATAGAATCAGCTGAACATCAATGAGTTTCAGCAATGATCGTTTTAATGGCAGAATAGAGAAGATAAATATATTTTTTGTAAAATAATCAGCGATGTTTTGAAACAAATGGCTTGGACTAATTCAAAAGGATTTTTTTATTAAAGGTTTCGTAAAAAAAGAAATGTGTGAAATAAGGTTATAAAGCCATTTTATTAGTTTGTTCTAAAACTAGCTTCGTTATTAAAAAAAAAAAACATGCATAATTCTAATAGAATTTGAATGAATATCATAATACTTAAGGACAGACTTGTTAGGATCCCGAAATGGCCACCCTAATGACCGATTTTGGCACCTACTCATGATTTCGAGGGCACAAATCTCTACGTAAACAAAACTAGCGCACCTGATCTTCTTATTTAAAGCTTATTACAAGTGAGCAAGAACAGAATAATAAAATGCACCGTTGTTTGAAAATTGCTTATTGAAATTTGTGCGTGTGACGTTCTGAAGCACTGTTGAAGCGGGATTTCAAGACGTTTATCCTTAAGCAGATGCCATATAGCAAGACCATGATGAGAGTAACGGGTTCTATGCCTGGTCGGACCAGAATCTTTTCGCAAAGGAAATATATTTATTTCTTTGAGCATGAAATATCTCGGTGCACACAACACGAAATATGAATGCTCAGACGGTAATATCTAATAAAGTTGTGTTTACTGATTCACATTACAATGTTGTGCTTGCAGCACGATTCACAGATGTATTCAATGACAGGAGGCATTAAACTGTGAGAATACTCCAATGCACTATTCTCCAATGCTACTATTGGTAATAGTTAGGTGAAGTGGAAAATCAGGTTATTAAGAAAAAAGTGATTGGTCTGGCACAATTATGAAACTTGAATGGATGAATTCGATGATGCACAAGGCGTCAGTGTTCAAAACACAGTAACAGTAAATCACTAAACAGGTCTTTGATAGCGTATTAAATATGACATGAACAATGTTATCCTAATTATTATTCAGCCAATAGATATATTGAACATAGAAGTCCTGTCTAGTACATAGACTAGGGTTTGAAGATCGTCAGAATAACTGTAAAATAAAATATCATAGAAATCATTGAAGTAGAAACCTGCCAACATAAGAAAAAATAGAAATTTACGAATTGTCACGGAATTGTTCAACATTCAAATTCCAAAACACTATTTGAAACTATTAAATATTTCTAGTGTGGTTTTATATACAAATGCAAGGGATAACATGATCCTAGTGAGTTTGGCGGTGAAGAAACAATGGAATGTAGAGGATACCAAATCCTAGTCCATTCCTTGCAAGAAACGTACGGAACTTTTGGAAAGTTCTAGTCCGTTTCTGTATCCAAATATAAGGGATGAAGTCATCCTAGTCTATTTGGAGTAGAAAAAATGGAATGTAGGGGATTGCAAATCCTAGTCCATTCCTAGCAAGAAACGTAGGGAGCTAAGAGAGTTCTAGTCCGTTTCTGTATCCAAATATAGGGGATAAAGTTATCCTAGTCTATTTGGAGTTCAAAGAAAAAAAAATGGAATGTAGGGGGTCACGGATCCTAGTCCATTCCTAGAATGAAACGTAGGGAACTTTTGGAAAGTTCTAGTCCGTTTCTGTATCCAAATATAGGGGATGAAGTCATCCTAGTCTATTTGGAGTAGAAAAAAAAATGGAATGTAGGGGATTGTAAATCCTAGTCCATTCCTAGCAAGAAACGTAGGGAGCTAAAAGAGTTCTAGTCCGTTTCTGTATCCAAATATAGGGGATAAAGTTATCCTAGTCTATTTGGAGTTTAAAAAAAAAATGGATGAAGAGGATTACGAATCCTAATCCATTCTCGGTTCAAGATGCATTATATTACATCTTGAATTACAGACAGTATTACAGACCAAAATGAAGGAGCCCAGCTCAGTTCGTTTGGTGTAATATCTAGTAACTTTTATGTATGAGAATCTGTTAATAATGTATTTTGAAGTCTATTCTAGATATGGATGTTTATAAGGACAATTATTTTTGAAAAAATGAAGATTATTATCAAGATGAAATCTGAAGCTGTGGTGAGCATGGTACATAGGAGAATCCAAAGAAAAAAAAAACTCAACCACTGCACTGTGGTAAGCGTATTCAACTAAATGGTCAAAAGAAGGAGGTAAACGTATGTAAAATGGCTAAGTAAACGCCAGTTATATCAATATATTGATTAGTTTAGTAATCGCAATTTTATATTCCTATATAGATAACCAGAACATTGCCAGGATTTCGGAAAACGCATAGGAAGGCTTCGCTGATGAACATTGACGATTGACGAAAGCATCCTCTGGAGGAAGTCTTGGATATCATGATATTACTATATGAGTTCAACGGGGCTTCGATTAAAAATCATCAAATATTGTTCAAAAGATTTCTCATATTTAATAGGTTAGTTCAACTATTTGAAGAAAGGGAGAGATGTAGTAGGCTAAGATCATAATGATTACTGTAGTAGGCTGAGAACCAGGATGTAGGGAATAAACGTCATTGTGATTATTGTTTACAACCGAACAACACGGCTTGTTACTACTCTACAAGTATCCATGAAATTTGATCGCAACCAAATCGGTAAAGAGATCCCAGTTGGTTGACCGGGGATTCCTGAAACGCAAAATTTGCGAAGTAACATTCACATGTTCAAACAAGATGTAGCGATGGTCAGATAAAGATTCTTCATTTGACACATGCCAATTTGTCAGCTCGTGACTAATTCTGCTAGAGCAAAGCGTTATGTCTAACACTTCCTCTCTACCACATACCATGAAGGTTGGGCGGTTGCCTATGTTAAGTAATCCAAGATCTGTACTACTTAAGTATTCCATCAAACTGGAGCCTCTCAAACTGATGTCTGAGCTGCCACAGATTATATGGTGAGCATTGGCATCACTACCAACAATTGGCCTTTTGGAGTGCAGTATGCAATGACTTGCTTGAAAGCATCCGTAGGGGATGGTTCATCATGCGGTAAATAAACCGAACAATAAACGTATTTCCTGTTGAGGTTTCCAACAGATACATTGATTGTGATAGCACATACATCTCTAGTAGTTAGTTCAGATATGAGTGTATCAAAGATTGCGTTATTGACAAGCACACATGCTCGAGGCATGACACGTGAGTTTGCCATTTCATGTTTACTTAAAGTAGCAAACACCGGATTCACATGGTTTCCTAGATAGAAATTCCCCTTACGAAAGTAAGGTTCTTGGACTAACGCCACTTGGGCTGAACCATTTTGCATAAGTCTACAAAGATTGATTGTTGCTGTTCTTTTGTGCTGAAGATTGATCTGAGCTCTCCTAACCGTAGCCACTACCCAAACTAGGCAAGATTAAACTCTTAACAATCACAGCACAAAAAAGAACAGCACAATAAAGCCAGATCGGTATCGATTTGAGTGCGCCAAAGGCGAGGATGCACAGGATACACTGTGTAAAACGCATAATGCGAAACCATATAGGTGAAAATTTAAACTAATTAATAACATTTTTATAACCCCGCCCTTATTCAGCCTCAAGTATGAGATTGAAGAAGGGCAGCTGATTGTCTCGGAGAAACACAAGGTCCACCGCGCGATTGCTCCGGTTAGCACAGTAAGGGCAACATACTGTGGAGGGCGCCCTGGTACTCCACAGGCTCCATTAGCGATTAGGTTTTTATAAGACCCCCCTAACCATTCATTCCTAGGCACGGTAAGCGTAAAGCCGCATAACACCATGAATTAGGGGTCACCTGATTAGTGGATTCTTACCACTGGAACAGGCGGTCCGTAGTGCTATTCTTAGCCAGTTGAACTAACCGCTACAGACACTACACAGCTATCTTGGCTGATCGGGAAAAGAAGTTAATATTGGTGATCAACTTCATACGGGACCGAAAAGCCGTTAGATAGGGCCTGGAGGGTAGTGATACTCTTTGGCGGAGCCAGATTTTTCTTTTTTCTTACTCACTCGCCTAAACATACACGAGAAAGAGCGAGATGAAAGAGGAGGCAAGCTGCCCCCTCTTCTATCTTTCTTCTTCTCGTGTATGTTTAGGAGAGTGAGTGAGAAAAAAGAAAATGCTGGCTCCGCCAATGGTGATACTCTTGCCTTCAGCAGGTCAGATCTGGTTGCACCTGCACGTAGGCATTAGTTCTTGATGTCTGCAAAATAGTTGGGCGCGGGAGTGGGGTTGACTCTGCCCGCCTTCTGAGGACAAAGGGAGTGGTGAGGATCATTCGGGAAACCGGCTAAGCGCCAGCATGCTATCGTGATGAACTCTCCAAAGCGAGTCAACGATGTTCGTTGCTGCAGGCTACACAGCTAACCTTGAGGGTGCGATTTGCACTAGCCCCTCTTGGAAGCAATGCCTTTTTGGTGATTCCGGAGAGACGAAGGGTTTGGCGGCCAAGGGGATGTGTTTAGTGGGTCGAGAAAAGAGTAGTCCTGGCTTTTGCTGTAGGAGACGGCCTTAACCCCACACTGCCCGGACCTTACTGTTCGGGTGTATGTTGAGCAGATTTTCTCCCTATGGTTTAGAAGGAAAAGGGCCACTTTTGCGAGTTTAAGAAATGTATGAAAAAACAAGTAGATTAGTCGACGTATCCGAATTTTCAACTCAAACGTGAAATCTGTGCTGCTGTATGCCAGTGAAACCTGGTGTGTATCAGTAGAAAACACTCAACGGATGCAGGTCTTCATTAATAGATGACATTTTATCGAAACTGAAAAAGCCATTTTCTAGTTTCATCAATAGAAGCCTGCGGTACATAGTTCGTTCATGGTGGCCTCACAATTGCATCGACAACGTGAAGCCGAATGCAACAGAAATTCGGGAATGAAAGTGGAGGTGGTTCGGCCACACTCTATGCAGGGAACGAAATCTGCAAGCAAGCGATAGATTGGAACCCAACAGGATATCATAGCAAGAACAGGCCCAGAGGCTCATGGCGGTGCAGCCTCAACTACGAAATCAAGCAGGTAGACAGAAATTTGACCTGGCCGTAGGTAAAGACGGTGGTGGGCAATCGCCCAGGATGGAGATCTAGCTTTTAATTCGACCCCTTGTGAACCACCATGGGTACTGAGGACTGAAAGTTAGTAGTATTGTAGGTATACTTTCTCATTTAAAACACTCTGGCATAATTGCACTCCCTCGGCAGCCCTTAAGAAGAACACTTACATATCTTCGACAATTAACATTGTATTCTCCAAAATAATTAGTTTAGTTAATTTAAAATGTTAATTTGAGATTGTCGTTATAACAGTATGCAAAAATCTTCAGTGCTGACCACAAGGTGGTCCGTCGGTTGTGAAAATGTTTCTCCTTGTCAAACCGGTCAGTCTGCTAAAATTGTGATTCACCATTGTCACTTTAAGATGGCCTAACAGTCGCAAACGAACACTCTGGAGGGTATTTCTTAACTTTAATTGGCTAGCTCAGGCTCAATGTCGCGACACTAATAAATCTTAAGATTGGGGTGCCGGCCGTATTTAGGCATTTATTCGCGTGCATCAGAAACCCCCCGAAGGCCATCTCTAGTAGTCAAAAATAAACACGCAGCTTGGTACAATTATAGCCAAGCATGCTTGCTGTGATATCGTTTCGAAAAAGTTATTTTTATCATTGACGATTATTGGCACGATATTGTTAACTATCATTGAGCATAAATAACACTACTCGAATGATATTCTTTTACTTAGATACTCACATATATTACTTATCAATGTACTGTTCGTAGCTGTTTATTGAAATTACGCAAACATTTTTTTTATCTTGTTAATATATACTATTTGAATAGTCCAGCGATGTTCATGTTCAAGACGATTTTGATTCCAATCCATCAGAACCTAATAGCAAACAATCAAACAAACTTTTAACAATCCTCAACGTTTCTCATCTACGCAACATGATTGCTGTCGACCCCCGGCATTGTAGGATCCTACATTGGGCAGTCGACAGTCTATGGCGGGCTCTTTAGTGAGCAACATGTCCAAGGTGTGCGGGCAATAGCAAAGCTGAACGTTTTATTTATACAAGAAAAAAATGTTTCCACGCTACATTGTCGTTGCCTTGATCGCGGTGGGTGTTAAAATTTTCGCTACCGGTTCGTTCTCCAAAGAAGTGAAACAACGTGAGTGATACGCAGGGCACAATGATGTTCAGTTGAACCAACAGAAACGCCCTACCACTTACTTTATGCCCACCACAATTTATAGGCTTTTGCACATCTGATTGAGTAGATTTTTGAGAGGGATTTCCTCAATAAAATTCCGGCAAAATTATTGCAAAACAATCTATAAATTGTGGTGGGTGAGAAATGGGTGGCAGAATGTTAAAGAAAATGCAGCTGCACTTTTCCGAAGGAATTACATTAACTTGGCGGATTTTCAGCGAACGTGCCGTGGAAAACGCTGCCCCAGCTGTACGACTACGATGACTTCGATGAGTGTCGGCGCAGAAACCCGAACTTTCGGTACAGTGTTGTTAGGGCTCAAATTGTGGAGAATAGCAGCTCGCTGCAGTGGCAACAAATCAAAGTGAGTGTTTGCAATTAGCATGATCGTATAATGACCAATGGGCTGTACTATACATAGTGTGCGACGTGCACTAGCCTCTCTCTGAAGCAATGCCTTCTTGGTGGTTCCGGAGAGACGAAGGGATTGGTGACCATGGAAATGTGTTTAGTGAGTCGAGGAGAGAGTAGTCCTAACTTTAAACTTTGTTGTAGAATACGGTCCTAACTTCCCACTACCTTGACCTTCCTGTTCAGGTCTCTCTCTCTCTCTCTCTCTTCTTGGCGTAACGTCCTCATTGGGACAAAGCCTGCTTCTCAGCTTAGTGTTCTATGAGCACTTCCACAGTTATTAACTGAGAGCTTCCTCTGCCAATGACCATTTTGCATGCGTATATCGTGTGGCAGGCACGAAGATACTCTATGCCCAAGGAAGTCAAGGAAATTTCCTTTACGAAAAGATCCTGGACCGACCGGGAATCGAACCCGTCACCCTCAGCATGGTCATGCTGAATACCCGTGCGTTTACCGCCTCGGCTATATGGGCCCAATATAGCTGTTCAGGTTGACCATGCTGAGGGTGACGGGTTCGATTCCCGGTCGGTCCAGGATCTTTTCGTAAAAGAAAATTTCCTTGACTTCCTTGGGCATAGAGTATCTTCGTGCCTGCCACACGATATACGCATGCAAAATGGTCATTGGCAGAGGAAGCTCTCAGTTAATAACTGTGGAAGTGCTCATAGAACACTAAGCTGAGAAGCAGGCTTTGTCCCAGTGAGGACGTTACGCCAAGAAGAGAGAGAAAGCTGTTCAGGTGTCTGTTGAGCAGATTTTCCCCCATGGTTTAGAAGAAAAAAAAAACGTCAAAGTTATCTTCATACACGGTCAGAAAATTCACACAAAACTGAGCTAAAGTGGAACAGCTCAAAAAATGAGTAAATTGCATTACCAGTGATAGCGCTGGCCCAAGTGCGAAAATATCATCAGTTTAAGCCGTAAATATTCTTGATGAGGTGAAGAATATTATACGACTTAAACTAGTTGGATTTTTGCACTTGGATCAGCGCTATCGCTGGAAATGCAATTTACTCATTTTTTTGAGCTGTTCCAGTTTAGCTCAGTTTTGTGTGAATCTTTCTCATTTTAGAGTAACTTTTTCTTAGCGATTAAAACAGCACGATTCTTACAAATGAACTATTTAAAGTACGCGTTTTCTGACGGAAAAATGGCTGATCAATTTCGCCCCGGAGATCAATTTGATCCCGGTTTACGATACTACAAATAATATAGCAACGAGTTTGTTGCAATGGCCCGTCACAACGGATCAGGAATCACTAAGTTTTGGAAAATCATTATATTGTTTGTAATACTCCTTGACATGTACAATGTGATTAATACTTGCACTCCCTCCAACACTGCTGATACTTGATGTATGTGACACATTCCTCGCAAAAGATGTGAAATTTCAAACTGTAATTTTTGTCTCAAACATTCCAGAATATAAAAATAGGCACATTCAAACTTATTAAAAATAGTTGTTTCACTCGAAATATGTTTTCTAACCTTTCATTCATTTTTCATTCATTTATTTAGTTCACATCAAATTCATGATAATACTGAATCAACAATTTGCCGCCATAATACTCGATTTGCAGCTGCAGCTCTCCATCCTCGGTCACGCGCAACACTCGCCAGATCACGCTCCACCTGGTCCGCCCATCGTGCTCTCTGCGCTCCACGCCTTCTTGTACCAACCGGATGGTTAGCAAACACCAACTTTGCAGGTTTGTTGTCCGGCATTCTTGCAACATGCCCTGCCCACCGTATCCTTCCAGCTTTGGCTACTTTCTGGATACTGTGTTCGCCGTAAAGTGCAGCGAGCTCGTGGTTCATCCTTCTCCGCCACACACCGTTCTCCTGCACACCGCCGAAGATCGTCCTTAGCACCCGTCGCTCGAAAACTCCGAGTGCTTGCAGGTCCTCCTCGAGCATCGTCCATGTCTCGTGTCCGTAGAGAACCACCGGTCTTATTAACGTCTTGTACATGGTACATTTGGTGCGGGGGTGAATCTTTTTTGACCGCAGTTTCTTCTGGAGCCCATAGTAGGCACGACTTCCACTGATGATGCGCCTTCGTATTTCACGGCTCACGTTATTGTCAGCCGTTAGCACAGAACCGAGGTAGACGAATTCTTCTACCACCTCGAAAGTATGCCTGTCTATCGTAACATTGCTGCCAAGGCTTGTCCTGTCTCGCTCAGTCCCACCTACCAGCATGTACTTTGTCTTAGCCGCATTCACCACCAGTCCGACCTTTGCTGCTTCGCGTTTCAGGCGGGTGTACTGTTCTGCCACCGTTCCAAATGTTCTGGCAAAAATATCCATGTCATCCGCAAATTGGCTGGATTTCGTGAAGATCGTACCCCGGCTGTTGAGCCCGGCTCGTCGCATCACACCTTCCAGGGCGATGTTGAATAGTAGGCAGGAAAGTCTTGTCGTAGTCCCCGTCGAGATTCAAATGAACTAGATAGCTCACCCGAAATCCTTACGCTGTTCTGCACACCGTCCATCGTTGCTCTTATCAGTCTAGTCAGCTTCCCGGGAAAGCTGTTCTCGTCCATAATTTTCCATAGCTCTGTGCGGTCGATACTGTCGTATGCCGCTTTGAAGTCGATGAACAGGTGATGCGTTGGGACCTGGTATTCACGGCATTTCTGGAGGATTTGCCGTACGGTGAAAATCTGGTCCGTTGTCGACCGGCCGTCGATTAAACCGGCTTGGTAACTTCCCACGAACTCATTTACTTTAGGTGAAAGACGACGGAAGATGATCTGGGATAGCACTTTGTAGGCGGCATTCAAAACGGTGATCGCTCGAAAGTTCTCACACATTAACTTGTCGCCTTTTTTGTGGATGGGACAGATTATCCCTTCCTTCCACTCCTCCGGTAGCTGTTCGGTTTCCCAGATCTTGACTACTAACTGGTGCAGACAGGTGGCCAACTTTTCCGGGCCCATCTTGATGAGTTCTGCTGCGATACCGTCCTTACCAGCCGCTTTGTTGTTTTTGAGCTGGTGGATGGCATCCTTAACTTCCCTCAGCGTGGGAGTAGGTTCGTTCCCGTCCTCTGCTGCACCAACATAGTCATTTCCTCCGTTGCCTTGGTCCTCCGTGCCTACATTCTCTTCGCCATTCAGGTGCTCGTCGAAGTGCTGCTTCCACCTTTCGATCACCTCACGTTTGTCCGTCAGGAGGCTCCCTTCCTTATCCCTGCATATTTCGGCTTGCGGCACGTAGCCTTTGCGGGATGCGTTGAGCTTCTGGTAGAACTTGCGTGTTTCCTGTGAACGGCACAGCAGTTCCATTTCCTCGCACTCCGCTTCTTCCAGGCGGCGCTTTTTCTCCCGGAAGAGACGGGTCTGCTGCTTCCGCTTCTGTCTGTATCGCTCCACATTCTGTCGGGTTCCATGCTGCAGCATTACCGCCCACGCTGCATCCTTCTCTCCAGAACCGCTCTGCACTCCGTTTCTAACCTTTGTGAATAGTGAAATACATGCATTTATGTTAATGAGATTTTACTATTTTATACTGTTTTTTTTTCTAAAAGTACCTCGTTATATGTGAAAGTGTTAAAACAAAAAAAAACATCCTTATTGGAGAAGTTGTACAATTATTTATATTTTAAAATATAGAGGGGCTTTTTATAAATATGTATATGTACTTTGTTTTAAGCATTTTTTTTTTGCAGCAGCACCCGCATTTTAATGGTTTCTCGTTACGAAAATAGTACATTTGTTATAATCATGAAATTATTACAAACTTTAGATAAATGATTTGTGGGTTTCTCTTTATCACAGATTGGGTACCACTGAGTATTGAAACTATTTTCTTGTCACAGTGTTTAACGAGATACACAATCCTAATATCATTTTCTCTTTGTTGCAGCACTTCATAGATATTAGCGCAGCCCGTCAGTTTGGGAACCACTGAGTTTTATTATGGCCCAAGTAACATTATGATGGCCAATTAGTCTTGTAGAGGTTTTAAAACAGTATGTGCGCAACGGTACCCTCCGTTATCGGCTACCGCTACCGCTACAACAAGCGTATGACATTCTCTGCAAGAAATGTCATGATCGATGATGAGGGAAAATTGAAACTCGAGCTCTTTGAGAATATACTGAATAAGTTATTCTACAATTAGTTATTCTGAAAGTTGTAAACCTACTATTTTTTTTCCTAAATTTATATGAATACATGGCAATTTAAGTTCGAGCACCCTTAGCAAATTTACACGTACTAGCTAAGCCTAGCACGATGAAATTGAAAACAATAACATTATATAGGCAACTCTTCAACAGTCACGTTGCTGTATTTTAAACAATACGTCGAACAACGCTCAACTGTTCTACACAAATGCTAGTAGCGGTAGTAGGATTTTTCTTTACTCGGGAATTATTTCTGGAGCTCATAATAGTCTTTTTTAATATCTTTAAAACTTTCGTAAGTAAACATAGCTGAACTATTTTGTGAAATGCGAATGCTTTCAATCAACATTTTCTCCAGTAGAAACCCGTCCGAGGATTTTTGTTTTTCAAAAAATGTCTACGTTTATGACCGCCATAAGTTTTTCAGTAATTAATCATCCAGTTTATCTATGCTCATTGCTCATAAGCAATCTTGGAATGTTCTGAATCTCTATTCCTCTAACCATAAACCTTCAGTTGTATTGTTCCATGTACATCTTCGCCGGAATTTTGCTAAAGTAGATTTTACATATGTACACATTTACTGGATATAGTCATATCAGAGCATAATTCTATAGAAATATCAATTGCTGTAATCCCGGAAATTCCCTAGAAATAGTTCTTGATTTTTTTTTATCTCTTTATTCGGGGATTTTCTGCCGTAGGCAGGTTCATCCCGGGTCATAGAAAAGCAGAACAAGCCAGAGGGGCTCGCCTGAGAAAAAGAACTACAGAAGTATTCCTTATGAGCTAATGTACAGAGTTTTATCGAAGTTATTTAGCATACTTGCATGAGAACAAATAGGATACAAATTTAAAAACGCAAAACAATTGATACATCATTGAAAGTTTTTAGGTAGCTTTTTAGTAAATTAAAATTCTGAATGGACAAAAAACACGAATTTTGTTAACAGGGACCGATTGCAAAGTATCACATAGTGCTTGAGGAATCACGATTGACTATTACAAAAAGTTGAACATGGCAAGAAGTGAGTGTGCTATATTTTAAAGTAAAGGCCTGCATCCTTAATGAAGCACATCAAAGCAGCAAGTGCTGATGAGTCATCCCTGAGGGCATCGCGTATACTTCCGGGGATCCCATACATCTGCCGGGGTCCTTCATAGGCTGGACAGACGCAGATGATATGCTCGACCGAGTTGTTTATCCCACAGATATCGCAAGTTCTGTGGAAAGGTATGCCTCCCAGGTTGTGGGAAGCCCTGGTGTGGCCCGTTCGTAGTCGTGAGATGAGGACTTGTTCTTTTTTAGGTTTCAAGTCCGCCCAGGCGTTGGTGCTCTGCTTAATTTTCCGCAACTAGGTCCCACGGTAGTGGGCCCATTCGCTCGTCCAGGCGTCTTGAATAGATGAGGTGATCCAGCGTTTTAGGTCCAGCAAAGGAACAGTTGTTTTGTAGCGAGAGCCAGAATACCCGGAACCTGCCAAGTGGTCCGCCATTTCATTCCCAGGGACACCACAGTGTCCAGGGACCCACAAAAAGGTGCTTCCTGGTGGGGCTTGTTTGATGGTGGCTTGAATCCAAGGGTGACGGGGGGTATTTGATTGCAGAGCTGAGATGCAACTGGCCGAGTCTGTGATAATCACGAGAGGCCGGTCCGCAGGTTTAGTTGCAGCGTGGAGGATGGCCGCCGCCTCGGCGGAGTACACTGAACATTGATCTGGGAGGCTTAGGCTGACCGCAAGGTTTTCCCCAGCTATCCCAATTCCAACACCCAGCGTCGAGAGCGAGCCGTCAGTGAACCTTTTTTGATGATCGCTATAGGCCGTCCGAAGGAGTTCCGCCACTGATAGTCGCAGATGTATGGACGTGTCCCCAGCTCTAAAGTTTTCTTTGATTCTGTTGTCGAAGCGTAGTGTGGGGTTTCGCCAGTCCCGTTCACCGAACCACAAGCACTTCGCAATTGGTGAGAGTGTTAGACGTTTAGACCGGTAGTGCTTTGAAGTCGGTTGGCAGCCTCGACTAGAAGAGGGGGTCTATTATTACTGGAGGTGCGTTCAGCAATGATGGCAGCCTTGCGACAAAGTGTTGCGGTGACACAGTGTCGGAATGGGAGTAACCCGGCTTCAACGCAAGCTGCATCCGCCGGCGTTGAAGGGAGGAGCCCAGAGATGATCCGTATATACCGGTTGTAAACCGGAGTAAGTGTGATGATCAGGTTGTTGATGGCTAGGTAGGTCAGTTCGATACCGTAAAACAAGCGGCTGTCTATGGTGGCGGCTGCCACTTGGAAGAGTATCTTTCTGTTGCTGCTCCGATGAGGCTTAGATAGTGTTTGGATGAGGTTGAGGCGACTCCGACAGCTGTGTTTGATGTTTTCAAAATGCGGCTTGAAAGTCAAACCACGGTCGATCACAACCCCGATAACCCGAACCGTTTTTCGTACGGGGATTGGTTGATTGGCAATGGTAAAAGGCCGGCCTTTCATCATATGTCTGAAGGGGCAGACATGACAGCGGACGCTCTTGTGTGCTGACATGGTAAAACCAACGGATGTAGCCCATTTTGCGACCCGCGTAACAGCAGCTTGGGCTTTCCGGCGAGTGGCAGGGGCGGTCGGGCCGGATACTATGAGAATAATATCGTCTGCGTAGACAAGGATATGAACCCCGTTCGGGAGGTTCTCAAAGACCCCGTCCATTAGAATCAAGAAAAGAGTTACTGAGATGACGGATCCTTGTGGTACCCCTGTCTCTTCTCTGAAGGATGCTGACTTGGTGTCCCCTATTAAAACCTTGAACGAACGGTCGGAAAGAAAGTTCTTTATGAAGTGCAGGATGTGGCCGCTAAGACCCCACCTAGCCAGCTTTTTGAAAACCAGAGGTGCCCAGACTCTGTTAAAAGCTTTGGAGATATCCAATGAGACGATCTCCGTATGATGATTGTTCAAACTGGCCTCATGCAAAATTTCTCCCAGAGCAGCAAAATAGGAATTGGTTCCAAGTCCAGGCCGGAAAGTATGTTGCCGGTGGTCGAGAAGGTTGTGGGACTGCAGGTAGTATGTCAACCGACGATTAACCATTCGCTCTACCACCTTCAAAAGGCAGCAGGTCAGGGCAATTGGTCGGAATCCAGAGAGCTCCCGTATTTGTAAACCTGTTTTCGGTATGGGTACGACGAAGCTCTCTCGCCACTCGGGCGGATAAGAATCGTTGTGCCACATTCTGTTGATTAGCTCGAGTGAGGTGAGCTTTGCAGTTCCATCGAGATTCTTTATCATGGGGTATCCGACGTCATCAGGACCGGCGGATTTGCCATTGCTGCGGCTCAGAGCGTGCTGAAGCTCACCGAAGGAGAAAGGTTGGTTTATGTCTAGTTGGTTGCTAACGGGAGGAATATAGAAGTTGACCACGTCTACTGCAGAAGCGCCGTTCCCCCGAACAAAGCTCTGATCGTACCCGTCGAAGGAGGCCAGTTCGGCAAAATGTTTGCCAAGTCCATTCGCAATGACATTCGGTTCGTTCGTGTAGGTTCCGTTTAAACAAACGGTGGTTGGTGTGGCGGCGCGTTTGCCGCTGAGTGCGTTGTCCTTGGACCACAGGTTGCCAGTAGACTGGGACGCATTGATGCTCTCAAGAAAATGTTCCCAAGAGGCTCTTTTGGCATCTCGGATCGCTTGCCGGCATTCATTTCGCTTCAGGCGATAATGATCCAATTTTGCTCTGCGGTCGGGGTGATCAGGGGCCATCCTTTTGACGGCTCGTAGAGCTTTCCTACGAGATTTGACCATGGCTTTAATTTCTGGTGTCCACCAGTGCAGCGCCTTGCGACCGAGTCTGCTGCCGGTTTTTGGAATGGACGAATCCGCCGCTTGGGCGAGGACGGTGGTGAAACTAGAAATGTCCTCAGGATTGGAGGATCGTAGCGAAGTACGGACTGTGTTGTTGAACTTTGCCCAGTCCGCCAAGTCGTAGAGCCAGCGGGGGCGTCTGGTTGTTGTGGGTGCTTCTGTTGCCACCGAGATTTGCAGTGGATGATGGTTGCTGCCGCATAGATCCGGGTTAATGCTCCAGAAGAAACGTTGGACTATGGACCTGCTCACGAGAGAGATGTCAATGGCAGTTGAATGGTTCCCGCTCAGATATGTCGGAGAGCCGTCGTTGAGAATGTTGAGGTCGTTGTACTCGAATAGTACCAAAAGCGTTGTTCCTCTAGAGTCGGAACGAATCCCCCCCACGCTGGATGGTGGGCGTTGAAATCGCCGAGTAGCAACCTTGGTTCAGGAATTTGACTGAGTACACTTTCGAGTTCACCATGGAGATCCGGAATGTTACCACATGGTACGCACACTACAGCTATTTGGATGGGCCCTTGTAGCTTGACGCCGACAACCGGGAGGTTAGTATCCACGTTGAGGTCAACATAGGAAATGGAGTTTAGTATGCCGATAGCTACTGAATGCCGGAAGTTTGTTCCTCGTTTGAGACGCCAGGTGTACTTACCGCCAAGGGAGCGGTTCAATTGATCTATCGTCACCTTATTCACCTCCTGGAGGGCCAAAATCCATGGAGGATCGCCGGTCACAAGAAGTTCCAAATCCGCCAGATTATTATAGTAGCCATTTATGTTCCACTGTAAACAGAACCTTATAGGTTTTGGTAGCGCTGGGACTGGATAGTTGGTGCTTGCCTGTGGTATCGAGTTGGAGACGAGGTTCGTTGCCGAACGAAACAGAGCCCTACCAGTGGCCGGTTCGAGTGGAGAACCCACCAAAGGCAAGGATGATCCGACGGCGGAAAAAAAGGATGTAGAAACTTCGTCGGCTGGGATCGAGTAGGTAGCGTTTGGTGATATGTGGTTTGTTGGGCCGTTCGGAGTGTACGTGAGTAGGGTAGAAGCTTGACTTCCCACGATGTCCATGGGGGGAGCGGGTAGAGCCCGTCGCGTCCCGAGTTCATAGATGCCTTCACTTCCCACGTCGTCCAGAGTAACAGACATGTGAGCCGTATTACCCTCTTCCAGATCTCCTCCCGGCTCCGAGGGTTGTCCGCCAGTTCCGGTGTGGGATACGTCCGCACCGACGGGGCCTCGGTTACCAGGAGATATAGCTGGGCAGCGATCATGGTTAGTCTGGAGCTCTTCGTCTATGTCACGGCCGAGATGCCAAAGTCGACCCAGCGATTCCGGTTGGGGTAGGGCTTCCGGTACGCTGGCGCCAAGGCTGTCAGGGCGGACAGGGAGACAATCTCGATGGACTGGGTGCCGGGGTCGACCCGGCGATTCCGGTTGGGACGGGGCTTCCGGTACGCCGGCGCCCCGACGACCCAAAGTCGTGTGTTCCGTGTTATGCTGCTCTGTAACTCCGGTGGGGTTTGAGCGGGTGAGCATTGAATTGTTCTTGAATGTTGAATAGTTCTTGAAGGTATTCTCGTAAAAGTTTTAAAACTTAAACTGGAGAAAACCCTCGAAGTAAGAATCCTCTGAATACATTCGTGAAGATTTTCATTGAGGTATTTCCGGAGAACTCTCGAATAATCCTGAAACTAACCTGAAGAAATTCCTGTACCAATCGCTGCAATGTGAAAAAAAATCTAGGCTACCGTTCTTCTGCAAAGTGACGTAAGCGACATTGACAAATTGGTATATTTTTGGTTATTATTCATCAAACTCTTGATCGTTTGCTATGTTTTTTCCATAAATGCTAGATTACCCGAGCAGAAGAAAATATCAACAGCATAATAAAATATGTTATTTTGGCCTAACAACTGAATACTGGAATCAGTAATTTTTAAGTTATTAGCATAACATATTATGTTATAAACTTGTCTGTCATAAGCGGAGAAATAACAAAAAAATGTTCCTGGAAGACTAGTTCAATAGTATGTTTTGTTAGACCAATCACAACCTCATAACAGGAAATTTGTGAACTTGTTATTGTTTATCACATATTTCGGCACCAACGATTCAAAAGGGCGTAACTGCATTTACAATCAATGCCTTCTCACAAAGCTGTGGAGCGTATCCCATCCCTCTCGAGCAATCCACTAGCACGAATAGAAAGATAAAATCCTCCTCTTTCGATTAATGGATGTGAATTGCGTGAGATGAATGAAATACGACCCACAGCTCTGTGAGAAAGCATTGGTTGCAAAAGCAGTTACGCCCTTTAGAAATGTTGGTGCCGATTTGTACATTCTCTATAGTAGAATAATAACTAAACTTGTTCTACAACAAAATATATTATTGAAATGTTATCTTGTGAATATATCCCAATAACTTGAACATAACAAAATAAGATTGCCCAACAAATTATGTTATTTAAAAGATTTATTTTGATAAGTTAACAATAACAAACTATGATATAAAAACAAGCTATGTGATTTTGTTGTTATCAATTTGCTATTCTCCGCTGCTCGGAATACCACTAGATTTTGCATCTCAAAATAGCAGACATGCCATAGTGTTTTTTTTTAACCAGATATATAACAAAAGACATCGAAATTTGGAATTACGCTTACCTCACTTTGCAGAAAAAAGGTAATGAAGGAATTCAGTAAGGAATTTCTAAAGGAATTCCTGGTGCATGTATGTACCTATTCCTGTAAAGTAAATCACAGTGACTTCTGCGCAACAAGAACCTGCGCCGCTTTGACCCTTTTGTCACATTGTGTGGCTTGAAAAAAAAAATCCTGGAGGATTATTGCAAAAATTCCCGTTGGAATCCCTGAGTAACTTCTGAGGAAACAACTGGAGGGACTCCTAAAAGAGTCCCTGGAAAACTTTTAGGCAACTTCTTAGAGAAATTCTAAGATAAATTTCTGGAGAAATCTCTACACAAAACTCGGGAGGAGATCCCTTGTAAAATTCCTGGAGAAATCCTAGGATAAGTCCTTAAGGCGAAACTGGATCCATTTCCTCACTTTTTGGTTTTTGATTTAAAAAAAAAATAACGAAGCAATATTTTCAAAATCGGTTTTCGTACACATGTAGAGTATGGATCAAGGTATCTCCTGAGTTTTTCCCTGGTGGAAAAAGTTTTTCCTTTTTGCAGAAATCATTTTTAAACAAAATTGCACAAAAAATGGTTTCTGCAAAAACGAAAAAAAAAAATCCACCAGGGAAAAATTCAGAAGATACCTTGATCCATACTCTACATGTATACGAAAACGGATTTTGAAAATATTGCTTCGTTATTTTATTAAAAATCAAAAACCAAAAAAAAATGAGGAAATGCTTCCAGTTTCGCCTTAAGCAGTCGTTGGAGACAACAACCCTTGAGGAATTCCCGGGAGAATTTTTTAAACAGTCTCTTTGGAATAATCACTGAAAGACTTTCTGAAGGAACACTCTCAAAACATCCCTTGAAAAACTCCTATAGGAATCTCTAGAGGGCTTCTTGAAAAAGTCAATACATAATTTCTTGAAGGATTTCTTAGAGAAAAACAGTAACTCAGGATATATTCCTGAAAGAATCGCAGGATGAGTTTCTGAGGGAATTCCTTTGCAGGAGCTGCAGGGGATATTGTTGAAGCAATTCATGGATGCATTCTTGAACAAATCCGTGGATGAAATCCTAAAAGATTTCTTGGAGATTTTTGTGAAAGAATTCCTGGATGACTTCTTGAAGAATTTCATGGCTCCTATATGCATCACTCTAAAATTATATTAAAGAATTCTAATACAAATCGTTGAAGAAATTCTTTTACAGAATAAAAAAAAAAATCTTCATGTAATCCTAGAGAAATTCTTGAGTGCTCTCCTGGACAAGATGATGGAAGAATTGAAATTTCTAAAGGAACACTTGAATATTTTTTAAAGAGCTCGGAGTAATCTTTAGAAGCTTTTTCCTAGAGGAGTTTCTCGAGAAAATCCAGGAGGAATCCCTGGAAAAAATTCCAAAGGAACTTCTGTGGGAATCCTAGGAGGGATTTCTGTAGGAATCCCTGGATATATTTCTGAAGAAATTTCTTGAGGAATTCCTAGAGTAATTTCGGAAGAACTCCTTGGAGGAGTTTTTGGTTGAACTCCTGGGGGAATCCCCGAAGGAAATCGAAGTAGGTCTCGCCGCGGTCCGACGTGATTTTGTTTTTCTTGTCACGGTTTTTTTTTTTGTTCTCCCGTTTAGTGTGGTTTGATGATAATTTGAACGGTGCTACGTCATCCGGAAGAAGCACGCGTGTGTTTTACGGAATTTCTTGGGCACATGAATGTGGATTTTGCATTAGTGAAGCCTCTATTTTGAAACTGACGGTTCCCGTATTGTGATTGTGACCGAATTTAAAGGGCTTGTCGTTATTCCCCTGCACTGGTGACCGGTTTGGTAATATGACGCGACCGAGAATAGACGGACACGCATGGCGTTGCATATTTTGTAAAATGCTCACATGATATCTAAAACATTATCATGTGCTGTTTCTAGTGCTGTAGTGTTTTGTCCATTTTGTGTTAAAACTACAAATCAGGATGATACAATGAGATCGGTTTGAGCGTAGTATCACCAGAAAATCTTGAGAACATTCGTATAATAATCTAGGTCGCGAGTGTTTTTGTTCCGTGATTATTTTCAAGCAGTTGTCAACAGTAACCCGGTATCCCTCAAGAAGTGACTGGCACAAAAATAGTGAGATGTCAAATGGATAGCGACAAACTTGGTGAGAATGTTTCATGCTTTCATATTTCACTATAATAATCATTATGTAACAATATGATGTTATTAAACAATCTCGGAGCGTTTGGTACGGTATGTCCACGCATCCTTCCTCCCCTGAAGATTCGAGAAGTGATTCGATGTTAAACGAAAGTTTATTGGCATCGAAACGCTTCTAGGAATCATCTTTGCGGTAAACGCTGCGCAGTAGGCCTGGCCGCTTTGACGCTTGTGTCATATCTTTGATATGCTGCAAGCATCAATAATGACAAGAAAAATATTTGGGCGTAATCTAACCCAATTATTTTCCAGGATGCTTTCTTGTACTGGCTGCGCATGTGTTAGATTAGATTAGTTTAGATTAGATTAGATTAGATTAGATTAGATTAGATTAGAACTCCTGGGGGAATCCCCGAAGTAATTCCTGGAGGAAATCCTAGAGGAATCCCTGGAGTAACTTCTGACGGCAATCCTATGAGGAATTCTTAGAGAAATCTCTAAAGGAATTCCTGGATGAATCCCTGAAAGAATTTCTGAAGCAATACCTGGAGGAATGCCTGACGAAATCCCTAGAGAAATTCCTGGATGAATTCCTGGAAGAATTCCTGGATGAATTCTTGGAGAAACTCCTGGAGAAATCTCCAGAGACATTCTGTGAGAAATTCCTGGGTAAATTTCTGAAGAAAGTCCTGAAGAAATTCCTAACGTAATTTTTGGAGGAATCCTTGGTGGAATTTCTGTAGGAAATCCTTGGAGAAATTACTAGAGGAAGCCCTGGAGGCATCATGTAAATTTAAGTTCACTTGGATGCACATAAAAGGAGCGGCCCGTTTGACACAAATTTACGTCTTCTATCACAAAATAAAGTCGAGCTAGCAATCGCTAGAGCCGAAGCGAGAGATAAAACATGTGTAAGTAAAATAATGAACTGGATTCGAACTCTGGTCCGCTGATTGAGAGGCACGTACTATACCTCTCGGCTGTATCAGGGAATTGTGATACAAACGATAAATGTGAAACTGTTTCTAATTATCTGGTCAGATGGGTTTGTTGACGACGTCTTGTGCAACCAACTCAAACTTACATGATGAATGTAAAATTGATTCAAATCTGCCATTCAGTCATGAAATTTTTACGTACATTGATGGTTTACGTTACGTGTAAATTCCTAATTTTTTAAGAGTGTAGGCTATACTTCAACATCACTAGTTAGACAGTTTTAGACAATAAATTCCAACTTATTAAAAATATGTTAAAATGTACGTATGCCCATACTAAATCCCACATAAATTTCAATTGCAATGCGGAATATGAGGACGCAACCAATCGCTCTGAAATGTTGCACAGTTGGACGCTAAAAGGAATCGAAAAAGCGTTGTTCCTTGTTGGCCCAGTCTAGTAAGCATGCAGCGTGTTTTAAAGGAAGCAAAGTGGGAATGATGTCCAACCTATTTTACGAAGAGCGTACAATAAGAATTGTTTGTGTATCGATTCTATTTTGCTTTCATGAGTGATTAAATAAGGAGACCATACATTGTTGCAATTTTCAAGTATTGAGCTTACAAATGCAATGTATAGTGTTTTGATGGTGTATGGGTCATGGAACGCTTCTGAGACCTTCTGGTGCTATCTAAAACCCTCTGAGATCTCGTTGAAACGCCCCTGAGATATCTTGGTGCTCCTCAGAACTTCTGGAACTCCCCTGGAGTCCCCTGAAACCCATTTAAGCGCTCCTGAGATCCCCTGGAACCCCCCTGAGAATCTCCAAAACGCTTTTGAAACTACCTGAATCACCCCTGAGAATCTCCTGGAGCCCCCTTAGACCTCCTGGTGGGTTGTGCTCAATTTTTGACGCGGCACTATACTGTGCTGAATTTTACGTCTACGAGATATAAAATGTTTTCGTTCGCAGGTCTGGGCGTGACAAGGCGTTCAAAATGTGCAAAAGTAGTCGGACAGCGGCACGCTTGTGAATCAAAGGGGTACCGTAATCCGGGGTATCATTGATCAGCGGGGTAACATTGATCGACTTAACCCACCTCATGAAATGTTCAAACAAGCATTTTACATTGAATCAGTTTCTACTAAGGAATGGTATAACGTAATCTGCTATCATTTAGCTATTAAATGACATGCAATTTATTAAAATTGATTTTCATAAACAATGAATTAAATCGATTTTTCCATAACTGTGTTTCGTAACGCAATGAGATATTGCGCGCAAACCTCAAAATTTTATTCCCACCTTTGGGTTTCCGCGCCGAAGACCCTGCGCCAGATTCGGCGACAAAGAAAACTGACAGCAGTCGCCGGACAGTTGGCAATCCTGATATTTGACGGCGGCCGCCCGGTAGTCATGGGAGTGGATTGTTGTCACGCAAATAGATCTTTTCGCTGAAAATGCATGTGTATTGAGTTATTGTTGACAGATTTTCTGCAGTGTTAGTGTGAAATTCAGCGATTTTCTGTATCGCGTAAGCCTTCGCTGGAAGAAAACGTCATGTTGTTCAGCGAAGCAAGGAAAATTTCCAGTGAAAAAAGCAATACACTGTCAAACATTCATGCTTGGCGTGAATACTAGATACAGTATGAGGTTCGAAATCAACGTATTACTTCAATATGATATCCTAGAGTTGGATTTAATATACGAAACTTTTATGAAAATGCTATTTTTCAGTAAAATATACGATTTTTTAAAAGTCGGCTATCAATTCCTTAAGCCATTGCCTACCTTTAGGCGTTATTCGTGGTTTAGAGGATTTTAATCCTGAAATAACTTAAAAAGTTCATTATTTGTAAGAATTTGTACAACATATTCGAAATCAGCGACCCCGAATTTAGTAAGTAAGGGTACTTTCAACACAAATGAACATTGATCACTGATATGATCAATGTTACCCCAAGTCTACACAATCAAAAATTAGATTTAAAAACCTATTTAAACATGTTTTGAAGTTTTACAGCTACTCAAAACTTAACACAAACTCTGAGGGGCAGTACTTCTTTTAAAAATATAAAACATGTAACGTTTGCTTTAACAAGAGAATTATTCAAGAAAGATAGAAAATTCTGATCAATGTTACCCCGGATTACGGTACCTACCACTATCGGATCATCGATATATCAAGTCGATTGATGTTGAATAACACGTTGATCAATATTACCCCGTTCATTTTCAATTTAAATTTCAGATTTAAACTCTCCAAAATTCAGTTACTGTAAAACGGATTGGAGAAATAGTCGTCTAAAGGATGAAACCCAATTGAGTATCACGCTCTATTGTACACTCTCTAAAATAAAAACTCTCATTTTTGGTTAACACCCATGCCGCACAGGGACTGTGTTGGAAACACACATGTTTTAAAATTGCTCGTACGCTCACATTTTTGCAAAATATCAATATTTTTCGTTATTTGAAGGTGGTTTATAAACCCAGTGAGGTTGCCATGTCGAATTTATTGCAAAATACATGCTCATGTGAGCGTACGAGCAATTTAACAAAATGTGTGTTTCCAACACAGTCATTGTGCGGCATGGATGTTTACTAAAAATGTGCAGGCCGAACACATTTTTGAGCATAGCCGTTTTTGCGTGCAGCACAAAATATCATAGTGAATTGAGTACGGAGCCACTAAATGTGATTATCCGAAATTTACCTAGTTGTTCAAAATGTCCCTGCTATCTTAGATGTACTCATATGTTGATATTTGTTCCTTATTACTTTCAGGAATACTCTGAAAACCCCCGGCACTATCAACGGGACACTTTGGAAATTGGCATTTGTTTAGATCGCTGCCCATTGGTTTACAGCGTTGAAACAAGTGCTGAACAGCAAGCGAAACCATGCGCTGCCAATCGAGTTTGGACAAACTACCAACTAAACACCAGCATTGACACGTGGATAAGTATTTCTGCAGATGACTTCAATCAACCGAATGGTACGGCCCTGTGTAAACTTGTAGATGACAAACTAATCATTATAGCATTCTCATCTATTTGAACTAGGGGCTCTGGAAACGGTGTTTAGCTTCTTGGTCGTGTTGCTTTTGGTATTAATAGTAACTTGCACTATTGTGGACTCTGAGAGCCTCACTATAAGTAGAAATAACGAAAAGGACCACGGAATATGTGGTTTTAGGAAAGCTGAATTCCTGCCAATTATCCAAGCATTTTCCCTGTTAGAGAACTTGAAAAAGCTCGGATCACTCAACTCCAGATCTCGAAAAGACCTTCTCTTCCTGGACGGTGCTCGCGTCACGACCATGCTGATAATTCTTCTATGTCACGCGTCCATACCAATGATTCGTATCCCACTGAAGAACCCAGAACGAATGGAACAACAGTTCGAAAGTTTTTGGTTTCCGATTGCCATGGCGGGGAATACTTACTTGGTGCAGATGTTTTTCGTTATTGGCGGAGTGGTGCTGTCGGTCAATTTTATGGATCATATAAAATCGAATCCCCAGTTCAAACTGTGGTACTTGATGGATAGAATCGTCAATCGATTTGTTCGGTGAGACGATAACCTTACAAAGTGGAAAAGTTCAATTTGTATACCCTTATTTTTATTTGCAGAATTTTACCGGTTTATGCGTTCGTTATACTCTTCCAGGTATCCTGGTATCCGAGACTGAAAGACGGTCCAATGGCTGACAGGTATGAAGATCACTGTAAGGAAAATTGGTGGACGAATTTACTATTTGTCAACAATTACATCAACACTAGAGATCCGGTACGTAAATAACTTTTCAGCAAACATTGTTCGACTGTGTAGCATCCTATAAAATGGTATTACTAAATCATTTAACTAACACTTCTTGACCTATCTTTGAATTTCAGTGTTTGCAGTTCACTTGGTACCTTGGAGCAGATTTCCAATTGTTTTTAGTTGGAACGATGATACTGATGCTTATTTGGAGGTAAGTGTGCATTACTTTATTTTTTTAGACTCCGAGGCATTTTTTTAATACTTTTGCAAATATTTATTGTATGTACATGGTGTGACATGTAAGAAATCCTACCTACAGAGTTACGGGAATGATCGCCTTTCTTATTCATCTGTCAGGCACGCTTTTCAACATATTTTTTTTGCTACACTGAGCGAGTTTCTAGAAGATTTTCTTAGATTTAGAAGAATATTGCCATCTTACTTGAACATGAAACATGAGATTCGCCTTGTCCTTCTTCTTCTTCTTCTTTATGGCTCTACGTCCCCACTGGGACTTGACCTGCCTCGCTTCAACTTAGTGTTCTTTGAGCACTTCCACAGTTATTAATTGAAGGGCTTTCTTTGCCTGCCATTGCATGAATTTGTATATTGTGAGGCAAGTACAATGATACACTATGCCCAGGGAGTCGAGAAAATTTTCCCGACTGGAACGGGAATCGAACCCGCCGTCTCCGGATTGGCGATCCATAGCCTTAACCACTAGGCTTACTGGAGACCCCATTCGCCCCCCTATTCGCTTTGTCCATATGTTTTGAATATTCAGATCGCTTTGAAGTAAAGTGGTTTTGAAGTTTAAGCCCACGATTTATAATCAGGTATCAGGTATCAGTAGGTCGGCTCTAGAAGCACGTTCTCCTCCATTCGGGAAATTTGTGCCATCGCCATGAACACGAGCCTATTCATCATTTACCTGACGGAGAAGGGAAGGAAAAAGGATAGGACATGGGAAAGGACAGGTAAGGGAATAGGATCGTCATACTCGCAAAAGCGTACCACAATGGGTTCACATAGCGTCCTGAAAAGGACACTGTAATAACGCATTAGCGTACCACAATGGGTTCAAACAGCGCCCGTAGAAGGGCACTGTGATAACGCATAAAGTGTAAAGAGTGCCTATAGCTCTTTACCACAGCGGGTCAAGAACAACAGAACGTCCTGAAGATTCAGGTTTCTGAAGTCAGTTTCACTTAAAAAGTGTTTCCCGAGTATTCGGAAACGCAATTGCCCAAAAACTGGACAGTTACATATTAAATGATACGAAGTTCCATAATCGGATTCACAGCTATCACAGGCAAATGAATCAGTTTGCTGAATATTCGCCATGTGATAACTGAGTCGGCAGTGGCCAGTCAATGCTTTGACCAGCATGCTGCAATTCTGCTTAGACAGATTAGTTAGATACTTCGCCACCCGTAGAGATGGCTCAGCACTATACAATTTTGTTTGACGACATGACTCCAAACTATTCCAGTATTGTTTGTGCTGAGTGGCAGCCCAGGTGTCAATCTGAAGCTTCATCCAACACTTGGATACCGGAATAGCTGGCTGAGGGCCAATGAAGTCATGTGATGCTCCAATGGGAGCAAACTCATCATCCAATTCATTTCCAGCGATGGAAGAATGGCCAGGTACCCATACAAGGTGAACAGCGTTTGCTGAATTCAGCTCCTCGATTTGAGTTCGACAAGCGATAACTATCTTCGACCTGGAGTTGGACGAAGCAAGTGCTTTAATAGCAGCCTGGTTATCTGAAGAGAAGTCTATTACTTTGCCCATTACGTGCTACTGAAGTGCTGATCGCACTCCGCACATAAGAGCAAAGATTTCGGCCTGAAAAACTGTGCAGTGTCTACCAAGTGAGTAAGACTGATACAGCCTTAGCTCACGAGAATAAACACCAGCACCTGCTCGACCTTCGAGAAGGGAGCCATCAGTGTAACATACGATGCCGTCTGAAATACTTCTTTCCAGATAACCAGATGTCCACTCTTCCCGGGAAGGGAAATTCATGGAAAATGTCCTATTTGGAAAATTACAAGCAATTGTAAGATCACTTGGAGCAAGGACAACTTTGTCCCAATTCACCAAAAGTGGAAACAACGAGGTGTGTGTTGAACTGCGGTTCACAGGAGTTTCCTCTAGTAAACCGAGTACCCATAGACGGTAAGTGCAAGAAAGTGCTTCTTGTTTGAGATGAATGTGTAGTGGGGCAACGTCAAAGAGCACTTCGAGCCCTGCCGTGGGAGTTGAAAAGAACGCTCCAGACATCGCCATTAAACACATCCTTTGGAGATGGCCTATTTTTGATTGGACCGTTCTCACTTCGCCCTTTTGCCACCACACCAGACAGCCATAAGCCAATATTGGACGAACAACAGTTGTGTAAATCCATTTGATATACTTGGGTTTAAGAGCCCGAATGTACCAAAGGTTCGCCGGCATTGCCCGAAGGCCATACAAGCTTTCTTGATTCAGAACTCAACATGAGGCGTCCAGGAAAGCTTGGAATCAAGAATGACTCCAACGTACTTTACCTGTTCAGTCACATTGATTTCAGAATCAAAGAGACGTAAAGGTCGAACACCATTACGGTTTCGCTTTTCCGTGAAAAGAACAATAGATGTTTTACTCGGATTTACCGAAAGGCCATATTGGCGACACCAACCCTCAACCACAGAGAACAGACGAACATGCTCGAACAAAATTGCTCGAAAATCTTGTGTAAAGAAAAAACAAGCTCAGTAGCGCCATCGACGGTGACATTCCCACCTAAAAAATCGTTCTGACATCATGATGTCGCTTACTAAAGAAATATTTCACTAGCGCACCTTTAAATTTTCCAACTGAAAAACTGTGTTGTATTTGCTCAAACAAGAAGACGTTTATGATCATTTCACTAACTCAACAACAAAATTTGAGCAACCCATTGATAAGTAGTTTCATCACTTTTAATAAGAAGTGAGTTGAACAACAATACAGATATTGTTTTCCTAGTAAATTCAACACATTCTCTCGGTGGAACTATATTGGGGTGCACACCTTGCAATACTAGCGCCAAAAGGTAAAACAACAGCAAATTTGTACCCCTATTCGAAATGTGACAGCGCCGCGTAATGGCCACATTCCCAGTTATTTCAAAACAACCGTTGCAATGCTTTACACAACCGCACTGCATGAGCTTGGACGTCTGTTCTCTGTGCCTCAACTACCTGAAGAGCGTTTTGCATCAGGTCGAAAAGGGTGCTGCTGCACATACCGACTAACAATGTTAGGTAGTCGTCGGCAAAACCATAAGTAGGAAAACCGCTATTATTGAGTTGCCTCAATAGCGTATCTGCTACGAGATTCCATAAAAGTGGTGATAAGACTCCCCCTTGGGGGCATCCACAAACACTCAATTTCCTACTCGCCGCTTGACGCAATGTCGAGAAGAGATGTCGGTTTTTAAGGATTCGGTGAATCCAATTGGAAATCATTGGAGATATACCATGACCCCTTGCGGCTTCCAATATGGCATCGAAAGGCACGTTGTCAAAGGCACCCTCGATATCTAAGAAAACACCCAAGCAGGATTGCTTTTGAGCGAATGCCTTCTCGATATCGTAAACAACTTTGTGTAGAAGAGTCACAGTGGACTTTCCAAATTGGTAAGCATGTTGGTTCACATGAAGAGGCACATTGGCCAGATGAACATCACGGATGTGATGATCGACTATGCGTTCTAAGCATTTCAGAAGAAAAGAGGTCAAACTGATAGGTCTGAAACTCTTTGCTTCTTCATACGACGCGCGACCCACTTTCGGAATAAACTTCACAGTAATATCCGGCCAGGATTTGGGAATATACCCTGTAGCAAAACTGCAAACAAATAGTTTTTTCAAAACATATTTGAAATGATCAAATCCCTTCTGAAGCAAAATAGGATAAATCCCATCTGCCCCAGGAGATTTGAACGGCGCAAAGCTATTAAGTGCCCATTCAATCGATTCTAAAGTTATGATACTCCGAGCCGAAGCTAAAGAATCATAACTACAAGAAAAGACATCAGGTTCATCCGAAGATGTAATATCCACACATCCGGGGAAGTGTGTACTGAATAAACAATCCAAAACTTCCTCATCAGAGGAAGTGAAATCACCATTTGGCAAACGAAGTTCGTTCACTTGAAAACCCTTAGATTTTGCAAGGATTTTGTTCAATCGACTGGCTTCACTCAGACTGGAAACATTTGCACAAAGGTTTTTCCAGCCGGATCGTTTAGCAGACCGGAGAGCTTTCCTGTACGCCTTGCGAGCCGACCTAAAAGCCTCCGATCCAGCCGAACGTCGTCTGTTCCAACTCTTTCTACATTGTTTCCTGAGCTTCGCCAGATCAGAGTTCCACCAAGGGGTTCCTCTTGTGGTCTTCACAGACCGCAGAGGGCAGGCTTCTTCAAAAGCTTCCATGATGAAGGCCGTTGTAGTACAACGGCATCATCTAAATCACTTGAAGTGTCAATTGATGGTGAGTAGCCATGAAATTTGGCTGCAACCAAATCGGTAAAGAGATCCCAGTTGGTTGATCGGGGATTCCTGAAACGCAAAGTTTGCGAAGTAACATTCACATGTTCAAACAAGATGTAGCGATGGTCAGATAAAGATTCTTTATCTGACACATGCCAATTGGTTAGCTCATGACTAATTCTGCTAGAGCAAACCGTTATATCTAACACTTCCGCTCTACCAGATACCATGAAGGTTGGGCGGTTGCCTATGTTAAGTAATCCAAGATCTGTACTACTTAAGTATTCCATCAAACTGGAGCCTCTCAAATTGATGTCTGAGCTGCCCCAGATTATATGGTGAGCATTAGCATCACTACCAACAATTAGCGGCCTTTTGACAAAGAAGGCCTTTTGAAGTGCAGTATGCAATGACTTGCTTGAAAGCATCAGTAGGGGATGGTTCATCATGCGGTAAATAAACCGAACAATAAACGTATTTCCTGTCCAAGTTTCCAACAGATACATCGATTGTGATAGCACATACATCTCTGTTAGTTAGTTCAGAAATGAGTGTAGCAACGATTGCGTTGTTGACAAGCACACATGCTCGAGGCATGACACGTGAGTTTGCCATTTCATTTTTACTGAAAGTAGCAAACACCGGATTCACAAGGTTTCCTAGATAGAAATTCCCCTTACGAAAGTAAGGTTCTTGGACTAACGCCACTTGGGCTGTGCCATTTTGCATAAGTCTACAAAGATTGATCGTTGCTGTTCTTTTGTACTGAAGATTGATCTGAGCTATTCTAACCGTAGCCACTACCCAAACTAGGCAAGATTAAACTCTTAACAATCACAGCATAAAAAAGAACAGCAACAATAAAGCCAGATCGGTATCGATTTGAGTGCGCCAAAGGCGAGGATGCACAGAATACACTGTGTAAAACGCATAATGCGAAACCATATAGGTGAAAATTTAAACTAATTAATAACATCTTCATAATTCCGCCCTTATTCAGCCTCAAGTATGAGATTGAAGAAGGGCAGCTGATTGTCTCGGAGAAACACAAGGTCCACCGCGCGATTGCTCCGGTTAATTTAATTTAAGACCCCCCTAACCATTCATTCCTAGGCACAGTAAGCGTAAAGCCGCATAACACCATGAATTAGGGGTCACCTGATTAGCGGATTCTTACCACTGGAACAGGCGGTCCGTAGTGCTATTCTTAGCCAGTTGAACTAACCTCTACCGACACTACACAGCTATCTAGGCTGATCGGGAAAAGAAGTTAATATTGTTGATCAACTTCATACGGGCCCGAAAAGCCGACAGGATTCGATAACCTTGACGCACTTAAAGCGAATAATAAAAAGTTTCATGTTGATTTCAGGTTTCCAAGAATCATAACAGGACTATTTTACTTTATGGTGGTGTTTGCTGTACTAGTTCCTGCTGCTGTGATCTATTATTACAACTTAGATGCAACTGTCATGATGATTGTGAGGTATGATTGCTCTCTTTAAATATTAGGATTAATGAACCTAACCAATGATTATGATATTGCAGACACGTGATTGCCGAAATACGAAATCTTGAGTATTACCTCAAAGTTTATGTTACTTTTGAAAGCAATGCCGGAAACTACTTCTTCGGTATGATTACAGGGATTGTGTACCACAAATTTATCGCAACGGGAAGATCTTTGGAGAGCGTAAAGGTAAGTGTTGCACTGCTTCCGACGAAAATTTTGTCAAGGGATAAAAAATACTCAACTATACGTTTTTATTTATTCTTTCAGCATTTTTATAAAATGTTCTTGTCAGTAGCCTTATTTTTCATTAGCATGAATGGCATGACCGTGTTTCTACCACGGGATCACCTTCCAGAGCGATCGTTACTTCTCGCCATCTACGGATCGCTCCTGAAAACGTCTTGGGGTCTTCTAGCATGCTTCCTGATATTCTACCTTACATTCCATCCCGGAAATCTCGTTGCATCGTTCCTTCAGCATCCAATCATGTTGGTGGCATCCAAACTAACCTACTGTGCGTACGTCGTCCAGTACACCGTTGTTTATGCGATTTACCGCAATGTTACTTCTCCACTAATGAGCAGCACTTTTAACACGGTTTGTTTGTTTCCCTATTTAAAGTCTCAAAATATTTTAAGGAAAATAAAACAAAAACATCTCGCCTTGTTCCATAGATATTATTTACATCCGCTGTGCTGTTCGTCACACTCCTCATGGGCTTCCTGCTTCATGTTTGCATCGAGCAGCCTTTCATGACATTATGCAAACCACTACTCGCGCCGAAGCGTACAAACTCACCGGTAATGTACATACCCTTAATGCAACCATTTCTGGCAGTTTATCTCCGTTGATCGAGAGCTAACATTTGTTTTCCTTTGTTGACCAGGTTACACCGACTAAAGAGCCTCCAATCGCACAAAGGGGGAAAGACTGATTCTAAATGTTTAGGTAAATGATAAGGTGATAAAGACGTAAAAGCTAAAACAAATGTGTGTACACAAAAATAATCGAAAGAAAATTCCCTTTTGCATACTTTATCACAGCTGGGGTGACAACGAGTTGTTGAGTTGAATGTTAACATGACACACCTCTGTTCCCTTTACCCATTTTGGAAACTTGCTCCACATTTTAAAATTCGGCGGGAAATAGTTCTTTTATCTCAGAAGTTTTTTATTCCATTTTCAAAATTTTGGAAACTGAATTCTCCCATCCTTCTAAATGAATATTAAATGTTCAAATATCGATTGGACCGAAGATGTATTCTTGGGAATTTACCCAAGTAACCACGGTGTTGAAGCCTTATTGCATGCTGATATAGGGTGTATTTAGAGCAATCATTACTTTGCATGAACACTTAAGCACTTAAGCTTGATTTAAAGTGGAAATGGCAATTATGCGACTGATTTAAGATTATACCAGTATAATCGTAATTTGATTCTATAATTGCCCATTTCCACTTTAAATCAACCTTAAGTTTGCATGTAAAGTAATGATTGCTCTAAATACACCCTATATCAGCATGCAATAAGGCTTCAACACCGTGGTTACTTGGGTAAAAACTCGGAGCAAGTAGGTACTTAAAAACGCAGTTTACCAAGAGCTATTTCCCTAGAGCTACCTCGCCCTAATTTTTTGAATAATTATTTCAGAAATCCAATTTTCTAGATATTCCCTTTGGTATTTTCTCGGAAATTGCTTCAGATCTTTATTTTTGCAATTTGTAAAGCAGGTTGTTGGAGAACTCCACCAGAAATTCGTTTGTAACGCATTTGGAAATATTTTTTTGTAAATCGCTTGAGAATTTCTTCAACAATGCCTTTTGGAATTCCAAAGGCAATTTCTTTAAAGAATCTTTTGACAATCCGTTTGAAAATTTCGTACAGAAAATTCCTATGGGGCCATGCACAAATTACGTCACGCTTTTAGGGGGAGGGGGGTTGAAAATGGTCGATTTTTGTGTGACATAATTTGTGCATGTCCCTCATGCATTTTTTAGATAATTCCTTCGCGAATTCTTCAGTAGTTTCTTCTGCCGAATTCTGCGGCAGTTTCTTTGAGAACGTCTTCGGAAACTCATTTTATAACAGTTTCGGATCTTGCTCTAGTAATTTCATCGACAATTCCTTCGAAAATTTCTGAAACCCCGAGTGGAGAATAATGGGCCTCCAGCAGTCCTGAAAATGTCATTTCAGCATATCTAAATTCAACCGCCTACAGCTCGTTTTAGAAGCTGAACCTGAGAATATGGTATATGAAGAACTTGTGCGGCAAACCCAGTTCTGTAAGAAAGTCACGGAAAACCCGCTCCTTTTTGAATATTTAATGTTGATGTCACGGACTACCTTCGAAAAATGCCAATTGATATTCACCATGAATATCATTTGCATTTTTCGAAGGCAGCCCGTGACATTTACCTTAAATATTCAAAAAATACCGTTTTTTCCGTGACTTTCTTGCAGAACTGGGTTTGCCGCACAAGTTCTTCATATACCATATTCTCAGGTTCAGCTTCTAAAACAACCTGTAGGCGGTTGCATTTAGAAATGACGAAATGACTTTTTCAACACTGGCCTCCAGCGTTCACCTTCTGATACCCAAAGAGCCTAACACCGGCTCGGATTAGAGTTTTTTCAGTGTGTTGACTGTAGCATTTATGTTCAGCATTTTTCAGCGTGTGTTCTTTGAATTCAGCCATAGGTGGCGCTACATGTTGCTTGGGAACTGGTTTTTATCTTCGATATATTTGATCGTTCTGAGAATTTCAGCAGAAGTAACTCCCTCTGTAGTGAATTTGTATTTCTCAAAATACACTTGAAATCAGAATTAGGTAAAAAACATGTTTGTTAACACAAATGCATTTTCAACTGATTAGGTACAGAGAACAGACGTCCAAGCTCATGCACTGCGCACAGACAAACAGACGTAACACTTGCGAAATTTCCATCGACCACGCTTTTAACGATCATTTTAAATTTTCATAGTTGTGGCTTTCACAACCAGAGGCGCGCGCATCGTTTTGCTATGCGTTTGACGTTTCACACTAGCGCCTTCTATTGACGATATTGCACAACACAGTGATTCGTGCAACTTTACCACCAGGTGATGGTAGTGTGAACTGGGCGATGGATTTCTATGAAAATCGTTCAAGGTGTTACGTCTGTTTGTCTGTAGCGTGGTCGATGGAAATTTCGCAAGTGTTGCGTCTGTTTGTGTGTGACGGTACTTTATTTTTAGTGTAGAGTAAATATGCAAGGAATTTATTGATGATCATGTGAATCCGCTAAAATTTTTTTTAATGAATTTATTCAATTTTTTGAAGGAATTTTATTAGGACGTCATTTAGGATGCTCATACAAGGGACAGAGTTTTCAGTATTTGTCCAGACATCCCTACAGAAGCTCCCAACAAGATAATAACAAAATTACAACAACCGTTGTAAGAAATATCAGAATTTGATACAATTTTATTGTAAGGACTCTTATGGGTGTATAATTCCCACTCAACCAGTCATCATATAAGATGATGCATAAGATGTTAAAGTGGAGGCGATATGCGTACATTTTACATGCGCCTAAATGGAGGCATGTACGCATATAGCCTCCACTTTATCATCTTATGCAACATCTTATACGACTACTGGTTGTCTGGGTTATAACATAATTGTAACAGAATTTGTTATTATTTTAAAAACAAAACTATAACAAAACTTGTTTTATTCATTCAAACAGATATATAACAGCATTTGTTACACTATGCATATTAAAATAATTGTCTATAACATAATTTCGTAACACCTTTATCATAATATTTGCTATATATCTCGTAACAAAATAATTTCAAGATTTGTTAGATTTTTTGTATTTACGAGAAAAAGTTTGATCATCTTTGTTATAGGTAAATCCAACGGAAGCTAACGATCCCTCCGCATCTGGTGGCAGGAATGAGAACCTTATGAAAAACGTGGCTCCTCCAAAATTTCACATGGCGCAGCATAGGCAATGTGCACTTTTTTCACTTTTTCATATCGAATTCCGAATCATAGAGAAACAAACGAGCACTTTTTGGAAAGAAAATTTAATTCTTTTTCGGGTGCGTTAAGATCCGGTAGGTACTTACGAACAATTTATGTGATTAATTTGAGGAGCTCTTGCTATGCCTCCGGCGGGTGATCTTCCGGATTTTTTGTTAGCTGGCCAATCCGGTATCTGTCGGAGTGGGCATCAAGAATGATGATAATGGAAGCCATTGCAAATGGAAAATAGCAACTTCTAGAGCAAAAAATGAGTAAAATTTGACGACAAAAAATTTACTTTTTATGTAAACAAACGATTTTCTCCTTATCTCACCAAGCGCCTCTATAATTGGGGGTAATTCGGATTAGCCTATATTGATCACTTGAACTAAAAGACTTGAAACAAAGCTTATAACATAGATAGCATTCATTTATAATGCAACGCTAAAATCGTCTTGTTTTAACATCCCCTCCTCTTCCGTTACGTTTTTTTTTGTATTTAAGTCCTAAAATGTGTGTATTGACCGTAACGCTAAATTGTACTTCATCCTCTTCCTTAAGGCCGGACGGGACGGTGGTTGAATAGTCCGCCATTGCTCTGTTGCTAGTAAGATGCAAATCTCAACTTCTACTTCATATTATTGACTAGAAATTTGATCGTTCATTTGCTCACTTGTGGTGCACAATCGACTAAAGTTTCAGCTACGTCAGTGCAGTGGAAATTGATATTTGCTTCTTCAAAATCGCGAGGCAAATTGTTAGAAAGAGAGGGAAGATAGGAAAAATTACACGTCGTCCCGTGCGGCCTTAAGCGATACGTAATTTGTGTATTGCGTCATATTTGTTTTATTGCTTTTTTTGCACCGTATTCGACCCCCTGCAGAAATTTTTTGTCACACCACAATATGTTCCCACCAGTTTCAGCATACATTGGTTCGTTTCGCTGCTAGAAATTTTAAGCGTCGGTTACACTTTTTGGGTGGTGCATGGAATAATCGCTTTGTTTACTTGCTACTTTCCTTGGTGTTTGACGTGTGAACAAATATTTTAGACTATTGAACATTTGCACGGTAATCTATAAAGCAAAGCAAGATGCAATAATAGAACTTGTCATCATTTAGTTATAATCTGTTAGAAGCTGTAATGAAAAAAAAAACTGTTGGAGTATCAACATGGTTTGTCGGATGTAAACAATATTATCAATACAAACTGTAAACTGGATATATAATCCAAGTAACAATCAGCATGCCTTGAAGGTTTATTCAGTAACAAATTTTGAAAACGACGTATAATCAATGCTCCACCATTGATTATACGTCGTTTTCAAAATTTGTTACTGTATTCATGTTTTATCCTGGTTTTATACGAGCGTGTGAAAAAACTAGTTGTTCTAAATTAGTTTTATGTGGTAGTTTTTTACTTTGCACCTTTGGCGTTCAATAAAACTATCATGCAAAAAAAGCAATAACTTCTGCTATAAACATATTCAGTTAAAGACTTGCAAGTAGACATGAATTGGTTTTATAACTTATTATATACCATTTCCATAAAACTTGCATTTGCGGTTGTTGACGGAGAGATTTTTTTTGTAAACAAATACACAAAACTGTGAGGCAATGCATAAAACCAACAAAAGATTTCGTGGCCGTACGCTGTGATAAAACCGCTAGTTCTAATCATGAGCTCAGTTATGACCTCCTCAGGAGGGTTAGCCTTATTGGAGGAATCATCAGGAACACAGAGTTTTATCAGAAAAACATGTCGCCTAGCCGGGATAATTTATGCAAATACAGAAAAATCATTACTCAATTTTATGATTTCACGTACAGCTTAAGATCAAATTAAACCATACAACACGTTTCGTCATTTTATTTTGTCAGAAAAATTACACAATGGTTTTTAAACTCCGCTGTGTTGAAAAAACCTTTTTGCACCCAATTCCACCGAGTAAATTAAAAGCATTTAACTTCCAAAATATGCATAGTTTGTGTGGCGCACTTCGTTTTTGTCATTATCACAGTCACATTCACCACAAATTTTCCGTGGCATGTCTCCTGGCACGTATTAAATAGGAAAACAAATCTGAATTGCAGATCGGGATCTTTCTAATTGATGGCTGGATAAACAACCAAGCATAATTTATTCTGACGATCGAACATTGAGAGTGAAAAATAATCAAAACAAATATTTGACAAGTCAGAAGATGGTTTTATTTAGAAAATTGTATCGGGGGTACGATAAAACTATGATACAACCCGAAATCCTAAGTCGGTTTGCATACGAAGTCCTGTAGACCCTAATAAGACTGGGCCAACTAGCCAGAACGTGGGCTTATTGAGGCATACAAGAGCTCGAGAGCATTTTCAAGTCGACATCAATGGTTTTATGTTTAGGGTTTTTGAATCGCTAAAAAACTTTGATAAAATTAAAATTGTTACTTGAGAATTAGCTGCAAATCAAATACTTCACAGTAATCTGTTTTCTAAGTTTTTGAGGTTCTTTCATTGCACTCCAATCCAAATCCGGACTAGTTCACACAGTTTTTTGAGCTATGAAACATTAATCAAAAAATTTCACCTAATAGTAACTTTGGGCGGATTTAAAAAAACAACCTCTAATTAATAAAAAAAAAATAAGTTTCAATACCAGAATATGCTTCTACAAAAAAATCGAATCGAAATGCCTATAAGAATAATCTTTTTTTAAAGAAACCGTTTCCAAAATTATTCGGAGTTAAACTTACACGGACTTACCCAAAGTCATCCTAACGACGAGTATTGCATGTGCTGCAATTTGCGACCAGATGAACATTTTTTCCGTCATTTACATGGAACTACGTTTCATGTGCCTTCTATTACTTTTGAGTTGTATTTATCACAAATGACGCGAAAACATAAGATCGATTACAGAAAATATTAAAACAGTATTGCTGCTCTAATTTCGTCAAAATAGTATATCAAGTAATGAATGATATTGAAGGTGGAGAAAGCAAAAGTGGAACTAAATAATTATATCATTATAAAATGCCAACAATTGGGTTTTTAAATTTTCAAAAATGTATCGATTTTTCATTTATATACGAAAGAGCATCTTTTTCTGAACCACTATGATTTTTTTCAGATTTTTAGAACTTTATTTTGGTACCTAAAATCGATTTCGAAGAGATTTTTCGAAATCACCTTTTGACAGCTGGGCAACTGCTTGACAGCTCCGCCCAGTACAAAATCGTTCCCATACAAACTTCAAATTGATTTTAAAATAGGTTCCCGGGCACCAAAATTCATGAAAATTTGGATTTCGGCTCAGTTTGGCATGTAGATTCAGAATATGGGATTATCTCAACACCGCTAAAGAAGCCAATTCTACTAATTCTGCTCAGTTTCCACAATCAAATTTGTTTATTCTACCTATTTGGCTTCGACCTAAGGGAGCATCCATTAAGTACGCCACGCTAAATGTGATAGATTCCATATCATTGCCTAAAATAAAATAAAATGTTGAATATAGCTAAATTATATCTGCAGTTGTTATTATATCTGCATATGATATAATTGTGAACGATTAAAACAAAACCACTAACGACAAATCAAGTCTATTATACGTCAATGAGCTCAATGTGACGTCATACTACCCCGCTCGTGTACGTCTGACAAACAAAGATTGGAATGACGAAACTGTCAATACGTAGAACCAGTAAAGCTTCTATCACCGCCCTCTTCAAGTGCTGTGATGGCCTCATTGGCAGAGGCGCCAGGTTTCTACCGACGGTTCAAATCCCGTTCGGATCCGAAAATTTTATATGCATTGGAAACTATTTTTTGAGTTACTTACTTTTTCTAGAAATAGAAAAACACACTTAAAAATATTTACCCAAAAATGAGTATAAAATTTAGCTTTTACCCTAAAAGGTATAGAAGGAATTATAACACAATTTGTTATAACTTTGTTAAATTCTATTATATTTCATGAAACAAGTTTTGTAATATTTTTGTTATGATCATAACTAAAGTTATTACACTTTTGTTCTTTTCAGTGGGCATTTTGATAGAATTTTTGTTATTTTATACCACAGAGAACAGACGTCCAAGCTCATCAAGTGCAGTTGTGTAAAACATTGCAACGGTTGTTTTGAAATAACTGGGAATGTGGCCTTTACGCGGTGCTGCCTCATTTCGATTCGCGGTACAGATTTGCCGTTGTTTTATCTTTTGGCGCTAGTGTCATCAGGTGTGCACTCTAGTATAGTTCCACGGAGAGAATGTGTTGGTTTTCCTTGGAAAACAATTATTGCATTCTTGTTCAACTCATTTGTAATTCAAAACGATGAAACTATTGGTCAGTGGATTGCTCCAATTTGGATGTTAAGTTAGTGAAATTACAATACGCTTATTGTTATTTGAGCAAATACAACTCATTCTCTGAAAAGGAAAATTTAAAGGTGCGCTTGTGAAATAATTCATGGGTTAGAGACATCATGGCGTCGAAACGTGTTTTTAGATGGGAAAGTCACCGTCGATGTCGCTACTGTGCTTGTTTTTTTTTTCTTTACACAACATTTTTAGGAAATTTTGTTCGAGCATGTTCGTCTGTTCTCTGTGTTTATACTTATGACACACATGTGATACAAGAATCACTGTACAATTGCGCTTGAAATGAGTGACATACTGAAAATTCTCTCAGTTCAAGTCAGTCTTGTTAGAATTTTCTTGACACTGCGTACCGTTGTACAGGAATCACACTCGTATCACATGTCTGTCCGGGCTATTAACTACTAACGGTACATGTTTTATAACAACCTTTGTTATAAAAATTTATTGTAACACAATAACACAGCTTGTTATAATTTTGTAATGTTCATCTAGTCGGGACACATAAACTTCAACGAAAAATCATTTTTTGCAACTTGGCACTATAATATTATATTTCATACTTGCCGTTTTATTGTCACTACGGCCTACTTTTCCTCACTATAAAAAGCAGTTGCATTATGATTCATAATGCAACTCATTTGGGTTGCATTATGAATCATAATGCGATTGTTTGGCCAACAACCTGTGTTTCCAAGTCAAGAGCTTGAAAAATTGTGACGGTTATAGCACAGCTTACTTGATTCAAGCGCAGACAGACGTTCAAGTTTGACTCAGCAGCTTGTGTAAAAAACATGGCCGCCACAAATTGCCAAGTGGCAATCAGCGAACAGATGGCGTTAGCGACGTTCATGTTCAATCGCTGCCTCACATGTGCGTTGCGACCAACAACTGTCACCACGGTCGTCTTCCAGCCGGATGGCGGGAAAAGGCCGCACGTGTTGCACGCTAGTAATGTTTTCACATAATTTGTGCAGAGTAAATGACTTCTATTTAATGTCTAAAATCTTTTGCACAAATTAGCGCAGGACTTTTGTAAAATATTTTACACATTATTACTTTTATTTTACATAGATTTGCTTGAATAAAACTGCATTTGGATGAACTTCACTCGCATTGGGAAATCTTTGTGAATGTGACGCAAATGTAGGAATGATTTTGACAGTGTTTGTTTTGATTTTATTTTTCGATGGGTGGTGAATTGGGTGGTAAGTAAGCGGCTGGAAGCACGTGGTTTCTCAAACTGTCAACTGCCCGCGACTGCACTGTGGCAATCGGTTACCTAGGTGTCGCTAGTGAAAATTTACATAGAAAATTTGAATAAATTTGTTCGAGCTAGAACGTCTGTCTGCGATTCAAGTTTTTCGTCTAGCTTGATGGAACACGTGAGTGATCCCGTTCAACCACCAGGAAGTATGATGATACTGATGTAAATGATCATATTACCACAGAGAACAGACATCCAAGCCCAGTTCCGATACTGTGTAAGGAATTTAACGGCCATTTGAAATCGGCAACACAAGTGGCAATAGCGTGGCGCTGCAATCGATTAATTTCCCATACAAATTTAATTCACCACTTGAAATGTTTCAATTCACCACTGACTGTGGCAATATGGTGTTTGGTGGCGTTAGTGTTGTCATCGTGTATTGGTTTGCAACCTTACTCAAGTAAAGATTCAAATCCTTACACAACTTTCCGAATGAAATTTGTTCTAGCCTGGATGTCTGTTCTCTGTGATATTACAGTGATTATTTTTTCTCATTGCAGAAAATGTTGTATGCAACTTGTTGCAAAACTCGATTTTTACAGCACTCGTCATAGTTATCCAACTCGGCAAGCCTCGTTGGATAAATGTTCCACTTGTGCTGTAAAAATCATCATTTTGCAACTCGTTACATAAATAATTATTAGTGGAATGATACCGGAAAATTATTTTTACGTGCATGTACACTTGGTATTTATCATGACAATCAGATGGCTTGTTCTAAATCACTTGCCACATGCCACATTTTTTCTGGCAGCACTGTAATCCCATGGCTGTGTTAGGACGGTTGATGAATGGATTATCTCCTCTATTTATGTCTATTGAAATAATTGAATGATTGATTGATTAAAAAATTGATTATTATAATAATATGATGATAAGAATTTGAATTGTAGCTTGCAAATTATTGCAGTAAACTGCCCATATCGCTTATGTCGAATTCGTTTTTGAACCTGGGTTGAAACTATAGACACTATAGATTCCATAGACTCGCGGAGACATGGTTGAGCAATACGATTTTAGTGTGTTTTACCGTGAATTTAGAGTGTACCGAGCGAATATGACGTCACGCAATCCATTGTCGCTGTTGAAATCGTGACGTTATGCTCGTTTGGCTACATGAACTGACAGTTCGTTTGGCTACAGTTGTCTTTGCCTCCGCGAGTCTATGGAATCTATAGTGTCTATAGTTGGAACTGGATTGGCGGAAAATGTGTAAACAAACAAATGTCAAACAAACTCAAACAAACATTAGTACAAGCGAAACCGAAGTCGGGTTGGGGTTGAAACTGTGACCTCATCCAGTTCCAACCCAGGTTGGAACTGAATCAAAAACGAAAACGACATTAGTTGTCTCTTTTCAACTCAAGTTTCTTGAATGGCGTTCATTAGCGTTAGTCCACTAACACACATGCCCTGATGCGCTACCATGGTCGCCCGTGACGCTATTGTGCAATGAAAAATGCACTTCGCTCGCGATAGCCTTCTTCAAGTTCATGTGTGCACCGACGTCGTTCGTCGTCATGTTGATTTGTTAGACCGGCTGTGGTGAGCTGCTTTAATTGAATAAGCCATCTCTCTCGGAGAGTGGCACGTTGCTTGCATGCTCGTATTTGTGTGAGCGCCTTACCAAAGGTCACTCTTTCACACACAGTACCGCTAGATCTCAGTCGCCTGGCACGCGGAAAGAACCGTTCCCCTTTGAGAGCGATTGCGCGCCGCGCGTCGCGACGAGACCATTGCTTCGATGTTTGATTGTGGAAGATTAGGGATGTGTTGGTGAGTGATTTTGTGTACGATTGCTGTGTTGTGCGACGACGACGTCGCACTTTTTACGTATGCGAGGAGGAATCACCATCATCGTCGTCGTCGTCGTCGTCGGTCTACTGTGTGAGTGTTGGTGCGCGGCTCAAAACACACGCGTTCGAACGGTCGTTCACCCCGGGTCCCATATTATATCGTACAGTCATTTCTCTCATCATAGTTGATCAAACGGTCGCAACTTTTTCATAGTCTCTAATGTTTATCGCCTGGTTTTCGCCGGAAAAGTCGGTTCCCGCAAGTTCTCTCCTGGACTCGGACTGTGGATAGTTTTTAGTAGGATCTTTGGGTCTACTAGGCTTGCCTTTTAGTGTGCTGCTCTCTTATCGTCGTCGTAGTTGTCGTCATCGTCCTTCTGAGCAGCAGCAGCAGCAGTAGTCGTCGGAGTGGAGTGTCGTTGGCTGGCAAGATTCGAAGCAGCAGCAGTGCGGTGACCCCTTCGAATGGCAGAATTCCATCCGATTCCGTGAACAGTAGAGTGGCCCAAGGTTATTTGGGGGAAAAAAGTGGTAAGTCAGGAATTTCAAGTCTTGCAGCAGTTTCGGGGAGTAAACTCGGCTAGTAATTATCCCTGGCAGGTTAATTTTACTACGAGGATATATTGCGCATACAATCGGAATTAAAAATGTAAGAAAAGAAAATCATCCAATATGAGAAATAAATGTGTCTGTTCTATACTCTTGTCTAAAGTTGGTGTTAGATTATAGGAACATTGTCCTAATGCCTGATTTGTGAACGACCAAGAGGCATGTAAGACAATTTCCACAATAAACTCTTGTAACCAAGATAAATAATAATTATCTTCGGATTTATTTCCGGTTTTTACTAGTTGCTTTCATACCTGGATGACGATTTTCATTTTAAAATAAAAATAAATATACGCCGATTACAGCGTTACTTACTTTTAATTAGAAAATCATAAATTTTTATTAAAGATTTTATCCTTTTTTTAATTGTTCTCGCTATAACTCATAGTGATCCCAAGAAATTAAAAAAAAAAATAGGGAACATTACTGGGTATGTCTGCTCTTCGAAACTGCTGCATGGTCTAAAATTTCTGAATTTCATGCATTTTGGGCCAATCTAGTGAACAGTGCCGAGACTGCGTTGGAAGAAAGGAAAATTTCCTGAAAAAGTGATAAGCTCCTGGTGACGATCCTGAATTTTAACGTGTTTTGTGTATTTTAAAGTGTCTCAATCCAGTGTGTAATACGAATCCCCCGAACCACAGTTTCATAAATCCGTGTAATCTTGAATTCGTGAGGGAGCGCGAGGAGAGGGGTCAGTATCAATTGAAAGTGAATTTATACGCCCGAGTACAGCAGAGACAAGGCGTTGCTGGTGCTGGTGCTGCTGTAACCATGATAAGAATTTGGAGTGAAGGCACCCCTCCTTGGGGTGGTGCAACCACCGAGGGGGTGAACAAGTGATGAGGGAGCACGCACAATGCGAAAGGAAAAGAAGACTGGTGCTTCCGAATGAAGATTTTTGTTTTCAATGACGTTGAGAGCATGTGAATGAAAATGCAAAAAAAAACAACCTAATCATAGAAAGTGAAGAAGTCGAAAAAGCAATATACTACGCGTAGTGAATATTTCTCAAAATAAAAAGTGAATAAGGATTGAAGAAAATTTTAAACTGAATAACGGTTGTAGATTGGATTAATCTTGAGAAGAAAGAAAAGTAAATTAAAAAGGACTGTATCGTTGTGCACTCAGAAGAAAAAAATCGAAGAATAGTGCGTGCCATTTTTGTTCTGCCAGAAGCCAGAAAAACCTCCTCGATTGCAGTTGTGAATGAGAAGACGTTTGGTGCCCGATAGCCGGAATACTTAGGGACATACATAATCGGATTACCGCTGGAGCTATTTTGATGGTCAAGGTTAGTACATGCCAATATGGCTGGCTGGTGCGAATTATTCGCATCGACAACGGTGGGCGGGTTATTCCTATCACACACGATTAACCAGAGCTATACGATTGGCTTTTGTTATCTGTTCATTGATTTCGGTGTACCTGAAATAATTTTTCGGTGTCGTTTGATACATCAAGTTCAACTAGCGCTTATCGTTTTAGGAAACGTCAGCATTCAAAACATTTAGAGGTTAGCAGGTAATCTCAAATTTACTTAATATGATATGTTGTGATCAAAACATGCTTTATTTTAATTTTTATTTTATTAAACTCGTTTCAGTATCACAATAATTATTTATGCAAAGAGATGTTTTTTTTCAGCACGAGTCGTACATTTATCCAACAAGGCTTGCCAAGTTGGATAAAACGAATCGTGCTGAAAAAAAATCGAGTTTTACAACGAGTTCCATACAACATTTTAACTCTTTAACTCATAACTCATACCAGTTGCATAATGAACCAGTTCGGAAAAATCAACCATTACGATACCAAAATGAGTTATATAAATTGAAAATTATGATACTGAATTGCATAATGGTAATATTTTCGGTAATTGGTTCATTATGCAACTGAAATGAGTTGTATAATGACTAATCATTGTCTGAAATTTGGATTGCAATTCATAGTAAAACACTACTTTTTCAGCACACGCCTTATTCATCAAATTAGCAAAGAACTGAGCAAATGCATGACTGCAGAACAAAACTTTTTTTTTCAACTCGTTACAAAACCAACAATTTTTTGAAACATTGGAATGATGTTTTTTCTTTCTATAATTATAATGGTATTATTTTTAAAAATTTCTTCAGTGTTGTTGCCCTTTGGCTTGACAATATTTTCAATTCTTCAGAAAACTGTCCTACTCAAATTTTCCATTGATTTTCCTTGATTTGTAAAAACGCTCAAATTTGTTTCATAATTTTATTTATACAATCCAATATCATAATTTCAATTTTATACTACTCATTTCAGTATTATAATGACCTATTTTTCCATACCGGTACATTATGCAACTGAGATGAGTTGCATAATGAAAAATGGTTGCATAATGTTCATTACGCTACTCATTTGAGTTGCATGTTGCATTATGAACATAAAGTAACTCAAATGAATTGTATAATGAAAAAAAAAACTTTGCATAATTTTTTTATGCAATTCTGTATCATAATTTCATTTTTTACTACTCTTTTCAGTATCATAATGACCCATTTTTCCATACCAGTTCATTATGCAAAAGAAATGAGTTGCATAATGAAAAGTAGTTGCATAATGTATATATGTACGTTGAGTTATTTGAAAATTATAATTGACCACACGGATTGGTATTACCGAAAATTTGCACTTCGTTTTCGAACATCTACCTCTATATAGTTATCCGTCGTATCAAACAGAATGCGAACGACGCGCTTGATCGCCTTCTAGGTACCAATTGTTCTTCCTCTACCCAATGGTTGGGGAAGCGATGCCTGTACTATAGGCAAACAGTTTCAAACAATAAATAAATCGCTTTCGCTCTTCGTACATAGTACAACAGATATGGTTATATTTGAGGTTTAGGGGATGATGATTCGATGACATTTGAATTACCTTATGTTAACTAAGTTACCGTGTCATTAATTGGCTCGATAGCTTAGTTGGTAAAGCACTTGTCTAGCGAATAAGGGTCCTGTGATCAAATCTCACCTGAGCTATGGATTTTTTTCCCAATTTAACCAATAGCTTACCCATCTGTACATATGTACGTTGAGTTATTTGAAAATCATAGTTGTATAATGTTCGTTATGCAACTCATTTCAGTTGCATTATGAACATTATTTTACTCACAAGAGTTGTATAATGAAAAATCATTGCATAACAAGCCTCGTTGGATAAATGTACGAGTCGTGCTGAAAAAACATCTTTTTGCAACTCGTTACATAAATAACTATTTTCAGCCTAGCATACCTTTACGAAGTCTAATATACCAATCATCTCAGTTTGACGATTTGAGAAAATGTCTGTTCCTAATGTGTTACAAAAAACGTAATTTTCGTTTCTCAGACGTTTTTCGACCGATGTGGGTTCTCTAAGCACCAACTAAAAACTACAATATCCTAGTAGAATGCCAATACAATTTATACTTATTGAACTTTTCGTTATTAGCATATCTTACAAGAAGGTACTTGTGAGCAAAGTAATGTTTGTGGTTATGTGGTAGATATGTATCTTGGGCGCTGTCCATAAACCACGTAGTCTCATTTTTGACTATCTCAGACACCTCCCTTCCACAAAATTACCGAAATTTGTATGCAGCGTAGACTTTGGCCTGAAGCCACCTACCATGCACCACACCCCTATGAGTCTACGTAGTTTATAGACAGGCCTTCAGTGTATCTGAATCAATTTCCCAGACATTTATCAATCGAGCATTTACTGCATTTTTGTAGTAAGAACAAGCTACAAACAATGTTTTTCCCCTGATGCTGCAGGTTCTTGCTGATTGCTTGACGATGAAAAAATCCTCTGAATGGTTATTCGAAAAGCAAGTTAAATCAAGAAGGAATCTGGATAACCGTGGAGCACAAGGTTAGCTTCTAGACATAGTACATATTTCCTTTAAGCCGATGATGCTGCAAATTTCATGTGAACGTGGATGAACCTGGGAGTTAAAATCCATCTAGAAATTCCGCTACGAGGATTTTTCCACAAATTCGATCAGAGTTTCTTTCTGTAACTATTTTAGAAATACCTCCAGGAATGCCTGCCAGAATTCCTCACAAGATTTCTTCCGTATTTTTCACACCATTTTTCTAGGTATTCCTTTTTGAACTTTTCCCGGATATACTTCCGGATTCCTTTCTTTTTCAAGATTTCTTTCTTTTCCAGGATTCCTGATTTCCGACCAATTTCTCCTGGAGTTTTTCACGGGGATGCTACAGAAATTCTTCTCGGTATTGCTCCCAGAGTCTGAAATCCGAGATTTTCCCCGGACTTCCTCCTACGTTTTTCCTGAACAATTTTTCGTAAGATAGGGTAATTGATCCGATCATGGAGGAGTTAAGCGCTGGATTCATGTTTAAACCACAATTTTATCGCCCCAAGTAAACTTTTTACATGGATTGAATTGAAAATAATAAAATCCATCCTTAATCTACGGGAAAATAACGAAATATTGCCACTTTGATGTTGTTATGAGCATTTTATTCGTTTTTATCTGAAAGAACATTGTGTTCCTAATGTTGCGGTATGTGTTCCTAATGTTGCGGTATTTTGTTCCTATTGTTGCGGTATCCCATTGAAATCATATGGGATACCGCAACATTAGGAACACTACCGCAACAATAGGAACACAGCAGCAAACACATTTAGGAAAATATTTTTTAAAATAGGTTTTTGGGCAAATCATATGCAAACAAATGGTGCAATCTCATAATTTAAGCACCATACATCTATTAAAAATACCTTTTGGTAACATTTCAGTCGAAAAAGTGCTCAATTGCCATTACCGCAACAATAGGTACTACCACAACGATGGGAACAATTACCCTATCTATCAGAATTTATACCGTTTTATCTAAAAGAATATCTTTCGGGGAAATTTGTAGAAGTTGTCGCGGAATTACTCTCGGTATTCCTTCTGGATATTTTACGCGATTCCTTCAGGTCTTCTTCTTCTTCTTCTTCTTCTTCTTGTTCTTGTTCTTCTTCTTCTTCTTCTTCTTCTTCTTCTTCTTCTTCTTCTTCTTCTTCTTCTTCTTCTTGTTCTTGTTCTTCTTCTTCTTCTTCTTCTTCTTCTTCTTCTTCTTCTTCTTCTTCTTCTTCTTCTTCTTCTTCTTCTTCTTCTTTATGGCTATACGTTCCCACTGGAACTTGGCCTGCCTCTTTTCAACTTAGTGTTCTTTGAGCATTTCCACAGTTATTAATTGAAGGGCTTTCTTTGCCTGCCATTGCATGAATTTGTATATTGTGAGGCAAGGACAATGATACACTATTCCCAGGGAGTCGAGAAAATTCTCCTGACCGGAACGGGAATCGAACCCGCCGTCTCCGGAATGGCGATTCATAGCCTTAACCACTAGGCTAACTGGAGGACCCCTGGAGATTTCTTCAGGTGTTCCTCTTGGAACTTCCTCAGGATATCTTCTCTCAATTTCTCTCAGAGTTGCTACCGAAGTTATTGCTGGGATTTTTATTAGAGCTCGTCCAAGGAGTTTTTCATATTTTTTTTTGCAGGAGTTCCTCTCGGGATTTTTTCCGAGCTTTTTCCTTTAATTTCTTATAGAGTACCTTCTTGGTTTTCTAGAGTTTCTGCTGCAATAAATCTAAAAGTTCTCGCAAGGATTATTTCCACCTGAGGTTTAGTTTCACCTGGGGTTACTCTCGTTGTTTCTCCTGAGACTGGAGGCGTTAATATTAGATGAAATTTTGTAAAACAAAATCTGAACAAATTGAATCGATTTAAAGAATTTCTAAAAAAAAATGGAGATTTTTTTTGAAAATATTCTTGAGGACTGATTGGTGAGTTTCTAGATAAGACATCGTACACAAATTACGTAACGCTATAGGGGGAGGGGGGGAGTCCAGCGTAGCGTTACGATCCATACAAATTATTTTGAGCTTCCATACAAAAAGCGTTACATGGGGGGAGGGAGGGGGTCTGAAAAGGCTGATTTTAGCGTTACGTAATTTGTGTACCATGCCTAATTACCTGAGGGAATTCCTAAAAGGTTTCTGGAATGAATTCCTGGAGCAATCTTCTGAGAATTCCTCAAAAAATATTAGAGGAAGTCCTTTAAGATTTTCTGGAAGAACTCTTGAGAAGAATAGCTCGAAAAATCGCAGGAGGAACTTCAGCATAAATTCCTGGTGATATTGCTGAAATAACTGACGAAATCCTGAGGAAGTTTCTGGGGAAATTTTAAAAGAAGTCCTAAGAAATTCGCTGCAGACCTTCCGGAGGAATTACTATATGAATTGCCGGATGTACATCGAGAAAAAAATGTTAGAGAAACTTTTAGAAGATTGTTTAGTACCTGGGAACATTCCTAAGAAGAATTTCTGGCAGATATTCCAAAGAAATTTCTGTAAACTTTCTGCTTGCAATCAAAAGTGGTAGTCGCTAGACCACCAAAATCTTCTACTACAAGAACTAGAACGATTCATGCAGAAATTGATCAGAAACAGCTCAGAAATTTCTAGAGGAGAACATCGTAGCAAATATTGTAGACATAAAATCCTACTGAGTTATGCATTGAGTTATCTTGTGGAATGTTGACAGAACTTCTTGTAAAATCATTAGAAGGATTCATTGTGGATTTCCTCAAAGACTTCACTACCCAAGTAACACACTTGTCACGGAAGAGTCACAGCAGCGCAGGTTTTTGTTTCGCAGAAGTCACTGTGACTTATTTCTAACAAACAAATACTTACTTGCTAGAAGTAAGCCACAGTGACCTGCGCCGCCGTGACTCTTCTGTGACAAGTGCGTAACTTGGGTAAGTAATCATTGGTGAAACTATGAGAAATATCAGACTTTTTTATCTTTTCAACGAGATTTTTAACACGAGGCTTGTTCATCGCGGTGATCCACGGATTTACTTTCCTTCCAAAGGACGAACCAACATGCTGTGAGTTTGTCGGGAGTGCGATTCGATCCCAGGTGCTTGGCATGATTCAGGGTGGCCACCGAACCGGGAAAAACGGGAAAACCGGGAAAAAATGGGAATTCGGAACGACCGGGAAAAAAGCGGGAAAAGCCGGGAATTTGGAATGATTACCGGGAAAATTGTTGTTAAGAGTAACTTGATGTGCATATTTGAATGTGTACACCTCATCGAATCTCTGCAAAATCAAAGCCAAACCCAAATACTCCTGGGATACTTCTACGAAATCCCAAGGAATTCGCCTGTGCAATCATTTGGAATTTCCCTAAGAAGTTTCTTCTAGAATTCCTCTAGGTTTTTGTACCGCTTGATTATCTCTTGGAATTCGATGAGATTTTTTCGAGGAAAAAGTTTAATACATCTGAGATTTTTTCAAAAGTTTCTTTTTGGATTAACCCGTGTCCTTTCTTAAATTTATTCTAGTTTTTTTTTTCAAGGAATCTTTCCGAAATTTCATCAGGAATCCTAATAGATAAGAAAATCATAACCACTAAACTGGGTTTTAATCAAGACAACCTATTGCAATTTACTCAAGAGTTTCTTTTAAGATTCATCAAGATTTTCCTTCCGCAATTGTAACAGGAGTTGCTCCAATCTTCAAAATTTCCTATGGGAATTCTTCCCAGATTTTTTTTTTAAATCTCTCCAGAAAATTGTTCCTTTTCTTCTTGGAGCTTCCTCTAGGGTTTCCCTAGAATTTTCTTCTGGAATTCCTCCGAAAGCTTTTTTTAGAAATCAATCGGGAGTTCTTTCTGGGATTCTTTACAGAGTTTCTTCTGGTATTTCTCCAGGATATCATTCTGTTACTCATCCATCTCCACGAGTTCTTTGCACGATTTCTGAAGGAGTGCCTTCTGAAACTTTGATTTTGAAATCTTCCAAGAAATTTTGCTGAATTTTATCTTTTTTTTTATACAGTAATGTTCCGATTTTATCACGGCCTCCACGCGTCAGTCTTTTATTTTTCATTTATTTGTTGTTACATTTGATAACAAGAGTTTTCACTCTTCTTTAAAATAAATGTTGAAGGCGCGTTTTGCAACGTTAAAAATATTAAATATGCATATAGATTTTGTAGAATCTTTAAAAGCATTTTTGAAAAGGGGCGTGATAAAATCGGACAATACTGTATTTGCTTTTGGAATTTATCCAGTGTTTCTTACTGCGTTTCCTTCAAGAGTTCTTCTTGGGCACCCTCCAGGGGTTTATTCAATGAAACCTCCAGGAGTTGCTTATGAAAGTTGCTTTTGGAGTTGCTCCAGGAGTTGCTTTTGGGCATCTTTCAGAAGCTCTCTCTGCAAATCACCCAGGAGTTCCTTCTGGATGATCTCCCAAAATTTCTTGCAAAAACTTTACGATAGCTATTTCTGGAAATACTCCGGAATCCTGAAAATCAAACTACTGCGGGAGGATTTTAATCGAGAACTCTTCCAAGAGTTCCTTGGGAAACCTTCTAGACATGTGGGAGATTCGTTTGGGAATCCTTCAGGAGTTCCAGGAGAAATCCATAGATCGAATTCATGATCCCAGACCAATAGTTCTATTCCCTAATTGCCAACAGACTAAAATCCTAAATTTCCTAAAGGAACCTCTTCCAGAATAAACCCATTAACCCTCGAGCGATCGCGCTGTTGAGTTTTGTACAACACTTTGAAATATCTCGCTTTTTGTGTTCAGTATTAGCGTGGTGCTGGTTCTTCTATCCCAACAGTTGCAATGGATATGACGCGCCCTTCTTGTGACAAACCATCCCGTAGAAAGCTTGACAAGTAATGTAAATTTCATTATTCACCCTGTTGGATCATACTGTTGGAAGGAGATTCTCTTTATTCCGTGGATTTCACGTAAGTGTCTCTACTTACGGGTCCGCCACACCCCACTTTGGCCCTTCATACAGCGGTGTGTTAAAGTCAGTGTGGTAATGAAATTGATCTTTGTTGTTAAGTGGAACTGCATGCAGAGCAAGACTCAAGCTAGGATGGTGGCTACCTACATACATACATACATAGTATTAGCGTGGTGCTGGCGGTGGTGGCCAACCGCGCTAGTTATGGACGGTTAAGGAATCTAAAGGAATCCACAAAAGATATACAAGGTGGAATCGCTAACAGAAGTTACTGAAGAAATCCTAGATAGTATTTTTGGAGTAATCGAAAGATGAAGTCTCGGACAAAACTTTGTAAGAATCTCCAGATGTAAGTTTTTGGGGGAATACTCAGTTGGACATCCTGGAAGAATCCCCGGAAACAACACCAATGAGTTTGCGTTAGGGCACCTACGCTAATGAATAAAATTTAAAAAAAATGGTTCGATTATCCTCCATGTCCCGGATAATCGAGTGCGACCTTTTCTGATTTGATATGCACATGTTACCTTTTATAGATCTGTCATAGTTAGCTACCACTTCTACACTTGTTTTTTTAAGTACAAGAAAATAAGTAAAATAATGAGTGAGGGGAAGCTTGAATTATGCACTATTTGGAGCTGAATGAAAATATGTTGTAAGTAATTGTGTAGCATACGCCTTTTATGTCATCATTGGTAGTTACTTCCATTTTTTTCCATAGATGGTTTACGTCAAGAATAATATTAAACTATAAATATCTAGACTATGTACTTCACAGGATTGCAAGTGCATTTTTACATGGTACTTATCATCCATATGATACGAAAATTGGGCGTTACATACTAAAAAAATGTGCATTTTAAAAACCAGGAAAATTTTAGAAATCGTACCGGGAAAAAGACGGGATTTTCAAAACTTATATTTAGTGGCCACCCTGATGATTGGTATGTGTTCTAACCATCCCATCAGATCTGCTCCTCTTTTTAAAAAGCACTGTCTAATTAAATCTTTAGAGGAACTTTTACATCTCTAAAAAATGTGATGGAATTTTCAAAATGTATGTTTATAAAATTGTATGTAATCCCTGGTAACAATTTAAAGTTGTACATACGTTTTACAACTATTTTAAAGCAGCCTTCATTTGAACAAAAGCTGTGCGCAAGATTTACAATCCTTTATTCAGCTCCTTAACCTTTAGCTGATTTGAGGTTCATTGAAATACTGATTCAAAGCTTGATATGCGCTTAATCAGTAATCAATATTTTTTTAATTGAGGGTAAAAATATAAAAAAAGACATCTTTTTAAGCTTATTTTAAACCCATTTTCGGTTTTCTATTTCCAGAAGAGATGTTTAGATCTCCTGATTTATAGCCACTCACTTTAGCATTACACGATTTGTATACTTATCCTCGAAATCGAGAGTATTACTTGTTGTGTCTGAATAATCAAGAACATGAGCTGAACTAAGTCCGTATTCAGATTGAAGAAGCTATGTGGACTCTACGAAAACATTGCTTGGGTCAGCTGTCAAAAAATATTTCATTAAAGATAATTAATTCTGCATATTGGTGTATGTTTTGAAGCTGGTTACAAAGATGAATAATATTCTATTCAACTTGATATTCAGCCATCTACGCATTGCTGATTAAAGAGGTTGAACAAACCATACCTCAAACCAATATTCAGCTGTCATTGTGTTCAGCCACTGACACTATTAACCAGCCAATGTTCAGCTAATACTCTCACTGTTCAGCATTCATTGTCACTTGGGTTGGGATGTAAAAAATATAAATATCTACAAACGAACCTTTTAAATCTTTAGAACAACTGTTCGATTGTTCAAAAAAATCCATTCAATATCTTTTTTTTTTCTATGTGTTCGCTCAGGTACTTATGAAAACATATTAGAAATGTAAGAAAAAGTGAAGGGTCGATGTACCGAAGATGCACTTATTTTCCTTTCAATAAGATCAAACTACGCATAAACAGAGAGAGAGAGAGGCCCATCTTAGCAATCCATTTCCCCCACAAAGTGCATTGCCCTCGGAACAAGGAAGAAAGCAGAAAGGTGTTCTTTTCATATTCTTTCCACTTATGTGCCTCGCATCCACACATCCTTCCTTCTCGGTGCGGCCATCACGTGAGCTTGACTCACGTATGATGGAAATGTACCGGACCTTGCTTCTCACAAGCGCACAAGGCCCATCCATCCATCCTGCAAATCGACCGACCGACCGACCGCGTTGGATAAATGTTTTGCCCTTCGTCTTCGTGGCCGCCGCCGCCACATCCATTCCAGTCCATTGTCGTCGTCGTCGTCATCTTCCAGGATTGTGAAAATATAGGCCTCTCCTCTCAAGTCGACAAGGCGCGCAATATCCCTTTCGGGTCGTCGGATTGCTTCTTGGCAGGCATTTTTGACTGGCGGCTCCGCTCAGCTCAGCACAGTGCGATGCGTCTTCGTCCCTAGCCACACATCCTTCCACATATATTTCCCTCGCTCCATCGTCGTCGTCGTCATCATCGTTTTTGTTGTTCCTTCCATATCTTTCTCCCAACATAAGGGGTTCAATGACCTTTCGTGGGCTCCTTTTTTCCTCCGTTCGTTTCGTTCTTCAGCAGGCTGTAGCATAGTTTCTTCCTCGAATCGAACATGCCGACCCGAAATTTTGCCGCGCTTCGGTGGTTCTGGGAAATTTTTCAAGGATTGATGGTTTGATGGTGCTCTGGCGTAGGCCAGAGCAAGCCAATGTCCCGCCACAAGATGCGATGACATGTGGATGATCGGTTTGGTTGTAAGGATCAGCAGATGAACAGCGATGTGGATGATAATGGATGATCGGAGAAATTGGCAGGTATCGAACTTTTTTCTACGAATTTTGAATCTCTCCTTCAGATGAATTTATAATTCTAGTTTTCCTCCTTGATAGTATGCCGTCCCAATCAGTGTGAAATCTTAATGTATAATGTAATTTACTTACTTGTAGACTCATTCATCTGCCGGGCTCGTGATTCAACAACTTTTTTACAGTTTGGGAAATCGCAAACGTTTGACTTATGATAGTAACCCCTGTAATTAGCTAATTCACAATTGAGAAATGAAAAGTTGCAGTTCACATATGTTGCAGTAGATCTTATATGATTACAAAAAGCCTAAAAACATCCGTACCGAAACATGTTTTCATCATATTACCTGAACGCAACCGTCTCCGCAAGAATTCACCTTTCTTCCCCATTGGTTCCGTCAGAACATCACCTTGATACAGCTGCAAACTTTCTCCCAATACCGAACCGGCTTCTCGGTTGCCCTCTAACCAGCCAGCCAACAGCCTGCATAAAAAAGGTGGAGATCCCGTCGCCACCGTGACGACACCAGAATTCACACAAGAAGCAAAAAAAAACGCGAAGTCAGAAAAAAACCCTCCAGAACGCTTTTCTCGTCCTCTGTGCTCTGCAGCCCGCCGCGCCGTGTGATGCAAGCGAGCCCGCGAGGAAATTATGCGAAAAACGAAAACAACAACAACATCAACAGAGGCAACAAAAACAATCCAGCAGGCTAGAGGTTCTTCAACTTTTCACACTACATATACCACGATAGAGGCCGGTCGATGCTTTCGGTGTATGTAGCGGTTTGCCTACGTAATGGATGTCCATCGGTGTGTATTGCCAGTTTTTAGCGTTGCTTGCTGAGGCTGTGTACACTTGTACACAACACAGGCAAGTCGAGGTTGACGTCGTCGTCGTCGTCGTTGGGCTCTCTCGTGCGATCCGCATGCAAGAGTTTTGTTGGGGTGCTCTCACGCTTCTCCTGATGCGCGAGGTTTTCAGATCGTTCGAGAATGGGATTCAAGCAACATTCAACAGTCGGATTCTATGCTCCCGTAGGTGGATGAGGATTGTGTCAAGTGTTGGGGAATTTGTTGGAATTGAAAAGTATTGCTTCGATGACATCAACTTTTTACTGGTTTTTGATGAGATAAAAAACAACTAGAACTTTGATCCTAAAAATCAATTTCGAAAAGATGTTCAAGATTCCATACCGGATGGATTACACCTGAAATACTATTTAGACACACCTAAGTAACTCCTTTTGTAGTATTTTGCATACATTTTATGTAGGGTTTCCTCAAAGAATTCCATCTATTGATTATTCCAGAAATACCATCTAGGATTCATGTTGGAATTTTTATTGGGATTTTCTCCAACAGTTTCTGAGGATGCCGCTTCTAAGGATTTCTCCAGTTTAATTTCTGGATTTTTCAAGGAAATCCTTCAGAAGCTCGTTCAAAGATTCCTGCAGAGGTTTAGTCTGAGATCCCGAGCATAGATTTAGGAATTTCTTCCGAAATTCCTAAGAGAATTTGAAATAAACTTTTTGAAGACTCCTAGAAAGACCTACTGGAGCAATCCTAGAAGAAACTTTCGAAGGAATCCTAAAAAAATGCTGTATGATTCCCCAAGGATCTCTCGAAGGCTTTTCTAAACAAGAGAATTTTCGGTTTCAGAAGGAACTTCTGGTGGATTTCCTGAAAAAATCATCAAGAGATTTCCATAATGAGTACCAAGAAGTCTCCCAGAACAAAGTTTTTAAGAGGCAATTACTGGATTTGCTGGAGTTTCCTGGGCGATTGCCAAAATGAACTCTGGAGCATTCCAGAAGAAGCTTCTGGAGGATTCCCAAAATAATCTCCTGGAGGATTCCTAGAATCATCTCCTGGAAGACTCATAGAATATGCTCCTTGGAGGAAACGCTTTAAGAAACCCTGGAGAAATTCTTCATTCTTGGAGACGGTTATAAATAGAATTCAGACGAAGCTCGAAAGTACGGAAGGACCTCTTGTACGAATACTTAAAAGAACTCTGGTAGGCATCCCAGAAGAAACTCCTGGACAAATTTTGAAGTTATTCCTGATAAAATCCCAGAAACACAATACGCCACGAGATAACCTAAAGGAATCCTAGAAACTTTCTTGAATGAATCCTTAAAGGAACCCATTTTTTTCTTCCATAAACAATGTGGAGATAATCTGCTCAATATACACCTGAGCGGCTCAGGCCTATGTAGTATGGGGTTGGGGACCTTCTCCTACAGGCAACGTAGAAGGCGGGAATACAAACAGTGAGGCCTCCGCATATCCAGAACTCGCAGGGGACCCCTTTCCAACCGCGGATCCAACCCAGTAGACCGACGCCACGACAGCAACGTTACCCAGGATTAATTTAAGGCGGCCGGTGTCACGCCGTACACCCAATTGTGAATTGCTACCACTAGTCATTTGAAAATCCAATCCAAGGACCAGCAAGTGTACGGATCAACAATTCAATTATTCTGGTATCGAAAAATTTCTTGAAGACCATGTGCTGCAATAATAAAATATAGTTTACCTCTAGGAGTTTCTTAGAGATTCTTAATGAAATTTCTTTAAATATTTCTCAAAGAATTCTGGGATTATTACAGGAACGCGTTTTATAATTTCAGCAAGAATTTCTTCAAATATATTACCAGGAATTTCTTATGAATTTTCTTCAGGATTTTTTTTGGCATAATGTCCTCTAGACTTCTTTTCTGAAATCGTTCGTGATATTCCTCCATTTTCACCCAGTCAAAACAAAAAAGCTCAATTCGTACAGAAATTCATTACATGTTCTAGAGGAGCTCTTCTAGCAAATCCTTCAGAAGTTTCATCAAAGATTACTCAATTTTTTATCAGTAATTCCTCATGTGATTCTTGAAGCAAGTATTCATCTTCAATTATTCCCTAAGAAATTAAGATTTTTTTGCAGGAATGCTTTCTGAACTTTTATAGGAGCTCTTCAAGAGATTCCTTCTATAAATTCTTCCGGAGATTCTTCTTCAGAAATTTCGCTAGAAAGTACTCAAGAGATTTTTCTAGGAATTTCTTGAAGTGGTGTCCCAGAATATCCTCAAATATTCCTCCAGGGAATGCACGTTACACTTCTATATGAATTCAATGAAACCTCTCTTCAGGGATTCTGTCAGACTGTTTTCCGGGGACCCTTCAGGAATCCCTTTAGAGATTCTATCAAGGATTTTTTTTTTCGCGAAATAACTTCCAGGCATTCCTTTAGAGATTCCTTCAAAAATTCCACTGCACAAGTGGATAACTGACACTGAGGAAGATTACAAGTGGTAGTCGAAATACGCGTATCTGACAAAAGATAAGCAATTAGGGCGGATTCAAAAGGTACGAAACTGATTACATTCATTCGAAGAGGGTATTCTGCTTAGAGGGTTCGAAAAGTCGGTACAAGTTCGTCCAGGGTTTGCTTCAGAACATACTCCAAGAATCTCTTCAGAACTTTATTTATTGATTTATTCAAGAACTCCCCCAATACCTTTGTCTGCTCGAATTCCTGCATAAACTATCTCTAGTATTCCTCCAGAAATTTTTACTAGGTTTACTTCAGAAATTGCTCATGAATGAACATTGGACATCTCTTTTTTTCAAACTCCTCCAGAAATTTTTCCTTGAACTCCTCTTAAAGTTTTACATTGAAATAGTATGAAAAAGAAAACTTCTATAATTTTCTTCAGTAATCCCTGATAAAATTTTCCAAGGGATTCCTAGAGGAGTCCTTGGAAGAATTTTCGAATGAACAGCTGAAGATTTTTCTTTGAAAAGCTCAATTAATTTCTAAAAAAATTCTGATGAATATTTGTTTATGGAATCCTTTGCTAACGTTCATGGAATACCCTTAAACTATTGAAGGAGTCTCTCGAAACATTTGGAATTCCTGAAGAAGTTTCGGAAACAATTCGTGGAGAAACTTAAGAAAGAATTCTTGAAAGATCTTTTGAATAAATCTTGTCTCATCTCTGTAGAAATATCTGTAGATATTATTTAAAAGATTAAATCTCGAAAAAAAACCCTGAATGCTGAAAAAAATCTTCGAGTGATACCTGGAAAAACTGCTGGAGAAACCCTTGTTAAATTTAATAAGAAATTTTTAAATGATTATCATTTATCAAAATAAATGGAATTTCTGAAAGAATACCCGGAGGTATTTGCGAAAGTTTTTTTAAAACAAATCCTGAAAAAATGTCTGGAGAACCACTTGAACTTCTGTAAAGTATAGGGTAAAAGTACTAGACTTCGCCCCCCTAAACCATTGTATTATCTGAATTATTAAGTTTCAACATAGATTATCGACAATAATTTGTGTTTTTTGTGAATGTTGTTTATCCTCATGATAGACCCCTAAATTTAATCCTCGCTCCATCTTCGTTCTAATTTTCGCCTCCTGCAGATGAGTATCAGTTTTCTTCAATTTGACCATGTTTTTTTCTTGTCGTAACGTCCCAACTGGGATGAAGTCTGCTTCTCAACTTATAAAAATATACTTTTTGAATTGAAAAATGTCTCATACACCTTCCTCGAGCGAAAATAAACAGAATAAAGAAAGGATGACTCAAATCGGTTGTTCCTTTCGTGAGGTATGTGCGGTACCATGTTTGGCATCCATTTATAAATAAAGAACTAGAAAAACGAGTCAACTAAAAATAACGCAATCCAATTAGTTGATGCTAATGACAAATCTTGAATGCAAATTTTAAAGGGAAATAAACTACAGGAACTATTTACATGTAAATTTCTACAATAATCGATTAACAACGAGCATTGATTGAAATTTCAAAGGACATTTATTGTTATTTAATATTTCATCTCGTACATCAAAAATACAGTTTACAGCAACCACCGGTCACTCTTTCGCAAACGATTGCGTCACCTTCTTTTCGCGATCCAAAGATTTCCCAATTTAAATTACCATACGTTTAGTACCACGTTTTTTTTGGGTTCTTTTTCATTTTTCTCTTTTTGCATTTTTGATTTAGCTCTGTTTACCTTTAATTCAGCCTTCTCCTTTTTCTCTCGCTCAAGAGCTATTTTACGTTCTTCTCTGGCAATCTTTCTTTTCTGTTTTTCTTCTTCCAATCGATGTTTCTCCTCATCTTTCATTTTGAACTCCTCGATGAATTCGTCGGACGTCAGAACATGATATCGCTTAGATTTATACTCCCGTTTTGCTGATCTTTCCGGCGTTGGCGGTTCGTTAAGAAAATCCTTTAAAGGTCTTGAAGAGTTCTTATGAACATCCTCCACTGTTGAGGCATTCTCAATCGATTCTGCGCCAAGAGCAAGTTCTATTGTTGATCGGTACTCAACACAGGATGACGCGACACCTTCTGTTGACTCCGGGTTGACAGGGACCTCTGCTTCATGGGTCAATATGCTGCTGTCTCCTTGGACTTTAGTTGAAACAAGGCTCATTTCCGCTATCGAACCATATTCAAAGCTGCAGAAAACATCAGCTTCATCAGCATTCTCTGTGTCCGAGTCGAAAACATCTGGGTGGCTCGATTGTAATTCTGTATAAATGTGCTGAAGAACCTGTTCTTCATCGTTCTCCAAGCACACGAAATCACCCTTGAATTTCTTGACTCTTTCTCTACCAATAAGTTCCGAACACCTTTTAATCGTCCGTTTTGCTGCCTGGAGGTCCACTTTCAAATTCTGCGGGTCTTCTGGCATTTCAGAGGCTTCTGTAACATTTCTCGACATAACCGCTGACTTTCCCAGACACTTATCGGAATCGATGGTATTGTAATCCCACGGGAATAGTCCCGAGGCCCTGAAACCATTCTTGACGGGTTTCACCGTCAAAGATTCTCGCAAACAATCTTTAAGAACCACAGCCGGCTTAAAGAACCGGCTTCTTCAAGTTATCCCCAATGAAACGCTCGACAGCTTTCTTCCATCCTGTTTTCAGTGGTTTAAATGCTGCAACATCTGCCTGCTGCATAATTCTGGTGACATTCGGATATAAGGATATCAGTATGATCCCTATATGTATCACGACACATAATCGATGTATGGATATTTATGTGACTACTATGTCCGTTAGTAATGAAAATCGCCGGTTTTTTAACGTTATTCTGCTCCAGATGCTCGTTAAGAACTTTTATGTAATCACGAAAGACGTCTATCGTGTCGTCATCCACCCATTGTCGGACTTCGCGATTCCCCATTTCGGTGGAACAGATTCGGCCACAGATTTGAGTATCGTTTTGTATGGGTAGATTATAGTTGGCGGTACCGTCTTACCGGATGCAAAAAAGGAAAACATAGTGGGGATATTTACTTTACTGGAACTCCTTTCAATGTCGTAGACATTGTGGTTGCCGCGTATTGCTAAGACAGCTTCGTCTTCGGGTTCAGCTGGAAAGACGTCTCATCACCGTTTATAACACGATTTCAAATAGGCTTCAATTTTGTGGAACCAAGTTATGATGTTGGAGGGGGATTGTTCCCGAGAGGGAAACCAAAATTCCTACAGCAGCCGACTGGTTTTCAGCAATGCTTAAACTGCAATTTATTAAATAAAAACACAACACATTTCTAATTTTCCATTACATAAACTTAACAGTAAACTACTTACAATTAAGTGGTTTCCTCTGCAACTTCTTATTTAATTTCCGATGGTGGGTTCACTTTAGGTGCTGCTACCCTAAATTGTTGGATGTCGTGCGGGTGGATAGTAACCACTGGCACTGTAGATTTAGGTTGCTTTTCCCAGGTTGTAGGAGTATTCAACTACCGATATTTGCACGTCTGGGGACACAGGGAGGTATTTACATAAACATGTTTTGATAAATTTCCCACCTTGCTCTGCACTATTCTTCCATTCTACTTACGGGTTCACAAACTTTAACGCACTCCAAGCCATATACAGGTTTCAACGCACTTTCTAATTAATAATTGCTTCATGCAAATAAATTCAACAAATTTGTTACACTAACTAAACTGTGCGATGGCGAAACTGCAGTTCGTTTCTTGTTTATCTTTTACATTCCTTCTACTCTCATCTCATCTCATTCATTTATTCTCTCTTGCTACGACTACTACCGAACGAGAGCTGTCATGCTAGAGCCTGTGATGGAGTTATGCTACTATTAGACGGGTCCATTATTAGACCGGTCCAGAAAACTTATTTTGTTGCGGCGTCGCAACAGGGATACTGGGGTCAATTCTGGTTTCCGGATTGAGATTTTTGGATGACGCTTCAGAAAAAGTTGCAGCCATGTTCGCCCTAAAACAAACATTAGAACCGTTTTCAAATTCAAGTAAATGTATAACCTACGGGCGCACTAACCTGGTATGCTGTTCACAAATCGGGTCTCACGGTTATTTGTATCCAGAAACTGCTTCACGCTATCCAACAGCCAGTTTTTCGTGACTGGAGTGGATATCCCCGATTCTGCATATCAAAAATCCACTCTTCCAGCTCCATTTCTTCCTTGTGTGTTAATGATGTATCCGGACCAGCACGGACCTGATCCTGATTCTTCTGGGACAGACGGGAGCGAATAGTAGATCGTGGAATCGAAGTGTTTGGCAGCTTTCTTGATGCTCATCTTTTTGTCCCGAATCATCGCGATAGCGGCAGAAAGAGCTGCCGGAGTGTAATTTTCCGCATATTTTTTCGGTGTCTGAAAGCAAAATAGGATTAACCATTTTAGATAGAAACGAATAAAGCTTGGAAAAGTAGAATTTAGCTACTTACTCTGATATCCATAGCTGGATTCCACAAAAGAAGCGCTTTTTTAGTTTTGATTGCCGAAGAGAAGATTCGAGACCGAATTGCGTCGTTTGTTATGGTGATTGACAGGTAAGAAAACAGGAGGGGCGAAAATAGAAACACGCAAAACAAAAAGAACGCCAGTGGCGAAATTTGAAATCGTTAAAAAATGTGCGTTAAATTTCGCCACCTAAAAACACTTAAAAATTGATAAATTTAATCAAAGCAACTGAAATATATCATTGTTGTGTATTCCTAGGCCATGTATGATCAATACTGTTAAACATGTATGTACTGAAAAGTTATTTTTTTATGTTTTCCCAGCTTTTGATTGTCAGCGCTGTTTTCATAGAATTAAAAAAAAAACATACATAACTGTCATGACTATTTTATAACTAAATCAATAGCTTAGTGGCTGGTTTTATTAAATGCCTTTAGTGCACTTGATTGTTCGTTATTTCCTCTTTCATATTCTTTAGAAAGAAAACAACAATCTCATAAATTTATCACAAGGGATACGAATGTTTTGTCAAGGGGGCGAAAATTAGGAAGGGGCGAAGAATAATACATTTACCCTACTAGAAAAATTTCTTGAAATTTAAAAAAAAATCTGTTGCAGTTTTTAGGGAAGATTTCTAGAAAAATTTGGAAGTAAACTTGGAAGAATTTCCGAGAATATACCTGGTGGAATACCCGCAGGAATTCCTGAATGGGAATCTCCAAAGGAATACCTGTTTGGATCCATGGAGAAATTTTATTAAAGAGTTAATGAATGAATTTATGAAGAAATTTCAAAAAGGATCCTGGGATTACTGCATGAGAGAATTCGCCGAGATATTTCTGTAGAGAAAACATCTATAAATTACGTTCCGCTTAGAGAGAGGAAAGACCAGCAAAGTGTGACAACCCATACACAAATTTCAGAGGAGCCATCGATAAAGTTTGCCATAGGGGGGTCGGGGGTAGAAAATAGACAATTTTTGAATGGCGCTTTTTATGAACTTTTTAATCAATGGAGCAATTTAAGAAGGAATCCATAGAAGGTTCTCTATAGTGGTTCTTTTGAGAAATTATGGAGAAATCTCTGGAGAAGTTAAAAAATACCTTTGGAAGAATGTATGAGGGAAACTTTGGAGATATTTCTTAACGAAAGCTGGTGCATTATCTGAAGACATCCCTAAAAAATATTTCTGTAAGAATATTTGGATTATTTTTGAAGAAATTCTTGGAGAAGTTCATGTACAGGGGATGGCCAAAATGTTTGGGATAGGCAATTTTTTTTTCTCTCACAAAAAAATCAACATGCTATAACTTTTCGTAGAGTGCATCAAAAAATCTCAAATTTTGACTGTTTATCAACCTGTTATATGTGCATCACAGGTACAAATTTGTGCTCGATTGATTAAACTTTCGCAAAGTTATAACCGTTCGGGTGAAACACTATTTTTTAGACAACTCATTTTTGAGCTGTCATATCTCGGAAACCAGTGAACCGAATTGAATGAAATTTTGAACGTACACTAACAATATACAGATGCATCACAAACTATTAAAACATAGATAGTTTTTGAACGTTGAAAAAAGTTATCATGGATTGACACTTTTTGGATATTTCTCGAAAAAAGGTATTTTTTTTACGTCAATGTCAATAAATTTTAGTGTTGATGTCCAAAGATTTTCTACTTCTGTTCTCAAGTTATCTCTAATCAGATATATTAGAGCCTATTTAGATTGAAGAAAGAACACATTTAGCAATTTTTGTATGGTATTGTAAATTTGACTTATTTTCCTCTATATGGGTAAAAATTTCAACCCGGTATAACTTAATTCGTCGTGAGAAAATATTACATTTTATAACGTTGTATTAAGTATCAATATATTGTTCATAAACGTTAAAAAATTCATTCAATTCGGTTCACTGGTTTCCGAGATATGACAGCTCAAAAATGAGTTGCCTAAAAAATAGTGTTTTACCCGAACGGTTCTAACTTCGCGAAAAATTATTCAATCGAGCCCAATTTTGTACCAATCATGCACATATAACAGGTTGATAAACAGTCAAAATTTGAGATTTTTTGATGCACTCTATGAAAAGTTACAGCATGTTGAATTTTTTGTGGGAGAAAAAAAGTTGCCTATCCCAAACATTTTGGCCACCCCCTGTATGAGTTCTGAACTCTTAATTATTTAAAAAACAATCGATGTAAAAGTGCCTAGAATCCGTGGATGGTATTTTGAAGGATTCCCCGGAGAAATTGCTGAAATAATCCATGGAGGAATTTCTTAAACATGGAGGGTAATTCTTGGTAACATTCTTTGAGATTCGTTTAACAGGAAGTCTGTCGAGGAAATTGTAAAGAAGTCACCAAGAACTCGTAAATTTCCATAAAAATCTTTCTACGCGAGGGTCTTTAAAGTATTGCAGTAAGAAATGATGATGATGATGATGATGATAATAAAATCATAATCAAATTTGCGGCGTCTCGTTGGCGTTTTTAACCAGTTCATTAAACAGGTATTATATTTGAATGGAAATAATTATGAATCTTTTTTACCATTTCAGTTTGCAGTATTAATTTAGCCTAAATAAATAAAGGGCTTCGGCCAAAGCTCCCAACTGGCGCTACTGAACGCGTTCCTTTCATCCAGGGTTACTACTGGGCAGTGGCGAATCCCTTTCCTCTTACGCTGAAGCGCTATCTCGGCTGTTTTTGTAACCGACAAAATAGCGTTTACGGTTGACTTCCCTTTCCGGAAGCCACCAGTTCGCTCGAGAGACCATTTACAAATATACACCCTCGGTGTGCCTCAACATTCTATTGAGGATGATCTTTTCGAGCACCTTCCCACCGTGTCGATCAAGCATATTGGTCTATATGCCGACGGATCTCCGGGTGGTTTACCTACCTTTAGCAATAGACCCAGACTCTGCCTCTTCCTAATATCCGGGAAAACTCCCCCGTGTAGGCATTTTTGCATAGCAGACCTGAACATCTCGGGAGCCTCTGCAATAGCTGCTTTTAAGGCCAGGTTCGGAACTCCGTAGGGACCTGGGGCCTTACCTACACTAAGTGATTTTGCTATCCCCGCAAGTTCCACATCAGTCAACCACTACTCATCGCCAGCTTTAGTCCCCAGCTGTCCTACGAAAAGAGGCCAAGAACTAGTATGTGGGAAAAGTCCCCCGATGATCCCCTCCAACATTCCTGGAGATTGCTCTGTAGGAGCCATTACACCTCTCGTCTTGGCCATCACGATCCTATAGGCATCACCCCACGGATTCGCATTGGCACTCTGACAGAGATCCTGAAAGCAGGCCTTTTACTTGCCCTTATTACCCCTTTTGCAAATGCGACATTCAGCGTATAGCCAGAAAAGCAGAATTTCTATTTAAGCAAAACACTATAATCATCAATGTGGATTCATCTGTTTTACCAATCGATTGATGAATCCTAGTAAATGACGAAACAATGTTGCACAGACAAATCGGTTTGTTTGTTACCAATTCCTATCGGCAGAAAATCTCCTTCTATCCCGATATGCCTCCCAACGACCTCCTACACGTAATCGCCCGGCAGTCACCACCCAAATAGGCGGCACGAAACGAACTCCGCTCACCCTGATTTAGTTCCGCATACCTCGGTTCGGTCGGTACCACACTTCAGGGAAATGCTATGCTGCGGCGCGGCGGCCGCCTTCCCATCATCGTCGTCATCCAAGTCAACCCGAGCCCCGCAGCAGATCAGTGTTTGCTTTCAATCGGCGGCGGCGAGTTCAAGTTTGGTTTCAACCTTACTCCGCTGCCAAGCCCCCTCGTTGTTCTACCCAAATGCTTCTGCCGGTGAACTCCCCAGCCCTCATCGTCCAACTGCGCCAGTGTCAACGTACTCTTCCGTACACATAACATGCTGCCAACCAACCAACCAGCCGAGCCAGCCAGCGGTGCTGAGCGCTCTCAATTTCTCCCAATAGCCGGCAATTTGTCGCTTCCTACTATGCTATACAATTATACAGCATTGCGATTGCGATTGTGTGAACTCCGCTGAGTACCTCACCACCCAGCCAGCGCAGCGGCAGCGGTAGGACTGTAGAAGTTCGCTCAACTTCTATGCTCTCAACGCCGCCAAGTGGAATCCGTCGTACACAAGTCGACAAGAACGTCGTGTATGGGTGTGTATGGCGCAGAACGCGGCAGCTAAGCAACATCATCGAAATACCTACGTAGAATGTGTGCGGAGGTTGATTCTACACCAGTACGCCGCCGTCGGTCGAGGGTTCCCTATCAGGTCTTCCATCGTTGATACTCTGATGTAAGCGGGACGGACGGACGCACACCACCGTAATCCGCTGCTTGGAACACACAAACACAGCCGTGGACTCGCGCGGACTGGCAGCCAGCAGGGGCCAGAAATACGCAAGATATGCCGGTTTTATAATTAAATGTGTGTCAAAAGAGCAATAGCCTTTTTTCCATGCCGATTTAAGGTTGATCGAGGATGTTGCCCTCGATTCCGATGTGAGGTTCTGAAGTGTTGTTTTGCTTCTCGCCGTTCGCTGTCTCCTTCTGACTTACGGGCAGGGTCGTGGCGGATGGATGCAGTCAGAATACGTACGTACCTCTACCGTTCATGTGGGGATGTACTGTCGGTCGGTTGGTTCGATGCTGTTTGCATGATGCACTTCACCGTCGTCGTCGTCGTTGGTGATGCAGCAAAAGTGCATCCCGTGACGACGACGCGCGGTTCGTTGCCTGCCCATGCTGCTGCTGATGATGGGCGGACGAACGGACGGACGATGGTAGAACGAATGGGATTCGCTTGCGAGTGAAATGTGCAGCTTTGCGCTTTTCATGATGTTATGGTAGGTAGTTGCGGAAGAGGTCTCTCGATTGATTTTGTAGCATTTTCTTTTTTCGCGTTCGTTTCTTGCGCACCGTGTGACTAGTGGCTAGTGTTCTGGGATTCGTTCGGCGAATGCTGACAGTCGTAATGCCATCAGGGTTATGGTGAGAAATGTCGAATAGTCAGGAATGTTGGTTTTCGTTTTCATGACAACAAAGTTGTTGAATATAAGAAGCACATCGACATTTGTAAAGCAAGGTGAATTCATAAGATTTGTACACTGCCACCGCAGCTGTTACTTAAAATCAAGTTCTTAGAATCCTTCTGTTTATGCTATTATTCGGCCCTTTCAACACATCCAGCCTATCTTATACTTCCAGCTTACGCCACCTGCTGGACGCATAGTTTCGCTGTAGAATGCAGAGCTCGTAGTTCAACCAAATCATGTGGTTCAACCGTTCATCGTTGCTTTGATCTGTCTTCCTAAGAAAGCCGCTCTTGTCCATGATTTCTCATAACTCTGTGCGATCGATATTGTCGTATGCCACCTTGAACCGAGTATCAAAAATGCCTGTTCGTCAACTTCTTCTAGGTTTGGAATCTGTTGTCCAAATGTAATTCCAATGATTTTCGTTTAGCAATAATAATTATTATTAGATCTGCTAGGGAGGTTTTCAGCATGTGGCTTATTCATCCCCGTAAAGCATTTTTTTTTGGGATTGCTCATGGGGTTAATTCATTCAGATTTTTTTTTTTTGGATTTACCAATAATTACAAAATCACAAGGATGAGTATTAGCCTGGTACACGGTTTATATAGGAATATACAAAAAAAACTCTAACTCCTGTATACCATTTGAGTACCACTTTAGTCCCATATCAACTGTGCAAAATTTCAGATCGATCGGAAAACTTTATTTTAGCGCCCGCCATTCTTAGTTTTTCATACGATTTACTACGGGGAAATTTTACTTCTGCAAAGAAAAATCTCAAGGAGTCACCCCTAGATCCCTTAAAATAAGTCGATGAATGATTTCTATAGAAAACAGACCTCCGAAGACCGCAAACCGATGCGAAGTTCATGGAAAAAGTTATTAAGCCTCACTCGATCGATAAAATGACGAGATTTTATTATTTATTGTTATTCCTTACATGTTGAACAGCGTTGGCATGCCATTCGGTTTTCAGTCAATAACTTTTTCCACATGCCTTAGATCGCTTTGCGGTCTTCGGAAGGTTGGTTCCTCGTAAAATTTTTGGCGATTTTTCTTTGAAAAAGTGACTTTCCCCATAGTAAATCGATTGAAAACTTAAAATGGCTGGCGCTGAAATATAGTTTTTCCGATTGAGCTGAAATTTTTCACAGTTGATGTGGGACCGAAATGGAACTCAAAAAGTGTACAGGAGTAAAATGTCTTTTGGCGTCCCAGGCTAATGGGTATCTTCTGAGATTATTCCAAGAATGTTGGGATTTTTTTTCATTGCATTTATTTGGCAGACTCATGCGTGCATAGCACTTTACGGAGCCGAATTCTAGTATTGTAACACAATAATAATTACAACTATATTCTTAAAACTATGATGGAGACTTTCGACTGGAACTGGTATGTTTTGGAGAGTTTGGCTTTCACAATGTAGGGAAACCAAGTGACTAAATTGGCGCAATCCGATACTTCGGCCCAATTTATATGGCCAAAAAGATTTAATAAATTAGTCCGCAACGTCGAGGAACATCAATCCAATTATCTTGGCTTCATAGATTGAGAAGGCCAGACTTTTGGGAAAGGTAAAACATTAGAACCAGAAAATTCAACACACTGTTCAGCATGAAACGAGCTTACCAACTGTGCAGATCATGATTATCCTCCCCTGTTAGCCTTGTCTTGCAGACAGTATTTTCTCTGGTCAATTCCTTTTTCCGTTCGAAATGCGCAATCGGCCGACGTGGATTCTCGGAGCAAACAACATCCTCCCTGCAGACGGTAGGCAGCACCAAAATGTCCGCTTTGGTCATCCGTTAATTTTTTGCTGAATGAAGATCAGAAGAAGACCTTTGCTGTATAAATCCTTCATATACAGCAAAGGTCTTCTTCTGATCTTCATTCAGCAAAAAATTAACTTGAAATTTCAACTTGAGCTTACACTTTGACGTGTCGAAAAAGAGAGCTGACAATTTTCACGTCTATTTTGCTTTATGCCACATTATGATCAGTTGCGGCTTTGTTTCATAGGAATCACAAATTACCTGACAGTTTTCTAACTTGTGGCAAAGAAGGTGCAATGAAGTAACACGTAACTTGAGTAGCTTTTATGGTGTGTTGAGCAGCAATTCTCTCACAAAGCTTCTGGTGTAGTATGTTAGGTGAATGGTTGGTCAATACTGCTGGTGTTCATGGTTCGAGTCTGGGCTTTTTTTTTTCATTTTTTATCATTCCCTCTTGCTTAAGTTTCATATCGATTCAGAAACTGCACTTTTTGTGTTTCAAGGAAAATACTATTATCAGAGACGAACCAACCAAGGGCTGAAAGTCTCTCTAATAAAGACATAAAAAAAGACTACTATGTTCCGTCGTCCTTAATACGAACAGTGAATAAATTGGACTGGTGTTGCTGTTACTGGCTTGGAAACAAGTCGTGTTGCTTGAGAAATGGCATACTTAACTTCTTTTTGTGTGAGTTTTGGATCATTGCCGTCCTCTGCTACACTTTTGTCGTTTACTCCGTTGTGTTGGTTCTTCATACCTCCGTTTTCTATGCCGTTCAGATGCACATCGAAGTGTTGCGTCCACCTTTCAATCATCTTCCGTCCATCCGGCAAGAGGCTTACGTTCTAACTTCTGCACATCCCGGCTTGCTGTGTACGAAGCCTTTTGTAGATCTTCCGTGTCAATTTCTCGATTTTTGCTTACGCTAGCCAAGCCAAGAGAAAATTACAACGTTGGATGGCTTTGACATTCATGCACACAACAGAAACACGTATTGGATAAACAAAAATAAAACTTCCGTGATTTTTGACGATGGCACAGCAATTTTCATTTTCTCTCACTGTGCTTCTTCCAGGTGGCGTTCCTTTTGCCACAATAAGCGGGTCTACTGCTTCCACTTCCGATTCTAGCGTTCCAGTTTCGACCGAGTCCGATGCTGCAGCCTGACCACCCGCGCTACGTTTTTTTTTCCAAAACCTCTCTACACTCCGCTTTGAATCAAGGGGGAGAGCACAGGGTGGTTTAAAGAAAGGCAAACCATTCGTATATTTGTTGATGTAGATGATCTTTAAGAGGTGGTGCGCTAAAGAAGGTGTCATAGGGACTTAAAATGAGGGGTTTCATGTAACTAATAGAGACGTTTGAAGAGTTTTCAGTTTTCAAAGATTTATGAGAGGTTTCATAGAAGTTTCAGATAGATTTCGTAGCAATTTTTGAAGAAATTCAGGGGGCCTCAGATGCTTTCAGAGGTAATCAGGAGGCTACTGAAAGTTTCAGGGACGTTTCAAGATTTTTCAATAAATTTCAGCGCGTTTCAGTTCAGCTTTAGAGGGTCAAAAGACTTTCAAATGGCTTTGAAAGGTTTCTAATGCATTGCGGTGGTTTAGGGGGTTTCAGAGAGTTCCAGGAGGTCTCAGATGCTGTCCATAAACTACGTAGATTTATATTTAGTCATCTTGGACCCACCGCCCTCTCCCATCGTAGACTTTTGCCTATACAAAATTTAGCAAAGGTTAACCAGACCAAAGGGCTCTCTTGATTTACAGTGCCGATTCAAAGGCGTTTCGGGAGATTTCAGTGTTGTAGAAGCCTTTCAAAGAGTGTTCTAGAGCGTTCCAGCGAAATTCAAGGGGTTTCATGGCGTTTCAGAAATTGATAAGGGATTTCAGGAATTTCGTAGCGTTTCAGGGAAGCTCCCTGTATCGCTCCGAATCACTCCTTAACTTCTTGAAATTACCTGAAACGATTCTATACCTATTCTATACTATTCTTTAGAAGGTTTCAGTGGAATTCAGAAGCGTTACGAAGGCGTTTTAAGGGGGTCCGAGTGGGTTTTATCCCTTTCGGGTCCAAAAAGTGAAATCAACTTTAGCTCTCTGGAACTCTTAGATTTTCCAACAAAACAACAATGGTTATTCCTCATTTGGAAGAACTACTCTTAATATTTCGATTTCTAGCTTTGACTGCTTAGGTAAATTGAAAAAAAGTGCGACAGATACCTTTTTCATGTTTTACGGTTTTTGTCCACTTGTTGTTCAACTTGTTGTGGTAAATCCCACATGCAACGTAAACAAAAATTTGTTTGCACACATACAAGTATAAGTAATGGTTTAATTACTAAAACAGTTTACATCACATGAAACAAAGACTAAACAGATGAAAAAAAAAATATGCAAACCTGTTATTGCTCAACAGCAGAACTGTGCTGGTTCGTCACGAAAGAGTTATGGGAATTTCGGAAGCATTTCTGGAAGCTTCAGAGAATTTTCTGCGGGTTTCACAATTTATATGGGCGTTTTCTGTGGTTTCGGAGGGTCTCAGATGTGTTACATGGGATCCGAGGGGGTTTCAGGAGAATTTTAGAAGCATTTCAGGAGGTTTCAGAAGGTTTGAGTGGATTTCAGAGGTGTTACGGAGACTTTTTCGGGAGTTTCAAAAGGGTCTCAGGTGCGTTACATGGGGTCTGAGGGTATTTTAGGGGGATTTTTGAAGCATTTCAGGATGTTTGAGAGGATTTTTAGAGACACCTTCATTAAAACCCTTAAAACCCCCTAAAGTGCCTTGAACAACTCTGGAACATCCATAACCTCATTGAAATCTGCGTATTTTAAATGTCTCTGAAAGTTCCTTTGATTTAAAGGTATTCCTGAAACCCCGCATGATACGACCCTAACTTGAAAAACGTCGAAACGTCCCTTAAACCTTCATATCGCCATTAAAACGCCATTGAAATCACTTTAATGTTAAACTCTTAATGTAATATGTTTATACATTACCTACTAAACTACATATCGGCACCAACATTTCAAAACGGCGTCACTGCATTTGGAAGTAATACCTTCTTTCAAAGCTGTAGGTCGTACTGCCTCCCTTACACTCAAACCACCGTGGTTGTCGGAAAGAAGAGAGTTTTTCCCATCTGGTACTTGTTGTGAAAAACATGGAAATCATAACACATGATCCACAGCTTTAAAAGAAGGTGATGATTCCAAAAGCAGAGTCGCCCTTTTGAAATGTTGGTGTCGATATGCATAGTGGGTCCTATGCATTTTTCGTCCAATTAAAATGCATTTTCAATTGTGGAAAACGTTTGGCAGATTATATGTGAAAAATATGATAAACTAGCTGTCCCGGCAAACTCTGTCTTGCCAATCTTGTGGTGGTTTGACAGCTTTTGAGCTAATTTAAGCAACGCACTCTAGATTGGTTTCATTTCCATCATGTTGATTTTCTTCCCAGTTTATGAAAAACCATTACTTTATCAATTTTCTTACTTTTCAAGTTGATATTCGTAACTTTTTATACATATAAACACAGCCACCATCAATACGAACCGAATCGTTCAAGAGTCATGCTGATCGGTTCACCCGTTCTTGAGTTTTGTTGCCTCAAAGGAACTTCAAACTCATTTTTATATATATAGATTTACAAACATCGTCAACTACATAAGTAGATTTTTCATATTTTTTGTACTGAACAAATTATCTCTAACAAGATTGTGTATTTAATGATCATGTGTTAGTGTTCCCTCGAAATAGTTCAAAACTATTTCTTCCAAATTCTTTGAGGTTATTGAAATTTAGTTTAATATACCATCAAGCCTTTCTAGAAGTTCTATAATTTTCAGAAAATTTGTTCAATCTCGCTTAAAATTATATCAATGGAGCTCTTGTATATGGTTTATGATTGGTCAAAGTTTCAGCGTTTTTTATTGACGTATAATATAGATATGCAAATTTGAATGGAAAATAGGTCGAATCACATATTATTTTTATCTTACGTCCTATACCTATAATCGAGTACGAGTGGGAGACAAAAATAAATAAGAAACAAATAAATAAAAAGAAAAAAAAGTATTAAAAAATAAAAATTAAACCCACTGTTGAGAAAATATTTTTCAGCTATTCAAAAATTGTTGCTTGAAAACATTTATTCTATTGAAAATTGAGTCACTTCCACTTAATTTATGCACAAAATTTGCTCTTACTATGCTCTTTTTTATTTATACACATTTTTATTTTTACACTCTAGCCAGGTGCATAAAAAGAGGTTCCAGTGTACTTTGATCAAAATATGCTCGCCAAATATATGTGTTATATTTTTAGAATTTAAAAATGCTGTTAGAATGCTATCAGGTCCTTTAATTTTAGTTTTAAAACACTAAACACTAAACTGTTCGAGGTATTTTGGGAAACAAACATATTTGATGATAATGCTTTAATACTTTAATTTATATCTTTAAATTCTTTAATCTAAATCATACTGATTTTAGATGTACTAGAGTATTGGCTCCTTTATTAAGCATGTGGCTCCCATTTTCATCCTACTCAAAACAAAGGGTTGCAGCGCTATTAATTTTGTTTTCATTTTTTGTATTTTTTTTTTGTTCGAAGCATGAAAACAAAAAGAACAGAATTAATCGGTGCCGTAATCGCTTGTTTTCTAATAAGATGAATTTGGTATCATGAGATTACTAATGGCAACGAGTATATAAGTAAAAGCATATATTTTTCAAGAAGATGAAAATTTTCCTATTCTGATTCTGTGACAACCAGAAGAAACCATTCGCAACTCCCTCGCAACCGTCGTTCGCGCCCACTGTCCAATTAGGTCTGTCGTGCTACGTATCTAATGGCTCGAGAGGAAAATGCACTACGCACCGGGACGACGCGACGGGATAAATCAGAGTGCATCTTCGCTCGTCTGGCTGCCCCGTCCATCTAATGACCATCCCAGAAGGAAATGTCTCCGACTGTGAAGGCGGTGCACGGTGGGCAGGGCAGATACCTACCGACAATGTTCTGCATCTCGACGATGTGTTATTTTTAGGTGATGCACCCGGCAATGTTCGGTTGGACGGACGTTGAACGTTGGCCAGCCCGTGGTGGTGGCGATGTATCATTTTCCGTAGGTTAAGCGCTTTGATATCTTAATGAAGTTTGTTGTTGGGAGTATGCAATTTATATGATTTTGCACTTGCTTCAAGAGAACAATTCCTCATTAATGTTTTTTTTTACTTTTTCTTGATTTTTCAGGAACCGCAAACTACAAAGTGACAACCGGTGGGAAGTTACGTGAAGAGAGAAAAAATTGTGAACGGAAGTTAGTGCGAAAAAAAAACGAAGAGAGAGTAGAACAGGAAGTTGTTGGAAAGTGAACGGGAACGGAACGGGAATAGAAAACCAGTGCTTTGAAAAAAGTTTATGAAGATTGAGGGAAAAAAGATACCAAGAGAAAAAATAAAGTGCAAAGTGCAGACACCTCCAATTGTGCGTGTGAGACTTCCTAGCATGGCAGACGACAATGGCCGACTTTATTGAATTAAGGTAAGTTGATATACAGGGGATGGCCAAAAAGTTTGGGATAGGCAACTTTTTTTTCTCTCACAAAAAAGTTCAACATGCTATAACTTTTCATAGAGTGCATCAAAAAATCTCAAATTTTGACTGTTTGTCAACCTATTATATGTGCATCATTGGTACAAATTTGGGCTCGATTGATTAATATTTCGCAAAATTAGAACCGTTCGGGTAAAACACTGTTTTTTAGACAACTCATTTTTGAGCTGTCATATCTCGGAAACCAGTGAACCGAATTGAATGAAATTTTGAACGTACACTAACAATATACAAATGCTTCACAAACTATCAAAACATAGATACTTTTTGAACGTTGAAAAAAGTTATCAAGGACTGACACTTTTTAGATTTTTCTCGAAAAAAAATTATTATTTTTTACGTCAATGCCAATAAATTTTAGTGTTGATGTCCACAGATTTTCCCCTTCTGTTCTCAAGTTATCTTTAATCAGATATATTAGAGCCAATTTAGCTTAAAGGAGGAACACATTTAGTAATATTTGTGTGGTATTGTAAATTTAACTAAATTTCCTCTATATGGGTAAAAATTTCAACCCGGTATAACTTAATTCGCCGTGAGAAAATATTACATTTTATAACGTTGTATCAAGTATCAATGTATTGTTGATAAACGTTAAAAAATTCATTCAATTCGGTTCACTGAGATATGACAGCTCAAAAATGAGTTGTCTAAAAAAAAGTGTTTTACCCGAACGCTTCTAACTTCGCGAAAAATTACTTAATCGAGCCCAAATTTGTACCAATGCACAGTGGGAAAAATTGAACCCGAAACACGACTAAATTCATTTTCTCAGCTGGGTAACGGGTTCTGCCAACGGCTGAGACCATTTTCGCTTGGAAAAAGTGTGCTGAATCGATTGGTGGGGGTCTCATTGGCCGGAGGCCTCACCCTGGCCAGCTAGAGGGCCGGAATCAACCCGAGTTCCCTACGGAAAGCAAAATCATTGTCATCCAAGAATACTTTCGCACCCGATATTAATTCTGAAGCCGCAAATCAGAAGTCAACCGCACTCCTGATAATATCAATTGCATATTCTGGTCCAATTGTGGTTCCGGAACAATCCGGGACAACCCGGAACATTAGGGTGGAGCTAATTTCAAAAAAATCTCTCTGGGATATTTCCCAAGTGGAAATTGATCTACTAGTCGAAATAAGTAAGCAGTACAAAAATGAGCGATTTTGGTTGATCTTTAGGGATGGCACAAAGGGTTTAAATGATTTTATTTTCTAGAGCAAACCTTTAAAAAACATTTCAAATTAAATTTTCAAACATAACTTTTCTTGACTAAATCGGTGATTTTAGAACCCAATTGGACCAAATTTGTGCTCAAAATTGCAATATGTCTACTGGTTTCAGAGATATTTGAAAAAATGTCGTATTTTGGTATTTTTTGGGTTAGATACCAAAATATGACATTTTTTTTTTTCAAACATCTGGGAAACCAATATAACGCAATTTTGAACACAAATTTGGCCGAACTGGGTTCTAGAATCACCAATTTAGTCTAGAAAAATTATGATTGGAAATTAAATTTGAAACGTTTTTTGAAGGTTTGCTCTAACAAAAATTTTACTTTACCTTCTGAGATGCTTCCAGAATCCCTTCTGGGATGCTTGCAGAATTCCTTTGGAATGCTTGATTTTTTATAGGATGCTTCCACATTCGTTCCAGGATGCTTCCAGAATCCTTCGGGTGTGCTTTCAAAATCCAACATGGATGCATCTAGATTCCTTTATAAGCTGCTTCCAGAATCCATCAGGGATGCTTCTAGAATCCATCTGGGTTGCTTTCAGAATTTTGAAATCAATTGTTATAATTTAATCAAACATTTTCAGTTTCTGAAAATAACCTGAATCTATCTCTGAAATACACTCCCGTTCAAAAGTTTGGGGTCAACCCCTCAAAAACATGTCATTTTTTTAGGCCCATATCTCCGCCAATTTGCGTCCGATTTCAAAACCCTAGGTTTCATTCAAAAGATAATAAGTCAAAAAAACTTTGAAAATGATTTAAAAGAAACTTTTTAAAAAAATTTTATATGTAAACTTAATCCAAAGTTGCCAAATTTTCTAAAAAAATGAATATATACTTACGGCAGTGTCGCTGGAAGTTGGGTCGACCAAATTTTAAGATGAGAGCGGTAATATAACCCATTTTCTATTAGCTTTTAACTGCTTTTTACAGAACTTAGCTAAAAAGTCTAGAAAAAAAGTTATTAAGTAAATTAATCCTTGATGTCATCGACCAAAAGTTTGGGGTCACCTCTCAATATGATGTATCGGCCAAAAGTTTGGGGTCACTATCGTAAAACATGGAAAAGTGATTTGTTGATATCTTTGTCATCTTTCATTCAATTTTAATTCTTCTTGGCTTATTTGAAACAAAATGAATGATACTTACTGCATAGACATTGAACCACACATATTTGTTGAAATTTACATACTAAAACTTAACGTTAAGTTGCCTCATTTTTTGAAGCGTGGTAAAATGTGCTAACTTTACATAACATTTTTATATACAAAAATCGTTAAATACGTTAAGTTGAAGACATCAAACGTAAATTTAGTTAATTATCTTTGAAATAAGCCAAAAATAATAAAAATTGAACTATAGATGACGAAGATATCACCAAATCACTTTTCCATGTTTTACGAAAGTGACCCCAAACTTTTGACCGATACATCATATTGAGAGGTGACCCCAAACTTTTGGTCGATGACATCAAGGATTAATTTACTTAATAACTTTTTTCTAGATTTTTTAGCTAAGTTCTGTAAAAAGCAGTTAAAAGCTAATAGAAAAAGGGTCATATTACCGCTCTCATCTTAAAATTTGGTCGACCCAACTTCCAGCGACACTGCCGTAAGATTATATTCATTTTTTAGAAAATTTGGCAACTTTGGGTTAAGTTTACATACAAATTTTTTTGAAAAAGTTTCTTTTAAATCATGTTCGAAGTTACTTTGACTTATTTTCTTTTGAATGAAACCTAGGGTTGAAATCGGACGCAAATTGGCGGAGATATGGGCCTAAAAAAATGACATGTTTTTGAGGGGGTGACCCCAAACTTTTGAACGGGAGTGTACATTTTTCGGGGCTGAAATTCTGAACACAACATTTTGAAACATTCTGAATAAATTTCTTAACAAATTCTTACAGAAATCGTGAAAAAATTGGACCGCAGGATGATTTGGATTATTAAGTTGCATTGATCAGGAAAATACTGACTACGTAAAGCGTTTCAATCGCATTTTCAAGCGCTTCTTAAAGTAATACTGGAAAAAAATATTATACCATTACCAAAAATATTTCTGGCCAATCTTGGAGAAAAGTAATTGTTTTTTTTTCAAAACAATTTGACGGAATTGTGGTACGTATCTCAAAGGAGTAACAGATGTAATTTGAGATCGCTTTGTAAAAAATTCTGGTCTAAATCTGGAATGATTTACTGCAGATTCGGCATTAGAATTTATTGACAATTCCTCAACATGTTCCTGATAATGATTTTTTTTAAATTGATTTAAGAATATAGTAGCCTTTTGTTAGAAGTTCTTACACATTACACATTTTTAAAAACTTTTCAGTTAAAGTTCCTGTTGCAATTCATGTATCAGAAAAAATCTAGGAGCCATTCTGATGGAGTTCATAATAGAATATTTAACGAATATACCAGTCAGAATTTAGAAAACTGCTTATTGGATTTCTGAATAATTTTTATCTGATTTTTTCGAGCATTTAAATATTTTTCCTCTAAGGGTTTAATGAAAAAAAAAAAATGCCAAATGCTACATTTGAAATTTCTAGCCATTATTTTTAAAGGATTCTGAAAATCATATTCCCTTATCAACTCCTTTATGTTTGTTTACGAGCTTTCATACAAATCTCCCGTTAAATTTTAACCTAATTTATGAAAATTTGTTTGCATATTTCAAAAAAAGATCAATTTCTTACATTCATTGCTTCCAGGTATTTATATTTTATATGTAAAATATAAACTGATTTACAAATTGGAAATATTACAAAACTTATGTTTAATTAACCCTGTTAAAACCTGGTAAACTTGCAGAATTTCATTTTGTCTTATGAGTATGAGTAGATACCCTGGAGATGGTTTCCCAATTCTCCTGGGTTGCTTCCATAATCTTTCTGCAATGCTTCCAGAATCCTTGAAATCTTGAAGTGGCCCTTCCAGATTCCTTTTAGGATGCTTCCAGAATTCTTTTGGAATGATTCAAGACTAATTTCAAGAATGTTTCTAGAATTCCAGATAGATTTTGGAAGCATACTAGATGGAATCTGGAAGCAACCCAGACCGTTTCTGGAGACATCTCATAAGGAATTTGTAAGCATCCTTGAAGCGACTTGAAAGCATCCCAGAAGGTTTCTGGAAGAATACTTGAAAGATTTTTGAAGCATTGAAAACAAAATTTGAAGAAGGCATTTTAAAGGATTTTTGAAGCATCCCTGACAAATTTTAGAAGCATCCCAGTAGGAATCTAAAAGTATCCCAGGAAAAGTTCGGGTGCATCCCAGAAGAACTCTGGAAGCATCCCAGAATCTGAAAGTATCACAAAAAAATCTGCAAGCAATTCTGAAGGCATCCCAGAATGATTAAGGAAGCTTCCCATTAGGAATTTGAAAACATTCCAGAAAGATTCCGAAAGCAATCCAGAGGAACTCTTGAAGCATTCATAAAAGACTCAGAAGAATCCTGGAAGCATAATTCTGGAAGTATCCCTGACATTATGTAACAGTAGGATTCTGGCAGCATACAGTATTCTGAAAGTACCCCAGAATGATTCAGGAAAAATACCTAAAGTATTCTGAAAGCATTCCAGAAAGATTCTGGAAGCATCTTAGAACGAATCTGCAAACATCCTATAAGGAATCTAGAAGTATTCCAAAAGAAATCTGGAAGCATCCCAGAAGAATTTGGAAAGCATCCTAGAAGGAATCTGAAAGAATCGCAGAAAAACTCTGGAAACATCCTTAAAAACTGGAAGCAACTCAGAAAGATTCTGGAAGTATCCCAGAAGGATTCTGGAAGCTGGAAGCATCCCAGAAGAAATCTGAAATAATTCCAGAAAAATTTTGGAAACAACCCAGACAGAATCTGAGAGTACGACATTTTTTTTTTCAAATATCTCTGAAACCAGTAGATATTGCAATTTTGAGCACAAATTTGGCCCATTTGGGTTCTAAAATCACCGATTTAGTCAAGAAAAATTATGTTTGAAAATTTAATTTGAAATGTTTTTTAAAGGTTTGCTCTAGAAAATAAAAACATTTAAACCCTTTGTGCCATCCCTAAAGATCAACCAATCTCGCTCATTTTTGTACTGCTTACTTATTTCGACTAGTAGATCAATTTCCACTTGGGAAATCATATCCCAGAGAGATTTTTTTGAAATTAGCCCCACCCTAATGTTCCGGGTTGTCACGGATTGTTCCGGAACCACAATTGGACCAGAATATGCAATTGATATTATCAGGAGTGCGGTTGACTTCTGATTTGCGGCTTCAGAATTAATATCGGGTGCGAAAGTATTCTTGGCTGACAATGATTTTGCTTTCCGTAGGGAACTCGGGTTGATTCCGGCCCTCTAGCTGGCCAGGGTGCGGCCTCCGGCCAATGAGACCCCCACCAATCGATTCATCACACTTTTTCCAAGCGAAAATGGTCTCAGCCGTTGGCAGAACCCGTTACCCAGCTGAGAAAATGAATTTAGTCGTGTTTCGGGTTCAATTTTTCCCACTGTGCAATGATGCACATATAGCAGGTTGACAAACAGTCAAAGTTTGACATTTTATAATGCACTCTATGAAAAATAACCGCATGTTGAAATTTTTTTGCTGGAGAAAAAAGTTGCCTATCCTAAACATTTTGGCCACCCCCTGTAGTTTGTATATATAAAAATATAAAAACTGCATAAGGACCGGATTTTTCGATAGAAGACTCGGAGTTTAGCAGATATTAGTAATTTTCGCTAAATAACGAATATACCACTATATCTCGCTAGCTTGTTGCGATCGAAATCTCTTGTCTCCAAAAATATGTATGGTTGATTCAAAAGCCAATATTTTTAGTAATGAACGCTATTTGCTCGGTCATCTTTTGTTGCAATTCTGAGGTGCTAAATAAAAGTAAGCGAAACCAGGATTTTTAGCTTTATTTTGACGGTCTCCGAAGAAAACTTCCCCAACCAAATCATAACGTTACAGATTATTTCAGAAAAATTTCCATGTGTTCCTCCAGAAGTGCACAAAGAATTCTTCTACGAAATCTGGCATGAATTGCTTCACCAATTCCTCCATGATTTTTCACAAATCATTTCAGAGATTGTTTGAGAAGTTCGCCCGGGAATTACTTCAGAAATTCCTCTGGATGTTTATTCAGAAATTTCTCTAGGCATTTATTTGGAGAATCCATTGGAAATTTATTTAGAAAATCTACCAAAAATGTATTCAGAAATACTTCTAAAAAATCTTTCTAAAAACAATTGTTTTGGAAATTTGTTCGAGTATTCGGCCAAAAATTGCCTCACGGATTCTTATGGAATATAATCAATGGATTCATTTGGAAATTTTCTTCAGGGGTTTGGTTAGAAATTCCTCCTATTTTACAAATTCCAAAGCATCTTGCAAGATTTACTTCTGAAATTCTTCCATTTTTTCATAAAATCATCCTTGAATTTGAGCAGAAATTCATCCGAGGGTTCTTTCAAAAATTTGTTCTGAGATACCTTCAGAAATTTCTTTGGACATTTATTCAGAAATAAAACTTTCCGTGATGCCTACAGAAACTATTCCAGAATTTTTTAGAAAATGTTTCGAATGTTCCTTTTAAAAAATGTATTTGGTTTACTCCTACAGCAACTTCCAATTTCTCGAGAAGTTCCACTAGGAATTCCTCTAGAAGTTTTACAAAGAGTTGTGTAGGAAAGCTGTTTATGAGTTTTTTGCAGAAATTCATCCAGGGATTTTTTGAGAAAATTCTATTTGTTCGGGACTATTCTAGTTTTTTTTCCCATAAATCCTTCGGAAATTCTTTTAGGCTTTCTCTCAAACGATCTTCTAAGGATTTATTCCAAATCTTTCTCCGGGGTTTGCTTTGAAAATTGCCTCAGGGATTTTGTTTTGGGAAATCTGAAATCCTGTCAGAAAATCTTCCTGGGATTTATTTAGAAATTCATCCAGGGATTCGTTAAAAAAATGATATCCTTTCGGGATTTTCTGCAGGGATTTCTATAGAAACTGTACCAGGGGTAATCCTAAAGAAATTCAGTCATAAAGTCTTTCCCAAAATCTACAAGGGATTCCTTTATGCTTTAGAATATCTTCCAGAAATTTCTTCAAGAACTCCTAAAGACAGTCTTACACGGACAGCTTCCAAAAATGTTGCATGGATTCCTTGAGAAAATACTTCGAGAATTCCTTTCAAAAAATCTTGTATAGATTGTTCCAAAAATTCATCTACGATTTTTTTCAGTTTTTTTTTTCGTTTAGATTTTCCCAGAAATATTTCCAAGCATTCATCTAGAAAACCATACATGAATTTTCTCAAAAATACTACATGTTTTTTTTTAGAAAATGATTCACGGATACATTAAGAAGCAGAAATTCAGAACTCCTTCAACATTTTCTCAGTAGGGTTTTAAAGAATTTTCTCCAAAGATTGCATTAGAAATTCTACAAGAGATTGTTTAATTTCCAAGATTTCTTCACCTTCCTTTAGATATTTTAGACATTATTTACAATTACATTATTATTAGAAATTATTTTACAAGACATTTTTTTTCAGAAACTGCTCCAAGGAATTCTTAAGAAAGTCTTAGAAATTCCTCCAAGGATTCCTTCAGATTTTTTTCTACAGATTCTTTCAAGGATTCATATAAGGATTCTTATGGAAAGGCTGAAATACATTCTTGTAGAGATTCCTGCAGAAATTCACATAGAGATTTTATCAGGTATTTCTCTATGTAGTTTCTTAAAAATTCTTCCAGAATATCTTCTATTCTTCCAGGAATTCTTTAAGAAAATTGTTTAGGATTTTATTAGGGGATTTCTCCAAGATTTTTATACAACATTATCTCAAGAGGTTTTGTTAAGCTTTCCACCAGGGGTTTCCAGGTGTTTCTTTAACTATTCCTCCTGGAACTTCTTCAGTAAATCCATCTGTGGGTTCTTGAAATATTCTTTTTTTCCAAAAATTCTGTCAAGAATTACTTTTTTTCTCAGATGTTGTTCAATTACTTCTGCAATTTCATCAGCGATACTTACGGAAATATCTTTCCCAGAAATTCATCCATGGGAAATTACCAGAAATATATTACAATTCTCGATGAGAAAGCCATAACAAATCTTGAAAGAAGTTTGTTAGAAAGCTTTGAGGAAAAGTCTGGCGAATGGGCAGTTTTCATGCGTCCGCCAAAAATGTTTTCATTGCAAAGGCATCCGTAAAGCAGACAAATTGACCGGATTTCAAGAAATTAGATGAAACATTCACTTGAATCAGTGCTACCACAGATGGAAAGTTTTGTTTACCTTGCATTGTCCAGCTCTCTAGATGCCAAAATGTTCTTTACGTTTTTATTAAGCATTGCAATCACTTCTCCCTATCATCCACGTTTGATTCAAACCCATTTATTATTATTTCAATCCACCACCATTTCGCACAGTGTCGGCATCGCTCGTCCAGCTCCGGCTCTCGCGGTCACTTTCATTTCACGTTCATTTTCCTTTCCCTCGCTTCGATGTGTCTTTCTTTCCGGGAGCATCGCGCGCGCGCGACCGCGATCATTGTCCGCCGTCGCAATGAATGCCTGGAATAGGGCTCCTCTAATATCTGTATTCTGTATGTACTGACTGGCGGCCCGGCGGCGGCCGTCTCAGTGTAGAAGAGGTACGCGGATAACTGTTTCGGTTGTAGCCAAGCCAAGCCAAGGTAAACGGGTTGACTAGTTGTCGGTCGCGTCGGTCGGTGGTCTGCGGTCCAAGCGAGCTCCAAGCTCGAGCAGAACAAGATCTAAAAGACTCCACAATTATACGGACGCCTGCCTGCCTGCCGTTTAGCTGTTGGAGTTAGGCACGGTGCTTCTGCCTATTGATCGTGGTTTCTATTTTACTTGCGGTGATTGCATGGTTTTACTTTTCTCCACGGGCGGCGGTAATTAACGGTTTGAGTTGCGCTGAAGGTTGAGGAAGACGAGAGTGATAGTGAATTTATCACATGAAATGGAAAGGAGATTATAATAACGTCAAGGTCTTGTGAGTTTTGGGATACTTTCTTTGATAATTCTAGTTTATAGCATTTTTAGCTCGGTATGCTGATGACCATTTTCAGTGCAGAATGATGCCCTGAGTTATAAAACGCAGAGGAAAAAATCAGTACAGCGGAAATTATCTTGACTTCCCATACAAGACTGGCGATTTAAAATCGATTTTGGTTCCATTTTTAAGGGAAGTTGCTCATTTCATACTTCTCATTCTCTATAACCAATAGTCCGATCGAGCTGAAATTTTTACTGTAACCCATCAGCATTCAAGTTTTATATGTAAGTTGGGAAAGCATTTTCAATTGTATTTTCGTCATTGAAAAAATAATACTGTACTCCATACTCCCCATAAATCAAACATCCCAAGTAAAACTTTTTAGTCAAATAGGCTTGAAGAGGTTCTTATAACCATCATACAACCAAAATAAAAGGTATTTGTATTTATGACGGTTTTCAAAACCTCTACAAGCCTAATTGGTCATCAAAATATTACTTGGGGGATATGTGATGGCCACAGTCATTTGGCTATACATCGGAATTTATTGCATCGCCGAAAAAAAACTACCCAGCCAAATTCGCACTCTTTTGCTACTCACACGCCTGATCGGCAATAAAATTTGACGTCAGCAATATTCCGAATAAACTGGTTCCTGATTGTATACAACTCAAAATATTTTGCACCGGCGATGCGATAATGATTTACAAACCAACACACAAATCTACCTGCTGGTGGCAATTCTCCGTCCCGAACATTTGCTTATTCGTCGTAGGTTGGTGACCCGAACCATCAAGCATTTCGCGAAATCACATGGCATTCTCACTCCCACACAAACCCAGTTGCAGCACCTTGAGCGAGGTGAAACAACAAAAAAGGCAAATTCCACAGACACGCACTACATTCGATTATCAAAGTTCACCTATACCTGTGGAATATGCGTGATTATGGAAACAAAATATCGAACGATGAAACACACCCGTCCGTCGTTTCCCATTCCACCACCATCATGGGCGAGTGTCGGACGTCGGTAATAATCTATTTTTATCAACCTTGAAATGATCTATTGCGGTGCCACAAGGAATCGACCGGCATAGTTACAGAGGCTGATTGGAGGAAATTTTAGTGCGCGAAAAAATCAATATCCATCAAATTGGCTGTGTATTGATATGTTTGTGATGACTGGCCAGAAAAAAAAAATGGACAGCTTCTTCTGGTTTTCTGTGGAATGACGTTCCAACTGGAACAGTGTATGCTTCTCAGGTTTGTGCATTTTCACGTTTGTTTACCAGTTTTGGAGTTTCTTCAAAAACTCCATGCTTAAGAATTTTCACTTCGGAAGCTTCGTATACCATTCCGGGAATCGAACCCAGGCAACCTCAGCATGGTCTTGCCTTGCTGCTCTGCGTTACCCATCTAAAGTTTGGAAGGGCTCAGACACCTACATGCGTCTTTTCCTGTTTGTGCGTAGTCTAGCTGCTAGGTTCTTATCAGTGTCGACAGCGGTGGTACAGTTAGAGTGTTGATTAGAAGTCCATATCTATCTAGGTCGCGGGTTTCGACCGTGTGGCAGTCTGATATTTGTTACTCGACGAGTGTCGATGGATGGTTGAACGATTTAGTTGACCACGGTGATGGAGTTCTGGGAGTCTACTGGTAAATTTATAAACCACCCTTTAGGACTTTAAACTTGAATTTATCTCCGGTGAACAGGAATATGCCCTCAAAAGGGCATACATAGAATACATTCCACATACTTCTACGCCAAGGTTTATGAACTTTGAAACTGAATTTTACTGTCATTACTTTCAGTTGACGCTAGTAATGGACCATTTACCTACAGTGGATCCCCAGCAAAAAAAAACAATATGTTCAAAACAATTTATTCTACGATTTATCCACTGAAAGACATCCTTGCGCCTGAAGGCTCCCCACATGTTTTCGTGATTGAGACAGTCGAAAGCTTTTTCGTAATCAATGAACAACAGGTAGAGAGGCTCTTGGAATTGATTTGCTCCAAGATGATACGGAGCGTGACAATATGGTCCACACAGGATCGTCCGGCACGCAATTCTGCTTGCTACCGTTGGAGAGTTACGGCAATCTTCTCCTGTATCCGATTAAGGTTCATTTTGTAGAGGACATTGTGAACGAGGGTCAGCAACATGATGCCCCGCCAATTATCGCATACAGTCAGGTCACTCTTTTTGGGTACCTTTACTAGGACGCCTTGTACCAGTCGACCGGAAATGCCGCGGTTTCCCATATTTAGCAGAATAATTGATGCAGCAGTTGTGCAGATACTACGGGGTCAGCTCAGAACATCTCTGCTTGAGCATCTTAGTCCCACTAAGGCGACGTGAGACATCGTAGAGGACACGGATGTCGCCAGTGTTTGCGACTTTCTCGCCTTCGTCGGCTAGGGAGTCCGCCTACGCTCTTTTGTCCCATATACACGAGCGTTTTACTTCGTTTTCGAGAGCCGAATAGCGCTGACGGGCTACGGCTTTGGCTCCTCGTACTCCAGGTGATCCAGGTGACATCTGTGATCCTCTGCTCACCCAAATTACTCTCGCCGATGGCGATGAAGGCGTTCCTGATGGCGCTTCATTGAATTTCTACGCTTTCACCTTTTGGAATATCTGCAGCACGGTTCTGTAGCTCCTCGACGAAGGACCTTTTCACCGGCGCCCGATTTTCTCCTCCTGTCGATGGATCCTAGCAATACGCAGTCGGATCTCGCCGATTAGGAGATGATGGGCGGACGCAATGTCGGCGCTACGTTTGTTCCGCACATCAAGAAGGCTCCGTCTCCATTTCCGGCTGATGCAGATGTGGTCGATATGATTTTCCGTGACGCCATCACGGGAAACCGATGTCACTTTGTGCACTGGTAGATGAGGAAAGAGCGATCCCCCAATCACCATGCTATTGTTGCCACAAATCTCAGCAAACAGCTCTCCATTCTCGCTCATATCTCCGAGACCATGGCGTTCCATGACGTGCTCAATGAGCACTGCTCATAGTCAGAGTTGTCGGAACCAACCTTCGCGTTGAAGTAGCCCATGGGGATCTTGATACCACCTTTCGGAATCTTGTTCACGACAGCGTTCAGTTGACTGTAAAAGTTCTCTTTGACCTGCATTTCGGGGTTAGCGGCGGTTGTTCCTAGGTGTCCCAAGACATTTCTGGGGGTTTTCAGAAAGTTCAAAGACATCATCAGGCATTTTAGGAAATTTCAGTTGGTTTCAGAGCGTTTCTTGTGGGTATGGATGTGATTCCAGAAGTTTCAGGAACATTTTAAGGTAGTTTTAGAAAAAAATCAAAAAGGTTTCAAGGTGTACCAAAGCGTTCCAATTCGTTTCATGACAATGCGTTAGGTATTAGCAGGTTCTCAAGGGAGTTTAGAGGATGTTTAAAGTGTTTCATATTGTTTCAGGAGGTTTCGCAACGCGTCCCCAACGCTCGCAGGACAAGGCTCTGAAACGTAAAAAAAACGAAACCGAACTATAACCTGTCTGAATCTCCCTGAAACCTCCCTGGCACCCTCCTGTCTCTTTAATAAAGACAAATCAATCAATCAATCCCTGGCACCCTAAGAAGCCCCCTGGAACCCCCAAAACCCACTGAAACCTCCTGAAATGCTCCTGTAGCCCCCCTGAGACTTCTAGAACATCCCGGGAACACCTCTGAAACCTCCCGAATCTTCCTAAAACCGCCTGAAATATCCTGTATAGTCCCTACAAACCCCATGCAATTGTTGGACCACAGATGGACGATACAATATGTTGTGCAAGATCAAATTAGCTTTGGATTATGCTGTTTGACAGGGAGAGAGAAAAATACATTTGTTCCGTTTTGAATCTCCGAACAAGATAGTTTGATTTCCTGTGTTATCACGTATCTGCTCAACAGGTTATGGTGCCCAGAGTAGCAGGGAATCGAAAATAGTGCTAGATTATTGAATCTTGTTGGTGAAAGTTTTTGAGTAGTATTACCTGTGATTTGATACAGCATCCAGTTCATGAAAATGTGATTCCAAAAACTCGGCTGCGATAACTATGAAACGTGGAAGTTGCGTGCATGGAAAGTTTTGACACGTGAAAGGCTATTGCAGTACGTGGAGGATGACTTGCCTGACATGGAGGTTAGGTCATCGGAATAGAAAATGAACTGGCTCTGCAGACCATCGGTTTTCTGGTTGGAGACGCCCAGTTGCGGTTGATTCAGGACGCGGTAACTGTCAAGGATGCTTGGAGTAGGCTGCGGACCAATTACATCAAGGACTCATCGGTGGGCAAAGCTCCTCTGATCAAGAAATTATCGAAAACAGAACTTTCCGAGGCGGTTTTTATACTTGCTAGTCTTCCGGAATTATATGAAAACACGGCTGTTGCTATATAGGGAAGAATGGATGTTTTCACGATGAATTTTGTAAAGATGAAGTTACTGGAAGAATATGATCGGCGTACTCAAAGGGGCAAATTCGAAGATTCCCATGCGATGGTGGTGAAAGCAGTCCGGAAAATCAAGAACAGGCGATTGTGCTACGCATGTGGAAGCTCGGAGCATTTGATTCGTGATTGTGACAAGCTGGAAAGTATGCACGAGAAGACTTCGAGATGCACTACTGCAGGTAACAGAACGCAAACGGCACGGTCAGCTCAAAGTGATGTTCATTCTGATCGTCACATCTGCTTTGCTGCGCTTCAGGAGAAGACTGATGAGCATTGGTATCTTGTTTCTGCTGCGTCAACCCACATGACAGGAGACTCAAATACATAATTTGGATTGGCATCGCAAGACGAAGAAGCAACGAGTGATCCTGGGTAATGGGAATGTGCTGCATTCTACTGCTGTAGGAGGAGTAATTTTACCCGCTGTTGGTTCTGGTGAAGAATCAGTTGATGTCATAGGCGCCAACTTAGGGGGGCAAGCATGGTTTTGCCCCCACAATATTTGACGATTTTTCGATTTTCCCATACAAAAAATCAGAAAAACCAGGCTTTGCCCCCCCAATAATTTGACCAAGTTGGCGCGTCTGGTTGATGTCAAGCTGAATAACGTTGTGGTTGTACCTAGACTCTCAACAAATTTAGTTTCAGTAGTAGTAATAACTAGTCAAGGGTATACGATATTATTTAACTCAGATGATTGTAAAATATTGAAGAACGGTGTGGTTGTAGTTGTAGCACAGAAGTTTGAACGTTTGTACCGTTTGAATATGTAGTATTTATTGGTATGGGAACAAATAGGTCTGCTGGCAGAATAAAGATTAGATGTCACTAACTTTATCTTTAGGAGGAGTTTTGGACCACAGTTGGACGATACATTATGTTGTGCAAGATCAAGTTAGCTTTGGATTATGCTGTTTGACAGGGAGAGAGAAAAATACATTTATTCCGTTTTGAATCTCTGGACAAAATAGTTTTATTTCCTGTGTTATCATGTATCTGCTCAACAGAAATACCCTGCAACTCTTCTGAAAGCGTTCGAAAGCTTTTGGAACATACCTAACCCTTGTGAAACTCCCTCAGAAGCTCCTTAAAAACTCCTGGAAGCCTCCTGAGATTCACAGGAACGCCTCTGGAACTTCCCTGAAACCACCTGGAATGCATCTGAAACCCTTTGAAATCTTCTAGAACGTCCTGTAACGGGTGTCCTACGTTAGGCGGAAACACGAAAGGCGGCATCACGAAAGGCGGAAATACAAAAGGCGGAATCATTGAAAAGCGGAAAGGCAGAAAAGGCATAATCACGAAAGGCGGAATCACAAAAGGCAGAATCACATAAGGCTAAATCAAATTTGTACTAGTGTTGTTCTGTACCGCTTCTGAAGTACTTGCTGGCAAGCTGTGTTGGAGATGATGCTGGTTCATTCGGCCGTAGGTCATTAGGCCGAATGGTCATCAGGACGAACTGCAATTTAGCAGCTACGAAACTAGAAACCGATGGTTTTTTTTGTTTACCTTTTTCAATAATTATAATTAAAGTAAAAGGGGAGCCCAAAAACGCAACCTTTCCTCAGGGATTGGCAACGTGTAATTTGGGGCAAATTCGCTAATGACAGACTGTGAAGATTCTATAACACTAGCCCGAATGTCACTAGCCCGAATGACACTAGGAAAAAAATATTATTTGAAAATCAGCAGTTTCAGCACCAAAAAATATGTTGGCAATGATACTGGAAAGAACAGCCTATGGTTAAAAGAAGGAAAAATTCAGTTGACGACATTTCCAACCCTAAAATTTTCTGAACTATATCATCGAGAATTGAACCCATACATATTCAGGATCGTCCTGTTTCGTAACCGCGTACCTAAGGAAGATTCAGTATTCCGGGAAGGTAGCAGTCGTAAATTTCTATAACATAAACTATTTCAGGTATTCGATGATGTTTCGACAGTTTCCCTAGAATTCAATGCAGATACGACCTGTTCAAATCGAACGCCAGATTTGAATATCTAATCCGAATGCTAATTTCTTATTACTTGGCTGAGTGAAACCAACTAAGAATTTAGTACAACAAACATGTCTTAAACGAGACACACCAAATAATTTAATACATAGTCCTAATAAGAAAAGCATTGAATTACGATGGTTTTGTACTGAATCCGCCTTTTTGAAATTACGCCTTACGTTATTTTCCGCCTTTCGTTACACTTCTGGTCTGCCTTTCGAATTTCCGCCTTTCGTGATTCCGCCTTTCGTGTTTCCGCCTTTTGATAGGCTTCCCTGGAATGCATCTGAAACACGGAAACGCGACTGAAATCCCATGGACCGCCTCTGAAACCCTTTGAAATCTCCTAGAACGTCCTGTAACATCCGAAACCCCCAGGCACACTCACGCATCTCTTAAAAATCTTGGAGCGCCAATTAAACCCCTCGGCGTTCCTGAACTCCCTTGAACATCCCTGAAACAGCCCTGAAAACCTCAGGGGATTTTTTTTATTATCGAACAGTTTGGACGAAGGGTCTCCGATTTTCATAAAAATGTCATCGTAGATATATGACATATGGAATTTAAAAAAATCGTAGTTGGCTATTTTCCCGAAAAACGCTAGATGAAATTTCACGATTTTTCAAAATTTTCTGAAATGTTCCATAATTTAATTGATTGATTGATTTGTCTTTATTTAAAAGACTTTCAGCCCTTGGCTGATTCGTCTCTTTTCCATAACTTAAAAAATCATCTAAAAAACTATGCACCGTAGAATAAACTTTTTTTTAGTGAAATCGACGCCAAATTCTCTCAGAAATCCAATAAAACTACATTGAGAAAAAAAATCTTTAAAAAAATTTCACCATGGACAAAAAAATACCGATAAAAACGAAAGAAAGAGCATTAGTTTTAGAACTTGAAAATGTTTTGTTAAAAATATTCTATGATACAAACGGTATTTTAATCAGCATTTTTGAACATTTTTTCCCTATGATGAAAAACTTTTAAAGATTTTTTTCTCAGTGTATTAAAATTGGATTGTTGAGAAAATTTGGCGTCGATTTTACTAAAAAATGTTCATCCAACGATGTTTAGTTTTTAAGATATGATTTATCAAAATATGAAAAGTTTTAGAAAATTTTGAAAAATCGTGGAAATTCATCTAGTGTTGTCCGGGAAAACAGTCAACTAAATAGGCCCAAACCTGTCCGGTAATAGAAAAAATTCCCCCTTGTAACACCTCTGAAACCCCTTGTCAACCTCTACGCCCCTGAAACTCCTTAGAACACCCCAGGAACGCTTTGGAACACCACTGCAACTCCTGGAACGCCGCTGAAATCCCATGGAACGCCCTTGAGAACCCCTCTGGAACACTTCTGTAGTCTCTTGAAAATCCTTGGAACGCCTCTGAAACATTGTGTGTAGAATTAGCTTTAACACTCGAGCAGTCGCGCCTTCAACCATAATCATAAAACCGAACACCTCTTATTCTGGTTTTATGTTGGTTCTAAGAGCCTCTTCTAGTCTATTTGACTAAAAAAATGTTACTTGGGTTTTTCATGGTTCGTGTACTCAGTACACGACGCGATTGCTATCGGGTTAAGTTAAAATACATATTAATAAAAACAAAACAATAAAAAACTGAAACTTCCTGTAACGCCATGGAATACTCATGAAAGTCCCAGAAACGTTCCTGAAATCCCATGGGAGATCCTGAAATCCCTCGAGCACCCCTGGAACAACCCTGAAATGACTGCACAATTTCTTTTTTGGCCATTTTGTGCCATTTTGGCCACACTCTTGAATATTCTGGTCATCTGCCACATCTGCGCGCGCTGGTTTTCAGTGATTCTTCCGATTTTTTTTCGGTCTGTTCTTCGTTTGATGACGGCATACTCAGCAAGTGAACGAGTAAACATTCCATGTGGTTGACGAGCATTTTTGGTCTGCTGCAGTGCAGCAATAAGTGGCAAACACAGAGAACCACCTAAATGTGATTATTCGTTCAATGTGTTCCTTGTTGTTTGCTTCCTGTGGATTCCATACCAAATATTTGGTTGGCCCAGTATTTTCACAGGTCATAAGTGTAGTTTGCATCTTTTTGTTCTTTAGCCAAGTTAGGTCAGAGATAGAACCAAGCTTTCAACATTTTTTTGCTTATCAATTCTTCTAGATAAGTATTTCTTCTGCGGTTGTTCAAAAAAGTCCTGGACTTTTTATTTATAAAATTTCGTGTGACCACTTCAACCGCATCCGATTGGTGATCCATACGTTTATTTTTCAGAGCAACCTTTCTTGACAAACTGCCCATAGGTAATTTGCTAGTTGGACTCAAAAGATAATACTAAAACAAATATTTTTGGGAATAGGAATAGATAATGTAGTTGGTGATGGTAATGGAGTTAATTTCATATAAAAACACCATATATGTTGGAAATTACGGAAAAAATGGGATTAAAAACACCTTACGTCACTTCAACTACTCCAATGAATTCCCTTCTTCCTGATAGGCCGATGCACATAAAAAGTGAAAAGGTATGCGTTCTGCGCACTTTATGTAAAAGGCGAATCGATCCAGTTATATGTACATATAATTAAAAAAAAAACAATGTAACTTCATTTTTCAACCATTTTTTTTTACGAAACTTGAACCAAAGATCTGGCTACATCTCTAGTTGTCTGGAAAAAATATTAACATGGTATTTTGGTCCTTGGGTCTGAGATGTGGGTGAAATCTGGTAGAAAAAATGGATCAACTTTTTATCAATTATCAATTATTTATAAAAACACATTATTATTACAGACGCATTGTTTGAGTAAATTGGGGTTACTTGGTTCTGGTTCCGGATGTAATAATTTTATAAATTAGGAAAGTTGGAGGAATATTCAAAGGACATTTTATCACCATCCTGGATATTCCGGGAGTCTATAGCACCCCGAGGATTTTACAAATCCAGAATATTTGAGGAGAATTGAGGAGGTTCAGAGGTCGCCATCCCAGTTGTTGGCGCCAAAGCTTTCGGCTTCCAATAACTCGTACACCTAACTTTCCAAGACGCCCCTCCCCTTCCTTCTGAAGAGAAGTATACTTCATAGTGTCTTTGAGTTATCCTAACGGTATACGAATAGGTATCTGTGACAAACAAATCTCTCAGTTAAAAACTGTAATAGTGCTCACAGAATACAAACCTCTGTCCCAGCCGAGAGGTAAGGCCGAGAAGAAAAATAAGAAGATTTGGTGTCATCAACCCGACATCTCTTAACCATTCAGCCGTTCTTATATGCAATTCTCTTGTTTGATGTGTCCATGTACCTTCACCATCCCTTAGAAGAATTATAAATACTCAAAGGTCATCACTCCTTATACCCATCCACTTCACAGTTTTGTAGACATAGCACATACATAATACCAGCGTCCAGGCCCATATAACAAGCACGCCTATCTCTTACAAGGGTGACGATTTTGCAACAATAACAAACCATGACCTACGGCTCGACTGTCTGGGCTAGGGACGTCGTCGTCGCCATCGCCTTTCGTCGTTCATGAACTCTCTGCGGGAATTTGCGAGACAACAGCTTGCACAACCTTAACGAACATGTTTCCTTTTTTTAGTCTCCAAAAAGAAGTTAATCTCGCGTGAACCCTACACCATGGTCGGCCGACACTTGGCCAAAAACAACGGCAACGGCTGAGCACTATTTTTAGTGCGAGAATACGGTGTAGGTACATCGCAAGACTCTAAATTCGCCAATGAGGTAAGAAGTCTCAACTTACACGGCGGTGGCGGCGGCGGCGGGGCAATGAGTGCACCAGCGTACCCGTTTATTATGCTGTGCGCGAAAAACTTCGCCGCCGCATTGTTAATTGCCCGATGCATTCCGAGTCGAGAGCTCTCATTAGGTTTTACATGTACATGCATATTGCATATGTTGGCGAGTGAGTACTTTCGCTTGATGATGGCGAGATAGCAGCGATGACAATGAACGCTTTAGCAGACATTGAACTGGCGGCGCCTTGGGCGGCCGGCGCTCAAAACTGATGATTAGTGAAAACAGGCTTTTTGTGATATGTCAATATTAGAGAAAAGTTTGAAGCAGTCAGGTATCACAATTTAAAAAAAGAAGACGTAAAGAGAGCGATTTTATCAAAACTGTTGAAATGATTTACTATTGTGTTTTCAGATTGCACTTCTCTCACTGAATCTTGACAAGGCTTTTGTCAAAGATTCATCCTTAAGCTCTTTTTTTCATATAGGGTAAGAAATCAAACTTTGAACTATGTAGTCAAATTGTAATCTTAATTTGAACCATTTCGAAATTCATTAAAACGACGCACTTTTTAGGCAAATATTGTCCCGGAAAATATGTTAAACAGCTTTCCGTAATATAACCTGATAACATGGTATTAAGTTCCACTTCCCAAGAAATTCTTCAGGAAATTCCCAACAGTTTCTCGAAAATTTCATCACGAGTTATGCTGGAATTCTTTCAGTAGTTCCTCAGGAATTACTTCAAGAACTTTTCGAAAAATCCTGCAGGAGTTCCTCGGGAATTCCTCCAGAAATGTCCCGAGGATTCCACGGAATTTCCCCAAAGATTTCAAAGTGTATTGGAGGCCATTTGAATTTCACGGAATGTCCAACGACCACAATATCAAGTTGCTCATAGCATTGTGAGGTCTAATGGACATCAACGTGACTAAATTTCTTGAACAGAGTGAACACAAACGATGGTAGATGTATTAGATCTTAAGAAAATGAATTTCAGAGTATGACCTAGATCACCCAAGTCATGTACCGTGAGTTTTCCAGGGGTGCTTTGAGGCTTTTTGTGTACCGTAGACTATGTTCTGTGATCATTCATCGTGTATAAAATTTGGTAGAGAATGTTAGATTTGTGTCACAAACTTCGGAGTACTTTGGAGGCCTTAGAATAGCTCTGAGATCAAAACTTCAACAGACTATGATGGGTAGTAATACATTGCATGTCTAGGATCAGTGAAAACTATTGATGATTAGCAAAACGATGAAATTTGTGCAAAAACATGCAGAATTTATAAAAAAATACAAAAAAGCCACGTATTTTCGGCTCCCCGCAAGGGGGGGGGGGGGTGCAAAGAAGGGAGGTACCATGCATTTCTTAGCGCAACTATTCCCCTTGACTATAAAAAAAAATCCGGAGTAAAATGTTTTAAAACAAAGAAGATATTGCATTTCCACCAAAAGCAGATCGTCCCGGGTGTTACGGGTTAACCATGCGTACATGAAGATAAATTGAGGTATCTCCGGGATGTGTTTTCATGCACAGCTCCAGAAACCCTGCCTTTAATTTACCCAGACTATCCGAGAAGAATCTGCCATCAAGATGGATCAAGGATCTAGCCGAAATTTTTAAACATTTAGCAGAAGACTTTCCCTCGTTCATTCATTAATAGAAATGGAATATCGTATCCATATTGTCAGTTTCACACTACCCGAACTATGGAACTGGCAAGCGATTCATAGTAGACCCCATTATTCATAGTTTCAAAGCTAGAACACCCAAACCAGTCACCTAGCATGTTGGGTATGATTCCCTTACTTTTCTTATCGGTCGTACAATGTTTGCACGGGGTGAATGTCTCCTCTCGTTCTCATCCTCAGAAACCAAGCACCTCGGCCTCGGGGTTTGGGAGTTTGATTCTTGACATTCCGAACGACAACAACGACGACGTTGACTTTTCCCCTTGAGGTTGGGTTGTCGCATCCCATCACTGAGTCGTGTGTTATGATGCAACAAATTGTGTTCAACATTCTCCTAGAAGCAATCGACGACGACGACGACGACGACGACGACGACGACAACGATGACTAAATCCCGACAGCCCAACCCCAGGTTTAGAATAGAAAAGTTCCGATATGAAAACTCATTACTTTGATGGAATAAACCGAACACACACGCCCAGCTCCACCGGTTTTCCAAGTGTTGGCCATTGTGTTTCTCTAGATCTAGAAGAACACTCTGTGATTGACTTGGATTGGTGCGTTCTTGAACAAAGGCAGCATAAATTCTTACACTCGGTCGAACGTGAAGTTGCTCCACGTGGGAGTCGACACAAGACGGAACATTTGCTGCTCTAAGAACGTGGTATGGCGTATGGGTGGTTGGTGAAGTAAAGTTCGGGGAAACGAAATTATGCTCGGTGGGTTGGATACTATTATAATTTATGGGTTCATTTCTCCTCGATGGAATGGTAATGCATTGTGTAAACATTCGAGCGATCGATGTAACGGGAACGTTTTGCAAACGTGATGCTTGAATGATTTATGAATCTTTTGTGATTTGTGTATGTGTGTTTTTTTATTTAACATGGTGCTTTGCAATAAACTCATCTAAGAAACACCTCATCCTAGAAATCGGCTTCTTCTACTTCTTCTGATTCTGACGTCCTTACTGAGACAAAACCTGCCTCTCAGCTTAGTGTTCTATGAACTTTTCCACAGTTTTTTATGTTATCTAGGTGGTCATGGAAACAAGTTCATTTTCTGTTAGCACGGCATAGCACAAACGGTAAATTAGTTAAGTCATGCTTCGAACTATTCGTTGAATTCTTGAAGTAGTTCAAGCTCTAAAAACCCCCAATGAAACTCCTCAAGTAATGCTCGAAAAAAATCCTGGAGTAATTCTCGAAGAAATACCTGGAGAAATTTTCCTGAAGGATCCTCATGTGAATGCCCGAAATACCTCCTGAAAGGATTCCTTAAGAAACTCTTCGGAGAATTTCAGAAACAATTCCTGGAGATATTGTCGAAGAAATTCTTTGAGGAATTCCTGGAGCGACTCTTGGCTGAATTAGCGATAAAAATCCTGTAGAAAGTTCTGATTCAATTCCTAGAGAAACTCCTGAAACAATTTGCGAAGGAAACCTTCGGGGAATTCCCAAAGGAACTCCTTGAAGATTCCTGCGAGAAACTCCTTCAGAAATTTCTCAAGGAACTCTCCCAGGAAATCATTGAAAAGTTCCCGGAGAAACTCCATAAGGAATTCTCGGATGAATTCCTGAAGGTAATCCTGAAGGAATTCCTGAAGGTAGTCTTAACGAACTCGTAAATGCATTCCAGAATGAATTTCCAAGGAACTCTTAGATAAATTCTTGAAGAAAGCCCGAAGGAACTCCTGTAGAAATTTCCGAACGAACTACTAGAGAAATTTCTAAAAGAACCGCTGGAGAAATTGACGAAGGAATTCTTTGAGGAATTATCAAAGTAACTCCTGGTTGTGTTACCAATGAAACTCATGGAGGAAATGCGGCAAAAATTGTCGGAGAAACTCCTGGAAGAATATCTGAAGAAAATCTTAGAGGAATTACCAAATCAAATCCTAGAGGAGTTTCCCAAGAACCTCCTTGAAGACATTGAGGAATTACTTGAGGAATTCTCGAAAGGATTTTATAGGAATTTCTGGTCAAATTTCTGAAGGCTGGAGGCATATCCTGATGAATTCCATAAAAAAACCCTGGAGTAACCTATGGAAGTAGTTCTGTAGAAATTTTCGACAGAACTGAAGAAAGAGTTGTCGCCGAAACTCCCGGCTGATTTTCCGAAGGATCTCATGAAGGAATTCTGGAAGACACTTCTGGAGGAAATTTTGGGGAAATTTCAAATGCTGCATCTGAGCTAATTCTGCAAAGACTTCCTTGATAAACCCCTCGGTGAATGCTCGAAAGAACTCTTGCTGGCTTCTTTGGGGAAAGCCTGAAGAAACTCCTCGAGCAAACTCAATTGGTATTCCTAGAAAGTCCTCTTCTATTTCCAGAAGAGATTCCGATTTTGTTTACCAATGTATAAATTATTATTTGGGGAAATTAAGAATTGAACTCGGACCTCCTGATTTATAGTCTGTTCGGGAGTGAACTGCCCACCCTGTTACGTCCATGTACTGAACTGTGCGAGAGTAGCAAAGATCTACATTTTATAAGGGAGACAGATGAAATACCATCATATTGCGTGTGTTTTTGCGGCTGTTCGGGTTCGTTTGGAAGTTGACCATCAATGTTAACTTCTTTTCCCGATCAGCCTAGATAGCTGTGTAGTGTCGGTAGCGGTTGTCTCAATTGGCTAAGAATAACACTACGGACCGCCTGATCCAGTGGTAAGAGTCCACTATACAGGTGACCCCTAATTCATGGTGTTATGCGGCTTTATGCTTACCGTGCCAAAGAATGAATGGTTAGGGGGTCTAATAAAAACCTAACCACAAACGGAGCCTGTGGAGAATTAGGGCGTCCTCCACAGTATTACGCCCTTACTGCGCTAACCGGAGCAATGGTGCGGTGGACCTTGTGTTTCTCCGAGATAATCAGTTGCCCTTCTTAAGTCTCAAATTTGAGGCTAAATAAGGGTGGGGTTATTCAAATGTTGTTAATTAGCTTACATTACTGCCTATATGGGTTCGCTTAATGCGTTTTCGCCATTGGCGTTTTTCAATTGACACCGATTTGGTTCGTTGTTGATGTTTCCTTTTTGTGCTGTGATTGTGAAGAGTGTAATCCTGTCTAGTTTGGGTAGTGGCTACGACAAGGAAACCTCAGATCAATTTTCAGCGTAAAAAGCGTATGTAGCCCAAGTGGATCTACTTCAAAAAGTTCAATTTCGTAGGGTAACTTCTGTATAGGTTACCTTGTGAACCCAGCTTTGCTTTTTTCATTATAGATGAACTGTCGTGCCTCGAGCATGCTATATTTTAGAATAACGTTAACAGTATGTTTCAACCTTTCCTTATGAATGGCTTCAAGCAAGCTCTTGTTTTCAGCATCTTTACGCTGATATTTGGCATCTGAAGTAGCTCAAACATTGGTTTGAGATGCTTCACTTTGATGGAATACTTAGGTAGTACAGTTCATGGTTGACTTAACATAGAATTGCACCTAACCCAACTCTGCATGAGCAGAATTTGTCATGAGTTGACTGATTGGCATGTGTCAGATGAGGACTCTTCATTTGACCTTTTTGCACTTTGGAGTGTTCCTTCGCAAACTTTGCGCATTCAGGTGTCCCTGCTCAACAAGCTAGGGAACCTGTGATAATTGGTTGCGATCACATTTTATGGATAACTCGCTTCCATTGCTACTCCAAGAGAGTTTCATTATGGTTTTGTTATTACAACGCCCTTCATTGTGGTATACCATAGCTACTGCTTTGAAAGAAGCTTGTCCTCTGCGGTCTGTGCGGACCTCAAGAGGTATTCCTGAATTGAGCTCGGACCTGTTCAAGTTCTAAATATCTTCGGATAAACCAGTCTTTTGTATAGCTACGAATCTTTAGCTTCTACCCCGAGGATTGTAGCTATAGAATCGATTTAGTGAGCACTAAAAAGCTCTGCTTACTTCAAATCTCCTAGAGCAAATGGGGCTTTGTTCTATTTTTCTTCAGAGGGATTTGAGTTTTTCAAACATGTTTTGAACTCTTGTAGTTTTCTATTGGGTATTTTCATGGCGTGAAATTACTCTGTAGTTTTATCCCGAAAGGGTGCGTGCGTTGTAAAAAGAAGGAATAAGTTCCAGATTTATCTGGCTACTTCGTTCTTTCTGAAATGCTCGAAACGCATTGTCGATTATCACATCTGTGATGTTCGTCTGGCTAACATGCCTGTTCATGTGAACTCACATGTCTCCCAATTTGGGATGTCCACAGTGACTCTTTTACACAAAGTTGTATACGTTTTCAAGCAAGCACTCGCTCAAACGTAGTTTTTGCTTGGGTGATTTCTTGAATATTGAGGATGCTTTTGATGACGTGCCTTTCTATGTCATATTAAAAGTCGCATGACGTCGCAAGCTACCTCCAATGAGCTATAGGCTCTTTTTACGCTTATGCGTTTTACAGTGTCCTTTTCAGGGCACTGATTAACCCCGTTGTGGTACAGGGGATGGCCAAAATGTTTGGGATAGGCAACTTTTTTTTCTCTCACAAAAAAAATCAACATGCTATAACTTTTCGTAGAGTGCATCAAAAAATCTCAAATTTTGACTGTTTATCAACCTGTTATATGTGCATCACTGGTACAAATTTGGGCTCGATAGATTGATATTTCGCAAAGTTAGAACCGTTCGGGTAAAACACCTTTTTTTAGACAACTCATTTTTGAGCTATCATATCTCGGAATCCAGTAAACCGAATTGAATAAAATTTTGAACGTACACTAACAATATTCAGATGCTTCACAAACTATTAAAACATAGATAGTTTTTGATTGTTGAAAAAAGTTATCATGGATTGACACTTTTTGGATTTTTCTCGAAAAAAGGTAATTTTTTTACGTCAATGTCAATAGAGTAATGCGGGGCAAAAGTTCGCACGGGGCAAAAGTTCGCAGTGGCTCTTTTTCTGAGCACGAGTTAAGAACCCAAACAAATCTGTATGGGTTCGACACATAATCAGGTCAGCAACTTGTCAATAAAAATTGGAACGATTGCGTTATGGTTTGGCAGAGTAATGCGAAAAAATGTGTTTCTCGGTGTTTTGATAGAATTTTTGAACCTTTTGGAATAAGAATTTGTAGTAACAGGAAGAAGAAGAATCTCATAACCTCTTGATGTCGGAGAACTGTTATTCCATAGTAGTTCGCGAGCTGCACTCGAATAAACAATAAACTACTAGTGCTTCTTGCAGAATGGGACATTGTTAAAACCTTGACAGTGGGGCAAAAGTTCGCAGTAGCTGTGGGGCAAAAGTTCGCACTAGATTTCTGAGTCTAGTACATCAATATAATTACAGAATCTTTGAAACAATGATAATTTCGAATAGAAACTACTATATATGCATAATATGAGTAGTATGCACCCTGAAATCGTTGCGACAGAGGGTTTGAACTTAGTGTTGTAAGAAAATTGATTGTAAGGCATACCTTATGTTCACCCATTTAAATCAATAAATGAAAAATGACTAAAAACATTTTAAAACATTTTCTCCGTTATCCTCGTCGTGTCTTTTCGTATGTTTTTGAAGGTCTTATGTTCATCTACTTTACCGGGTTCTTTCATAGCTTAGCTTGTAAATTCACAGTTATAATTCATCACCATACTGACGGGGATAAGATTCTATTACGGTCCCGTTCAACAGTTTTGCTGCATATTTGATTTTTTCCATGTATTTTGTGCAACACGTATCTCTATGATTACCCCACAAAGTATTTTGACAACTTCAGTAACGCTGGAAAGGACAGCTCTTAGTTAATAGTTGTGGAAATTTTCATAAAACACACTCTATACAAAAGCTGAACACCAGGACGTATTCCAGTTGGGCCGTAAAGCTAAGAACAGAAAGAAACAGATTCCATGACTAGAGCGAAAAGACGAACATGAATTAACATGAAATAAATGAACATCACACCAATAAACTACCCTGTACAAGGTGCGAACTTTTGCCCCGCATAATGCGAACTTTTGCCCCCACTATGGGGCAAAAGTTCGCATTGAAGTACTTGTTTTAAAAATGTTATTACTAAAACTACAAAAGGAACGCGAAAAACTCTAGTACTACGTTTTGAAGGCAACATGATAGGGACTCGTTTAACGAAGAAAAACGATATTGTTTTCTTTTCGTTCAATAGTTATTTTGTGAACTCTGTTAGGTGCGAACTTTTGCCCCGCATTACTCTAAATTTTAGTGTAGATGTCCAAAGATTTTCCACTTCTGTTCTCAAGTTATCTCTAATCAGATATATTAGAGCTTATTTAGATTGAAGAAAGAACACATTTAGCAATTTTTGTATGGTATTGTAAATTTGACTTATTTTCCTCTACACGGTGTTCAATAAGTTCGGATACACAGTAAAATTGAATTTATTTCCCATCTGTAATTCAGTTTTGCAAAGTAAATGTATTAATTGAAAGCTCACATAATACTGATCAAATACAGTATATATTTTGAAATAAACTGTCCTTTATCCTTTTGTAATAATTGCAAATGTGTCTCAAGTTCCTTTTGGCCGGCACGCACGTCTGTCATTGGTATTTCGTCTAGCTTTTATTGAGTAATGGCGTTAAGTTGAATCAAATTAGGTTGTTGTCCTCAGCATTAGTGGTAGCAACTATGGCCATACGAAATAATCTATAAGATTCAGATTGGGTGAAATACGGACTCATTTTATTTTGATCTTTAAAATTTCTAAAATTGCCGCTGTACCTGTTTTAATGATTTTTGTTTTGTCAAAAAGCAAGGCTGCGTTATATCTCAGTTTAATCCATAGTTATCTTTTCCAAAACTTGATTATATCCCTATTGTGGCAAATTTGAACCAAAATTGGCTTTATATAATGTTTTTATGCCATTTTCATAGATTTAAGCACATTTTGACTAAACTTGCAAATTTATCACCATATCATCACTGAAATAGCAGTGTAAAGGTTTTGTCTATCAATTTAGTTATTTTAATATAGTATAGTGAGATATAAACTCAAAAGTCTACGTTTTAGACTTCTGTAGCTTGAGCAACTTATCGAAAATTATTCCAGCGTGCCGGAGCTAACAAACTTTAGATACATCTAAGGCTTATAAAAAAAAGTAGAAAAAAACTTTATTCAAAACCATATGCTATATTTGATCAGTTTTATATGACCTTTCTATAAATACATTTACTTTGAAAATCTGAATTACAGATATGAAATTAATTGAAGTTATATGGTGTATCCGAACTTATTGAACACCCTGTATATGGGTAAAAATTTCAACCCGGTATAACTAAATTCGTCGTGAGAAAATATTACATTTTATAACGTTGTATTAAGTATCAATATATTGTTGATAAACGTTAAAAAATTCATTCAAATCGGTTCACTGGTTTCCGAGATATGACAGCTCAAAAATGAGTTGTCTAAAAAATAGTGTTTTACCCGAACGGTTCTAACTTCGCGAAAAATTATTCAATCAAGCCCAATTTTGTACCAATCATGCACATATAACAGGTTGATAAACAGTCAAAATTTGAGATTTTTTGTTGCACTCTATGAAAAGTTACAGCATGTTGAATTTTTTTGTGGGTGAAAAAAAGTTGCCTATCCCAAACATTTTGGCCACCCCCTGTATAAGCTATGAGCTCTCGTTGCGCTTATGCGTTCATTCCCTCTTCTAGGGCACCCCTTGCTATTTCATCACCTTTCCCTTTCCCAATTCCTTCCCTTGTCCCATTCTCCCTCAGGTAAATGATGAAATAGGCTCATATGTATGGCGATGGCACAAATGTCCCAAATGGAGGATAACGTGCCTCTGGAGCCGGCCTTCTGATACCTGATACCTGATCATGTTGCGTGTGAGTAATAATCCTTTTTATAAAGAGAAACCAGTTGCAGCCAGGCTACTGATCGTGCTAGACCTGTGCACTCATTAAAACCATATTAGTAATTTGTCCTGTAAATGTTAAATGTAATAAATGTAGTTCGGTTCTTAAGCGTTTATTATGTGTACTGTGTTCGGCGAATTAAGAAAGGAGCAAAGTGTCCAATCAACCCATGAACCCCCCCCCCCCCCCCCCCTTTCTTTTCCGATGGAACTGAGATGTTGGAAAACCCATTCGTGTTGGGGTAATGAAACCACTCTACACGAGCTATCGAAGACCTTCAAGGACGTTACCCCAACATAGTCACTTATCTTAGCACCTTCACTACACACAGTTGTATACATAGCCCGATCAATCGTTACTAGGACATTCGCAGTGTGCACGTTCCGCGAACTCAAATTTTTGGTTTATAACGGTGCCGGCTACGTCTTTACTGTCAAACAAGGAAGGGAAGGAGTTTTAGTTCGACTACCGTTGCTAATAGATGTTATGTATACCAGTGGACCCACTACAGCTGTCACAGGAAGGAGTTTTGCTAGTAATGATATCAACAATAAGTTAACCCTAGTAAAACGTTGGAATCAATATAACCCAGACAGGCACACTGGACGTGCACTACGCCATCGTTGTGCGAAACACTTAACATCTTAGGAGGGTTGAAGAGTGAAACTAGAAAGAATAGCCTATGATTTATATAGGGAGAAATATGTCATTTGATTATTAACCGTTTCAGCACCAAACATTTTTTAAACAATGAAAATACAAGCCTTTGTTTAAAAATCCAAAAAATCATGAGTAAAACATCAGCAGATCCAACTTCATTGATTATAATAACATTATAAATTGAAAGAAGGAAAATAGATTGAATTACCTGCCATACATTACAACAGCCTTGAAAATATGAAGACTAATCGACAGTACTAGGAAGATAAAGTACACATTAGCTATTTTTTCTGTGCAAAATGGTCAAGTTTGGAAACGTTTTATTCATTCGCATACATAAAGACTGGACTCGAAAAAAATGAGATACTCAAAACAATGTATAACTTTTGATTGGGTTCACAAAAATAGATGTTTTTTTCAACCAGGAATAGCATATGTCATGTGTAGTTAATGCCATAAAAATTTCATCAAAATCGGTTCAGTATTGGCGCAAATATAGTCGATACAATAAAATGTGATTTTGGAAATTTTGGGCTTCCATTTTAAAAATTGTTTAGGCTATAACTTGGTTGTTAGGTCATCAAAACGTCTGAAAATTTGACTATAAGTTCTTCAAGTAAGTCATAATAAGTGGTAAAACTTTCATTATAATCGGTTCAGTACTTTTTTTTTAACAATTCAAACAAAAAACGGGGTTTTCAAATTTTGGGCACTTTTTAACATTTTAAAATCAGTGTGCATTATTTTGACTGTAGTATTGGCAACACTGTCCCGATTTTTTTGAAACTTTGACAGTGTAAAATTCTGTTCTCAGTGAATATTTCAGTCATTTAGATTGAACATTTTAAAAGTTAGAGCAGTTTGAATGTCACTATACCAAAAACCACATCTGCTTATTGTGACATAGTGCTACATATATGGCTATAACTTTTTAAAGGTCAAATCAAATTGAATGAAATTTTGACACAATACATCTACATACATACTTTTTATACAGAAAAACTTTCATTGAAATCGGCTGAAAGTCTCTCAAATAAAGACAAATCAATCAATCAATTCATTGAAATCGGTTCAGTATTTTTGGCTCAACGGTTTTGGTTAAAAATGTGATATTTAAAGTTTTGCCCAAGATTCTCAAATGGTAAGTCTCTTGTTTCGACGATATCTCCGCCAACACTTAACCGATTTTGATGAAATTTTTATGGTATTAGCTACACATAATATACTATTGACACATTCTACGGGCCCCGTATCATCAATACCAATTTTTCAAAGTTGAGTTATGGCATATTTGACATTTTTATCACATTCTACATTACTTTTGTCATCCAAAAATGTATTCGACATTACATTAGGTTGACAATAAATATAAATTGAACGACGATTAAGATTAACATTAAAATCGTGATTTTAAGTATTTTAGGCACACTTTTCATCCGAACTGTCGTATTTTAAACACAAATACACTGATTTTTCAAAAGTCTTCCATCATTTGTAGATAAATGTATGAAGATTTTTTAGCATAAAAAGATTTTTAATCGGAAGACTTTACAACTCTGAAATATGGTTGATCATAGCATGGATTTTTATTGCGTTGTAACGTCACGAAAAATCAACATTTTCAAATTTTATTAAAATACGGAAAACGCTACAAATATGAAGTTTTGTATGCTCTTTGTACTCGAAAAGATCTTTCAAATGAGACTAAAAGAAAGAAAATTGGTTCACGGAAGCCTGAGTTTCACCTGGTTGAAGTTTGCGTTGTAACGTCACGAAAAAAAAGTTCTATGGAAAAGACCAAATCTCTCTGGCTTGGACGGCTTCTGAATTTGACAAACGTAGTTTTATATTCAAAACAGTTTCGTTCTCGTTGTGTATGAGCTCTTTTTCAAGATATCGTTTATAAATTGCGTACCATTGATCGTTCATAAACTACGTAGACTTTTGAAGGACGGGGGAGATGGTGTTTGGCCAAAATCTACGATGTAATTGTACTACGATATTGTAAAATTTTTCAATCGTAATGAAATACCACTCAAACCGAAAATTTCTGTGATATCAGTGGCCAACAGACGAAACACTGACGAAATTACAAAGTTATTAAGTTGGTCAAAGACTTACAGTTGATGGATAGTTTGAGTTCCACCAACAGGCGGCGCTGAAGAACTTACCAATTTTAAATTTCATACATCTCAGGATCCCCATTACATAGAAATACGATTTATTCTGCAAAGTTGTTTGGTAAGTAAACGACTTGCAGTTGATTTACCAATATATGCGAGTTTTTGCCACTAGAAGACGTTTGTTTCCATTTTGCAAAAGCAGGCAAGGGATTAGAATTTCTTGAAAAGTATTCTACACGCTGGAACTTTTTTCACTTTGGACATATTGAATTCAAATCAATTGTAATCAAAGATCAACATATAATTCTTAACTTTCAAAATTTAATTTGATTTGATTCACTTATTCCTTAGATATAAGAGTTAATAGATCAACAGTCAAAAATATGATTCTGCTAAAAGCGCTCCATCTTTGTGTAGAGCTAACCAATCAAGTGCAATATTGTAGAAATTACAGATAAGAAGATCAGGAACTATCAGTCAAAATTTGAGAACTTTTGACATATTTTACAAAAAGTTACGGCTTGTTGAATGTGTTTTGGGAAATTAATAAAATTGACATGCTTTTGTAAGTTCGCAACTACCACCACTGTGTGGCAGAAATTAATACCATACGGCAATTAAACTGAAGGTACTTGATCTACCAAACAACTTTAATGAAGCAACCATCTTTCCAATTAATCACGATCCTGAGATAAGTAAAACTAAAAATGTGTATGCCCTCTAGCGCCTCCTAGTTGAATGATTTGAAATCATACGGCCCATCAATTTAAAGTTCTTGACCAGCCAAACAACTTGTCAAGGACACCAACTGTCTAAATAGTTAGGATCTTGAATTATATGGGATGGATATTACGTCAATGTTACATCTATTTTTGATATAACAAGAATCGCCGACAAACAGACGTAACACCTACGAAATTGAAAGTCATATATCTCAGGACTCTAATTACTAAGTTTTAGACTGTTAGAATGTTGATGTCTTTGGAAAAGTTGTTTGTCTTGTCAAGAATTTTCAGTTTAAAAGCCGTTTGGTTCAAGTTTCTAACTGACTAGTGGTAGTTGAAACTTTGAAAAACCATGCACTTTATATTTATTCAAAAAATATTCAACATGTTGTAACTTCTTATAAAGTACCCAAAGATTTTACCAAAAAAAAGTTTCTCAACTAGTCAAAATTTGTTGAAAACTTATTGAGAAATTCTAAACTATTGTAAACTTTTAATAAACGTCGCCCAGTGTGTCTGAATCTCACATCCAATAGTAAATCAGCTGTATGTTTTTGGCTTATCAAACAACTTTGCCAAAGACTCTAAGCAATTATGACTCTGACATATATAGGATGGATTTTTTTGTCAGAATTAGGTCTATTTGTATCTGGAATCACATAAATTGATGCCCCTAAGTGGTATGCAGATCCTCAGGTATGTCTTTGTTCCAATAACTGCTCGCACATCTTAAAGCGTTTTTAATTTTTTTTTTTGTCTGTATTAACGAGACTTTTAACCCTAGGTTAGTTCATCTCGGGACCCACGTTTTACTTCCCTTCCGAAGGAAGAACCCACATTTTGTGAGTATGTCGGGAGTGGGATTCGATCCCAGGTCCTCGGCGTGATAGTCTTGTGTTCTAACCCCCACACCAGGTCCGCTCCACCAAAGCGCTTTTAATTGATTCAATGACATTGCATTAATAATTGAAAAATTGTTTAATTCGACGGCGTGATGAGTTCTATGCTGAAAAATTTAAATATCTGGCGGTGCAAAATAATGGATATCAGCGTGCTAGTCTTTGGAACAAAACTAGAAGAATTTGGGTGATACTAAACCGAAGATGGGTGCCGGTGTCATTAATCTTCATGAAGGAGTATTCTGATAGCAATAACTTGGCCCCCCAGAGCCATTTATCACAGAACGGATTTTCAATAGAATAAAGTTCCCCTTGAAGCAGTGAAGATAATGCAATGATATATTCACAAATTCGGGTAAATTTGGCTGATTATTCTGATTCTAACATGATGTGCATTTTCGTGACGTTACAACGCGAGCAGAACCCTGTTTGAAACTGAACGGGCGTTGTAACGTCACGAAATGTAAAAGTCGATAATCCAAAAACAAATCCGAAATTTAAATGTTTTATTCCATTGAATTGAAGAACAAACCAATTAATTTGAATGGTGGAAAAATAATTCAGAATATTATAAAAATCCGAGCAGATATTTTAAGATGTTGGTAGCGCGTTAGAGAGGGTCGGATTCTAGCGCGTTGTAACGTCACGCTACAAATACGCATTTTGAACACGTTTTTCTAATGAAAACTAAATGTTCAATAGGTCAAATATATCAGAAATTTTACAAGGAATCCGAATATGAAAAAATATTTTGAGGTATACGCTCGTTTTCATGAGTTATAGTGGAAAATCTGACTACGAATGCGTCAAAACGTTGTAACGTCACGGTAGAATGTGTCTATTCCTGGTCAAAAAATCAGCTATTTTTGTGCACGCAATTAAAAGTTATACATTATTCTTTGCGTCTCATTTTTTTCGAGTCCGCGATTTTTTTCACAAATTTCATCTCTTAATTTGCCGATTAGCAACATTTCGTGCCTTCTAATTACAAGTTTTTCCACCTTTCGGTACTTTCCAAATAAAAGCAGTGGCGAATTGAAATTTAGAAAAGATCTAAAAAGACCCAATGAATGTCTTACTAAGGTAAAATGATCGCCTACACTTGATTCTGTTTTAAAATGTGTCTGAAAGTCTTCCCGGAATTTTCTTGAGAACTCTGTCAAAACTTTCTATAAGACTTCTTCCCTAGGGTCAGCGAGACCGACTTCTATTATTTATTGAAAACTAGCTGTTCCAGGCAAACTTTGTCTTGCCTACTGCGGACCCAAATAAGACGTTTCGTTTGCGAGTTATGCACGGTCCCACGCATGCCACTGCATTTTTATATACAGGGTTTTGGCGTATATCGATTTAGTTAATCGATTCAAAGATGTCATTTGATAGAAAATTTATTCTTCTTTCGAATAAGGGTAAAAAACTGCGATAAGTTTGACCATTTTCAAGTTATAGCCTGTTAAGGCAATAACAGTACAAAACATGGAAAGTTCAATAACTACGTAACGGTTGAGATTTGACCATATGCGTAGAACAATTTTTTTCGCCATTCATGGTCCTCTATCACCCCTTAAAAAGTTTGCACTCACGAACCTAACACCCTGTATAAAAATACGCCCAAAAATCATCTAAGAACTAATACAGTTTTCGACACAGGTTCTATTGAAGATTTTTTCAGGAACATACCATATTATTGCTGTAATATCGCCAGGAATTTTGGATTGATTTGTGGAAAATCCGGTACTCTTTTATTTCCAGAAACTCCATTGCAACTTTCTGTAAAATTGAACTTAAACTCGTTGAAGGAGTCGGTCGTGTGATGCCAGCAGCGGAAAACATTTCAGTCTGTCTTGGTTCGTCGTTGCATCGCTTCGTCGTCCTGTGCGCGTGCTTTTAGAGATAAAAAAAAACTAGTTTTCGTACGAGTCGATCATGTGATGCCAGCAGCGGATGACATTTCAGTCAGTCTGTCTTGGTTCGCCGTTGCATCGCGTCGTCGTCTTGCGTGCGTGCTCGTCTTCGTACGGGGCGGTTAAGTGTGTTTTTGGAGGCAAAGTGGAAGTGCCGTTTTTTCATTCGGATCGGCCGCGTCGTCGTCGACAATTTGAATGTGCACATCGTCGCACCCGTGTGTTGTTGTAGCGGTTCAGTGTGATTTCGAGGCCAGTTTGTGGAAGATGCTGCAGCACATACGCACTGGACACTTCGAAGGATGTTTATTGGTGAGCTCGTTCCATTTTATCACAATAATTAATGCTATAAAGGGTGATACGGTCAAAATTTGGTCACCCAATTTTTTTCATAACTTTAGACTGCGTACACCAAAACAGCTGACTTTTGGACCAGTAATGCTACATTATATGTAGCTTATACCATAAAATTTTCATCAAAATCGATTGAGTATTGGTTGATATATAGATAAAACCATCGACCTACCTTTTTAAAATTTTGTACAAAGGCGCTCCATAGTAAATTTTCGGAAATTTAAGGTCAGTAAAGCACAATTTTGATTATAGAACTACCAATACTGCTCCGATTTTTATCAAAATTTTACAGTATAGTACTATTATGAAAATATGTTCTAAGTAAAATTTTGAGCCATTTTGTATGAATACTTTCAAAGTTTTAGCAGTTTGAATATGAAAAAAACTGACCGGGTGCCACTTAAGCAAATAAAACTTTGTAACGGCTGGATCAAATTGAATGAAATTTTTACACAACATTTAGATATGCATACTTCACATACAGAAAAATTTTCATTGAAATCGGTTAAGTATCTCTGGCTTTATAAATAAAACAGTAAAAATGTATGAATCCTCTTTGCACAAAATTTTAAAATTGCAGATCTCAGGGTTCAACAATATCTCCGCAAATACTAGACCGATTTTGATGAAAATTTTATGGTACAAGCTACATATAATGTACCATTACTGATCCAAAAATCAGCTGTTTTGGTGTACGCAATCTAAAGTTATGAAAACAATTGTGTGACCAAAATTTGACATGACTTGTCAAAATTTGACAAAATTTGAGCACCTAAACAAATTTAACTTTGTAATGGCTCGATCAAATTGAATGAAATTTTTACTCAACATTTTGATATGTATACTTAACATACAGAAAAATTTTCATTGAAATTGGTTCAGTATTTCTGGCTCTATAAATAAAAGAGTAAAAATGTGTTCTTATTTTTTAATCCTCTTTGTACAAAATTTTAAAATTGCAGTTTTCAGGATTCACAATATCTCCGCAAATACTAAACCGATTTTGATGAAAATTTTATGGTATAAGCTACATATAATGTACCATTACTGGTCCAAAAATCAGCTGTTTTGGTGTACGCAGACTCAAGTTATGAAACAAATTGTGTGACTAAATTTTGACCGTATCACCCTTTAGGATGTATAAAACTCTGCACTGGATTTTGTGTATTTATCTAACAAATATTGAAAAGTTCGTCACGTCATGTGTCGGTGCTAGTTCCATTTGCACATTTAGTTGGTAATAAATATTTTTCTTTCATTTTTTGCATGTACACAAAAATTTGAATGGTTCGTCATCTTCGGTGTCGACATTTGTAATATTTTAGCCCAAATGAATAAATGTTTTGACTCAAATAAACGTTGCATGAATTTCTGGAAAAAAGAGGGGGTCGGTAAAAGATAGACGGCGAACCATGCGGTAAGATCTTTCTGATTTATTTATCCCGTGTTATTTTGTTAATACTTGTGAATCGATCACGTTCAGCATTGTCTCGCGCGGAAACGCAAACTACAGATGCGTCGGTGTTTAGCATTGTGTTCTCCTTAGTTGCGAATGAATAACTTATGTAGGGTGAGTTTTGAGGCACAATAGATCGCGTTCGTCGTCCAAGGTTTAGAAGGGTATTTCTTCGCGAGCGCATTATTAATCGCGAATCAAAACATTACATTCGTTTACCACGTCGAAATCCTCAACACATCTCCATTTTCCCTGTCCAAACTCCTAGTGATTTCTCGTAGTAACGCAGAGAATTCCTCGGTTATTGGCCTAAGCGAGAATCACGTCATCACTTCCTTCCCTATCCTCAATTGACCTGCATTCAGACGCGGCCGGCGCTGGTATTGCTTATTGAAAAGTATTGGGATTCCAGCATTTACACAATGAAGAGAAAGCTAATCCCAAGCATCATCTGTTGGTTCTTTGTGTAAATGCAGTTGTCCTTGCAATAACAGAGGAGCAACCGCGGGCGGTCAATCATGCTCATGCTCATGCTCAATTGAACTTAAATTCGTTGAAAAATACTTTTAAGATTTCCACCGGAAAATCTGGCACCTACAACATATCAAATACTCCCCATAGATCTCTGAACGGTTTTCCTGAAATTTTGCCTGTTTTCTTCATCCTTCATTCAGATATTTTTAGAAGTTGTGCCAGAGAGTCCTGTAAGAATTTTCCAAGGATATTTGTTTTTTTATTATGTATAAACATACCGTAGATTCCACTAAAAACATCGCTAAATCTTTTTTAAGAAGTCAATTTGGGCTCAGCTGCTTTTTCAGACAAAGATTTCTTCTAATTTAAGACCATCCCGGAGCCGTGTTATCTAGGTGGTCTTTGAAACGAGTTCTTTCTGTAAGCACGGCATCGCGCAAACGTTTAATTAATGAACTCGTGCATTATTGGGCCATTCCTTGAAGATCTTACCTTGGCAAAGATTCCACACATTTATTTTTTAGGAAATCCTGACAAACTTCTATATGGATTCCCGAACTTGAGGATTAGCATAAGTTAAAACTCCCTAATTAAAAGAAAATAAAAAAAAGATTTCCGAAAAATCTCTCCTTGAATTCTCTAGAAATTCTTTCTGGAATCCTCAAGATCCTTTCTCCTCTGGGTGAAAACCTAGCCGAATGCAACAGCAGTGCGTCTTGAAACTCTCAGAGTTTCTCCTCTATAGTTGCCCGAAACTATTTTAAGAATTTCCTGGTAACTTTTTCAGGAATGCTGCAAAAATTCCTATTAAAACACCACAATACATTCTTGAAGAATTACAACGAAACTCCTCTTTAGATAGGTAATGTTTTAGGAATTCGTTGGAATCGCCTCCTATAGACATCTAATTTCACCATTTCCATTCAGCTCTCAACAAGCAATGACCGTTGGTTTGTCAAATGTGCACAAAAAACATGGAATTCATTCAAACAACAGTAAAGAGATTTTTTTCTACCCGAATAAACACCGCGACCGGCTTGCACACTGACGCAAACAACAAATTTGGCCTCAACCGTGACCTTAAAGGTCAGCCAAGTTCACTATACCCACCCACACACCGCCAAAGCAGCAATGCACAATGACGACGACGACGACGAAACGAACCTCAGTAGGAATTTCATTCCACCGTACCGCCGACAGGAAGTCCAAAACACCTTAACGTCGCAAAGCATCCAATTCATCATTTCCTCGGTTGTTTGGTCAACCCGCGTCAATTCGACATCCACCCCCACCTCTGCTTGGGGATTGCGGTTGCCACTATCTGATTACAAAACGCACATTTCGCGCAAAAAAAAAGAACTTGATGGAGCACACCAGATAAAACATGACGCGTTTATAATCCCCAAAAGTGCCAGCCGGCCGGTCAGCACCCCAAATTGATGCGAAACACAGAAACATAGAGAAAAAAAAACAGCAAACGCGGGACGCCAAAAAAATGCCGGTCGTGGTTGTGTGCGCGGATACGGGCTTTTTTTTGGAGCCGCACGCATACGCGTGTGCGATGGTGGGTCCCACTGTCTACGCACACGTGTCTGGTGGGCCGTTGGTTTACACGCATTAGATCCGTAGCAGGCAGAAGTCGCGGGCGAGAACTAAAACATGACAATCGAACCAGATGAAGGGGGAAGGCGGTGGAGATACCGACAGAGCAGCTGGCTTTGGTTGGTCTCCTTCTTTTCGGTGGGTGACTTTTGTGCGTGTGGACGACTGTGGTACGGTTATTCACTTTACTGTTTGGTGTCTGTCCAATAGGGGAGGAAGGGGTAACCCCGTCACCTTAAGCATTGGGATTATTCAAAATTAATGTAAGAGGTAATTTGATATTTTGACTACGCAGAATGTTTGATTCATTGATATTTTATAAGATTTGTGCATTAAAATGTTCAAAATATGTTTATTCCACCGAATTATGAACATAACACAAACATATTAAATATTGATATTGTTAATGCAGTGCGGGTAAGACCGTCACCCCTATGGGGTAAGTCCGTTATACCTTTTTTTTCAAGATACTTTTGAAGATATTAATTTTAAAATGTTTCCAATATATTTTTGATGATTTGTGATGGTTTACCAATTTTTCTAATCAACCATTTTTGTCATTTTGCGGTTTGGTCGAATGCCAAATAAGGAAAAATCTACTTAAGCGATCGTGCCGCTGTTCTCCATATACAACAGTATAACTGGAAAGAACAGCCTATGATTTAACCTTTCGCACCGTTGTAAAAAGTCAATACTATCAAAACACCTCGCTCGTTCTCTTCTTCTTTTTTTTCTTGGCATTACGTTCCAACTGTAAAAAGCCTGTTGTTATGCTTGTTCTATGAGCCCTTCCACAGTTATTAACTGAGAGCTGCCTCTGCCATTTGAATGTGTATATCGTATGGCAGGCACGAAGATATTTTATACTATACATATGCCCAAGAAAGTCAAGGAAATTTCCTTTACGAAAAGATCCTGGACCGACTGGAAATCGAACCCATCAAACACACGGTCATACCTCGATATATCGTAACTTTTAGCTTGATATAACGTTCGGCTCCGTAAAGCGTTGAACGTGATTGCGCCTCGATTAACTGAACTAGATAAAAATAATTGTGATTCTATTTTGCCAGCCCTCAGGTGATTCCTTGAAGAATCATTGGAAGAATACCCGAAGAAATCCCAAAAAGAGTTCCTGAAATAATCCTCGCCGATGAGTGACGGGCTTACCCGAAAAGCCAACTTTTCCTAAATTGCACCGTAATTTCTGAAAAATTGTTGAAACTGACCGTTCGATGAATCCTGGCACTAAAGAATAGTACGGATGAGAATACATGATTGATTAAAATAATTTTTTATACTTGTTTTGTAATCCAGAGGCTAAATTCTACCGACGAAAAATTACATCCACCGTTGGTACAACAACGTGTGCGTTTGTTTTGTTTATTTTCTTCGTGTTTGACAGGTCAATGTTGGTAACATGTGTCTCAAAAGAGTAAAAATGGTAAAAACAAATAAGGTGTGTGGCCAAAAAGCTACTTAATAACTATTTTCTGGTAGAATCATTGGGGTGACGGGCTTACCCACCCTGACGGTGTTACCCGCTTTTCCCCTACATTAGAAACAGTGAGTCAGTCAGTGGTGGCAGCACGCCGCGTGATGGAAGGTCATTGACCTATCTTGGCAGGACGAGCCGGGTGACCAGCTGTTGATTGTCGATGGAAGTGTTAAAGAATTTGAATTTGCAGAAGAAGTTTATGCTTTTTTTTCGAAGACGCGCTTGGTGGTCTAGTGGCTATCCGTTCCGGATTATTTTAAACATACCTCCAAAAACTCTTCTTGGGATGGCTTCAGGAATTCTTTTAGAAACTCCTCCAGGAATTAATCCGAGACTTCCTCCAGGAACTGTTCAGAGATTCACTCTTGCTTTCGAGATTCCTCCGGGGGTTTCTTCGGGAACTGCTACAGCGATTCCTCCAAGAGTCCCTTTACAAACTCTTTTTAGAAATCCTTTAGAATTTCGGTAGCGGTTAGTTCAACGGTAGCGGTGTCGGTAGCGGTTAGTTCAACTGGCTAAGAATAGCACTACGGACCGCCTGTTCCAGTGGTAGAAATCCACTAATCAGGTGACCCCTAATTCATGGTGTTATGCGGCTTTACGCTTACCGTGCCTAGGAATGAATGGCTAGGGGGGTCTAATAAAAACCTAACCGCAAACGGAGCCTGTGGAGTACCAGGGCACCCTCCACAGTATTTGCCCTTACTGTGCTAACCGGAGCAATAGCGCGGTGGACCTTGTGTTTCTCCGAGACAATCAGCTGCCCTTCTTCAATCTCATACTTGAGGCTGAATAAGGGCGGGATTATGAAGATGTTATTAATTAGTTTAAATTTTCACCTATATGGTTTCGCATTATGCGTTTTACACAGTGTATTCTGTGCATCCTCGCCTTTGGCGCACTCAAATCGATACCGATCTGGCTTTATTGTTGCTGTTCTTTTTTGTGCTGTGATTGTTAAGAGTTTATTCTTGCCTAGTTTGGGTAGTGGCTACGGTTAGGATAGCTCAGATCAATCTTCAGCACAAAAGAACAGCAACGATCAATCTTTGTAGACTTATGCAAAATGGTACAGCCCAAGTGGCGTTAGTCCAAGAACCTTACTTTCGTAAGGGGAATTTCTATTTAGGAAACCTTGTGAATCCGGTGTTTGCTACTTTCAGTAAAAATGAAATGGCAAACTCACGTGTCATGCCTCGAGCATGTGTGCTTGTCAACAACGCAATCGTTGCTACACTCATCTCTGAACTAACTACCAGAGATGTATGTGCTATCACAATAGATGTATCTGTTGGAAACCTCAACAGGAAATACGTTTATTGTTCGGTTTATTTACCGCATGATGAACCATCCCCTACGGATGCTTTCAAGCAAGTCATTGCATACTGCACTTCAAAAGGCCTTCCGCTAATTGTTGGTAGTGATGCTAATGCTCACCATATAATCTGGGGCAGCTCAGACATCAATTTGAGAGGCTCCAGTTTGATGGAATACTTGAGTAGTACAGATCTTGGATTACTTAACATAGGCAACCGCCCAACCTTTATGGTATCTGGTAGAGAGGAAGTGTTAGACATAACGCTTTGCTCTAGCAGAATTAGTCATGAGCTGACCAATTGGCATGTGTCAGATGAAGAATCTTTATCTGACCATCGTTACATCTTGTTTGAACATGTGAATGTTACTTCGCAAACTTTGCGTTTCAGGAATCCCCGGTCAACCAACTGGGATCTCTTTACCGATTTGGTTGCAGCCAAATTTCATGGATACTCACCATCAATTGACACTCCAAGTGATTTAGATGATGCCGTTGATACTACAACGGCCTTCATCATGGAAGCTTTTGGAGAAGCCTGCCCTTTGCGGTCTGTGAAGACCACAAGAGGAACCCCTTGGTGGAACTCCGATCTGGCGAAGCTCAGGAAACAATGTAGAAAGAGTTGGAACAGACGACGTTCGGCTGGATCGGAGGCTTTCAGGTCGGCTCGCAAGGCCTACCAGAAAGCTCTTCGGTCTGCTGAACGATCCGGCTGGAAAAACCTTTGTACAAATGTTTCCAGTCTGAGTGAAGCCAGTCGATTGAACAAAATCCTTGCAAAATCTAAGGATTTTCAAGTGAACGAACTTCGTTTGCCAAATGGTGATTTCACTTCCTCTGATGAGGAAGTTTTAGAATGTTTATTCAGTACACACTTCCCCGGATGTGTGGATATTACATCTTCGGATGAACCTGATGTCTTTTCTTGTAGTTATGATTCTTTAGCTTCGGCTCGGAGTATCATAACTTTAGAATCGATTGAATGGGCACTTAATAGCTTTGCTCCTTTCAAATCTCCTGGGGCAGATGGGATTTATCCTATTTTGCTTCAGAAGGGATTTGATCATTTCAAACATGTTTTGAAACAACTACTTGTTTGCAGTTTTGCTACAGGGTATATTCCCAAATCCTGGCGGGATATTACTGTGAAGTTTATTCCGAAAGTGGGTCGCGCGTCGTATGAAGAAGCAAAGAGTTTCAGACCTATCAGTTTGACCTCTTTTCTTCTGAAATGCTTAGAACGCATAGTCGATCATCACATCCGTGATGTTCATCTGGCCAATGTGCCTCTTCATGTGAACCAACATGCTTACCAATCTGGAAAGTCCACTGTGACTCTTTTACACAAAGTTGTTTACGATATCGAGAAGGCATTCGCTCAAAAGCAATCTTGTTTGGGTGTTTTCTTAGATATCGAGGGTGCCTTTGACAACGTGCCTTTCGATGCCATATTGGAAGCCGCACGGGGTCATGGTATATCTCCAATGATTTCCAATTGGATTCACCAAATGCTCAAAAACCGACATCTCTTCTCGACATTGCGTCAAGCGGCGATTAGGAAATTGAGTGTTTGTGGATGCCCCCAAGGGGGAGTCTTATCACCACTTTTATGGAATCTCGTAGCAGATACGCTATTGAGGCAACTCAATAATAGCGGTTTTCCTACTTATGGTTTTGCCGACGACTACCTAACATTGTTAGTCGGTATGTGCATCAGCACCCTTTTCGACCTGATGCAAAACGCTCTTCAGGTAGTTGAGGGTTGGTGTCGCCAATATGGCCTTTCGGTAAATCCGAGTAAAACATCTATTGTTCTTTTCACGGAAAAGCGAAACCGTAATGGTGTTCGAACTTTACGTCTCTTTGATTCTGAAATCAATGTGACTGAACAGGTAAAGTACGTTGGAGTCATTCTTGATTCCAAGCTTTCCTGGACACCTCATGTTGAGTTCAGAATCAAGAAAGCTTGTATGGCCTTCGGGCAATGCCGGCGAACCTTTGGTACAACTTGGGGTCTAAAACCCAAGTATATCAAATGGATCTACACAACTGTTGTTCGGCCAATATTGGCCTATGGATGTCTTGTGTGGTGGCAAAAGGGCGAAGTGAGAACGGTCCAATCAAAGTTAGGCCATCTCCAAAGGATGTGCTTAATGGCGATGTCTGGAGCGTTCTCTTCAACTCCCACGGCAGCGCTCGAAGTTCTCTTTGACGTTGCCCCACTACACATTCATCTCAAACAAGAAGCACTTTCTTGCACTTACCGCCTATGGGTACTCGGTTTACTAGAGGAAACTCCTGTGAACCGCAGTTCAACACACACCTCGTTGTTTCCACTTTTGGTGAATTGGGACAAAGTTGTCCTTGCTCCAAGTGATCTTACAATTGCTTGTAATTTTCCATATAGGACATTTTCCACGAAATTCCCTTTCCGGGAAGAGTGGACATCTGGTTATCTGGAGAGAAGTATTTCAGACGGCATCGTATGTTATACTGATGGCTCCCTTCTCGAAGGTCGAGCAGGTGCTGGTGTTTATTCTCGTGAGCTAAGGCTGTATCAGTCTTATTCACTTAGCAGACACTGCACCGTTTTTCAGGCCGAAATCTTTGCTCTTATGTGCGGAGTGCAATCAGCACTTCAGCAGCACGTAATGGGCAAAGTAATATACTTCTGTTCAGATAGCCAGGCTGCTATTAAAGCACTTGCTTCGGCCAACTCCAGGTCGAAGATAGTTATCGCTTGTCGAACTCAAATTGAGGAGCTGAATTCAGCAAACGCTGTTCACCTTGTATGGGTACCTGGCCATTCTTCCATCGCTGGAAATGAATTGGCTGATGAGTTAGCTCGCACTGGAGCATCACATGACTTCATCGGCCCTGAGCCAGCTATTCCGGTATCCAAGTGTTGGGTGAAGCTTCAGATTGACACCTGGGCTGCCACTCAGCACAAACAATACTGGAATAGTTTGGAGTCATGTCGTCAAACAAAATTGTATTGTACTGAGCCATCTCTAGGGGTGGCAAAGTATCTAACAAATCTGTCAAAGCAGAATTGCAGCATGCTGGTCAAAGCATTGACTGGCCACTGCCGACTCAGTTATCACATGGCGAATATTCAGCAAGCTGATTCATTTGCATGTGATAGCTGTGAATCCGATTATGGAACTTCGTATCATTTAATATGTAACTGTCCAGCTTTTGCGCAATTGCGTTTCCGAGTACTCGGGAAACACTTATTAAGTGAAACTGACTTCAGAAACCTGAATCTTCAGGATGTTCTGTTGTTCTTGACCCGCTGTGGTAAAGAGCTATAGGCTCTCTTTACGCTTTATGCATTATCACAGTGCCCTTCTCAGGGCGCTGTTTGAACCCATTGTGGCACGCTTATGCGTTATTACAGTGTCCTTTTCAGGACGCTATGTGAACCCATTGTGGTACGCTTTTGCGAGTATGACGACCCTATTCCCTTACCTGTCCTTTCCCATGTCCTATCCTTTTTCCTTCCCTTCTCCGTCAGGTAAATGATGAATAGGCTCGTGTTCATGGCGATGGCACAAATTTCCCGAATGGAGGAGAACGTGCCTCTAGAGCCGACCTACTGATACCTGATATCTTGGCAGGACGAGCCGGGTGACCAGCTGTTGATTGTCGATGGAAGTGTTAAAGAATTTGAATTTGCAGAAGAAGTTTATGCTTTTTTTTCGAAGACGCGCTTGGTGGTCTAGTGGCTATCCGTTCCGGATTATTTTAAACATACCTCCAAAAACTCTTCTTGGGATGGCTTCAGGAATTCTTTTAGAAACTCCTCCAGGAATTAATCCGAGACTTCCTCCAGGAACTGTTCAGAGATTCACTCTTGCTTTCGAGATTCCTCCGGGGGTTTCTTCGGGAACTGCTACAGCGATTCCTCCAAGAGTCCCTTTACAAACTCTTTTTAGAAATCCTTTAGAATTTCAGCGATTTCTTCAGGACCTCCTGGGATTTCTTCAGGGATTCCTCCTGGAATTCCCTCAGAAAATGCTCCTTGGATTTCTTCAGCAAGTCTTCCTGTGATTCCTTCAGGAATTTCTCAAGGGATTCCTGGAGTGGACCTGGTGTGATGGTTAGAACACTTGACTATCACGCCGAGGACCTGGGATCGAATCCCACTCCCGAAAAACTTGCAATATGTGAGTTCTTTCTTCGGAAGGGAAGTAAAGCGTGGGTCCCGAAATGAACTAGCCTAAGGCTAAAAATATCGTTAATACAGATAAAAAAAGGATACCTCCAGAAGTTCCTACAGAAATTCTTCCAAAATTCCTCTGGAAATTCCTGCAGAGATTCCTCTAAAAACTCCTACAGGGACTCGTCTAGGAATTCCTCCAGTTATTCCTATAGAGATACCTCAATGAATTCCTCTAGAGAATCCGCAAGAAATACCTCCAGGGATTCCTCCCGAGATTCCTCCTGTAAGTGCTTCAATTATTTTTCAGGCATTCCAAGAGTTCCTTCAGGGATTTCTAAAGGGATTGCGCCAGGATTTCATTCAGGAACTTCTTCAGGAATACATTCATGAATTCTACCAGGAATTGATCCAGGAATTCCTTTAGAAACTACTACGTCAATTTCTACAGGATATCCTCCAGGGATTCCTTCAGAAATTCCCCCAGGGATTCCTACCCGAAAAAAAAATTCCATGAATCACCCCAGATATTTCTTCAGGAAATGCAGAAGGTGCTGGGTTCAAACCCTTACCGGTCTCTTTCCTCCTCCTTTTTGTATCTTTCTAAATACTTTGCTCCCCTCTCTCTACATATGCATTGTATAGAAATCCGGCTCCAGAGGCACGTTAAGGTACACCGTCGCAAGTTGAAACGGGTGGGGCAAGATGAAACAGCGGGTTAACATGATGTTTTCTAATGTTGATAAACAGTTCGATCGCCATAACACATAGTTTTTGATTCAAACAACCTTTTAGCGAAGGATATAAGGACTGTTCAATTTGTAAAACGGACAACTTGCTTGTGCAATATCGTTTTTATTTTTCAATAAAATTATTTTCAGTTTTTTGCATAACTTTCTATAGCTATTCTCAAATGTAGGAAAAATATAACATTTAGCAAAATGTTCTTTATTGTGTAACTGAAGCGGTTTTCGTAAAATATCAATAAAAACCCACACAGTTCGAACAAGTCCTGTAGGTTTACATTAAATATCATGCACATAATTGGAGCGTGATAAGTAACGGAACATTACATGACGTTTTATTTTTCATATCTTGAGTAAGGCTTGCTCATGTAAGTTTAATTGTCATGAAAATTTGAATCCCTGTATAATGGTTGCAACGGTACTATTCGAATATTTTCCTCTTTCTGAGATTAAAACACTATTTATCGATATATTATCCTTAGCACATTTATTACACACCATTTCACCTTAAGATAATAATAATTCACTCTATTTCAAACAGATGCTTATTCGCTGCCGCTCAGCTTTCCGGATCCCGCCGCACCTCCGTTGCCGCTGATGTTTGTGTCTTTTTTGTTGGATTTCGTGCTCGCCTTGCTGAAACAGCATTCAAATCGATTGATATTGATCACCATACCAACATAATTATACAAAAACTTACCGGAAGACATTTAAAAACTAAAATATGTTGAAAATATTGAACTTTTCTGCTCAACTACCCAAGACAAACGATTGTTTACATCTGTACCGTGCCGCGCCATCTTGGTTTTAAAGATCAACCAACTTTACATGATATACGTGTAAAGTTGTCGGTCTAACCATGTAACATTTCGTTTCAACGCAGTTCTACATGGAAGTGAATGTATTAGTACTCATATATTTTAAAACTGATGCGAGATTAGTTTAACGTTGCGTGGTATGAAGAATTAGGCACAATTCAGTTTTAATTGACAGAATTTTCATTCGAAAAACTGTTTACACGATTGAGCATTACGTGACTTTTCAGTTTCCGTTTCCATTATTATTCATATTTTGTTTCTGTGCAATTCTGAAAATTCGCCATAACTTTTCACATACTTAACATGCACATTTTCTTGAAATTTTAAATGAATTGAAAACTTATACTATTCTACTAAAGGTAAAGCTCAATAGTTGTTCAGTAATAATGCACCAAGCAGTTTCCAGCTGAATATAGTGAGTTGCCTTGTTTTCATAGAAATTATTAAAAATTGTTCATTTAATTCCTGTGTTACAATAGCACCACGGATTGGGCTAAAAATTTGTCCAGAGTAGAAGAATATTGCTCTCTGAATGATACAGAAGAAAAATTTACTTGTAATTGCACTTTTCATCAAAAAAAACTAATCCATAAAGATGGTCATATTAAAAAAAATCATATTTTTTGTTTCATTGATGCAGATTTTCGACTCTAGCGAATCTTGTTATTATTTATTTTCAACAAAGTTGGTCCTATGTTATTGTACACCTTATTTAATAATAATTGGATGCAAAGTTTGTATTTCCAACACCATTGTTATGCAAAAATTGCATTAGATGGCATTGTTATTTGGAAGAACCTTCAAAGAACGAAACACTTTTGATTACTGTGTCTGTAAAGGCACACAGTAACCAAACCAGCAATGCTATTAAGAAGCAGTTTTCTGCATTCAAAACCACATTATTCCCACTTTCGACTGGATACATAAAAAATTAGAATATTTAATAATTTCATGCTCTTTTTGCTTTACAATTGAATTCTATTCAAAAAATCGAATCTCACTTGAGACTTAAATATCTCAGCACTTAATTTTCCAATTGCGTTTAAATTTTGCCAGAATGTTTATTACTCATGCAGCTGCAGAATGGCACATACTTTTCTGGTATTAAAAACGATGTACCATACTAGAACAGTAATTTTATATATATTTTCAATTTTCAGCAATCGAAAAATTCGCCTCATTTAACACCTGACCGATTTTCTGTAAAATAAAACTATTTTTATTCGATTCAAAAATGATTACTATAATGAAGGATGATGTACTGAACAACGAAGCAAGGGTGGTTAAATTTGAACTACGCGTCTTCTTTTTATAGCCTTGTAAAGTTGTCCGTTTTATAAATTGAACAGTCCTTATTTCCAAATTGTATTGAAATCTATTTCAAAACTTCGCGTTTCATCTTGCCCCACCCGTTTCAACTTGCCCCGGTGTACCTTATCCTCTTTTTGGGACATTTGTGCGGACACTTGCAATGGAACTTCCCGGAAGAATTCCTGGAGAAATTGTCTTTGCGACTCTAGAAAATTTTTCGGATGAACTGCCAGGGGAATTTCCGGTAGAACTCGTAGAGGGATTCTCTGGTAGAACTTCCATAAGAATTCCTATTGAAATTCTACAGGGATTCCTCATGAAACTGCTGCGACAATTTCCAGAGGAACTCATGCACGAATTCATGGTGGAACTGCTATAGAATTGAACTCTTACAGAACTCTTGGTATCTTCTGCGGGAATTCCCGATCGAACACCTAGAAGACTTTCCGCTGAATTTCCTACGTAAATTCTAGAGCATTTTTGGTAAATCTTCTAGAGAAGTTCCCAATGGAACTCCTGCAAGAGTTTGCGATGGAACTTCTACAGCAAATACCGGTCAAAATTCTAAAGAAATTCTTTGTGGAGTTCTTATTGTGTTTGAAATGCCCGTGGAGCTCTTACTATTTAGAAATGCCCGTTGGAACTCTCACAGAATTCTTAGTATCGGTGATCTTTTTTTTTCTTTTTTTTCCTCCTCTGTTGGGGAAATTAAGCCACTGCGTCCAATAGGCTGAACTTTTGTGGCATAGACGGTGATCTTAGTATAACAGGAATTCTCTAAGGAACTCCAAAAGGAATTCCCGATTGATCTCCTGGAAGACTTTCCGCTGAATTTCAGAAACTTTAGATCATTTTTAATGAAATTTATAGAGGATTTCCCGATGTTACTCCTGCAGGAGTTTGCGATGGAATTACCGGTCAAATTATGAAGAAATTCCTTGTAGAGGTCTTACTATGTGTTCAGGTAGAACTCATAGAGAAATTATAGGTGCAGCTCGGTGGAACTCATAGAGCGATTCCCGATGCAACTACTGCAGGAATTTCCGTTGATACTTACAGATGAATTCCCGTCAGAACTTCGAGAAGAATCCCCAGAGGAACTTTTAGAGTAATTTTCAGTGAATGCGGTAGAACTTTGGCAACTCGTATAAAATTCATTTGAGAAATTCTTGGAAAAAATCTCTTAGGAACTCCGAAAGGTATCGCTGGTAGAACTCCAAGAGGATTTCCTACTGTAATTCCTAGGGAAATATCCGATCGAACTCCCTACAGGAATTTTCGATGGAATGGGAATCTCTAGTGGATCTTCTGGAGGCATTAACAATCGAATCCTTGATGAAATTCTTAGAGCGATTCCCGCTGAACGTTCTGCGAACTTATAGAGGAATTCCCGATGAAACTCCTAGTGGAATTTGCGCAGGAACTCCTACAGTATTTACTGGCCAAAATGATAGAAAAAATATTTGTGGAACTCTTTCCATGTTTTCCGGAAGAACTCATATAAATGATCGTTGGAACTGCTAGGGAAAGGCGAGAATTTCATGTGGGACTCCTTGAGAAGTTTCCAATAGGACATCTAGAGAAATTCCTGATGAAACTGTTACAGGAACCTTCGATGCTACCTCCTGTGGGAATTCCTAGTAGAGCTCCTTGATTCTCTTTTGAACATCTAGAAAAAAAAACCTGATTATTAAAACTAACTAATGGAACTCTTGGAAGAAGCGCTGGAGGAATTCCCAGTGTAAGTTCATCTGGAATTATCGGTGAAACTTCTGCCAGAATTCCCAGGATAACACCTAGAGATATTCTCGGTGAAATCCAAGCATTAATTCCCGGTGGAACTCCACAACGAATTCTATGTGGAACTCCTAGTGGTGGTGCTGCCAGAGCAATTTGCAGTAGAACTTCTAGAGTAATTTCCGATGGAACTTCGAGAAGAAATCCCAGTGGAACTCCCACAGAATTTCCCGGTCGAACTTCTGCCAGAATTCCCTGTGGAACTTCTAGAGAAATTCTCTTTGGAACCCCTAGAGAAGTCCCTGGTAGAACTGCTTTCCGGTGGAATTCTCAGAGGAATTTCCGGTGGAATTGATAGTGAAATTTCAATAGGAATTTCGAGAAGAATTCCCAGTAAAAATCCCACAAAAAATCCCGGCGGAACTGCTGCAGGAGTTCTCAATGTAATTTCTGAAGGAATCCCTGGTAGGACTCCTCGATGAAATTTCGGTAGAGCTACTTGAAAAATTTCCGGTGAAAGATCTACAGGAATTTCTGGTGGAATTCTTATATTCTTCATATGAGAAAGAAAAAAAATCCCATTGATTGGAGATTTCTGCGGATCTATACTATTTCCCGGAAAGACATTTTCCGGAATAACCCATTTCCCGGAAAGACATTTTCCGGAATAATCCATTTCCCGGAATGCTCCATTTACCGGAATACCCAATTTCCCGGAAAGGCAATTCTAGGAAAACCAGAGACCTCAGAAGATATTTTAGAATCTTTAAACATGATCTGGTTTTTTGTTTCTTATTACGACTAATTTTATCAGTAGATTATCAATTTCCAGAAAATCGAGCCTTAAAACAATTTTATATTTTTTTTTTCAAGATTGTAGAACTTAATAAATGAATGAAACTCAAATTCTCGTTTCAGTTCACTTAACCCTTATGTGGCCGACAGGGTACCCGGGTACCCAGCGCCCATTTAAAAAGCACGGTGTAAAAAAAAGCAAAAAGTTTGTCTGACACATAACGGTTAACAAAGTAGAGCCAGCATCGTTGAGCCGAATGGACATATTTTGACTGACTTTTCAATAACAAATTGTTTTTCCTTTTCGTCAAAGGCTGTTCTAGGTGCATTTATATAGATGAACACTGCCAACGGCATAAGAGATTTTCCCTTCTTCAATTTACAGGCTTTTCTTTCTAACGACGTAACGTTACAGAATTGGTTCGCACCCAATTTATCAATTCCATCTGGTGTTTTTCCTTCTTAAAAAATGGGTTGTTCTTTCGACCTGAGAGAACAACACATTTTTTAAGAAGGAAAAATAGCAGATAAAGTTAATAGTTTGGCCGCCAATCAAATACGCAATGTTGTAACTAAAAAGAACAGCCTTTTAAATAAAAAAAAGGCAAATCTCCTATATACAGAAAGCAGCATGTGCCAATTAAACTCATGGTAACCAACATGTGTTTTATTTGCACTTGCTGCTTTCTATATATGAGATTTGCCCTTCTTTATTCAATAAGCTGTTCTTTCTAGTTACAACGTTCCGTATTTAATTGGCGGCCAAACTATCAACTTTATCTGATATTTTTCCTACTCTTGAAAAAGTGTTGTTCTTTCAAGTTAGACTGTTACAGAGTTGTTTAATTGCCAAACTGTCAATTGCACCTTTTCAGATTTTCCCTTCTTCTAGTAATAGGCTATTCTTTTGAGGCCTGATTTTCGATCGCTTTTGTTTCAATCTAGCCTAATGACCATTTGGCGTAGTAATAATGTGGCCAAATGTATTTTCGGCCTAATAAGCTACACCATTGCCTCAGTTGTCATTTGAAAGGCCCTTACTGACAGCTACATCTCAAGTGTAGTTATGCAAATCGCCCTTAAACCAAATGAGTCATTAGGCAAAAAGTTGAAGTTGGCCTCTTGTCATTTACAGTTTTAAGGTTTAGTATCAAGAAGGCAACGAACATATGAGAGAAACAATAAGAGGGTATAACGTGAGAGCTACAGATAAATTTAATACAGTATACTCTTCTTTGAATTAGTCAATCAAGTTTTGACTTTCCCATTTTTGAAAATGTTCATTTCAACGTTTTGTTTTTGTTTTTTTTTTTGTTCGCGTCTGATGTGTAGGTTTCAGAGGTGTTGTCGAAGGACGAACGACTTTTTCATTGATTGAGCTAATATTGACTAATCTGCAACCCACCTATAGAGCTCGCAAATAGTATGGAAACTTTAAACCAAGAGTATACAGGTTATAAACTATGCGAAAAATGCATCCGCTACCATTTTTTTTAGATATTATTCCTTTATTTTGTGTTTAGGCTATTCTTTTGAATGTTATCTTTTGGAATTATAGCTGCCAGAATTGTCATTGAAAATTTTCCTTCATTAAACAATAACTGTTCATTCAAACTGTAGTGAAAAAACTGTTGGTATCGTAACAGCTAATATTTTTTAATGTTTTCTCGAAGATTTGGAAATAACGCTGAAAGCCCTGCTTAAATTCTTCAATGAATACCATCCAAAAAAAAGTCAATTATTGTGCATTTCATGAAAAGGTTGAAATTTAATGAGTCTGGGAATAGTGATAACAGTTTTCCGGGAAATGTTCCATTCCGGAGAATGGGTCTCCGGGCCCATATAGCCGAGGCGGTAAACGCACGGGTATTCAGCATGACCATGCTGAGGGTGACGGGTTCGAGTCCCGGTCGGTCCAGGATCTTTTCGTAAAAGGAAATTTCCTTGACTTCCTTGGGCATAGAGTATCTTCGTGCCTGCCACACGATATACGCATGCAAAATGGTCTTTGGCAGAGGAAGCTCTCAGTTAATAACTGTGGAAGTGCTCATAGAACACAAGCTGAGAAGCAGGCATGGTCCCAATGAGGACGTTACGCCAAGAAGAGAGAGAGGGTTTCCGGGAAATGGGACATTCCGGAAAATGGGTTTCCGGGAAATGGGTCATTCCGGAAAATGTTTTCCGGGAAAAGTCTTTCCGGAAAATGATTTTCCGGGAAATGTCATAGAATCGATTTCTGCTGCTGAATGTTAGATAATCCTAGGTGATTTTTTTTTTAATTTTTGGGTTACCTTTGTGAGTCTTGCCATTTATTGTTTGCGTTGCCATACGAGCAGAAAACAAAACTCTGTGATATTGGGACTTCATCCAGATATTTCTCGAGGGTCACTCTAAGAAACTACCTAATGTTTCTCCATAAATTTTCCAAAAACTTTTTCACGGATTCTTTAAAAAATCTGCCTAGGATATATTTGAAAATTTTCTTCAGGGGCTGCTTTTGAAATTTTTCCTGGATATTTTTTCAGAAATTCTGATTGGGATTCCTCCTGAAATTTTTCAAAGGATATTTCGCAATCTCGAAAAAGAAATCTCTTCAGAATTTCTTCGAAAATTTTCCCAAAGATTCCATTAGAATATCTTTCAAGGATTCCTTATAAATATTCTCCAGGGATTCTTGCAGAAAATCTACTTAAGATTTCTTCAGATATTCCCCCAAGGTTCTTTAAAAAATCGTTTGATGGTTCATTCGGAAATTTTCTTATTGAATTCCATCAGACATTTCTACTGGGATTCCTTGAGAAATTTTTAGATGAATTCTTAAAATAAAATCTTCCATGGTTTGCTTCAGAAAGTCGTTCAAGAAATCCTTAACAAAATCCTCTGGGAATTATATAAAAAAAACTTCGACGGATTTTTTTTTCAGAAAATCATTCAGCGGTTGCTTAAAATTCCTCCGGAATGCCCTTCAATCCAGGGATTCTTAAAAAAATATCCGGTAATTTCTTCCGGAATTACTTTTAAACTTTGTCTTGAGGTGTCTTGAAAACAATTCTAGGGTTTTCTTCAGATTTCTTTTTTTTTTTTGACAATTTTTTTGAAGATTCCTCTGCATCTTATTTCCAGGACTTCTGTGGCAAACCGTTCCTAGATTTCCTCAGTAAGTCCTCCATAAATTCATTCAGATAACTCTTTAGGGTTTGTATTTCAAATCCATTCTGTGATTTTTTTTTTGAAAAACCTTCAACGAATTGTTTTAGAAATTCCTGCAGTGATTTCTCAAAATATTGACGCAATTAAGATAAGAATTTCTTCTGATTTTTTTTCAAGGATTCCTGTACAAATTCTCCAAGAAAATCCTTCGTGATTCCCTTCAGAAATTATTCAAGGAATTTCTAGAAAAAATACTCCAATGAGAGTGCGGTGCTTTTTTGGGCTCAACAGTTGTCAAACCACCACAAGACGGCAAGACGAAGTTTGCCGGGACAGCTAGTTTCTTTATAAATTCATGAAGTAACTCCGCTAGCGATTTCTCTGAAATTTCTCCAAAAACCCAAAAAGACATTCTTTTATGGATTTCTTCCAAAATATCTGCATGTATGTCTTTGGAAAGATTCAGAAAATCTTTCACGGATTCCTATAGAAATTTCTCTACTGATTCTTTGGAGAAATCTTCGTCATCATTAAACATTTGAAAGCAGTTTTTTCGTTCAAAACAAAGGTTTTTGCTATGAAAATATATTCACTGTACTTCACATGAGGAATATAATGCAATGAATATATTTTTATGATCCTTGTTTTGATTTGTAGCGAGAAAACTGCTTTTTATTTTCCGAAAAATGATGACGGATGCTTGAGCCTTAAGAAGTTCTTACATTTTTTTTCAGAATTTGCGTTATTTTGAAATTTCTCCATTGATTCCTCCAGATTTATCATTAAAGATTCCCCAAGAAACCGTATATGAATTTTCTCAAAAATTCCTTCATGGATTTTTTTCGAAATTCCACCGAAAATCTCCCACACATTGGACTAGACTAGGGATTCTTTAAAAAAAAATGAAACTTCTGATTTTCTTCAAAAAAAAAAAAAAAAACACGGGGCTTTATTTAGAATTTTTTTTTGTCTGTATTGACGAGATTTTTAACCCTAGGCTAGTTCATCTCGGGACCCACGCTTTTCTGCCCTTCCGAAGGAAGAACTCACGTTTTGCGAGTTTGTCGGGAGTGGGATCCGATCCCAGATCCTCGGCGTGATAGTCAAGTGTTTTAACCATCACACCAGGTCCGCTCCACAATTTAGAAAATTGTTTAAGTAGGGTAAGTGTATCAGTTATGGCCATAGTGGTAATTTAGAAAGTTTTCAAGCTTTGACCTATTATGAAAATTTGTGTAGCAAGAATTCAAACGTATCTTGCCTTGTTAAAACTCTTGAAATGATGCAAAATTTTGATCTATCTCAAATAACCACTATGGCCAAATAGGGAACCACTATGGCAATAACTGGTTCACTCAGCATATTCCTTTAGAAATTACTCCAAAGTTTACTTCAGAAATTTTCCGTTTGGATTTTTTTAAAGAAAGCCTCCATAGGTACTTCCTGAAAACAACCTTGGAATCCTGAAATCCTCGGGAAATTTTATTTAACAGGCAAATTCTTGGAGATAAAATATAAAACATTGGGTCGTATGAATTAAAAAGTAGTGACTGTTTACTTCTTTCAAACATTAGTTTTTACTACATGGTAAGAACCATCAAAACAAATGCTTTCCCGTAATGTTGATGGATCTCAGGGGACGCTTATAATTCCGTGAAGACGTTGGAATGTTTCGGATGATTATTTGAAAAGTAAATTAAATCGAGAAGGAATCAAGATAACTTAAGTTCTTCAAGAAATTTCCGAAATTTCAGTAAGCTCTCTTCTTGAGTTTCTCCCGACATTTCTATGTACAGCAGTTTCAGCTGGGAAATTTTCTAATTATCGTCGTGGAATTTCTTTTGAAGTTTTACTTGAGATTTTTCTGGGAGTTCCTCCTGGTTCGCTCAGAAAATTGCTTCCTGAGTTAGCCACCTGGCACGTCTCTCAGAGTTTTTCTAGGTTTTTCCCTAAGATTGGGGATTTCTGCAAGAGCTATTGCTGACATTTCTCATGGAATTCTTCCCGTGGTTTCTTTCAGAACTTTTTACAGGCCACGTAGTTTACAGGGTTTCTTGCAGTGAGCCTCCTACGATTATTTTTACAGATTTTCTCAGTATTATTCCCAGAACGTCCAGAATATGTAACGAAAATTGTCCCAAAGTTCTGGGTACTTCTATGATTTCTTTTTTTTTCCCGAAATGTGTCCCGGGATAACTTACGAAATTCTCTATAAGTAATCTTGGAGTAATATCGAATGGAATCCAAGTGAAGAAACTTCGGACGAAATCCTGGGATAATTAGGGCATCTAACAAAAAAGTTCTTTGAGTAAACTCGAGAGGAACGGTTCCAAAAAATTCGAGGAGAAACTCTTAAATCCTCTAAGAGAAATCCCAGGAAGAACTACGAGCGATATCCCGCGAGGGAATGCAAGAGAAATATCGGATGCTTCTTTGGAAGAAATCACTGTGAAAATTTCTGCAAGAATCTCGCGAAAATCCCGAGGGGAACTGTTGGAAAGCTATTCCGGATAACCACTAAGAAATATTCTCGAACGAACTTTGGTTAAGTTTTGGAAAAGTTTTCTAGAGGAATCCAGCGAAAAACTATCGAAGTATATCGGGTAAAACTCTGGAAGATCCCGGGAATAATTATCAAAAATCCCGAAAGAACACCGGAAAAAATCTCGGAAGGAACTATTTATGACAGCAAAATCGTTAAGAACCTCTGTAAAGAAACTTGGGAGAGTTTTTAATGAATTGAAGGAAGAGATCACGAGAAGAATTCAGCGAAAACTGCAAAAGATTAGAGAAACTCATTTTATAAAATTAAAATATTTTTCATAAATTTAACTGAAATATTCTCAAAATGTTAAGGGAAAATGCGCAAAATTTGATTTAAAAAAAATCCACCATATCGCTGAATTGAAGAAGAGTTTGTAACTTTCAATACTCTCCCCTCTGAACCACCTGGAAAACTCGGCGAATTATATTTTATCTTGTGAGTAAATATCCGAAAGAGGGATTCTTCCAAAGTTTCTTTGACAAAATCTTAAAAAATATTCCCTACATCTACAATCCATCCATACTAAATAATTTCGGGCTGTAATACTACCTTGGTTTTCTTTTCTTTTTACAGGTATTTCATCGAACTCACTGTTCTGGAATTCTGAAATGTCAATCTATCTTGGAATTTGGGCAAGTAAGAATCTTTTTCACGTATCTTGGAGGGATTACGCTCACAGAAGAGTCAACCTTAGAATTTAGTGAAACAGCAGTTCAATCTGCCTGCATTTCTGCCTCGTCAACATTCCGAAATAAATGAATTTACAAACTTTGTGACCCCCATCTAGAACAAACTGTCAAGGTCACATTGCAGCGAGTGCTTTCATGCACTTCCAGGCAATTTTATGCCAAATTCCATTGCGAGCGACTAACGGACCTAGCGCGAATGACGACCGGCGGCGCAGCGCACGTCGACCGCTCTGACAGCCGCGTAGGTGTATCATACTTACCCGGAACATTTTACGACTATTAACCCAGCAGAAGCGCCGACGCGACCGACGGAAGATAGCCACAAGACAGTTTTTCCTTTACAATGCATGTTGTCGTAAATTTGTCACCCGGAAAGTCAACCAAACAATTTGCTCAGAATGCGTCAAATGGGAAAAATGCAGTGGGCTGGATTTTCTCTTGTTTAAAAAACAGAGAATGAAAAGAGGAACGGTGTGCTGTAGAGCTGCTACATCTTCGTTGAACTTGTTGCAAAAATGTGTTGTGTGGGCAGAATAACAATTCGCACAATCAGGCAGAATTTATGCAGAAAAATGGAATCTTGTGTACCAACATTTTGAGATATGTTATGGCTTGTAGCCTTCTTGTAATATTACTAGGTAAGTCATCCTCAGTAATCGTGTTACTTTGTGTACTATTTCTTTTTGTCTTGACATGGTATGCATACCTTTCTCCACTGAGCAGGATCTTAAAATTACCAAACAAAATTAATTTTTAAGTTTAGAGAAGCACTTACTTATTTCTAGTAGTTTTTTGGGCATCCTCAGCTTCTCGTCTAGTTCAGTCTAGTCTACACATACACACCCATCCATCAAAAGATTCCTGGTAAATCAAAGAATCGATAATTTCACCATTTTTGTTATCATTATTAATGCGCACATCGGAGATGTATTACAAGCATTAAAGTGACCAGACTTACTGTGAAGCGTTGTACTAAATTCTGTAGACATCAATGAAGTTTCTAGAGCATCCCTAGCTGCCTCGATATACGATTTCACCAGTTCCAATGTTCAGATGATCTCTGAGTCAAGGGAATCCAAAAACCTCAAACAAGGTCAACGCACAATTCACTCGCCGATTAGCGCACGTACAATAAGTGCAGCCATAACTGCCACTAACTGCGCAACAAATGGAATCCTTGAGGGGGCAGATAATACCATCGTGTTTAAACGAGCTCAAAGAAATGACATCGATTCCACCAACCAACCATGATGCATCTACTCCGCGCCCGCCGGCAGCGAAATAATTGCAACCACTGCAAATTCTCATCATCAAACCTTGCTCCGGGTCCAGAGTCATCAACATCAGCATCAGCGGCGAAAGAGGAAGAAAATTTACTATAACGAGAGTATCATAACAATAAAAAAAACAGTCAAGAGCACGACGACCAACGACGGCGGCGATGATGGCGCGTACAAACTGCGTCGAGGAAATCTGCATCCTAGGACGTCTAACGCCGACGAAAGCGAGCGACCCGAGAAGAGTAGAACACTTGAGTTTTTTTGCGGGATAATGCCGATTGGTGGGGAAACGGGGTTGAATGCCCGGAAGTTCATATTTTGAGAATTTGAATTGCGTACTAAAATTTTGTGTATTTAAAAAAATACACAAGGTTGGGGTAGTCAAGTCTCAAATTGGGCCCGAAATTTATCCAGTTTCTTCAAGAATTTCTCTTAGCGAATTTCCGGTATGATTTTTCAACAGCTTATCTTGGGATTTTTGAGAAATTTCTGTAGAAGTTCTTCCAGAGATTTCGTGCAGTGTGTTTTCTGGGATTCTGTTTCTCATGTGATTGCGCCCGTAGTTGCTCAAGAGATTTCTCCTAGAAGATTTCACATCCGCTCCTGGAATTTCCCTTAGATTTTATCTCGGAATGACTACCTCATTTCTTTTTCTCGAAATGTCTCAGTTATCTCCGGATTTCTTCCGAAATTCCTTTCAAAATTTCTCCAATATTTTATGCCGGAGTGTGTCGCAAAATTTCATCTGGATTCCTCACGGTATTTCTCCAGAAATTTCACACAAGGGATTTAGTAGGTTATCCCGAGAAGCTATTTGATAAATGTCAAAATAAACACCCAAAATCTTTTTAGAAATCCCGGGAAAAAATCTTAGGGAAATCCTGGAAGATGACCACCGGAAAGGATTGCGAAAAATATGTTACTCGGGATCAGACCGTCCCTTATCGTTGCCCTGGATGCTGGCTAGTTAGAACCCAAGCTCTTATGCTCTCATGATTGTCAAATATCGTGTTCAGGGGTTCTTTCATGCAGGAAAAGGTAAAGATATAAAATCAAAGATCATTTTAACTTATTTATTTTACACTTACTCTATCTGTTGTGGTGTATGATTGTGGATTGAGTCGGGATTGAGTGGGATTGAGTGTCGCTACTTTCATAATAAGGTATGGCGGCCCGGCGTGGTGCACTGCGCTAAGTACCGAAAGCTACCGTGGTAAGCTGGAAAGTACTTACAAGCTGATGAGCCTGGGAGTTGCGAGCGCGTACCGTACCGTGTCACACGACACGCTCTGCGTCATCACTGATATGGTGCCTATCGACATCCTCATCAGGAAGGACATGGAGTGCTTCGAAATGCGCGGCTCAAGAGGCATACGCAGGACTGCAAGGATGGCCCCTATGGTCAAATGTCAGCGCGCCTGGGACTGCTCCGCCAAAGGAAGGTGGACCCATTGGTTGATACCGAGGGTAGATAGTTGGATAAATTGGCGCCATGAGGAAGTAAAATTCCACCTGACAGGCCGTGGTTGCTTCCGACAATATCTACACCGTTTCGGGCATGCGGGTTCTTCCAAATGCCCTGTTTGTGCTGGTTTAGAGGAAACAGCGAAACACGTTTTGTTCGTATGCCCGCGTTTTCGCACGATGTGTGACCGTATGCTTGCCACATGCGGAGAAGACACAACTCCGGACAATCTTGTCCAGAGGATGTGTAGGGATGAGTTTGGCTGGAATGCCGTTCCAATGGCTATTACTCATCTTGGAGCTACAGAGGAGGTGGCGCATGGACTCGGAGCATGGCTAGTTCAGAAGGGGTACAAGAGGTGGTCTAGGGATTTGGAGTCGGCTTCGTAGGTCATACCGGTGCCCAGCGGTCGAATTCGACCCTTACAGCGATCAAGTGGCCGCGGAGAAGGAGTCCTGGTAGCGTTGATGTCGTGGTGTTGGTCTACTGGGTTGGATCCGAGCCCGCGGTTGGAAAGGGGTTCCCGGTAAGGGCCGCGACAAGTGGAGACCCTACTGTCAGCAACCTTTTTTTTTTCTTTTAAACCATAGGGGGAAAAATCTGCTCAAAAAACACCCTAACAGGAAGGTTAGGGTAGTGTGGGGTTAAGGCCGTCTTCTAGAACAGTAGTAAAAGCCAGGACTACTCTCTTTTCGATCCACTGAAACACATTCCTATGGTCGCTAAACCTTTCGTTTTTCCGGAACCACCAAGAAGGCATTGCTTCAGAGAGGGGCTGGTGCACATCGCACCCTCAAGGTTAGCTGCGTAGCCTGCAACAACGAACATCGATGACTCGCTTTGGAGAGTCACGGTAACATGCTGGCGCTTTGCCAGTTTCCCGAGTGGTCCTCATCACTCCCTTTGTCCTCGGAAGGTGGGCAGGGTCAACCTCGTGCGCCCCCTACTGCTTAGCAGACATCAAGAACTGATGCCCACGTGCATCCCGATCTGACCTGCCCGCAAAGGAAGGGTATCACTACCCTTCAGGCCCTATCAGATGCACTTGAAGAACGCCACGACAGCACCATTACCGGGACTTCCTCTCCGCGGCCACTTAATCACTGTAAGGGTCGATCTCGACCGCAAGTCACCGATATGACCTACGAAGCCGACTCCGAACCCCAGGACCACCTCTTGTACTGCATCTGAACAAGCCATTCTCCGAGTCCACGCGCCACCTCCTCTGTAGCTCCCAGACGATACGATTACTGCCGACCTTCGGGGTTACTACCCGCCTAGCCTTGCGGGCGCCGCCAGACAGCTCGTCACCTGACGGCTGCCTCACTCGCTTCTGCGATTGCTTGTCACGACAAGCAGTCGGTGGGATCGGAGCACCCACGCTGAAGCTGTGTACGCTGCTTCCCGCTCATATCTCCTCACTTCTCCTAATCGGAGACCTCACCAACCCACTCCTTGCGAAGGGGTTGATCTCACTACTACCGCTACGTCCTGTATTCTGATTGTTATTTTTATTGTTCTTCATGCTTGAACCCACGAGTAGCACGGGAAAAAAGGTCCGCCACGCCAGAGCCCTGCATTAACGCGGTAAGGAACAATGTACTGTGGGGGGTGCGCAAGTACCCCACAGGGTCCGTTAACGATCGAGCATATTTTTCACCCCCTCGATCACTCATTCCTCGGCATGGGTCGCTTGACACTTTGGGGTTAGTAGTCCTATTCTTAGCCGGTGAGGGGGGGTTCGTCAGGCCCCGAGACTATAAATCCCTGCTGCCCTTCTTGTGCAACTGATAGTGCCTGGAGGGTAGTGATACCCTTGCCTTCAATAGGTCAGACCTGGCTGCACGTAAGCATCAGTTCTTGATGTCTGCAAAACAGTTGGGCGCGGACGTGGGTGGTTCCGGAGAGAAGAAGTGTTTGGCGACCATAGGATTTTTTTTTTCAGTGGGTCGAGGAGAAAGTAGTCCTGGCTTTTACTTTTGTTATAGAAGACGGCCTTAATCCCACACTATCCGAACCTTTCTGTTCGGGTGTCTGTTGAGCAGATTTCCCCCCTATGATAGGGCTGCTTTTGCGAGTTTAAGAAATGTATGGAAAAACAATCAGATAGTCGACGCACCAAAATCCAAATTTTCAAATCGAACGTGAAATCTGTCCTGCTGTACGCCAGTGAAACTTGGTGTGTATCAGTGGAGAAAACTCAGCGGCTGCAGGTCTTCATGCATAGATGCATGCGGTATATAATTCGTGCATGGTGGCCTCATAATTGGGTTTCCAACGTGGAGCTCGATCGTCGATGTCATCAAAAGCCGATAGCGAATTTCGGGAGCGAAAGTGAAGGTGGGTCGGCCACACTCTACGCAGGGCGGGAGCGAAATCTGCAAACAAGCGTTAGATTGGAACGCAGCAGGACATCGTAGCAGAGGCAGACCCAGAGGCTCATAGCGGCGCAACCTCAACAACGAAATAAATCAAGTCGACAGAAATTTGACCTGGCCACAGTCCACAAGGCGATGGCGGGCAATCGCCCACACAGTAAAACCGCTCAGCACTAAAATGTGTAAGCCCTACTCATAAGTGCATAATTTCCACACCACACAAAAATATGTTACAGTTACACATTCTCAAAAACAGCTCGTACACTCGTCTAGATGCAAAATGTCGATATTTTTTTTGTTTTCCAAGGTCACTAGCAGGCTTGTCCGCACTGAGTGCATGAAAATTCTGCTCTTTGGATTTACTCCATCAAACACATCATAAATTAGAAATCTTTTCATCTTATCAGATAGAAGGATGTTGAAATATCCTAAATGTCATTTCGAACTGTCAAAAAACCGCACCGCAGAGCCGCACTGGCCGTTCAAAGCGAAATTCACTGGAGTGTTTTCACCCGGGTGAAAATCTCTTTGCGCACTCCGTGTGGCTCTGCGGTGCGGTTTTTTGACAGTTCAAAATGACATTTAGGATATTTCAACATCCTTCTATCTGATAAGATGAAAAGATTTCTAATTTATGATTTGTTTGATGGTGTAAATTCAAAGAGCAAAATTTTCATGCGCTCAGTGTGGACAAGCCTGGTCACTAGTAATCCTAGCTAGATTGCTTGTAGAGATGTGTCTACACTGGTTGGTGGTTTGAATAACAATGATTATTTATTTAGGAGCAACGTCATACTCTGAATAACAGATTGCTACGATCCTACATCCCTCCCTTGTTTTATACTTGCAATGATCCTACTACGTCCTGGAATAGTTCGTATATCCCTTTGTACCCAATCCACGCATGGTGATGCAAGTCACTTGAATATGATATCCCAAGATCCGATGCTAACGCTAAATAAGATATCCGTCATGAACCCTGGTAGGATGTTGGCGTCAATATAACACAGACAAGTACGCTGATCATCCACTACGCCATCGTGGTGCGGAAATCATATTTGATCTGAAAGAAGAGGCACGTGAGTTATTGTTGTGAACATAAGAGTGAAATTAAGAAAGAGTTCTTTTGATGATACTATAATTCCACATGGTTGCTTCGAAGCTTTATTTCTCCATTTCTTAAATCATTTTCTAATCACGTGCGCCTTGATAGCTAAAGCCTCTGCATTGCTTTCACTTGTTGCTCCATTTTTTTCTTCATGATATTTGAACTCTAAAATATATAACAGTTATTTTGATTAACTACATTACAAGGAACCTGGATCTTTTACCAGGAAATTCCCAATATCGTTTATAAGCCAAGCAATAGTGTGCTATCAATTCCATTTCAGGGTTGATCTTTGAGCAAGCCTTTGAGAATTTTCCTGAGGTTCGTCTTTGTAGCATCGCCCTGCAAGAGTTGCCTGAGTTCCGCTCATATCAGAAGATCGCCTCTAGACTTTTCTATATAACTTGAGGATCGCCTCCAAGTTATACCTGAGGATCGCCTCCAGGGTTTAATTTTTACAAGAGGATCGCCTCTAGGTTACACCTGAGGATCGCCTCTAGGATTTTGTTATAACCAGAGGATCGCCTCCAGGTTACACCTGAGAATCGCCTTCAGGATTTTCACAACCAGAGGATCGCCTCTTATTGTACCTAAGGATCTCCTCTAGGATTTTTATAACCAGAGGATCGCCTCTTGGTTACACCTGAGGATCGCCTCTAGGATTTTGTCATAACCAGAGGATCGTCTCTAGGTTACACCTAAGGATCGCCTCTAGGATTTTGTCATAACCAGAGGATCGCCTCTAAGTTACACCTGAGAATCGCCTTCAGGATTTTCACAACCAGAGGATCGCCTCTGATTGTACCTAAGGATCGCCTCTAGGATTTTTATAACCAGAGGATCGCCTCTTGGTTACACCTGAGGATCGCCTCTAGGATTTTGTCATAACCAGAGGATCGCCTCTAGGTTACACCTGAGGATCGCCTCCAGGTGGTTCAACATTCTATAATTCTAATTCCAGGCTCTGCCTTAATCTAATTGATCGCCTTAGTTTCTTAGACTTCTCCTTGCAACCCGAGGATCACTAACGGATACCAACCATATAGGTATTTAAAGGTTATATCAATAATTTTTTTTTTATCTTCAATATCAAATTTACTTGATTTATGAATCTGACTACTATCCTTCTTGAAATGTTCGTTACAGTCGATCCCAAGAATCACCTGTCTCACAATAACTGAGGGCCATTACGATGTTATCCGATCGTTAATGAGAGCCATCTATATTAGATATTCGTAAATGTATAGAAATAAGTATACTGCACCTGTACATCCCTTAGCACATCCTCCACATCCACATCTACATCCTCTGTTATGTGTTATCAGTGGCACATAGCGTGCGTATTTTTTTTTTTTATTATATGAACACTGTCACAGATGCTAATCAAGAACTTTGTCTTTAAAAAAATATCTTTTTCATTCATCATAGAAGAACACTGGCCGGGAATTAGATATCAGGTTTTAAAAACCGTAATCGTAGCTTTATACTGGAAATAACTGTATTTCACTTCCATAAGTTCCAAATCCTGAACTATTGATTTTTCATCAGTCAACTAATGATTTTACTGTTTGTTTTCTCATTGTTACCTTTAGTTTATTATGTGCAAATTGAGCTTAGTAAGCCGTGAATCAAACGTGTTATTTAATTAATGGCATGCATCTGCCATGTGTCATGTATATTTGGATATTCACTATTTCCTACAAAACTAATTTAATTTTTATTATTCTAAATAGGTATTTCAACATTCATCATACAGATGAATTCAATTGGTAAATTGTAAATTGTTCATAGTGTAATTCCTGATGAATATAATATCATGTTAGATCTTTCTGGCCTACGTTGCCTTTTTTAATATATTCCTTCATGCAAACATTATTATTTAGTTTTTTCCTGTAGTAATGTGATTCTCAGCCTAAAGCTAATTCATATTGAAACCCTCGGTTAGGAATGACATTCGATCGCATGTCTTCAGCGAGAACACCCCAGGTCTACTCTACAATTTCAATATGTAACTGTGTCCATGTTTTCCTCACTGCATTGATCTTTAACCATTATTGTATATCCGAGACTGACATTAAATAAAAAATTGCATTTTTCTCTCTGTCCACGAATGTCGCAACTTTTCCGCGATTAGTGCGCTGTATTCTTGATTACAAGGAGATAGATGCACATTACTTCCAAAAAGATTCAAAATACGTCGTGAGTTGGATTGTGTCGCGACTCAGTTGTGCGACGTCCGGTTTGGTGGTGGTGCGACAATATTTCCAATAAAGCAGAGCGATTGACCAACCGCCAAATAGGAAATTAACCTCAAGCTCGTGTACTGACACCACAGTCTTTCGTTCCCTACAAATTGCATGAGTGCAGTTCATTCTTATCTCTGTCTCAATTTTCACCGAAACGTAATTCTTATACAGAATGAAATGTTTTGCAATATAATATCAGATTGAAAATCCACTCTGCCAGTTAGACATTTCCCAAAGACAATAATTTAGTTTGTGATTGGTTACACTATCACATTGGTTTCTTGTGTGAGTGTAGCTGATCTGACGATACTGGAGTGGAAACTGTGGGCGGTCAATCAAGCTCAAACTACAAATATTAAAGTTAATGTTTCTCTACCAAAGTACATTTTCAATTAATTTTTTGCATTCTATACTCAGCAATCCTTTTGCATATTTGTCATGCTTCCTTAATACAAAACAAGCTAATGTAATTTAGCGTTCTACATAAGTAGATTGTTTTCATCAAGAAAACCCCATAAGGTACGCATAATAATTGGTTTCATAAATCAAAGTATAATGGATAGTCTGAAATTACGTGGAAGATTTTGTAAAGTGTGAATGAACTAGGGTAGTTATCTTACTGATTTTTTTCCTGTAATGCCTCATCACGGACGAAAAATAAAAGATTTCAATGACTTACCGTCTGAATATGGAGATGATATAAACGTTATCCTTTCGGCTATTTCAAGTACCGTCTTCTGATCATTGCATATTGTTATGATCGTATTTAGTCGACCTTTAGCTGAAGATCATCGAATGGTCTATCCGGCCCTACTTTCATGTTCGTTCAGCAAACTTCTTCAGAATGTTCCGTCGTACAATACTTCTTTGGTGTCCAGGCTGTTCAATCCGAGCTCGTATTCTTGTTTCCTCTCCTTATTCCATGGCTTCCTTCATCCTCCTTGTGATCTGGTCAAAGGTTTCCGGAATACTTAATCCTTTCGATTGAGCGTTGGGGTGTTACGCATTTTACTCCTCGTCGCCAAATGTAGAGATGTGTCTACACTGGTTGGTGGTTTGAATAACAATGATTATTTATTTAGGAGCAACGTCATACTCTGAATAACAGATTGCTACGATCCTAAATTGCTGTACAAAATTTTTTGCGAATTTAACGATTTTGCGGACATAGGAGCTGATTTTGTGAATGTGCAAGGGTTACACATTTTTGGTGTAGTCTGGAAATTATGCACTTCTGTGCTGAGTGACGTTAGCGTGCAGGATGGAGATCTTTCAATTCGGCCCTCTGCACCACCATGGGTGCTCAAAAGTGAAAGGAAGTTAGTATGTGCGGCTCAACGTTTCGGAGTCAATCGAAGAAGCATTTGAGTCTTCGTTAATAGACATCGAGTATGGCGCTGATTTGAGTTGTTCCAAGTCAAATTTCCAGTTCTTATGTGACGTTTTACACCATCTTCCCCCTTCTTGATGCGGGGTTAAATATCTTGTTGGCGAGATCAAACGCTGGCTAGCGCTGCTGCTGCTGCTGTAGTAGCCGACAACCGGCGAGAAGTGGATCATTTCAGAGTCAATGTTGATGCGAATAATCCCATTCGGTGTGAATTTTGCTTTCTTTTTTCCGTGTTCAAGTGCACAAACCCCTCTATCTGCCCGCATGCGTGGGTAAACGTATGTGTGACTGTAATCCCTCGCACATCAACCTTCTTGTCCGGGGGAATCTTGATCCTGGTGGGAAAGAAAGTTTGAATGCATTTGAAATGGGTTTAAAAGATAGAAGTTTTTATTTCAGTTTCTATGAAAAATTTGAAAGAGCGCTCGACAATAAACGTATTCCACTAATTAACCTATCGAACAACAATTATTAAATTTCTATGAAGCATATTTCACAAGATGAATTCCCAAACCAGGTGGATTCCTTTGATGTACATACATATAGCTTCTACCGCGCAGCATAACAATCGATGAAAGGATATACCGACCGTGACAACGAACCAACCGAACAACATAGGCGAAACTACTGGGGGTGCCGGGGGTGCCAGGCACCCCCTAGAATTTTGAAGCATTGCTGTGAGATATGGGGCGATGAATGATGAACGGATGAACTAATGAATATTTGTTTGTAGGGCACCCCCTGTCAAAAATCCGTAGTTTCGCCCATGCCGAACAAAGAAGTTTTTCTTTGAGCCTTTCCCTGTTTGTAGTTGCATTGATAAAACAATCTGGAAGTAGTCCTGCTTGACTCTTACTGGGGAAAGGCGTAGAGGTTGCTAGTGAATGCGGTTGTGCTATGTATTGGCGGTAAAGCTAACTACGAAAAGAAAGCATGCCTAGGTCTTTCAGTTTCTCACTCTTCCCACCGATATCAACTTCTATAGCGTTGTGCGAAAATATATGACTGGTTTATAGTTTTGTGTCCGATAAACATTCTTAACCAGGTCAATGTGGTTAATATGATAAAACATCAAGCCACTGACATCAACCCTCGAGCAGTCGCGTCTTCGGCCACCCTCAGCGACACCGCGAACACGCTGTGTGTCACAAGCGAGCTTTTTTCATGGTGCGTGTACTCAGTACACGACGCGACCGCTCCCGGGTTAACTTCAAGGAAGTTGAAAAAATTGATCCTGTGCTGAAATGAGCCTTGTTGGAGAAGTACAGAACATTTGATCTACGCATTGAATAACGACAAATTAATAAAATATTAAAAATCTCTGGAGCATTTCTTGGATGAATCCCAGCAGCATTTCCTGGATTCTCAAAGGAATTTCGGAAGAATCTCAGAGGAATTCCTGGAGAAATTCATAGTAATTCTAGGAGAAATCTTAGATGAATTACTGGAGGTATACCTGGAGGAGTTCGTACAGAAATCTCTGGAGGAATTTCTGGAGAATCAGTTTGAGAAAATCCTGGAGCAATCTCTGGAGGAATTCCTAGAGAAATCTCTAGAGAAATTTCTGGAGGAATCCCTGGAAAAAGAATCTGGAGAAATTCTTGCATTTTTCTTTTTTCTCACTCACTCTCCTAAGCAAACACGAGAAAGAAAAGGATGAAACAAGTTGCACAGGCTCCGTCTCGCATCCCGCTCTTTCTCGTGCTTGTTTAGGAGAGTGAGTGAGAAGAAAGAAAAAGCTAGCTACGCCAATGAATCCCTGAACGATTTCCTGGATGAATCCCAGGAGATTTTTTTAGAGTAAGGAATTGTTTTGTGGGATCTTTGGCATATTTCTCTGGAGAAAGTATTGGAAGAATGTCTGGAGGCATTTCTGAAAGAATCGCTGGAGGCATGAATGTAGGAAACTCTGTAGAAATTCCTGAAGGAATTCCTGGATGAATTTCTTGAGAAATCACAGAGATCTTGCTAGAGGAACTTTCGGGGGAATCTCTGAAGGCTGAATGGCTAAATAGAAAGCATTTAAAGAGAAGATTCATATTTATATGGACAACTCTGCCGAAGACACCAACTTCAATATTCAAACTATTGTCGTTGCAGTAATGTTTGGGACACTTAGTAAGTCAATTATTAAGTTCATTGCCGACCATGTATGGAATACGGTTTTTATGTAATATTTGTAATATATGTGATATTGTGTCTATCTCAAGGTATTCACTTCAAAAGTACTGGGTAGATCTGCCTTATGAGATTAGGCAGTCATATCTTTGTGTAAAGTAATATGACTTGTCCTTAGAGTTTGTTCTGTAAGAATCGACCTCCGTCTTTATGTCTGCTTGCAGTTGTCAAGGGCTCAACCCCTCCCCCGAATCCTTTAAGAATCCTTTCCATCTTCCAACATGGGAAAATTCTACCAACAACATCCGTCACCCACAACTCCTTTAGACGTAGATCAAGATGTAAGTGAGTCACACGGCGGCAGACGGGAAGAGTCGAATCGGAAAACTACTCCCGGGACTCGGGAGCGGCCCCTGCTACTCCTCTGCCGCCGCCGTTCAGTCTCTTATGGACGACGACATGCCCATAGATGAAGGTCAATGACCGCGTTACGATAGTTTCGCGCTCTCACTCACTGGCTATGACTGGTTGGTTGCGAGCAGGCAGGAGCATTGCCGCCACTCACAAACTCACTTTGCACAGCCGCCACCAGTCATAGTCAAGTCAGTCTCACTAACTGGGACTGGGACGGTTACAGCATGCACTCGCAATATCCCTCTCGGCTCCACACATCCGTGCGTCTCACGGTTGCTCGTCCTATCGTCAGCCACTCTTTGTGTGTAAACTATCTGAAAAGTGAGGCAACATGAAAGCAGCATATTACAACACCACTGGCAGCAATATGCTGCTTCTGCGCATACTCGTCTCAACATCATTGCATTGCATTGGCACTATTAATATTATTGTTGTCGGTTTGACAGCCAGCCTATATGGGTTGGTAAAAGACTTTCTTTTGCGCCCAGGAGCCGAGCAGACCCAAACGCTTACATGTGAATGTAATTTGATGTTTATTTTTCTACAGTCGGTTGTTATAATTTTTTTGGATCAATCCTTTTCATTGTAAAACATTGAAAAAACAACCCAATAAGAAATTTCTTGCCTATATCCTTTGTTTGTTCAACGTTTCTTTTAAAACTATGGAGTACACAGAATAAAATATTTGGCAATGAATGAACTAAAAAGTAAAGCCTGTATCCGCAATAATCGGGACACAGAAGTATGGCAGTAACTCTGTATTGAATCAATAAAAAATTGATCAAAAATTAACTGAGAACTCTTTGATGTATGTTTATTATTTGTGAAAAATTTCTTTAAAATCGATGCATTACTTTTAACTGTGGATGAGAAACAAACATACGTGGTTTTTAAGATTTTGTACAATCTTCACCAATTTTCATTCGCATACTAGATGGTTCTTTTCCGCTACAATTTAAAGTTCTGTGAGGATAATTATGAAATTTTGGGAGCAGGTATGATACTTTTAGAGACACTTTCTTGCAAAATTTCATCAACTTTTATCGATTGTATTGAAAGATACTGGTGTTGATAGGGGATAGTGGTAGTGAAAATGTTTCATGTTTTTCATGTGCGCTGTTTGTCCATTCATAACTTTTGAATGTCTCCGCCAATTTTTATGAAATTTTCACAGAAGGTAGTTGATTATGTGTATATTATTCCTGCAAAATTTGGTGATTATTGGTGTAGTACTTTCAACAATACAGTCGAAAAAATAAGGGGTGCTCACTAATTGTTGTCTGAGGGGCTTAAATCACGGTTAGCCCCAATATATGTTTGGGCTATAAAATTGTTGATAGTGCATCGATTTTTTTGAAATTTTGCCTATGCAAGGGTTGTATATTGAGAGGTTTGTGTTCAAAATTTCAGCCATTTCTTTTGTCAAATTCAAAAGTTACAGCGCTGACAAGCTTAACCAGGGGCTGTACAAAATTCAATTGCTTGCGTTCTACTGTTTCATTGCTACAACAAAAGGTACTTCACCGATTCAATTGAAATTTTACAGGTGAAATAAACACATCTTGATATATGATCAGGCAAAATTTGAGCAATTTTAATGTATATATTGCAGAGATGCAGCCATATTTCTGTGTCCTGATTATTGCGAATACAGGCTTTAGACATCTGTTTCTGGTGAAATTTTTGGCCCTGTATATAAGCATCTTTTTATGCAATTTCTCATACATAAAATCTTTAATTTTAATAAATTTTATGGACAAATTTTGTCATTGAAAAAAATCGTTTTAAGTCGCACAATCGCAAAAAAAAAGTTTGACCAACATACCCAACCCGAGTAAAAGGAAAAATATGATGAATAGCATAGTCAGTTATTATTGATTGAATTACTGAAGAGCAAAAACTGATATTGGTTTGATTGATGTAAGAGGTAAAAGATCAGAAATAATAGCAAAATTTAATATGGTGAACTACTCAATAATAGCTCGTTAAGATATTACAAAATCAAAACAATAGCAGACAAGATTTGTCACTTTTTTTCTTAGAAAAAAAAATAAAATAAAAAAATATCAGCATCCAGCATCGAACCTACGACCTTAGGATTCACAGGCGGCGATACTTACCACTTAATTGTGGCTCTCTGTTGTGAATAACATGGGAAAAGGAGCTTGCGGTTCTTCGTTTCCACAGCTCAGAAAGGGGCACATGGCATAGGGCCCATATAGCCGAGGCGGTAAACGCACGGGTATTCAGCATGACCATGCTGAGGGTGACGGGTTCGATTCCCGGTCGGTCCAGGATCTTTTCGTAAAGGAAATTTCCTTGACTTCCTTGGGCATAGAGTATCTTCGTGCCTGCCACACGATATACACATGCAAAATGGTCATTGGCAGAGGAAGCTCTCAGTTAATAACTGTGGAAGTGCTCATAGAACACTAACCTGAGAAGCAGGCTTTGTCCCAGTGAGGACGTTACGCCAAGAAGAGGAGAGAGGAGGCATTTCACTAACATTGAGCCATCTCTATGGGTGTATGTGTTCCATTTCGTGCAGAAGAGTTAAATTTGTTCTTATGTAGAAATATTCAGCTATTTCGACAAGAACATAAACTGATATCATATCATTTTGAGCTATTCGTGCGATATTCATTAGATTTTTGAATAACTCATCAAAATCACATCGAGCTATAACAGCAGAAAATGTTCGATTTGAGATATGATTTTGATATTCTCGTCTAGCCGAGTAGTAACCACATGACACATGAAGGGAAATATCCGTGACAATACAGTGCTAATGTAGAACTGGCATTCTCTATATTGACTGTATATTAGCCCTATAAGGCCAAAAAGGCAAAATATAGTGCTAGTAGTTACTTGGGTAGATCCTTCAAGATAAGGAACTCTTTGATAATTTATAACTGTTTCTGGCAAAACTCAGCCCATTTACGCCCAGCGATCTATTTATAGATCAAATGCGATAACCGCGGAGAAATGAGGCATGTTGGAAGGCTGGTGTCTTCAGCAAAGTTGTAAAGGAGGGCAAGGATTCTCCGATAATTCGTAATTTAGTACGTATTCGCTCCAGTAGGTGGCGCTAGTGATCATGAAACATTTTGCTTTGATAGGAGTTGCGCAGACCATTTGGACGAGCTTCGTCTTCGGCAAAGTATATCAGGACTTCAAGAGCTAGTCGTTAGTTGGTTCTAAGTTTATCCGCTAGTGAGTCCTAAAAATTTTAAACTTCTGTATCTTGAGAACCAGACTACATAGAAGAATTTGGTCTTCGGCAAAGTTGATCAGGACATCAAAAGCTATCCGATAGTGAACTAGTTAGTTCTAGGCTTATCGACTAGGTGGTTGCTGTAAGAGAGATCGAAGTAGGCTTCGCCGCGAACGGACGCTTTTTCGCTTTGCTTGTCACGTTTTTTCGCGTTCCCGTTTGTGTGATTTTAATGAAAGTTTGGCTGGTGCTGCGCCATCCGAATGCAGTGCGCGTGCGATTCACGGTTTGAGATTCGGCATTGGATTACAGGTTTTGGTGCAGGGGCTGGCAGAAGTGGCAAGATGCGTAAAAGATGCGAGACTCGCGGAACGGACCTGGTAAGCCGCAAAGTTCCGGATAATCAAGTGATATGGAATAATTTGTTTTCATGCATGCGGCAAAATGGCATAAGAGGATTGAAAAAGCGATACATTAGTTGACCAGTAAAAATAAAGAAGAATTAGAATCTGGAAGAAAGTGGCGTTCTTAAAATAAAGTACTAACTAGTGAAATGAAGTGTTGAAGCTTGAAGGGAACTTGAAGAAAACTGTGTGTGCCGAATATTCGGATCATCGTCGTCGGTTTTTCTTTTCTTGTCGCGAATCTGTTTGATTAGCCCATGCAAATGTGAAAAAATCTACCACCCACCTATGTGCCAGTCAAGATTGAAATGCAATTAAGAGACTTAAAAAATATTTAAAAAAATAGTATACAGTGAATGCATCTAACGCGTGATTCAGCGATGGCGGATGACTTGTGATAAGTGTGGTGTGTGAGGTGAAATGCATGAAAATTTCAAGAGGAATCGAATCGGTTGACGGGTGAACGGTAACATAATAAAGACAGTGCCATCTTGGATGAATTTCGTTTGGGGCATGTTGCAAATTATTGAATTCAAGCAACGTTGAAAACGGTGGTGTTGCGTGAAGCTATGGTATTGATGATGATGGATGATCGTGACAGGATGTTGGAATCGACTTTCGGTTGAAATTTGGTGAGATCAGTCTGATTTTCATTATATATTATATTTAAAAAAATGTATATAGATTTTATGACTAAATTTAGAATGCATTTGGGGAGGGATAGGTTGTATTCTTTGTTTCATTTCAGAGAGCGAGTAAAGGCGCTTAAGCCTAGGCATAAGGGCCAGGACACGGACCAAATACCTGTGTTCCATCCCAGGAAGCGAAGGACCAAGGGGTGACATTAACTTTCTTAGCATCGTCACCCCCATCGATTTTCACGTATTTTATTTTCTAAAAAGCTGAGCGGTTGGTACGAGATGTCCCCACTCAATGGCTTTATTGTAAAACCAATAACGCTGCACAGTAGGCCTGGCCGCTTTAATGCTTGTAATGCATCTCCGATGTATGTACTGCAAGCATTAATAATGACAAGAAAAATGATAGAATTAGTCGATTCTATCATTTTCCAGGATTCTTTCAATGAATGGCTGTGTATGTGTAGACTAGACTAGACTAGACTATCGACTAGGTGGTTGCTGTATCTCGACAATCAGACTACATAGAAGAATTTCGTATTCGGCAAAGTTGAACAGGAAGAGGACATCAAGAGCTAGCTGTTAGTGAACAAGTTGGTTTTAGGTTTACATATCTGCTAGGTGGCGCTTTTGAGTCCTAAAAATTATAAACTTCTGTATCTCTAGAATCAGACTAGAAGAATTTCGTCTTCGGCCAAGTTGGTCAGAACATCAAAAATGATCCGATAGTGGACTTGTTAGTTCTAGATTTCGACAATTTTCAGCATTTTTGTCACACTCACAACTCTTGTTCCAAGGGGTTGTGCACTTGCTTCTGCGCATGTTTTGCCACAGTACAAATTAAAATGGTAAAAGTAGCCGTCATTGCCGCATGAGGCCCATAATTTGTAGCCGAACCTTATGAGCTTTCCTCCGATAAAATGCTTTATAGGGTGACGGCGGTAATACGAAACCATCATCGATGGATAAGTTCTTATCGAACACATACCATTTTTGGAAGTTCGAATTCACGATATTTAGGATTTCCCGCACCTTGAACCCTCGATCTTCCGTATGGTCTAAGATAAGATGATTATTCGCATAATTATACTTTTCAGTAACAATAAAAGTATAAAAACATAGTTTTACATTGCATTCTTAGTGTAGTATGGTTGATTCTAGGTTTACCCGTTAGTAGGCTTTAATGATTGAAAAAGGAACAGAGCAAAAAATGTGTTCCGAAAAGGTGCTGACAAAATCGAATCACTTATGTATACGGTGGGCAGGACATGATGCATGCTGGAATGCCTAAAAAATGTTAAAAACTATTCATTGATAAACATCTAGTAGTTTTTTTTTAGTTATTACTAATATAACCCATTTCTGGGATATTTGAAACTATAAAGTTTCTATCATGGGATTATCAACTTTTTATTGCATCACGATCAGTCCTCTAAAACAGATTTACATAAAAATTGGGATATTTTTTGTATTTAAACAAAATTTCATTGAAAATTGCCGTTCAAATGACTGCAATATTTCTAATTTATGCTTTTGAGATACTGCAGAAAAAATCAGACAAATATTGTGATTGAGACATAATTCGGGAGTTAATCTATATCTATCTATCTATATCTATATATCTATATCTATCTATCTATATATATATATATATATATATATATATACAAATGAGTTTGAAGTTCCTTTGAGGCAACAAAACTCACAAACGGCTGAACCGATTAGGATGGCTCTTGCACGGTTCGATTTGTTTATATATATTTTGTTTATATGTACAAAAAGTTACGAAAATCAACTAGAAAAGTAACAAAATTGAAAAAGAACTGATTTTCTATGAGCTGGGAAGGAAATCAACACGACCGAAATAAAATCAATCTAGAGTGCGGTGCTATTTTGAGCTCAACAGTTGTCAAACCACCACAAGACGGCAAGACAACGTTTGCCGGGACAGCTAGGAGCTCCTAGGAATGTCTAATAAAGTTACTGCAGTAATATTTGCACGGTTTTTCGATGGAATTTCTAGTGTTTTTAAAGAACAACCGTAGTATTTTCGCGAAATATTTTATGGAAATCTGTGAGGCAATTTATGACTGGACTCCTAGCGGGATTGCTTAATGTTTTATTGAATTGCCAAAGAATTTTAGAATTTTAGATCGAGTTTTTGATAGTTGTCCAGAAGAAACTTTAGGGGAGATGTCTGACTGAGCTCCTAGGAATGTCTGCATTGGAATTTTATTCTGACAGGACTTTGAAGGACTTCTTTTTTTTCTTTTTCTTCTTCTTTATGGTTCTTCGTCCTCAATAAGACTTGGCCTGCCTCGCTTCAACTTAGTGTGCTTTGAGTACTTCTACAGTTATTAATTGGAGGACATTCTTTGCCTGCCATTGCACGAATTTGTATATTGTCTCCATTTAGCCTAGTGGTTAAGGCTATGGATCGCCAATCCGGAGACGGCGGGTTCGATTCCCGTTCCGGTCGAGAAAATTTTCTCGACTCCCTGGGCATAGTGTATCATTGTGCTTGCCTCACAATATACTAATTCATGCAATGGCTGGCAAAGAAAGCCCTCCAATTAATAACTGTGGAAGTGCTCAAAGAACACTAAGTTGGAGAGAGGCAGGCCAAGTCCCTGTGGGGACGTAGAGCCATAAAGAAGAAGAAGAAGAAGAAGAAGAGGCGAGCACAATGGTACACTATGCCCAGGAAGTCGAAAAAAATTTCCCGACAGGAACGAGAATCGAACCCGCCGTCTCCGAATTGACAATCCCTAGCCTTATCCACTAGGCTAACTGGAGACCCTTTGAAACGCAGTAAAGGTTAAAGGATTTCTTAAAATAATTGTACTATAAGCTCATGGAGTAATTTTAAGTCTGATTCCTTAAAAAATATATCTAGACTTTCTATATACATTCAAAGAAGAATTTGCAGTACACTCAATTGGCTACGCTATATAACCTCGTCAAATTTGTTTAAGCCTTAAAGTAAGGCATTCCTGGAAAACGAATCTGATAAAATTCTTTATTTTTGACGGAAGTCTCGAGGCAAACCCCTTTCCAAATAGTTTTGTTTATAAGACTTCTGGAAGCAAGCCCGTGCACAAGAGAGGGTTTTTCGGGTTAAACCCAACGCCTTTTATGTGCACGGGCCTGTGGGTAAGAATTTTTGGCAGAGCCGATGAAGAGCTTCCTGAAGCAAACTATGTTGGATTTCATGAAGATATCTTTTAAAATAACCAAGAGGTATCGAAAATATCAAAATTTTTAATAAAACAGCTGCTAAGGAAAGGAATTCGTCACAAACAGGCATTACAAGTTTACAATAATCAGTATTAGATGTGTATAAAACAAACCTGCAATTAAAACTAGACAATAACTTGATTCAGTATATCATTAACGATCAACCTTTCTCCTTATCACAGGTATGTCCATCATTAGTGGCATCGAACATTTTACTTCTGACCTGACGCAGTAAGTCACCGGATCATTAAATCTCCCACGCTGGCAGTTGGGTAATTGCGCTGCTAACAATTTTCAAAGCAACGCAGCCCACAATCCTGTCTGCAGCCTCCGGTAGTTCAATTAAATTGTTCTACAAAAAGACGTCAGTGTCATGTCTTGTTATGTCCACCACCAGTCTACTCGAATGGTGAACTATTATTCTAGTCAAAATAAAAAAAAAAACATCGCTTCTCCACGGAATCTATAGTCAACCCCCAGACAGCTAACAAGAGGTCATTGATCGCTCGCGGATCAGATGTTCTGCAAATTAACTACAAGGCAATGAATCTCATTTCTTCGAGCGAGTCTGGCTGGTCCGGGAGACCGGGACCGGGTCCAGCCCGACGACCACCGAGTGACACTTTTTATCCATTCATACATTCCACCGTGGGCCGACCGACGCACGGCGATGATCCCCGACGAATGCAGAAGAGTTTTATCGCCAATGATAATGTCCCTTGATGGATAAGATGCTAATTCGTGGCACCTCTCTCTTGCTCTGGGGTGGAACCGTGCAGCTACGACAGGGCCAAAATGTAGCATCCTTCTTCTCTTCTCGAAAATCACCCAGTAGAATAAATACATGAAATTTGAATCGAGATTAGCACACTGAAATTTCCGATTCCCGAAACCGCGCGCCCTATAAAAATAGTGCTCGCTCTCGAAAGGTTCCGGATGCAAGGCACCTATAGTCCCGTGTCGCCGGTTTTTAGAGATCAGGGGTTTTCAATGTTTTCAGGACTGACCACTTACCTCCTGAATCAGTTGTTTTGGACTTCCAGAAGTTACGTTCAAAATATGAACGAAATCGATCAAAGGGGCCATTAGACTATTTGTCATTATGACAAATATTTGCCATTGAAGCCCGACATTCATCCAAGGTTGCTATGATTCACGTTGTGTTGGTCATTTGTTGGGCTTGTTTGGTCATATATTTATCACGTCTAATGGGACCTTAAGTCTAAGAGGGTGCTCAACGAAAATGAAGTTTGTGTGGAAAAACCTGGCCAAACGTATGCAGAAGTTTGGTAATTATTTTAAACTAAATAGTAGAAACGCTTACAAATAGGTCGTTAGAATTGATTGATTGATGGATTTGTCTTTATTTAAGAGACTTTCAGCCTTTGGTTGGTTCGTCTCTCGTGGTCGTTAAAATTCTACCACGATGGAATAAATAAATAAATTTCTTTAATAAATTCTGATATTTTTTTTTCAAGAGTTCTGTCAGTTTCCATCAAACATCGTAAGGAACGTTCTTCCAGAGATTTGACCCTCTTATACCCAATCCCGCCTTAAGACGGGGTATAGTTTGAGCATTTTTGTAATTTTTTTTCTTGGGCCATTAAAACTTCTATATTTTTGATTGATATTTGGGACTGTTCTGTATACGAGACGGGATTGGTGGTGAAGTGAACTGTGCCGCATTGGCTTCATCATAATAATCACAATAGTATATCACCTTATGCCTGGCATCCACGCACCAATGTGTGAACCCGTTGCCAAACATATCTCACTAACACTCCGACATCCGCATGAATTTGTGCAGACGTAGAGGTATATTCAGTCTGATGTGGATACAAACGATTGCAATCATCACTTCCTTCCCCTTTCCCACATTGACCTGAAACCTGACGTGGCAGGTGCCATTGTCGCCTAAAAATAGAAGATCACCAACGCTCACACATTGAAGATGTCGGCTAGTCCCCGGCAGAGATCTCATTGGTTCATTGTGTGAGTGTAGCTGGTCTGGCGATACTGGAGTAGCATCCATGGGCGGTCAATCAAGCTCAAGCCACGCTATTTGGGACTGCTCTCAGAATGGTTTTTGGTGTCTGTTAACCATCGACGTGCATTAGGGTCATTTGGTCCAAAACACGGTGTCAAGCCTTAATATCTCTTTTGTTTGTGAACCTATTGTAATGAAACTTCCTGACTTTTAATGTTTTGCAGAAACAAAGCAGTTAACAATTTTCATTTTTCACCAATTCACCAATTCAAATGACCAATGTCTTATTTGAATGAAAATTTCAAGAATGTGTGGATATGATAAAACAGTGGTTCCGAGAACATTGGACACCGGGAACCTGCTACACAGGGCACCATGTAAGATCCAAAAATGTGGGATGGCTTATATTTTGCCAATAGTTGGAGTAGCGTTCTGGACCATTTAAAAAAAATACTGTCTTCGGCAAAGTTGCTCAGACGACTAAAAGCTCTCACAAAGAAAACAATTTTGTTCGAAAATCACTCACTTCGTGGCGCTAGTGTTTTTAGGAGTTTTCAGTTTAGTCTACACTTCATATATCTTGTTATCTTGACCACTTATGGCCGATTTCTTCACCTCGGCTTAACTGGTAAGCCAGGCTTACCCATATAGTTAAACCTGGTTTAACGCTTAAGCCAGGGTGAAGAAATTGCCCCTTAGAAGAATACTGTCTTCGATAAAGTGGCTTTGGAGACAAAGCGCTTTCACATAAAAAGCAACTTAGTTCGGGAATCATTCACCGCGTAGCGATTGTATTCTAAGAAGCTTCCATTTTAGTTTAATTTTCGTATAATTTCGTTCGTTTTCGGCAAACTTTCTTATAAGACTGAAAGCTTTGACATAGCCTTTAGTTCGATAGTCACTCACTACGGGGCGCTAGTGTAAGAGCTTTCACATATAAAAAATAATTTAGTTCAAGAAACACTCACTATGTGGCGCTAGTGCTCGTAGGAGCTTCCAAGTAAGTCTAAACGTTGTACATCTGGCGTTCTGGACCACTTAGAAGGTTCTGTCTCCGGCAAAGTTGCTCATAAGTTATGAGCAACTTTGCCGGAGACAGAACCTTCTAAGTGGTCCAGAACGCCAGACAGGCATCAGAATGAGACTTTTTTCTGTTGACCGTTCATCGATACTGGCAGTAAAATAAAAACAAAACAACGGCAGCACCACTACCATCAGACGCCGCGCCGACGGCAGTCAAGCAGACGCTTGATGGTTTTCGCTTCCCCACGAAAATATTTATGAGCAGTCATGCTTAGGCGGGTGATTGCGAAAAATGTCAAATATTTTCAACTGCTAATAACTCACTTGTTTTAATAAATAATTTAAATCGATTTGCACGAACAGCTAGAGCACACTCCTAGCTTTGTGATGCATGTAAAGAAGTTTGTCTAGAAGCGGTTTGAAACGCAGAAAAATGAGAAAATGGGAGAGACAGAAATTTCTGTCGTCGTTGTGCTCGAGTACTGGCGCTCTCGCGCTTGGAAACCGTTTCGAGGAAGAAGGCTGCAGGAAAAAAAATGTTATAACATTTATTTTTCGAACAGTTTGAGTTTGGCTGGGCCTGTGATGTTCGTGTGGAAAAATGTCAAATGTACAGCCGGTAACCGTTTTCTCCAGTACATTTCTCATCCCTGCTCATAAGACCAACAACTTTCACAGAGAAAGCAATCCAGTTCAAAATTAACTCACTACGCGGCGCTAGTGTTCCTAAGAGCCTCCAGTTTATTCCAAACGTATTATATCTCACGTTTTGGACCACTTTGAAGGACACTGTATTTGGCAAAGTGTGCTAGTGTTGTAATGAGCAAATTTGTTGGTCTAAACGTAGTATATCTCGCGATCTGAACCGCTTTGAAGAATATTGTCTTCGGCACTTCTTTAATCTAAACGGTGTACATCTTGAATTCTGTATCACTCAGAAGAAACCTGACTTTGGCAAAGTTGCTTAGAAGACTAAAAGTTTTCTTATAGAAAGTAATTTATTTTAAAATTTATTCACTATGTTGCCCCAATGCTGTAAAGAGCTCAGTGTCTGGGCGTCGTCTATCTCACGATCTCGACTGATTAGACGGATATTGTCGTCAGCAAACTTTCTAAGAAGGATGTTCAGTTTGATCTAAGTGTATTATACACCGCGTTCTGAACCGTTTCGAAGGATTCTCTCTTTGGAAAAGTTGTTATATATCTCGCGTTTAGGATAACTTGAAAGATTGCTGTCTTCGGCAAAGTTGCTGAGACAAATGAAAACTTTCTTCATGAGAACAATTAAGTTCGAGTTTCGCTAGCTATATTGTTTTAGTGTTGTAATGAGCTACAAGTTTGGTCTAAGCATGGTATATCTCACGTTCTGGACCATTTCAAAGGATGCTGGCTGCAGAAGATTTGCTCAAAAGAATAAAAGCTTTCGAAATTATATGAGAGGTTTTCAAGAAATCTCTTTGGAAGCTCCTATGAAAATTTTCCAGACATTCGGTAAGAAGCTGTCTACAAGTTCTTTTGGAATTTTTCAACAATCTTCGAAAACAAATATTTAATTTTATTCTAATCATAATTTTTTGTAATCTAAAATTAATTTAAGGTAATTCTTTTTAATGCGCGACTTTGTGAATTTTGATATTTCTGATCTTTATTTTATTTCTACACTTTAATTTCTACACTTCAATATTTTTCCTGTGAGCCTATTTAGAATACCGATTTTTAAAAACGTCCTTTATACAGTTTTATGGAAAAAAGTCCTTTTTTTCGTAGATTCTATAAAACTCACCCAGTAACCTTAAGTGCAATAAAAAAAAACAGATAATTCTATTTATGTGGTTCTTTCATGAATTTTCTCCTACCTTCAGAGCTTCCATTAATGGTTTCTCCATTTCTTGCAGATGTTTTAGAAAGCACTCCCTTCCTGAATATCTTCTAAGTTTCCTCGACGACTTCTTCAGAAGTTTCATCAGGGATACTTATAGGAAATTTTAAGTAATATTTTTGTAGAATTTATTGGAACTACTTCAGCTGCATTGCTTTTAGGTTTCCTCCGGGTTATCTCGTACAATTCTGCTTGGTTATCTCTTGTAATTCAATGAGAAGTTTTCTAAAAAAATAGTTTCTGATCCCCGGGATTTCTTCTGGAGTTTCTTCTCGGATTCACCCAGATGTCCTTTTTTAAATTGCTTCTGGAGTTTCTCCGTGGATTCCTTCAGGAGCTCCACCAGAAATCGGAAGTCATTAAGGAACTCACTCTAGGATTTAGTCAACAAATACTCTTGATTTTTTTCCCAATAGTTGCTTTTGACATTCATCCAGATGTTCCTTCCTAAACTTCTATAGGTATTCCTTAAATGATTGTTTCACAATTTCCGACGGGATTTTTTTCAACATTTTTTTCTAAAATACCTCCAGAAATGCTTGCTGATATTCCTCCAGGAGTCCTTCCGTGATTATCACAGTATTTCTTTCTAGGATTTCATAAGTGGTTACTTCTTGGGTTATCCCAAGAATTTCTCCTAGTATTTCTTCCAGTTTTTTTCTGGTACTCGTCCAAAAATTTCTCCAGGAGTTCTTTGCAGGAATCTGCAGGAGTTCTTTTTGGAAATTAATCAGCCATAGGTCCTTCTGGAACTTCGGTCTTGAATGCTTCCAAAAAGTTTTCCTAGATTCTCTTGATATTGGATGTCGCTTGACATCTCTTGGATGTCTCTTATCTTTGGATTTTTCAATATTTCTAAATACGTTTGCTCCAGGAGCTATTCTAGGATCCTTACGATAAACATCCAGGAGTACCTTCGGCAAATCATCTAGCAGTTTCTTCCAAAAAAGCTTCAGATGTTTCTTCTGGGAGCCCTTCTGGTATTCCACATAAATATCATTCAGTAGTCATTTCTGGGAAACCTCAAGGAATTCCATCAGGAAATCCTTCAGGAGTTTCTTCTGGGTATCCTTCGTGAGTTCATGGAGAAATTACCAGATTGAATTCCTGGACCCTAGGCTTAATTCCTACAACAATTTCTACAGGAGCCATCCATGAAAGAATCTAGAGGAATCCAAAGAAGACATATGCAAGGTGGAATTCCTAACAGGAGCTACTGGAGGAATCTAAGAAGGCATATCATGGTGGTTTTGAGAGGGTCTCCAGTTAGCTCACTGAATGAGACTGTGCACCGCAAAAAAAATCTCAACAAATTCATCAATCATATACCATGTCAAATCCGGTTGAAAACCACTGCTTCCTCAAGCTAATAAAACCAAAAGTTGTCTTCTTGCTATCCCGTTTTGCTTCCTCTGGACACGGTTGGAAACAAGGATCGGACCGGGATCGGGACCGGCGCCCCCACCGCAAGATTCGGTGGTTGCTTGTGACCAGTAGTGGAGATTGCGACTCTGATTGACTGATTGATTGATGCAATGGACGTTGTTGGAAGACAAGCGGAGCAGCACAGAACGTCGATGGCGGGAAATGGCAGTCAGACATGCGACGTGATGACGCGAGAGCACACACTCCAGTACCTCCTAGGCAGACGGTGCGATCCCACGTCTGACTAAGGTGGGCAGCCGGAGGGAAGACAGCAAAATAGATTCGTCAAATTTGCATGATATATGTGCCATTGAATGAATAAAGCTCGAATGGGACGAAATTTATTGCCGGACGGAATAGTGAATAATGTGGTTTGTCGTTGTTGTTGGTAAGTTGTCTGAATAAGATTGAACTGATTGTTGGTATCTCTTTATGCTGGACGAACTTTTCGCATTTCTCAGGATAATTCCAGTCTCGGGTTATTGACCTGCATGGATGCTGTGGCAATCGATTTGAAAGTAGTTCTTTCATATGACGCATTTCCGACAGAAGCTATCAATTGTTTCTCTAAAGTTGTGCAGTTGCGGACTTGGTTGTCTAATTGCCAATGCTCCTTATTTGTATGCAGAAACTTCTGCTTTCAATTTCAACACGCCACCACCGACCGAAATAAGTCGCACAGGCGTAGTGGTATACTCGTTCTAAAGTGGGCGTGCGATTGCATCAACAACTCCTCTTATCTCTGTTTTTGTACAGTTCTCCACCATAAAAGTCGCAAAATTAGAGATATTAGCAGAGAGGGGCCCATATAGCTACAGCTGTAAAGGCGTAGGTATTCAACATGACCATGCTGGACGTGACAGGTTCGATACCCGGTCGGTTCAGGAGCCTTTAGTAATGAAAATTTGACTTTCTTGTGCATAGAGTATCTTCATGTCGGCTACTCGATATACACATGAAAAAAGATCATTGGGAGTTAAACACTGAAAATGCTCATAGAGTACTAAGCTAAGAAGCAGGCTTTGTCCCAGTAGGGACGTTACGCCGAGAAGAAGAAAAAGACGTAATATTTATAAATATAATATCACTGGCACTTATTAACTGTTGGTCTCATGCAATAATTAATACGTTGTTTAATTGTGCTATTCTGGTGAAAAATAGTGTAGCATCAACCAATATATAGAAAACATTTAAAAGTTGGTGTCCTTGATACAAACATGATGATCAAAATCAGTTACATTCGATAGATCCTACGAAAAAAAAATCAATTGTCCCACAGAGTTTGTCCTACACGAAAAAAAAGTCGCACCCACCACGCATTGTAACCATATCAGTGAAACCGGAGAAAATAACAAACCGAGAAAAGTCAATGCACTCCGTGAGCCTTCACCACCGCCCGCCACTCCCCCGCACCCAAATGCATCTTCTTTCATCGCGCGCACAGTAAACAAAGTGCAACGACGGCGACAACAACAACAACCACGACAAAACATCGCTATGCTCCACAATCATAAATTCTCCTTCTCAGCACTGATAATGTTGCTCTACACACTTCGTGGCCCATGCTGGTGGTGTCCGGGAGTCCGGACATAAATTTCATGCAATGGAAACCACCCGAAAAAAAGTGGTCCACAAAGGCAGCATAAGGGCAACAGCATTTGAGAGGACGCAAAATGCGACATCCATCGAATCTTGTGGAGAGAGGTGGGCCGGGCTGTAGTGGTAGAGAGTTGAATCGAGTCGAGGTGTTTTCAATGTCGAATCTCATTGCAGCAAAGGACAAGGGCGTCGATTATGCTGCTGCCTCTGCTGCTCGTTTCGGGGTTATGTAGGGACCAACACTACTACGGCGGCGCACCAGTAACACACACAAGGGCGTTGTGTAAGCAGGGAAATAACCGATGGTAAAAGGGGTTTGCGGCAATTTGTTTCACTGTTATGCACTATAAGTACCGCTTACTGACCTTTACCTTACCGGTCAGACTAAGACCTGAATATCATCTGCTGTACATAGGAGTCGTCTCCATTCTACTCGGTCCATGGTTGTGTGTCTCCAGTTAGGACTCTGCGAAGGGTCCGCAAATCGTCCTCCACTTGATCGACCCACCAAGCTCGCTGCGCACCACGTCTTCTTGTACTGGTCGGGTGACTCTCGAGAGCCATTTTAGTCGGGTTGTTATCCGACATCCTGATGACGTGACCCACCCACCGTAGCCTCCCAATTTTCGCGGTGTGGACGATGGTTGGTTCTCTCAGCAGCTGATGCCGTTCCTGGTTCATTCGCCTTCTCCATGTCCCGTCTACCATCTGCACTCTACCGTAGATGGTACCATCTACCAACACCTTGCGTTCGAAAACTCCAAGGGCGCTTTGGTCCTCTGCACGTAGGGTCCATGCTTCGTGCCCATAGAAAACTATCGATCTAATTAGCGTTTTGTAGATACTACGAGAAGCTGAGAAAAATCCTGCAAAAACACAACGTGATCCTGGCTTCCCGACCGCAAAACAAAATAAAAAAAGTTAGTATTCAGTAAGATGAAGGATCCGATACCACCAGGCAAACAGACGAATGTGGTGTACTCCATACCGTGTGGAGCCGAAGACGGGAAGGTGTACATCGGGCAAACTAAACGAATGCTGGAGGTACGAATTGCGGAACACAAGAACGATAGTAAAAAGAGAGTTCCCAAATCTGGCCTTGCAGTACACACGATCGAGGAAGGGCATGTGTTCGATTTCGATAGCACAACGATTTTGGAACGAATCGAACACCCAGATACCAGGATGATCGCGGAGGTGTTCCATATTAAAAAGCTAGGCGAACAGCAGACGGTAAATCTCCAGCGAGAGTGCGGGAATTTCAACACGACGTACAATGGACTATTGGCCCGACTACGTGGAGAAACCCGAGCTCGAACGAGAGAGAGAACGAATGACGTCGAAAACGAACCGAACAGAATGGGTATCGAATAGGGTGTAAGATTTATTGGGAGGTCTGGGAAAATTTGATTTAGTTTATCTGTGACAGACCGAGCTGATGGTCACATTCAGCATGTTGTAAGTGTATTGTATAAACGTTTTGTATGTGTTAACTTAATTAAGAAAATTGTAATGTCTCAATAAATGTTTTAGGCGTCTGAAGAGGGCTGAAGAGTAGTAAGCCAAAACGCGTAACGCGAATTATGCTGCTTTTTCTTATGTCACCGAAAAGAGCCAACCCACATAAATTAGACTAGTTAATGTCGTGTGACGGCGAACTTAGTTCGACCGTAGAGTTCTGCGGAGTCCAAAATCGTTTTTGATGGTCACCAGTGAGCCCACGTACACGAATTCTTCAACTGCCTCGATTTCATCACCAGAGCCCTTTTGCCATCATGTACTTTGTCTTCGACACATTAATGACTAATCCAGTGTCTAGCTTCATTCTTCAGTTGGATGTACGTTTCCGCCATCTCAAATTTAGGAGCTATAACATCAATACCATCAGCAAAGCCAAGCAGCTGAACGGACGTCGTGAAAATCGTTCCACTCGTGTTTATCCTCGCTCTCCCTATTACATCATCTAAAGCAATGTTAAACAGCACATTACCCGATACATCGTCGCCTTGATAAATCGTATCAGTTTATCCGGGAATCCATATTCGTGCGTAATCTGTCATAGCTGTTCTCGATCGATTGTATCATACGCCGATTTGAAATCGATGAACAAGTGATGTGTACGCGTGTTGTATTCGCGGCACATCTGCGACACCTGGCGAATGGCGAACATCTGGTGCGTTGTAGCGCGTTCACCCATGAATCCAGCCTGATATTGCCCCTCGAACTCTCTTGCAATCGGTGATAGACGGCGGCATAAAATTTGAGAGAGTATCTTGTAGGCAGCACTCAGTAGTGTGATCGTGCTATAGTTTCCGTAATCCAACTTGGCGGCCTTTTTGTAGATGGGACACACGATACCTTCCATCCATTCCTCCGGTTATACACCCAAACCTTATTTTACGTCCACTATTGGCTCAGTGAAAAAAATTTCTACTGCAAAAATAATGATCAAAATACACATTTTTATATTTTTGTACACTTCTCCTAATCACGAAGATGTTTTAAAAAATATAAAACTGTTGAGTTTTCTTATTGTCTTAGCGGTAGATTTTTTTGTCGCTTAGCAAAGCATGGACGTAAAAAAAGGACGAGGTGTACTTCCTCCTCCCAAAACTTGGTATTGGCCCAATGTAGTGCTCTCACCAGTGCTTCTCCACCGTATTACAGAAGCTCGTTTGATAGTTGATCTGCCCCAACGGTTTTGTTGTTTTTCAATCGACCAAGCTCCTCCTCAATTTCTTGGAAATAAGGGGCTGAAAATCTTTCGTCCTGCTCACCTACTCCTAGATCTGTTACCACGCCACCTTCGGTACTTGCAACGTCGCCTTTGTAGTGCTCATCGTAATGCTGCCGCCACTTCTCGACCACCTCACGCACGCTCGTGAGAACATTCCCGTGATTGTCTCGGCACCTGTCGGCTTGTGACACAAAACCTCTGCGTGAGCGGTTCACCTTCTCGTAGAACTTCCATGTGCCCTTAGCGCGGTAAAGCTCTTCCATCGCTTCGCAATCCCGTTGTTCCCACTGACACTTTTTCCTCCGGAAGACTTAGTTCTATAAGTACCGCACTTAGAACAAACATTGATCAGCGCAAGGTTTTGTGTATGTGTATGCAAATGCGTAACTAGCAAATAATGGTTGGACATATTTCTTGACATCAAGTGCATGGAATCACGAGTTACGTCCAAACCGTAATGCCACGCTCGCAATTCAACATTAGGAATAACTCTGCTGGAAGTTCGACTGTATGGTTCCAACAATCAATTTAAATCGGCTACTCAGTCTTGAACTAACAAACGATGTTTATTACTTTCCCAACGTTTCGACACGGGGTTAGTGTCTTCTTCAAATTAGTTTTTCCCTGAAGAAGACACTAACCCCGTTTCGAAACGTTGGGCAAGTAATAAACATCGTTTGTTACCCAAGCAACATACATGGTTACAAAACAGTGACGGCAGCGTATGTAAGGGTTGCACAGAAGTCACTGTGACTTACTGCGCAACCCTTACATACGCTGCCATCATTGTTTTGTAACCTTGTGTGTTGCTTGGGTAGTTCAAGACTGAGTAGCCGGTTTTAATTGATTAGGAATAATTGAATGTGAGCTAAAGATGTCGAAGAACCTACCTAACCTGGAAAGGGTGGTCTTGAAAAGACCGGCCCGTCCCGGATCACGGATCAATGGCTGGTATCGATCCTCTTCAGCAGCTTACCGGACGAATATGAGACCCTGGAAACCGCTCTGGAAGCAAGACCGGAAGAAGATCTGACACTGAACCTGATTAAGGAAAAGTCGATGAATGGCAAAAACGAGAGCAACGTTACGTTTCAAGACTGAAGATATTTCCGAAACCGCTTAGCAAGTCGGGAGAAAAAGTGATATTGACCGGTTCTTCTTTTACAAGAAAACGGGTCACCAGAAGATCGATCGCGAGAAGTTCAAGGCTTGGAAGGCTGGGAAGAATAAGCAACCGAAGAACGCCATGAAACACAAAGCTAACACCGTTGTATAGAATGACGACGTAGCGAAGAACAGGGCATTTTGAACCGGAAATATGAGGAAACATGAAGGCAAGTTAATCCTGGATCCTGGAGCAACGTGCCATATCTCCAACCAGTTGCTTGGCAGCTGTTAAGGTTGCTAACGGTAGTAGTGTTGGATGCTGCAAGCAAACGTCGTGTGATAACGCTGGAAGCAGTGCTTTATGTACCTGACATGCAGTCAAACGACTTGTAAAGAAGGTATTCAGTGTGCCGTTCTATGAAACCGGAGCGCAAATTATCAGAATCAGATCGATCGGTGCAGTTGCTGAATTTGAACTAGGTTTGTTTGTGATGAAGCAATGCAATAATTCTGGGTCATTGGTGACTTCCGCCAGCGAGTGCATCCATGTTTGGCATCAGCGGCTTGGCCATCGAGATTGTGATGAAGTTCTAAAGCTCAAGTATTTGACGCAAAAGAGTGTAGCTACAAGGAAAGTTGTGAAGTGTGCATTCAAGGTAAGAAGAACAGAAGCCCCTTTCCGAAGCTAACTGAACGTCAAACGTCAGCAGTAATGGTGTTGCAAGTTTCCGGTTAGGGCAGAGCGAAATTACCGTAGCGAAACCCAAAGCAGACACTAAAGGGCCAAGGCACCAACGAAATCACAAAACGCATTACTCATTTCAACAAACTGTATTGCCAAACATCTTTAAATGCTCCTTCTTAAGCTTCCTAATCTCAAAGGCCTTTGATCTATCTCTCTTAGGTGCTAAACATGCTCAATTTTGCTTATAGCTAATGACGGGTACTCACGGTACCAGAACTACCACCTTCTGGCCGCCTCAAAGCCCACCGACATCCTCGCCATCCTGTCAGCGGAACGAACTATTGCTCGTCCGGACATCGCTAGAATCGGCCAGCCGTGTTGCGTCGAAAGCGGTTCGGATCTGCTTCGGATGTTCGAGTGTGCCTCCAGGATTCGATCGGGAGCCGCTTGGGAACCCCTGATTTCTATTCTTCCGCCGCTGCGTATCAACTGCAAAACACCAATAAAAAACAAAAACCCTGCCGTTCGAAGGATTAGAGTTTGCTCCGCTGCACCATCTTTTATCGTCTTACCCGTAAAAGGGGTTTTTGCTGCTGGGTTGGTCCGGTTGACACGGGCGCGACCGATGATAGTTGGCAGTGTCCTGACCTGTCCTGACGCTGTTGCCGATTTGGCGTCTGTACTCCCGATACACAATTGTGTCTCAACGGGGCACCGACTGCAAACGTAACTGGTCTCCGCTCTATCCTCTCAGCGGTAGCTTGCCTAATGACAAATGCAAAGCCCATTAACTAACGATTCAATCCTTCGAGCTGGTCATTACTCACCAGCACCGTTGGTTTTTCTGATCCGGATGTGATTTTCCATGCAGTGTTCCTATCTCCGCTACCGGCGTTCCGACTGGGGTCGTTTGGGCAATGCTGCTGTGTTTGTATCCTGTGTAAAGCGAACAATCAAGATTCTACCACCATTTGTCGTAAATCGTGTTGTACTCACCGATCCAAAACCGTTTCCGCCTTCGTCTGCGGTCCTGTTGCGATTTTCGCCGGCGCCGATGGTCACCTCGCGTGGTGCGCCTTCTTCCGGTCGGTTCAGTGGTCGTATCTTCGGCGGACCAGGTTCGTCCTTGGCGTACCTGCACCACCACGTTTGAGGTTACGCTCCACCTCAACGGCGTCCTAGTTTGGGTTCGGTGACCACCCGTGAAGTATGCAAAGTCTATCACAATGTGGAAAGTAGTGATTTAGTACTCGATCGTTTACCTCTCTGGTCCGGCTGGTAGTCACCGTGCAGGGTCCGTTCCGTGTCCACGTGGTTTCCTGATGGATTCTTCGGCTGGCACTGCTCGTGCCTCGTTTTGCCCAATTGGTAGAGGATTTTTTGCCCAGCAGTGAACGCCCTCCTCCACCACCAGTGTTTTTGATCTAATCGGCACGGCGCGCCTCTTCCGTACGGCACTGATTATCCGAGGAACTTTCCCCTTTCTCCCGGATCGATGATCACGCGGCGATCTACGGATCGTGAACTTTTCGCGAGGACGGATGAGTGTGAAGTGAGGCATTTGCCAAATCATGCCCTCCAACGGGTTTTCTTCTCTCGCTCCACACTTGTGTTGTTGTATGGTGTGAGTGTCGTCTGCTCTGTGGGAAGCGAGCAGCGGATGACGCGAATGACAGCTGTGATGGCTGTCGGAGTTGATCTGCTGTCGGAATGATGCGAGGGCGATTTGAATTGGCCGTTGGTGCAGAAAACTGCACGGAGCGAAGTTGTGATTCGAATTTCCGTTGTATAATTCTTCTTGTTCAAGATCTTAGCATAATTCTATTCCGAAGCTAACTTAAACGTAACAATGGACCTATGGTTATGATAATGGTCTTCAAATTTAACTGAGGAACAATATCTTGGGCATCTATCTAAGCAGACATGTGTGTCCCTATCCGAGTCCCTATCGACAGCTGAAGCGGAATTTGTGTAACTTTTGAAAGCCTCACAAGAAGCAAACTGGCAGCAGCGGTCACTGAAGGACTAGGGGGAAGATCAACAAACTGTTACTTTAAAAGTTTAGCAATCGAACCAAACATACAGTAACAAAATTCCACGCGCTCGTCATCAAGATGGACCAGTCTAAGTACTCAGAAGTTTTGAAGAATTGACGCGAAGCTCGTGGATCTCGAAGATTACGTATGCAGTATTCGAAGAACTCGTACAGGCGAAATGAACCACAAGTTCATTTCTAAGTGTGCACTAATAAGTCTGTGAAAGTAGGTAAGCTCAAGTTGGATTGGAGCTGGAGAGATTTTACTTCTATGGCATTCGTCTCTAAACCGGAGGTTTGCTTCAGGAGACATAAACCAGAATACAAATCGTGGGACTGCAAAAACCCTGACAGAAACAAGCTTTGTAGGCGATGTGGAGGTGAAGGCTACAAGGTGCAAGGCTGCACAAACCCAAGTGGTTGATTTGTTCTAGAAAATCCGCCATAGAGCCATAGCTGACAAGTCACAACGCAGGTAACGCAGCTAAATCTGAACCACTGAGCCAGTAACGGTAACTGGGTTGCGGATCTGTTCAAAATTGTGGCGAAATGAACAACGGGTAAAGTAAACGATCACCAACGTAAACGGGGTCTTCTTCTGTAGTTGCTACCGGCCTCTATGGTGGTCGATTGCTAGGCTAGGCACGTATAGTGCCAATACGAATCCATGGGGTGATGCTTAACCCTAAAAGGGATACCTTCATGGCCTCAGTTTCGTAACCTCGCTGAGTGGGTTCCATCAAAGACGAGCTCTGAAAGGCGCCTGGGGTCCAATGGACCCCAGGTATCCCTTTTAGGGTTAAAGGATCGTGAGTAAATGCCTAATACAGAGTAGTTTCCAGTGGTACTGGAGTGCACCATCGAGTGGCTCTTTCCGCATCATAATTCTAGTTCTTGCCCAGACAACCAGTCGTCGTATAAGATGTTGCATAAGATGATAAAGTGGAGGCCTTATGCGTACATGCCTCCATTTAGGCGCATGTAAAATGTACGCATATCGCCTCCACTTTAACATCTTATGCAGCATCTTATACGATGACTGGTTGTCTGGGTGACCTCCTCTCGTAGTATCGCTAGGAACTGAGGCTGGCGATGAGGAGGGGGTTATCGATGAAGAACTTGCGGAGACAGTAATGTCCCTTAGGCAGTTCTGAACGGAGCTCCGAACCTTGCTGAAGCTCCCGAGATGTTGAGTTCTAATATGCAGAAATGCCTGGACGATGTAGTTTTCCCAGAAGCTTGGAAGCAGCTGAGCCTGGTACTATTATCAAAGGTGGAGATATTACCTGGAGTTCCGTCGGCATATAAACCAATATGCTTGATCGACACGACAGAGAAGGTGATCGAGAAGATCATCCTCGTCAGACTGTTGAGGCACACTGGGTGCAAATGGTGTCTCGTGTAACCAGTTTGGCTTCCGGAAAGGGGGATCTACCATAGACGCTATCTTGTCGGTTACAAGACGGAGTACAAGTAAGAGGAGAATTGGACTCTGGATGTAAGGAACGCCTTTAATAGCGCCAGTTGGGAGGCTATTGCCAATGCGCTTCTGTATCTGAGGACGTATCTGATCTGTCGGCTATGTCGGCAATATTACGCTGGAGGTCATATTCTTGAAATTAAGTCTACTTACTTTATGATACTATACAAATCGTGCATCTTATGGTCGCATTCCCTACTCTACCCAAACCGCCACAGGCAGATGATGACGACGTAACCGAGAAAAAAAGAGAGCATTCCGTCCGTCCCGCCTGATCCCCGGGCGGATGGATGGTTCTGTGTGTGACGTTGCAGCAGCAGCAGCACTCACTGGGCTGGGATTATATTTTTCGGGGGTCAACGACCCCGACGACGTTTACCCGGGTGCATGCCGTCTCGCTTGCACTTCCTGCGTGAGGATGCGCTCCTTCCAGTTCAGCAAGCACGATGGAAGTGCGGCACGTGTGCCGTGAGGAGGCCTTTGTATGGTGGTGGTGCACGGTAGGAAGTCAATCCAACAGCAGTGAGCATAAATGCATGATGTAAAGACTAAAGAGACGAAAAAGTTCGTGGGGATTTAGTGTTATGAAGGTTTACAGAATTATTATTATTGTGTGGGCGATAGCGGGGTGGGTCTGGAGGAGGAAGGAAGTGCAAAAAGGAAGATGTGCGCCGATTTCGCGATATGCATTGTTGATATTATGGGTTGATCCCTATGGAGTTTGGTTGAAAAAACTGCGCCTTATTATATTTGGGGCAAGTATCAAGTACTATGCTCGATAATATAGAACGGTTATCTTAGATGTATTTATTTGCTCAATGTCAGAATTAAGATAACACATAACACTAGTTTACAACATAAAACGAAAGTCGTGAACTTCTGTCAACGACCAAAATTTTTTAAGCACAATTTAGCGCTGATTTCGAAACCGTGCTTCAAAAAATTCAAAGTAGAGCAGTCTTTGAGTATTCTCAAGTTTTACAACTTTTAATAATATGGAATTTAATAAAGTTCAAACATCTTGCGTTTTGTTCAACCAATTTTTAATATTTTTCCATGAATTAAAAGCTGAATATAATACCATTCGATCATCTCAATGCAGGTTTTGCGTCAGATTGATGAAACTCAAGATATTGGCGAGTTTTGGGGACAATCTCCTTAAAATTTTAGCAAAATTTCCAAAAATATTTGAAGAATTTTTTTTTTCAATAGGAAAAAAAAGTTTTAAAAATTCAGCTAAATCGGAGCATTCATTACGGAGAACGAAATGCGTGAAGTGAGCGACTTTGCCTAAAAATAGAACAAACATCGATTTCAAATCATCCTTGTATGAAAAATCGAAAAAAAAATCCGCTCTACTGTATTTCTTTCCCTTCGCGTTTTCGAACTCAGGGCATGATTCTACGCCAAAAACGATCATCAGCTTACCGAGTTCAAAAATGCTGTAAATTAGTGTAATCAACAATAGCATGTCACAATTCTCGGTTTTTGGCTGCCGTAGCTAATATTTTTTTCTGGAGGGGGCAAAGGAAGGGCCTGACTTGAGATGACTTTTAAGAGGCATGGGCGCCCGATACACGCTAACGCCGCTCAGCACTAAAGTGCATAATTTCCAGACTACACCAAAAATGTGTAACCCTTGCACATTTACAAAATCAGCTCCTGTGTCCGCAAAATCGTTAAATTCGCAAAAAATTGTGTACGGCAATCTAGCTAGGTTTATTAGCGACCTTGAAAAACAAACAAAAAATCAACATTTCGCATCTAGACGAGTGTACGATCTGTTTTTGTGAATGTGTAACTGTTACACATTTTCGTGTGGCCTGGAAATTATGCACTTATGAGTAGGGCTTACACATTCTAGGTGCTGAGTGTATGTGATTTGCAAATCGGCATTGCAGTTTTGAGGAATCACAGTGACTATTTTAGATGTGCTTCTTGTTTTGTAAACTATATGAGCATGAATAATTCCTCCAGGATTTTTTCTATAGCTTGCTGCAAGGATTCTATCATGGATTCCTCCAGAGATTTCTTCAAGAATTCATCTAGGGATTTCACTAGACATTTTTTCGGGGATTTGTCCTGGGGTATCTTTAGAGGTTCTTCCAGTGATTGTTCCAGTGCGTTTGTCGAGGTTTCCTTCATAAATTTCTCCAAAAATCTGTTAATGTATTTCTGCAGATATGGGATTCTTCAGAGATTTTTTCTGGAATTTCTCTATATACTCCCTCCAGAATTTCACTAGAGATTACTAAAAAAAACTACCTGGAATCCTTACAAGTATTTCTGTAGGAAAGTCTTCTAGAAAATTTTACTAAAGTATTCGAAACTAAATCCAGGAATTGTTTAGAAATTTTGTACAGAAAGTCCTATAGCAGTCTATCTATGTATTCCTTCCATAATTCGTCCAGAAATTACTACAAACACGAATTTCTTCAGCTTTTTTTTTCAGGGATCTACAGAAATTATTCCAGAAATTCGCTATCCAAACTCTCCTGAGATTCCCTAAGGAATTGCTTCCAGGATTCCACATGGTTGTTTTTCAGAAATTCCTCCTAGAATTCCTTCCTGTAATTCTTTCAGGAACAACTTCAGGGATTATTTTAATAATACCTCCAGAAACTCTTCTTGGGATGGCTTCAGGAATTCCTCCTGGAATTCTTTTAGAAACTCCTCCAGGAATTAATCCGACACTTCCTCCAGGAACTGTTTAGAGATTCCCTTAGGAATTCCTCTTGGGATTGCTTCCGAGATTCTTCGGGAACTGCCTCAGGGATTCCTCAAAGAGTGCCTCTACGAACTCTTTTACAGAAATCCTTCCAGGAATTCCTCCAGAATTTCAAAGATTTCTTTAGCACCTCCTAAGATTTCTTCAGAAACTCCTCCTGGAATTCCTTCAGGAATTTCTCCTTGGATTTCTTCAGGAATTCTTCCTGTGTTTTCTTCAGGAATTTCTCAAGGGAATCCTCCGGAAATTCCTACAGGAGTTCTTTTAAAATTCCTCTGGAAATACCTGCAGGGATTCTTCTAAAAACTCCTACTGGAATTCCTCTAGAGATTCCACAAGGAATCCCTTCCGAGATTCCTCCTGTATGTGCTTCAGTGATTCTTCAAGGAAATCCTCCAGGGATTTTTCTAGGAATTTCTCTAGGGATTTTTCATGGAATTTATACAGGGATACCTCCAGAAATTCCTGTAGAAAATTTTCATGGAATTTCTCTAGACATTCCTCCAGAAACTCCTACAGGCATGTCCTCAGGAATTTATCCAGGGGTTCCTCCAGTTATTCCTTCAGGAATTTCTTTGGGAACACCTCCAGGTATTCCAAGAGATCCTTCAGGGATTTCTATAGGGACTCCGCCAGTATTTCATTCAGGAGCTCTTCCAGGAATGCCTTTAGAAATTCTACAGGGAATTGATCCTGGAATTCCTTCAGAAACTACACCGTCAATTTCTCCAGGATATTCTCCAGGGATTCCTTCAGAAACTCCCCCAGGGATTCCTCCCCAAATTTATCCAGGAATCATTCCAAGTGTTCCTCCAAGGACTCCACCAGGGACTCTCCAGCCATTTCATCAAGAATTCCTCCAGAAATCAACTGGAAATCTTCCTGGGATTCATTCACAAATTATTTCAGAAAATCCACTAGGAATTTTCCAGTGATTCCTCCAAGAATTTTTTTCAGGGATTTCTCCAAGAATTTTTCGTCAAGGCATTCTATCAGAGATTCCTGCAAGAATTCGTTCAATGATTCCTCCAGAAATTCCAGCAGGAAATCCTGCACGAATTCCTTCAGGGATTCCTCTAGGATTCTTCCAGATATTCCTCCAGGAATTTTTCCAGTAATTCCTCCAGAAATTCCACCTAGAATTTCACCTGAAATTCCTTCAGAAATTCCTAGGGGAATTCCTGTAGGAATTTCTCTGGGAATTTGTACAGAAATTTCTCCAGGGATACGTCCGAGAATTCCTCTAGAGATTCTTCCAGAAACTCGTTCAAGGATTCCTCCAGAAATAGTTCCACGGAATTTTCCCAAGAACTCCTGCAGGGATTTCTCCAGGAATTCATCCAGAAGTTCCTCCAGACATTCCTCCTGAGGTTCCTCCAGAAATTGCTTCAGGGAATTCTCCAGAGATTTTTCGAAGAATTCCACCAGTGATTCTTCAAAAACGGAAATTTCTCCAAGTATTCCTTCCAGAATTCCTCTAGGGAGTTCTGCAGCCACATACTTTGCCCAGCACACCCGGGTCCGTTCCACATTATCCAAATGTGCAGAAACCCCCATTAAAAGTATTCTATGTTATAACGGTACCGAAGTATCCCGTTTTACTTTTGAGACCGCCCAAGGGCGTATTTTCGCAATGCATTTTTAGCTCAATTAGTCTCCCTTCAGTAAACTTTTCCCCAAATGCATCAACGGCCTCCGCAACCATGCATCATAAAAGCAAAACCCATTAATTGTGTTCTGTGCAGCATACCGGACACCGCAATTAACTTATCAAAGTGGAAAGAATATAGTGTGTACAAAATAAAAATTATTTTCGCTTGCCGCCCGCCCCGAATAAAAAAAAACGGAAGAACGAAGAAAGTGCCCAAAAGAGAAGTGGGCGAAAATTTTCCTTCTCATCGAAATACATATGACGAAGGAGGGTGTCAACGCTCGCCGCGCGCCGCACGCAAGTCGCAAACGATGACGATGACGACGATCCCGAATCAAAGGCGCGGAAGAAAAAAACGCATGTAAACAAAACCATGTGTAGTGGTGTGAATGAACTCTGGCAAAAGCACTTCTTGAGCCGGCGGCTGCTGCCGTGCCGCCGAAGTGCGCGAGAGGCGAGAGTGATAAAACCTGACAAACGGTATGTGGGGTCGCGCGAGCAAAGCAAGCGAGAACCTACAAAAACAAACCCCGCTTGGTAGTGGTGTGATCGCTGTGAGATACCTCGCATACCACGAGAGGGTTGGAAGAACGCACACATTCAGAATGCTGGAGCGGTGAGTTCGATTTAATTATCATTTTGATAATTAAATAATTTTTTTCAGCGATGGATAGAAATTGCGAATAATGATATAAGTTATCAGACTTTTATTTGAACAGTTTACTTTAATTTTAGAATTTAAATAATTGGGGTAACTCACTGTACTAAAACGCACATTCCCATATTTCTCCTCCCTCTCGGTATGGGTGCATGACTCCACAAGTATGCGTTCGCACCAACACCACCATTCCAGCAAAATTTTTGACTGTCAAAATTTCCTCCTTGGCACACATATACCAGGAATCCGTGTTGCGTTGTTCTTCTGACCGGCCCCGGGGTGAATGAACGACGAACGACCTAGCAGCTGGGCTTGTATGCGCGAATGCGGCGATGACAACGACGACGACGACGACGACGACAACGACGATGATACAATCAAAATAACAACAACATCAGCAATATCAGGCCGCCTCTGTCGTAGCAGCAGCAGTCAGCAGTTCGATGGGTTATAACGCTGCTAAGCCGGTGGCGGACTGCTGACTAAACTAACGATACGATTGCTGCTAGACAAGCGAAGTCGGTTCGGCGGGTCGCTGCTGCGAAAGGGAATGACAACAGCAAAATCGATACAATTATCTCATCACGGTGTGTCTAAAACCGTTATTAACAAAATAAAATACCCATCTAAGCGGCACCCACCATTCGAAAGATGTAGTATCCAGGCATCATCTCTGAAAATTTGAAAATGTTTCATCGACGGAATTGAAAGTTTGAGCGATTTGAAATTTTAGGGCGATTTTTAAGGAAATTCTCTTTAAACTATTAATACTCAATCGTGGTTGTATCACGATCGTGGCCATCGACTTCCTCTTCATAAATTTGGCATTCATCATTCGAAACGTATGGTATTTATGCATTCTTACTAGAAGTTTGAGAACATCCACGGAATCAAAGGTTATTGTTATTTGAACGCACTCAATACCTATCGCTATTGTTTTACTTTGGCAATACATCAATACAATCCTAGTGCATACCAAAAGGAGAAAGTTGTACGTGCGGGTTGTTAATATGAAAACAATAGTGCCTATACTCATTGTATGAACATTCGCAGTCTATTCCATCTTGCGCAGTGAACACGTGGTTAAAATGGTGCGATCTAAATCTCACGAGGAAAACAGGCACGTTTTGTGTGCTTTATGTTTTTCTAAATCAAAAACTTTGCGTAAAATAACTGATGCTCAGAAAAACATAATCAGTGAATATTTTTTGAGCAACTTCAAGATTTGCGAAGCTGATTATCCGGATAGGCTATGTGTAACCTGCCGTGTAGTATGTAACCAGTATGGTGCCGGGAATTTCGCGCGAAAAATAAATTTACACATTTACTCGCATAAAAGCTCAACCTTTACAAGGTCAAACAAAATCTGCTGCTGTGAAGTTTGTGAAGCCGCCCGTTTATCGATCAATAAGATCCGCATTAAGCGAGGTCGCCCAAAAATGGATATCACAAAGTCGAAGGATGTGAAGCGCATTTGTAACAACTGTTTGTCGGAAGTTGGGAAGGGAAGACAGCATTTTTGTAATGTGTCGAAGCGAATCAGCAATTTAAGCAATTTGCTGGAAGATAATTCATCAGCCTCACGGCCTGGCGAAGCAGTGGTGTCATCATTCTTGCACTCAAAAACAACTGAATCTGGAAGCAGCACCATACAGCTGAGGAATAGAAGGGGAAAACCAACGGTTTTTGAGAAAAATAGGTAAGATGCATTATAAGAACATTTAATTTGTAATTTATTGGAATGTATACAAATATTACAGCTCTTCAAAAGTTGTGTCCGTTTCGGCGAAAAATGTGTTCGAGATGAAAACGGATAATAACATAAGCATCAGGAAAACATTGAGTATTGCAAAGAATTTTCGAAAATTCGGTGTAAAGTTTGAGGCAAATATGAAAGAAAAACTGAGCAGCTTCAATAAGCAACTGAAGAATTTCTTCGAAATAAAGAATTTGGGGGAAATTGGAGGTCATGATTCGGTTAAAGATATTCCTATTGTACATTGCTCTAACGTACAAGGGCTAATTGATAAAATGTTGGCAACTCGTGACACTCAGAAAGAGGACGTTCTGATAAAGTTTGGGATTGATGGCGGAGGAGGATTTTTTAAAATCACCTTATCGATTGTTTCACTGGAACAGCAGTCGAAATCGGTTCGTTTTAAAGACGGCGGTGTTCGAAGGTTTGTATTTCAGTTGCAGTTATTAGCTATGTATCTTACATTTACGCTGGTACATATTAGTATTTATGATGTTTTTCTTATTATAGGCTTTTGATCCTAGCCCTAGCTCCAAGTCTGGCCGAGAAATATGAAAATGTTTCTCCAATTTGGAAAGCATTAGGACTGCAAGGGATCGGTGGAATTGTGTCAGGCGACCTTAAAATTATTAACATTATCACAGGTATAATGGCTCACTCATCTGCTCATCCATGCCCATACTGTGACGTGGAGAAAGTTAACCTGATGACTTGTTGCGGAACTTTAAGAACAGTCGGAAATATAAACCATAATATGCAGCAGTGGAAAGAAAGTGGAATCAAGTCAGCAAAACGTTATGCTTGTTGTGTAAATGAGCCCCTAGTCAACGGAACGGATGAGCAGTTGATATTGACTGCCACTCCCCCACCTGCTTTACACATAACTCTCGGAATTGTAAACGCATTGTACAAAGCCATCGAAAAAGTATCTCCTGAAAAGGCACAGTTGTGGTCCATAAAGGCTGGAGTGAGACATCAGCAACGAACGTATGGTTTCACAGGAAAAGCATGTCACAATTTGATGGACGCTTTGATTGTGCTTGAAGGAGATCCTGAACTTCACGATCTTTCAAATGTAAGCGTTTAATTAACTATGATTTATAAATGTAACCTAGTAGTTTTTAATAATTATATTTCAGGCACTAAAACTCTACAAAGACATCTACAGAGCGTGTTTCATGGAGAAATTGGATCCAGAATACACCACGTTAATTGCAAAGTTTGGAACAATATGGGAGACACTTAAGTTGCCGAACTCCTCAAAATTCCATATTTTGCGGTTCCACGTGAAGCAGTTCTGCGAAGAGACTGGGAAATCTCTTGGTGTATTCGGAGAGCAAGCTACTGAGAGCGTTCACAGCGATTTTGCCGAAACATGGGGGAGATATCGTACGCCCAAGACATCGAAATCCTATTTCAGCCAACTGTTGAATGCTGTGGTTGACTACAATAGCGGGCATTTGAATTGATTTTGTTTATTTGTAGTAAATAGTAACCATTTATTTGCCATATATACAGTAAAAACCTATAGATTTGGTTTACAAACTCTATTCACAATAACTTCCGATTCCGTAGATCAAATGTTCTCAAATTTACAGCAAGAATGCTTGAATACCATACATTTCGAATGTTGAATGCAAAATTTATGAGGGGGAAGTCGATTGTCACGATCGTGACACAACCAGGATTGAGTATTAATAGTTTAAAGAGAATTTCCTTAAAAATCACCCTAAAATTTCAAATCGCTCAAACTTTCAATTCCCTCGATAAAACATTTTCAAATTTTCAGAGATGATACCTGGATACTATATCTTTCGAATGGTGGATGCCGCTTAGATGGGTATTTTATTTTGTTAATAACGGTTTTAGACACACCGTGGCTCATCGCTGCTTGAAGTGGAACCACACTAGGGAAAAAAAATCGCAGGCAATGAGCGAAAATATCTGATTGAATATGAGGATGACGATTACGAGTGGATGCGAGACGAATGGGGCGGCAAATAATGAACGCAGTTGTATGACTAATATAGAACTAATTCTTGTGAAATACCAAATAGTACTAATTCCAAAGTTTCGTTATTAATATAACATCTTTATCTCCGTCGAAAATGTCATCATTGACGTTGCTCGTATAATTTAAGACGCCCAATCTGAAGAATACCGAATTATGACGCGTAGGTGGTAGGTACGGTTTCAGATGACATGATGAGGTGGTAGCAGCGATGGGTGGTGGTGGTGGGTGGGTGACAGACGAATCTTTTCTCGGTAGATTCGGAGTGTCTTTTTTATTCGTCGTCACATTCAATGAAACGCACCGAGAGAGAGGATTGAAGAACGCATGCAGAGAAGATTCTCAAGAAGGCTGCTATAAATAAGCATCGAATTTGACCGTATTTAACATTCAAGGTCAGAGCGATGGATGCTGGTGGCTTTATAGCGTTGGTTCTCGATAACGATTAGGGTAGAATTCGTAAGATGACATTAGGAATTTCAATTGAATATACCTTAAGCTATGGTCTGGGAACATTTGGGCTGGAGGAAATCGCACTGAATTTTTCAATGACGTCTCTCGAATTCCTCCAGAATTACTCTTAGATATTGCCAGTCAATTCACTTTATGATTTCTTCAAGAAGGTTTCTGGAATTCCTCTAGGTTAACTCGTACCATTCCGCGGAGTTATCTCTTGAAATTCGATGGAAATTTTAGAAAAAAATAGAGTTCCTTACTCCTGGAGCTGGAACTTCTCCAGGAGCTCCTTGAAAGGTTTCTCTAGGAGTTCCTCCTGGGATTAACTCAGATGTCTCTTTAAAAATTCCTTTTGGAGATGCTATAGGAAGTTGGTTCAGGAGTTGTACCAGGAATTAAAAATCATCAACGAACTCAATCTTAGTTTTAACCTCAGAAATTCTTCATGGTATTGCTTTAAAACTTTTACCAGGAGTTCCTTCTGGCATTCTTCCAATCACTGTTTTTGGGAATCGTCCCTCTTTTGGGATTCTCGCAGGAGCTCATTCCGGAACTTCGAATTTAAATTCTTCTAGAACTTTTGCTAATTTTCCTCTAAAGTTGGTTTTGAAATTTCTTCAGGATTTTTTATAGTTTCTTCCAAGTGTTCCTTATGCGTTCCTCCAGGAGCTTTTTCTACGAATTCGCCTGAAATTCCTTCCTGGAACGTCCAAAGACTCCTTCTACGTATCCTCCAGAAGTATCTTTTGAAAATCCTTTTCAAGAATATTTTGAAAGTCCACCAGAAGTCACTTCTGGGATCTCTTCTGGTGTTCCGTCAGACAATTTCCAGGCGTTTTATTTTATGAATCCTTCAGAAGATCCTTCTTAAAATCCTCCAGAAGGTCCTTACGGGAGTCCTTCCGAAATTTCTTCTGGAAATCTTGCAGGAGTTTTTCCTGGGAATGCTCCAGGAGTGCCTTCTAGAAGTCCTTTAGTAGTTCGTAGAGAAATCCATCGAATCAAATTCCTTGATCCTGGACTGAACTGACTCATATTCGAATGCTTTAAGTAGCTTCTGAAGTATTTCTCGAGAAAATCCTCAGGAAAACAGTTTATTAAGGGATCTGGAGGAATCCACAAAAGGCATCCGGGTGGAATTCACAATAGTAACATTTTAAAGGAATTCCTGCAGGAATTCCCAGTTGAAGTTTCAGAAAGAATCCCCAGCAGGAATTCCTGAAGGAATCCAAGATGTCATTTCTAGAGCAATCATCTTAGATGAATTCCCAATTCCCCCAAAGTTTCTGTTGGAATCTATAGAATGAATTCTCAGCGGAATGTCCAGATTGCATTCCTGGTGTATTCCACAGATGAAGGTCCTGCCAGGATATCCAGAAGGAATTCCTAGATGAATCCTAAGTTGGAATACTGGATGGAATCCTCTCAGAAGGACTTTTTAGAAGCATCACCATAAGGTATTCATGGAGAAATCCTCAGTTGAAGTTTCTGAAAGACCATAAATTCCTGAAGGAATTCTAAATGACATTTTTTGGAGTAGCTACCCACACTGCCCATAATCGCATAGTTGACGTAACCACCATTGACAATTCCAGCATTCACAAGCTAATATCTATTAAATGTGCATAATTGTGGTCAGTTTTATTCAATAGAGCACAAGATCTAATCACTAACTAGATATCAACGTGAAAAAATCATAAACTTTTCATTAATAATTGTTAAAATTTCAAAAGTGTATTGAAAACTACAGTAGCGCTGTGGAGCGGACCTGGTGTGATGGTTAGAACATTTGACTATCACGCCGAGGACCTGGGATCGAATCTCACTCCCGACATACTCGCAAAGTGTGAGTTCTTCCTTCGAAAGGGAAGTAAAGCGTGGGTCCCGAGATGAACTAGCCTAGGGCTAAAAATCTCGTTAATACAGATAAAAAAAAATACAGTAGCGCTTACGTCTACTATGCGATTATGGGCGGCACAGTTGAAATACCTAAAGGAGTCTCCAAAAGAAAATTTCTGGAGAAATTCGCAGAAGAAATTACTTGTCGAATGGCCATAAAAAATGCCAGTAAAATTTTCTCTACACAAAAAAAGCGAATGGCTATGAATATCGAATTTTCTAGGGAATAAATTGGTAAAATTTAAAATATTGACAATATCGTAGCTAGATATCAATATAACAAAAACATCGGAGCTCGGTGAAAAGAAAACATACATTACGTCTTTGAAATTTGTTCGTCAATTTTTTTTAAATTTTCTTCAAAAATGCATTCTGATGTTGTCGGAGCTTAATTTGAAACTCCTTCGTCAATTTATTTTGCACTTTTAGTGGTAATTTATTGATATATTGCCTTGAAAATCTTTTCAAGAATTCCTTCAGCAATTTTTTTTTTTAAATTTTTTTTCGGTTTTCCCTTAGAATTGGTTTAGTAGTTCATTTAGTAGTTTTTTTTTTTTTTGGTAATTTCAACAACAATTCCTCTGAAATTTCCTTTGAAATTTATTTGTTTTCTTTTCTGGAAATTGCTTTGGGAATTCTTTCGGCGTTTTTTAGAATTCTTTCGGTAATCCCTTTATTTGTTAATTTCTACGACAATTTCTTTGGAAACCCCATGTGTTTATTATCTGTTTTGACAATTTCTGTAAAAATTCCTTCGTCCATTCATTCGACAATTTCAGAAATTATTTAGGAAATTTCTTTCGTAAACCATTGGCATATTTTTTAAGTATTGTTTTGACCATTTTTTTTTTGAAAAACTCCTTGAAAAACTCCTTTGGAAATTCAAAAATTAGGGTTAGGGTAAGTGTACCAATTATGGCCATAGTGTTTCCCTATTTGGCCATAGTGAAAATTTTGATAGTTTTCAAGCTTTAACCTACCGTCGTGCGGGGTGACATTGGGCCACTATTCCGCAAATTTAGAATACGACGGGAATGCATATTGTGTACTGAACTGCTAGAATACATAATTCTAAGATACTTGGCATCCGCCGTTGGATTCTCTTACTTATATTGAATCTGTAGGATCGATGGACCGATGTCACCCTCTAGGCTCAATGTCACCCCGAACGACGGTATTATTATAGTTTCAATAACAAGATTTTAAATGTATCTTGCTATTTAAAAAAAACCACGATGGTCAAATAGGGAAAAACTACGGCGACAGCTGGTACACTCAGCCTAGAATTGCTTAAGGAATTTGCGAAGGAAGTACCGAAAGAACTGCTGAAATAACTTGATTAATAAATTACCGAACCAAAATAATTCTAAAAAAAAGTAAAAACAAAACAAAAATCCACAAAACTGTCTAAGAAACTTCCAAAGAAATCGCCGAGAAAATACATATATGTTGCTCCCAATGGAATTCTCAAAAGAGTAGCAGAAGAAATTTCTAAAGATGCTGCCGGAATAACTCCTACAAGATCAATTTTCAAATCAATCATTGAATAATTGCCAAAAAGAAATCCAGAGGACTTGCCGAAGAAATTTCTTGAGAAATTCTCGAAAGAACTCACAAACAAGTTTCCGGAGCAATTCTCAAAAAAGATACCGAAGGCTTTTCGACAGGAATTCCTAAAAAAAATCAATGGAATTATAAAACGATTTTCCAAGAACAATGCCAGAGAATTTTTTAAAGAGTCCACAAAGAAATTGCTGAAAGAGTTTCAAAAGAATTTCCGAAGAAATTACAAAAATGTTTCCAAAGTAATATCCAAAGAAATTAAAAAAAATCTTAAGTTTTCAAATGAACTGCTGATGAAATGCCTCAAAAACTGTTCAAATCAACCTCAGAAAATTAAAAAAAAAACTGCCACACGAATACCTAAGAATGCATTACTACAATTCAAGAACAAATTCCCTAAAGAATTCTCCTAAGAATTAAGGAATTTGACAAATAATTTCACAAGGAATTTTCGAAGTAGATGCCCAAATATTGTTTGAAGAAATTGCAAAATTAATACTTCGAAGGATTTATAGAAAACAGTTTTGGCAATTCCGTCGGCCAATTATTTGAAAACTTCTCGGGCAATTTTAGTACTTTTTATAATTTTTTCGCCATATTGTATGAGTTTCCAACGGCATTTTTTTTTAGAAATTCCCAATTAAAACTGCTAAACGACTATGCAAAGGAGTTATCGAAACAACTTCCGAAATAACTTGATATTTGAATTGTCGAACCAATTGTTAAAGGAGTTCTCAAAGGAAATGCAGAAAAATATTAGAAAACTTTCTATTCCATATTTGAATTGATCAAATCAATTTCCATACCTAACATTGTCAAAAATGATTATGTTTGGCTACGTAGTCATTTATTGAACAAACGACGTTCTTTATTTGGCCGACGTTTCGACACGGGGTTTGTGTCTCGAAACGTCGGGCAAATAAAGAACGTCGTTTGTTCAATGAATGACTGCGTAGCCAAACATAATCAGTTTCACCAAACAGTCGATTTATCATCAGATTGTCAAAAATGATTCCAGAAGAATTGCCGAAGAAATTTTCAAATGAACTTTCGAAAGAATATACATGAAAAATTTCGAAAGAAAACTCCAAAAATATACCGTAGGAATTTAAGAAAAACTAAAAATAAATGCTTGAGAACTCCTCAATGGATTTAAAGAACGATTTTCCATAGAAAATTTTCCGAGATATTCTCGAAGGAATCCTCATAGGAGTTGCTGAAGGAATTTCAAAATCATGATGCAAACATAATTATGGAGGGAATCTCCAATGAAATTGCTCAAGGAATTTCTAAGGGTATTATCTAAGAAGTTTAAAAAAGTAATAACCGAAGAATTTTCCAAAGGAATTGCCTGAGAAATTTTCAAATGATTTCTGATGAAATTTTTCAAGAAATTTTTGTATCAGGTTTCAAAGAGTAACGGAAGGGATTTTCAAAGAACAAATTGTCTCTTTAGAAATTTCTAAGGCTACTCCATTGGAAATTCAGAAATGCCCGATGGAAGCTGCTGAAAGTGTTTATAAAGCATTTATCAATAAAAAAAAAACTTTCAGATAACTTGTTAATTGAATTTCCGAATCATTTTTAACAACAGTTCCCAAAGGAATTAAAAAAAAAAAAACATTTAGAAAACTGATACGAGATTCCCAGAGGAATCGCCGAAGAATTTTTTATAGAAATTTCCTATGAATTTCTATAAAGGGATTTCCTGAAGAAGTTGCAAAGTACTGTCCAAAGAATACTAACCGAAGGAGTTCCAAAAGAAATTGTGATATCATTTGCGAAGGAATTACAATTCCCAAAACATTGTTGAAAATGTTTCCAGAGGAGTTGCCGAAGAAATTTTTAAACAATTTACCGAGAAAATTAAAAAAAAATCAGATAAAACTGAACGAATAGGAATTCGGAGCGATTTCGAAAGATATTCTCAAATTATCCCCTTGTGGACTCCTCAATGAGATTACAAAACGAAAGTGTAAGAACAATGCCTGAGAAATATTCACAGCAATCCATAAAGGAATTTCAGAATTATTTTGCCAAACGAATTACGGTGGGAATTTTCGAACAAAGTGCGGAAGGAATTCCCAAAGAAATCACCGATGAAATTTACAAAGTAATAACCGAATGCTACCCGTATGTAGCGCGTTCACAGTTGATCAGCAGGAGTAATATCATTCAGTTTTGTATGGCGAAAAGAACCTAAACTAGAATTTCTTGAATTAGAAAGCCTTTCTTAAAATACAAATTTTGGTAGAAATGAATCCCATTTAGAGAAATTTATATTTCGATGCTATTCGCCATCGTGTATGGCGAATAGCATCGAAATATAAATTTCTCTAAATGGGATTCATTTCTACCAAAATTTGTATTTTAAGAAAGGCTTTCTAATTCAAGAAATTCTAGTTTGCGAATTATTTTTAGAATAGAAGATAACGCCACATTGATCGATGTGGTAGGTAGTAAAGAATTACCTGAGAAATTTATTAGTGGATTGCTGATGAACTACCTCAAAAAAAAAACATTCCAAAAGAAACTGCCACAAATTTTCTAGGAATTAATATTTTTATGAATAAATTCGCAAAATAATTGCTTAAAGGATTTGCGAAGGAGTTGCCATAACCTTCCTCAGAGAAATTGCCGTAGGAGTTTCGAATGACAATGATATAGGAAATTCCCGAAGGAAATAGCGAAGAAATTTCCTGAACGAGTTCCAAAGGAATTCTCGAAGAAATTTGCATGCAAATTCCTAGAGTCATTGTCAAATTAATTTCCAAAAGCATTGCCGAAAGAATTCCCAGTTGAACTGTTGGAGAAATAAGAAAAAAGCAAAACAAATTCCCAAAAAACACCACAGTTGCTAAACAAAATTCCAAAAAATTGCTAAGACATTCCCATTTTTATCTGTATTAACGAGATTTGTAGTCTCAGGCTAGTTCGTCTCGGGATCCACGCTTTACTTCCCTAGGAAGTAATATTTTGTGAGTTTTGTCGGGAGTGGGATTCAATCCGAGGACCTCGGCATGGTAGTCACGTGCTACATCCGTCACACCAAGTCCGCTCATTTTTCCCATAATGATTGATAAAGAAATTCCAGAAAAAGAATCCGAAGGATTTGTCGATGAAGTATTTAAAATAATTGCCAAATTATCTACAAAAACATTGTTGAAGCAAAGTCCAAAGAAATTATTGATAGAGTTGTACAAATATCTGCCAAAAACATTTTTAAGAAATTTAAAAACATTATTCCGAAGATATTCTCAAATAAACGGCTGAAGAAGACCCAATAGAGTTGCCGAAGAAGGTTCAAAAGAAATTTCCATAAGTCATTGCTGGTTGAATTTCCAAATGCACTACTAAGGAATTTTCCAAAATAATTGCTTGAGGTATTCCGAATTGAATTTCCTAACAAGCTGCAAAGGAATAACTAAAAGATTTTTTTTTTAAATTGCCAAACGAATAATAAAAAGAACAGAATGGCTGAAGGATTACATAAGTTATTATATTGCTATGTCACAAGAGTTTCAAATAACTAAGTTTTCTGTGTTTTTTTCTTTATTTTTTAATTGTTGATAAGAATTTTAGGATTTTCATGTAGCAGTATTTTATTTCCTATGTTTTGCATATATTGAAATTTGTTCTATGTAATTAAACTGGAGGGCTTTTTTGAAATTATTCGAAAGTTTGAATCGCACAACAAAATTTTCTGTGTTACAAAAAAAAATTGTTGAAGCTTCGTAATTCTTCAAATTACCACACCCATCATCATCGAATTCTTTTGGGATTTCCATTAATAATTCCACCTTGAGTGTCTTCTGAGAATTCCTTTTTGGGTTGAAACAGATGTATCTTTTTAAATTCTCCCTGTGGATTTCCTTCAGGAGTTCCACTATGAGTTGATATTAATTAGGAATTGATTCTGGGTTTTATCAAAAATTCTTCCGGAAATTTTCCCCAGAATTCATCTAGATGCGCCTTCTGAAATTCCTCCTGTATGAGTTCTTCCGAAGTTTTCTTCTTGTGGAGCCTCGTGGCCGTGCGGTTAGCGTCACCCAGCGTATAAACGTACCATGCGATGGGGTGAGGATTCGATTCCCGCTCCGAGTGATGAACTTTTTCGCAAGAAATGTTTCTTCCTCGTATCCAGTAGTGCTCGTAATGTTTGTCGTGTCGGTTGTCTAGTGTTAAGTTTCGTTCATTCTGTACAGCATCTGGCTGAAGACAGTGTCCGTGTCTTTTAATTCCTACAGGAATCCTACAGAAATTCTTTTTAGGATTCCTCCAGGAGTCACTTCTCAGATTCTTCAAAGAGTTCTGTCTGGCATTTGCCAAAAAATTTCTCCAGGTGTTCGATTTGGTATTCCTGCAAAAGTTCCTCCTGGTATTCGTTAAGAACATCCTTCTTGGATACCTTCAAGAGCTTCTGCTGGGTTCTTTATAATTTCCCCAGAATTTCTTGCTGGGTTTCCTCCAAGAATATCTTCTGCGAATCTGCCAGGAGTTCTTTTTTGGGATTGTTCCAGCCGCTTCTTCTGAAATTGTTTCAAGAATTCTCTCTAGGAATACTCCAAGATGTCCATGCGAGAATTCTTCAGGTAGGCTGAGTGTACCAGTTATCGCCATAGTGGTTCCCTATTTGGCCATAGTGGTTATTTGAGATAATTTCAAATTTTGCATCATTTCAAGATTTTTAATGACAAGATACATTTATATTCTTGCTATTAAAACTTTCATAAAAGGTCAAAGCTTGAAAACTTTCTAAATTTCCTCTATGGCCAAATAGGGAACCACTATGGCCATAACTGGTACACTTGCCCTATTCTTTTTGAGATTCCTGCAATATTCCTCCTAAAGCTTACAGGATAAAGAATGCAGAAATTTCTTCCCGGAATCTCTAAGCCGCTTCTTCTGAAAATCTTCCAGCAGTTCTTCTGGGAATTCGCCAGAAGCTCCTGGAGAAATTTCCAGGTCAAATTCCTTAAAAATTGTTGAAGCTCCTTATGCAAATCTTCCAGGAGTTTGTTTTTATCTGTGAATCCTACTCCTATCTATGAATTCTTTCTCGAAATCGTTTAGTAGTTTCTTCTGGAAGTCATCTAGGAGTTCCTTCTGGGAATTCGGCAGAGGTTCCTGGAGGAATCCCTTGATTATTTTTTTAGGTGAATCCTCGGTGGAGACTAACTCTTGCAAGAATGCTTAAAGGAACTAGTGGAGAAATTACTGGAGAACTTCCATGAAATCCAAAAGAAACCTAGAGTGATCCACAGAAAGCAATCGTGTAGGAATTCCGAGGAATTCGAAGGAGGATTTCTTGAAAGGATTCCTAGAAGATATTCATGGAGAAGATCTTAGAATTTTTTTTTGTAGGAATCTCTCGAAGAAATGCCTAGACATCTTATACGAAGTAATGCACAGATGGAGTTTCTGGAGGAATCCCTTGAACGAATCTCCGGATAGAATTTATGTCGGAAGCTCAAGAAGATCAAGAAATTAGGCTTGAACTTATAATTGTTTACTACAGAAATAAAACCATAATGACGTTCAATCCAGCAGTAAATAACACACAGTGAACAACTTCGCTTTGAGTTTATTGTTTCACTTAATACGACATGACACAACTTCCGCCTTCTGTTACGAATCCCAGAAACTCTAATTTAATTTGCGAAACCATCCGGTCAGCACAGTTGGGTGGCGACCAAGACGGGAGCGAAACTTTGCCCCATAATTTTCCGCATCTTCTGCCGCCGTATACGTCAATTAATCAATCACTCAATTAGTGCCGGTTCATTTCACTGCTTGCACAATCCGTCGTTTTCCGCGCCTGCAAACTACCATTCTCCCAGATCTGCAAACAACCAGTGCCACTTTTGGGACGAAATTGTTCCTTTCCATCATCATTCTCATAGATTCATAGAACATCCCGAAACCAACCCCTAAACGGGAACTCCAACGAGGGAATATCGACGATATATCACTCACTCGCCGTGACGGCGATGATGACGGTGACAGTTGCATAACTGCTGCGCGCCAAAGTCTATGTGCAATGGTATTGCATCGGTAGAGCGGCATCAATGATACGGCCTCAACCGCGTGCTCTGCACCGCCACGCCGCCAGTTCAATGCAGCAGCAGCAAGACGAACTCTGTTGAGGCAGGTCGTTGTCACTTATTAGAGAGTGATGTAGATATAGCTGGCAAGTAGTGAGTGCACGGTACGGCAGCAGCGGTTTGAAGTGCAATTGCAAAAACCTCTCCTATTTTATCCGTCTGTTTTGCCGCAGACTGGTACCGAGCAGAGCCGCATGGATTCGCTGTGTACGTACCTAGACCTACACGGAAGCAACCAGACGTGTAGCGTAGCTATAGGTTGCACAGATGGAATTGTGGGGATGGCCGGAGGCAGGGCTGGTCGGAGTATTGCGCTGTGCAAACATCCTTCCCTTATCGTTCGTCGTCGGCATCGTTTTGAGTAGCCTATGTGCCGGGTTTTTTGCTCGACTTTGCGCGACCTCACTGCCAAGTGCCACTAGTCGTTGGCTGTGTGCTGTTGTACACTATGCATTCCAACCGTATCATGCCATCGGAATCGGGCCTATTTCAGTCCTCTGACTAGACTAGAAGTACGAACGACCGCTACGGTCGGCTACGTGTGTAATGTCACAGACGCGAGGTACACGTTAGATTGGTCTGAACTCTGGGAAATGGATCTGGTGTTAAATGTTTGAGGAAAAAGCTGTATGCTCTTGAGAGGTCAGAGAAGAAAATACGGCACGAAAAACGCAGACAACCGGGGAGCGACAGTTTGTCGCCGGGTGCCACAGACTTATTGATTTTGATCACATTTATTGAGTTTTAGGAAGATATGGAGAGCATTTGGAAATAAAACATATGAAATTGAGATCAGTTTTGACCAGTCTTCACAATTTTATATATTTATATTGACAAACACAATTTACGCTCTTTGAATTTTAGTCATTATCGTCTTACAGTGATATCACTGATGGAGCTCAGCAATTGGGATCCAGGTATGATTCCACCATGCTCGAATTATGTATCGCAAGTGTTTGTTGATAAGGTACAGTAGTCGTTGAGTATTCCCAACTGATACACATCAGGTTTCACTGACTGACGGCAAAGATTTCATGTTTGAGTAGAATATTCTGACTAGGACATCAGAACCGGACACCGGACTCAGGATGGAAATTTGTGGAACGCTCGAGATTATGTGAATGCTCTTCCAAACTAAATTTGTGCCTGATTATGAAAATAGTTTTCGAGAATCAAGTACTGGTATTCTACATAGTAGGTACTCGGTATTTCCACCTCTTACGCTGAAGACGGCAGTTTCAGTAATCGACCAAATACCGTCTATGGCCAACTTCTCCTTCCGGAAGCCGAAGTGACTGCTCGAGATTCAAAATTCAGCATTTTGTTGAGGATGATCTTCTAGAGCACCTTCCTCGCCGTGTTGATCAAGCATTTTAGGCTATACGCCGACGGATCTCCGGATGGTTTTCCCACCTCTGGCAATAGAACTAGGCTCTGCCGCTTCCAATCCTCTGGGAAAACTCCCTTGTCCAGGCATTTCTGCATAGCAGACCTGAACTTCTCGGTAGTCTCTCCAATAGCCACTTTTAAGGTCAAGTTCGGAACTCCGTTCGGACCTGGGGCCTTATCTATGCTAAGAGACTTTCCTATCCCTGCAAGTTCTGCATCGGTGACTCTCTCTTCATCGTCAGCTTCCGTCCTCCGAAAAAAGGTCAAGAACTAGAATCATGACGCTGAATAAGTCCCTCGATGATCCCCTACAACATCCCTGGAGATTGCTCTGTAAGAGCTGTTACAGCTCTCATCTTGGCTATCACGATCCTGTAGACACCACCCCACGGATTCCCATTGGAACTCTGACAGAGACCCTCAAGGCAGACCCTTTTACTTGCTTTACTTACTCTTATCTCGATCTTCAGCGTGACTTCAGCAGCGGCAAACACCACCTACCATTCGCTTCGCTCTTCCTCAATTCGTGCTCGTTGCATCCACCGCCTAGCCCGTAGGCAAGCAAGGCGCAAAACCGCAACCGCTTGAGTCAGCCAGTATGCCGATTGTCTCCCATTTCTAGGGAGGACTTGACTAGGCATGGTCACATCGCACACACGCGAGAGTACCGCTCTCAGCTTTTCACCGCTTAAACCGAGAAGGTTTTGCTCACGACGAAGCGCCTCCCACAATCCCTCAGCGTCGAAGTATGATGTCTTCCACCTGCGAGAGCTCGGCCTTGCCTTAGCCGTCACTTCCTCTACCCGCTGCCTGCTGTTGTTGTAGACGATACTGTAGCAAACCGCCAGGTGATCGCTGTCTATTGTTTACTCTCCAGTTCGAACTTCTTGTTAGGCCAGGACTACAAAAAGTAACGTCAATTATTATAGACACCGCACTGTTCCGATTAAAGGTACTCGACATTAGCCAGGTCGACATCTAGTATCGCCAGTGTCTGACCCCGCTGTTATTACCACCGGCCTTCGCCCTGTTAGCACGGTCTTCATACAGTCAATCATCTGCGTGAACTGCTCGATCGGCCTCGGCCATCACGGAGGCGCATGACAGCTATAAAAGACGGCTCCGTTTACTTTGGCGACCACGAAGCCCTCATAGGTAGTAGACACCAACTCTTGGATGGGGTATTTACCCGTCGTCCATATCGCCGCCATTTTTCTGGACCAATCCGCGACACAATTGCCGTTGCCGGTGGGTACTCGGTATATTCGTCCCCCACTCAGAAACCGCTTGACTCTCGCTTAAACCGAGAAGGTTTTGCTCACGACGAAGCGCCTCCCACAATACCTCATCGTCGAAGTATGATGTCTTCCACTGTCTAGCCGCTTCTTCCTCCACCCTCTGCCTGCTGGTGTTGTAGTCGATACTGTAGCGAACCGCCAGGTGATCGCTGTCTGTTGTTTACTCTACACTTCGAACTTCTTGTTAGGCCAGGACTACAAAAAGTAACGTCAATTATTATAGACTCCGCACTGTTCTGACTAAAGGTACTTTTGGTGTCTGACCCCGCTGTTATTACCACCGGCCTTCGCCCTGTTAGCACGGTCTTCATACAGTCCAGCATCTGCGTGAACTGCTCGATCGGCCCCCACGGAGGCGCATGACAGCTACAAAAGACGGCTCCGTTTACTTTGGCGATCACGAAGCCCTCATAGGTAGTAGACACCAACTCCTGGACGGGGTATTTGCCCGTCGTCCATATCGCCGCCATTTTTCTGGGCCCATCCGCGACACAATTGCCGTTGCCGGTGGGTACTCGGTATATCCGTCTCCACTCAGAAACCGCCTGACTCTCGCTTAAACCGAGAAGATTTTGCTCACGACGAAGCGCCTCCCACAATACCTCATCGTCGAAGTATGATGTCTTCCACCTGCGAGGGCTTGGCCTTAGCATAGCCGCTTCTTCCTCCACCCTCTGCCTGCTGGTGTTGTAGTCGATACTGTAGCGAACCGCCAGGTGATCGCTGTCTGTTGTTTACTCTACACTTCGAACTTCTTGTTAGGCCAGGACTACAAAAAGTAACGTCAATTATTATAGACTCCGCACTGTTCTGACTAAAGGTACTTTTGGTGTCTGACCCCGCTGTTATTACCACCGGCCTTCGCCCTGTTAGCACGGTCTTCATACAGTCCAGCATCTGCGTGAACTGCTCGATCGGTCCCCACGGAGGCGCATGACAGCTACAATTACGGCTCCGTTTACTTTGGCGATCACGAAGCCCTCATAGGTAGTAGACACCAACTCCTGGACGGGGTATTTACCCGTCGTCCATATCGCCGCCATTTTTCTGGGCCCATCCGCGACACAATTGCCGTTGCCGGTGGGTACTCGGTATATCCGTCTCCACTCAGAAACCGCCTGACAAAGCAGTTGCTGAGCTGAGTCACAGTGGTTCAGGTTCAGCTGCGTCCCTGCCGACCCCTTCCGTAGCCGAACGGCAACGGCGGCCACCTGCACGTCGCAATATTGCCGCAGTGCCGTGACGATCTGTTCCACTTCGGTGACCTCGTCTAGGCTTTTCACCTCCAGAGTCGCCTCTGCTGTAAGAGCTCTCACCGCTACCCCTTCGCCAAGGACCTCTTCCGTCAAACTTTTGTAGGCGGCGCCCTTGTCGCGCTTCAGCTCTAGGATCATCTCACCCGTACGAGTACATCTGAAACTGCGCACATCGGCTCCCAGATCCACGAGCTTGGTTTCGCTTTGCGCCTTCATGACGTCCGAGTACGTAGACTGTTCGGTCTTGATGACGAGCGCGTCGCCTTTCTCGCGCTTGGTACCTACTCTTTTATGCCTTCTTAATATGGCATCCCTGTTGCTCGACCTGCGAATTTTTCTTCTTTCTCTTCCGCTCGACTTTCGCCCATGGGGGTACTTCCCTTGGTTCACCGTACTCTGTGGTTGCTGAGGGTCTAACAACGGTCGCAACCCCCATCCGGGACAGGTCAGCCTTTTGAGGCCCAGGTTTCCGGGAAGCATGGCTAGGGTCCGACTGCCGGCATTACTGCCGACTTTCGGGGTTCTGCTAACCTTGCGGGTACCGTCAGACAGCTTTTCACCTGACGGCTGCACCCGCATCTGCGAGTGCTTATCATACGCAGTCGCTTCCGCCACACCTTTTGGACTTCCTGCGAAAGCGAAGGCTTTCGTCTGGGTAGACTTCGCAACCTTTACTGTCACCGGTTCCGCCGCTGCTGCAGTCTTCACGAGTCTCACGTGATCCTGCCTGGCATCGTCCATCGACTTTCGAAGTCGCAACAGGGCCTTTCTCAGGTCCATACTTATGTTGGACTTCGTGGACGCAAAGGAGAAGATCTTGCCAAGCTGCTGCTCAGCCACCTCGATTACAGGCAGTCCTTCTCTGTTTTGGTTGATAGTCACCAACAATCAAACTCCGTCCAGTTTCTCCACCGGCTCGCTTGTTCTCTAAGGTTGCCGGTATCACGTGAGATTAGAAGCAACCATATAATTCCTTTCTTGCATCCAGTCTTTAGCAGTCAAATCCCTATCAATCAGAGTAAAGAAGTTATTCATCAATGTTCAGAAAAAAATAAGACCAATTTCTTTATTGTATTATTATTTTGATAAAGAAATACCTCATTGAATAATGTAAGGTCACGTGTCTGCCAATTGGTCCGTAAGCTGTCGCAGCCCAGTCCCCCATGCTTTCATAATTATTCAACATGTATGAAACAAAAGACCACATGCATGCATACATGTCACTGCCCTTTTGTGCTGCCACCACACTACTGCTTTGCATCCAAATGCTGCTGCTGCTGCAACTTCCATTTATCCCTTCCTGAAACGGTTTTGGCACACATGCATACAAAGGAGAGACTGCACCAGCCAAGCAGCAACAGGGAAAACCCGGAAAAAGGATTATGTGATTTACCCACGTTGCTGCTGCCGCCGCACCACTAGAACATACTGCATAGCTTCTTCTCCTACTGAATGGTCCGACACGGAAAATCGATGAAATGCGGAAAATTGTCCGAGGTCAGTAAACTTAAAACATAAGCCCTTGGCTCGGGACCGGGACTGGGACGCTCGATGACGAAGGAGGAAGTGCATACCGTACCGACCGAGTGATTCGAATGCAATTAAAGGGTGAGTCGTCCAGATGGGGTTCTCTGGCGGCAATCATCGTGGATTGCCTCATCGCTTATTCATTCGAATTGTTGTTAATCCGGAATTGAGCCACCCGCCGACCCACCACCGCCAAGCCGCCACCGCCGGCTGGAATCGTAGCGTGAATTTTCCGGAAATAGTCACCCACCCACCTCCCGCCCACCAATTCCGAACCCGGAAGAATACTGTTCTATTTTTAAACAAAAAACGGTTACAACCAGTCGAACGTCGTCCTTTCCGTCGGTACGATGATTCGCCCAGTTGTGTATGTGTGTACTGCTGCTGCTGCTGCTGACTGGTTGGTGGTGAGCATAAGGATGGTTTCTCTTTTGGGTCGAAATACAATGTTGCGAGAGGAAAATCGATAATTGGGAGGTTGGTGACCTCGCTTCAGGGTCGCCATCGGTCATTCACCTCCTGCGGAGTGGGATACGAATTTTTCGCAATCCAACAGCATCGAATCGACTTGTCGCCGTTCAGCTGGTCTACGAATGCGGTTGAGCTGTCTGGATGTGGTTCAGATGAACATGATTGAGATTTTTTTACTATGATTTGGTGATGTTTACAGTTTACAGTCAAACACTTCAAGAAAATCATATTTTTGAACAATGTTGTGATGATAGTTCAAGTAATATTTATAAAAAATAGTATTATTCTTCTAAATTAATCTCTGATCCCCACCCCTCGTAGATTTTCATTCATAGAAAATTTTAAAAAATTGTCTGGAAAGCAGACTTGGGCCAACTTCTCAGGGTCTGAACTTGTCTGAAGCCACTTTTAAAAAACCACAATTTCGAGAAAAAGTCAAAGTTTCGCGGTTTACCTATAGTCCTCATGAAGGGTGTGCGGTACAACAGGCTGTAACTTTCGTTCTAGTGATCCAATCTGTATGGGGCAAAATGTTTTCAACGTTTTTCAACAATATATAGATAACTTGATACGGCGTTATAAAATGTAATATTTTCTCACGACGAATAAAGTTATACCGGTTTAAAATTTTCACCCATCTAGAAGAAATATGTCAAATTTACAATAGCACACAAAAATTACTAAATGTGTTCTTCCTTTAATCCAAATAGGCTCGATTATATCTTATGAATGATATCTTGAGAACAGAAGCAGAAAATCTTTGGATATAAAAACTGAAATTTAATGACATTGAAGTTAAAAATTTACTTTTTTTTTTCGAGAAATATTCGAAAAATGTCAATCCATCATAACTTTTTCAACGTTCAAAAAGTACCTATGTTTCAATAACTTGTGAAGCATTAATATATTGCTGATACATTCGATTTGGTTCACTGGTTTCCGAGATGTTACAGTTTAAAAACAAATTGTCTTAAAAAATATTTGTGTTCAATTTGTGTTCTATTTGTATCCATTTGTTTTTCTATAACCAATCCCAAGTATCAATTCTATTTCTGATTGTTTTTTTTATTTTCATTATTGTTTTATTACAGCAATTTTTGAAACTCACAGTTTTATGACTACTTTTATGAAAACCATCGATAAAATGTTTTATAGTATACTTGAAGATATCAATAAAGCCAGATTTTAAGAGTAAACAAAACTATATCTATATAAATAAAAATGGAATGGTGTTTGTATGTCACGAATAAGCTCGGGAACGGGTCAACAGATCGACATGATTCTTTCACTGTTCCATTCCGCCAGGTCTCCGACGTGTTCGTACGAAAAAGTAATTAGAAAAAGTGACCGGGAAGGCAAGAAAAACGGGGAAATCTGAAATTCCATTTTGAGGGGCATTTCTTTATGGATCCGGATGTCAAAAAACAGAGTAGGCAGGCAGGACGACGTTTGCCGGGACTGCTAGTAAGATATATAATCCTTCTAGCAATCATTATTACCACAATAAAACTGTTCAAACTCTCAACAGATGGCGATCCGTTCGATTAGCAACGACATATGTTGGTGGAAAAGCAAAAACTATGACACTGCTTGGTTTTTTGCGTTCATCATAAAAGTAAACTTGCTTTTATTTTATTTTCGCTAATTATGGTCGTCGCCATATTGAAGAATTAGATAACGTGAATGAAAAAATAGTTAATTTTGCTGAAATTAGCAATGAATTGATTGTTTGCCGTCATTTCCATACATGCTTATATAAATAAACTCTCAGCTGATTTTTCTTGTAATTCCAGATAGTTTTACTAAATAGACAAATTGATTTATTTTATTCCAAGATATTCATTGTTTTCGAAGCGCATTAATTTTATGTTTCTGTAACCCCAATATTCACGGTAAAATTGAATGCACATAAGCACAGCAACACAATATAGTTATTTATGTAAGGAGTTGCAAAAAGTTGATTTTTTCAGCACGAGTCGTACATTTATCCAACGAGGCTTGCCAACGCGTCGGGCAAACAATAAACCTCGTTTTCCGCATTAAAGAAGGCAGAGCAGTTTAAATCCTTGATTAACAAAAAATACTCAAATTTCACCTCTTCTAAATTCACTGAATTGCCCTTAATTTGACAAGAAGAGAAATGTTTGGAAAGTTTCTTTGGAATAATGGCTTAGAAGATTTTTTGGTAAACCCGCTATGTTTGACAGAATCCTCAACGGCATTCTAAAAGTTGGTGTATTGAAGAAAAACACAGTAAACCGAAAGAGCACCCCAAAGAGAGTTTTAGCGGTTTTAAAGACATGCTAGTTAAATTTAAAACTAAGCCTATTGAAATATTTATTTTTTTTCATCTGTATTAACGAGATTTTTAGCCCTAGGCTAGTTCATCTCGGGACCCACGCTTTACTTCCCTTCCGAAGGAAAGTGTGCTAACCATCACACCAGGTCCGCTCCACAAAGAAATATTTATGATTGAATCTTTTTTAAATCAAATCCGAAATATTTCCTCAGTTAATTTTTGACCACATTCTAAAATTTGTCCAATAAGTTTTTCTCGCCTTCGATCTCTAACTTGTGTAGGAAAACCTTTCTGGTTGTATTGCTGAGAGAATCCTTGGAAAGGTATCTTGTCCAATCTCTGAAATTTGTAGTGGAATTCTGTAACTTGTGGAACAACCTCTATGAAAAAAGAATTACCAGTAAAACTTCCTTAAGAATTTAAGCTAGAGTTCATTTAGAGCAGTGGCTCCCAACCTTTTTGAGATGGCCATCCTCTTGAAAAATTACCAACTCAACTGTGGCCCAATGAAAAATTTCAGAAAAAAATATAAATGGAGAAATAAGAACAAAGGTAGTGCGACATTTTTTTCTAGTAGTTTAATTTTCTTTCAGCTCTGACATAATCAGTTTGTGTGATAGTTGAGCTTGCATTTACTATATTATATTACTAAGGGGCGATTTCTTCACCTTGGCTTAAGCGTTAAGCCAGGTTTAACTGTATGGGTAAGCCTGGCTTACCGGTTAAGTCGAGGTGAAGAAATCGGCTCTAACAGAATTAAATACTAAAATTCTGTTTGCGTTTCCGAAAACGCCAATTCTACATGGTTTTGGTCTTTTAATGGATAGGAGGTAGGTACGTTGACAAAATCAGAATGGGGATAGTTGTTGCGAAGAAACTTTTAGCTACGCCTTCCAGACCTAAACTGATTCACATGATTGAGAGCTTCCCGATGAAAAAAGTGAATATTTTATGGATATTAGAAGGATACGTGATAAAAAAAAATCAGAACAATTTTCCAACGGATTTAAAAATATGCACTGTTTGGAATCAGTTTCTTAAATTATCAACAAGGATTCTTTCTCTATGATGTCAACAGGAACCAAATGAAAACATATATGGGATACTTTTCATATAATATAACGATCAATTCACGACAAATTCCGCCAGAAATATCTGCTCTACATATTTTCCCATTTTTTTTAGAATGTTCAAATTCGTAATGTTTGTTGAAGGTTTTTCCCATCTATATTAGAGTAAATTCCTTCATGATTTTCGCAATTTTATTTTCCAAAATTCTGCCCCGTTCTCCTTAACTTCCAGCATGAAAGCCAAAAACAGCCCTTATTAAAAATTATAAATTTCAATAAGTTAAACAAAACTATTTAACTTATTTCAATAAGTTAAACAAATGTATTTAAGAGCTGCTTTGTTTTTTCCAATAAGGCCGGTGCAAATATTTAATTTGTTTTGTGTCAGTAAATCCCTCAAAAATATTCAAGGGGAGAAAACAAAAAACATGGCGGCTAAGGAGTCTATTTTCAATAGAAAATATGTTTTCAAGCTATAATTTTTCAATAGTTGACAAATACTTTTTCAATAGTGGTTATAATTTGTAATTTTTCAATAGTATGTATTTTTTTCTTTTTTATTTTATTGTTTCTATTTAACTTTTATCCTCCCCCTCTTCGTAACCGATGAGAGTCTCGGACAAATAGAAATGTAGTAAAATAATATTTGCATCGGCCTAAGTCGATAGATTTTTTTATAATAATTTCTACTAGCGAAATTTCACGAATTTTATTCTTCTCTTTAAAGTAAAAATTTATTTTCTGCTTTATTTTATTATTTGAGATAATTCTTACCAGGAATGATATTGAATAACTTAGATATAAAAATACTTGAAAAAAGCCTTCCTTGCACAGCATTGTTGGAGGAATTGCTATTATCACATATCTCTTTCGTTAAAATTTGACGTAGAATAAAGCTTTTATTAAAAACAATTGCAATTCACGCGATTTTTTAGTATTAAAATAAAAAAAAACAGAATTTCTCATAAATTTTCTCCGAAAGTTATTCGGATTTCATTCTAGAGTCCGTATTTTTTTCAGAATTGCTGCATATAAACATTCTCAATAGTTGGTATACATGCCATTTACGTGCACATTGGACTGGGTCAACAAAGTCGATTTTTTTAACGAAACAACTGTGCAACTTTTGGGAGTGATTGGTTGGATCTCCGTATTCCGCTGTGTGATTGAAATTTGTATGGAATTTAGTATGGGAAAAATACATTTTTGCATTTTAATAAAATTGATTTTTTGTCTAAAACGATCTAACTAATGACATTAAAGCATAGCCTAAGATATTTCGAAAAACTTTTGTCGAAGACCGCAAAGTGATCCGACACTTGTGATAAAAGTTATTACGTTTAGATCTTCAGATGGTGCTTAACATTTAACCAGAATTTCCCGTTGCTCATGTGTACATAAATGTGACAGCGAGCCTCCCACCAAATTGTCTCCCAGCTCTTCAAAATCGCATTGTGCTGCGCTGCTAGGAGGCTCATGCGCTGCGTGAGCTGTTGGTATCTATGGTGAAAAACAACTTCTTGGTAACGTAGAACCTCAACAACGTTTTCCGTGCACAACTCAAGTGTCTGGTTGGTCTGTGGGATACGACTATATACTCTCAATGTAAGGGTTAAGGTTTCAATTCTCGTTCGTTTAGGAAGTTTTTGTCATGAAATTTTCGAATTTAATAAGCGCATGAGACGAAGCTCATGAGACACATCTTGAGAAAAATGAGGAGCACAACTTTCAGTCTCAAGATGTACAGTGCGCCTGGGAGCTCGCTTGCAATGTGGCTCCCGTACATGGGACTACAGCACGTGTACATCAATTCTGTATTTAACATGCAAAGGAGTAGCATCAATAATAAAATCGAAGTTTGAATTAACAAGTTTGAATTAATATATCTTTTCCACAAGCGACGGAGCACTTTGCGGTCTTGGGCAAAGTTGTTCGGTATATCCTACGCTACACTTTAACGCCATTAATCATGTATGCCATTAACCATGTATTAAACTAATAATTTCAACTTAGCCAGTCACAAATATTTATTTCACTTTTTGTCCCACCACTCTTTGACCGGTCGAGGGGGGGGGATAAAAATAATAAAGTATTTAATTTGAAAAATATTAAAAACTCATCGGATTTGTGAAAGAATTTTGAGCAAGACCCGAAATTTTGATAAATATTTTTTTATCTGCCCCCTCAAAATGCAAAATCCAGGCAAAAATTTTTGAAGGGGGGGGAGACAAAAAGTCGAAATAAAAAAAAAATAAATTTGTATCAGCCTTATGAGTAAAATGCAAAAAGTACGTTTTCCCATTCTAAACTCCATACAAATTTTAATCGCAAGCACCTCCGGAAATTTCTCTACTAGTTCTTCAACGAGTTCATTCGGGAATTCCTTAACGAATTTCTTTGGGAATTCCTTTAAGAGTTCATAGAAATTGCAGTTGCTTCTGTAATTCCCATTGATAATTTTAAAACAACTTTTGCGGATAACATTGATGGCAATTCAAATATTGCCAAAAGAATTTCTGTAAAATCAGTACTTAATGGAGTTCCATAAAACCATATGACAAAATTTTGTTCAACAAATTTAAACTTTTAGGTAAATTACTTCAAAAATCAAAAAATTGAGGCGAAATTGATCAGTATACAAAGCATCGGTTAAAAAGAAAAAAAATCCTTATCCACTTAAGTTTGCTCTTCTAAACCCGAATAACTCGTCAAAACTCTTACAACTAGTGAATTTGACCAAATACCAAAATAATTTTTGAAATTTTCTCCTTAACACCTAAAGGTAGGCAATTTCCTTTGAAATAAGTGATATCTGTTACAATAAAGGACTTTTTCGTCAAAAAAAAAGAACTTTTTTTTAACTTATTCATATTCAGAATAGCTTCATAACTTTCCAACCAAGGCTCCACAAAAATGTTAAAACAAAAAAAAAAATACGGGAAGACCTAGTGGCAATCGATTGTTTAGAAGCAATGATTTCAGCTAAGTGAGAAATACATTGCAAATTCCTAAAAAAATAAGGCAAAACTAACTTTTTTATAAACAAATAAAAGTCTAAAATCTTCTGTAGACATCTATGAACTAGATGAGGTAAGAAGCTTGAGATCATTGCGACGCTTAGATGTTCCTGGTATGCAATTAGAATGTAGTACCCAAATGATCAATCAATCAACCTCCTCGCTGATCAATTTGACCCCGGTTTACGTTACTTTCGGGAATTCGAATATCTTCGGGAATACCTTTACGAGTTTCACCGGGAAGAAGTTCCCCAGGCAATTTCACTACGAGTTGCTTTATAAGTTTTTTTTTCTAGAAGTTGCACTGGGTATGCCAAGAGTTCCCTTCGAAAATTCCTTTAAGAATTCCCCGGAAGTTTCTCTAGAAGTTCTTCCGAAAATTCCTCTAAAATTCCGGGAATACATCCAGGAGTTTCCCCGAACATTCATCTAGGAGTTTTCTTGGGAATTCTTCTAGGAGTTTCATCGAGAATTTGTCTAGAACTTCTCTCAGGAATTTATGTGGGAGTTCATCCGGCAATTTCTTTAGGAGTAGCTCTGGGAATTCCTCTACGAGTTCCTCAGGGAATTTCTTTACGAATTTCTTTGGGAATTGCTCTAGAAAAACTTCCGGGAAATCCTGCAAGAATTCATCCGGAACACCTCTGGTGATTTCTCTACGAGTTTCTCCTTGAATTCCTTTCCGAATTTCTTCAGCAACTTCTCTAGGAGATCCTCCGGAAATTCGTTCAAAGGTTTTCTGCCAATTACTTTACTAGTTGCTCTAAAAGTATTTCTGAGAGTTACGCAACGAATGCCCGGAATTTACACCGAGAATTCTTTTATGAGTTCCTCCGGTAATTCCCCTAAGAATTCCTTCGGAAATTGCTCTAGGAGTTCTTCCGTGAATTTCACTGAGATTTCCTCTGGCAATTCCTCTTAGAGTTCCTCGGGCAATTTCTCTAAGAGTTCTTCTAAGGTTTGTTTCTGGAATTATTCCAGGAGTTTCCCCAGACGTTTCTCTAAGAGTTCATTAGGGAATTCTTTTAGATGCTCTTTTGGAAATTCGTTTAGGAGTTCATCCGGGAATCCCTCTAGGTATACCTACAGGAATGCATCTACGAGTTCCTCCGGGAATTCCTCTAGAATTTCTTCCGGAAGTTCCTATAGGAAGTCATTCAGGATATTTTTTGGGCAGTTGATTGATGATTCACCATAACAATTATTTCAATAAATTTTCAAAAACCATGTGAAAATAAAAAAAAATAAAGAAACCGTAACTATAAACATGTCATTGCATCTTCAACATGATGAGTTACTAAAAAATTAAACACTGATATTGATTAACGGAATTAACAAATAAATTAAAAATTATTGCCACGCCGTTTCACGCCGCCGCCGCCGCCGAAAATTCATTCGGCGTCACGCCGATCACGCCGCCGCCGCCGGCCAAAAAAGTGGAAAACGCCGCCGCCGACAGATTTCAAATCGGCGCACACCTCTAGCCGTGGTAGGATACGTTGAGGTTCTCTGGTAGAACTTTTGAGTTTCTGTTGATCGGCACATCAGTTCCATTTTTTTTTTTTCAGATAGTGCGTCTTCTCCCGAAAGGGATTGTTCTGCTACTCTCGCATTTGTTTATATCGTTCAACGATATACCAGCTTCCTTTCTGCAGTATTGCCGCCCACGCTGCGTTCTTCTTCTTTAAAACCAAGCCAATGGTTTTGCCAAATCCGTATCAGAGAAACAGAAAAGCAGACTCTGTCAGCTAACATGTGTTTGCTGTTACCTATGTTAAGTAATTCCAGAGATGATGTATATGCTAACATACAAAATGTGCGTTAACACTAACATCTATCGCTTTGAAAAGAATAACCTACCTGGTCATCATTTAGAGATGATGGCTTAGCGATCATTTTCATAACGCTTGAGTGCAAATGATAATCCCTGTCATATAGCAGTTACCACAGCAATTCCTTAGATAAACGGCAGCAGTGAGCAGCGTATTTGATTTTTACTATTTTACACAGGTTTAAAAAAAATGCTCTAGGGTAAACGTCTGTTATCTTTGGTAAGTCATTCTAGCCTTCCGATGTCGTTAAGTATTACCAATAACAATCTAAATAAAATCTACTGTGGTGACTACTTTTACCCGCAAACAAAATATGCGCGATATAGGAAACAGATCTGTTTTCAAATTTAACGTTTTCATGCAATGCACAATAATTCATGATACATATTACAATAACTCTCAATCAACCTTCATAAAATGAGCTACAATCCTAATAAACAATTTGGAAATGAAAATTCATCAGGCTGAAATTTGAGGAAAATTCAACAAAAAAAATATTTGCGTGTATGATGTTTGGTGCGTAACTCACACGTTTCCATCAATTGTCAAATACTCATCACATCAAATCGCCATTTACCCACAGTGTACTGTTGTTAATGCCATTTAATGCATCAATCATCCCGACCCGACACCAGCTCTTCAATCCACGCTTGCAACTTGTCAATAATGCGGAAGTGTTCTACATCATTGCATTTAATTAGAATTGACGTGCTCAATTGGATTAGCTGCACTCGCTGTGTTGTACGTACAGCCAGCGTGAGCGCGCGCGCGCGCGTGGGCAAAGGGTATTGCTGTTGTTGTGGGTTGAGTCGCCAGAGCGTAGATAGCGTAAACGTCCAACCAAGATCGTCGAACTCTGCGAGCGAGCAGCCAGCCAGCGGCTCGGGCAAATACCACTTTCGCGCGCGTATCTAATGCCACTTTCTCCCTGCTGCACGCAGCGACGACGACGACGACGATGCATCGGCGATGCACTTTAGTCGAGCGGGGCCGACAACAAACAACAACAACATAAGCGTGAACAACAGCTTACACACATGAAGGGAGGAATACAAGAGCTTAGATTGCGCGATGGGATGCAACGCAGCTAAAGTGTTCAGAAAAATTGTATGCTGAATTTCAGCAAAACGTTGCTGATGATTAGTAAAGTTTACTGAACGAATCAGTATAAGTTTGCTCTCGCTATACGAAGTTTTGCCTATTATTTTCTGGTGCAATTTCAGTTTTTTAAATCTTGCTAAATTGCTTATCATTGATAGAAAACTAGGCAATTAACGAGCAGAAATATTTTGAGATTTTTTGGAGGCTCGACAGCATCGATTTCACTCAAACGCCTTCAAAGTCTCAGTCTCAGAATTTGAAAACGACGTTTATTGTTTGCCCAACGTTTCGATGCGGGGTCAGTGTCTTCTTCAGGGGGTGCTGGAATCATTTGACATGTATTAATTTATTACATATGTTCAAGGTAACTTACGCAAAAATCAAAATAACAATAATTTTACATTACCACCAAAAGACGACAGGACAGTGACAGTTAGTTGAAATACAGACCAAAGTCGACCGAGTTAGTGTAAGAAAACAAAAATAAACAAAATATTTCCACCATCATTTTGTAAACAAATTAGCACGGACGCACTGGTTATTACGTCGCAACTTTGATCCCGATCATCAATGGGCAAATGCATCTGCATCACACCGCATCTACACTGCGTTTCGCATTGGTCCATCGATTCATCAAAAGGGGGAAAATATTGCGCGCTCTTTTGCAGCAAAGGCCATTCCCGCAGCCCGGCGTGCGCGGTCGCTGCTCGGTCATTGCGACGACGAAACAGTCGGTAAAAACAAAACAAAAACAGTATTGGTGTGTTTGCGCTCCCGTAGTCGTAACTCGGCGTCGCCGTCGTCGATGGGTGCTCACGGGACTCACGGGACCCACGAGAAACCACTTGCACTCGTACTCAGATTTATTGGTATTGCCCTTTGTGTACTAAAATGAGTCCGCTCCGATCTGCAACTGCAACACATGCGCATTGAGTGGTACGGTTTTATGGTGGTATTGATGTTTTTCAGCAAAATGTTTGGAAGGAGATGGCTGTACAACGAAACAGAAATGCTCTCTTTTGCACAGCTCACTGCTAAACTGAGGCAGCGTTGCCAACTCATTGGCAACTTTTGGCAATAGTTTTAGTACACGTGAGGTTGTGAGGTAGAGTTTGTTGAGTGGAATATAGATGGCAGCATTGACATTTTAATTGACTTTTTAACGTCGAGAAGTCTTGATACCCGAGATCAGTTTTTGGCTGCAAATATTGGTAACATTTAAATAAATTTTCGGTGGAACTTCTAGAGTAGTGGCACAGCTTTGGAAAACCACTAGAAAAGCATAGCAAAATATCAGAAATATAATGTCAGGAGCTTCTTGGTATTATTTGTATTTTTATGAGATTCAACGTAAAGCTGGCAAAAACTATTATAAACTATTTTTCAGGTCAAGGAAACATGGTTTAAAATTCATAGCACAGACAAACAGACGTAACACTTGCGAAATTTCCATCGACCACGCTTTTAACGATTATTTTAAATTTTCATAGTTGTGTCTTTCACAACCAGAGGCGCGCGCATCGTTTTTCTATGAGTTTGACGTTTCACACTAGCGCCTTCTGTTGACGACATGGCACAACACAGTGATTCGTGCAACTTTTCCACCAGGTGATGGTAGTGTGAACTGGGCGATGGATTTCCATGAAAATCGTTCAAGGTGTTACGTCTGTTTGTCTGTGTTCATAGTGACTTTTTTTTGGAAATTCGCTTTTGAAGACCAGAGGATATTTTTGCTGAATTGTTGACTGAAATTTCAAGAGTGGCAACAAATTCTTATCATCAATGTCTCAGGAATGTCTACTCTACGTAGATGACATCCCTATTCTCTTCTAAGGGGATTGTTTGCAGCCAACATCAATCGGGTTCCTCCACGAATAATGTTTTTGGGTTTTCTAAACATTGGAACAAGATGCTAGAATTGAAAACGTGCCGTCAATGCACCCTGATTATCTACTCATATTTTTTGGAGGCGACACTAGTCTCCTCAAGGCCAAAAATAGCAAAAAAGGCAAATAAAAACTGGTAAAACCCGCAAAACTTTTGTGGGTTTTACCGGGGTTTTTCGGCTTTTTTGGGAACGTCCATAAATTACGTCACGCAAAAATCGACACCCCTCCTCCCCCCCCCCCCCCCCCCTATGTCACACTTTTTGTATAGGACCTCTGAAATTTTTGTATGGGTTGTCACACTTTGCTGAACCCCCCTCCCCGCTCAAAGCGTGACGTAGTTTATGTACGACCCTTAAAGATATTTCGGCACTAGTGTCGCCCCCTGCATACTTTGCTTAATGTCCTTACCAGATTTATTAGGAAATCCTTTCTTCTTCAAGAACATTCTATTCTATTGTATGCTTTCGAACCTCCAAAAAAGTTTAACTTAACTTAAAATTTAGTGGGTTAGAAGAAAAGGGTGTAAGTGACAAAAACCCACTTTCGAGTAAATGAGGTAAAGTTCACCAATTTTTCATCACATACTAAATGTAAGGAGTTCTAAAATCGACCTAATTTTCTCAAATTTATTGTATTTTTCTAATCATCGTCAATATTAAATCTTAAAAAAGTTCCTGAAAGCTTAAAATCTGAAGATTTTTTTATATGCACAGCTCAATATCGACTTACACCCCTTTGCATCTGGGCCCCTCAATTGTAAATAAGGAAAAAAGTAAAATAGATTGATGTTAGTATACAAAAAAAATAAAATGCGTCAATTTTTTACATGCATTCCATTAAGTTTTCTGTATATGTGTTGCTGGCTGTTTTGTTACTGCCGTTCAAACCATATTTATCTTCATGTCAATAAATAATAATTAACTTATTGATCTAAAACTATCATTTTGAATTTTGACATTACCACAGATAGGCGTTTCAACTGTTTTGATCAAATTTGGAGCATTTTCCATTCGTTTTCATAGGGTGACGCTACGAAAAATAGTTTTATCTTTTTTTTTTCAAATTTCTCATCGAAGTAGTATAAGAATCACTTTTAGAGCTTCCAAAAACGCGAATTTTCGTGCGCGGAGAATATTGCTACGTCATTAATGATTTTCTAGAACAAAAATAGGCACTTTTCAAGTATTTTATTCTTGAGTTACAAAAATAATACCCCTCTAAATTTTTTATTTGTTTTTTTTTTTTAACAAAATTTCTTCTTTTAAATGCGGGCAAAAGGTATTTTTTATGTTTGCCCCAACCCGTCATATCACCCTTTCAAGAAAATTATGTTTTTTAAGAAAAAAAAACACCTTAAAACACCTAAAACAACTATTGAACCAAGACAGATATCGACCATCTCAGTGCACGAAATGACGCAACTTCAAATGCTCTACAAATGCTTCTCGGATGACTTTGATGAAAAATAAAATCTGAAAAGTTAATGCCTGTAAACCGTTTTTTCTTGAACCACCCTAAGCTAATTTAGAAAAATATCTCTAGATCAGACAATTTTAAAGCTTCATAAAAACTGTCTTCAGCTTAATTGCTCAAAACTGATAGATCTAAAATTTTCCCGAAGAATGTATATAGTTATTCTTGCAAATAAAAAAGCTTGATTTCCAATTTCTTTGAAAGTATGGACCACCCTAATTTTCATGCACATTGGAAAGAGGGCCTTATTATTAGGGCATCTTTCCTCGTAAATCTGGTTCGTAGACTACTGTGCAGTGTTGGACTCCATGATGCTTCAGACTCTTCTGAAATCACCGCCGACCCTGTGCACAGAAAAAACTGTTGTGTAATATTACATCTCAACTGCTGCAACCCGATCAATACGTCGGTTGCATGAATATTACGTCAGGTGATGTACATATAAGAACAAAAGATTTTACATCAAAACGATGTAATCGTATATAGGAATGGTGATTACATTCATTATTTAGTACATCGGAATGAATTACATCGGGCGGGTTGCATTTTTTTTTTTGCTGTGTGGTCAGGAGTCTCAGGAAGGCTCCCTTTTGAGTTTCCTTTAACACTTTGGAGCCGGATTGTTTTCCCGCTAATGTTGTAACTTCGCTGGTGTCGACCACGTTTGTTATACTCGCTATCAACATCGGGGTCATATATGTATGTACCGGTACCCTTCGGCTCCAAAGGGTTAAAAGAATAAAGAACTCACTATTTTCTCAGATTACTCGTTTTCGACGTTTTGTCTCTAAACCATCTATCACACAGGAATATTATCCGGATAAGGTGAAACGGGACGCAGTGTTATTTTTCGTATCTTGCCTCTCTTTCTAACAATTTGCCTCGCGATTTTGAAGATGGTAATCTCGAGACCTATCGCACTGAAGATGCTGAAAACCAATCAGCATATGCACAGCAAGTGAGCATACACAATGATAGGTTTTTGTTGCAAAATATGAAGTAGAATCTGAGATTACCATCTTAGTAGCAACAGAGCAATGGCGGATATTTTCTCGACCGTCCCGTCCGCCCATAAGGCAGCCTGTGATATTTTCCTTGAAAAGGCTCTCACTGCGGTCACTCACAAATCGTTTGCTCTCGCAGGAGAAAATGATTTCACCCGGTTGACGTCTGAGCGGTGCCATGCTATTTAGATAGCCATGGAAACGAGTACATTTCATGTAAACACGGTACCACTAAACGTCAAATAGTTGATCCCGTGCATCGGTGAAGATCAATTTGATGGTTTGTTGTTTATCCGTGAGTTGTGGATGGAGAGAAAGAGAACTATCGTGAGTGCTGGAGTGAAAGACCTTTATTTTACATTCCATGCAGTGTAATATCATTATCGCGGAGGTGAATAAATCCGTGGAATTTGATCATGTGAGTGAAAAATTGGATGTCTGATAGAGACTAATCAGCAGTCACATGCGTCCCGAAGAAGAATATCTATGTCATGTCGCTTCCCTATAGCTGGAAGACAGCATACAGACAATTATCAACTACTCGTTGCAAGCTTTCCCGCTCTCGTTCCAAGTCATTCAGGGGACAACCAAAAGTGACGACTGTTTACTGCGAACCATTCGTTTCGTCAAAGGAGGTTTGCTGCCGAATATAGCAACGTAGTATCTATTACCGACCCCGGCATCCAACAGTTCGATCTTCGTCGTGAGCATCTCTCCGTCGTTGCTGAATGCCTCATGTATGGTCATTCCGTCAACCTTCCGGAAGAAAGTGCTCCAGTAGCTGCACAAGAGGTACCCTGTCCTGAATAGTCCGTTACTGTACCCAGTGAGAAAACAAATCTAGAGTCATGACCCATACAGACGAAGCAATGGTGGCGCTGCACTTGGATTTCATTTTTTTCATCATGGTCGATTTGTTTAAAAAGCGACAACTTTGTGAATACTCCGTGGCATCTTTTCAAGATCCGCGCAGCCAGAAACATACACACTTAAAATTTTCTGGCGGGCTCGGCTTTCCGTGCACAGCCGACTACTCAGCAAGCTCAAAAACTGATATCTCAGTTAAAAGTACATCTGTTAGCTGATTCTCAGCAAAACAGTAGCCGAACCTCAGTAATGAACTGTCAAAGTTGCTGAGAGGTTATGTTGTTGTTGGCCGAGCACTCGGCTGTGCAGATCTCGGCGAAAGTTTGAGAAAATGCTGAGATCCCGGCATTTCAAATTAAGTGTGTAGGTCGCCAACAACAGAACATTCACCAGAAAACTGCTCCATATCATCCACAGTCCGATGGACTTGAGGAGCTATTTGTAGATACTTTCAGGGGAACGGAATTCATCAACGGGGAGGTGGGGGTTGTTGACCATCGACGAAGCCTTGATACATAATTTTCTTCTGTGCTATAGTTTATACCGTATTGAAGTGCTCCAGATGGAAAGTCGCATCCAAAGATCAAGAGAAGCAGTTCAACCGGAAACACGGAACGAAAGCTCGAGAATACGATCCACAAAGATTTCGTTTGTATTCAAGTGTACGCTACAAACAGTTGGGCCTGGCAACATAGAAAAATGATCGAACGTATCGGTAGAGCGATGTAATATAATATTTGGCTACCATCGAAGCAAAATCTAGTATGGTTCCACTTTCTCTAACCAAATGCGGGAACGTTACGAGTCCGAAGACAGCACGCAAATCAGCAGTATACCGATTACATGCTCAAGTTTCGTTAGTGATTCTTCTGGACTGTTAGGGCCTTCGCACGCACCATCATACCTGAGCAGGAAGTGGAAGGTAGTCAGCAAGTATCTCCCCAGGTAACACACTTGTCACATAAGGGTCACGGTAGCGCAGGTTTTTGTTGCGTAGAAGTCACAGTGGCTTACTTCTAGCAAGCAAATGTTTATTTGTTAGAAGTAAGACACAGTGACTTCTGCGCAACAAAAACCTACGCTTCCTTAACTCTTCTGTCATAAGTTTGTTATTTGAGTTCTTTGTTAGTTGCGCTACTCGAACTCTTCAAACCATGCACAACAACAATCGATTCCTACTCGCAAGTCTTCAAGAGTCTAAGGGTTGCCTTTGAGGTACGAGCAGGTAAGGTGTACAAAAGGTGTCAAGGGGTTCGCGAGGAGAAGATTGCTCGAAGGCGGTATTGCCTGACCACCTCTAGGTGGTAGTCCACCACACTTTGTAGGCCAGCATGCTCCGACGTTAAAGAGAATACAAGTGGAACTTACGATATCAGGATAGGAAATCTCTGGCTGCCGACATGTTGTTGTATATGCGAGCGTCCTTGAGAAAATTGACCAGTTGCCTCTCAAAAGATGGGTCATTTAGAAGTGCTCTGACTACGTTGGTGTTGTCATGTTTTTTTAATTACAATGTTCTTGGATTGACGAAAGTCAGTCAAATATTTCAAAGTTACTACATAAGTGACCCGATTTTGTCAGCCCCTCTCCGGAACACATTTTTTGTTCTCCTCAAAATTCTTAACAGTTTTTCAAAATTTTTATTCCTCTATGATTTGCCTTTCAGCAGTAGATTGATGATGAACGTAAATGAATTGATTAAAGTTTGAAGCTAAAATAATGAGAGTAAAAAGTTCGTCGCTCAATGGGGCTGACAAAATCGGGTCCTTACTGTATAAGAAACCTTAACAGTTATAGCAGCACAATATTATGTGACAAAATTTTATTTGATCTATATACATATATAACTCTTGGGGGTGAAAGCTCAGGTAAAATATTATCTCCTGGGCGCCCATTAACAACACCACCCCCGGCGAAGACTGGCGCTCGAGCCTAGCTATTTAGCATTGTAGTTGGAGGAAATGCCAATGCAGAACCCGTAGCTTCCAGGAAAATAAGCCCAGCGTCCTGTGTTAGTGGGTTGGTGTCAGGCCCTGCGAGCCAGCCGTAAAAAAGACTAGCACCGGAAAATCAACAAGAGAAGAATGCGAACCGATACCAATGGCGACGACCACAGCGACGAAAAGGGACTTGCGATTGGAAGCTCGGTACGTGGAACTGTAGATCTCTCAACTCCATCGGGAGCACCCGCATACTCGCTGATATACTGAAGGACCGCTGGTTCGGCATCGTAGCGCTGCAGGAAGTGTGTTGGACAGGATCTATGGTGCGAACGTTTAGAGGTAATCATACCATCTACCAGAGTTGCGGTAACACACGTGAGCTGGGAACAGCTTTTATAGTGATGGGCGACATGCAGAGGCGCGTGATCGGTTGGTGGCCGATCGACGAAAGAATGTGCAGGTTGAGGATCAAGGGCCGATTCTTCAACATTAGCATAATAAACGTGCACAGCCCTCACTCCGGAAGCACTGATGATGACAAAGACGCATTTTACGCGCAGCTCGAACGCGAGTACGACCGCTGCCCAAACCACGACGTCAAGATCATCATAGGGGATCTAAACGCTCAGGTAGGCCAGGAGGAGGAATTCAGACCGACGATTGGAAAGTTCAGCGCCCACCAGCTGACGAACGAAAATGGCCTACGCCTCATCGATTTCGCCGCCTCCAAGAACATGGCCATTCGTAGCACCTTTTTCCAGCACAGCTTCCCGTATCGTCACACCTGGAGATCACCACAACAAACGGGATCGCAAATCGAACTTCTCCGACATTGAAATCGACGTCAGGACCTATCGTGGCACTAATATCGACTCTGATCACTACCTGGTGATGGTTAAACTGCGCCCAAAACTCTCCGTTATTAACAATGTACAGTACCGGCGGCCGCTCCGGTACGATCTAGAGCGACTGAAGCAACCGGATGTCGCCACCGCATACGCGCAGAATCTCGAGACAGCGTTGCCGGACGAGGGTGTGCTCGATGTGGCCCCTCTAGAGGACTGCTGGAGTACAGTCAAAGCAGCCATTAACAACGCAGCCGAGAGCACTATCGGGTACGTAGAACGGAGTCGACGAAACGATTGGTTCGACGAGAAGTGCAGAGCGGTTCTGGAGGAGAAGGATGCAGCGCGGGCGGTAATGCTGCAGCATGGAACCCGACAGAATGTGGAGCGATACAAACAGAAGCGGAAGCAGCAGACCCGTCTCTTCCGGGAGAAAAAGCGCCGCCTGGAAGAAGCGAGGAAGTGCGAGGAAATGGAACTGCTGTGCCGTTCACAAGAAGCACGTAAGTTCTACCAGAAGCTCAACGTATCCCGCAAAGGCTACGTGCCGCAAGCCGAAATCTGCAGGGATAAGGACGGGAGCCTCCTAACGGACAAACGTGAGGTGATCGAAAGGTGGAAGCAGCACTTCGACGAGCACCTGAATGGCGATGAGAATGTAGGCACGAAGGACCAAGGCAGCGGAGGAAATGACTATGTTGGTGCAGCAGAGGACGGGAACGAACCAACTCCCACGCTGAGGGAAGTTAAGGATGCCATCCACCAGCTCAAAAACAACAAGGCGGCTGGTAAGGACAGGACAGTATCGCAGCAGAACTCATCAAGATGGGCCCGGAAAAGTTGGCCACCTGTCTGCACCAGTTAGTAGTCAAGATCAGGGAAACCGAACAGCTACCGGAGGAGTGGAAGGAAGGGATAATCTGTCCCATCCACAAGAAAGGCGACAAGTTAATGTGTGATAACTTTCGAGCGATCACCATTTTGAACGCCGCCTACAAAGTGCTATTCCAGATCATCTTCCGTCGTCTTTCACCTAAAGTAAATGAGTTCGTGGGAAGTTACCAAGCCGGTTTCATCGACGGCCGGTCGACAACGAATCAGATCTTCACCGTACGGCAAATCCTCCAGAAATGCCGTGAATACCAGGTCGCAACGCACCACCTGTTCATCGACTTCAAAGCGGCATACGACAGTATCGACCACACAGAGCTATGGAAAAGTATGGACGAGAACAGCTTTCCCGGGATAAGACAGCTTTCCAGACTGATGAGAGCAACGATGGACGGTGTGCAGAACAGCGTAAGGATTTCGGGTGAACTATCCAGTTCATTCGAATCTCGACGGGGACTACGACAAAGTGATGGACTTTCCTGTCTACTATTCAACATCGCCCTGGAAGGTGTTATGCGACGAGCCGGGCTCAACAGCCGGGGTACGATCTTCACGAAATCCGGCCAATTTGTCTGTTTTGCGGATGACATGGATATTATTGCTAGAACATTTGGAACGGTGGCAGAACTGTACACCCGCCTGAAACGCGAAGCAGCAAAGGTCGGACTGGTGGTGAATGCGGCTAAGACAAAGTACATGCTGGTAGGTGGGACTGAGCGAGACAGGACAAGCCTTGGCAGCAATGTTACGATAGACGGGGATACTTTCGAGGTGGTAGAAGAATTCGTCTAGGGGCTGTCCATAAACCACGTGGTCATGAGGGGGGGGTTTGGCTAATGACCATTTTGTATGGACACATAAAAAATTTTGTATGGACCAATGACCACGCGGGGGGGGGGGGGGGGTTAAAAAGTCCCAAAAAAATGACCACGTGGTTTATGGACAGCCCCCTACCTTGGTTCCTTGCTAACGGCTGACAACAACGTGAGCCGTGAAATACGAAGGCGCATCATCAGTGGAAGTCGTGCTTACTATGGGCTCCAGAAGAAACTGCGGTCAAAAAAGATTCACCCCCGCACCAAATGTACCATGTACAAGACGTTAATAAGACCGGTGGTTCTCTATGGACACGAGACATGGACGATGCTCGAGGAGGACCTGCAGGAGGCCAAAGCCGGAAGGATACGATGGGCAGGGCATGTTGCAAGAGTGCCGGACAACAACCCTGCAAAGCTGGTGTTCGCTAACCATCCGGTTGGTACAAGAAGGCGTGGAGCGCAGAGAGCACGATGGGCGGACCAGGTGGAGCGTGATCTGGCGAGTGTTGGGCGTGACCGACGTTGGAGAGCTGCAGCTGCAAATCGAGTATTATGGCGGCAAATTGTTGATTCAGTATTATCATGAATTTGATGTTAACTAAATAAATGAAAATGAATATATAACTCTTGTTGAGAGCTTATATGTATGTTTATGCAATTCAGTATCATAATTTACATTTTATATAACTCATTTTGATATCATAATGGCCAACTTTCCCGAACAGGAGTTGCATAATGAAAAATAGTTATATAATGTCCATAATGCAACTCATTTGAGTTGCATTATGAACATTATGCAACTCAAATGAGTTGCATTATGAAAAAAATCATTGCATAAAATTGTGTATGGAACTCGTGGCAATACTCGATTTTTCAGCACTCTTCGTATTTATCCAACTCGGGAAGCCTCGTTGGATAAATGTACGACTCGTGCTGAAAAAATCAACTGTTTTGCAACTCGTTGCATAAATAACTATTTGAAAAACCTAAGTTTCCAGTTATACATGAAACGTTTATTTTGCTCCATCAACTAAAAAGAACTTTTTTTGACGCTACTAAAAAGCTTGTGTTCGTGAACTTCTCAAAATTTTACATTTGAAAGTGTAAATTTCAATTACAAACTGGTTCAAAAACTTGTGATCTTATGGTTGAAACTGATGCTTCTGATTCATACGCGGAAAACACACCGACAAACGTCAATAAACCATTAATACTCTGGAAGCCGCATCGATGCATCAATTCGCTCCATCAATAATACAGCACAAATGCCTCACAACATTCTCCGTGCGCTCTCCACCTCGCTTATTGCCGACTTATCTCGGCGGACCGCCGCATCGTTGGGCGATTCTGACCTGCTCAATAATTTGCAACGTCGTCGTCGTCGCGAGAACAATGCGAGCAAGTGCTGCTACCCCATCGCCGTCATCATCGGCTCTCATTCCGGATGCAAAACCAGAGTGCACCACATCGTCAGCTAGCAGCAAGCAATGCAGAATCTACACAAACACTGCACTGTTCACCGCCATAGACGTACCACCCGCCAGAGTGCCATAGATCACACGTTTCCCTAACCTACCGCAATTCGCGATGACTGACAGAGAGCTTGCGAATTCTACTACCGATGTACTTATGGCGGTTCTACAAATACACAGACACAAGGGTATTCTACCCTGATAGCTAGAGGGAAAGCACGAGACGCTGCTGCTGCTAGTTGAGTGTGGAAATTGCAAGTTCGACCGCCATTCAACCCCTTTTTTGCATCATCCCGGAAGTGTGTCCCGTTTTCGCTCTCCTGCTGTTGTTCGATCGCCAATTCCGGAGAGTGGGTGGGGTGGTAGCGGTCCGAGAAGGTACCTAGATGGCAGTGGGTGGCGTCCTACATTTGCTCGTTTGGTGTTTTCTCTCTCCCAGCTGCAAACTCTCGTATACCTCGGCTTGTGAATTCTGTTCTCGTTCGTGACCGTAGCCCATGTTCTACGCTATAGAATAAGTACGCCAGTGGGTGGTGAATGGGATGGAAATTGCAACCGGAATTTGAAAAAATGACTAATCAGAGGTGTCGGCGGTGAGGGACCACGGTTAGTTCAAATCTTTACCAAGTTGTGTCCCGAAGTTAGTGTTCCCAGTTGTTACTGAACAGCATGGCTGGCTTCGTATACCTATGCCCAAATGATCTGGTGACTTATGCCCAGACCCATCCGCAAAGCGTACAAGTTGACCGGATTTCGTGAAAATCGTACCCCGGCTGTTGAGCGATGTTTAAGAGTATGTATGAGATGAGAGTCTGTCATCTTGTCGCTGTTCCCAGCGAGATCCGACTGAACTGGATAGTTCACTCGAAATCCTCCCAAAGTTTTGCATTACATCCATTGTTGCTTTTCATAGCTCCGTGCGATCGAAACTGTATGCTGCCTTGAAGTCGATAAACAGGACATGCGTTGGGACCTGGTATTCATAGCATTTCTGGAAGCATTGCCGTACAATGTAGATATGGTCCGTTGTCGACCGGCCGTCAATGAAGCCGGCATGATATCTTCTCACAAAATCATTCGTGTTAGGTGACAGATGATGGATGATGATTTGGGATAGCACTTTGTAGACAGCATTCAAAATGGTGATTGCCCAGAAGTTCTCACATTTCAAACTATCGTCATTTATGTAAATGAGGCATATTACCTTTTCCGATATACATTCTAAACTTCATGTACCCCTTAGTACAGTCTGACTTAGGCCAGTTCCCCCATAATCAATAGGTTATATCCAACCTACCCCAGCTCTAGAAAGTGCACACCACATGTCTGGTCGAGAGTTCACGTAAAAACATTGCACCAGTTTCCTTCCCCGTTCACCATCCCTCCCCGGCTCCCCCTCTAAGAAAGAACAAGGAAGGGGTTGTTTGCAATTTTGAGCATACCAGAAACAGCCGGCGATAGAGTCGCATACACACAGAGAGAGTGAAACAGCAGCGAGCGAGTCAGGAAAAACGCGCACATAATGGTACACATAGCTCTAAGCCAGCCAGCCACCAGTCGCTCGTAGCAGTCCCAGGGTGAATGCACTCGCTATTACCCCAGGTCGGAAAATGTGCAAAGAGCAAAAGTGGCTGCAAGTCGGGTGGTCGTGTCGGGGTGGTGGTACGGCGCGGTGGTGAGCGAGATATAGCTCTTCTATAGTGCAAACTGCAATCACCTGCTGCATCTGTGTGCGGGGAAGCGGCGAATGAGTACAGCAGCTTGTCTCAAACACATTTGTGCAAATTTGTGCAGCCCGCCTCGGTGGCTGTTCGCGCGGTTGTAGAGTTGTAGAGGGGCCTCTTTTGATTGTATCTGGTTTGCGAGTTTTTGAGAAGGGTTGAGAGCGTTTGATTTGGTAAGAGAAAATTTAGCAGAAGAAACTCAAAGTAGAGAAGAGATTTCAAAATTTGAAAAAAAAAAACAACTGAACGATTCAATCGATAATATGACGCCAAGCGGTATAGAAGTCAATGGCAAAGATTATAAGTATATTAGGAGTCTGGGTATGGTTAGGAAAAGAATTCTTCTTCTTTTTTTTTTACTTGACATCTTCACTGGGACAGGGATGTTTGCCAGCTTTGAGAATTCAATCAGCACAGACCTTTCATTTTTCACCTTTTTAGACTCTACGTTACCTTCTTCTTCCTTTTGGCGTAACATCCTCACTGGGACAAAGCGTGCTTCACTTCACAGCTTAACCCTAAAAGGGATACCTGGGATCCATTGGACCCCAGGCGCCTTTCAGAGCTCGTCTTTGATGGAACACACTCAGCGAGGTGACGAAACTGAGGCCATGAAGGTATCCCTTTTAGGGTTAATGATCTAAGAGCACTTCAACAGTTATTAACTGAGAATATGGCTATTTTGTATGAGCACATCGTGTGTCGGTCACGAAGATACTCTATTCCCAAGGATGTCAAAGAAGTTTCCATTACGAAAAGTTCCTGGACCAATCGGGAATCGAACCCGTCATCCATGGTCATGCTAAACACCCACACCTTCACCCAGCCTTTCCGTAACAATCCTTATAAGAATCTCCGAATGAATCTGTAGAAAAAATTGTGAAGAAATACTTGGAGGAATTTCAAAGACTCTTAGAGATATCCTTGGAGAAATTTCTGGAAGAGAAATATCTTGAATATATAAAGGAAAGTGAAGAAGCCTTGAAAATTCGTGAAGTATTTGCTGAAGGAATCTATGCTACTTTTTTAAAGCTATTCGTGCAAGACTTTCTTAAATAGTTCTTGGGAAATTTCTGGAGGACTTTATAGAAGATTTTGTGAAAGAATTTCTGACTGAATTTCTTTAGGATTTTGTGGATGATTTTTAAAGTAAATCTACGAGGAGTATCATAAGGAGTCCCGAAAAAATTTCTTCAAGAATCCCTGGGAGATTTTTTTCAGGAGCTCGTAAAATCTGGAATCTGGAGATATTTATGAACAAATTAATAGTCAAATTTTTAATAGAAGCCATGGGAAACCTTCTGAAAGAATCCCTCGAAAAAATTGTAAAGGAACTCCCTGGACAGTTTCTATGAGAATCTCTGCAGAGAATTCCCAAATGAATCTTACATTTTTTAAAAAGAATCACTGAAAGAATTTCTAAAGGAATCCCAGGTAGATTTTGTAACAGATATTCCGATTTTCAAAAAAAAAAAATCGCAGGAGCAATTTCTAAAGCAAACCCCGGTGAAAGTTTTTGTAATAAATCCTTGGAAGATCGTTTGAGAGAAAGCTTAAAGGAATTTCCGATGGATTTTTTTCGGAAAAAAATCTAGATGAGGCCCGAAAAAATAGGGCAAATTTCTGAAGGATCTAATGAAATATCTGGAAGTATTTCTACAGAAAGTCATACACAATTTTCTTGCACAACTCTTTGTGAAACCTCTGGAGGAATCCCTAGTGGAATTTCTGGAGAAATTGGGAATTTCTGGTGAAATCTTTGGAAGAATTTCCAAAGTAATCCCAGTACAAACTTTTGAAGCAACTTTTAAAGCATTTTCTTAAAAAAAACTCTGGAACGGTTTCTAAAGGCCTCGCTGAAAGTTTATTTAAACGAATCTCTGGAAAACTTCTGAATAAAAAAATGGAAAAATTGGAGGAATTTCAGAAGTAAATCATGCAAGATTCTTTGGAAGAATTCTTTGTAGAATTTGTAGAATAGAAGGAATTTCTAAACAAATCCCTAAAGAAAATTTCCGAATGAATCTATGGATTTTTTTTAAATAATCTGTTTACTCGGACATAAAAAAAAAAAAAAAATTCAGAAAAATTTTTTTGAAAAGATTTTTAGAAGAATTTTTGAAGACATTTTTGGTAGATTTTCTAAAGAAATCTTCAATACATTCTCCAAACGAGTTTCTAGAGAAATGTCTGAATAAATATCCAGAGGAATTTCTGAAATGATTTGTGAAAAATCATGGAGGAATGGGCGAAGCAATTCATGCCAGATTTCGTAAAAGAATTCTTTGGGATAGGAACACATGGAAGATTTTCTTAAAAAATCTGCAACTTGATGGTTTTATTTAGGTAGTATTCTTCGGAGACTTTACGGCGGTTAAATGTTCTGTGTATTTCACAATACAGAACTGCAACAAAAGACAACCGAGCAGATTGCGGTACTAACCTACACTACTCGTACAAAAAGATCGTTCAGCAAATACAGCTCTACCAAGTGCTTGTCACGACTCTCTAAATTACCGAAAGAACTGCTTGAGGAATTTCAGAAGGGATCCCTGGAGGAATTTCTGAAGCAATTCGTGAAGGAAATTTTTTGAAGCAATTCGTAAAGGAATTCCAGGGTAATTCCTCGAAGACATGTTCAAAGTCCCTAAATAAATTTCTGAAATTTTTGAATTTGAGCTCGATTGGTTAATCTTTTGCGAAGCAGGAACCGTTTTGGTAAAACACAATTTTTTAGACAATTTATTTTTGAACTGTCATATCTCGGAAACCATTGAACCGAATGGAATGAAATTTTGAACTTTTATGAAAAATATATTAATGCTTCATAAGTTTTTAAAGCATAGGTACTTTTTGAATGTTAAAAAATGTCATCACTAATTGACACTTTTTGGATCTTTCTCGAAAAAAATGTATATTTTTGACATCAATGCCATTAAATTTTATTTTTGATATCCAAGATTTTCTACTTCTGTTTTTAAGATATCCATAATAAGATATATTAGAGCTTATTTGGATTGAAGAAAGAACACATTTAGTAATATTTTTGTGTTATTGACATTTTTCTCTATATGGGTAAAAATGTCAAACCTATAGAACTTTATTCGTTTTAAGAAAATACTACATTTTATAGCGTCATTTCAAGTATCAATATATTGTTGATAAATGTTCAAAATTTGATTCAATTCGGTTTACTGGCTTGTGATATGACAGTTCAAAAATTTGTTGCATAAAAAATAGTGTTTTACCAAAACGGTTCTAACTTCGCGAAAGATTAACCAATCGAGCTCAAATTTGTTCCAATGATGCACATATAATAGGTTGACAAACAGTCAAAAACTGATTTTTTTTTATGCACTCTATGCAAAGTTACAGCTTGTTGAACTTTTTTGTTTCGATCCCAAACATTTTGGCCACCCTTTGTATTTTGAAGACCAAAAAATTGATCGTAATAAGCAAACAAGATAGCTGCACAGACAAACAGACGTCTCACTCTACTCACTTCCTATCGTTTCTCTTTTCAACGTATTATTCAAATATTCTGTAGTTCGCAAATCGCTCGCATCGTTTTCGCTCCTGTTTGACGTTTGCTCACTACCGCTATCTACTCAGTGAGTTTGCGAACTAAAGCGTAATTAGCATTGGGCGATTATGCTTTCGTGACGATGATTTTAATCGCATTTTGTCCTAAGTGATACGTCTGTTTGTCTTTGATAGCGGTTTATTCATTATTAAGCGAGAACTTCTAGTATATGCCAAAAACTTCGAGCCTATTATCGAAAACTCAATTTTCATGCACTTTTTATATGATTTGGGATGTTTTGGTATACAATTTAAATAAAAAAATTAAATAAATAAAAATTGCTTCGTTTTTATAGACCTTTCAAAAATTGAAATGTCCACTAAATCGAGCTGCTTTCAGAAATTCTTCCAGGAGTTCCTTCAAAAAAAAAAAAATTCATTAGGATATTATTTTAGGGACTCTTCAAGAATCCACTGGTATCCTCCAGGGGTCCCAACTAAAGATCCTTCAGAATTTCCTCTATATATTCCTCAAGAAGTTTCTCCATGAACTCCTTTTGAAAATTCTCCATGTATTCCTTTCAAAACTGCTCCTAGATGTGTCCAAGAATTCCTTTCAATTTCTTCAGAGTATGCTACTCAAATTCGTCTGGTAAAGTAAGTCTACTTAGATTACACCACACATTTTTTCAAGGATTATCCCAGAAAATCATCCTTGGAGGGAGATATCCACATGAATTTCTCCATGAATTCTTTTACAAAAATCACCGGAGATTCTTCCAGAAAACCTTCCACGGTTTTCTTCAGAAATGTCTCCATCGATTCTTTGTCTAGTCTAGTCTAGTCTACACATACGTAGCCATTCATTGAAAGAATCCTGAAAATTTATAGAGCCGTTTTATTCTAACATTTTTCTTGTCATTATTAATGCTTGCAGTACATCGGAAATGGATTACAAGCAAAGCTTCGCAAAATCGATAATTAGGATTCCAGAATTTTCTACAATTATTCCTTGGGAAAATTTTCTGGGGATTCTTTCAGAAAATATGTTCGAAGTCTTTTAGGAAATTCACTAACTACTACAGAAATTTCCCCAGGGATTTGTTCAGAAAATCCTCTAGTGGTTCCTTTGAGAGATTCCTCGAGAAATTTCCTGAAAATCTTGCAAATCACCCCTTTTATTTAGTAGATTATAGTACCTGACCATCAAGAATTCCTCCAGTAATTTATCCAGAATGATTTTCATGAATTAGACCAAAGTTTCCATTAGAAAATTTTCCATGCATTCCTTAAAAAGGGATCCTTGCAAGGATGCAATCGGAAACATTCTCTGATTTTTTTTAAATCTTCTCCAGAATTTTCTTCAAAAATTCCTCTAGAGATTTTTCCAGATTTTTTTAAGCGTACCATTAGAAGACCTTCACTGATTTCCTTGAAAATGTATTCAGGGACGCATTAAGAAACTTCTGCTGTGATTACGGCACAATTTCAATCAGAGATTCATTAAGATATTCTTCCAGAGACTTCTTCACAAGTTCCTTTAAAAATTGCTTCAAGATGCCAGACTGGGAAAGATTTGAGGACAACTTTGAGTTCAATCGGCTTGAAAAAAACCCCTTGGCGAAAAGAGCAAAACGGTCTAGAATACGTTAGTTCCCCTATATCTTTACAAAATCTTCCAAAGATTTTTTTCGAAATTCGTTCAAGTATTCTTTCAGAAATTCTCCCAGGGATTCCTTAAAAAAAATATTAACGGGATTCATCGAGAAGGTCTGCTAAAGAAACCTCTAGATTTTTTAGAGAATTTCTGATGATTCCTGGATTCTTGAAGTCCTTCCAAAACTGCCCCAGAGATATATTCTTTGAAAAATTCTCCAGGGATTCTTAAAAAAAAAACAAAAATTCTTTAAAAACTTTTGAAATTTTTCCAAATTTGCGTTCAGAAATTTTTAAAATTATTCTTTCAGAAATTCCTCTACGGATTCTATTAGGAATTCTCACAAAAAATCTTCAGATGCATCTCCACGAATGCCTTCAGTCTATTCTCCAGAAACTCCTTCAAGAATTACTTCACAGACTCTTGCATGATTTTTGTTTCAGTGATTGCAACAAAAAATTTCTTCAGAGGTTTTTGCAATAATTCCTACTGACATTACTTCAGGATTTTCTCCTAGAATACATCTAGGAGTTTTTCAGAGAATCCTCCAGAAAATGCTTGAGGCGAAACTGGATGCATTTCTTCATTTGTTCGTTTTTTTTTATGTATTATTAAATACCTGACAAATATTTTCAAAATCGGTTTCCATACACATGTAGAGGAAGGAACAAGATATCAAGGCCCTTGATGCCCTTCGTGGTAGGAAACGTTTTTCCATAGGTGATAAAACATAATTTTCGTTACATTTCACCAAAATGTTCCCAAAAAACGAAAGATTCTTCTGTGGACACTTCTTGGTCATAATGAATATGAAAAACCTTCACAACAACCATTCCATCATGTCGCACTAGACCTAGGAACTTACTCAAGAGCTCCAACTTTACAACCTATATCCCTACACAAATAAATAAAAAAAGAATCTTCACATATGCAGCCCACACGTTCCACTCTTACCGTAGGAAAAATGCAACCAGCACCAGCATTAGGTAGTACAATTCAGAGACAACAAACAACACAATCATCATCGTAGTCGTCGCCGTCGTAGTTTGCGCGCCGCACCATGCCATGCCCAGCATGCAGCAGCAGAAACAGCAATGGTAATAACGCCATCATCAACAGCAAACGCACCCGAGTCAGCCACCGTTTTGTAGGTCAATAGTTGTGATTGCGTAAAGGAAACTATCGCGTTCGCGCGGCGTATGTGTGTCTCTAGGAAGATTAGACTGGTTCATTACCCAATTCACGTTGTTAGAAATCCTACCTACAGAGCTACGAGTACGAATGACATTCTCGTTCATCTGCCAGGCTCATGATTCAACAACTTTTTCACGGGTTGTGTAATTACGAAATTTTAACTCATGTTCGTCCCTGAAATAAGAATATTTGAGATTTCTGGTATTGTTTTTCTCCGGGTTACCATTCTTGGCGTTCTGGAAATTTCCCACAGGCTTACGGAAATCAACAATTCCTCGCCACAACATTCGGTTCGCGGCTGCCGTCCTCCATCCTCGGTCGCTACCCACATTTCCCAGATCGTTCTGTACCTGGTCCGCCAATCTTGCACGCAGCCCTCCATGTCTTCTTGTGCCATCCGATCTCTTGCGAACAACAGCTTTGCAGGGTTGTTTTCCGGCATTCTCACAGCATACCCTGCCCATCGTATCCTTCCTGCTTTTGCGACCTTCCGGATGCTAGGTTCGCCGTAGAGTACAGTGAGCTGGTGATTCATTCTTCGTCGCCACACACCGTTCTCCTGCGCTAAAGATGGTCCTAAGCATCCGACGCTCGAACACTTCGAGTGCTTGCATGTCCTCCTCGAGCATAGTCCAGGTCCCGTGCCCGTAGAGAAACACCGGTCTTCCACTGCAAAGCAAATTCTCACCCTTCATGTAGATGGGGCATACGCCCTTCCTTCCACTCCTCCGGTAGCTGTTCGGTCTCTCAGATCCGAGCTATTCTTAGCCAACTTTTCCTTGCCCATCTTGATGAGTTCCGCTCCGACACCGTCCTTACCATCAGACTTATTGTTCTTGAGCTGCTGGAAAGCATCCTTAAACTTCCCTCGACATGGGAGTTGTTGTTCCCTGCTGTTCTGACGCAGTCATTTCTTCTTCTGCTGCCTTGGTCCTCCATGTCTGCGCTCCTCGCATCACTCAGGCGTTCGTCGTAGTGCTGCTTCCACCTTTCGGTCACATCACGTTCGTCCATCATAATGCTCCCGTCTTTATCCCTGTACATTTCGGCTCGCGGCACGAAGCCTTTCTTTTTGGGATGCGTTAAGCTTCTGGTAGAACTTCCGTGTTTCTTGTGAACGGCACAGCAGTTTCATTTCTTCGAATAGACGACGAGTTTGGTCTCCTCTGATGATGAATCTTGGACCAGCCTAAACCCACCAAGACACATACTCCTCACATGAGTAGCAGCTTATGCTATTCCTAAACTATCGCTCGATGTACATAGTGCATATTGCAGCGTGCAGCCAGCAGCCCGCCAACAACGTGTGGTGTGGTTTTAATGCCAGGGCCCGCCATTCGATGTTGCTTGCTACTACTAAATGGCGGCGACGGTGCCAATGACTATCTAAGAGCGCGCTCGTGAATTTGAAATGAAATACACACATTCACCCCCTCGGCTGCGGCTCCGGCTGCTGCCGGTAGTGGAAATGGTGAAAAGGCTTCCGGGGGTGGGGAGAACACCGGGGCGGAACACATTTCGGAACTTAATGCATTTTGGGCGAGCTGCTCGTTATGGAAGTATCGACAGAAACGAATCGGAATGGATTATGTTTTTATGGCTTGTTATGGGTTTCGGTTTCAATTTCACGTGGAGTTGCGCAATTTGTTTGCGTTGAAAACTACTAAATAGAAGCGGCTTCATCAAACAGAACCTGCCTTTATTTGGTGGAAGCCGGAACAGTGAGTGTTTTTCAGTTGTAGGTTGCGTTTGGGAAATTTCAACCAAAAGTTCGGATATGAGAATTTCAGAATGAGGATTCCAAAATCTTTGTGAACTATCGAAGAGATGTGAAATATTTTTTCAGAATACGATTTTTTTTATCATACTGAACAACACAAACTGATTCCGAGGGCTGAAAATCTAGATAATAAAGATAAATGATAATAATAATAAAATGATTAACTGGTGTAAGTTATTCATCATACAATTGCAACACCCCATCAGACGCATGTGCATCTCCGCTGTCGTCCATTTCGCCGCAACGCTTTAGTAGAACAGCAAAGTTTAATGAACTATTGCAAAGCCATTGTAAGTAGAGCATCACGTAGTAGGCACTCTGCTGTAGTACTCTACACACATCCATTGAAAGTAGAAAAAAAAAGTTCCGAGCAAACTAAGCAACGTACTAACAATTACCCACCGCCAAGAACCGTCACAAGTCTGTTGTGGTAGCAGAAGCAGCAGCGGAGGAGACGGGAAACTAGGAAAGTTTATGTAAACTTATATTTACACCGAGTTTTTTTTTTATTGAACCTGACTGTGTGTAGATAAGCCAGTCACAGCGCAAGTAGACAGAAGACGGGTGTGTTCGGCGGCGTCTAGTACTTCGGACGGACAAGAGCACACTCTACAAAGTTCATGAGCTTTCGTGCGCGCTGCTTATGATATGATGAAGCCCCACTTTGGCTTGGCAGCTTGCACCAGCTTGCCGCGGTTAAGTCGAGTAGTGAAATGTGAATGAAATTTGCTTTCCTAGTGCCACGGTTTGGCCAATAGTGTGCGCTCTGGCAGTTGGTGTAGGGGAGAGTCGTCAACAGTTCCTAAGAGATCGTCGTTAGCACGCCGTGGTATTCCGCGACTCACATTGTTGTCGGCTGTTAGATTCCAAGGTAGACTAGTTCCTTCATCGCCTTGAAGGCGTTCCGGTCTATGGTAATTTCGCAGGAATCACCCGCTGACAGAAACGGTTTCCTGGATGATTATTGTCGCACAGTGAATGAGGTTTAGCCAACTATGTGCTCTCGATCGGCCAAGGCCTGAGTGTGATCTTGCAGAATCTACAGGCAAGCCACCATAATGAAGGACAGATCCTTTTCCAACTCACCTTGATAGAACAGTTTCCAAGCTAGTCACCCTTGTCCAGAGATCTATTTTCCCAATCATTTCTAGCTACCAACCATTTCTGTTACCGTCGTATCTTGACCACTGATGATTCCTTGTAGCTAAAAAGATCTCTTGTGGCAAACGCATTCCTAACTGAGTTTTAATAAACGATTGATTTGAACATTATCTTCAAAGTTTCTCAGTATTCTAGCACTCCGGCAATTCCCCGCTCCTAACGCCATGAGACCCGCGATCAAAGGGATTTTGATCTCCAACTCCAAACGTTTGCCGAGACTTACTTCCTCTAAGGAGCCACCAACACCTTCTTAGACGACCAAACAAGGCCGGAGCTCTTCGTCTGCAACGAATGGTGTTAACGAAGTTTCCTTAGTTCATTCTGCTTCCTGCAGAAACAGGAAACTCGGCTTATGAACCAACGGGATATACTTGGAGCCGTGCATGGACTGTTTTGTTCAAGATCTCTTTTATTCGAAATGCAAAAAGCTGTCGATATCTACAGTATTGTGACTGATCTAGGGTCGACAATTAGAATTGATGCTCCATGTTTTGTTATCGATCTGCTGTCGTTGAAGTCGGCTTGATAACTTCCCACGGACACTGGTGATGACCATAGCAAAGCTAGCTCCTCTAAAATCACTGCCATTTCCACGCTTCGGGATTATGGGAACATAATTGCCAAACTCAGTTTATGAATACTACACTATTCCCAATCATCATTAAGTTCTATGGACAGATTTTTTTGCCACATACAACGTGAATTCAATCACAAAACTGTAAATATCGACAGTTTGTTGCATTTCGAATGGAACAGATCCTGAACAAAACGGTTCATCCACTGCTGTCAAATCTCGTTGGCTCGTAAGCTGAGTTTCCTATATCTGCAGGAAGCGGAATGAACGAAGAAATCGTCGTTAACGCCATTCGTTAAAGACAAAGAGCTTCAACCTTGTTTGGTCGTCTAAAAAGTTGTTGGTGGCTCCATAGAGGAAGTAAGTCGTTGGATAAAGTTCTTAAAGGGAGAACGCCTTTTGGCTGCTGCCACCTGTCCACATCGTTTTATAACAAACTGTCGACGGCGGATCGTAGTACTGGAAAAACTGTTGAGTATCTAGAGAAGGGAGAGTTGAAAAAGACGGAAGGTAATCTCTGGCGTATAATGCTGATTGCAGCTTACTGTACGTTGATGAGATTCACTGACTTCAAGCCACCCTACGCGCCTCATTTCGGTGGCTCGTTAGATTGCTTCGAAAGATCAGTAAACCAGTAAAGCAATGGAATCATAATTCTCGGAGAGAACCTAGACGAAGAGACCTTGTGATCCATCTTCACAGAAAATGAATAAATGGTGAACTCCGGATTTTTATGTTAATCCCCCTGGAGGAGTTCTTGGAGAATTCCTGGAGGAGTTCTTGGATAATATCTGGAGGAGTTTTTGGAGAATTTCTGGAGAAGTTCTTGGAGAATTCCTGGAAGAGTTTTTGAAGATTTTTTTCTTGGAGAATTTCTGGAGGAATTCTTGGAGCATTCCTGGAGGAATTCTTGGAGAATTCCTGGAGGAATTCTTGGAGCATTCCTGGAGGAATTCTTGGAGCATTCCTGGAGGAATTCTTGGAGCATTCCTGGAGGAATTCTTGGAGCATTCCTGGAGGAATTCTTGGAGAATTCCTGGAGGAATTCTTGGAGAATTCCTGGAGGAATTCTTGGAGAATTCCTGGAGGAATTCTTGGAGAATTCCTGGAGGAATTCTTGGAGAATTCCTGGAGGAATTCTTGGAGAATTCCTGGAGGAATTCTTGGAGAATTCCTGGAGGAATTCTTGGAGAATTCCTGGAGGAATTCTTGGAGAATTCCTGGAGGAATTCTTGGAGAATTCCTGGAGGAATTCTTGGAGAATTCCTGGAGGAATTCTTGGAGAATTCCTGGAGGAATTCTTGGAGAATTCCTGGAGGAATTCTTGGAGAATTCCTGGAGGAATTCTTGGAGAATTCCTGGAGGAATTCTTGGAGAATTCCTGGAGGAATTCTTGGAGAATTCCTGGAAGAATTCTTGGAGAATTCCTGGAGGAATTCTTGGAGAATTCCTGGAAGAATTCTCGGAGAATTCCCGGAGGAATTCTCGGAGAATTCCTGGACGAATTCTCGGAGAATTCCTGGACGAATTCTCGGAGAATTCCTGGAGGAATTCTCGGAGAATTCCTGGAGGAATTCTTAGAGAATTCCTGGAGGAATTCTTGGAGAATTCCTGGAGAAATTCTTGAAGAATTCCTGGAGGAATTCTTGGAGTATTCCTGGAGGAATTCTTGGAGAATTCCTGGAGGAATTCTTGGAGAATTCCTGGAGGAATTGTTGGAGAATTCCTGGAGAAATTGTTGGAGATTTCCTGGAGGAATTCTTGGAGAATTCATGGAGGAATTCTTGGAGAATTCCTGGAGGAATTCTTGGAGAATTCCTGGAGGAATTCTTGGAAAATTCCTGGAGGAATTCTTGGAGAATTCCTGGAGGAATTCTTGGAGAATTCCTGGAGGAATTCTTGGAGAATTCCTGGAGGAATTCTTGGAGAATTCCTGGAGGAATTCTTGGAGAATTCCTGGAGGAATTCTTGAAAAATTCCTGGAGGAATTCTTGGAGAATTCCTGGAGGAATTCTCGAAGAATTCCTGGAGGAATTCTTGGAGAATTCCTGGAGGAATTCTTGGAGAATTCCTGGAGGAATTCTTGGTTTGTTCGAGATAAGAGGTAAAAATACTGAAAGTAATAGCAAAAATTTGTTCTTGCACCATCTAACCAATAGCAAAATATGATATTTGAAAATCAGTCAAATAGCTCTCTGCTATTGGTTAGATCTTACCAAGAGCTAAATGTGCTATGATGAAAATGTTCCTGGAGTAAATTTGAGATATTATTTTCAGTACTTTTACCTCTTATCTCAAACAAACAAATAACACTTTTTGTTCTGCATATCAAAATTTGCTATTATTGAGCTTTTTTCCTCTGCTCGGGAAGGGTCTCCCTGAGAAAATCAGCGGCCTCATTGAAGCACAGTACAGGGCATTTTCGTGCAGAGTATTGCAGAACGGTGTTCTGTCCGATCCCATCCGTTGCTGGAGTGATGCAAGGATGTATGTATGTATATACTATCACCGCTACTGTTTCTCATCGTAATCGACAAGATCCTGGTAGGTGCGCTTGACCGTAAACCAAATCGTGGACTGCTGTGGCAGCCCATTACCATGCACCTAAATGACTTCGAACTGGCTGATGACGTTGCTCTCCTAGCTCAACGGCGCTCGATGATCTTGCTGCCAATCGCTCCTCAGCGGCAGGTCTTACCATCCATCAACGTCAACAAGACCAAATCGTTGGATGTAAACACGGTCAACCCTTCCAGCTTTACGGTAGCTGGGCAATCCGTGGAGAATGTTGAATGCTTCCAATATCTTGGTGCCAAATGGCGGCCGATGGCGGCACCAAGATCGTCATAGGTGCACGGATCAAGAAGGCGATGGCTGCTTTTGCGAGTTTAAGAAATGTATGGAAAAACAACCAGATTAGTCGACGCACCAAAATCCAGCAGGACATCGCAGCAGATCCAGAGGCTCATGGCGGCGCAGCCTCAACAAGGAAATGAAGGAAGTCGTCAGAAATTTGAACTGTCCACAGGTCAAGGCGATGGCTGGCAATCGCCCAGGATGGAGATCTTTCAATTCGGCCCTCTGCACCACCATGGCTGCTCAGGACTGAAAGTAAGTAAGCAAGTAACTGGATGCTAGGATAGACACCTTTTAAGCCGCACCTCATTGGTGAACACACATCGGGACCTCCTTATTATAGCAGAAATAAAAAGAAAGACAGTGACCAATAGCCTGGTACATGGTTTATATGGGAAAATATAAAAAATGGAAAAACTCCAACTCCTGTATACTTTTTGAGTTCCATTTTGGTCCCATATCAACTGTGCAAAATTTCAGATCGATCGAAAAAACTATATTTTAGCGCCCAACATTCTAAGTTTTTCATACGATTTACTATGGGGAAAAAATACTTCTTCAAAGAAAAATCGCTTGAAGTCACCCATTGATCCCTAAAAATAAGTCGTCGAATGATTTCTGTAGATAACTTCACGAGGAATCGGACCTCCCAAGACCACAAAGCGATGCGACATTCGTGGAAAAAGTTATTAAGCCCTACCCGATCGATGAAATGACGAGATTTTATTATTTTTTGTTATTCCTTACATGTTAAACAGCGTTGGCATGCCATTCGGTTTTCAGTCAATCACTTTTTCCACATGCCTTAGATCTCTTTGCGGTCTTCAGAGGGTTTGTTCCTCGTAAAATTTCCTGGCGCTAAAATATAGTTTCTCCGATCGAGCTGAAATTTTGTACAGTTGATATGGAACCAAAATGGTACTTAAAAAGTGTATAGGACTAAAATGTCTTTTTGTGTCCCACGCTAGTGACCAAGCTATCAAGTGTTGGTCATTATCCACTTGGAAGTAAAGAGTGTCTCGACTCAAATTGCACCACGGAAAATAGTGTATAACTTTTGATTGTATATATCAAAATGGCTGATTTTTCAACCAGTAACAGTTTATTATGTGTAGATAATGCCAACAAAATTTCATCAGAATTGGTTTAGTATTGACGGAGATATCTCCGACGCGAGAAATTTAGATTTTGTTAATCTTGTAGGTACAAACCAAGAAAAAAATAGCAATTATTTTATGAATATGTAACGCTTAGTCAAATATACTGAACCGATTACAATGAAAATTTTCTTGTAGTTGGCGTATGTAGCCGACCAAAAAGTAAATATTTTCTTTAAGTTGGAAAAACTACTTTGGCAAATCTATTTCAACTTCCAGACGCCCAAGTGATTCTATTTATTTTGTTAATTTTTCTGAAACATTTTTTGGCGTATCTAGTGAAATTTAAACGGAAATTTAGAGTTAGGGGGGTCAAGTGCCCCCCCTCGCCCCCCTTTGCCTCCGCCAATGCAGCCGACCAAAAAGCAAATATTTTCTTTAAGTTGGAAAAACTACTTTGGCAAATCTATTTCAACTTCCAGACGCCCAAGTGATTCTATCTATTTTATTAATTTTTCTGAAACATTTTTTGGCGTATCTAGTGAAATTTACTGGCGCCAAAATGATTCTATTTATTTTGTTAATTTTTCTTAAACATTTTTTGGCGTATCTAGTGAAATTTAAACGGAAATTTAGAGTTAGGGGGGTCAAGTGCCCCCCTCGCCCCCTTTGCCTCCGCCAATGCGTATGTATATAGAAATTTTGTATTAAAATTTCATTGGATGTGGTCATATGGATAAAAAGTTGTGGTTGAATATGTAGCCAAAATTCGCAATATGCAAAATTGATTTATTGTATTGTGATATTCCAAGTTTTCTTACTTTGAAAGTGTTAATCCAAAATGACTCAAAATTTGATTGAAACCATGTTATTATATTAGGTTAACACTGTGAAATTTTAGTGAAAATCGCAGCAGTATTGACAGTTTTATAGTTAAAATAGTGCAAACGGACCTTAAAATTCTGAAGAATTGCCCAAAATTCGCTCTGGAGCGGTTTGAGTTTTGAATTTTATAAAAATAAGTATTCAACCGGCCCATATAGCCGAGGCGGTAAACGCACGGGTATTCAGCATGACCATGCTGAGGGTGACGGGTTCAATTCCCGGTCAGTCCAGGATCTTTTCGTAAAGGAAATTTCCTTGACTTCCTTGGGCATAGAGTATCTTCGTGCCTGCCACACGATATACGCATGCAAAATGGTCATTGGCAGAGGAAGCTCTCAGTTAATAACTGTGGAAGTGCTCATAGAACACTAAGCTGAGAAGCAGGCTTTGTCCCAATGAGGACGTTACGCCAAGAAGAGAGAGAGAAGTATTCAACCGATTTCGATGAAAATTGTACCACTTAATATGTTTTATCTAATCTAATCTTATCTAATCTAATCTAACACAGACGCAGCCAGTACGAGAAAGCATCCTGGAAAATAATTTGGTTAGATTATGCCCAATTATTTTTCTTGTCAATATTGAAACTTGTAGCATATCAAAAATATGATACAAGCATCAAAGCGGCCAGGCCTACTGCGTTGTGTTTGCCACAAAGCTGATTCTTAGAATTATCTCGAATGCAGTATACCAGTAATTCGTAACATTAAGCATCGAAACAATTCTTGAATCTACAGGGGAGGAGGGATGCGTGGACATACCGTACCAAACGCTCCGATTTTTGCATATGAAATTTAATGTATGACCCATTTATCATTAGAACAGTATTGTATAGATTTATCTGAGTCGTCCTTGACGCCTTTCTGTCCACTTAATTGTACCACTTAATATGTATTATGTTGAAATAGTCAAATTTTCAGACGTTTTGACACACTAATAGTAAAGTTATAGCCTGAACCATTTTCAAAATGAGTGTACAAGATTCCAAAAATCTAATATTCTCGCGTCGGAGATATCCCCGTCAATACTTAACCGATTTTGATGAAATTTGTATGGCATCATCTACACATAATATACTGTTGCTGGTTGAAAAATTATGCAGTTTGATATATGCAATCAAAAGTTATACACTATTTTACGTGGTGCAATTTGGGTCGGGGCACCGTTTATGAGGTAGGAATTTGTGAGAACCGAAGCTTTGCTGGACGCTCCTTTCAGGTTGTCAACTCGACGTATTGTAGCTCAACAGAAGGGTCTCCAGTTAGCCTAGTGGTTAAGGCTATGGATTGCCAATCCGGAGACGGCGGGTTTGATTCCCGTTCCGGTAGGAAAAAAATTCTCGACTCCCTGGGCATAGTGTATCATTGTCCTGGCCTCACAATGTTCCAATTCATGCAATGGCAGGCAAAAAAGCCCTTTATTTAATAACTGTGGAAATGCTCAAAGAACGCTAAGTTGAAGAGAGGCAGGCCAAGTCCCAGTGGGGACGTAGAGCCATAAAGAAGAAGAAGAAGCTCAACAGAAAGCTACACACAATCTAAAACCGATCGCATCACTTGCTTAAAGTGTTGGGAGTCGTTGACATCTACTTAATTTATGTAAAATCAACATTGTCCTTTCCTTGTAATGGAGAAGATACGCGTGACCGGCAATTGAAGTTTCCATACATTTTCAACTCTGATTTTCGATAATATGCAACCAATTCATAACCTCAATAACTTTATGTAGCCAATGTCTCACTGTTGCCTACTCTCCCCTACATGGAAGTCAAGATTGAAGCACATGAGCACATGCTATAAAGCTGTTGTACGCCACAGTAAACGCAGTCAAGTTCTCACTCTTCGCCTTGCGATAATATTGAACTTTGTGTGCAACACTATGCAAACTATGCTAACTCAGGGGGGACGTGCGTGACGGTAAGTGCGGTATTTGTAGTTTGATTGTCAGCAATTATCGCGTTTTGCTATTTAGTTTGCCATTGTGCCGCCGCAGGGGAAAGTGCAATGTAACAATTATAATAGTCTCATCGCTTGTTTTAATCCCATTAGAATAGATAACGTAGAGTACTTGCTATTCGTTCTTAAGAAGAGTTACTGCTGGATGAATCCAGTTTACATGATATCATTGAACTTACCGCCATAAAGCACAACCATTACAGTACTGCACTTGACAATACAACAATAATCTCAATGCCAACAACTTTCTTCGATTGTAACGATGACGACGACGTCAACAACTAGGACGATGAAGCGAGAAAATCCGCCTACTGCGCTGCGCGCGGTCTTAAAATCTTAAAATGGCTCCACTCGAGCTCCTCCATCGCCACCACGGCCAAGTGCGACCAACACCAATTCAAGTGTTGGATAGTTCAACTTTAGCGTGTCTAGATTTGTCTCAGCCGCTGCTGTGGCTGCAGCGCCGCCAAACCAAAACTACTCCGCTGCTGCATATGTACTAAATATTTCGTAATAGGTGTGTAATCCAAGACCGACGGAATTCTTCTTCTTCTTTTTAGCGTAACGTCCCAACTGGGACAAAGCCTTCTCCTCAGCTCTATGAACACTTCCACAGTTATTAACTGTGAACTTCCTCTGCCAATGGCCATTTTGCATGTGTATATCGCGGAGCAGACACGCAGACTCAAGGAAGCCAAGGAAAATTCCTTTATGAAACCAGACCGACCGGAAATCGAATCCGTCACCCTCAACATGGTCATGCTGAATACCCACGCCTTTACAGCTGTGTCTATTGGGACGCTCACAGACAGCCTATCCAGTCTGAAAAATTGAATGTCGCGCCGTTAATGAATCAGCTTCGGGTACTCTCTGACGCCCACTTACTTGGGAGAGGGCAGTGGCGTAGCAAGGGGGGGCGGAGGGTGCGGTCCGCACCGGGCCCCCGAATCTAGGGGGCCTCCAAATCAGGGCAGGTCTAGTGTTATAAACCTTCCCTGATTTGGAGGCCCCCTGAATTCGGGGGCCCAGTTTGAATAAAGTTCTGTGATTAGCGAAAGATTCCTACATATAAGTATAAGTTAAATACTTGCCGATCTGCTGATAAGTATGTAGGGGCCTCTTCGTGATTATCAAGAGATTTTGGAATGGGGAACACAGATGAGATGGCTATTTTGATGTTCTATTATTAACAATTGTAAATGTACACACTTTATTCATGTAGTTTCGTTAGTTTTGTTTATATTAATTTGATGACTACTCCTTGCACCTGCAGGAGCTCCAAAATACAATAAAAAATGTGTTCGAAATCAAAATTGAATTTTACTATATTCAGTACCAATATGGAAGTATAATTCATGAGCATTTTCAAAATGTCCCTGATATCCTAACCACAGAACCAAACATAGGTGTTGATTTAGCATAAGATAGCAGCTGAAATTCAGGGGCCCAATTTATCAAAATTAAGAACTGAACGCATGTTACGTTCTTGAAGGGTTTCTGCAGGAATTCCTTCGGGCAAGAATATATTTTTCGATTTATCAGGCAGTTACTTCAAAGACTTCTACAAAAATTTCTCTATGATTTACTTCAGAACTTTTTTCAAGGATTGCTTAAGAAATTTGTCTAAGCATTGGTTTACGAATACTTACTGTTGAATGCGCCACGTCAATTGATCCGTTCAACCCCAACGGCCCTATACCTGCGAGCTCCAACAGAGACATACGATCACACCCGTGTATTTATCAGGGGATCGTCACACGGACGATAACCCAGAAGGACAAACTATTGTATACGAAAAAGTGAAGAGAAACACAAAATTGAAAATTGAAGATCGATGACTATTACGTTACGAAGTTAATCAAATTTTCTCTTAAAACTATACCATATCTTCTAAAACGCACTTAAACCTATAAATTACATTCAGTGGTTTTAACGAACAGAATGTGTACTATTAAGGAAGGTTTGACAAGAAGTGCTTAAATTATTCTTACATTACAGTTAAAACCTAGTTGACCCCTAACGATTACAAATTTGTAATAGCTTGTACGTCTTATGAATTACTTACATACTACTTACACCTTAGGTAAGTAGGTGAGAAAATGAATTATCACATTGAACACTCACATTGAACTTAACAGTACATTGAAGGGGATCTATCAAGTGCTATTTGGATATAAGTTGTTGAGCTGGCGAATCACCAAAAGTAAGAAAACTTATTACTATATATAATTGCCTAACTAAAAATTAAATTATATACAGGAATTTTGTAATTCTACCAATACACCGGAATAAATTTACAAAATCTACGATTCGCTTATCGCTCGCCAACACTTACAATGATTGATTCAGGAACTCCTCCTGACATTTCTTCAAGAATTTCTTTAAACAATTGGGTTCTTTAGGGGTATCCGGATTATTTCATAATCGGATTCTCCGCCCAAATATTAGTCGAAATCCAAAATTTCATAATTTTTGGACAACGGGAACTATATTTAAAATGCATTTAAAGTTTGTATGGGGAAATTTTTTTGTTCGGGTCGAACTGTCATTTTATCGATTGAACTGTCATTCTATCGACAAAAATTAAAACTGTTTTGTTAATTTAACCATCAAAAGAAAGGTATTGGAATCCAATAAAATCACGTTATACTTAGAAAAATGAGCTCTTTCGATTAGGCTACAGAAAATAGCAATATTTTATTCACTAAACAACCCAATTATCAAGAAATCCTTCAGTAATTCCTTGGAGATTTTTTTTGTAAGAATTTCTTCAAGCAGTCGTTCAGAAATACCATTTCGGAACCGTTCATAAAGCCATTCAAGGATTATATCATGAAACTCTTCAAGAAATCCTTCAGATGGACCTCAAGGAATTTCTCCAAGAATGATTTTAGAGATTTCTTCAAGAAGGAATCTTGCAGTAGTTCCTCATGGAAAATATATTTGATGATTTTTTGAGATTTTTGAAGCCATACCCGATCCATTCGGGAGATTTTCCAAAGAAATTTGAATGTATTCCCGAAGGAACTCTTGTAGAAATGTCTGTAGGATTTTTTGTAGAAATTTATAAAAAAAATCTTTAAGAATCGCCTAGATGAATTCTAAGATGTATTAGGAAAGAATCATTGGGTTGATTTTGAAGGTATATTTGATGATGTTCTGGAAGGATTACTACAGTACTATGAAGTAGTACTACAAGTACTAGGAGTACTATGAGTAATTACTTAAAGGATTCCTGAAAAAATCTGTAAGCAAAGAGATTTTTGGAAGAACTAATTATGAAATGCTTAGATATTTTCTCAAGAAATCAATGACGGAAACCCCAAAGAATTCCAAATTCTTTGGTGCAAATTAAAAAAAAAATCTTCAAAAGAATTTCCGCAGGAGGCCTTGGGTGAAATTCTGTAAGACCCCCTGAGGAAATTTGTGCAGGAATTCTTTAGGGATGAATGTGTCCATCCTTGTAGGGTTATCTAAAAAAAAACTGCGAGAAATCCATGAACGAATCTTTATACGTAACTTGAAAAACAAAATCCTTGTTGAAAAGATTAAATTTTTACTGGTATTTCTTAAAAGATTCTTGAACGAATTGTGAAAAAGGACTTAAAAACATTGCCTTTGAATGATTTTCTACAGAAATTATTAGAGGAATTTATGAGGAAATCCCTGCAGGTATGATTACTAAAGAAATGCTTGAACAAATTCTTAAGAAATCCTTGAAAGGACTTCCAAGAAAAATCGTATGAGGCAGTGCAAAAAGAACACTTGAAGAAGTTTCTAAAAAAATCTTGAAGGAACTCCAAAGTATTCCTCTGGAAAAATGCTGAAGAGAACATGTGGGAATCGTTTGTGGATATCTTTAAGAAACTCTTTATAGAGTTCTTGGGATTACATAATACTGAAGAAAATCCTTCAAGGAATTGAAGAAGAAGTTTCCTAAGGAATCGCTGTTGCAACTTTCGCAGAAAATCTTCGAGGAATTTGTAAAGAAGTCCTTGAAGTATTTCCCAGATGAATCGTAAAAGATATTCAAGAAAGAGTTCTTGGAGCTCTGCACTTGAGAAAAACATATTGAAGAGATCGTTAGAAACATTTCGTTAGAAGTTGGATTTGATTCGAAAGTTCCTATAAGAGTATTCTTGGAATTTTCTCTGCAAATGTTTTTGAAAACTATTTCGGCATAACTCTTTTGGAATTTCTCGGCAATAATATTCAAAGTTGAATTAGGATATTATTTTTGAAAATATCTTTGACAGAACTTTTTGAAATTCTTTGGGTTTGGAAAATTATTACGGGATTCAGCAATTTCTCTAAAAGTTCTACCAGCAGTCCCTTTGCTCATATACCTGACAATTACTATTGTAATTCTTTCAATAGCACAACGTAACAAAAATAACCTTTTGGTCTGTCTCAAGAGCAAACTAATGTGTCTCTGACAGATTTTGGGTCGCGGTTATGTTAGGTACGATATAAACCACCCTCCAAAAATTGCATGCAAGTTTACATATTAACATAAAATGCTGAAATCTTTCAAATTTGATTTGATAAAACGAAATATTTTGCGTGAGTCGTAAATTTAGATGACAATTGACCATTTTACCTTTTAATTGCTTAAAAAAAATCGCATATTTTGCCCTATAAATTGAGGTATAGCTCAAAATTGTGGCGTCCTGAAACAAATCTGAGCCCGGATTCGGAGTCAGCGGCCCAAAACCTGTTAGAGACACATACAGGTACTTTGAAAATTAATTAGTCGATTCGTTTGAAAATTTAAGTGGCAACTTTTAAAAGCTTCTTTGGTAATTCCTCTGTAAATTTCTTCCGATAATTCTTTATTAAATTCCGTCTGTTATTACTTTTGATGCTCTATGAGATACATCTTTGCAAATTAAAAATAAATCCACGAATTTACAACGGAACGACTGAGAAAAATCTCAAGAGAATTACCAAAAAATAAGATGATTACCAGAAGAGATAACAAACAATTTCCTAAAAATGTATGAAGAAATTTCTATAGAATTTCTAGGAGGAATTTCTGTGAGAATTGAAAGAATTTTTTTTTTTGAGTTTCTAAAGTATTCATTGGAGGAATTTATGAATCCTTGAATAGGCTTATTGGAGGAATTTCTAAAAAAAATCTAGCAAAAACACCCAATGCATCGCTTGGAGGAATTCCTATGGAATTTCTTGGAGGAATTTGTGTAAGAATCTCCGGAAAACCCTTGCAGTAGTAATTAAATAAATACATGAAGAAATCCTTGCATAAAAAGACCCCAAAAGATTTCTTGTACAAAATTATTTGTAAAATACCTGGAAAAATCAGTTTAGGAATGAATGAATGAAATCCATTGAAGAAACTCTAAGAGAATACTTGAATAAAATCTGAACGAATCTTCGGGCAAATCGCAAGAGAATTACTAAAGAAATCTCTGGAAAAAATCCTGAAGGAATTTTGGGAGCAATTTCTAAAGGCTGCCTTGAATGAAATCCTTTAGAATTTTGAATAACCTTAGAACATTTCCTAAATCCTTGGAGAGACTTCTGGAGAAGTTATTTGTTTTGATAAGATGAGATATCTGTTTCTTTACTATTTAGCCATTTACGCTGCCATTTTTATCCCACTCAAAACAATGGAATGAGGCGTTTTTGTTCTGTTTCTTATTTTTGTATATTTGTTAGAAGTGATCACGGATTATATAAAAAATAACGTAATAATTCTGGAGGAATCAATCATAAATTCTGGAGAAATAGAATTTTTTTTGACAGTGCCCAGAGGAATACTAGCAAAATTTCCTGAAGGAACTCTTGAGAAAACTCCTAGAGTTGATGGATATTGAAAAATTCGATAGAGGAAGTCCAGAAGGATTTTTCGAAAGAATTCCTACAGAACTCCTACAGAAGTCCATGAAAAAATTTAATTTAATTAATTTAATTTAATTAATTCAATTTCTTCAGTAGAAATCCTTGGAGATTTTGTTTAATTAATGGAGAAATCCTATGATGAATATCTTAGTAAAACCTTAGAGAAACTTCTTGAAGAATCCTTGAAGATTTTGTTTTGGAATTTTTGGTGGGATTTCTGAAGCAATCTTAGGAAGTAATTCTTAAGAAATCTTTAAAAGGACACTAAGATAAGTGATGAATGCTTGAGGAAATTCCAAGTTTAATTATTGGAGAAATATCTTAAAGAGTTATTTGAGGGAAGAATTGAGAAATACTTGAAGAATCTATGGAAAATCACCAAAGGAATATTAAGAGGATTCTCTGAAAGAAACGGAAGAATGTTTAAAGAAACCCTAGAAGGGCTTCTCTTCCTCTGAGGGAATCCCGATGTAATTTCTTGGAAGAACATCTGGTTCTAAATGAATCATTGATGATTTTTTGTAGTATTATTATCTGGAATTTTGAAAGAATTCTTTAGATGATCTTCTAGATGAATCCTCAGAACATAATTGATAGATTCTTTAACTAATATTTCGAGAAATACTCGATGAAGCCTTTGCAAGAATCTTTTGAATTACTCTGTAGTATTTTGAAAACATTCCTGCATGTCTGAGGTGAACCAGCCAAGGGACTGAAAGCCTCATTAATAAGGCTAATTATAATAATATCATTCCTGAAGGAGTGCTTTTAGAGAAATACTGAATGATATCCTTGCATTTACGACTTAAAAGTTTCTTGAATACAAATTATTCTTCAAGAAAAAATTCTTAAATAAAAAAGTAAAGCAATCTTTGAAAGCGTTTATAAATGATTACACTAGTTTACAAAATAAAACGAAAGTCGTGAACTTCTGTCAACGACCAAAATTTTTGAAGCATAATTTAGCGCTGATTTCGAAACCGTGCTTCAAAAAAATTAAAGTAGGACAGTTTTTGAGTTTCAGCTCAATATCGAGTTTTACAACTTTTTAAAATATGGAATTTAATAAAATTCTAATATCTTGCGTTTTGTTCAACCAATTTTAAATCTTTTTCCATAAATTAAAAGCTGAATATAATACAATTCGATCATCTGAATGCAGGTTTTGCGTCAGATTGATGAAAATCAAGATATTGGCGAGTTTTGGGGACGATCTCCTTAAATTTTAGCAAAATTTCCAAAAATTTATGAAGAAATGTATTTTTTTCAACAAGAAAACAACAATTTAAAAATTCTTTCTCAACGTTTATTTGACATAACATATGTGGGTGAGTTACAGTAAAAAAATCAGCTCAATCGGAGCATTGATTACGGAGAATGAGATATGTGAAGTTAGCAACTTTGATTAAAAATAGAACAAAAATCGATTTCAAATCATCAAGCTTGTATGGAAAGTCGAAAAAAATTTCGCTCTACTGTAATTTTTTTCCTTCGCGTTTTCGAACTCAGGGCATGATTCTACACCAAAAACGATCATTAGCTTACCGAGTTCAAAAATGCTGTAAACTAGTGTTATTTGGTGCAATTTCTAAATCAATTGTTAAAACATTTTCAGCATAATTCTTATAAAAAAATCTCGCGCTCCCGAAAAAAATCATAAAGGAAAACAGAAAATAAGATAAGATATGTAGATAACTTTTAACCTTCCGTTGGCCATTACTGCCAGCATCACTAGAATACTGAGTACAAAAAGCGAGATTTTTTCAAAGTTTTGTACAAAATATAACAGTGAGATTATTCGACAGTTAAATGTATAGATTTATCATTGTAAAATATATACATATTATGTAATTTTCATGGGGGCCTACCAATTTGCTTCCGCACCGGGCCCCCAAATTCCTAGCTACGCCACTGGGAGAGGGTGATCTTGTCGGTTATGACGCGACCGGTGCACAGTGTTTTCGCTTATATTCTGTTATATTCAAGTGCTTGCACAGTCAGTATTGAAAAACATTCAGAATTTCTTTGGGTTCATGCACTTGCATCCAATTTATGTTTGATTTTTATTTATGATATCCAATCGTAACTACCCCGGCACAAACTACCTACATGTTGCTTACACCGGGCCAATAAACAATTCGCCGGCAGAAAATTTGGCACCGAAAACCAACTGCCGACTTGCATCTTGGAAAACAAGATTTCACCCGCCCCAAAAAATATTTCGAATGTCAACTATCAAGTCCGCCGTTGTTGGTTGGCGGTTACATGCATCCAACTGGTTTTCGCGACTACTGGTCCGACTTTTCCTTCTACCGGCGATGGCGACGTGATGTCCGAACCTTAACACCGCACCCAAACTGCATATATAATAACCGACCGATGAGGACCACGGGGGCACGGCTGCAGTATGCGGGTTTGCGGTGGTTGATTGTAACACCAGCACACCAGAGCAGACCAAGACCAAGATCTTGTGCCTGCCATGACGACGAGATGATTGTGAATCGAAAAACGTAACCGTCGTAGGATGGTGGTGTGAGTGCCAAAGGGAAATTCCTCTAGGCAAAATGTGAAAATTGTTTACGCGTTGGGAAATGTCGCAATGTGGGAGGTATTTCTAGTCTCGGTTTTTTTGTGAATCTAAGACATCACGTTTTAGATCAGAAATTAAGTCAAGATTATCCTCTCCTCTTCTTGGTGTTACTTCCTCATTGGGACAGAGTCTGCTCCTCACTTTGGTGTTCCTTGAGCATTTCCACAGTTAATAATTTGAGAACCTTTTCTGTCAATGACCATTTAGCATATGCCTATCGTGCGGCAGACACGCCCAAGGAAGTCTAGGAAGTTTCCTTTACAAAGACATCCTGAAACAACCGGGAATCAAACCCGTCATCATCAGCATGGTATTGCTGAATATCTGCAAATAATGCACATAATACAGCCATTCATCAAAAGAATCCTTGAAAATAATAGAATCGAAAGTTTCTATAACATTTTTATCATTATCAGTGCAGAAAATTTCATTTCGTCATATCTAAATTCACCGTGAATATCATTTGCATTTTTGGAAGGTAGTCCGTGACATTTATCTTAAATATTCGAAAAATAGTGGTTTTTCCGTGACTTTCTTGCAGAACTGGTCTAGCCGCACAAGTTTTTCATATACCATATTCTCAGGTTCAGCTTCTAAAATGAGCTGTAGGTGATTGAATTTAGATATGACGAAATGAATTTTTCAGCACTGACTGCAAGTATTAATAATGAATCATTATTAATACATTGGAAATGCATTACAAGCATTGCTGAAAATCTCTTAAATGAACGAAAAATAAACTATTTGTTCGTACACTAATCATTTCGCCTGCTCGGGCACTAGCAGAATCTGTTTAGCTTCACACTCGAATGTAGGCAAACCCAATTTCACAATCCCAATTTAAATTAATTTTCAATTCATCCATCTATTCTGATTTCCAGGTACCCACCACATACTCGAGTATGACAATTCCTAGTGCTTCCAGTCGACGACGACGGTAAGTCCTTCTTTTTCGCTCACAACACAACAACTCATCCAACGACATCAATATTTCCATTTGCATTAGCATAAAAACCATTTTCATTATACACAAACATACCCTGCTGCTGCTGCTCTTGCTGGTGCTGCTGCATGCCCCGGTGTGGTCGTCGAGCGCAAAAAGCGTCTGTGTCATTGAAAAATCTAGCAAACTAGACCAAAAGGGGATTGAACTTTGAGTCGATGTGCGCTTACTCGGCTTGATGATGCCACGGAATTGTTTGTGCTCTACGTATCTACCATCCTAGCGAACCGAACAACACGGGGGGAGCTACAGGCTTTCGGTTTCGCTCAGACTAACTCACGAGTCGTCTTTTTTCCCCGCTGCCGTATGAACTGTATTCATTGAACACGCATCTAGGAATAATAAGGCTCATCTGAAACTAGGACAACTCCCCCGATCAAGAGGATATACCAGGGTTGAATTCTGTTTTAAACAACAATTCCTTATGGGATTGTTGTGCAGTATTCTGCACGAAAATGCATTGTTCTGTGCTTCAAGGAGGCCGACGATTGTCAACGCATTTAGGAGGTCGCAAAAATCTATATAAATAAAAATGGAATGGTGTTTGTATGTCACGAATAGGCTCGGGAACGGGCCAACACCATTCTTTCAGTGTTTCATTCGTTCAGGGCTCCGACGTGTTCGTACGAGAAAATAATTGGGAAAATCGACCGGAAACGCACCGAAAACCAGAAAGTTTGAAATTCCGTTTTGCGGGGCATTTTTATACAAACCTGTATGTCAAAAAACACAGTAGGCAGGCAGAACGACGTTTGCCGGGACAGCTAGTAAACAATAATTATCTAAAAAAAATGCTGACATCCAAAGGAAGAAGGAAGAATAGCTCCCGAATTTTTCTTCAGGGTTGATTATTATACTTTCGGCTATTTCTTGAACTTCTATCGGAAATTTCCCTTGGGATTCTTCCAATGATTCCTGAGTCTACACTTTGCCGGAGAACTTTTTGGAATTTCTCTCGAAATTCTTCCTTGAAAATGATGCCGGAATTTTCCCATAGGGTTTATTGAAGCTAGTCCAGTGTTCTTCCAGAACATTTCCCGGCATCGCTCATAGAGATCCTTATGGGATTTCAGCCGGAGTTGCTTCCGATGTTTTCTGAAGATTTTCTGTAATTTGTTGGATTATTCTGAGGCTTTCTATGGATTGCTTCCAGAGTACCTCTCGGATTTTCTTCCGGTGAAACTCTTGGAATTCCTCTATGAGATCTTCCTAGAATTTATCACGTAGTTAATTCCTTGGTAGAAAAATAAACCGTAATCGTCTAGATCCAGTAATTTCTTACACCACCCATACAATTTAAGGCCCCTGGAACATCCATGAAACGCCACTGAAACCGTCTGAAACACCCTGTGAGAGGTCTGGAACTCTTCGGAAAGCGCTTGAATCCTTTTGGAACGTCCCTTTTAACACTCACTAAGATCACCTAGAACACTGCTGAAGCGCACTAAAACCCCCAGAACACACAAGAAACGCCTCTGAAACCCCTTGAAAGCCCCTCAAATCTCCTGGAATGCCCCTAAAATTCATTAAACCCCCTAAAACTCCCTTTAACACCTTTGAAATCTCCTGGAACACCCTTAAAACACCTGGAGCACCCCCGTAACGTCCTGAAACCGTTTGTCAACCCTTGCAACGAGGTGGAGCCTCGTAGCCGTGCGGTTAGGGTCACCAAGCTTATAATCGCATCATGCTATGGGGTGAGGGTTCGATTTCCGCTTCGGGCGTTGAAACTTTTCGTGAAAATAGTTTCTTCCCCGTTTCCACTGGTGCATGCTCCGTTGTCCGTTGTCTAATGTTAAGTTTGAAACAGTCTGTACAGCCGAAAGCTGAAGACGTTGTCCGTGTCTTTTTTTTTTTTTTTGAAACCCCCTAAGATGCACAGAACACCCTGAAAACTTTAGAAAACCCCTGGAACTCTCCTTAAAGCCCTTGGAACGCCCCTGAAATCTCCTACAATTCCCATGAAATCCCAAAAAAAATCGCTAAAATTTTCTTTACACCCCTGGATCACCACTGAAACTTTAGAACGCCACTACAATCCGCCGAAAAGCCCTTAGAATCGCTTGAAACCTCTAAAGCCCCCTGTAACGTCCATGAAATACCCTGGAACCCCTTTAAAACCCGTGGAATACCCCTGAAACGGAGCAGAAGCCACCTGAAATGCCCCTGAACTCTAACTCCGCTGAAACGTCTAAATCGCCGCTGAAACAGTTTTGGTAATGCCGGTGTTCAAGAATTATATCTTAGATGCATAATGTAAATATGAACAAAAAAAAATCATCAAACCTCGATGAGAAGGTAATTTTATACAACGTAAAAGTGTTAAGGAGATCTTCAAAGCGCGACCTTGGTATGTATATTATTGGTTTACCAGCAACACTAATTCCGTTTTCCAGTTATTTCTTAAATTTAATTTTAAGAATTGTGCAGTTTGCGTCATGACCGACACATTTTCGATCAGCATTTTTAATGGAAAATATTTGAAATTTTGTAAATAATTCGAAGCAATGTCCTGGCACTTATCTCAATACTTCTACATCAGCCATTTAAATTTAACGGGAATTACTTAAGTTTGTTTTACAGATCGGTCAAAAACAGTTCAACGTGTAGTGTTTAACATTGGCGAAATACCCTAGATAATTGATTGATTGATTTGTCTTTATTTAAGAGACTTTCAGCCCTTGGCTGGTTCGTCTCTGAAACGCCCTAGTTTCTTCAGGATGTTCACCAATATTCAAAAGATAAATGGGAAATTTGTAGTCAAATATTCGTTCAATGTTTTCCTTGTGATTATTTTAAGAAATTTCCAGAATTTTCTTTCGCCATGAAGTACGGGATATGGTCTGCTGAAATTTACCCAAGCAAAATGTTTTAGGAAATTTTGAAATGTATTTGATGAACATTTTTAGAAACCCATACCATGCTTTAGTGACTCCCCAGCTGTACATGAGTGGAACAAACCACTCTTAAGCTAACTTTAGCTTAGGAAACTGTTATTCAGCTAGTACTGTTTCTTGGGTCATAATATTTAAAACTAATCAAAAAGATTGTTCATGAGTTATACTAGAAATTATCGAGATTTTTTTTATCTGTATTAACGAGATTTTTAGCCATAGGCTAGTTCATCTCGGGACCCACGCTTTACTTCCCTTCCGAAGGAAGAACTCACATTTTAACAAGTTTGTCGGGAGTGGGATTCGATCCCAGGTCCTCGGCGTGATAGTCAAGTGTTCTAACTATCACACCAGGTCCGCTCCACATTATCGAGAAATATCACCACAAATATTCAAAGAAAACTAATGGAATTCTCTCTAATAATAAAAAAAACCAAGATAACAACTAAAAACGTAATTTCACCAGAAATCTTCCTGGTATTAATTCAAAAAAATATTCACGAGATTCTTTCCGAAACTTTGACAAAGGATTTTCCTTATTTTTTCCACTGATTGTTCCTGGAATTATTCCATGGATTTCTTTCGCCATTCTTTCTGGAACGTTTCTCGTAATTTTTCCATTTTTTTCCTTAGAAGCATTGTTTCCACATTTTTTTTTTAAGATTGCTTTCCGATTTTTTTTCAGAGATTTTCCTAGATCTCTAGAAGAATTCCCTCCTCTCTACCTCCCAAAATTTCCACAGAGACTTCAGCTAGAATTTTCTAAATTCTTGTTTTCAATTCTCACCATTTTTTTGTCATTTCTCTCCATTTACATCCAGAATCCTTCCGGGAGATTTTCTTGGATATGATTTTTCTCGAAATTGTTCAAAGATTTTCAAGATTTTTCTAAGACTCCTCCTTAGAATTTTTGAGAAATTTCTTTGGAAATACTTCCAGAGACTCTTCTTCTTCTTCTCCTCCTTCTTCTTAATCTTCATCTTTGTGGCTCCGCATTCTCATTGGAACTTGGCCTACCTCTCTTGAACTTGGTGTTTTTAGAGCACTTCCATAGTTATTAATTGAAGGGCTTTCTTTGCCTGCCATTGCATGGATTTGTTCATTGTGTGGCAAGTACAATGATACACTATGCCCAGGGAGTCAAGAAAAAGTTTCTCGACTGGAATGGGAATCGAACCCGCTCTCTCCGGATTGGCGATCCATAGCTTTAACCACTAGACAACTGATGACCCTTCCAGGGACTCATGCCTAAATTATGATGTACAAAAAAAAAATGCAACTGGAAATCTGCCACGGAATTCTTCAAGGAATTTTACTTCGATTTGTTTCAGGACTTTCCCCGGGTAGTCTTATAAACATTTTTTCTATAATCCCGGTATTCTCTTAAAGATTCCTTCCAGATTTCTTTAGAAAATTTCTCCGGAAGTATAACAGTTATGCCTTTACAATTTCTCAATAAAGTATTTACGAAAATTTTCAAAGATTTCCCTCCAAAATTCTCCCAAAGAATCATAGTAAAATTCCTACCATATTCCATCCGGAAATCTTCCAGGGTCATCTTTCGGAATTGTTCAAAGAACTTCTCTTAAGGGCTTCTTTCGGATTTTTTCCTAAAGTCCCTCCAGAATTCTTTCAGGAAATTTTCAAGAATTCCTTTTGGCATCCTTACCAGGATCGCTGCCGGTATTTTTTGCTGCAATCAATCTCGGAATTCTTCCAAGCACTCTTTTAGACATTCCCTTCCGGAATTCTCAAAGCAATTTCTCGTGTTTTTTTTTTCTTCCGGGATTCTTCCAGCGATTGTTCCCGGCTTCCTTGAAAGGGTTTCTCTCAGCATTCTCTTGGCATTTTTTGCAAAGGTACGTTCCGAAAATATCCAATAATTCACCCGAGAATTGTTCCAGATTTTCACTCCGAAAATCCTCAATAAGATTCCTCCCGGAATTCGTTCAGACATTTGTCCCGAATTTTTTTCAGGGATTGGTCGTGGATATCTTGGCAGGGTTACTCCCGGTACTTTTTCAGAAATTTCTTCCCGTAAACTGCGGAATTCTTCCAGAAATCTTTCAAGAATGTTTTCCGGAATTCCTCTAGAAGGGAATCCTTACGGATCTCATTCCGGCGATTCAAATGACGATGTATCTCCAGGTATTCCTTTCGGGCTTCTCAAAGGATTTTTCCCAGATTTTTTATTCTAGATTTTTTTTTCCGAATCTCTTAACCTTAGTAAGGTCTTGGGGTCTTTTTTGACCTTTTTCAAATTTCAATTCTCTGTAGCTTTTGTTTAACGAATCCTAGCAATCTGAAATTTTCTGACAATTATTTTTTCGCGGAAATAAACCTTTCCCAAAAATCAAAAGCATTGAATGACCCCTAGGGGCGCTCCCATAAAAAAAGTTACAAATAAGACCCTGGGGTCATTTTTGACCCCAAACTTTGGACAGCTCGCAAAAATCAGTGGCTTGACCGATTTTGGATCTCTTTGGCCCAAATGAAAGGGGCACAAGTCTAGTTTTCAAAACCACCGGAGAAATCCGGATTCGGCCACTGTGGCCACCGGGAACCTGCTTCAACTGAAAAATGCCGCTTTTGAGACCCTAACTTTGGCAAGCTATAACTTTGCAACCAAACAAGTAATCCGGACCGTCCAAGGGTCGTTGGAAAGGTATTTACGTGGACTTTGATTATAGACATTAATATTCACTAATTATTGAGAACCGGTTCCGAAAATCCGGAACATCCGAAATATTAGTTTTCATCATTGCTATGTGCATGAAAATCCACAAATGTATTCCCTTTATACATTTTATTGCATTACTTCTCTGCACAATTCACTGAAATGAGACACATATTGTTTAAGACCAATTTTGAAGGGTTCTGGGCAGGTCTGGTCAATGCGGAACGGGTTACAGGGACTCCGGAAGGTGGTCAATTGGGTAACGACAATAAACTTCGTATAGTTTTCGCTCCAAAACCCGGCGCCTCATGGTGCAACCTTCGTGGATATTCATATCTGTTGTTCTTGTGATACACAAAGAGATCGATAGTCATCTTCTTCTTCTTTTTGGCGTAACATCCCTACTGGAAAAAATCCTGCTTCTCAGCATAAGTGTTTTATGTGCACTTCTACTAGTATATACTGAAATTTTTCACTGCCAATCATTAGTTTACATATGTATATCGTGTGGCAGGCACGAAGATACTATATGCGCATGGGAGTAAAAGTAATTTCCCTTACGAAACGTTCCTAGGCCAACCATAAATCGAGCCCGTCACCCTCTGCATGGTCATGCTCAATGCCTTTGGGGCCAGCTATGGTTATAGGGGCCCCAAATGAATAGTCACATTGGTTCCACGTGGTCACCAGAGTAACCACCAGAGCAATCCATATTGTATTACTCTCAGATTATTACAATAAATGTAGGCTTTTGACGGCTCAATTTTTATTATTTATCGTAACTGTAATGTTCTGGTATATAAATGAACAAATGAAGATCTCGATCTTTTTAGGCCACTAGAGTGACCACCGGAGTAACCCCAATTGTGTTACTTCAATTTTCTGCAACAAAAGTAGGCATTCGGAAGCTCACCATACTGTTGTGAGCGTTTTTTTAAATTCTGACTTTCTTGTATATGTCTCGTAAAATAATAAAACTGTAATATTTCTGCCAGATTATGATGCAAGATTTTGTCATTATCTACCGATGCGTGATAATGTTTGCACCATCGTACAAATAGGTTTCCCGTATCATCTGCAAACACACTGGACTGGACTAGCCACACATGTTAGAATATACGATATTCTCGGGATCATCATCTAAAATGTGCTGTAGGTGGTTGAATTTAGATATGTCGAAATGACATCTCAGCACTGACTATGATGTGAGTTAGAGCTTACGTGCATGCAAAGAAATCCAAGACATTATTGTGTGTGATACGGGATACGGGAACCTAATTTGTACGATGGTGCTAACATTATCACGCATTCGGTTGCATCTACGAAAGAAAAGTAAAATAATGACCGATAGATTGTTAGGTGAATAACTAAAAAGGAGTTAAAATTGTATAGTCACTTACGTCATTCTGCAGAATAACGACAACATAGCATAACATTACAGTTCCGGGTGTATGATTGTATTCGAGAGATTCCATAAACACTGGAGATTCCAAAATAAAAATACCGGAAATTCATGAGACAGTTCCACCTAGAATTTTACCAGCACTTCCACTAGGAATTACTTATGGTGTTGCAAGTATGATCACGTTTCTTTACCAACAAATGTATGGATTTGTAATTTTTTGTTAGTATTCTCACAACAACAATTATTGTAGATGCAGCAATCTTACTATCAATGAGTGCACTCTCACTGGAAATGAACTCAAAAATTGTTATTGCAAATTATAAAATACAAAGATGAAGAAATGAGGAGGTTTCATACCTGTTGGAGGAAGGATTGTTGAAAATTGCTCTATTCCAGCGGCCTTTTTCATCTCTGGTGAAAATTAAAAAAATCCATCGGAAGCTCCCACGATTATTGCTATAGGAGTTTCACTTGGCATTGCGGCAGAATTTCTCTCACAGAGTTCAAACAAGAATCTCTCACGAAGTCCCACCTATTATTCGTCTAGAAGTGCCCGCAGGAGCTCCCGCAGGAATTCCTCTAGATCAATGGTGCTCAACACTTTACGCATTTCATCAACAAAATTGCTTAGTACTTATCGAAAACCATTTCAATAACAAGCAAATTTGTATTCAAACTGAAGCTAAGTATCGAAGTTATTTTGTAGTACAAGGTTACTACACTTAGTTTTGTAACTTTTCGTAATTTGACGAACTTTGGCAAATATGAGTGCTATTGTTTTACTCAATCGAGGATATCTCCAAAGATTGAAAATATAACTAAGGATTTTCTTCATAACGTCTAGAGGCTGCCACGCAAATTCTCTCGCCAGTAGTAATTTTTTGAACTAAGAACTGTTTCCGAAGTTACAACGGAAATGCCTCTAGGAGTTTCTCAGGAAAATCCTCTAGGAGTTCCGTTACGAATTCTCTTAGGAGTTCCAAATAGATTTTCTGTAGAAGTTCCACTAATTGTTTTTTTTTCTACTTCCATTAATTATTTCTTTAGTAAATCCACTGAGAATTCCTCTAGGAGTTCCTGTCGGAATTTCACTGGCAATTCTGCTCAAAGTTTCAACGGAAGTACTTCTAGTTACAGAGGAAGTTTCACTCGAAGATCCTCTGTGAATACTTGTGGGAACCCCGCCAATTTTATGAATTAGTAGTAGTTAATCCACCTTGAATCCATCCAGCAAATACACTGTGAATTCCTTCAGTGCATTCACTGGAACTCCTCTAAGACTTTGAGCAGAAATTCTTCTGGGAGTTACAGCAAGAATCCCTCTAGGAAATCCACTAGGGATTCGTCAAGGAGTTCCAAAGAGAATTTCTCTAGGAGTTGCATCGATTTATTTCTCGAAGCTCCATCGGGAAGTCTGGCAAGAGTTTTATCGGGAATTCTTCTGATATTTTTTCTCGAAGTTCCACCGAAAATCTCTTCAGAAATCGTTCTTAACGTTCCAAAGAGAATTTCCCATTCTCTATGTGTTTTTCTGAGAGATCTGAGAGATCCATCAGCTTCCAAGAGTTTTGCTGTGAATAACTGTAGGAGCTTTGCAACACATATGCTTCGTGAATTCCTCTAGCTCCTCCTGAAATTCCTCTTGAATTTTCAATAGTTACACCGGATATTCCTCTAGAATTTATAGTAGGCACACTCAGAGGAGTTTCGCCGAGAAATCCTCTAGGAGTGCCACTAAATGCTCAATGTTTCTGGTTTATAGTTTCTATGGATGCTCTACATGGAATTCTTCAAAGACTTTTATTCGAATTTTTTTTTTGGGATTTTCATCGGGAATCCCTCTAAGATTTCCTATTGAAAATCATCAATGAGCTTTACCGGGAAATTCTGTAAAAAAATTACCAGGCGTTACACCAGTAATTCTACCAGAAGAGAATTTTGTTATTTTTTTAATTTGAAAAAAAAAACACTAACAAAAAACTACTAACATACTAACAAACGTAGCTGCATAGCAGTTTATAGAACAAACGACTTTGGACGAATGCTCTTTAAGCTCTTATACAGCAAAAATGTTAGTTGGGAATTCCTCAAGGACTTCCACAGGAATTGTCTTAAGAGTTCCATCTCTAATTCCTCTAGGGTTTCTACTAAGAATCTCTCTAGCAGAAAGTTCTTCAGTAGATCTCTAGAATTTCGTTCAGTAGTCTCTCAGGATATTTCTTCGGGTGGTCGTCCGAAAATTCCTTCAAGAGTTCCTTCGGAATTTTTGCCAGAAATTTTCATAAGTTCCGAAGGAGATCGACCCGACAATTCCATCAATAGATTCTCCGGGAAACTCTTAGATAAGTTTTCCGCGGAAATTTTAAATGATTTATCGGTGAATCCCTCAAGGAGAGATACCCGGTTTGACTCCTACAGAAATTCCCAGTGCATCTTCTGGAGAAATTCCTGGTGAAGCTTTTGGAGTGATTCTCAGTATAACTTCTATTTCTAAAGCACGGAAAACTTCATTTTCTAAAGTACGGAATCATTTTATAATCAATTATTTGATCACAAAGAACCAAATGACAGATTGGTTGCTCACACTTTGCATCTCAAGTGTGAAACACAATATGAGGTCAGCTGCTAAATGTCTACTTATGCTGTAAAACAGTTTCTCTGATGACCATGGCCTGGAAAGATCGAAATCATCTTTGATCTTTGAACAAACTTTGGTCTGGCTTGGATAATAAATTGGCCTACGAATTTATTTTCTTGGCTCCAACGTTTCGAACCCAATTTGTAATCTTCACAGTAAAATTCGCAAGACAATACTGAGATCATCATTTGTTCATTTATATACCAGAACATTACAATTATAAATGTGAATGATTTAAATTTAGCTGTTGAAGCCTACATTTATTGTAATAATCTGAGAGTAATACAATATGGATTGCTCTGGTGGTTACTCTGGTGACCACGTGGAACCAATGTGACTATTCATTTGGGGCCCCTATAACCATAGCTGGCCCCAAAGGCATTGAGCATGACCATGCAGAGGGTGACGGGCTCGATTTATGGTTGGCCTAGGAACGTTTCGTAAGGGAAATTACTCTTACTCCCATGCGCATATAGTATCTTCGTGCCTGCCACACGATATACATATGTAAACTAATGATTGGCAGTGAAAAATTTCAGTATATGCTAGTAGAAGTGCACATAAAACACTTGTGCTGAGAAGCAGGATTTTTTCCAGTAGGGATGTTACGCCAAGAAGAAGAAGAAGATGACTATCGATCTCTTTGTGTATCACAAGAACAACAGATATGAATATCCACGAAGGTTGCACCATGAGGCGCCGGGTTTTGGAGCGAAAACTATACGAAGTTTATTGTCGTTACCCAATTGACCACCTTCCGGAGTCCCTGTAACCCGTTCCTCATTGACCAGACCTGCCCAGAACCCTTCAAAATTGGTCTTAAACAATATGTGTCTCATTTCAGTGAAGCGTGCAGAGAAGTAATGCAATAAAATGTATAAAGGGAATACATTTGTGGATTTTCATGCACATAGCAATGATGAAAACTAATATTTCGGATGTTCCGGATTTTCGGAACCGGTTCTCAATAATTAGTGAATATTAATGTCTATAATCAAAGTCCACGTAAATACCTTTCCAACGACCCTTGGACGGTCCGGATTACTTGTTTGGTTGCAAAGTTATAGCTTGCCAAAGTTAGGGTCTCAAAAGCGGCATTTTTTTGTTGAAGCAGGTTCCCGGTGGCCACAGTGACCGAATCCGGATTTCTCCGGTGGTTTTGAAAACTAGACTTGTGCCCCTTTCATTTGGGCCAAAGAGATCCAAAATCGGTCAAGCCACTGATTTTTGCGAGCTGTCCAAAGTTTGGGGTCAAAAATGACCCCAGGGTCTTATTTGTAACTTTTTTTTAGGGACTAAGGAAGGTTAAAGATTTTGAATGATAATTCTACCAAGATTTTTTCCTGTAATTCTCTTAGGGATTGTTTTTGAAACTCTTCGTTAGATCCCTCCCAGTTGTTTTCCTGGTATTCGTGTGATTCTATCCTGTTTTCTTTCGAGAATTTCTTAAGGGTTTGTTCTAGAAAGTCTTACCGAAAATCTTCAGGGAAGTACAGTTGGGAATTTCCAAAGGATTCCACTTAGTGTTCTCCTAGGGATATCATCCGGAAATCTACTTTTCTTCTAAGGGATTGTCCCTGGAATTTTTAAAGCGATTTCTCCAAGAATTTTATGCAAGAAATTTTTGAGTTCTCCCAAAGATTTCTCACGGTATTTTGAAAGATTTCTCCCGGAACACTTACTGGGATTCCTTCCGAAATTCTCTTAAAAATTGCTCTCGAAATTCTTTAAGGCATTATTCACAGGAATCTTATCGGAAATTCTGCTAGTGTTTTGCAGGGGTTTTTCCTAACATTATTTTAAGGCATAGGTTCCCAAACTTTCAGGTCGCCCGACCCCCTTTTGCCAGCAGACGTAGTTTTCGCGACCCCCCATAGAAATTCCCTCATTTGTTGTCTGTTACAGTAAAGTATTTTACAGTCCCTCGCGACCCCCTGGATGAAGGCCGGCAACTCCCCTGGGGGGTCGCGACCCACAGTTTGGGAAACCATGTTTTAAGGATTTATCATAGAAATCTTTCAAGTATTCCTCATGAATTTCTTTCGGAATATTTCAAGGGTCTTCTTCTCGTGTTTCCAGAATTGTTTATTGAAATCACCTGGAAATTTACCACAAATTTAAACTTGGAAAATTTCCAGTGATTCTTCTGGGAATTCTTCCTGGGTTTGATTTCGGAATTCTTCCCGTGATTCCTCTTAGAATTCTGAAAAAAAAACTCTTCTTAGAATCCTTCTAAGGAATCCTACAGGTATTTTTTCTCAGATCAATGCTGGAATTCTTCCAGTATTCTATTCCATGCGTAAATTTTCGAAGTTTTTTTTTTATTTTTGAAAAGAAGTACTTGTAGTATGTTTTCCCAATTTTTCCAAAGCTTTTTTTTCCAGAAATCTTCCAAGTATTTCTCTCGTCAGGTATTTTCCAGGAATATTATTCGAGGTATAAGTCTCGGATATCTATTCTACATACGATTTCACTCGGGATTTTTCCGGGGATTCTTTCCGATAATTTTCCAGAAATTGTTCTACGCATATGGTCAAATCTCAACCTTACGTAGTTATTGAACTTTCCATGTTTTTGAACCTTATTGCCTTAACTGGCTATAACTTGAAAATTGTCAAACTTATCGCAGTTTTTTTACCCTTATTCAGAAAATTATTGAATTTTCTATTAAATGGCATCTTTGAATCGATTGGTTTAGTTAAATAACTGTTTCCTAGAGTAAATAGCTTAAAAGTAGTGTGTGTTTGATTCGTTTTTGTCAATTATCTTTGAAAAATGCTTTATAATTTGAAATTCTTTCTTTGACAAAGTTGTTTTACTCTACAATTCGTTCTTTGACATCAAACTTTTATCTCTTATCATTTTCTTGCAATTTCGATTTAAATATCGCATTTCAGATCATAAATTTGCAACTGTCAAGGAAAGCACTTTTTTGCGCACTGTGCCGCATATTTAAATCGAAATTGCAAGAAAACGATAAGAGCCAGAAGTTTGGTTTCAAAGTACGAAATGTAGAGTAGAACAGGGACCACAGCTTTGCCAAAGAAAGAATTTTAATTTATTACGCATACATGCGATAATTGACAAAAACAAATTGAAACACACTAATTTGAGTTATTTTGCTCTTGAAAACTTTGTTATTTAACCAAACCAATCGATTCAAAGATGCCATTTGATAGAAAATTCAATCATCTTTCGAATAAGGGTAAAAAAACTGCGATAAATTTGACCATTTTAAAAGTTATAGCCAGTTAAGGCAATAAGAGTCAAAAACATGGGGAGTTCAATAACTACGTAACGGTTGAGATTTGACCATATGCGTAGAACAATTTTTTCATCATTTATGGTCCTCTATCACCCCTTAAAAAGTTTGCACTCACCAACCTAACACCCTGTATATACCGTCCCTACACAGTTATGGATCACACACAGTTACGGATCACTTTGATGTTTAAAGTCGAATATCTCGCTCAAAACATATAATTCGGCACGAAATTCATTTTTGTAGCATGTCGGTTATGCGTTTTAAGTAAAAATAGTGCCCCTCATGAGAAAAATGCTAAAAACGATGTTTCCCCATATAAACTCCCATACAAACTTCAAATGAGTTTAGCACCGCCCTAATGTTAACGGATTTAGCTGAAAATTTGACCAGAGCATCGTGGCGTCATATAGAACGAAATGAGAAGGGGGCCCATCGAACTTTTTGACATGTAGTATTTTGAGCCACGCTTATGATCCTATTTGTTTTCTGAGATAGGAAGTCATTCACAAGAGTTCAATCTAAAAATAAAATGTATTTTAATGCAACGATAGTGTTGTCCTCTCACATCTGCCAGTAAACAGCCGAATTCCATAAGAAGCTACTCCTGCAGCGGTAAGCTCTAAAAGTGTCGAAATCCATCAATTTTGATATAAAAGTCGCTCGTACACGTTGGATAAGATATGTATGTATCTATTAAAAGAAGTTTTGTTTTATTCTGGTATTCAAATACTAAAATAATGTGACTTTCAATAGTGATCCATAATGTGACTCAAAAACTGATCGTTTGACGCTATTATGGATCACTTTAAATAAATATAGATTTTTGCTCCACTAAACGCTCTTGATTCAATATTCTTACCTTAAAGTATCAAAAATACCATTAAAAAATATGTAACCTTGAAAACCAGGTGTCTTGAAACACAGAGTTGTAAAAATAACACTTAAAATGGAGAGCATCACTGGAACCTAGTGGCGCACCTCTATCGAAGTAAATGGATTCGGGACTTTTTATTGTTTTCTCTTTATTCCTGTTGTAAAATCGGGTACTCCATCAGTAAAATAATCAATGCACTGCGTTGTTTAGCCTTACAAACGCAAATTTATTATTAGAGTTGGAATTTTGAGTAATTTTGCACTGATCCATAATATGGCAAAAATTGATCCATAATGTGTGGGACTCTGTGGAGCTGATCCATAATAAGGCATTTTGTAAACAGTGAAATATTCCTTTTTTGCGCGGAAATGACTTGCGATTATACTTCAAATGGATCGGGAATGAAAAGTTCGAATCAAAACATAGCCAACGGTGCTTTCAAAGTCGTAGTTTTTGTTTTCTTTTATTTTTAATTGAATTTTGAAGGTAAAAAATACCACTAAGTGATCCATGACTGTGTACCCACGGTACTGTTACTTGTACAGTGTCCAGTTCAGGCTTGTAAACATTCGACACTTTTCACTTCCTTCGTTTGGTTGCCGCGGTCGGGTGTCAGCTTGCTCTGTTTCATTCGAGCGCGACTGCTAGGGGCATCTGGGGTAATACGCACTGTCGAGGCAAAACGCACCCCCTTTGTTTTTCAGGGATTATCGGTTTTAGAGCTTTGAAACCTTATCAGTCTAATAGAACGTCTTAATAAATGAGCATCTGGAAAATTTTACTTATCTGCGTTGCGTAATTAGTGAGAAAAATGAATAAAATTGAAAAGCACGATTCTGATGTAATTTTCCCGATCGTTTGTCGAATGATTTGATGGTGAAAACCGACCAAACATCTAATGCTGTTCACGGTGTGTTGTGTAGAACAACTTTATAATAAAAAAATAAGTAAGTCTGAAATTTTGCCCAATAATACTTTGGGCCATTCCCTTCAATTTGCTGGGTCGGTGGAAATCATCCATCGGGGGGTCTAGAACAAAAATTTTTTTTAAAGGTTTTTTATGCAAAAACTGTTAAAAGGGCATATTGTAAATTTTTGCATCTCCTACAAATAGTCACAACTTTTTTGTCTTTGAAGATAGAACCATAAACATTTCAGGCGTTTCGAAGTAGTATGCGTAGATGACTGTGTGAAAATTTCATTGAAATATGTTGAATAGTTTTCAAATAATACCAAAACTATCAAACGCATTCTAAAATACTAAGCTTAGTAGCAAAAGTTCAACGAAATATGTATATTTTCTTTATATAATAATACAAGAAAAATATTTAATTCTTAGCACCTTTAGTCATTATGATGGCAGTACTGTGAAAACTTGTTTTTCAAATGATGAACAGATACATAGTCAAATACATGAAAGGGAAACACACACACTGCCATTATGTAGCTTTTCAAAAGTATTAATTATTTATTTCAAGAACGTGGTTTTGCGTATACATGTTCACAAGTACAAGTATGCCTGTACTACGAATCCTATAATAAACTCAATTATTATGATTGCTGAGCATGTCGGCCTTCCCCGAAAAAATATTTAAATGTTTATTGGTAAGCCAGGAAAAGCACTCGAGGATTGGGAAACATCTCTGTTTTGAGGAAAAAGTACAGAAACTAAATTATTTTGAAACTAAAGTTTACAAGCTTAAAATTAAATAGTATTTCACCTTAGTCAAACAATAAAAACAAGTTAACTCTGTTAAAGACCTCATAATAACATTGAAGTTGTGGGTATGAGTCTACATTAAAACACTCTCTTGATTGAAGAACACAATAAAGAGAACTGAATTCAAAACAGAATTCAGTTGGGTAATATTCGATCAAGGGCAACTTTACGATACTTAACATAGTTCCCGGATTATTCCACGATATTTGACATATGTAGCTGTTAGACCTAAACTTAAGTTTGTCTTTGAATTTAATAGCAATATGTTGCTTATTGCTTATGCCACCATTTATTAACAAATAACTGATAATAAGTACGGAAAGAATAGTTGAAAGAACGGAGAACTTATTGAAAATGTTTCTACATTAAGCATGAAAATTGGCTGTTCAGCATAAAGCCTAGGAAAAACAATTTGATAACAATGACTTAAATATTCTTATCGATTTGTATATGATGTTTAAAAAATATTTTCTGTGTAATTTAAAACCTCCAAGCATGAGGAAGAGTGATTGATCATTGTTTTGGCATTGTTTACTAGTAGAATATTTTCTACATAAAACTATATGTTTCGAAAAAATAACAAACATTTTTTTTAATCCAAATTATTGGGCCACGCTCCTCTAAAGCCTTTCGCTTGCAATTTGATATTTAGATAAGACCTGATTCATTAAAAAAATGGAAAAAATAAACGCAAAACCACGTTCTTGAAATAAATAATTAATACTTTAGTGAAAAGCTACATAATGGCAGTGTGTGTGTTTTCCTTTCATGTATTTGACTATGTATCTGTTCATAATTCGAAAAACAAGTTTTCACAGTACTGCCATCATAATGACTCAAGGTGCTTAGAATTAAATATTTTTCTTGTATTATTTTATAAAAAATATATCGATATTTTGTTGGACTTTTGCTACTAAGCTTAGTATTTTAGAATGCGTTTGAAAGTTTTGGTATTATTTGAAAACCAATCAACATATTTCAATGAAATTTTCACACAGTCATTTACGCATACTACTTCGAAACGCCTGAAATTTTTTTGGTTCTATCTTCAAAGACAAAAAAGTTGTCACTATTTGTAGGAGATGCAAAAATTTACAATATGCGCTTTTAACAGTTTTTGCATAAAAAACCTTCAAAAAAATTTTTTGTTCTAGACCCCCCGATGGATGATTTCCACCGACCCAGCAAATTGAAGGGAATGGTCCAAAGTATCATTGGGCAAAATTTTAGACTTACTTATTTTTTTGTTTTAAAGTTGCTCTATAAACACACCGTGAAAACAAGCTGTAATAATATCTATGAGTGCTCTGTAAGTAATCGCAAACAAAATTGAGCTATTGTTTGTCTTAAAACCTTATAAAACATGCATTTTGTCTAAGAAGTAAAAAGATTTCTAAACTCGACAGTGCATCTTGCCTCAATGTTGTGGTGCGTCTTGCCCCTTTGTTTGAGTGCATCCTGCCCCATTGTTGTAGTGCATTTTACCCCGAGCAAGGGTGCATACTGCCCCGCATAAACATACGAAGTCGTAATGTTAGTCTTTACAAAAAACGTTATTTTCAAGAGCTGAACTGTATTAAGGCTGAAATTTTGTTTGGTTTCTTTTAGAATGAAAGTATATGCAATGAATGCATGCAATAAACCAATAAATTATTGCCTTTTTATATGCATTTGGACGCATCTTCCTTAAGTGGTGCGTATTACCCCAGAATCCCCTACCTCTTACACACAACACGAGCGGCAGAACGAAGAACAATAAACAAAAAAGTTGATCAAATCATCGTCGTCTGACACGGTGACATTTGTCTAATTCCAGCTTTTCGCACGATTTCAGCCAATTTTGATTAAGATTGGTATAATATTAGTTTATTTGTGTGTGATAAATCGATTACGACACAGACATTTATACAAAACAGCTCTCTTTGTGGGAAAGACAGGAATAACAAAAACCGAACCATCACCCGAAGACGCAATTGACTGTCAAACGATAAACTCCAACGATCGACGCGCCACCATCTTTCGAATAGTGGTGGGTGTAGGTACCTTTTTCGCGGTGTTGTTAACGGTGAAGCAACACCGCGGAAAGGGTACCTGTGCTCTCCAACATTCGAGAAATGGTGGCGCGTCGATCGTTCTACGCTAGCGATGTTGCGGTGGGGCGATGCCGTTTGGAGGCGAATCGTGGTCAAGCGTATTCATTTGACATTTTTGTTCCGGACAGTAGTTTGATCGCTTGTGTTATGAATGTTGGAGACAAAGGCAGCCGAATATCGACAAAAAGGTGTCAAAGACTGTGATCGCTAACAAGACTGGTCCAGTTTAAGCGTTGGTAACCGCGAATCTTGTCCACCATCTTGTTTTGAACTCGCGAACGATGTCTGGATGATTAGTTCCGGTCTTCCGTACAACAGTACAGGGTGAACTGACTTGAAGGACAAACGACGAAAGAAGCTAACAACGAATATCACAACCAATAACGATGTTTATCAGAATAAGCTTATCTCAATCGTAGCTCACGCAATATTCGCGTAACGAGACAACAACCATCGCTCCTTCAGGTCTCTATCTCTAATTCAATTTCACATCTGCGATTTCGATCCGGTATCTCGCTATTGTTTCGTTAATCGCTAATTATTTCGGTCCACAAGCAGCGCTGCGGCGGCCAATAACCTCAAATGAGCACGCTGACACAGTCCCATCACGAGCGGTGGTGGTAGCTGCTGTGGGTATTACCCATTTCTAATGGTTGTTGTTATTGGTTGTGCCGGGGTGTTGTTGTGTTGTGCATTGCCGCGCGGCACCTGACCCCGTTACAGTTCATTTGCGTGTAGCCCCGAAAAACACGGAGCGACGACGACGCTTGACATTAGTAGGCCAAAGTTTCGTGAAATTGGTGTGCGCAAGTGTGGCACTTTTTTGTTTGTTTTCTTCCTTTATTTCTCCAGCTGTAGCTGGTCGGATCGAATCTATTCTCGTTCGTACCGTGCCGTACCAACGCGCACGCCATAACTCCTAAACGGGGCTGATAAACTTTTTTGACATCGAAAAGCCGGAGGAAATTTCAGATTTCTAGAGCAGCAGCGACCGGCAATTGCGGTGTTATCCAATCCTTCCTTTGAAAATGGCGCAAAAAACATCCACTTCATTTGCATGACCGTCAATTGGTGACTCGTGAACCTACCAAACCAATGCTGGAGAGACTAGGTACTGCGTAGTAAATTATGTGCAAAAAATAGTACACCCCGAGCAATCGATGCTCTGGAGAGTTGTTAATAGCACTACGGAGCTGTCGCCGTCGTGACGCGAAGTTAGTCAGCTTGAAGCGGTTTGGTGTTATGCGATCGGAGGCAGCTTTCCGTCGATTTGACGGTGTGTAGATTGGATGTTTTTTTAGATGAAATGATAGATTTTTTTTTTTTTTTGTTTTTGGGGCAATCAAGAGTGAGAGGAAACAAAAAAGGGGACATCCTCCGATGACAACGAAGGAGAACGGGCTACTTCCCGACCGTATCGTAAACCGTACCCATTGCCGCCAATCCCATCATATCTTCGGGACCACTCGAGTGATCCGGTGTTACTTCTGAGAGAAGCTGGTGCAGTTCATACAGCTACGGGCTTCGTGAATCGCTCTTTTGGGAGAGCACCAAGGTATAGTGCAGGTGTACATATTAGCCTGGTACACGGTTTATATGGAGACATATAAAAATTGGAAAAACTCCAACTCCTGTATACTTTTTGAGCTCCATTTTGGTCCCATATCAACTGTGCAAAATTTCAGATCGATCGAAGAAACTATATTTTAGCGCCCGCCATTCTTAGTTTTTCATACGATTTACTATGGGGAAAATTTACCTCTTCAAAGAAAAATCGCTTGGGGTCATCCATTGATCCCTAAAAATAAGTCGTTGAATGATTTCTGTAGATAACTTCACTATGTACTACATATTCCTATGCCCTCGGAGGGCTTAATAAAGTGGACACCACGCCTGCATTGCAGATGCACTAATTATATCAAGAACTGATACTGGATGCATCGCAATTTGAACGCCCCACGAGTAAGACCCTATCCGCTTACACCACAGAAGGACATCCCGACATGGGGCCTCCGTCTACTTCATACCTTTCCAGGACTCCTTTCTATGCAGCGAGCTCGGATCCAATCTAGTAGGCTGCAACTTAGTGTTGCAGCATCTGAGTGTGAAACATTGAACGCGTTATTTCTTATTATTTGAGATGTTGAATCATCTCCTAGAAGTAGGATTATATGGATATCACAGCCGCACTTTTGTGACCACTGCTGTACGTACTTTCCAACTTACTACAGTAGCTTATAATAGGTAGTGCCGCGCCCGCGCCCCAAGCCGGTATGATAGTTAAGTATTAATGCAGTATAGAGCAGGTCAGTCCTACACTGGCACTGTATTAGCACGCGAGGCGAATAATAGAGCCATATGTTTACTTGAGGAGACTAGCCAAAAGCTTACGCTTACTGGCATAGTGCTTCTTCCGCAAAGACTCCCTATTGCAGACATTTCTGCATAGCAGAGCTGAATATCACGAGATCCTCAGTAATGGCTACTTTTAAGGTCAGATTCGAAAGTTCGGCCGGATATCTCCGCCAAAGGATTTTGCAATCCCCGCAAGTTCCTCTTCGGCGACTCTGCCCTATTCTCCCACCTCAGTCCTCGGCAAACCTTTAGTGAATGCCAATAACTCGGGTCATGATCCGAGAAGAGCCCCCCCGATTATCCTCTCCAACATCCCTGGAGGTTGTTCTGTGTTTTAGCCATCACATCCCTTCAGCCGCCATCCCATTGGTTCGAGTCAATATTTACTCTGGCACAGATCACCATACCAGGCCCTTCTGCTTGCCCTATTATCGATCTGAATCGTAAATTTGGGAACCGCGAACACAATCAGCCGTTCATCCCGGTTCTTCTTAATACGTGCTCGCTGCATTCATCGCCTTGTCCGTAGATAGATGCGACGCAGATTCACAATAGCTTGATCCTTTTCCTTGGTTAGAATTTCCAAGATATTGTGGCTTTGCATGCACGAAAAATCACCGCTTAAATTTGATACTGATGATGCTTTTCTAAGATGCTGAATCAATAGTACGTATGATGTTAGGTTGAAGGCCGTTCGACCGAAGGCCAATCAGCCTAATGACCTTCTATCCTTCCCTAAATACCTGGTCGTTAAAGTATGATGCATTCCCTCTGCGAAGGCTTGTGCTGGGCGTTGCTTACTCCCTGTCCGATGCCTGCTGTTGTTGTAGTCGATACTGTAACGAACCGCCAGGTGGGCGTTGTGAGAGTATGCCGTCTATTCTCAAATTCGATCTATGTACTTGATAGTCCAGGACTACCAAAAGTAACGTCGATGATCAACGCCGCTTCGTTCCGATGGAAAGTACTATTTGTACCGACATTAGCCAGGGCCCATATAGCCGAGGCGGTAAACGCACGGGTATTCAGCATGACCATGCTGAGGATGACGGGTTCGATTCCCGGTCGGTCCAGGATCTTTTCGTAAAGGAAATTTCCTTGACTTCCTTGGGCATAGAGTATCTTCGTGCCTGCCACACGATATACGCATGCAAAATGGTCATTGGCAGAGGAAGCTCTCAGTTAATAACTGTGGAAGTGCTCATAGAACACTAAGCTGAGAAGCAGGCTTTGTCCCAGTGAGGACGTTACGCCAAGAAGAGGAGAGGAGGATTCGCCTGGCTTCACTCTTTAGTCGGATGTACGTTTCCGCTCTCTCTCTCTCTCTTCTTGGCGTAACGTCCTTATTGGGACAAAGCCTGCTTCTCAGCTTAGTGTTCTATGAGCACTTCCACAGTTATTAACTGAGAGCTTCCTCTGCCAATGACCATTTTGCATGCGTATGTACGTTTCCGCCATCGTCTCAAATTTACGAGCAATAATATCAATATCATCGGCGAAACCAAGCAGCTGAACGGACTTCGTGAAAATCGTCCCACTCGTGTTTATTCCCGCTCTCCTTATTACACCCTCTAACGCAACGTTGAACAGCAAGCACGAAAGACCATCACCTTGCCGTAACCCTCTGCGAGATTCGAAGGGACTCGAGAGTGTCCCTGATACTCGAACTACGCACATCACTCGATCCATCGTCGCCTTGATCAATCGTATCAGTTTATCCGGGAATCCGTATTCGTGCATAATCTGCCATAGCTGTTCTCGATCGATTGTATCATACGCCGATTTGAAATCGATGAACAAGTGATGTGTGGGCACGTTGTATTCGCGGCATTTCTGCAACACCTGGCGGATGGCGAACATCTTGTCCGTTGTAGCGCGTTCACCCATAAATCCAGCCTGATATTGCCCCACGAACTCTCTTGCAATCGGTGATAGTCGGTGGCATAAAATTTGAGAGAGTATCTTGTAGGCAGCGCTCAGTAGTGTGATCGCGCGGTAGTTCCCGCAATCCAACTTGTCGCCCTTTTTGTAGATGGGGCACACGATACCTTCCATCCATTCCTCCGATAAAAGTTCCTCCTCCCAAACCTTGGTAATGACCCAGTTTAGTGCTCTCACCAGTGCTTCTCCACCGTATTTTAGAAGCTCGTTTGGTAGTTGATCTGCTCCAGCGCCTTTGTTGTTTTTCAACCGGCCAACCTCCTCCTCAATTTCTTGCAGGTCAGGGGTCGGAAGTCTTTCGTCCTGTGCACATACTCCTAGATATGTTACCACGTCACCTTCGGTACTTGCAACGTCGCCATTGAGGTGCTCATCGTAATGCTGCCGCCACCTCTCGACCACCTCACGCTCGCTCGTGAGAATATTCCCGTGATTATCTCAGCACATGTCGGCTTGTGGCACAAAGCCTCTGCGCGAGCGGTTCAGCTTCTCGTAGAACTTTCGTGTGTCCTTAGCGCGGTACAGCTCTTCCATCGCTTCGCGATCTCGTTCTTCCTGCTGGCGCTTCTTCATCCGGAAGACTGAGTTTTGCCTGTTCCGCGCCTGTTTGTAACGTGCCTCATTCGCTCTCGTACGGTGTTGCAGCATTCTCGCCCATGCTGCATTCTTCTCGTTTTTCAACTGTTCACATTCGTTTCTGTGATTCGGAGTCGCGAAGCCTACTGCTGTAGCCGAGGTACTACCTATGGCGCATCGGATGTCCCTCCAGCCATCTTCAAGTGTAGCTGCGCCAAGTTGCTCTTCCGTTGGTAGGGCCACTGCTAACTGCTGCGCGTAGTCTTGAGCCTCTTCTACGTTACGCAGCTGCTCGATGTTGAGCCGCGGCGTTCGACTTCGACGCGTGGTGATAACTGTCGAAAGTTTTGAGCGCATGCTTACAGCGACTAAGTAGTGATCCGAATCTATATTGTCACTGCGGTATGTGTGGACATTGGTTATATCCGAGAAGAATTTACCGTCGATTAGAACGTGGTCGATTTGATTTTCTGTTTGTTGGTCGGGTGATCTCCAGGTGCCTTTGTGGATATCTTTGCGGGGGAAGAAGGTGCTTCGGACTACCATACCACGGGAGGCTGCAAAGTTTACACATCGCTGGCCGTTATCATTCGATACGGCGTGCAGGCTGTTTCGCCCGATTACCGGTCTGTACATTTCCTCCTTTCCTACCTGCGCGTTCATGTCGTCGACAACGATTTTCACGTCACGCGGCGAGAAACCATCGTATGATTGCTCTAACTGCGCGTAGAACGCTTCTTTCTCGTCATCAGGTCTCCCTTCGTGTGGGCAGTGGACGTTAATGATGCTGTAGTTGAAGAAACGGCCCTTAACTCTCAACATGCACATCCTTTCGTTGATCGGTTGCCACCCGATAACACGTTGTCGCATCTTGCCCAACACTATAAATCCTGTTCCCAGTTCATTGGTGGTGCCACAGCTTTAGTAGAAGGTAGCCGCTCGATGCCCGCTTTTCCACACTTTCTGTCCAGTCCAACAAAGTTCCTGCAACGCTACGATGTCGAAGTTGCGGGGATGTAGTTCGTCGTAGATTATCCTGTCACATCTTGCGAAACCTAGTGACTTGCAATCCCATGTTCCAAGTTTCCAATCGTAGTCCTTATTTCGTCGCGTGGGTCTTTGCCGATTGTATCGAGTCGTATTTTCTCCTATGTTATTCGCAATGGGGATTTTTACGGGTGGCTTATTGGGTCTACGCCAACACTCCTGTCTCGCCGGAGGGCCATCGTGCCAGTTCTGTTTAACGTCCCAACCAACACTAGGACGACCACGCTTAAGGGGCTACTATCTTGGATCTAGCTGGGCGTGGTGCAGCGATTCTTACTCAGCCGCTGGATGCCAGAACAGACGCTGTTTGAGCCGCACCTCCTTGGTGAACAAACGCTCGAATCGTACCTCCTCAATCTAGCTGAAGTCAGAAGGACAACAGTGCCCAGGCTGCACTACCAACTAAGCACACAACTCTTAGCTGGCGGTCTTTGTCATCGCTTGACCCGTGGAAGCATGAGGTAGGAACTTGTGAGGAACAGAGCTATGTTGGACGCTCTCCTCATCGACTCACTGTTTTGCAGCCCACTGTACGGATCATGGAAGTTATAGAACATCTTACGTCACTGTACGGGTGTGAGGACCACCTGCTGTACCAGATTCTATTAGGTAGTAGAGATTCCTCGAAATGTAGAGCCGAGAAACAGTTTTCTGAGTATGTGATTATCACGACAGGCCGATTGCCGTTGTTGTGCCGAGGGCCGTGACCTCAGCAGAAAAAGAAATATGAGCATTGGTTTAGCAGGAACATGGGTCGCATATCAGATAGTAAAATGGCGGAAGGAAAGGCCCGCTTCTATGGAAGCAGCGTTGGCCCCGGTATGGAGGTTATTTTTTTTGTCATTCTACAGAATTTCTCGTATGGCAGTAAAATACATATCGGTACTGTATTTAGAAGGTAATGCGTGTTGGTGGTGATCGTGGAGGCTGTGCTCTTGAAGATACTGATAGACCATTCGTTCACCATTCACAAAAGGCAATATATAAGAGAAATCAGCACGGTTGTTCCGGTCCCTTCCTGCCGCCCTAAAATAAGCCAGCTACACCGGCTTGTCAATCTGAATTCTCCATTGCTGTTCTGAGCAGCCCTAGTAGACATAATTTGGCCGCACGGTAGTGTAGAAGTAGCCGTATTGGTCTATGCGAGGTCTCATAGCTGCCTGTCATGAGTGCAGTGTCAGTAGTACAGTACCAGGATCAACGACGTAGTTAGTAATCACAACGATAGATACGCTCCGTGGTATATAGAAAGAGAGCCTGAAATGCCTACTATGCTGCAATATGAACGCCAGATTCTCTACTGGAGAATTTGAAGAGTATCTGGTTGATAGTAGTGGGGTTGCACGATGATGAGTTTCCTGGAAGTCTTCTGGTTACATAAAGAGTGTCACCCTTTGAAACCAAAACAACTTTCTTCCTATCATTTCTCTAGCACTGTCCACTAATTACTGTATTCTATAGATTTTCAGCCTAGACTGGTTCATCTCTTATATCGGAGACATCTTTAGGACATGGCTAATGTTGTATATTACCATCACACACTACTTTTATGCTGCCTTCGATGCATGAATGTCGTTTGCCATGACAGGTAGCATGTCACCATGATTGTAAAGTTGTCATTAGACTGTTTGTCATAATGACAAATATTTGCCATTGTAGTCCGACATTCATCCGAGGTAGCCATGATTTACGTTGTGTTGGTCATTTGTTGGGCTTGTTTGGCCAAATATTTGTCATGTCTAATGGGACCTTAACACAAATCAAAATGATGGGAGTACGAAATGACAGTTCCGAAAACTGCGAAAGAAACATGCGGATAACTCGAGCTAGAATGTTTCAGGGGCGTCACATTGGGTCTGAGGGAGTTTAAGGAAATTTCAGAGGTATTCCAAGAAGCTTCAGATCATTTTCGGCGGATATCAGAAACGTTACGGAGGCGTTACATAGACATTTCCGGGGGTTTCGGAGAGTCTAAGGTGCGTTACATCAGAGAATTTTCAGCGGGTTTCAGGCGTTACATAGGCGTTGAATGTTTTTGTTGCATGATAGTCAAGATCATATACCCACGATTATCATGCAAACTACAGTTTTTGACAGTACATTTTAGATCACTGCCTTGTATTACTGTTTATATTTTCTGAATAACTCGGTGGATTGCCCGAATCCATCCTTACAAAACATGATCACTCGGAAATCTCCACGGATTATTTTCAATAGTTTTTATCTCTCCTATTTGCACCAATAATTGAAAATCTGATCTATAATGTTTGTTATATCAACGAACTGCAGAAATTTTGGACAATCTGATTGAAGTCATCCCATGACTTCAGAGAACCATACATGGACTACAGTTAGAGTTATTTGCACGCGGAAACCAATGGTTAGCTCTAGAAACTAATGCTACATCGAGCAGCAGTAGGTAAATTCCTTAACTACATTCCTGAATACCCGGGATGGCTTGATTGAAGTCAGGCCTTGAGTTCATTGAGCTGTAGATAAACTGTTATCCCATGTTTTGCTTATGGGGATCCTCTGTGTACTACATAAACTCATAGAATATGTGTCAATAGAAAGTTCTTTTACAATTATTACTAGAAAAACTAGGACACCAAACGACGTCATGCCCTGACTTCAGAGGACCATAGATAGAAAACGGCGCACGCAGAAAACAACGGTTAAAAATGTTCATGCAATTTTCTTTTTGTCTTACTTCCAACAATGGACCCACCGTTCGACCATTGCGCGCCAACCCGCAGCACTTTACGTAAGCTTTTGAAGCTTTTTTCCACCCCACAGTCCACTCCAACGACCAACGGACGACGTCGTTCGTCACCACACACCGCATCGGGTCAACGTTCGCTAAATTTCGATGTGGTTAGGCATTTTTTCGGGAGATTTTCATGGCTTTCCCCCGCTTTTTGTTGATGATGACTGTTGCTGCTGCTGTAGCTGTCAGGTTACATCCATTCTCTACCGCCTTTCTCGCCGCGCGTGTACAGAAAGACCAAAGAGCCATTCATCATGACCATTGCTGCCGCCGCCACCACACCACGCCGGTAGACAAGGGTTCGAAACAACCCTCTTGAAACCGACCCGGGTAATCCCCGCTGGCAACGGACGGGGTTTTGGGGATATTCGTGGCTCTTGATATTTTCAGAGCTTTAACTACGGCGAGAGTCGTGAATTATTTGGAACGCACTTCGCGGCCGTGTTGGCGGGGAGTTTTTGGCACTGTGGCTGCTGGATGATGGCCGGTGGTTGTAAATAACAACACCAACTCTCGATGAGGCTTCAGCTGGACGGAGTGAGACAAGGCAATGACCGGAATGTGGGTCAGGTTGGAATTAAGATTTTTGTTTTATTTTCATGATGACGACGATGATTGACTGGGAAACTTTCGGTTTCGTTGACGATTTACCGCACAGATGCACAGATTGTTATAAGATTGTTGGGCAGCGAGCGGCATTGAATTCAGTTTTATTCATGGTGAAAATTGGGCAATTATTTTGAAGGAAAGTGCTAAAGCTTCGATCGATAACAAATGGTACAGAAATGTTGAAAAGATTGAAAGTTACAAAGATTGAAAGGTGCACACTGCACAGTTGAGCCAGGAGTCTTTCATTTGCACACGTCCGTCGATCAGCTACCTCTAACATAAGGAGCTAACGTTGTTGTAATCCGCGCCTAAACTGCAGAACAGACGCTCAGACCTGTAGAAGCATATCAAACACCCCCCCCCCCCTTCACTGTCAGCTTACGGCTAAGGTTCACACCGATTTGGTTATTGGCTGGTGTACAATCGCTATTTTATGTCAAATGTAATTTTACAATATTAGTTTTTTTTTCTACAATTCACTTACGTTTAGAGTCTGTATCTAAATTTCCATGGGATATAACGCAGGCATCCGTTGAGGTCATTTGAATAATCAGTGCTATGAAACTTGTTTACCATTACTTTGATATAGTCAACATTGTCTTATAGATATAAATATAATAAGGACTAATCATTAAATAACAGAATTAATAGTTTATATAGCTACAAGTTTGATCTACAATAATCTACGTACAAGTACAATTTCCCATGATCTAATTTATTTCTCCATATCTGCATTGGAAATTGCATCACGTAATCAACATACATAACCAACTTATCTAAGCGCAACACCCGATACAATGCCCACAAGTAAAAATCAAACAATTATCATCTTCCTCCATGCCGCCCAACTCCCGAGTCACTTGCGGCGCGTACTCGTATACTTACTTTCATTTTCAACGAACCAGGCAAAACCCAGCTGAACCTGCGCGCATCCAGGGGAAAAAGCCAAGCTAACCGGCCATTAAATCCATCCGCCATAAAACTTTCTCATTTCTGTCTCATCCGCACCGCGCGCGCTGCCTCTCACCTCACCGTCGTCGAATACCCACCAACCAGCTTCTCTGTCAAAGTCCACCCAGAGGTACGTGTAGCGGCGGCATGCAGTTCAACCACCATAACAACCCGCCAACCAGCGCAGCGCCGTAAACTGCTTTATTTCCTTTCTGCTTTTTTAGCTGCTTTCGGTGGAACCGTTATTCGTGGCTACACCTCTACGTACCTACCAGCGGGGATTTCATTTCACTCTCTTCGGCGTCGCGATATCGAAGCGGTGCTGCAATGCATTCAAAATGTGGACGAAAACAGCGAAAAAAAAAACAACTCTCCACCTAAATAAGCTTACGGCGGCGGCAGCCACAGAGCGGTAAACAGAAAACAAGAGTGATTTTTAAATAAAACATTCCGCCGAAATCGAGATTACTCATACCAACGACGGCGACGTCGATGACGGAAGGTCCATCCATGTCTGCTTGCTTACCTGAGCGAGGTGCGATAATGTGCGATCAACGACGAATGGAGGCCCCAACATCACACACGCAACCGTCGATCGGCGGACACGTCTTCGCCTTCGGCGTGGAAGAATGCCAAGTAGTTTAGCGTTCGGGTCCTAGGTCCGAGACCGTCTCTACAGTCTCTACAGCGAAGCAGTAGAAAACATCATGCTTGCGAAATCACTTCGCTTGTTGTTGGTTTACGATCAACAGCGAAGTGAGTGAAAACTTTTGGGGCGGAAATGAGGAGAGAGGGTGGAAAAAGCGAAAGGGTGAGAAGACAGTGCCGGTCGACGGTGTTTGGGACTTCATGTTAGATCTAGCTACTTAACATTTCAAAATATCAGTTTTGTACCTTTTAATTCCGCCCTATTTGCTTATCCTTTGACAGATACGCGTTTTTCGACTATCACATGTAAGATTACAAGTGGCAGTCGAAATACGCGTATCTGTCAAAGGATAGGCAAACAGAGCGGAATTAAAAGGTACAAAACTGATTACACTCATTCGAAAAGGGTATTCTGCTTAGAGGGTTTGAAGAGTCGGTACAAGATTTCAAAATAATAAGAACGAGCCTTGCATCCCACTTTCGGCAAGCCTTGTTTGAGACATTCCAAATAAGGTAGGGACACCATTCCGGACAATCTTGTCTTGTCATTAGGCATTTTGAATGAGCATGCTGAGAATATTTTCACTACCGTGATGAGGCCGAGTTCAATACCTGGTGGACGAACTCTTCCACTAATCCCCGTCTGTCTATCGTAACGCTGCTGACAAGGCTTACCCTGTCTCGTTTCTCACCGTTCATTGTTGCTTTGATCAGACAGTTAAAAGCTTCCTACGAGAGACGTTTTCGTTGTATACCGCATTAAGGTCGATAAACACTTTTGAATCTTGTTTTTGCGGCATTCCTGGAGGATTTGCCGTACGGTGAAGAACTGGCCCATTGCCGATCAGCCGACGGCGCACACAGGTCCAGTTTCAAGAAAAACTGTCAGAAACTAAGTTTTTGAACATTTCTATGATTAATGTAGGTTAAACATTCATTTTTGCAACTCCGCAATACTCCGCTTTACTTCCCTTCCGAAGGAACAACTATTTTGTGAGTTTGTCGGGAGTGGGAGTTCTATCCCAGGTCCACGGGATGAAAGTCATGTGTTCAATCCATCCAACCAGGTCCAATATCTGTTTTTATACTTGCCTTTTTTGGTATCGTAACAGCCTACTTTTCTTCACTAAATCAAAGAATTGCATTATGGTTGGTCCAATAGACCCCAGGTATCCTTTTTAGGGTTAAACATGGCTTTGAAAATCAGAGTGCAGTTTGATGAAAAAGTTTTGTTGAAAACTATCCTCAAGCGGTAATTTATTAAATTGCAAGAAAAAAAAACGTTGTACGCATCTCGGAGCAGAACTCGATTTTTACAGAACTCGTCGTAATTATGCAACTCGGCAAGCCTCGTTTGATAAATGTACGACTCGTGCTGTAATAGTAGTTTACGCAACAAGGTGCAGAATGAAGATTTTTACAGCATGAGTTGTACACTTATCCAACGAGGCTTGCCGAGTTGGATAAGTACGACGAGTGCTGTAAAAATCGAGTTCTGCACCGAGATGCGTACAACGTTTTTTGCAATTTCATAAATTACCACTTGAGGATAGTTTTTAACAAAACTTTTTCATCAAACTGCACACTGATGTTCATAGCCATGTTTAAGAAAGTCTGATCATAGCAGGTTATACTGTGCAGTTTCACAATTTTCCAAACCTGCGTCCAGAAAGCATCAAGAAGTTGATCAAAACTGAAAACAGTGCTGTAATGGTTCATTACGCAACGCAAATCAGTGCTGTAATGAACCATTACAGCACTGATAATTTGGTGTGGGAAAGTAGGCCTTTTCCTGTCAGATTTGCGTGAGGTAAAACAGCCTATTACGATGAGAAATTGCAAAAAAAAATTTTATTCTGCACTTTATTCCACTAACTACTATTACACTATCAACCGTAAAATCGGGCTCTCGATTGATAGAATACTCACAACATATAGGGTCGAAATGCTCGCCTTTTATCCACGAAATGTTAACAACAAGAAGGGTACAGTTTTAGGCCCAAAATCCAAATCGTTTCAATCGGGCGGCACCGTTCATTTCACCCTAGCTGCCCAGCTGACACTTTTGAACACGTTATTCACGTCTAGCGTGGCAATCGTGCAATAACGGATTACCCGTCGCTTCTTTTGGAGCACTATCTCTGCGGACGGTCGACCACCCTTCCGGAAACCAAACTGTTTGTATTCAATGAATTATCATTGATTCTGTCATCACTCTTGGCAGAATTTTCCGCTTTATCAGCTTCCCGGTGATGTTCAACGGGTAGATTTGTCTGTATATCGAAGGGTCGCCAGGTAGCTTCCCGTGTCTGGACCCGGTACCTTGTTCTCTTTAGGCGACTTCACGTTTGAGTTCCACGTTTGTCACCGGGGCAACCTGGCTATGACCTACTTGGCCGTAGAGGACGGGACGGGAGCCCGTGACCGCCTCTAGTAACACGGGAATAGTTGTTCCGAGATCATCCTTTTCAGCATCTCGGGGGAACTTTTCGAGGGTGCCGTCGAGCCTTTCGTCTTCGCCATGAGTTGACTACCCTGTAGGCATCACTCCAGGGATTCGTATTGGCTGTCTGGCAGAGTTTATCGAAGCACGTCCGCGCTTACGCACTTCAATCTCCTTCTTAAGAGCTTCTCATAGCTCCGTTCCACCCTCATCGGTGCGAGCTATCTGCAGCTTTCTCCCAGGCAGGATATGCGCGGTCCCTCGATCTCCGGTAACTATTAATTTAACGCAAGGTCAGTCATCTGCGATGGCTACGATGACTATTGGATAGGCCCGCCTTCCTCTTCATTCCACTCACATCGATGATGTGACGTTCAGCCTGGCCATTAGAGTGGGTCATCGTTTATATGGAAAAATGAAAAATTCAATGGTATCCCATCAGATCAAAGCTTTTTTGATCCCATTTCAGTATCCAAATACGTGTGCAAAATTTGGGCACGATTGGTTATGTCTACGTTTTGCGCATCGCGTTTGAAATTTGTATGAGGAGTTACATGGGAAAACACCATTTTTTGCATTTCTCTCATAACAAGCTCGAATTTTTCTAAAACCGTGTAACTGATAAAGTGAAAACATAGCCTAGGGTATCCTGAAAAACTTTGTCGAATACCGCGAAGTGATCTGATGCTTATGAAAAAAGTTACAGCGTTGGCATTGCTTGGCAAAACAGCATGATTTTGTTGCTATTGTTATTCCTTTACATGTTAAAACATAAACACATGCATGCGGTTCGTTGGTTATAACTATTTTCACAATCATCGGATCACTTCGCGGTCTTTAACAAAGTTTTTCAGAACATCCTAGGCAATTATTTTACAGTAGACGAATTTCGCACCAACTCGTCTTCGGGGTTGGCAGCACCCCCTCAGAATGTTATGAAATTTTGTAGGTTTCAAGACTTTACCTTTTCAAGCATCTTTGCGTATTTTGTTTTTTCAAAATTAACATAGACTAACATTTAAAAAGAGTCAAAGTTCTTTAACCGTTTTTTTTTCACAAAAAATAACTCGAATATGATGAGATGTACAAAAAAGTGATGTATGGGTGACATTTAGAGAATTGTCCAAGCTTTCATGAAAAAATATTTTAAAAATTCTAAATACATTTTTACACGCTAAAAATATATTTTCAAAATTAAAAGTCAATTTACAGAAAATGCCCACATTTTTATGTTTTGAAATTTTTTTTCCAAGAAAGTCAATATTGTTGCCTAACTTTCCTCCATACATCACAAGATGGGCACTTTTAAGGAAAAAAAAATTTTCTAATAAAAACTTTTTCATTTTATTTTTTTTTTGCGTGTTGTGCATTAACTTGTACAGTAATGTATCCAGAATCCTAATGACAATCCATTAAAACTTAATGGGCTCAACTACTTTTTTAATATCTTAACGTGCTTGACATTGAAAACGTGCTTGATATTGGAAAGGGCTCAAGACAAATTTGCTTTTAGGGTTTTATATCAATGAAAACGCTTGTGTATTGATACACAAGCGTTTTCATTTTTTGTTTTCTTGAAAGCTTGGACAATTCCCTAAAAGTCCCCCATACATCACTTTTTTGTACAACTTGTCATATTCGAGTTATATTTTTTGTGAAAAAAACGGCTAATGCGCAACACGCTAAAAAACTAACATGAAAAAGTTTTTGTTAGAAAAACTTTTTTTCCTTAAAAGTGCCCATCTTGTGATGTATGGAGGAAAGTTAGGCAACAATATTGACTTTCTTGGAAAAAAATTTCAAAACATAAAAAAGTGGGCATTTTCTGTAAATTGACTTTTAATTTTAAAAATATATTTTTTAGCGTGTAAAAATGTATTTAGAATTTTTAAAATATTTTTTCATGAAAGCTTGGACAATTCTCTTAAAGTCCCCCATACAACACTTTTCTATAGGTCTTGTCATTTTTGAGTTACATCGATTTTAAAAAATTCTTCGAAAAAAAGTTAGGCCCTCTTCAAATGTTACTCTTGAAAATTTTCGAAAATTTAAGTATGCAAAGTTGCTTATAAAAACCTAGTCTTTATGCCCAACAAGTTTCATTCGATTCTGAGAGGGTGTTGCCAACCACTGGTCGAGTTGGCGCGAAATTCGTCAGTATCGGTTAAAAAGTTTCAGACAAACTTTTTCAACTTATCGGCTAAAATACAAAAAAGTATGTTTTCCCATACAAAATCCCATACAAATTTCAATTGCAATGCGCAAAGTGTAGACGTAACCGATCGTGCTCATATTTTGTACAGATACTCAGGACCCGATGTACAAAAAGATGTACTTTATTTCCCTTCCCCCCCATGGTACTGTCATCAAATTGATAACTGCTACATCACTTCCTTTCTTCACTTATATTGTCCATTATTCTTATAAAACACTCAGTGAATCAAAATTCAACCATCGCGCAACAATAATGACAATGTCGCAACCTGTATTTGTTGCGACAAAACAAGCCATGCGACATAAATTTGTCCCAACTTGAAAATAATGGGATTAACATCGTACACCACGAATTTAGAGATTTTTAAGCCTTGCAATGCGATTTTCGAACGGTAACTTCGAGTCGGCAAACACTGTAACTCTGGTGAAGCTCTATCATCAAACAGTTTCGACTTTGGGTTAGCAATAATTGATTATTCACGAGTTGAAAAGTACGCAACAAATTCAGCTTCCGTTTTGTCTGCAACAAAAAAATTCGAGATCATGTCATTATCTGTCACCAGTAGGGATAAAGAGTAATCGTCGCACCTTCTTTGTTGCTTGTTTTGTGCCGCTTTTGTCTGACAATTCTCTTCACTGAAAACATTTAAACCTAAAATTTAACACTTGAGCACAGCTCTCACTTTCACTCTCTAGACTTCCCCATCTAGACTTCCTTATAGACTTTCATCTATAAACTAAACTCCTATCAACTGACTTCTATAAACTCAACTATTAACTAACTACATACTGACTGCCCCCCTCTGAACATAGTAATGTCTTTTATAAGTTGGCTTTCAAGTAATATTTATTGTACACGTCTCTTTTGGCTACCTAGTTCATACCTTTGGGTGTTAACGAACATTCGTTGAACCCCACGTGACTCGCTATTTACTATTTACGTTAACGGTGGTTCGTAGATTCCAACGTGCTCGCTCGGAGCGTTCTGACCTCTAGGTCTTTGTTTATCTTAACGGTGAACCGTTGATTCACATGTGCGTACTCGGGCGACACATTAGGGGGATTCACTTAACAGCGTAAACTGATTAAACTGATTAAACGTCGCGATCAACAAGGCAATCTTCGATTATTTCATTCGCAAAATAATGAAACATTTCAAATAAGCAGAAAAACATGACTTACGCAGCAATTTAAACTGTTTAGTGAATACCCCTAGGGACTGTTCATAAACCACGTAGACCAAAATTTGGTCATTTCAGAGCCCCCCCTCCCCCCTCGTAGACTTTTTTCCATACAAAAATTTTGAAATTTGTATGGAGCGTAGACTTTGACCAGACCCCCCCCTCCCCCCAAGAAGTCTACGTGGTTTATGAACGGCCCCCTATTATATTTACTGATTTTACATTTAAACGCAAACTTTATCGCTATTAGGGTAAAAGTGCCAATGTTCCACATAAGTGACAATTACATTATATCTACTGAGGAATCCTTATTAATATGGAATAGTAAGGGTGATAACGACTTAGGGTCGTTACACCGAAACGGAACCAAAAAAGCTTTGATCTGAGAAAACGGTTCCGTCAATCAGCCGTGGGAGGTGCATAATGACTACAGTAAAACAGTAGACTCTTCGTATCTCGATGTCTTGATATCTCTCTCTATCTCGATGGTTTAATCGAACCCACATGTCGATATCTTCTTATCTTGTTATCTCCCTGTCTCAATGTGAACTCGCTCATTTTTGTTTTAAATTTACTTTCACAGGTTGTTACTAGACCTCGTTTCCTATGTGCAAAACATTCTGGGAATACGCAGTGACATCTGTTTGTTGCCGGTTTTTCGTAGTTACGGAGGTTTTTTCAATCTAGGTACATTCCAAATCGGTTCGACAATTCGATCTCATCCTATCTCGATAGTTCCTTCAATATCGAGACATGAAGAGTTGCTGTACAACCCGTTTATTTTCGCTATTGTATAGAGATGGTCGGGTTTCGGGTTTTCAAACCCGAAACCCGACCCGAACCCGAACCCGACGGGTACGGGTCGGGTTCGGGCCTGGCAAATTTTAAAAAAACTCGGGTTTGGGTCGGGTCCGGGTTTAAACAATTTCAAAATATTCGGGTACGGGTCGGGTCGGGTCTGAACAACGTCGGGTTCAAGTCGGGTTTGGTACCAGTTTGCAAATAGATAAATCAGTATTTAGAAAAGTTCTTTATTTGTTATATCTGATGCATTATTCAATTATTTTTTAACTCGGGTTTTGGTCGGGTTTTTTGACAAATAATTTCTCGGGTTCGGGTTTGATCAACGAGAATTTTTCGGGTTCGGGTCGGGTCCGGGTTTGACTTAAAAAAAAATTCTCGGGTTCGGGTCGGGTCCGGGTTTTGAAATTGAAAATTGTTCGGGTACGGGTCAGGTTCGGGTCTGTAAAATCTGAAACCCGACCATCTATGTAAAGCTCCTGCTATTGTGATGTGGAAACGACCCTTTTAGACAGAAAACCGGTCAGTTGTTTGTTTGACCTTATCCGCCATCCAGTTTTTCTTGTCGGTGGGTATGCCGGTCTACCAGTGAAAGATTTACGGTGTCAATCAATATCGATTTGTTTTGAAACGATGGTGATCGTTATATGTATATCGAAAGAAGAGAAACTATGAAGAAAATCAGAATCTGATTGACAAGGATGTTGGCTGTATGGGTCCGCTAGCAGGACGATATCTGTACAAGACTCCGAGACTGATTACCACAGTAACTAGTGTGCGACCTCACAGTGATTAAAGTTAAGTTGTGTGACCTGAGCTATAGTCGATTTTTGGGTCTTCCACGTGTGCCTGGACATTTAGGCCCATCCGTCACATGGATTGCTCAAAGCACCTGAGGCACGCCCCTGGTGGGTCGTAATAACTGCGCGAGCACACTGACCGTCAACTCTGTTTTTTCCGACTCTGATTGCCTTATAAACCTCCTCTACTTATAGACTAGATTTTATTTGAAGTTAAGTGTATCTACGAATCTAAGTATCAACTTTGTTAGGTGATTTAGCGTGATAGCACCGTGATATGTTAAAGAACTTCTGTGTTTGTCAAAGTGGGATCTCATAGTTCAATGATTATTTACAAAACATCTTTGTACAGACAAATATCATGAGTCATTTGACCCGCATCGTAATGAAATTTAAACTGCTAGTGCACAGGGTCAAATATTTGTCCAAAAAGAAACCAATGCATTGGTTGTTGAGCATTGCAATGCTCAAAAATCTTGTTTGACTCGATCGACTTTTCATTAGTGTCAAACTGATGTTGTTTCTTGAGTTCTTTTCTTGTCAAATATTTGATCCTGTGTACTACTGGCCTTAAGAATGCGCTCATTAGATCTTGAAAGCATGTAATCGAAAACGAAAATTTTTCAGACTCATCTCGATAACTATTGCCGGTACTGTGACGATCCCCATCAAACACCTCCACGAATCACTCTCACTTGCCCATTTGCCCGTCCGCACCGTAGATCCCCACATATACACACATTACCATTCCGACAAGCCCCGAGTCTGCTGAGAGTCGATGCCGAAAGAAGTGCGAGAAGCACGCAAAAGGCCAACGACCGCTACGAATTTGACCTACTAAGAACACACTGTCATTGCCGTCATGTTTTCCCACAGAGCCGCCGCCGCGCCGTGAGGTGGAGGCACGCAGCGAGCAGCTCAGCTCTGCTCGAACGAATCACTCTCTCGCCGTCGTCATGGGGAAATATTGGGGCTATGTGTTGGTATGGGTTTTTAGGTATAGACCACCTCACGGCGAAATTCTATCTCTTTCGCTCTTTCAGAGAGTTTGAAAACAACAGGACCAGTACCTGTCAAATTTGACAGGTATTGGTCCTGTTGTTTTCTAATTTTCCGTAGGAGAGAAGGAGAGCGATTTCGTGATGACGTCACCGTGCAATGGAGTATAGGTAGAGAAGCTCACGTCGAACGTGACGAATAGCTCTGACGTTGGTGGCGTTCGATTTCCGAGAGGTGGGTGGGTGGTTGGAAACGAGTGCATTCGAATCGCTGTTGGCTCGTATGCACCTAAGATGAACAACGGTATGAGGAGTACGACGGGTGCAGGGAGGTACATTAAGGGTGAGCAAATGCGTGGTCCGGCGCGCTGCCGACGCTCGGTGAATTTTCCCGTTGCTCGGTGAATTTTTGAAATTTCTTATGGAAAACTGTTCATTACTGTTCATGATTGAAATTTTTTATGGAAACTTTTTGCACCATAAAACACAAAATTCCTCCAAAAGTGAAAATAAAGCAGGAAATCATGAAGCAATGACTAACAGGCATCCACCTGATGCGATCTGGTAGCAAATATCAACGGTATTTGCTACTTTTCTGTGATGTTTCAAGATTTGAAAAAATACCAAGAACAGCTGATTGGATCTGCCATAAGAAATTTCGGCTCAGCTTCGGGTCTTTTCGGGTGAAGCTAACGAAAAATAACTCACGCATACCTGACCAAACACGTCTGTCTTGGTACCCTTAATAAACTACTCTGCGACGGGTGTTCTTGCTTTTGCACACTCACTTTCTGGGGAGTCGCGTGGAGGTCTTTCTTCAGGCAGGGAACCAACCGCAAGAAGCTACCCATTATGTTGAATAATGATGTGCACAGACAAGATAAACGAACAAAGAAGGAAGAAATTAGATCCACCATAAATCCGGGTGCAACGAGAAATGGATGAAAAGCCGTTGTGCTTTCGAGTGGAAGCAGAGTAACAACGGACAAAGCTAAATTTATGTTAGGAACAAGCATGTATGCAACAAGAGGAGCAATGGCTTACGTAATGGTCTCGGTTAGTGTTGGAAACTGTCGATTTCAATGCTAGCTAAGAAGGAGAGGCTTGTGCAATGGGGGTGGTTAGATCGTTGCGTTGGCTTGACGAGGATCGCTTTAGTTTTAGACAATATGATATGAAGCACTTTGATACACGTTTCAGCATGTTCCAACACTGTCCAAGACACAGTTCAATTCGGGGAATTGTTTGTTAAAGTTATTATTCTTGCATTTGTATTACAAGAAATAAAAAAAAAAAAAATTACAGTAACTATTCGATCCGGAATTTTCATTGCGACATCTGTGGCGTGGCTGTGCGTTTTCCAACTGCCCTAAGATTACAAGGCCAATATAGAGCGTAATTTTGTTATGGTCTTACCTGTTTAAGTTTATTTTATCCTATATCATTGAAAGCACTAGAAAAGTTGATTCATCTAGTGCGGAATACTTCCATTTCACTTTTCAAAACAACTTTCGCAACATCCGCCCGGCTCGTTGTAAAAATGTCCCCGTAAATCATTGACAGCCCATTTCAGATTCTAAAAAATACCGTTATAACCGAAAACAACGAAACCCACCGAGCATGAACTATTTCCCCGTGACCAATCCATCATTCTAGGGCGCACAAACACACCGCCGCCAGCAAACCATCATTCGGAAAAGAGAGGCGGTGGCATGCGTATCTAGTGTAGTAGCTAGTATGCTCCCTCACAAACTGTGTTGCTCTATTTATACACCCAACCCTAGGACTAGTATGCACTGAACAACATCACTATCGGATACAACCGACCGACACACGTAGTTAGGGGAGAACGGGTTGCAATAGACACCAAAGAATAGGAAGAACACGTTTTCCTTTCTTTCTCGATTCTTCAGAAACCGTTACCTTTTTTACAACCACCTTACAACCTAAATCTAAATGGGATCACCAGTTATTGTGCGTTTAGCACTAAATTGATTTCCGAAAAAAAACTTCATTGACTTCCGCTGCCTTTTCTATGCGTTAAACATAACGTCGGAAGTAGTGCGCTGTACAGTAAATCTGGTTTTCTATACAGCGCACTACTTCCGAAGTTATGTTTAACGCATAGGAAAGGCAGCGGAAGTCAATGAAGTTTTTTCGGAAATCAATTTAGTGCTAAACGCACAATAGCTTAGTGGAGAAGGTTTTGGATCGCCAATCCGCCGACAGCGGGTTCGATTCCCGTTCCGATCGGGAAATTTTCTCGATAAAAACCCACGCCCGGGCCCAATTGTTTTGTAGGCATCAAGAACTGATGGCTACATCTGTTCTGACCTGCTGAAGGCAAGATTATCACTACCCTTCAGGCCCTATCAGCTGCACCAGAAGGTTGCTGACAGTAGGGTCTCCACCTGCCCTGGCCCTTACTGGAAACCCCTTTCCAACCGCGAGCTCGGATCCGACCCGCGGCCACTTAGTCGCTGTAAGGGTCGATTTCGACCGTAGGGCACCGGCATGACCTACGAAATCGACTCCGAACCCCTGAACCACCTCTTGTACCGCATCTGAACTAGTCGTTTTACGAGTTCACGCGCCACCTCCTCTGTACCTCTAAGACGATGTGGAAGATAGCTGTTGAAACGGCATTCCAGCCAAGGATGAGTTACACATCCTCTGGAAAATATTGTCCGGAGTTGTGTAATCCCCGCATGTGGCAAGCATACGGTCACGTATTGAGCGAAAACGTTGGCACACGAACATAACGTGTTCCGCCGTTTCCTCTAAACCAGCACAAACAGGGCATTCGTTAGAACCCGCATGCCCGAAACGGTGTAGATACTGTCGGAAGCAACCATGGCCTGAAAAGACCTGTGTCAGGTGGAATGTCACTTCCCCATGGCGCCTATTAATCCGACTATCTACCCTCGGAATCAACCTATGGGTCCACCTTCCTTTGGTGGAACTGTCCCACGCGCGCTGCCATTTGACCATGGAGGCCATCCTGGCAGTCCTGCGTATGCCTCTTGTGCCGCAGCATTCCGAAGCACTCTATGTCCTCCCTGATAAGAATGCTGATAGGCATCATACCAGTAATGAAGCAGAGAGCGTCGTGTGACACGGTACGGTACGCGCTCGAAACCCTCAGGCACATAAGCCTGTAACCTGTAAGTACTTTCCAGCTTCCGTCGGTAGCATTTAGTACTTAGCGTGGTGCCCCACGCCGGGCCGTCATACCTAAGTATGGACGTAGCAACACTAGCCAGAAGCTTTCGCTTACTGGCGTACACCGCAGAGCTATTGGACATCATCCGGGACAGTGCCGCAATAGCTGTGGAGGCTCTTTTACAGGCTTAACCGACGTAGCTACCGAAGGTAAGCTTATCGTCGATCATCACGCCCAAGTGTTTGACGGAGCGCTTTGACAGGATAGTGCACTCTCCTACACTGATCTCCGTCTGCTGCTCCGACTTCCGGTTGTTAACAACCGTCACCTCTGTCTTGTGGTGAGCCAGCTCCAGTTTCCTGGATCGCATCCACGCCTCCACAACTTTGATCGAGTGGTCGGTAGTCAACTTCACCTCCTCGATCGTTTCACCGTAGACTTCGAGCGTAATGTCATCGGCAAATCCGATAATCTCCACTCCTACTGGGTACTCTAACCTCAACACCTCGTCGTACATGACATTCCATAACACCGGACCCAGGATGGAACCTTGCGGGACTCCTGAGGTTATGTGAAAGCACTTCCGACCCACCTCCGTGTCGTAGACTAGTACACGATTCTGAAAGTAACTTCCGAGAATCTTGTACAGGTACTCCGGTATCCCCAGACGCAAGAGCGCATCGGCAATAGCAGACCAACTGGCGCTATTAAACGCATTCCTTACATCCAGAGTCACTACCGCGCAAAAGCGAATTCCCCTCCTCTTAGGCTCGAGTGCTTTCTCGGCGGTTTTTGTAACCGACAAGATAGCGTCTACGGTGGACCTCCCCTTCCGGAAGCCGTACTGGTTGCTCGAAAGACCATTTTCGCCCTCGGTGAACCTCAACATTCTATTGAAGATGATCTTTTCGAGCACCTTCCCCGCCGTGTCAATCAAGCATATTGGTCTATATATATATACTGCCGTGAATCGCATATCAGTCCCATCTTTGCTGGATTTCCTATGCAAATGGAACAGATATGCGATTCACGGCAGTATAGTGCAGCCTCGTAGCCGTGCGGTTAGGGTCACCACGCTTCTAATCGCACCATGCTATGGGGTGAGGGTTCGATTCCCGCTCCGGGCGATGAAACATTTCGTGAGAATAGTTTCTTCTCCGCATCCACTGGTGCATGCTCCGTGTGTCCCTTGTCTAGTGTTAAGTTTCATTCAGTCTGTGCAGCCTTTGGCTGAAGACGGTGTCCGCGTCTTTTTTTTTTATATGCCGACGGGTCTCCAGGTGGTTTCCCCGCCTTTGACAATAGTACCAGGCTCTGCCTCTTCCAAGCTTCTGGGAAAACTCCCTCGTCCAGGCATTTCTGCATAGCAGACCTGAATATCTCGGGAGCCTCTGCAATAGCTACGGAACTCCGCCCGGACCTGGGGCCTTACCCACGCTAAGGGTCTTAGGTATCCCCGCAAGTTCCACATCGGTGACCCTCTCCTCATCGCCAGCCCCAGTCCCCGGCTGTCCTACGAAAGGAGACCAAGGACTAGGATCATGACGCGGAAAAAGTCCTCCAATGATCCCCTCCAACATCTCTGAAGATTGCTCTGTAGGAGCCATCACACCTCTCGTCTTGACCATAATGATCATGTAGGCGTCACCCCACGGGTTCGTATTGGCACTCTGACAAAGACCCTCAAAGCAGGCCTGTTTGCTTGCTCTTATCTCGGTCTAAAGCGCGGCTTTTGCAGCGGCGAACACCACCCGCCGTTCGTTTCGCTCTTCCTCTGATCGTGCTCGCTGCATCCGCCACCTAGCCCGTAGGCAGGTCCGCAATCGCGTCGGTCCACCAGTAAGGCGACTAAAGGTACTCTTGTTACCGACATTAACCAGGTCGACATCTAGTACAGCCAGTATCTCTAGCAGGAGCTGACAACGTGAAACGGCTTGCCCATACCACGGCGCAGACACCCGATATTACCATCGGTCTTCGCCCTGTTAACACGGTCGTCATATAGTCCAGCATCTGCGTAAACTGCTCAATCAACCTTCGCGGAGGCGCATAACTGCTACAGAAAGAGACCCCGTTTACTTTGGCGACCACGAAGCCCTCATAGGTAGTAGACACCAACTCCTGAACAGGGTATTTACCCGTCGTCCATATCGCCGCCACGTTTTTGGACCCATCCGCGTCTAGATTTTTCATCTTCAAGGATGGCAGAAAATCACTTCAAGCGATAAATGATACAGGATACGAATAATCCAAGATAGCCTTGTTCTTGCAGTAGCATGATGCCGACGCCTCAGACCGTGCTTGTATCACAGAACGATTAAAGCATCTGATGCACGCTTTATCGCGTAATGACTCGTTATCGGATCATGTTACAAGTCATGATAAATTCTATTCATCACATTGTTTGCCACTTATGCACCCGTAAGCCACATTCATGATTCGAAATGATACGTTCATAAGCATATCTAGAAGGTAAATCACCAAGAATGCTCAAAAAGTGAATGAAATCACTAATTTATCATTTCGACTTCATGATAACGATCGCATCGCGCCCGCACATGCCGAGCGAATCATTTTTCTCGGACCGAAGTTTGTTATAATGCTTGACGACAAAATGTTATCGTTGTTGCTATGATCGCGCGATGCGGTTCGACCGCGACACATTCGAAATCTGATCATGATCACTAGATTTCCATCCTTGTTCATCTTCAGAGTCGCCTCTTATGTGAGAGCCCTCACCTCTACTCCTTCGCCAATGATCTCTTTCGCCAAACTTTTGTAGGCGCTTCAGCCTAGATCAGGATCATCTCGCCCGTACGAGTACGTCTGATACTGTGCACGTCGGCTCCCAGATCCACGAGCTTGGTGACGCTTCGCATCGCCTTCAAGACGTCCGAGTACTTCGACTGTTCGGTCGCGTCAGTTTTCTCACGTTTGGCACCTACTCATTACGCCTTTTTGGTTTGACACCCCTAGCTTCCTTGACCTGCGGCTTTATCTTCTTCTTCTTCTTCCGCTCGACCTTCGTCCAAGCTGTCCAGGACACCTGGCTGGGGTCCGACTTGACGGAATTATTGCCGACCTTCGGGGCTAATATTTCTCTGGCCTTGCGGGCACCGCCAGACAGCTCCTCACCTGACGGCTGCCTCACCCGCTTCTGCGAGTGCTTATCACGAGCAGTCGCATCCACTACACCTTATGGACTACCTGCGAAAGCGAAGGCCTCCGTCTGGGTAGACTTCGTAACCTTTTTTTGGACTACGCGACTGACTTGCCCCAACCCCAAATAATATGTAGTCTTAGAGTAGGGATACGCTTCAGGAGACATCCCAGCTACGAGGATCTCAAAAAGAATCAGTAGACAAACTCCAGAATCAATCCCTGAAAACTAGGTTTCCTAGACGTAATCCAGCAAGAACCATTGGAGAAATTAATGGAGTGAGCTTCAGGAAATGCTTGTAGGAAGTCCTAGTGAAAATCCCAAGAGAAATTCCAGGAGGATTCCCTAAACCAACTCTAGTAGGAATTCGTAGAATAGTACCCTTATGAAACTTCAGATATTATCACGGGATGAAGTCCAATAGGAAATCCCGGAACAAACTCCCAGCAGTCGGAAGCATTCAAGTAAAATGAATAAACTATATGTACTAGTAAGAATCTCTAGATGAAATTCAAACAACATTCTTGTAGAAACTTGGGAGAGGTATTTCTGGAATGATCTCCAGATGTAATGTAGGGAAAATCGCTACAGGATCTAAGGAGGACTCCCTGGAAGAATTTCAGTATGTTCTAGAATATCCTAGGAATTGTAAGAAGTTCTAGGATATCCTGGACGATTCAGGAAGAGTCATTTGAAGATACTTACAAGAGAACAGGATCTCTCTGATCAACTTCTCATCAACGTCCACGATACATGACCGTTAAAAGCCACCGGAATGATGGCTCTGCAAGTTAAAATTCATGGAGATTCTGTCATCGATCGACCCTCACGAAAACCCGCCTGACAGTTTCGTAAAATCACCGCATATCATACTGACCCATACTCTTTTGTGCCTGGATTGGAAACTCGGTACATACCTGGAACGTCATGGCCATAAATGAATCTGGACGAGTGAGCCTTTGGCTCGTTTCAGGAAGTGCGCTGGCCAAAATCTAGTTAAACGGATCCCACCTAAAAGAAGATTTCAGATAGAACAAACCCTTAAAAATAGGCTCTTGCTTCACTGCAGAATTTTGACTCTTTTTTACAAGTAGTCTTCGGCACTCTGGAAACATCCCACCCCGCTTCACCCTAAACAACATGCAAGGGACTATCCGAAGTGGTGCGGCGAACAAGCCCCCCTTGAATCCCCTTTCCCAGTCAGTCAATATGCTGCCTGTCGGCCAGCCAGCCACGCATCACGACACGAAACGTGCGTCGTCGTGCATACAGTACACACATGTTTCGGTTCACATGTAAGTTCTATTCACACACAGCCCAGTCCAACACTTGCCGTTGACCTAGATTCGGAAGCACCCGAGCGGACGCAGACGCGCCAAAAGATAAACTAATTTCCTCTAAACTACAATTTCTCTATATTGTAATAGTGGTGCTGACTGACTGGAACCGTTCCGTCCTCTTTTCCCGCTGTTGGCTTAGGTTTAGGGTTTAGAAATGACTGAGGGGGATCCTCCTCGATAAATAGGCGTCCATCCATCCGTCAGACCGTAGTAAATTATTCTAATGCCATTATCAACCTTCGGTCCAACGATTGAATTAACCTCTCGTCCACAGAACTTTTTTTCCGCGCTTGCACCACCCATAGAAGTCAATCAGTTAGTCAGTCAGTCAACGTCGTGAATTCCGATGCATGCGACCGCCGCCACACCGCACCGCGGCACCGACTACGGGCGGTGGTGGTGGGTGGGTATGGCGGTAGTCAACATTCTAGAAGGGGACCTTAAATCGTTCTGAACTTGTAACTTGGGAGGCAAGCGGTCCGATTGGTCGTGTAACGTGTTTGGTTCACGGAACGGCGGCGTTTCCATACCGGGTCGCTTCGTTACGACGACGACCACGACGGTCGGGGTGTTTGTATAAAAGTCAAGAACTAGAACATAACAGAGAGATTGTTGAAAAGCATTGACATTGATGGAAATGATGTGGCGTGTTACTTTGTTGATTGCAAACGGAGCTGGACAGTTGTAAACTTCCTTGTTTGAACGACCGATTCTGATAAATGCAAAACCGATTACCGGGGGGAAAGCGAGCATTTTATTGCCTCTTTCAATTCTCTGTAGGTTTGTAGAATTTATTGTTATACGTTGTACACTGTTTTCTAGAACAACTGCTGGTTTTTGCGGGATTTTTAGAGCTTCCAGATTCCTCTAGGAATTTCTGCTGGGTTTCTGCAGTAATTCTTCGGGGATTTTTATTAAAAAAAAACCTTTTCAGATATTTACCAATGATTTTTTTAAGGCATACCTTCAGCGATCATAGAAGTATTTCGTGGGATTCCTCCTGGAGCTTTTTCCGGCCATCCTCCAAAATTTTTTGCAAGTATTCCTGCATGACTTTTTCCATTAATTTCTACAGAAACTTCTTTAGCTTCTGTTGGGTTTTTTTCCAAAAAAAAAAACATATAGAATTACTCTTCAAATTTATGTGGGATTTTCCTAGGGAACTCAGAAATTCCTTTTTTTGTTACATACAGGAATTCCAGCAATTCATCCAGGAATTTCTCTGGATATTTAGCCATTGTTTTGTTTTTTTTTTATGTAAATTTTTTATGTGGCTTCCTTTATGAATTTTCCGGGAGTTCATACAAACATATCTTCTGATATCGCTTCAGGAATTTCTATTGTGGTTTCTTCCAGAATTTCTACCGTAATTCTTTATTGGGAATTTTCCTGAAATTCATGCTAAAATTTCTCAAGCCATTTTTACTGGGATTTCTCCACGACACTAATATTTTATTCGGGAACTCCTCCGTGGATTTCTCCAGGAATTTTTAACGGGGTTACTTAAGTGATTTAAGTGATAGGAACTCCTTTAATGATTCTTCTGGAAGTTGCTCTTAAAATGCCTCTGGGAATTTCTTCGGAGATTGTAATTTGGATTCCTTTAAAATTTACTCAAGGTATTTTTCTGGGAATTCCTGTAGGGGTTCTTCCTGTACTTCCTCGGATAATTTCATTAGGAATTCTTCCAGGAATTCCTCCAGAAATTTCATCATGGATTTTTGTAGTAATTCCTTCTTGGCTTTTTAGAGGATCTTCGAAGGATTTTAGCGCAGATTCCTTTAGGCATTGTGCTTAGTGTTGTGCTAAGCATATTTTTTCCCTAACTGGCGTTTCCACTTCGAGTATGAAATGTATCATGATGAACAAGCGAGAGCAGATTAAAGAACACTTAGCGGAAATTTTGCGAAAACAGGACAGAAAAATACGTTATTTGGGAATTGAAGATTATTTTTCTGTGAGATTTTCTGAACAAAATCCAGCAGATTTTGAACTTTTTTACATATATCTACCTTACAAAAACCTGAAAAACTTTGGAAATTTCATTCTGTTTAATGAGTAAAAGAAAAATTCCTGAAATAAAAAATATTGGTGGATTTGTGGATGCGTTTCCTTATCAGCGTTTCTTTAAAATATTTCATGAAGTTCCATGTGGATATTATAGAAGGAAATGTTTAATAAACCGTGTTGAACATCCAGTAAAACTTCTAGTATGTATATCTGAGATTTGTAAAGTAATTCTAATATAGTTCCTGTGAACTTTTTGATAATTAAAAAAAAATAGGTCTTATTTAACTTTCAATAGTAATAGGATATTGTCCAGGTAACAATTAAAGCAGCCTTCATTTGAACAAAAGGTGAGCACACGATGTACTATCCTTTATTTAGCCCCTAAACATTTAATTTTGGTAATTTTATTCAACCTTAAGCTGGTTTGAGGTTCATTAAGAGGCTGATTAAAGGCTTAATATGCGCTTAGTCAGCAATCAATAAGATTTATTAAATTTGATTAAAATTTTAAAAAATAAATTTTTTAAACTTATTTTCACCATTTGCGGCTTTCCATTTCCAGAAGAGGTACTTCGGAATGTATAAATTAATCTATGGGAAAACTGGGAATCGAACTCGGAACTCCTGATTTATAGTAACTCACTTTATCACCTACACCACACTCAAAAGTATGCATATCCTCAAAAACGAGAGCAATGCTTGTTGTATCTGAATAATCAAGAACATAAGTTGAACTAAAGCTGTGTTGAGGCTGTAGAAGCTGGGTCATCGGAACCATTTTCTCAGATCAAAGTTTTTTTGGTTCCGTTTCGAGTCCTGAGTATCTGTGCAAAATTTGAGCACGATCGGTTGCGTCTACACTTTGCACATTGCAATTGAAATTTGTATGGGATTTTATAAGGGAAAACATACTTTTTTTGCATTTTAGTCATAAGTTGAAAAAGTTTGTCTGCAACTTTTTAACCGATAATGTAAAATAATAGCCAAGGATGTTTCGAAAAACTTTGTCGAAGACCGCAAAGCGATCCGAGACTTGTGAAAATAGTTATAATCAACGAATCGTATGCATGTGTTTACGTTTTAACATGTAAAGGAATAACAATAGCAACAGAATCATGCTGTTTCGGCAAGTAATACCAACGCTATAACTTTTTTCATAAGCCTCAGCTCACTTCGTGGTTTTCGACAAAGTTTTTCAGGACACTCTAGGCTATGTTTTCACATTATTGTTTACATAATTTTGGAAAAATTTGAGCTTGTCATGATAGAACTGCAAAAAAGTGATCTGTTGGGATGCCATCAAATTTTTCATTTTTTCATGTAACGGATGACCCACTCTAATATAGACTCTGTGAAAACACTGCTAGGGTCAGGTGTCAATATTTATTTGATTAAAGGTTGAAGAACAACTAATTATTTCTGCATATTGGTGTATGTTTTGAATAATATTCTATTCAACTTGTTATTCAGCTATCTATGTATTGCTGATTGAAGAGGTAGAACAAGCAATTATTCAGACCAATATTCATTGTATTCAGCCACTGCCACCATTAATCAGCCAATGTTCAGCTAGTACTCTCACTGTTCAGCATTCATTGTTATTTGGGGAGTGCATTCATGTAATGCATCTTAGAATTCTTAATTTGGATTAGGATCAGAAAGCTGAATAAATCATTAGATTTTTTTTAACCATTTGGAGCCGTCAAAAGGTGTGTGTAGACTAGACTAGACTAGACTAGAACCTTTGGAGCCGTCAAAAGGTGTTTTATATTCTGGGATGTTCTAGGTGTTTCAAAATGTATTGTAAAAAAAAACACGGACACCGTCTTCAGCCAGAGGCTGTACAGACTGAACGAAACTTAACACTAGACAACGGACAAGACACACATTACGAGCACCAGTGGATACAAGGAAGAAACATTTCTTGCGAAAAGATTCATCACTCGGAGCGGGAATCGAACCCTCACCCCATGACATGGTATGTTTATACGCTTGGTGACGCTAACCGCACGGCCACGAGGCTTGTAGTAAAGTCCTTCAAATCTACAAGAATAATTGTATGTGTTTGTAAATCATAGCATTGCATAATCTACTAGAAACCGTGCTCTTCAAATCTTAAATGTCATTTTTAGACACTATAGGGATATTCCAGATCAGCCAAACTACTAAAAATTATCATAAATCTTTGGCACATTCAGGGTCCTCTAAACTATTCTGAAGTTTAGCTCTTGGCAGTAACAGTAGTTATTCTCACAATAAACTGTAACATTACACATCCAACACACTTAAAACAGAATGCCGAGATCGGCTGTGCGAATCTCGGTTCAAGTTCATTTTACTGAAATTTCGGCTAAACGCTTGACATTTAGTGTTCGATTATAGTGGCATCATGGGTGCTGCTATGAATAATCTGGACTTTTAGCTGATATCTCAGTTGAGTTGCGATTGCCGAGGGCTCGGCTGTGCAAATCTCGGCAAAAGAATGAAAATTAGCCGAGCTCAATTGAGTGTCGACAGTAATCTGTAATTCCCTTGGTATGACTCATGAATCAAGATTCTGAGATAGTTTTGGGATATTCCAGGTCAATAAAACTACTTCGGGGACCATAGCTTCAGGTCTACACTACTACTGGTAATAGCTTTTGCCACTACGTAAAGTATTGTTACATAATCCACTTTATTATACGCTAGCCTTACTGTTATGGAGCTTAGTTGATAAAAACAACCACTGTAACCATCCATACTCCACATGTGCACGAAAACCGATTTTGAAAATATTACTTCGTTATTTTATTAAAAATCAAAAACCAAAAAAATGAGGAAATGCTTCCAATTTCGCCTTAAGGATCTAAACTCAAGAACAGTTGACCGAGGGTCCTAGGATATACTGAGTGCTTTAAGTGCCCCTGAAAAGCCTGTCAAATTACCTAGAACCTCCTGAAATGCCCCAAAAACTCCCCAAATCTCCGTGAAATCCTCCTGAAGTCGCCTAAAACCTGTTGAAATCTCAGTCAACCAGTCATCGTAAATATAAGATGTGGAATAAGAGTTAAAGTGGGGCCGATATGCGTACATTTGACATGCGCCTATGGCCTCCACTTTATCATCTTATGCAACATCTCATACGATTACTGGTTGTCTGGGATGCCCCAGAGGCCTGTCCAAGGCCCCTGAAATCCCCTGGGACGCTCTTGAAACCTCTTTGAAAGGGAGATCCCCTGTAACCTCAGAATGCCCTTGAATCTCCTCTGAAACCATACAAGAACCTCGGAATTAAAGCCCTTGAAATGCCACTGAATCTCTTTTAACCCTCTAATACCCAATCCCGCCTTTAGACGGGGTATAGTTTGAGCATTTTTATAATTTTTGTTTTGTTGAAAATCATACTTTTTATATTTTTGACTGATATTTAGGGCTGTTCTGTATATCTCAAAATGGTTTTGGGTGTATTTTTAAGCGTATTTACATTTTTTAAAAATCATTGAAAAATTGATGTTTTAGTCACCTTTTAGAAGTCTTTGTTTATTTTGTATTAAATCGCTACAATTGACATATTTTAAATTTTTCCCAAATCATTCTATCCTTGTTTAATAGTTTAAGGGAATCGAATACACTCTTAAATTATTTTCTTTAAAATTACACGGAAAATAAAATTTTATGTGAAAAAAATTAAAATAATAATATTTCAACAATAATCATAAAATCTCAAAATGTTTTCATCTCAAAAAATCCGTTCCCCAAATTGGCTTCCAGGAAAAATATAAAAGTGTGAGGATGTTCAAAAATATAAATTAGAAAAATCAAAAACTGAAATTGACGAAATCGAGAATTAAAAAGAATCATCTTCCAAAACATGTTTAAAACGATTTTAGATGACGAAAAATGATATTTAGATCAAAATCAAAAATTTGGGTATTAGAGGGTTAAGCCCCATTGAACCACCATTAAACTTTTTGAAACGCCCTCGAAACTCTCTGAAATCATTCTGAATCCTCTGAATTCTTGTAGTCCCTGAAACCCCTACAGAAACTCTTGATGAAACCCATGAAACCCATTTTAAAACCCAGAGATCCATGAATACTTAACCTATTTCCGCTAAAATACAAGTACTAGATGCTAGTTCACATTCTCCATGTGTCTCCAAATTTGAGTATTGATCAAGGGCTATCACGTGTGGCAATGCACTATTCGGAATTGTAACATCAGATAGAAACACTATCCTTCTTCTTCTTCTTGTTTATGACTCTACGTCCCCATTAGGATTTGGCCTGACTCGCTTCAACTTAGTGTTCTTCCACAGTTATTAATTGAAGGGCTTTCTTTGCCTGCCATTGCATGAATTTGTATATTGTGATACAGGGGATGGCCAAAATGTTTGGGATAGGCAATTTTTTGTCTCCCACAAAAAAAAATCAACATGCTGTAACTTTTCATAGAGTGCATCAAAAAATCTCAAATTTTGGCTGTTTGACAACCTATTATATGTGCACCATCGGTACAAATTTGGGCTCGATTGATTAACAATATATTAATACCCAAGTAACACAGCTAGCTGTATAATAGTTTAAAATCCACGATTCAAACAAAGTCACGTGTTTTTTTCTTGTATTATTAACTTAATATCGGACACTTATATAATCAAAACAGCGCAAAAAATGCCGGCTTATAAAATATCTTATAGGTTATATACAGGGGATGGCCAAAATGTTTGGGATAGGCAACTTTTTTTTCTCTCACAAAAAAGTTCAACATGCTGTAACTTTTCATAGAGTGCATCAAATATTCTCAAATTTTGACTGTTTGTCAACCTATTATATGTGCATCATTGGTACAAATTTGAGCTCGATAGGTTATTCTTTCGCGAAGTTATAACCGTTCTGGTAAAACACTATTTTTTAGATTACTGATTTTTGAGCTGTCATATCTCAGAGACCAGTGAACCGAATTGAATGAAATTTTGAACTTTTATCCACAATATATTAATGGTTGAAAATCATTTAAAACATGGGTACTTTTTAAACGTTTGAAAAAGTTATGATGGTTTGACACTTTTTGGAACTTTTTCGAAAAAATTGTTTTTGATATCCAAAGATTTTCCACTTCTGTTCATAAGATATCTATAAAAAGATATATTAGAGCCTATTTGGGTTAAAGGAAGAATACATTTAGTAATTTTTGTGCAGTATAGTAAATTTGACTCATTTTCCTCTAAATGGGTGAAAATGTCAAACCATCGTAACTTTTTTCAACGTTTAAAAAGTATCCATGTTCTGATGAATTTTCAAGCATTATTACATTGTTGATAATCGCTCAAAATTTCATTCGATTCGGTTCACTGGTCTCCGAGTTATGACAGTTCAAAAATTGATAGTCTTAAAAATAGTGTTTTACCAGATCAGTTATAACTTCGCGAAAGAATCACCAATCGAGCTCAAAATTGTACCACTGATGCAAATATAATAGGTTAATAAACAGTCAAAATTTAAAAATATTCGATGTACTCTATGAAAAGTTACACCATGTTGAACTTTTTTGTGAGAGAAAAAAAGTTGCCTATCCCAAACATTTTGGCCACCCCCTGTATAAGGATTTGGAATACACTTATATAACGTAAAATTTCTTTTGAGTGCATCTCAGTTATTATTGCGTTTATCGTCAATGATAAATACGTTCAAATTACTTATATAATACAATCACAACACGACATACACATGACGAAGCAATAACTTCTGTCAACTGAAGAAAAATAAAAAAAAATAAATTGAACTTGCATAGCCCAGAAAATATTTCAGAGTGATAAGTAACAGAAAGACGATAATTCTTAAACATGTTTTCAGATGAATAATTGTGAGCTGGAACTCGGTGTTGTTATCTAGAATTTACTTGCCGTTCCAAATTCATGGTGAAGGTTTTTCTTCTACTCGTTTATTTTCCATGCGCCATCAAATTGGATTGAAAATGCACCATGGAATAAATAAACTGGCAATGTGATTTTGTGATTTTTTATCGAACCTCTCAAAGATACAATATGGCAGATCTCAAATTAACCCCACAGCGCTGTTCAAAAATATGTGAACCAATTTGATGTTTGTGTATCATAGTGAAATATTTAAATTCATTATTTTATTGTGCCTTGCGAGATTCGACTATTTTTATCTGAAGTAAAAGTGCTCACCAGAATATGAAACTAAAACAGTGTTGATAATGATTTTGATATTCACGGGTAAAGTCGATAAAGAAATGGATACAATTGAAAATGATCAACATTTTCAGCAGGTACTGTAACGCAGATGACCTTCTCTAATGGAAAATAAAACATAACCTCAAATTATTTTTTGTAATTCTACAATCATGTAATCAGTTGAAAATAAGTTTAAAACTTGTTCAAATCACAAATTGTGAGCAACTCAAAAGTGTATTGAATGAGAACGTTTATAAAACATCTTGCAAGCGTATTTTCAACATACCAACTCGTTGGTTTGGATGGCAGCGTTCTTCACTACTAAAAAATATCATAATTACAACTTGCTCTTAGTCAAATGAAAATCACTAAAACGTCAAAACATTGTAAACAAAGAATCTTTTTCGTAGTTGCTAATTGAAGTTGTGCTTCTCTAAAAATCAATTTGAAAGGTATTTGTGGCAATATTTCTGAGGTTGATGGAAGCTATATGAATATATCGTCAGGTGAGCATTATTCCATGGAATCGAATTGTAATCTAATCGAAATCGGGTTGCGATGAATCGATCTTACATTTTTCTGATGGACCTGTGAATCTGGCATACTGGAGAGCCAGGTATGCCTGAAAGGACAAAAAGTGAAGCAAATGCATTGTTTGCCCTGAGATTAACCAGAGTCGTGATAATTTCTTCTGAATTGGACTCCGCTCTTCATATTCAATATGATAAGCCTTAAAAATAAAGAGACCTGAAAACCTACAATAATGCAGTAGGCTGAAGAAAATGTAAGCATAAATTGTTGTATTTATCAAGTTCTATACGCTAAGCTCTATAATTGTTATACATTCGTGTAATCGCTGTAATTTATACAATTCAAATTCAATCATTATTTTGAAGTATTTTGTTATTTGAAAACATAATTAAAGCTAGATTCTAACACCACATGTTTTATATCTCTCTTATAGAGCATTTATAGAACACATTTTGAAATTTTCAATTCTCAAGATGTTTTCTGTGTTATGTAACCGTTGGTTCCAAATTGGACTTGTAGCTCCGCCACAAGATTTATTGATATTTCCAATTTCATTTCCCGAATTTCCGGTTATGACTAATACGCCCTTTGCGAAGTAAGATTCCACTAATACCAGTATGGAACGGGTGGCTTCACTCAGTTGGCTTGATGAGTGCAAGAGCTCTGTTCCACTTTTACTGTACCCACTGTTTGACGGGCCGTCTGACAGTATAACATTGTAAAGAGACTGGGTAAAGTACTTCTTGGTCTTTAGTTTGACAGACAGATGGAGCCAGCAAAAATCGGGTATATGACCAAATTATGAGCGCAAAAGATTAAACAATTGATGTATGTTGAATGTTGCATGTTTAATCTAGCTCTGTTCCACAGATGGCCGTTGATTATAAAAGCCAGAAATGCCAATGATCAATCTCTTTTTCCGATCAAGATCACCAGAACAGACAGTAGTGCGCGCGTGTAAATAGTGTACATATTGTAAAAGCTTAAAATTATTTATAGTTTGTGATAAAATCGTTAATAACTAAGTGTTGTTTTGTTCTTATCCTAGGTCTTTAAAATTGTGCAAGTTATGCTTAAAATACACCACAAAAAATATTAAAAATTAGTATTAACGTCCACGAAGATAGTACGGTTAGTGTGTTTGGATTAGTGTCTCAGATTTTCTATGGTGTTCATATGTGCTTCAAATGTTCAATGTTACTGTTGATAGACTGCCTTTAAAACCGTGGAGACAGGAAAGTTCAAGCCATCCTCTATAGACGACCCTGTTGATCCCTTAATCCCTGAGCTACAAGGTTACAGTTACTTGGGTACTTAATACGACGTTATAAAATGTAATATTTTCTCACGACGAATTAAGTTATACCGGGTTGAAATTTTTACCCATATCAAATTTACAATACCACACAAAAAATATTAAATGTGTTCTTCCTTCAATCTAAATAGGCTCTAATATATCTGATTAGAGATAATTTGAGAACAGAAGTGGAAAATCTTTGGATATCAACACGAAAATTTATTAACATTGATGTAAAAAAAAATACATTTTTTCGAGAAAAATCCAAAAATTGTAAATCCATGATAACTTTTTTCAACGTTTAAAATGTACCTATGTTTTAATAGTTTGTAAAGCATTTACATATTGTTAGTGTACGTTCAAAATTTCATTCAAATCGGTTCACTGGTTTCCGAGATATGACAGCTCAAAAATGAGTTGTATAAAAAATTGTGTTTTACCCGAACGGTTCTAACTTTGCGAAATATTAATCAATCGAGCCCAAATTTGTACCAATGATGCACATATAGTAGGTTGACAAACAGTCAAAATTTAAGATTTTTTGATGCGCTCTTTGAAAAGTTATAGCATGTTGAACTTTTTTGTGAGAAAAAAAAAAGTTGCCTATCCCAAACATTTTGGCCATCCCCTGTACACTATGCCCAGGTAGTCGGGAAAATTTTCCCGACTGGAACGAGAATCGAACCCCGCCGTCTCCGGATTGGCGATCCATAGCCTTAACCACTAGGCTTACTGTCCAGTCAACACACGATCGCATATGATGTTGAATAGGATGCAAAAGTGGAGGCGATACACGCACATTGTGTTAGCTGGGTGGAGAGGAGATCCTGACACTGATCTATCTACACAAAATAATCCATTAACTATCTTACACCATACCTGAAATACTGTGCTATATTTGATTCTGCATGACTAGTGTTGCCAGATATAACAAAAAAAAATCTGTGTTATAAAATGACGCTAAAAAGGCCACTGAACTTCAGGCTCACTGAACATAATCTTGACTGAACATTCGAACATGAACATGTGGACTATTCCAATTGTAGTGAATTACATACATACTTTTTGTTTACGGTACGGCAGTGTTACACTTCCAATGTTTTATTTTCTCTTTAAAAAAACGATTAAGTGACCAGGGTCAGAGAAAAGAATTGTCGAATAAAAAAGGCACAAAACACACTACAATGAAATCCTGGAATTTATCCTTTGTCCCAACTTGTACGGATAACGGCATTATCTTCAAATTGTTTGTCTATGACAAAGCAGAAGCTAAAGCTGTAGCATACGCTATGGTTTTGTCATTTGACACTCAATTTCAAAACAATCGCTAACATTTTCTGTCTTAATGTAACATGTAATATATTTTCAGTATAAAACTGGTATATTTTAATTGCGTGGAGTGTATTATTGTTTTACCATAGTGCCGCAAATTGTAAATCAATATTTGGGGAATTCAAGGTGTTCACGAAAGGCTTGAAAGCGGAATTTAACCTTTGGAATCATCTTACATAGTAATTTAGAGGGAGACGGAGAGTGCATGTATAACAATACGTGTATTGGGCATGCTACGCGAGTGAAAAAGGAGTTGAAACAAAAAGTTAGCCTACTATTAAGGCTATGAATCGCCAATCCGGAGACGTCGGGTTCGATTCATGTTCCAGTCGAGAAAATCTTCTCGACTCCCGGGGCATAGTGCATCGTTGTGCTTGTCTTACAATATTCATGAAATGGCAGGAAATGGAAGCCCTTCAATTGATAATTGTGGAAGTGCTCAAAGAACACTATGTTGAAGAGAGGCAGGCCAAATTCCAATGAGAACGTCAAGCCGGAAAGAAGAAGAAGTAAAGCAAAAAATGTGTAGGTGTAAAGGAGCAGTTTGTTCGTTTGAAAACATCCAAAAGACGTCTCTATCTAAAACAAGAGTTGACACCAGCAGAACAACATCGGTAGGCGTACAAAACCCACCAGTCTACAACACAGCACTTCACCATCATCATCTTCGCCAACAACAACGCGTCCGTGGTCGTAGTTTCGCGCTTATACCCGCCGAAAAGTAGGTAAAAGGTCGACGACCTGCCGTAACAAACTATTCTCTCGTCGTCGACGACGACGACGACGACGGTAGGTAAAAACGTGCTCACACATTTCTGATGATGGTTGGATTCATTCCGGATCGCTCTCACTCTCATTCGAATGGTGAGGTGAGCGTGGGCCACCACCGCCATACCACACCGTCCGTCGTCATCGCGCAAGTTTGCAACATCGCTCTCTATAGCTGGTAGTGGAGGTATCTCCTCGGCAACGTGCTCTTTTCCACGTGGCGACGTCTCTACAGCAAGCAATAATGGTCGTCGCGATGATTCAACTAAACGAAAGCTTTTCGTGTCGGAAAGCTTTCGCGGAATGGTTTGATTTGCTTTTGAGCATGCATGATTAACGAGTTCAAGCGCATAGTTTTTTTCCGGTTTTGCAGAAAATTTTCGTAATGCTGATGTGGTTCGTTAAACTTTTCTGTGCTAGAAATATTTCAGCATCCCTACCATAACTACACATAGATTATACAAACCACTTTTTATTTGCATTCAAAACACTCGTCGCCATATTTGCAGATCAAACACACCACGCACACTGGGCGCTGAGACTGACAGTGCCACTTGATGCACATCATCAGTTCAAACAAGCTTTCCTCGTGCTGTCATACAGCCATAGCTGTCCATCTCGAGTGGGAACGCTGCCAAAACGTCGTCGACGACGGTGGTGGTGACGGAACACAGCAACGTGAAAGGGGAACCGCTTTGTTTACAAGTGGGTCGCTAATTAATTTGATTTACCCAACCAAGCACAAGCAAGCGATGCACACTACTGCCAACGAAAGTGAAAGTCTTACCTACAACCGAAGGCGCACTTCCTCTGGCAGACCCTTTATTGTGTGCATAATTTCAGAGAATCTCAATTTTTCAATTTATTATTATACTGTGGAGTACATACTTGAAAATCTCATCACTATTTTACATGAAGCTCAATGAAATAATACAGTGGCCAAAATGTTTGGGATAGGCAACTTTTTTTTTGTTTCACAAAAAAGTTCAACATGCTGTAACTTTTCATACAGTACATCAAAAATTCTCAAATTTTGTCTGTTTGTCAACCTATTATATGTGCATCATTGGTACAAATTTGGGCTCGATTGGTTAATCTTTCGCAAAGCTAGAATCGTTTTCGTAAAACACTATTTTTCAGACAACTCATTTTTGAACTGTCATATTTCAGAAACCAGTGAACCGAATTGAATAAAATTTCGAACGTTTATCAACAATATATTAGTACTTCACAAGCTATTAAAACATAGGTACTTTTTGAACGTTGAAAACAGTTATCATTGATGGACACTTTTTGGATCTTTCTCGAAAAAATGTAATATTTTTACATCAATGTCATTAAATTTTAGTTTTGATATCCGAAGATTTTCTACTTTTGTTCTCAAGATATCTCTGAATAAATATATTAGTGCCTATTTGGGATGAAGGAAGAACACATTTAGTAATTTTTGTGTGGTACATATTGTAAATTTGACTTATTTTCCTCTATATGGGTGAAAATGTCAAACCGGTATAACTTTATTCGCCATGAGAAAATATTACATTTTATAACGTCGCATTAAGTATCAATATATTGTTGATAAACGTTCAATATTTCATTCAATTTGGTTTACTGGTGTCGGAGATATGACAGTTCAAAAATTATAAGTCTAAAAAATAGTGTTTTACGAGAACAGTTCTAGCTTCGCGAAAGATTGACCAATCGAGCCCAAATTTGTACCAATCATGCACTTTTTTGGGAGAGAAAAAAAGTTGCCTATCCCAAACATTTTGGCCACCCCCTGTATGTACTAAGCTATGAACGTTTCTATAGTTAGGAGATTTTGAAATTTTATGGTAACTCAATGGTGTCTGATAGGTGGAGAGAGCACTTCGAGGAATTGTTGAACGGGGGAAATGGAAGAGCGGCAGACAGAATTGAAATCGATGACGACATACAGGTTGTGGAACCTCCAACGCTAGACAGCCATTAGAGGGCTGAAGAGCAACAAGACTGCTGGAAAAACTCGCGTTTCATAAGACTCTGATCCTTCCGACCACTTCATACGGTCATGAATCGTGGACATTGGGAGAAGTTGATCGGAGAACCTTTGGAATCTTTGAAAATAAAGTGCTGCGAACAATACTCGGCGGTAAACTGTAGGAAGGCATCTGGCAGCGTCGCATGAACTACGGATTGTACCAAGCCCTCTTGGAGCAATATCAGGCTGGATTCATGGGTGAATGCACTACAACGAACTAGATGTTCGCCATCCGCCAGGTGTTGCAGAAAAACCGCGAATAGGCTGAGTGTACCAGTTATCGCCATAGTGGTTCCCTATTTGGACATAGTGGGTTTTGGAGATAATTCAAAATTTTGCATCATTTTAAAGGTTTCAATGGCAAGATACATTTAAATTCTTGCTACTAAGACTTTCATAATAGGTCAAAGCTCGAAAGCCTACTAAATTTCCACTATGGCCAAATAGGGAACCACTATGGCGACAACTGGTACACTTACCCTACAACGTGCCCACACATCGCTTGTTCATTGGTTTTAAATCGGCGTATGATACAATCGATCGAGACCAGCTATGGCAGATTATGCATGAGTACGGATTCTCGGATAAACTGATACGATTGATCAAGGCGACGGTGGATCGAGTGATGTGCGTAGTTCGAGTATCAGGGGCACCCTCGAGTCCCATTGAATTTTGCAGACGGTTACGATGGTGATGGTGATGGTCTTTCGTGAGTGCTTTAGAGGGTGTAATAAAGAGGGCGGGGATAAACAGCTTGGTTTCGCTGATTATATTGATATTATAGCTCGCAAATTCGAGACGATGGCGAAATCGTACATCCGACTAAAGAATGAAGTAAGGCGAATCGGATTACTCATTAATGTGTTGAAGACAAAGTACATGATGGCAATGGGCTCTAGGGAGGAAATACTGCGCCCGCCACCCCGAATTTCTATCGACGGTGATAAAATTGAGGTGTTTGAAGAATTCATGTACTTGGGCTCACTGGTGACCGCCGAAAACAACTCCTGCAGGTATATTCAGATACGCATTGTGGCAGAAAATCGAGCTTACTTTGGACTCCGCAAAACTCTACGATCGAATAAAATTTCGCCGTCACACGCAGTTAACTATATACAAAATTAGTGGGCTTCGTGGTCGAGCGGTTAACGGCGTCAGTCGTTTAGGTGTTTCGTAAGCCTTGGAGTGTGGGTTCGATTCCCGCTCCAGTCGGGGAAAACGTTTCGTCAAACGGAAAGTTCTCCACTGGCCACTGGGTGTTATATGTGTTGTCGTCCGTTGTCTAATGTTAGTAATGTTCAGTCTGTGCGGCCTCTGGCCGAAGACGGTGTAGTGTCTTAAAAAAACACTGATTAGACCGGTAGTTCTCTAAGCCTTATGGGCACGAAACATGGACAGGGAACCAACGCGCCATTGGAGTTTTCGAACAGAAGGTGCCGCGTACCATCTACGGCGGAGTGCAGATGAAAGACGGGTAATGGAGAAGGCGAATGAATCACAAGCTGCATCAGATGCTGGGAGAATCAACCATCGTCCACAGCTCGAATTGAGACGTGGGCGGGTCACGCCACCAGGATGTCGAATAGCAACCCGACTAAAATGGTTCTCGAGAGCCATCCGACCGATACAAGAAGACGTGATGCGCAGTGAGCTAGGTGGGTCGATCAAGTGGAGGACGATCTGCGGACCCTTCGCAGAGTGCAGAACTGGGCACCTGGCTCATATGCCAGAGTAACGACAAGCTAACCGGGATTCTGCAATTGATTTCTCTTGTGATTTCTTTATAAATATCTCCTGGTTTTCCAACAAGAATAACTAAAATAACTAAAACGGCCGAAACGCGATGAGCAGATAGCGTCACAATAGCCTTGTGTGCTTGATATACCTCGACTGCTGTCACAATGCTAATGTCCATATTTGTGGCGCCTTTGTTTACATGCGGCGAATGTTAGAGAAGATGGCTTTATTTATCCATTCCTCCAACAGGGATTCTTCGTGAATGTGAATCAGAGATTTCTTCCTTGGATTCTGTCAAGAATTCCTCCAGGATTTGTTGTCCTGGAGTTCCTCCGGGGCTTACTTCCGAGTTTATTATATTGATTTCTCCCGGAATGCCTTCAGGAGTTCTTACCAGGATTCCTTTAGTAGGACTACTTTTAGGTATTCCTGCCGTAATTCATTTAGCGATTTCTCCAGATTTTTTTCTGGGATTTCTCCCTGGATTCTTTCAGAGATTTCTCCCGAGAATTTTTTTTATTGATCTATTCAGAGATTCTTTTGTGGATTTTTTCGATATTTTTTCCAGGGATTCGTTGAATGATTGCCGGAGATTTTTTTCAGGTTTCTTTTAAGTTTCAAGAATCTGTCAAGCATTCCTCCAAGAATCCCTCTATAATTTTCTCCTGGAATTCCTATAGGTATTTCTTAGATGATTTTTGTTGGATTATTACCGAGATTGCGTTAGGGATTATTCAAGATTCTTCCTGGATTTCCTCCAGGGATCCTTTTCGGATTTCCTTTAGAAATTTTATTCTCGATTCCTTCCGAGATTCCTTCATTGATTCATCCCGGGGTTTCGTCATTAATTTCTCCCCGGTTTCCCGTAGAGATTCCTCCTCACGGATTATTCTCGAAATTGCGTTAGGTATTTGTTCAGGATTCTTCCTGGGATTCCTCTTGGAATTCTTCCCGGAATTTCTTCAGAAATTTTTCCCGAGATCCTATCCGGAATTGCTCCCGGAATCCCTTCTTTCTTCAGGAATTCCTTCATTGATTCTTTCCGGTATATCTTCATTGATTTCTCCCAGATTTTGTTTAGAGATTCCACCAAAAATTCCTTCAGGGATTCTTTCAAGGGTTCTTCATAGGAATCCTTCAAGGATTCCTCCAGGATTCTCTCAGAGATATTTCTCCAAGAATTCTTCCAGGATATTCAAAAGGACTCCTTTTGAAATTCTGGCCTCCGAGATTCACTTAGGAATTTCTGTTGGGATTTCTGCAGCTTTTCCCTGTGTTTTCTTCCGGAATTCTTTCCAAGAATTTTCCCGATCTTCTTGAGTAGATTCTTGTCAAATCTACATCACATTCGCTAAAAAACAGTTAAACCTTTTTGTACGCAGGTTTTTATGCGCTTTTAATGTATGCATCTTTTTTATGTCCAGCATAAAAAGAGGGAGACCTACTCAAAGCCAATATGCTTTAAAAATGTAATAATGACGGTTTGGATAAGGGAAAGCAAATGGAGGTTGCAGGGGCGTCCAAGGGGCTTCATCCGGGTACCAGGAGATGATAGGAGTATTTCAAGAGGATCCCAGAGATTTCAGGGGGGGGGGGCAGGAGGTCACAGGGGCGTCTAAAATGGTTTCAGAGTCCTCTCAGGAGGCTTCAGGGGTTTCAGGGAAGTTTCAGCGGGTCTCATGAGTATTTCAAGGGATCTTTGGGGGTTCCAGGAGAGTTTCAGAGAATTTCAGGAACATTTCAGAGAATTTCAGGGGCATTTCAGGGGATACCAGGGATCTCAGGAGGTCTTAGCAGCATTTGAGGGAGTCTCAATGGCGTCTGAGCGGAATTTTGATTTGCTTCAGAGATGGTGGGAGTTTCGCAAAATGTGAATGAGTCATAAGGTAACGGGAGAACCAGAAATATGAGAGTCGAGGGACATTACTTTACGGAGCAGGTTTCAGAAGCGTTTACGGAGGGTTTTGAAGGCATTTTGGAGTTCAAAGGGGGGGGGACATGTTGCTTTTAACGAAAATTCGCATTTTCGTATTTGTTCTTTACTGGGCAATCGAAATTTTCATATTCTTGGTTAATAGTTTGGCCACAAGTGCACAGGGTCATATCTGGAGCAACATTTGAAAAGGGCATACAAGCATTGGTAAACAATGACTTCACACGTCGCTCCTGAGCCCCCCTCAGCTTATTCACAAAAACTAAGACCGTTATCAGATAGAGCAAACATCGATCTTTCGGATAACGGTGTTCATTTGCGTGGGCGGGCTGCTGTTATGCCCTACGGAGTGTTTTAGAAAAAAGACACAAGACCTCTTGGGCCCTTTTCAAATGTTGCTCCAGAAATATTTGACAAGGAATTAACTTTAAAAAAAAAAGAAAAACTAAAGATTCAACATCTGTTTGACACTAATAAAAATTCGATTGAGTCAAACAAGATGTTTGAGCATTTGGATCTTTTTAGAAAAACACTTGACCCTTTGTTTTGATTATCTTCTGAGGCGTATTTGCATTTTGGAAAAATCATCTAGAAATTGATGTTTTGGTAACCTTTCTTTGATGTCTTTGATTCGTTTGTATCACATCGCCAAATTTACATGTTCAAATTTTTTCCTCAACCATTTTATCACCGTAATAAAGTGGAATTGAATACTCTTTTAAGTAAGAAAGTAAGAAAGTTTAAAAATCAAAAAGTTTAAAAAAGCAGGGATGATTTAAAAAAATTGATAAATTAAAAACCAAATCACAAAATCGCGAATAAAACAGAGCCGTTGTCCAAAACACGGTAAAATCGATTTTATATATCTAATATGATTTCAAATCAAAATAAAAAAAAAAATATTTTGGAGGGATATGGAAGTTTCAGGAACTGCGGGTTTCAGAGGCGTTACTGAGATATTTTCAGGAGTTACGGAGGGATTCATTTGTGCCGCATGGGATCCGAGAGGGAATTATAGGAATTTCGGAGGCATTTCAGGAAGCTTCATAGAATTTTTGGAAGGTTTCAGAGGTGTAACGGGTACGTTTTAAGGGGTTTCGGAGGGTGAGACATGGTGTCCGTGGGGAAGTTTGAGGGAGAGTTTTTCAGGCATTTCAGGAAGTTTTTGAGGATTTTCAGACACCCCTCCACAACAAAAACCCTTTAAACCTCTTGCAACATCCCTGAAACCTTCATAATCCCATTGACATCTTTGTAATCAATTTGGAATGCGTCTGAAACCCCTTGAAACGCCTTTAAAAGGCTCCAGAAATCCCTTGAAACTAACCTGAAACGCCACTAAAACGCTATCAAACGCTCCCAAAACATAAGGAACGCCTTTAAAGCTCTTAGAAAAGTCACTGATACCTCTTCAATACCATCGTTGGAGGTGATAATGGGTAAAAAAGGATACTCATAGATTGTTTGTAATTTTTACGAAAAAAAAACTCGCACACTTAATTTGGAATATGTACCGTGTTCGGTAATTTTTTGACGAAAATAGAAAAGAAAGTGACACTGACACGTTTAATGCTCCCAGTGAGCTATTTGCTCTTTGAAGGAAGCACGACACTAGACAACGGACTAGCATGCAACGCCCAGTGGCACAGCCGAAAACTTTTTCCTGACAGCTGCGGCGGGAATCGAACCCGCGCTCCTCAGCGACTAAAGGCTTGGTCACCTTAGCCGCACGACCACGAAGCCACACGAATTTACACAGCTATACAGCTATACTGCATTGTTTACCTTTTACACACGATTTTGACAGTTAGTGTACTGAGCCTCAATAAAATCGATTACCGAAGCTACCGAAATAGTTGTGCTGTTCTATTTTCGTCAAAAAAAAAGTGCTGAACAGGCAATTCAGGATTGAGTGTGCGCCTCTATGGAGGTACGGTAAACACGGTACCACTCGAACGTCAAGTGAGTGGATAAATGCACTAGATAACAAGCATTTTTTTTGATTGAGTGCACTCAGTTTTTCGCTTGACCCAATCTCACCCCCCAGACCCATTATCAACGGTACTATTGGAACGCCCCTGAAATCCATGTAATCCAGTTTAAACACCAGTGAAACCTGTTGGAACGCCCTCAAAAGGCTTGAAACTCCCTAAAACAATCTCCTGAAATGCCCCTGAAACCTTCCTTTTTAGGCCCTTTGAAACGTCCTTTTTTGGGCTCTGTGGGAACTTCTGGAAACAACCCCCGTGACCCCATCTCAAATGCCCTGGAATTCCTGGAGACTCATGGATTCCTCTCAGATACATGATACATCGATGAAATTACTAGTGACATTTCCAATACGCTTACAGGATTTGATGGAGAATCTGCAGTTTAGTTTTGATAACAAGATTGTTTACACTAAGGTTTTTTTTTTACACGGGTAGTTTTTCTGCTTTAACTCGGATAATTTTGAACCTACCTATCTGATTTTCCGTACACAGGTAGTACTAACCGTGTCTACCTGTGTACAAATTTTCATGTGAATTGGCCCAAAATTGACCGAGTTAAAGCAGAAAAACTACCCGTGTAAAAAAATACCTTAGTGAGGAAATTTTGAAATAGTCCCCCGTGATAAAAAAAATCCATTTTGTTCAATTTATGCATCCAAATCATCGTTCAAGGTAACAAATTCTCGAAAACAGGTGGACGCCAATGACGTCTTACAAAAGTGAAGAATTCCTCGATGGTCAACTACGCCTCACACAATTCCCCGATTCGTTTTGTTTTCCAAAACAACAATGCATTATTTATAAAATTTAGGTTTGGCACACAAAAGCAACGAACACCAACCGCCGAAAATTGACCTAGATTCTATGTTTTCAAACTATACCCAGCTCTACCGTTTCTACCCGACCACTTCTCACCAATCTTCTCGGTTTCTGTTTTTCCTTTGCAGGTACTCCAGCGGCGGTTTAAAGAGACAGCCAGACAAAATGCTGCCGAATTTCTTGATAAGGTATTTACATTTCATACGTTCTACCACTAGTGCTAACCTGTGTTGTTCCCCGAGTTCTTTTTTTAACAACGAAATATCCCCAGGTGAGGGTCACTCCTAATACGGTATTCAAATCTAACCATGGATAGTCGTAGAAAACTCCACGCGACATTGTCAACGAAGACGCAAAAATCTTTGCAAATGCACCGCCACCGGCCATGTTTCATTTCCCTCAACTCCTCGTATCGTTCTTCAACTATGGTAAACCATTCACCGAACGCGTGAAGTTGTCCCTGAAAATTGTAAATTCCTAGTCACTCGCCCCGTGACAAGAGTGAGAAGAACAGCGACGACGACGACGATCTAAGCGCGCAAAATCTAAGCTCCGATGGTCGGATTTGAATTTTAATGTCCCCGCCGCTAGAATCGTACGATGCTTGGCGGGGCCTTGGAATTGATTCTGCTGTTGATGGGGCCTTCGCTGGGCTCGGTGTGTAGAGGGGACCAATTGTTGATTTGCAGCTCTGGAATATTATTGTGGTATTAGACTGTAGCGGTGTAGGTACGTAATGCCAGGTGAATACGTGCCGATTCAGGAGATGCGCAAAATTGAAAAAAATACGCGGAAATTACACAGAAAAAAATGGAGAAAGAATTTGATGTCTCAAAAACTTCTAGAACTAGGTTTGAAACTAAACACATGCAACAAACGAAAGAGCTGAGTAATCTAGATGAAGCAAAAACTATATGTTTCCGATACGATTTGAACCTACAACTAGCTATGTGAACAATTTGACGCGCTTATTCACTAAACCACATGACACGATATTAATTCCGCTGCCGTTAAACCATTCAATTTGATTTTTTACTGTGTGCCTTTGCTCGTTTTGTAGTCATCATCGTTTCGATCAGTGATCCCTTGACATGTGAGATTGACAAAGAAATGGAAGCAACGCCATCCAAGGATACTCGGCTTGGGGTAAACGTTTCTAAACAACGCAGTGCAACTTGCATATTTTTTTCCAGATTCCTGAATTATGGAAAAGGTTCAATGTATTCCGAAGGCCATTGGAGCTGCAAATGCTTTCCGTTCAATGATCGACGCTGGACGTGTGAAGTTTTAGTAGGTGTTGTTGTTGCGATGAACTACTTCCTGTCGTAGATTGTATTGCTTGATGAGAGAATTTTTCAATATCTTTCTTTCCAATACTGTGCTCTACTTTACTCTACTCTACTTTACTCTACTCTACTCTACTCTACTCTACTCTACTCTACTCTACTCTACTCTACTCTACTCTACTCTACTCTACTCTACTCTACTCTACTCTACTCTACTCTACTCTACTCTACTCTACTCTACTCTACTCTACTCTACTCTACTCTACTCTACTCTACTCTACTCTACTCTAATCTAATTTACTTTACTACTTACACAGTTTTCAATAGCTCAGTGCGGTTGGTACAGATTCCTTCCGCTACTTCGGTAACTGTTTGGTTTTTTCAGATCCTGAGTATCAACCGGTGCAGACAGGTCACCAACTTTTCTGCGCCTACCTTGATGTGTTCAGCGTGCAACAACACACTTAAATTAAGTTTAGGCTTTAATGACAAACGTCTTGAAACTTCAAACGCACAAATTTCAAGAAGCAAGCTTCACACAACAGTACATTTTATTATTATGTTCTTGCTTACTTGTAAGAAGCTTAAAATGAGAAGATCAGGTGCGCTGGTTTTGTTTACGAAGAGATTTGTGCCCTCGAAATCGTGATTAGGTGCCAAAATCGGCCATTGTGGCGGCCATTTTGGGATTCTAACAAGTCAGTCCTTAATGAAGACATCTAGTTCGCGAGAACAGGTCTTGTTCATGGGCATTTGAGATAGGGCTAAGGGAGTTTCCGGAAAGATTTCAGAGAGCCCAAAATAGGGGGTTCCAAGTATAGGAGGTTGTTTCAAGGGCCTTTTAAGGGCATTTTGCCAGCTTTTGTTGACGTTTTGAATGGATTACGGAGATTCAGAGACGTTTGAAGGAGCTTCAAGAGCAATTCAGGGGATCTCAGGAGCTTTTAAAGGGCATTACAAGGGGTTCGAGGGCCGTTTCAAGGCATTTCAGAGTCATTTCGTTTCGTTGCGTTGCGTAGTAACGGAGTAATTCGTAGATTGCATACTGAAAGTTTTCATGTTAAAACTTTAATACTCCTATTCTAATTGCTTATGGAATGCTATTTGGGAAGGAACAGCTATCCAATCAGAGGTTGAAGTGAAAAAGACACGAAAACTTCCATTGCCGGCCACGCCCAAGAGCCCACGTTTCAAGACATTTCAGAGAGTTTCAGAGGGTTTCAGGAAAATTTTAATGGAGTTCCTTAAGTTTTAAGGACGTTTCATACTATTTCAGGGGCGTTTCAAGGAGTTTTGAGGTGAATTTTAGGGGGTTTCTGGAGCCTGTTGAGGGCGTCCAAAGGCGTTTCAGAGGCATTTCAAATTGATTATGATTATTTCAAGGGTGTTTCAATGGAATTACGACGGCGGTTTCAGGGGAGTTTTGAGGCATTTCAGGTCAGGGCCGTATCAGGGTGTTTCAAGAACACCCTTAAATCAAAGTGTATTTCAGGGGCGTTCTAAGAGATATTGTGATGAGGTCTCTGAAAATCCTCTAAAACTTCTTCAAATGCCTCCGACATTCCGAAACCACCAAAAACGCCTACACCGTAAGGCCTCTGAAACTTGCTGAAAATGCTCTGAAACTCCCTGAAATGACTCCAAATCCCTCTAAACTCCCCTCGACCCCATGTAACGCACCCGAGACCTTCTGAAACCACTGAAAACCACTGCCTAACGCCTTCGAAACCCGTCGAAAAATCTTTCCTTCTGAAATGCCTCTGAAATCCCAATAAGACCCCCTCGAACCGCATGTAACGTACCTCCTCCTCTCCTCTTCTTGGCGTAACGTCCTCACTGGGACAAAGCCTGCTTCTCAGCTTATATGTTCTATGAGCACTTCCACAGTTTTTAACTGAGAGCTTCCTTTGCCAATGACCATTTTGCATGTGTATATCGTGTGGCAGGCACGAAGATACTCTATGCCCAAGGAAGTCAAGGAAATTTCCTTTTACGAAAAGATCCTGGACCGACCGGGAATCGAACCCGTCACCCTCAGCATGGTCATGCTGAATACCCGTGCGTTTACCGCCTCGGCTATATGGGCCCCGTAACGTACCTGATATCCTCCTAAACCCACAAAACGCCTATGAATCCCGCAAACTCCCCCTAAAACTCCTTTGGACCCCTTGTAATGCACCTGAGAACCTCCGATACCCCGAAAATGCCTTCATAATGCGTCTGAATCCCACTGAAAATGCTCTGAAATTTCCTGAATTATTTTAAAGATCCCTCTTAAACACCCTCGGACCTCATGTAGCGCACCTGAGACGCTCCGAAACCCACGAAAACCCTTCCGTAACGCTTCCGTAACACCTTTGAATCCCGTCTAAAATGTCCTAAAACTTCTTGAAATGTCTCCAAAATCCCCGTACAACTCCCATGTAACTTTAAAACGCCTCCATAAGCCTCTGAATCTCACCGAAAATGCTCTGAAACTTGCTGAAATGCCTTTGGAATCCCCATAAATCCCCCGCGGACACTATGTAGCCTGAGGTTCTCCGAAACCTCCGAAAACGCCTCTGGAACCAGCCTTAAAATGATCTAAGGCTTCTTGAAATGCCTCCGAAACCTCCTTAAGACCCACTTGGACCTTATTGACCGCACGTGAGACCTTCGAAAACTCCTGAAAACGTATTTGTAACGCCTCCAAAACCCAAACAATGTTGAAGACCGACGGTTTTGGGCGCAGCTTGGCCATCATTAGGTAGTGGTCGGAGTGGATGTTGACGCCGCGATAGGTTCTTCTTCTTCTTGGCGTAACGTCCTCATTGGGACAAAGCCTGCTTCTCAGCTTAGTGTTCTATGAGCACTTCCACAGTTATTAACTGAGAGCTTCCTCTGCCAATGACCATTTTGCATGCGTATATCGTGTGGCAGGCACGAAGATACTCTATGCCCAAGGAAGTCAAGGAAATTTCCTTTACGAAAAGATCCTGGACCGACCGGGAATCGAACCCGTCACCCTCAGCATGGTCATGCTGAATACCCGTGCGTTTACCGCCTCGGCTATATGGGCCGCGATAGGTCTAGGGGTCGATAATATCGGAGAAGTGCCGTCCATCTGAACATGGTCGGTCGATTTGCGATTTCGTCCGTTGTGGTGATCTCCAAGTAGGCGGAGTTGGAAGTAGATGTTATAACTTCGTCATCTTCTTCGACGGGGTCTCCAGTTAGTCTAGTGGTTAAGGCTACATAAATACATACATACATTTATTTGTTCAACATCATACAGACAAGACATAATCAACAATAGTACGCCACAATACTCGGTTTGAGGTTGCCGCTCTCCATCCTCGGTCGCGCCCAATGCTCGCCAGGTCACGTTCCACCTGGTCCGCCCATCGTGCTCTCTGCGCTCCACGCCTTCTTGTGCCAACCGGATCAGTTGCAAACACCAGCTTTGCAGGGTTGTTGACCGGCATTCTTGCAACATGCCCTGCCCACCGTATCCTTCCGACTTTGGCCACCTTCTGGATGCTAGGTTCGCCGTAAAGTGCAGCGAGCTCGTGGTTCATCCTTCTCCGCCACACACCGTTCTCCTGCACACCACCGAAGATCGTTCTTAGCACGCGTCGCTCGAAAACTCCGAGTGCTTGTAGGTCCTCCTCGAGCATGGTCCATGTCTCGTGCCCGTAGAGGATCACCGGTCTTATTAGCGTTGGTGCATTTGGTGCGTGGAATCTTTTTCGACCGCACTTTCTTCTGGAGCCTGTAGTAGGCCCGACTTCCGCTGATGATGCGCCTCCGAATTTCACGGCTCACGTTGTTGTCAGTCGTCAGTAAGGATTCGATATAGACGAATTCCTCAACCACCTCGAAAGTATTCCCGTCTATCGTAACATTACTACCCAGACGGATCCGGTCGTGTTCGGTTCCGCCTACCAGCATGTACTTTGTTTTTGAGGCATTCACAACCAGTCCGACCTTTGCTGCTTCGCGTTTCAGGTGGGTGTACAGCTCTGCCAACGTTCCAAATGTTCTGGCAATAATGTCCATGTCGTCCGCAAAGCACACAAATTGTCCGGATTTTGTGAAAATCGTTCCCCGGCTGTTGAGCCCGGCTCGTCGCATCACACCTTCCAGAGCGATGTTGAAGAGTAGGCATGAGAGTCCGTCACCTTGTCGCAGTCCCCGGCGAGATTTGAATGAACTGGATAGTTCACCCGAAACCCTTACGCAGTTTTGCACACCGTCCATCGTTGCTTTAATCAGTCTAGTCAGCTTCCCAGGAAAGCCGTTTTCGTCCATGATTCTCCATAGCTCTGCGCATTCGATACTGTCGTATGCCGCATTGAAGTCGATGAACAGGTGATGCGTTGGGAGCTGGTATTCACGGCATTCCTGGAGGATTTGCCGTACGGTAAAGATCTGGTCCGTTGTCGACCGGCCGTCGATGAAGCCGGCTTGATAACTTCCCACGAACTCGTTTGTTTTAAGTGACAGACGACGGAAGATGATCTGGGATAGCACTTTGTAGGCAGCATTCAAAATAGTGATCGCCCTAAAGTTCTCACATTCCAAATGGTCGCCTTTCTTGTGAATGGGACAGATTACCCCTTCTTTCCACTCCTCTGGTAGCTGTTCGGTTTCCCAGATCCTGACTATCAGCCGATGCAGATAGGTGGCCAACTTTTCTGGGCCTATCTTGATGAGTTCAGCTGCGATACCATCCTTACCAGCTGCTTTGTTGGTTTTGAGCTGGTGAATGGCATCCTTAACTTCCCTCAGCGTGGGAATTGGTTCATTTCCGTCCTCCGCTGCACTGGCGTCGTCGTTTCCTCCGTTGCCGTGGGCTCCCGTGCCTACGTTCTCCACGCCGTTCAGGTGCTGATCGAAGTGCTGCTTCCACCTTTCGATCACCTCACGTCCGTCCGTCAAGAGGCCTCCATCTTTATCCCTGCATATTTCGGCTCGCGGCACGAAGCCGTTGCGGGATGCGTTGAGCTTCTGATAGAACTTCCGTGTTTCTTGGGAACGGCACAGCAGTTCCATTTCTTCACACTCCGCTTCTTCCAGGCGGCGCTTTTTCTCCCGAAAGAGGTGGGTCTGCTATTTCCGCTTCTGTTTATAACGTTCCACGTTCTGTCGAGTCCCTTGTTGCAGCATTTCCGCCCTCGCTGCATTATTCTCCTCCAAAACCGTTCTGCACTCTTGGTCGAACCATTCGTTCCGTCGAATCCTGTACCACGTACCCGATGGTGCTCCGGCTGCGTCGTTGATGGCTGCTTTCACTGTACTCCAGCAGTCCTCTAGAGGGGCCTCATCGAGCTCGCCCTCGTCTGGCAACGTGGCCTCGAGATTCTGCGCGTATGCTGAGGCGACATCCGGTTGCTTCAGTCGCTTTAGGTTGTACCGTGGCGGTCGTCGGTACCGTACATTGTTGATGACGGATTGTTTTGGGCGTAGTTTGACCATCACCAGATAGTGGTCGGAGTCGATGTTGGCGCCACGATAGGTCCTGACGTCGATAATGTCGGAGAAGTGCCGTCCGTCAATCAGAACGAGGTCGATTTGAGATTCCGTCTGCTGTGGTGATCTCCAGGTGTAACGATAAGGGAGGCTGTGTTGGAAAAAGGTGCTACGTATGGCCATATTTTTGGAGGCGGCGAAATCAATGAGTCGTAGGCCGTTTTCGTTCGTCTGCTGGTGGGCGCTGAACTTACCAATCGTCGGTCTGAATTCCTCCTCCTGGCCTACTTACCTGAGCGTACAAATCACCTATGATGATCTTGACGTCGTGGCTTGGGCAGCGATCGTACTCGCGTTCGAGCTGCGCGTAAAATGCGTCCTTGTCATCATCAGTACTTTCAGAGTGTGGGCTGTGCACGTTTATTATGCTGAAGTTGAAGAATCGGCCCTTGATCCTCAACCTGCACATTCTTTCGTCGATCGGCCACCAACCGATCACGCGCCTCTGCACCCATCACGATGAAAGCTGTTCCCAGCTCGCGTGTGTTGCCGCAGCTCTGGTAGATGGTATGATTACCTCTAAACGTTCGCACCATGGATCCTGTCCAACACACCTCCTGCAGCGCTACGATGCCGAACCCGCGGTCCTTCAGTAAATCGACGAGTATCCGGGTGCTTCCAATGAAGTTGAGAGATCGGCAGTTCCACGTACCGAGTTTCCAATCGCAAGTCCTTTTTGTTCGCTGGGATCATTGGCGTTGGTCTCGGTTCGTATTATTCTGTTGCTGATTTTCCGTTACAATGGTTTTTTACGGCTGGATCGTAGGGCCTGACACCAACCCCCTACTTTCCGGAGGACCATAGTGCACAGTTGAGCTTAGAGTCCTTCCCTGGCACTCAGACGTAGATCAGCCGCCCCTAACATGGGGATCAGACGCTGTTGTGAGCCGCTCCTCCTGGAGAACAGACGCTCAGGTTTACCGAAGCAAACCCCCCCTTCCCTGTCAGCCTACGACCAAAGTTCCCACCGGGGTTGGTTACCCGATCTTCCCTAAGGTTGCTCATAGTTTCCGGCCGGTACCGCGTGGAGGTAGGGATAGGAGTTGCTGGGCAGAGGCTAGTGGATCACAATGGGATCTGAATTGCGCAGCATACCCAGCCTTTACCGTGCCAGTGGTTAAGGGTATGGATCGCCAATCCGGAGACGGCGGGTTCGATTTCCGTTCCTGTCGGGAAAATTTTCCCGTGAGTATGCGGATGCTCCCGATGAAGTTGAGACATCACTACTAGTTCAAAGTACCGAGTTCCCAATCGCAAATCCTATTTGTTTGCAGAAGTCTTTGCCAGTGTTCTTGATTCGTATTACTCTATTTTTGATTTTCCGTTGCAAATGTTTTGTAATGGCTAGCTTCCAGGATTTCGAATGAGTGTACCCTATTGGGCGAAATTAAAAGGTACAAAACTGATTGCACTCATTCGAAGAGGATATTCTGCTTAGAGGGTTCGAAAAGTCGGTACAAGACAGCTTGCAGGGCCTGGCAGCATATACTTACCGCACAGTTGAGCTTAGAGTTCTTCACTATCGCCCAGACGTCGATCAGTCACCCCTTACATGGGAAGCTGCCGCTGTTGTGAGCTGAGCCGCACCTAAACTGGAGAGCAGACGCTCAGGCCTGTAGTAGCAATACCCCCTTCTTCCCTGTCAACCAACGACCAAAGTACCCGATCTTCCCTAAGGTTGCTCGCAATCTTTCCGGTATCACTAGACTACTTACTTTCAGTCCTAGGCACCCACGGTGGTGCAGAGGGCCGAATTGAAAGATTCCTATCCTGGGGAATTGCCAGCCATCGCTTTGACTAAAGTGTCTCGAGTATACCAAAATGGCGAATCCTTGTCGTTTTGACAGGTCTCCTGCTCGATTGGAACTATGGGGAAGACAGAAAATCGACTGTTCCAATTTTGACGTTTCTCCTCTTTGTTTTATCCAGGCTCGTTAGCTTTGACCTGTGGCTAAGTCAATTTTCTATCGACTTGCTTGATTTCGTCATTGAGGCTGCGCCGCCATGGGCCTCTGGGTCTGCCTCTGCTGCGATGTCCTGCTGGGTTCCAGTCTAACGCTTGTTTGCAGATTTCGTTTCCGCCCCTGCGTAGAGTGTGGACGACCCACATCCACTTTCGCTCCCGAATTTCTATCGTTATCGGTTTTTTTATAACACCGACGATGGAGCTCCACGTAGGAGATCCAATTATGAGGCCACAATGCACGAATTGTATACCGCAAGCATTGATATTGATGAAGACCTGCAGCCGTTGCGTGCTCTCCACTGATACACACCAGGTTTCACTGGCGTGTAGCAGCACAGATTTAACGTTCGAGTTAAAAATCCGGATTTTGGTGCGTCGACGACTGATCTGGTTGTTTTTCCATACATTTCTCAAACTCGCAAAAGCAGCCCTCGCCTTCTTGATCCGTGCACCTATGTCGATCTTGGTGCCGCCATTTGACTACCAGATATTGGAAGCTTTCAACATTCTCCACGGATTGCCCAGCTACCGTAAAGCTGGAAGGGTTGACCGTGTTTACATCCAACGATTTGGTCTTGTTGACGTTGATGGTAAGACCTGCTGCTGAGGAGCTTGCTCTGTATATCAGAGCGCCGTTGAGCTAAGAGAGCAACGTCATCAGTCAGTTCGAAGTCATTCGGGTGCTCCATGGTAATGGGTTGCCACAGCAATCCACGATTTGGTTCACGGTCAATCGCACAAATCAGGAGCTTGTCGATTACGATGAGGAACAGTAGCGGTGATAGTATACATCCTTGCCTCACTCCAGGAACGACCCGGAAGGGATCGGACCTAGGATCGGACTAAACACCGTTCTGCAGCACTCTGCACGAAAATGCCCTGCACAGTGCTTCAATGAGGCCGATGATTTTCTCAGGGATACCCTTGCACCTGAGGGCTTCCCACATGTTTCCGTGATTGAGACGGTCGAAAGCTTTTTCGTAATCAATGAACACCAGGTAGAGAGACCTTTGGAATTCATTGATTTGCTCCAGAATGATACGGAGCGTGACAATATGGTTCACACAGGATCGTCCGGCACGGAATCCTGCTTGCTGCCGTCGGAGAGTTGCGTCAATCTTCTCCTGTATCCGGTAAAGGATCACTTTGCAGAGGACTTTGAGAACGATACACAGTAACATGATGCCCCGCCAATTATCGCATACAGTCAGGTCTCCCTTTTTGGGTACCTTTATTAAGACAACTTGCATCCAGGTGGCCGGAAATCAACTGGTCAGCCGGGTCGGTCAGTAACTGTCCAGATGTGTTTTTCACGGGCATCGTAGCAGTCTTCTTGGTCTCACTAAGGCGACGTGAGACATTGTAGAGGAGACGGATGTCGCCTGTGTTTGCGGCTTTCTCGCCTTCGTCGGCTATGGAGTCCGTCCACGCTCTTTTGTCCCGTCTACATGAGCGTTTCACGTCCTTCTCGAAAGTCAAATAGCGCTGACGGGCTACGGCTTTGGCTCCTCGTGTTCTCGCTCGCTCTATCGCGGCGTTGGCGTTCCTTCGCTCGTATATCTTCCTCCAGGTATCATCTGTGTGTCCACTGCTTTCTTCGGGTGCGTAGCTCACCCAAATTTTTCTCGCCGGTGGCGATGAAGGCGTTGCTGGTATCACTAGAGGATAGGGATAGAACTTGCTGAAATGAGGCCTTGTTCTAAAGGGAGTCTGTATTGCGCGTTACCTGTTATCGTTCATGCCCTGGTGATATCTGCTATGTGCCTGCTCCTTCGAATTTGGCATACAGAGAATGGTAGAGATTCATTCAGTCGTCCCTAGCTGCATCGCCTGTTGATTGGGAATCGAAACAATTTGCTTGACTGGTGGAGAAGCACACTTGCATCAGATTGTGCACGGTAGTGAGAGAGAAAAATGCCATAATTGAATAAGTGTTTCCCATGCTTGGCTTGGTTGAAAGAAATCCACTTCAATTGTGCCCTCTGTTTCCGTTACCTACTGGGATCTTCGCTTTTGTGTGTCAAACTTCCTTCGTGGTGCTCAGAAGATGAGGTAGTCAAAGTAGTGATTTTACTTCATTTGGGAAACTCACCAATTTATAGAACCGGAAACAGGACACAATCTTATCGTTTCAGGATAAGCTACCCCACGTCTTACATTTCCAACTAACTGGAGACCTGGTCTCACCTATATAACTTTGATTTATGCAGTCTCGCCATGAACCATTTCAAATCAAAAACTGCATCACGTTTAGCTGTCGCACCCAATTCAATCGAGAGCTACCGACGTTATAGGCAATTTGCCAGCGTAGTTCGTCAACCCCCGAACCACCATCATTGCACACCAGGTTGTGTATATCTACCCAGAGCAATTCCCAAACAACAACTGCGTCCGTCGTGCGCATACTCAGCCTAACCAGTCAGTGTGTGCAGCATGAACATGAACGTGAATGAATGATGCAGTTATGCAACCCTCTGCTGACTGGCTGGCTGGCTGCAATCGCTCAAGCCACATAATTATGTAGAACGCACACGTATTTACGTTCGTTAATATCTCGGTACATGCTGCGGGGGATTGGCTGGCCGTCAATCGAACGGTGTTGACGACGATGACGACAACAAGGGACAACGACGACGACGACGTCGCCGGGGGAGCATCTAGGACTGTGTTAAAACCGTTTTTGATGTACTCATATTTTACCCAATCCTACGTATAGAAAGCTGCACTTCTCAGAATTAGTTCGTTATTCGTCCTTTTGTTGCAGAACATGTACTCAACTGCAATTATTCATTGGGCAAGAAAGGGTTAGTTGCTATATCTAATCATGCTTGGCATACCTACGAGAGAAGTTTGGATTAGGTTGCTCAGTATCAGCAGCCACGAGTTAGTGAGCCTGAACCGAACGGATCAAGTCCTGAACTTGGCGTCACAACTACACATAAAACTACCGTCGCCAACCACCTCCGCCACAAACCAAAAACCCCTAACAAATCCGTCTGAAGCATCAGCAGTCAGCACTCAGCACAGCATCAGGGACCAAATCGTGCGCTCTGGTCAGCCAACGCAACAGCAACAGCAGCTGTCGAAACAGGCAGTTTCATTTCGTTGCACAACCGGCGGCGACCGTCGTCGTCGTCGTCATCATCATCGCCGTAGTTTGCGGCCAAAAAATGGCTCCGTGGCCCTCAACTCTCGCGGGGTTATTGCCCTGGTTTAGTGTACTTGAGATTCGAAAGAGAGAAAAGGCCTGCGCTTTCGGTGGTGATCGGTCGAACTTTTGGGGATGCTGGGCTGGCTGGCTTGGGTCCGGTTTGAGCGGCGACGTCGCCGTTGGACTGCTGGCTGAATTGATGTATAGTTACTGCGAAGCGGCTGCGGTGGTTTAACTTCACTTGGGTTGGAGGCTGCCAAAAATGACTTCGCTCTCTGTTGGTTGGGGTCGCCGAAAGGGTAATGGGGATAGGTGTGGATTGGATAGATCTCATACTGTCTACGCGCGTAAGTATGTGCTGCGGCAACATACAAGGTCAGATAGCTGCATGATGTGAACTTTCATTTTTGGTTACTTCGGCGACCTTTTCATTGGATAGTTATGGCAAAGCTGAACGCGGTTGTATAACAGGATGATTAGGATCAATAGCACGATAGGTTACGAGAAGATTGATAGATGGGTTGCGATTACTAAATGATGTTGCATGGGGTTAGGGTTATAGTTTATGCAGAAAGCTGGGAATCCACCTCTTTTTCGGAGTCTCAAATATTAGAAATTTGTATGAAATCACTCCTTGGAACCACAAAAGATCCTTGCCACTTCCATTTAGGTAGGTAAATTCTATTCAAATGTGTACCTCCTTTAACCCAAGTTAAATGTTGGGGTCAATACGATCCAGACACGCTAAACGTTCAGTACGCCAGCGTGGTGCGAAAAACCGAACATCTTAGGAGGGATTAATAACATTACCTAGAATTTGCACTGTATTCAGAACAGTTGGGAGACTAAATTGTGGTTTAAGGATGATCTACGGGAAAGAGGTAGACGGGGAGTTGAAATAAGTTTAAGACAAATTTAAGTTGATGTGAGAAATACTCTAAAGGTATCCAAGAACTCCAATGAGTAAAGGTCATTGGATCTACAACCATAACCATATCCCTTTACCATAGATAGACTGAAGTTGTACTTCCTGCATCTCATGGTAGACTGGATTTGGGCCAAATTGATTAAAATCAATCTTTGTCTTATTTGATCTTCAATGGACTAGAGTTCATCCAAATAACCTGAGATTACTTCATCTCCTATACAGAAATGGACAGGCACTGAAGCTCCCTACGTTTCTCGCAAGAAATCAGGCTGAAGTTTCTTGAGCTTCTTATAATTCCTTCATACGGGATAGAATCTTTCATCCTCACTCTAGGATATATTACTTGTTTTACGCATTGTTCACCTCCAAATAGACTAGGATAATTATATCTCTTATATTTGGATGCGAAAGAAACGAACTAGAACTTTCGAGGCATTTATCTAGACACCTACGTTTCTGAACAAGTTTCTTTCAACTTTCTTTTCATCCGTAATATGTCCTTGAGTACTTGGACTAATTTAGTTTCACTGAACCAGTGTTCAAAACTTCTCACACTGTATCATATTTCATTCACCGCGTTCATGGAAATTTAGTAAATTTTTAGTATAAACCATCATAAAGTTTGTCACTTTACATTAAGGCTTCTTACGGCATCATCAGCATCGGCAACCATGTTGGATATACGGCTCGAAATTTCAAAGTGATGATTTTTTGCAACCAAAGCGAATATTCGTATGAAAAAGTATCACTCTATAAGCTCACTCGCAGTGATTACGATGATACTTTTTCTGCTGTGTTGCTGCAGAATTGATAGTTTTTTATCACTTCAAAAACGCGAGGCAAACAATCATTGAAAAGCAAAAAGTCAATGATTCGTTTGAAAGCTTCGTGATGCAGTATGACACCTTAAGTAAAACGTCCATATAAAATTTCCACAAACTTGTGAACTTTCTGAACTGGACTTTTCAACTATTTCGACTACTAAGTACTATTTTTTTCCAAGTTTTCTACTCCATCAATGAAATTATTTTTAGTTTGGTAACTTTGTTAAAAAAATATAAGGCTTCTTGCTTATTTACATGTTTTTTTATTATTTTGGTTGATAAATAGGAAGATCAAATGGTCGGCATTCAGTCAGAGTGGACTACGCGATTTTTCGGGCAGGTAAAGATAAGCTTAGGAATTAGTTAAACCTGAACTTTTCGACGTTATTTTGATGCAGATGTGCCATTACATTAAGGAATAATAGTATTTCTAAAATAATACCAGATATTTGAAATTTCAAGTGCATGCAGGACATTTTCTCGAAATCATTGAAAAACAGATGGTCCGGTCTGACTTAACGCCGACCATATGTGGTCCAAATGACGCTTGGTTCTATGTGACTTTCCAAACTATTTTTTTTCAGTAATAATTTTGAAAATACTTTTACTAGAGCGATTGCCCCACAAGCTGTTGTACAACTACTTTTGTTAGTAGGGTTAGCGCTAGCCAATTGCTCTGTATTTTTTTCCTAATACATTGAAAAATAACATTCCAAAAGTTGATTGGTTGCTTCAGTGTTTTGTTTCGATTTCCAAAAGGAAATAATTTGAAATATTTTTTTTCCAAATTCTTGAGGCATATACACATTTACACGGTTTGCTAACAATAACTTAATCATAACGTGAACTTAACAGTTCAAACGAGATCTGAAACGACTTTTAGAAGTATTCATATACAAGTTATTGAAACTTGTATTTGGTTTAAAAACTTGTCTTACAAAGTTATCAATTCATAAGAAATATTATCGCACACTAGAACGGCAAAATCTAGCAGTAGCCAATATCTCAAAAGCAATGATTAAAACCAATCAGATAACAGAGATAACAATCAATCTGAGTAGCATGTTATACTATTAGGTTTCCAAGTCGCAAGAAATGTGAATTGTTCTTCAAAAGTAGTGTAATTATGCTATGTAACTATGTCGTTAAATAAGGATTATAGTTACAATTTCTTGAAATAAGTCATACACTGATAAAGATCTTGTCATCTGCTAATGCATTTGTACACCGTATTTGTACAAGGTCTAAGCAACTTTTTTTCTATTAGTAATACCGTTACTTAGCAACCTTTTGTCTTCCGACAACTGAACTATTTTTTTTTATGATGAACAAACTCCTGGAATAAATTTCAATCCAACAGAAGTATGGCGGTCTACCAATACCCTTTATTTATCTTTCCTTCAATAACATCTTTGAGCTCTTGTAGGAAAACTCATTCTTTTGAATAATGCTTCATATTGCGTCCCCTTTTTAGGAACACATCTCTCCATATCTTTAAAACTGCCTATTGTTGGTTCATCAAGATTGGACTAAACGTTCTTTCACATCAACAAACCAATACTCTATCAGCAACAACGGAGAATTAGTTTGAATGGTCAAAAGTCAAAACTCAAAAGTTTTAGTTTCACTCACAACATCAACTTTGCCAAGAGCTTACACAGAAATCATACATTTGCTCCAAATCGAGAATTGCCAATCGTGATTGTATTGTAATCATAGGTCTTACCTTGCGACAAATTAGCTCCAAATAATAGGTACCTTCTGCATTCAGGAAAATCTCGTACATTCCCGGAGAGAGTCTGTACGTAGTTGATGTTCCAAGCTTTCTCGAATATCCTCTCGCCCAATGGCCAGATATTCCTCACCTCCGCTTCCTCTGCTACAACTACCTTGACTTTTTTTTTCGGAAAACAGCCGTTGGGACCACGTTGAGATACCCTGATAAAAAAGGTCATAGAGATACAACAGAATCTATTGTTACAACACGCTGAAATGAATGGTATTTACTATTAATTCAATTGTTTAAAACGATAGAGTAACAACACACCCTATGGTTTTCCACCATAGCATATATTGTAAATGTCATTTTTACAATAGAAAATGGGGGTTGTTAGGGTGCCTGTACCAGTTATCGCACTATCTAAGAAAAACTATTTCTACAAAAATAAAAAGAAGACCGACGAATGTAAACAATAAGTCAAATGATTGATTAGTTTTCATACTTCACAGGAAAAATATAAAAACGGAACCAAAACCACTTTTAGTATTTATTACGGCGTGTGCCAATAATAGGAACCCTGTACCAGTTATGGACACATTTGTTAATTTGGGTTCCACTTCGCACTATTTACATGCATTCCTTATGGGATTTGCCATAACTGGTACACTATGGCGAAATAGGGTGCAAGGAGGCCGAAAAGTTAAGGAAAAGGATTTATCTCTACCATAATTTGAGCAAAGTGTGAAGTTTGAATGATTGCAATCATCTTTTGTGATCGTGATCTGTTTTTCACGATTTTTTTTCTTGTTGATTTGTATCTTTAAATATTGAAAATCAACTATGGCGAATTTGAGGTACTATAGCTATAACTGGTACACTGAGCCTATGTATCTTTACCATAAAAAAATCCTAAAATTCTGGAGCAAATTCAAGTCAACTACCATTCAATGTATGGTGTTTTTATAAGTGAAATCTCTAGTACCATTGATTTTATTGTGCACGTATTGTAGTTCCAATACAGCATTTTCAGTAGGAAAATACGTACACAATATAATTTATTGTTGAACAGACAAATTTATCATTATTCGATGGTCGTTTATGGTGATTTTATTGGAATTTTTTATCAGGGTAGGCTGTGTAAGTTGAATTCGGTTGTCCATCCGTTGCGTTTCAATTTGCTTCTCTTTGTTTTCCCGTTCTGCTCCACGTCCGTCTTGAGCATTCCAATGTTCACGCGTCCAATCCCATCCTCGTCGCCAATGTAGAAAGTATACTTTACAGTTCGGGGTATTAATGAACAATGACTTTATTTGCGCATCATATCTGACAGTCCCTTAGACGCAGCCTACTCTGACTCAATCTGTTACACAATACTACAGTTATTACCACGCGTCGAAGTCGAACGCCGCGGCTCAACATCGAGCAGCTGCGTTACGTAGAAGTGGCTCAAGACTACGCACAGCAGCTAGCAGTGGCCCTACCAACTTGAAGATGGCTGAAGGGACATCCGATCCGCCATAGGTAGTAGCTCGGCTGCAGCACTAGGCTTTGCGACTCCGAATCACAGAAACGACTGGTACGACGGCGAATGTGAACAGTTGAAAAACGAGAATAATGCAGCATGGGCGAGAATGCTGCAACACAGTACGAGAGCGAATGAGGCACGTTACAAACAGGTGCGGAACAGGCAGAACTCAGTCTTCCGGATGAAGAAGCGCCAGCAGGAAGAACGAGATCGAGAAGCGATGGAAGAGCTGTACCGCGCTAAGGACACACGAAAGTTCTACGAGAAGCTGAACCGCTCGCGCAGAGGCTTTGTGCCACAAGCCGACATGTGCCGAGATAATCACGGGAACATTCTCACGAGCGAGCGTGGGGTGGTCGAGAGGTGGCGGCAGCATTACGATGAGCACCTCAATGGCGACGTTGCAAGTACCGAAGGTGGCGTGGTAACAGATCTAGGAGTATGTGCACAGGACGAAAGAATTCCGGCCCCTGACCTTCAAGAGATTGAGGAGGAGGTTGGCCGGTTGAAAAACAACAAAGCCGCTGGAGCAGATCAACTACCAAACGAGCTTCTAAAATACGGTGGAGAAACACTGGTGAGAGCACTACACTGGGTCATTACCAAGATTTGGAGGAAGTATTACCGGAGGAATGGATGGAAGGTATCGTGTGTCCCATCTACAAAAAAGACGACAAGTTGGATTGCGGGAACTACCGCGCGATCACACTACTGAGCGCTGCCTACAAGATACTCTCTCAAATTTTATGCCGCCGACTATCACCGATTGCAAGAGAGTTCGTGGGGCAATATCAGGCTGGATTTATGGGTGAACGCGCTACAACGGACCAGATGTTCGCCATCCGCCAGGTGTTGCAGAAATGCCGCGAATACAACGTGCCCACACATCACTTGTTCATCGATTTCAAATCGGCGTATGATACAATCGATCGAGAACAGTTATGGCCGATTATGCACGATACGGATCGAGTGATGTGCTTAATTCGAGTATCAGGGACATTCTCGAGTCCCTTCGAATCTTGCAGAGGGTTACGGCAAGGTGATGGATGGTCTTTCGTGCTTGCTGTTCAACATTGCTTTAGAGGGTGTAATAAGGAGAGCGAGGATAAACACGAGTGGAACGATTTTCACGAAGTCCGTTCAGCTGCTTGGTTTCTCTGATGATATTGATGATACGGCGGAAACGAACATCCGACTAAAGAGTGAAGCCAGGTGAACCGGATTAGTCATTAATGTGTTGAAGACAAAGTACATGATGGCAAAGGGCTCCAGGGAAGAATCACCGCGCCCGCCACCCCGAATTTCTATCGACAGTGATGAAATCGAGGCGGTTGAAGAATTCGTGTACTTGGGCTCACTGGTGACCGCCGACAACGACACCGGCAGAGAAATTCAGAAGCGCATTGTGGCAGGAAATCGAACTTACTTTGGACTCCGCAGAACTCTACGATCGCATAAAGTTCGCCTTAACACGAAGTTAACTATCTACAAAACGCTGATTAGACCGGTATTCCGTGTTCGTATTAGCAACAAAAAGTAACAGGAAATCCTTCAAATATTTTATAATATCTCTTGAGCTTTCTGAAGATATAGTCCTTACGCTAGGTAATGTTGCGTAACTCAATGTATCAATAAGCCTAGCCTAGTGTAACATAATTCTATGTTTCCAAAAAATAAACACTAGTCGGTTTAGATCTTATATTCTAAACTTGATAATAGTTTAGATAACTTAGAACACAGCAACTGATATTTAAATGTTTGATAAAGTTGCTGAAGATTCACTGGTCAAATTACATATCGAAGCTTTGAAAGATGTAAAAAGTTACTATAACACCCGTAGACTTTATGATGTAAATATAAGGAAAGTTTGGATGACACTTTGAAGGACTTTAGAGGATCCTTTGCCATTATGATTACGGGCACCAAAACTATAGAAATACGTAAACAAAACTGTATAAAAAGTTTAATAACAAAAAACAAAGTAGGCCCAAAGGGTTGGGTAGATAACATTATCCTCACCTTTCCTTGTCACAGACCGGCAATTAAAGTTTTCATGCAATTTCTACTCTGACGTCCGACTCGATAGCTACTCTTTCCCAAATAAATTTTCTTGAGCAATTGTTCAGCAATTAACCTTCAATGACGAATGCAGGAAGTTAATGTGAAGAGATGTGTAACCGATTAGTACTTTTTGTCGTTACGTTTTGAAAACGTCAACTTTTCATTAAGCAAACAAGCTCTAAAACGGCCTACTTTTTTCATTAAAACTAAAGTGCCGAGAACTACTACTTTTCGACACTTGTGCTGAAAAGTAGCACTTTCCGCAATTTTGCCAACATACATTTTTAATTCATTTTCGTACGTGTTAACAATAGTAGGATAAACTATTAAGCGTTAAATGAAGTTTATTTACCATGATACTCAGTCGTACCTCATTCTGCAGAAGAATGTTTCCTAGAAAAAAAATCTATTCAAACTTAAGTTTTCGTAATGACAAAAAAATGTGTATGCAACTCTTTGCAAAACTCGTTTTTTTTTCAGCACTCACCGTATTTTTCCAACACGGTAAGCCTCGTTGGATAAATGTACGGCTCGTGCTGAAAAAATCATCATTTTGCAACTTGTTGCATAAATAACTATTTCGAATAAAAATCTGTAACATTCTACGACATTGATTAAGTTGATATTGAAAAAAACTCGATTAACATTCATTCCAATACAGAAAATCTTCATCCGCACAAGAGCAGCAGCTGCACAGCATCAACATTGGCAACGAACGTGATTGTATATTCATCGCTGCATGCTGCTGAACGAGATATGCTGCACGACGAGTTGGTGATGACGACGACGCTCACTCGCTGCCTGCCGAGCGGAAAAGCGCAAGCTCACATAAGAGAACATTGACCGAGCGTCATTGAAACCGAAATTTATTGTGCAATCAATAGTCAGTCAGCATATATTTTTCTTTCGCTGCACGCCGCGCCGCCGCGCTGTACGGCGTTGCTGTTGATGCTGCACAGTTCGTGCAGTCAACTTGCATACCTCGCTGCAGCCAACGACGTCAACGACGGCAACGCCGACATGTAACCTACCAACAACGGCTGTTGTGTAGCCAAGACCCAGGCCTCTAGCCCGAAGCTATGTGGTGGGGTAATTTTCACGCAGCTAAAAAGTTGGCACGGTCCTAACATCTCTTATTTGAATCTCGTGTCGTGGGTCACCCTCTCACGTTCGATGGAGATCACCGCTGCTGCAACTAGTCGGTTCGTTTTTAATAACAGTTCGGCGGCAAGTTCAGCACCCAATGTTACCTAGCGGGTGTAGGTTTAAACATGTTTGTGTAAGTCTGCATGTGGAGAACATGTTCAGTTTTTTTGTAAGAAACGTGTGAAAAATTAAGGCATGGCTTTTGAAGAACTTTTCGAAATTTCTCTACTCGTTTTTAATTTTATTTTTTAACAATCTGGATTTTTGTTTCATTTAAAAATTACGTTCACAAACAACATTATAATAGTTTGGCGACATAGAATGTTTCAAATTAAAAATTATTAAAACTTTCACTTCCTACTCCGGATAATGTGCATACTGATGGAGTTCAGGCACTGTAGTTCTCATTGGCCGGATTGGCTTATTATACTAATGAGTCTGCATGTGGATGTACTTTTACTTGTGATTCAGGAACCGCTTAACTATACTACAAATTCCAGAAATCATCGCCTTCAGGATGCTGTTCAGGTCCTTCTCCGATTCCAGCTCGTCTAGAGACTTCAAGCGAGATTAACCCGGGAGCGGTCGCAGCGTGCACTGAGTACACGCACCATGAAAAATGCACGCTTGTGGTACACAGCGTGAGCGCGGCGTCGCTGCAGGTAGTCAAAGACGCGGCTGCTCGAGGGTTAAGGAACAACTCCGAAGGACAATCGGAAGAACACTGACATCCTATAGGTGCCACGTCTGCTTCAACTCCTCCGCCAGGTCGTGGTACTGTTATCTAGTCGGAGAACGCTGATTGGACATTACGGTCTAACGGTACAGCAATGTCGATGTTGTAAACCATGGCTTCATCCTTATGTCGTAAACCACAATAGCAGGCCTGTTGGCACGAATGAGGACGTCCGTAATGATCTCACGATCCCAGTACAGTTTTATGCAACTATTCTCCAGAACAGGGTCCGGCTGGCACTTGCAGTAGGGTTCAAAACTGTCAACCAAGTTGTGCGTCAAAGCAAGCTGTTGGTGCACAATCTTGCACTGAGTTACACTTCCTACAGCGATCCACCACGTCTGCGTACGATATGTACCGCCGGGAATGCTCCGTCGTAATAACCCGATCCTGGATGGCTATCATGAAACCTTCTGTTTCCGAGAAGAGATTACCCTGCACCAGCCAAGCGTTCGACGCCGCCTTGTTGATGTGCTCGAGCTCCAGTTGATGCGGGTGCGTCCCATGCAACAACTTCTGCTTCTACGTTACGATCATCTCGTCTACGGTCTTGATGTCGTATTTCAGCTGGTAATCTTGTTGCGCTAGATGCAGGGCGCCGTAACCGTGGTCAGCTTCACATACAGAACATGCGGTACATTTCGTGACGGTTTTGGCGTTCTACGAAATATACTCGCTGCTGCTGGATCTGGGAGTCACTTCTTGTTTTTCTTCTTCTGTATGGCTCTACGTCCCACTGGAACTTTGCCTGTCTCTCTTCAACTTAGTATTCTTTGAGCACTTCTACAGTTATTAATTGAAGGGCTTTCTTTGCCTGTCGGTCTTCTGCGAGTCGGGCTGAAGCTTGGGAATCTTTCCTTAGCGAAAGCAGTTCACACACCCGTGTGGATCACCATCTTTGGCTTTTCTTTCGGGGAGTGAACGAGCTTCTGGTTTCCAGATAGCTTAAGCAGAGTATGCCTAGGATGTGAAAGGGTTCCAACAGTGGGCACTGTTGGTTCCCTATAAAAAAGCCACACATCTGCAAGCAACTCGACCTGGTACAGCTTCTAAAGTGCCTTAGCCCAAACCGGCACATCAAGATCGATGGCATTTAGATACGTTTGCCTCCGTCCCGGTCAAACCTTACCTTGTTAGCAGGTCTCCGGATACGTTCATCATCGGTCCATCAAGTTGATGGGTACTAGACTTGGATGCAACATTCCCGACTTACGCTGATCACGAAAGCGGCTAGGTTCAATGGATGGAGAGAGCGGTGCGTGGGGACCCAATAGAATGAAGACATCGAACAATAATGACGAAATGGGAGAGAACGCAGACGCGTTCTGAAGAAGTGGAACGATACAGCGGTCATCAGTGACTGCGCTGGAAGCCGTTACGAGAGCGAGTTGTGGTAGCGTGATACGGAGCGAGCCGCAAGGAAGCCAACGGGAGCTAGCATTCCTGAACCAGCGAGAGCTTACACCGAACTCGACCAGCAGCACTGAGTCGAGCTTAGTAGAGGTGAAGCGAAAGGTGAACGAGTCTGTCAAAGACAAACACAACGTGCAGCTGAAGATCAAGCAACTGGTGACAAGTATCAAACCCGCCGTTTCAGTTGCGGAACGGGATCAGAAGGCACTCAAGATGAGAGCGGAAACAGCCTAAAGTCTCTGGCGGAAGCCACGGAACGAACCACGGCTGAACACTTGACGCCGAAAAGCCACCGAAACTCTCGTTCAGAGGAAAGGGGCAGGGACACGTCAGGTAAAGAGGAGGTCCCGTAGAAGCAGAAGAACGAAAAGCAGCGCGCTAGGAATCGGAGAGACGATGAATGGCGCACTGTGGACAGCCAGCAAACGAAGAAAAAAGCGAAAGGCGAGGGAAGAAAAGGAGAAGGAACAGTGTGGCTTTGTGGTCGTGCGGCTAGTGTCACCAAGCATTTAGTCGCATCGTGCTGAGGAGCGCGGGTTCGATTCCCACTGCAGCTTTCAGGAAAAGTTTTCGGCTGTGCCACTGGGCGTTGCATGCTAGGTAGTTGTCTAGTGTCGTGCTTCCTTAAAAAAGCAAATAGCTCACTGGTATTGAACGTGACAAGACGATGTACACTGCACTCCTCAGGAGTGAAAGAAACACACCCACCAAAGACCCGGCTGAAGGTGTTGAGAGTAAACGCTCAACTCACTGAGGAGTGGTGAAGACTAGGTAGAAGAACCCAAAAGGAAGAGATACTGTTCAAGCTTGAGAAGGATCCTTCGATTGAATGCTCAGAGTACAGGAAGCTCATTGTAAAATTCTTGGGCAGCGAGGCCACCGTGAGAGCTCTTTCACAGGAGCTAGTGGTCGAGGTCAAGAATTTGGTCAAGGTAACGACTGAGGAAGAGCTGAGGGACGCATTGGTCGAGCAGTGCAACCTGGAAGTACCGGTGACAATTCGAATAAGGAAATCGTTTGGCGATACCCAGACGGCAGCAATCCAACTGCCAGTAGATGCGGTGGAAACCGGCAAGGTGAAAATCGCTGCGACTCCCCGAGTCACTAAGCAAATGGAGTGGTGTTTCAGGTGCATGGAGTTTCACAACCAGTCCAGAAACTACAAGCATCCGGTAGGTCCAATCGGTACTGGAAATGCGGCAAAAATGGACAAGTTGCTCAAGACTGCACGAAGGAACCCAGACTAGATGCATGCTGTGAAAGCCGGACGAAGGAAACGACCATTCGACGGGAGGCTATAAATGCCCGGCCTATAAAAAGACGAAGGCAGGCAAACAATGATGTAGATAACGCAAATCAATCTGAATCATTACGACACCGCACAGCAATGGTTGTGGCAGTCGACAACAGAGTCGAAGAGTGATGTTGCGATCATCGCAGAGCCGTATCGGATGCCTCCTGGAAACGGTAATTGGGTGACAGACGTAGCAACAATTGCAGCTATACACGTTATGGGCAAATTCTCTACTCAGGAAGTGGTGCAGAACTCATTCGAAGGATTCGTGATCGGTGTATTCGTATGTAACTACTATGCGCCGCCAAGATGAACAGGGGACCAATATAATCAGATGCTGGCTGCACTTACTGACACGCTGGTATGACGCAGGTCAGTAGTCATCGGCGGCGATTTCAACGCCTGGGCCGCCGGAAAACCAACACAAGAGGATATAGTCTGATTAAAGCTCTGGCGAAGCTGGACGTTAAGCTGTGCAATGTAGGAACAGTCAGCCCAATCCGCAATGATGGTCGTGAATCCATCATCGACATTACGTTCTGTAGTCCATCGTTGATGGAAGACATGAACTGGAGGACTGTATTTCCACAGTATTTCCACAGAGTAGTATTTCCACAGCGACCACCAAGCTATCCTTTACAAGATAGGCCATAGAGCTCCCAAGGCCATACGGAAAACTAAAACTTATGAACGGAAGTGGAAGACGAAGGAGACTTTTTTCGAGGCACTTCGGCAAAACAACGATGCGGTAAACTTTGACGCAGGAGGGTTGACCGAAGCGTTAGCCACGGCATGTGATGCAGCAATGCCGAGGAAGACGGAACCAAGGAACGGTAGACGTCCAGCGTACTGGTGGAATGCGATGATCAGTACCCTCCGTGCGATATGTCTCCGAGCTAGACGAAGAGTGCAGAGAGCACGAACTGACGCTAACAGAGAAGAACGCAAGGTTGCGTTCCGTGATGCTAGAGCTGTCTTCAAACGAGGCATCAAGCAGAGCAAGGCGAATTGTTACATGGAACTATATCAGGAAGCCGACACTAACCCCTAGGGAAATGCCTACCGCATCGTAATGGCAAGCTGAAGGACCCAATGACGCCAGTTGAAATGTACCGAGACAAACTGAAGATTATCGTGGCGGATCTATTTCCGCCGATATACTAACGTGGCTACCTACGCCGTACAGTGAGGTCGTTGCGAAACTTGCCGTAAATCGACCTGTCTCGTTGCAGTGGCGAAAGCATTGAAGGTGAAGAAGGCTCCAGGTCCGGATGAAGTCCTTAACGTGGCACAGCGATCCTGGAGTATCCACATATCTTCAGGGCATGTGAATGAATGAATGAATGCTGAAATGTCTGGAGGAAGGTTACTTTCCGGATATATGGACGGTGCAAAACCGAAACCAAAACAACAGCTGGCATCCAATACTTGATCCCGCCGAAGAAGAACTGACCTTTTTTTTTGTCAATTTCAAACTTCATCCGGGTGTCGTTGCTAAACACCGTCTGTTTCGTCGTTAATTTGTAGGAACGTGCTCCACATCCCTATCACACGCTGCAGTACCTAGCCTGAATGCGTTCACATATACCTTGTACTATTGTAGTACCTTGAGAAGGAATGACAGCGTACGTTTTCTTGTAGTCGTTTGTACGCCATGCATAAATTCCTCTGCTTAACGATCGTTCGACTCACAAGACTGCATCTATGATGATCTGATATTTACAGCCTTACGTATCCCATTTGATCTTCGGTCATCTCGTTGCTGGTGTCGCAGTTGTCTTGTATCCTCTTCGCTGTTACCGACGACAGCACTTGGTACTCCAAAAGCACGTTATTGGCCTGTACTTTGCTGGATCAACTGTGTTTTGGTCCTTTGTATGAAGATAAGTAATACTCTTGGCAGTGCATTGTAGTAGCTACGAAGGATCTTCCAGCAGCATGCTGAACCGTTCCGCCATCCACCCAAAAATTGTCGCGAGTTTATATACCAATAGTTGTGCATGGAATCGGGTTCTGGAGCAGCCCAATTCCTGGAATACCAGGTAGCCTCAGGTATATCCTGAGCGGTTATCACGATCGCAGTCGTGTCTGTAACTCCAGTACACTGTCGTTTTTCTTCTGCCAACCACATTCTATCGGCACTTTTTTTGGATAGGATTCTCCCATGTGTGAAGTCGACAATTTCTGGAAGGCTTTCTCTGAAATCAGGCTCGTTGTTTCGGATGTGGCGGTAGAACTCCTTATCGTTTACGTTGAATATATTTCGCTTCGAATATCCTTCATAACACCACAATTGTTTCGCAATAGCACTTAACTGTAGTACATGTTTGTTGATGGAGGATCGCAGTACAGTAATATTAACTTCTGTTAGATCTTGAAGTTATGTGGGCTTCACAAATTCATCCATGCAGTTTTTTTGTGTGTGTTGGGGCGTGTACGGCCTTCACCGTTTTCTTGGGAGCGCAAGGAAACCCAAAATGGTTTCAAATGATTAAAAAAATGATGTTTGGTGCATTCGTGAATGATGACATTCACGGACACGCCCGTTCATCTGCCGGGCACGCGACTCAAAAACTTTTTCACCCAGTCGGGCAATCATTCTTTGCACGAGAATACTACTACTAGTTATACGTTTAGCACCCATGAGGCAATGTAACATGTGACCCCACGCTTGGCACATGCGGCACTTAGGATTCTGGACATTTCTCTAGGATCACGATGATATTGCCACACGATAAAACCTTCCTGTGCTAAATTGAATGAAACATACAAACAAAAATTTTAAAATGCTTCTAGCTTAAAAAATCAACAATAAAAATAACTGAATTTTCTGCATTTTTTTACTGAATTTCAGCGAAGCATTGCTGATTACACAGCGCAACATTTTTTTGTCTCAAGAGCAAACTTATGTGTCTCCGAAGAATTTTGGGCCGCTGAATCCGAATCCGGGCTCAGATTTGCTCTAACACGTCACAATTTTGATCTATACCTCAATTTATAGGGCAAAATATGCGATTTTGGGCTTTTTTGACTGCAAGCCATTAAGCAAGGAAATATTTTTTTTTAAGCAATCAAAAGATTAATTGGTCAATTAACATCTAAATTAACGGCTCATGCAAAATATTTCGTTTTACCAAATCAAATTTGATAGATTTAAGCATTTTATGTTAGTATGAAAACTTGCATGCAACTTTTGGAGGATGACTTTATGGGAAATATCGTACCTATCATAAATCGCTTAAAACTATCAAATTCGATTTGGTAAAACAAAATATTTTGCATGAGTCGTTAATTTAGATGTTAATTGACCAATTAACCTTTTGATTGCTTGAAAAAAAATATTTCCTTGCTTAATGGCTTGCAGTCAAAAAAGCCCAAAATCGCATATTTTGCCTTATAAATTGAGGTATAGCTCAAAATTGTGACGTGCTGGAGCAAATCTGAGCCTGGATTCGGATTCAGCAGCCCAAAATCCTTCGGAGACACATAAGTTTGCTCTTGAGACAGACAAAAAGTTATTTTTTGTTACGCTGTGTTATCTGTCAAAATTGCTGGATAGTTCAACAAATCGAAAAAAATATTGCTGATACACAACAATTTGTATTACTGAGCCAACCAGCGCAAAAACAGCAAAATTTGCTAATCACCAGCAAAAAAATGCAGTGTAGTGCGATATTTGGAGCGTTCACTATAGGGCACTGCACTGTTTTAATTTAGTATGGGATTTTGAAGTTTCGTGGCCTTGTTGTTTTCAAAATTTCTGTAAGAGTGAAAAGAAGGAGAGAATTTCATGCAGTGCCCTATTTTGAATGACAAATGTTTTGCAAATTAGTGCAATGTAGGGTGAATAAGGGTATTATCAGCAGGTTTATTCTCTTCGTCATGGGGGGTTTTTGTGGGTCAACTTGGTTGGGAAGGATTTGAGGCCTAATCTGAAATCAACAGGTTTAAAAAAAAACCCATGACGAAGAGAACAAAACTGCCGAAAATACGTAAGTTCCCCTATGTAATATTTTAACATTGTATATTCAAATAAGCCTTTCATTTGCATTACTACTTTTCATCAGAGCTTTCCTAATTTTTTGTGCTCGTCTAACGCGATAGATTTTATATATTCTTCTTGTGCCTCTACAGTTACACGACTAAAAGCCTGCAAGGGCATGTCGACAGTTCTTGAAGCCATTCCGAAAGAGTTCTGTGCTGCAGATTTCAACCGTCAGTGCCAATTACTTGACACTAGAGAGAGACATCACCACACTGACTGGCTGCGGAGCCAGACTTATACATTAGATGGTATATCTCTTAGAACCCAAAACCCATTCACATTAGCTATGCACTATGTACTAAGCAGAGCGAAGCATAGCTTTACAAGAGATGCAGACAGGCAGATTGGTGGTGATCGCACCGTCGTCGCCGCCACCGCACCATGTTGGTGCTTGGTGCAGCTGCCTCGATGCATCAGATATAATATATGGTGGTGGAGTTACGAAACCACTTTTTTCAGCAAATGCCATTAAACTTGGGGGACCTTTGCATCAACGAAACTGGAAACTGAAAACTGTAAACTGCATGGCGCGATGATAGCTATAGCTGGTTGACAGTTGCCGCCGCCGCCGTTGCAACAGTGCATCAACCAACCAACGTTCTAATCGTGTAGGTCTTTGAGAATTTTCAAGGCAAATTGGTCGCTGGCACAGGGACTTCAATGACTGAGGCACCAGAGATCAGATGGTGGTTGGTTGCTTCTAGCTGGTGGGTACGGCCTTACCCGGGCACGACACTGACTGCACTGCTGCACCACCATGATGGCTTAGACTTAGAACAAAAGTTGAATGCCTTCTCTGCGTCTTGCAGCGAGCTATTGCATTTGGGGAGAACTATGTGCTGCTGCTGCGTTCTGACTCTGACGGTCACCGATGATTAGCAGTTTGGCGCGCAAGTTTGCAAGGGCAGAAGTAATGATTAATCTTGAAACTATGTGCCTTCTCTCCGGTCGTTGTCAATGGCATGCTGCAGAGTAGTGGTTTCAATGGCCTCACAAACTTGGGCTAGGCTTTGATAATGAAGTCGTTTTTCTTTTTTAGAGGAAAACGGAATTTCAAGGTTAGGTGGGCTTGGTGCTAGCAGAATTTATGATAGTATAGATATTCGATGTCTGCATTTATGCATGGGGTTAGTCTGGTGGATAAGGCTTTGGATCGCCAATCCGGAGATGGCGGGTTTGATTCCCGTTCCGGTCGGGAACTTTTCTCAACTTCCCTGGCCATAGTGTATAATTGTACTTGCCTAACAATATACAAATTCATGCAATGGCTGGCAAAGGAAGTCCTCCAAATAATAACTGTGGAAATTCTTGAAGAACACCAAGTTGAAGCGAGGCAGGCCAAGTTCCAGTGGGAACATAGAGCCGCGAAGAAGAAGACGAAGATCTGCATTTATGAAGCATAAAAACTGCATAACTCTTTTTGTGAAAATTGAGTTGCGTTGCGAGATAGTGGAATGAACAATAGATTGACAACTGTTTCCATGTTTTACTTCAAAACTATTAGTTAGGGGGGGGGGGGGGCTGGTGGGTACTCACCTCTTTATTAGTGCCAACTATTATAATGAGCTTTATGCATCAATCGTGAATGATGATCCCTTTCTTGGCTCATGGGGGGATGACTGTATTCAGTAATTTCTTCCTATTATTCTACATGCATTTCCCCTAGGATTCCTACCATTACGAAAAGTTTATGGATCGTAAGGGGATTGAACCCGTCATTTTGAGGTTTTGAAATACTAGGATTTCCATGCCCAAATCTGGGTCCGCTGAGGTATTTTAAGGATTTTTATATGGAGTCGCTAATATGTTCGAGAAGTTCTGAACTCTTATCTGGGCGTCCACTAGGATTGATTGATTGATTTGTCTTTATTACGGTATGACCCATAAAAAAATGCGACAGTTTTCAAAGTCATCGTTCCCCTACTTCGAACTGATTAACCTCGCATGTATCTATTGGATAGTATAGTAGAGCCACTAATCTTATAATGGCAAAGGAACATAGACTGATTCCATGCAAATACCTTCGGAAATATAACGTTGAACATATGGATGTCGAAATCGTCCACGCGCCAGAGGCCGTTTTTTAAGGATATAATTTTCTTTTAATTGCTTTCAATCACATTCAATCTAATTTTATTTTCAAAATAGTACTTTTATGGGTATATAAGGTCTTCAGGAGTTGGTTGGTTCGTCGGACAAGCACGAAAAAAATATTAACTTATAAATTAAGAGACATTTTGTGAAAATTGAATTATTTGACAAATGATAATTTTTAGAAAATATTATGTTTTAAGCATGAAATTGTTTTTAAGTACATAGTATTTGTACCTATCATAAAGGTAGGTATATATGCCTTCATCGACAAAAAATGTTTTGAAAAATGTTCTAACAGTGTTAAGTTTTTTATTAATTTATCTTAAATACGGTTTTTAATATGTGGCACCTTTTTTAGTTTTTGTTTCCTAAACATTTGAAATTATTTTTAAAATATTTTTCAAACATGGGCGTATTAAAGAGTACATATTTCTTCATGGTTTCCATGTGTTTAAAAGTTTTTATCTTAGTTCATTTTGCTATGAAAATTATAGGAAAACTTGATTTTATTTAGAAATTGTTAACAATTATAAGGTATCCCATATACGTAACCAATGAATATTTTGACAAAAATTTTAGAGATCCTGTATGACAATGACCTCCTTATTGTATCCTAATCCAAAAAAGTTTAATTCATTGGGATTATTTCATTAAAAATCATCAAATACTGCAAAAAAATGGAATGTCGCATTTTTTTATGGATCATACTGTAGCTTTCAGCCCTTGGCTAATTCGTCTCTTCCACTAGGAATAATTCTGGAGCAACATTTGAAAAGCATTGGTAAACAATGACTTCACACTTCGCTACTGAGCCCCCATCAGCTTATTCACAAAAACTATGACCGTTATCAGAGAGAGCAAACATCGATCTTTCGGATAACGGTGTTCATTTGCGTGGGCGGGCTGCTGTTATGCCCTACGGAGCGTTTTCGAACAAAGACTCGAGACCTCTTGAGCCCTTTTCAAATGTTGCTCCAGAATTCTTGCCATTTCTCTTTTCTATTTTTTTTTAGAAATATCTTCAGGGATTTTTCCAACAATAATGGGGATTCATCCAGCAATTCTGTAATTTTCAGAAACTGCATCTGAAGTTCATCTAGGAACTCCTTCAGAAATTCTTCCAGAAACTCATTCCGAGATTCCTCCAAGCTTCTTCTGAAATTTTTCAAGAATCAGGGGATTCACTGAATAAAATTCCAGAAATCTACTTGTAATCTACGAGGTCCTCCTGAGATTCCTCCAGGAATCCCAAAAGGAAAATCAAGTGCAATTCTGAAGGAATCCCATGTGGAATTTCTGGATAAAAATCCCAGGAGGAACTGCTTGAAGAAACGCAGAAAAAATCCTGGAAGAATCATAAGAGGAATTTCTGGAGGAATCTCAGGAGGAATTCCTGGAAGCATCCTAGGAGGTATTCCTGGAAGAATTACAGGAGAAATTCATGAAGGAAACCTAGAAGGCATTTGTGAAGGAATAGCAGGAGGAATTTCTCAAGGAGCCCGCGAGAAATTCTTGGAGGATTCCCAGGAGATATTTTTCAAGAAACCCAGGAAGGAAATCTTGGAGAAATCCCAGGAGGGAATCGTGGAAAATCTCTAGAGGAATTTCTGGATGAATTACAAGATAAATTCCTGGAGTAATCTAAGGAGGAATGCCTGGAAAATTCCAAGGAAGAATTCCTGGAAGAATCTCAGAAGGAATTCCTGAAGGATTCTAGAAGAAATTCCTGAAGAAATCCCAGGACGAATGTCTGAAAGAAACCAAGAAGAAATTCGTGGAATTCCTGGAGGAATCCTGGAAGAAATTCCTTCAGAAACTCCAGGGGAAATTCCTGGAGGAATCCCTGAAGGAACCCCAGGAGGGGTTCCTGGAGGAATCCCAGGAAAAATTCATGAAAGAGTTCAAAGAGGCATTTCTGGAAAAATGCTAGATGGAATTCCTGGGGAAATTCCTAAAAAAAATCCTTAAAGAATCCCAGGAGAAGTTCCTCGAGAAATTCCGGGAGGAATTCCAGGAGGAATACCACGAGAAAATCATGGATTAATTTCAAGAAGAATTTCTGGAAGAATTCCAAGAGTAATGCCTGGAAGAATCCTAGCAGGAATCCAGGAAAGAATTGCTAGAAATTCCTGAACTAATTCCAGGAGAAGTTTCTGAAAGAATCCCAGAGAAAAATAAACTGGAAGAATCCTGGAAAATCCTGGGAGGAATTTCTTGAAAAATACTAAGAAAAATAACTGAAGGAATCCCAGGATGAATGCCAGAAAGACTTTGAGGGGAAATTCCTGGAGGTCTCCCTGGAGGAGTTTATGGAAGAATCCGAGAAGGAATTCCTGTAGAATCACAGAAAGAATTCCTGGAATAATTCTGAGTTGCTCGCAGGAAGAATTCCAGGAGGAATCCCAGGAGGAATTTCAGCAGAAATTCCAGGCGGAACTTCTAGCGGAATCTCAGGAGGAGTTCCTTGAGGAATCTAGAAAGGAATTTCTGGAGGATTCCCAGGAGATGTTCTAGACGAATTCCAGAAGGAATTCCAAGAGGAGTTCCTTTAGGATTCTCTGGGATAATTCCTGAAAGAATCCCAGAAGAAATTTTTGTAAGAATTCCAGGAGGAATTCATGGAGAAATCCCAGGAAAATGCCTTTAGGAATCTCTGGAGGAATTCCAGGAAGAATTCCCATTTAATTCTCCTCGATATTCGTTCAAAGATTCTTTCCGAGATTAACCCTGGTTTCTTTTAGGAATTCCTTCAGATTCTTATTACGCGATTCCTGAATAGATTCTTCTAAAATTTTCTTTGGAAATTTCACCTAGGATTTGTTTAGATATTTCTTCCGTGATTATTTCAGAAAATTCTTCCAATATTATTTAAATAATTTCTCCAAGCATCAATTTTGGGTTCCTCCAGGGATTGCTTCATTTATACCTTCTGGGATTCCTGCCTAGATCCCTCCTGGGATTGCTCCAGAGATTCTTTCCGGAAATTGTCCTGGTGTTCCCTTCCGATATTCCTCGTATCGTAAGATTTTTTCCTGTGAACATCACTCCATGTGCGGAAGAAAGATTCTCCGATAGTGTTACGAGCCATGTATTAGGTATGGCAAAATATGCTTCATAGAGCAGGAGAATGTCAAATAAAAAAATGAACGTTTTAAATGGATTCTCTTTTACGAACAGGTCCAAAACCAACCGGGAATCGAACTCAGACATTATTAGATTGGTGTTACTGAATAAAATAGTTTGAAATAAATCAAATAAAAGCTACCACTCAAATAAAAGAAAAATTAGAGATGTTGGTTCTATTCCTTTTGAGTAGGTGTTATCTCTTTCACTGGATAAGAGTTATCGTGCATCATTACGGGTCAGAATCTAACGATAGTTCAAAAAATGCAGAAGTAGAACTTGAGAAAAATTTTCGATGTTGAGGTCACACATTGAAGATGTTTTTTACTACAAGACTACAGCGAGTAAGGAGCGCTGCCCAAGCCATGACATCAAGATCATTTAGGAGACCTAAATGCTCAGATAGGCAAGGAGAAGGAATTCAGACCGATGATTGGAAAGTTCAGCGCCTACCAGTTGACGAACGAAAACGACCTAGGACTTATCGATTTCACTGCCTCCAAAAGCATGACCATATGTAGCACCTTTTTTCAACACAGCCTCTCTTATCTTTACACCAGGAGATTATCACAGCAAACGGAATCGCAAATAGACCACGTTCTGATTGATGGACGGCACTTCTCCGACGTAATGGACGTCAGGACCTATCGTGGCGCCAACATTGACTCTGACCACTACTTGGTGATGGTCAAACTGCGCCCAAAACTCTCCGTCATCAACAAATGTAACGTACTGGCGACTGCTACGGTACAACCTAGAGCGACTGAAGCAACCGGATGCCGCATCAACATACGCGAAGAATCTTGAGGCAGAGTTACCAGACGAGGCTGAGCTCAATATCGCCCCTCCAAAGACTGCTGGAGTACAGTAAAAGCAGCCATCATTGATGCAGCCGAGAACACATTCGAGTTCGTGGAAAAAATCCGGCGGAACGAATAGTTCGACGAGGTATGCAGAGCGATTTTAGAGGAGAAGAACGCTGAGCGGGCGGTAATGCTGCAGCAAGGAACGCGGCAGAACGTGAAACGTTACAAGCACCCATCTTTTTGGGAGAAAAAGCGTCGTCTGGAAAAAGCGAAGCGCGAATAAGTAAATGGAAATGCTGTGCCATTCTCAAGAAACACGGAAGCTTTACCAGAAGCTCAACGGCTTCGTGCCGCGAGCCGAAATCTGCTGGGATAAAGACAGTAACATCTTGACGGACGGGCGTAAGGTGATCAAAAGATGGAATCAGCACTTCGATGACCACCTATGACCACCACCATGCTCATGGAAGATTGTAGGCACAGGAGAGGGGCCGTTCATAAACCACGTAGACTTTTTGGGGGGAGGGGGGTCTGGCCAAAGTCTACGCTTCATACAAGTTTCAATTTTTTTGTATGGAGGAAAGTCTACGAGGGGGGAGGGGGGGGTCTGAGATTGCCAAATTTTGGTCTAAGTGGTTTATGAACAGCCCCAGACCAATAAAACGGAGGAAACGACTACGCCAATGAAGCAACGGAAGGAAATGATTCAACTCCCTCGCTGCGGGAAGTTAAGGTTGCCATTCATCAGCTCAAAATCTACAAAGCAGCTGGTAAGGATGGTAGCTGAACTCATAGAATAGTTGGCCACCTGTTTACACCGGTTGATAGTCAGGATCTGGGAAACCGAAGTGCTACCGGAGGAGTAGAAGGAAGAGGTGATCTGCCCTAGTCGTTCATTTAGTATGCGATTTGGATTGCTGTAATATCAGCTCCTCACCGAGATCCGAGCAATCAGAAAACTGTTACTAAATCACTATGATATTCATTGCTAAGAATTGGAAAATGTTGCGTTGAAAGTTAGCTGAGTTTTCAATTCTTTGAAAGTTGTGAATATATTCTGGATACATATTTTCAGCACTTTTTTTTTTTAATTTGAAGAATTTTTTTTTAAATCGTTTACGAGTTTTCTCATTATCTGATATTTTTTCCAACTTAATATTTTTTTTTCTCTGTCCACGTAGACATTAGGGGAGGGGGGGTGGTGGTTTGCGCAATGTCCACGCTTGTCCATGGGGAGGGGGAGGGGGTCAAAAATCGAGGTTTTTCTGTCAACGTTGTATATGGACGGCCCCTATGTCACCTACAAAGTGCTATCCCAGATCACCTTCCGCCGTCTATCACCTAAATCGAATAAGGTCGTGGGAAGTTATCAAGCCAGCACAATAGATGGCCGGTCGACAAAGGACAAATCCTCACCTCATGCAACGCATCAGATACGACAGTATCCACCGTTGCACAATGGTTTTGTAATTTATATTGAATATCTATCATCATACTTCAAACGTCATCGACCTTTGCAGTCCATTCGTTATGACAGTTTGCCAAAATACATAATTCGTCATTTTCAAAGCCGTGCACGAAAAAGAAACTCACATTCACGGCAATAAATTGTCAACTCAAAGAAAAATGCTCATCCAGCATAAGGGCAATTAATTATGATGACACCACATCGTACAGATAGGAAGCTGCCTTCCAAATGTTATGGTGGAGATCCCACGCACCCACCAGAACTTCTGGGTCAGTAGCAGAGAAGCCGTACAACGATGCAATAGCTGTGTCGTCTACCGAAGTGACAAACCTAATCAATGTAGGTTTGTTTGTGCAGCTATACGGCGGTCGCTCGAAGCGTGGGTGGTCATCATTAATTACGATGACGTATCTGTGGTAGGCCTGGTTGTGTGAATTATGACTCGCGTAAATTGACACTGATGTGTGAACCTTTCTTAGTCTAGTGACGACTGTGACTACAAAGCAATCTTATGCTAAAGGCAATCGAGTATGAACCTCAATCATGATTATCAAACACTTCATAAATATAAATAAAAAATCTGATTGATCAGTGCTCAAAGATTGCTAATACTAAGAAGCAATTTTTGCTCTCTAAAGAAGATACAATGCCCAAAAGGAGAGATCCGGTGGCAACAAATCGTTCCGTGATTCTCAGCTTCCGTCCTTCACTACTTCTGCTGGAACTGGAGAAACGCATCTTTTATTGGAAGAAACCGGAGAAGCATCGTCATCATCGGAATCGGAACGTAAACAACATTTCGACATACATATACAACAGTCGTAAAGTTGGGAAATGGACAGCAGTCGTGCTGTTATGTATTGCTGCCATTCGTGCGTTCTATTTTGTGCGATCCGTGTCACGTATTGCCCAATAGGGGAGGAAAAATGTCGGTTGAGTGATGAACGAATTGGTGCTGCTTGCTTAAAAAATTTGCTTTTGAAAATATATATTTTTTTTTTATTTGGTCATTTACTTCATGGACTTGTGCATTGCAGGTTGAACAAGAAGAAAGTCTACCGTCAAAACAAGGATCAATTTTATTATTTTTCAATCTAATAACAAGATGAAACAAGCTCACCAGTTCATGTATTTTGCTCTATTGCTCATCGAACGCTAGGCATCACATTAGCCAGTAATATCTTTCACACCTGTTCAAATGAAGCTATCAACTTGAGGTTTTCAGCCGTAAATTGGTTAATCTTTTATTATATGAATCCTTAACACAACCAAGGTTTTGTTATTTTTTTATCTGTATTAACGAGATTTTTAGCCCTAGGCTAGTTCATCTCGGGACCCACGCTTTACTTCCCTTCCGAATAAAGAACTCACATTTTGCGAGTTTGTCGGGAGTGGGATTCGATCCCAGGTCCTCGTGATAGTCAAGTGTTCTAATCATCACACCAGGTCCTCTCCACGTGGTTTTTGTTATAAAACGAACCATTTTTACACCAATTATACTAACCTAATCACACAAAACGCAGTGAATCACCAAATTCACCTACATTTATCGATTCCAATGCGGAACGATTTGAAGAACCATGGATCGCGAAGGGAGGTAATGGTGAGCCGATCCCCCGCCATCCGATATGGGTCGAACTCCCAGCGAAGCGAAAAAAAAGTTTACGAAAGCAAAGGCAAAATAATGAGAAAAACAGCACCAAGAACGTTGCGTCTGTATTAGTGGTGCTGGTGGTCTCCCAGTCCCAACCCAACAGCAGTCAGTCAGTCAGTCAGTCAACCAGCCAGCAGCGACTGCATAATATAAATAAACCAACCGAAACCCACAAACGAAAACGATGACGATGACGACGACGACGACGACGGGTTCAATGGCTGACCCATTTTCCGCAATGCCGCGCGTATGGTCGACTGCTAGCTGCTGCTGTTGTCGTCGTCGTCATCATCGGTGTTCTCGTGAGTCAGTGTGTTCGGTTGAATATGGTGTGGAAGAACGGAAAACGTTGTGCACCAAGAAACGAACGGGACTCGTAGTAAACGCCGGGTAGGTTTCGGTTGGGGAACGAACGAACGAAAGCAACATGGGCTTGGGTGGCTTCGGCTTCGGTGTGTTTGAGAGTTGGGGCTTGTCTGCTTGTTCCTGTTCTTTGGAACGTTCTTTTGTGTCTGTCGCTTTGCAGCGCTTTTATGATTGTGTGGTCAACAAGAGTTTTACATGCATTTTATGCAGGATTTGGTAGCATTTTTTTTCTTTCTTTTGAATAGAACTTGGCAATTACCTATAAGATCTACTGTGAATTGATTGATTGAAATGTGGTAATGAACTTTCGAAAAATAGCGTTCTGCTGGTGGGATTTGAACCTTTAACTCTGTATTCTCTGATCCAGGGCTTTAACCGGCTATGCCACAAAACATCGTAAGGTAGAACATGTTGAACTGTCAAGCAATGGAGCATAGAAAACGTAGGAAGCACAGTAAGGCATTATATCTTGTGTTGGTATACTCACCAAAAACGTGATTTTTATGAGCACCACTGTTAGTTTTTTTTTGCATCTGATTCATTCGAGTGTTTGTTTATTTGTTCTAAATTTGATAGATTTATTCCAGATGTAAACAACAACAAATTTTAAAATTATTGAGGATGTTGCAGTGGCTGCTGATCAAGTACATAACAGCCGTCAACGACGGAATCTAGCCGGTAATCTGCTGGAGCTTTAACCGAAAGCAATTGCTGATGAAAGAAAACTGCTGGAGGATTCCAGAAAGAAACTGTTGTAGAATTCCTCGGAAGGAACTGTCGAAGAGTTCGAAAGTAGGGATACCTGAGGATTCCTCAGAAGGGATTGCTGAAAGATTCACCGGCACATTGTAGGGGGATTTCCCCGTAGCAATCGGTAGCGGAAATAATTAACTGCATACTCTCGATTGGAACTGCTGCAGGATTCTCCGGAAAGGATTGTTAGAGCATTCCCCAGAATTGCTGATGGGTAACCGGATCGGGAATTACCAGAGAAATCTCGGATGGAACTGCTGCTTAAACTGCTGGAGGAATAGTATTCCCCGAAAATGTTGGAGGTTTCCTCACAAGGAATTTTTGGAAGATTCCTAGGAAAACAATATTTAATTCCGGTAATTCTTTCAGAAATTCATCTGGAGAATTTTCAAGGAGTGCAAGGATTTTCAATTTTCAAGGAGTTCCGGAGATTCTTTCAGGATTTCCTTCTGGGGATTTCTCCACGAATTCCTTCTAAATATTTTTTTTCATGATTTTCTTCTGTGGAGCTCTAGGTGTTCCTATAAGGGGTCTTCCTTGTAGTTTTTATAGATGGTCTTCCTGGTAATTCTTCAGGAACATCCATCTGGATTTCTGAGTACTCTTCCAGGGATTTCCCAGAAGTTCCTTCTAGAGATATTTTTAGGAGCTCTTTTATTAGATTTCTCCAGAGGTTGCCTTTGGGGATTCCTCCAGGAATTACCTATAGATTGTTTCACGGGTTCCCTTTAGGTATTCCTTCAGGAGTTGCCTCTGGTGATTCCTACAAAGATCCCCTCTGGAGATTCCTCCAAATTTTTTTGGAGAAATACTTGGAAGAACTCTTAAGAGAGCACGTGGTAGAAGTAGTAAAAGGAGCATTTGGTGTCATTCGTGGAAGAATCCTTGGAAAAATAAAGAAATTCTTGGAAATTTTTTAGGAGGAATACTGTAAGAATTCCCGGATGAAGAAATCTCTTAGTATTTCTCGGAGTCATTTTCTTCCATCTTGAAAGAATTTGAATTTTTGGAGAAACTGTTAAATAATTTCTGGAGGAATCTGAGTAATGTTACTTGGACGAAATCTTGGAAAAATTTTTGAAGACTTTCTGGACGATTTTTTGGAGGAATCCTTGATAAATACTTGGGTGAAAAATTCCTGGAGTAGACGCACCACGAAAAAAACACCCTTGTTATACACAGCGTGAGCGTGGTGTAGCTGAGGGTGGTCGAAGACGCGACTGCTCGAGAGTTAATGACGAAGAGTTTCGAACGCGGTTTGATCCTCCAGGCAGTGCTCAGAGTAGATATTCACACCACTATAGACCCGGATAGAGCTTAATATCTACGGCGAAGATCATCGGTCAGCTGAGGGTGCAGGACTTTCCAATCGTGGGTTTGAATTCCTCCTCCTTGTCTACCTGAGTGTATGGGTTTTGCCGTTATGACTTGAGCAGCCATCGTTTTCACTAAAAGTATTATTTATATTGGTTATTATTTACAGGTATTTCATCAATTCACTTTATATGCCAAGTGCTATGCTAATATCAGTGTTATTTCTCTTTCTTACAGGTACATCTGAATTTCTCTATAATATGTAAATAGTAAGTATTTTACAATGTATTATTGTTAGTTGAATCTCCGTGTCCCAAAAACAAACTTTCACAAAACTTTAGTGACCGAAAAAAATAATAGAGAAAAAAGAACATGAACTCTTCGTCGTCACCGCCTCGCATACCTTAAGCTGTCGACGCTTGTCGGTGCATGTGTCAAGTGCCTCACAAATTTGCAAGAAATCCTTGAAATAAACTTCGTCTCACACGCTATGCCCTTTCTTCCTACTTCGGTTCCATCTCCCCCCAACCACCCCAAATGAAACATCTTTCACCTACCTACCGACGACGACGACCGAGTCGACCGGCTTCAATAAATTTCCATCCGCTCCGCCCCGCATTGTTGAGCCTACGCCGTTTACTGCACAAAGTAGGTATGATGATGCAGCAAGCACTATCCAAAGCAGCATTACAACCAATCCGACGCAACAACACATCAACAGCACACCAGAACTACAACCAGTCGAAAACGCCTCCCAGGCACGCAAAAGCCCGTGGCACGCAAAAGTGGAACAATGAACTTCCATAACCCTGTAAAGGCAGGCAGGTAGAGTGGTAGAGCTAGCCTAGCTCTAGGTAGGTAGGTATGCGCTTAACAAGAGAGCCAACTTCAGCAACTATTTTGCACGCAGTCTCGACACAATCATCGTCTTCATCGTAGCCGTCGTCGCATCAGCTCTAGTAGTTCCATAACCAGACAAGACAACAACGCATCATCGGTCGATCGGTGATGGTACCTACACTTAGTAGAAATAGTTGATTTGCGTGTATTTCGCATACAGAGACACAACTTCTTGATTATTTTCTCTTTTTTTCGCGAAAGTAATGATCCACGCTGTGACATCATCATTCCTTTTTGGATGATGATCGATTGTTGGGGTTCGCTTTTAGTGTCAATTTTGTTTTCAATAACTTTTTGAAAAGAGGAACTTTTTTTCTGAACGCTACATTCCCACTATATGTAGTCCAGTTACGGAACAACATCAGTGATGATAGTGATATTAACACCCACATGTTACAGTACGACCCCATGAAAAATTTTCGTTCATGAAATGGGCTGATCCGGAACTTCTCTTGAAATGGCTGATTGCGATTGAGCACGAAAAAACCTGGGGTATTCAGTTAGCCTAATGTTTAAGGTACCAATCCGGAGACAGCGGGTTCGATTCCCGTTACGGTCAGGAAAATTTTTTCGACACCCTGGGCATAGTGTATCATTATCCTTGCCTGACAATACACAAATTCGACCACATTCTAATCGACGGTAAATTCTTCTCGGATATAACCAATGTCCGCACATACCGCAGTGCGAATATAGATTCGGATCACTACCTAGTCGCTGTATACATGCGCTCAGAGCTTTCGATGGTTATTACCACGCGTCGAAGTCGAACGCCGCGGCTCAACATCGAGCAGCTGCGTAACGTAGAAGTGTCTCAAGACTTCACACAGCAGTTAGCGTGGCCCTGCCAATAGAAGAGCAGCTTGGCGCAGCTACACTTGAAGATGGGTGGAGGGACATTAGATCCTCCATTGGTGGTACCTCGGCTGCGGCACTAGGCTTCGCGACTCCGAGTCACAGAAACGACTGGTACGATGGCGAATGTGAACAGTTGAAAAACGAGACGAATGCAGCATGGGCGAGAATGCTGCAACACCGTACGAGAGCGATAAGGCACTTTATATACAGGCGCGGAACAGGCAGAACTCAGTCTTCCGGAGGAAGAATCAGGAAGAGATAGCGAAGCGATCGAAGAGCTGTATACACTGAAGTTCTACCAGAAGCAGAACCGCTCGCGCAGAGGCTTCGTGCCACAAACCGACATGTTCCGGGACAATCACGGGAATCTTCTCACGAGCGAGCGTGAGGTGGTCGAATGGTGGTGGTAGCATTACGATGAGCACCTGAATGGCGACGTTGCAAGTACCGAAGGTGGCGTGGTAACAGATCTATAAGTACGTGCGCAGCACGAATGATTCTCAGCCCCTAAGCTCCAAGAGATTGAGGAGGAGGTTTGTCGGTTGAAAAACAACAAAGCCGCTGGAGCAGATCAACTATCAAACGAGCTTCTAAAATACGATGAAGAAGCACTGGTTAGAGCACTACACTGGGTCATTACAAAGATTAGGGAGGAGGAAGTATTACCGGAGGAATGGATGGATGGTATCATGTGTCCCATCTACAAAAAGGGCGACAAGTTGGATTGCGGGAACTATCGCGCGATCACACTACTGAGCGCTGCCCACAAGATACTATGTATCTCAAATTCTATGCTGCCGCCTATCACTGATTGCAAGAGAGTTCGTGGAGCAATATCAGGCTGGATTCATGAGTGAACGCGCTACAGCGGACCAGATGTTCAGCATCTGCCAGGTGTCGCAGAAATGCTGCGAATGCAACCGCCGACAACGACACCCGCAGAGAAATTCAGAGACGCATTGTGGCAGGAAATCGAGTATACTTTGAACTCCGCAGAACTCTACGATCAAAGATAGTTCGCCGTCACACGAAGTTAACTACATATCTATAATATGCTGATTAGATAGTCGTCTATGGGCACGAAACATGGACCCTACGTGCAGAGGACCAACGCGCCCTTGGAATTTTCGAACGGAAGGTGTTGCGTACCATCTACGGCGGAGTGTAGATGGAAGACGGGACTTGGAGAAGGCGAATGAACCACGAGCTGCATCAGCTGCTGAGAGAACCAACCACCGTCCATACCGCGAAAATCGGGAGGCTACGGTGGGCGGGTCACATCATCAGGATGTCGGATAGTAACCCGACTAAAACGGTTCTCGAGAGTCATCCGACCGGTACAAGAAGACGTGGTGCGCAGCGAGCTAGGTGAGTTGATCAAGTGGAGGACAATCTGCGGACGTTTCGCAGAGTGCGAGGACACTCAGGCCTTAGTCTGACCGGAAGAAGAAGAAGGATGTAAGGAAAAGGTGGATCATTCCTTACACTGTTCAGTCCGAATGGAAGTTTAATCATCTGATTCTAGCATCAGGTATAACCATGTGATGAGTAAGTAAGATGTTTAGAAGTAATATCTATAATTTGAGGAGTTTGATGCGTCAATAGTTGAACCCAAGGCATTTTGAATAAAAAACAGAAACAGTTCACTTGTATCTTTTAGAAGAATAGATGCCTTTTTTGCATTGATGTCGTAGTGTCTTCATCCCAAGACTTTACTTTATTTGGTCATCATTTCAATTGATATTTATTTTCCTGCTTTACTTTTCATAATCCTTCTATAATACCAACATAACGTGCTGGTTTTAGTGAAAGTAATGTTTGCTATGCTACATAATACGCCAACAAAACGTTAGCTAGGCCCTAGTTTGACCTTAGACATAATCATCAACGTACATACCAGTACGGCTAATCTCTCTCACATCGCCATAACCCGACACGTTTGCCCTTTTCAAAGCACCATATGCCGTTTGTTTGTTGTTACTTAAATATTGTCTTCGGTTTCAATACACCGCCGTTTTGGCATGCTTTGCTTAGGAACCGACCGACCGCCTAGCTACGCGATTAAATGCCAACGACCTCTGCGGCCGCGCAGATAGTTATGATATTTCCATCCGACATCCAACGAGCCGAGCGCTGACGCAGCAACGTCTCTACGTGGATAAAGCTGTTGAACAATGACTCAAAAGAGCACATGATCTTCTATGCTCGCCGTGTCTACCTCAGACCTTTACGAAGTTCAGCAGAGAGCTTTCCGCGCAACAGTTCTACCCCCTCATACGCGCGAGCGCACAACACATGGAGTCTCAAGATCGCTGCCGCCGCCCGTCCAATCGATCAACCCCAGACCCCAGAGGAGGCCTGCGCAGAAAAAGGGAGACTCGATCTACCTACCTACCTACCTATCAAGAGCTAAGCTCCAACAACGTCGACGTCGACGGTCACGATCCAATCGAAAGCGAAACGATGAAAACGAGTTTTGCACCTCTACCTACTACAAAAACCGTTGCTCGTGTGTGCCCCCAAGCATCGCAGCGCAGTGACCACAAACACATAAACCCGGAAAACAGAAATCCCGAGAGGAGGTCGTCGTGGTTGGGGAGTCGCGGAGGGACCCCAGCTCTACGAAGAGTACCGCTAGTTGGCCGCGAGCGAGACAGGCACGATCGCACGATCGGTCGGTTGATGACGATGCGAAATAACCGTAAACTTGCGCCGCGCGGAGCTTTAACACTCACACACATACACCAGTGAGCTTGAGACGAAACGATAGTAAAAGTGGTTGAACTGGTTCGGTGTGCTTTGCGGATTGGCTTTGTCTGTCTGCGTCTGCTGCTGAGCTCAGTGCTGCCGAAAGGGAGTGCGCGAGTGGAATTCACGATCGATCGCTTTGCGGTTAGCTCATACCTTGGGAATGGATCCACGGGGATGATGATGATGGTCGGTTACCACGTTTGTTGGGGTTCGTTGTTGGTGAAGCCACCATCGTAGTAGCAGGCATGGCGATGGCATCAGCAGCGCGAGCAACGAGAAAGTGAAATGAATAATTACGACGAGGAAATACCGCGGCTAATGAATGAGGATGGTTAAAAATGATTGAAACGAGGTGTATGATAGCAATTACGGTGTATGTCGGGTCGATTATTGATGTTTATTTCATAAAAAGAGCAGCTGTATTTATCTGATTATTGTTTACTAGATTTCTGTACTCAGACGATTTTTTTTTCAATGCCTGCTGCTCTATTGAGTCTTATTTGGATGTTACTACCCAAAAAAATAAAGTTTTATCTGCAATTGTTTTTTTTTTCTTTAATACTGCTTTCTAAAAATATAAAAAAAATCATTACGAAAACCTCCGACCTTCCAGGTGAATTTACAAAGCACATTGCGAGGATAAATTGGCTGAATAATAAACGAAAATTGCCCAAATAGGGACCCCTTCTCAAAGTGGTTCTACACTCTATTTCTTCGGAAATTCTTCCAAAAATTGCGGTAATTGCTTTTGAGATTTGTTTTCTTTAGATTTTTTCCGAAGATTTCTCTATGCGTTCTTGAGAGGATTCCTGGGGTTCGTTTGGGATACTTTTTGAAGATTCTTTAAGAAATTCCTCTACGGATTTTTTGAAAGACATTTGGAGGATTGCTTGAGAATTCTTCCGGAGATTCCTTTAGAATTTATGCAAAGTTTCTTCTACGAAGTTTTTCAGTGATTTTTGAAAGTTCTTCGGAGGATTCTTTTAGGAATTCTTCCGGAGATCCCTTGGGGCTTTCCTAGCCGAATTCTTTCAAGGGGGTTGTCTCATTTTTTTTTTCAAGAATTCTTCCGGGAATTCTACTAGGATTCCTTCAGGAAGACTTCTAAAGATTTTATCCGAATTTCTCAGCCGATTATTTTAGCAATTCTTCCGGAGATTGTTCGAACTTTTTCGCAAAAATGTCGATAACTGGACTCCGACAGCTCGACAACTCGCTACGCAAAACTTGTACCGAAAGATCAGTGATAATTCAGAAGAGTGGCCTAGGTTCATTAATATCTTCAGCAAAAATGTTGTTTGACTCCAACGATTTTTGTACGGTGGGGCTTTAGAGGCGGTTAGCAACCGTTCATTGCTGCCTTCATCGGTGCCGTAAGTAACAAATGATCTACCCACTGTTGCAAAGGTACAAGAGATTTCGGTAACGAAAGTAGATAATTTGTACACGGTTATGGTCTTTGGGATGGCACTGCAGAACTGCTTCGAACATCGAGAGAAGGGCAGAAGCTGGAGCTAAACCAAACCAACCCGATGTATAAGCTGTCACCGTTCAACGATGTGGCTCGAATGAACACAAGAATGGTATCAGTGCGGTCTTTGTAGCGTTCGGCACCAGATTCTAAATACTCCATCCGAAAAGACACGGGCCAACCAACGTAGTCGTTGAGTAGTACATACCATTAATGCTATTAGCACGCAAATGACATCAAAGCAAAAGTTATTTTGCTTAAAAAGATAAAAAAAATCAAAACGTTACAATTCGCCTTGACGGAGGCTCTCTGAGAGAATTGCGCTGTGCGTGAAAACAATTTTTTTTAACATGGGAAAGGATAGGAGCTGCATTTTCAAATGCTTCTAAAATATTTTAGGGACCTCAGATTGAAAAAATTGTTAATGTTTTGCAATATACTTTCAATTAGCTACACTATAACTGGTTTTAGACAAAAAGTTTTTAAATCACAATGTTATGTCTATAATATAGCGCATCAAAATCTCATTCGATAACATTAAGAACGTTTTGCTTAAAAAAATTTCTATAAAGAATTAGAAGCATTTGAAAATGCAGCTCCTATCCTTTCCCATGTTAAAAAAAATTGTTTTCACGCACAGCGCAATTCTCTCAGAGAGCCTCCGTCAAGGCGAATAGAACGCGATGCAAGACAGGACACAACACTTACAACTCTTACAACAAACTTGTTGTGAGAACTATAAGTGTTGTGTCCTGTCTCGCGTCGCGTTGTATGTGTGTTGTCGAGGTTCCTACGTTAACACAAACCTCAATAAATAGAAGAGCACCGTTGAACGCGTGGAACGGAGTCGATGAGACGAATGGTTCGACGAGGACTGCAGTGATTTTGGAGCAGAAAGCAGCGCATGCGGTAAAGCTGCAGCATGGAATCCGGCAGAATGCGGATGGATATCAAAAGAAGCAAAAACATCAAACTTGATAAAGCGCCACCTGAAAAAAAGTGTAGTGCGAGGAATGAGATCTATTGTGCCGTTCTCAAGAAACAAGAAAGTTATATCAAAAGCTAAAAACATCCTGCGACGGCCTCGCGAGACGAAATATGCAGGGATAAGGACGGTTCAAGCAACATTTTTTTAGTCAAATAGATTAGAAGAAATTTTTAAAATGAATAGGTTTTATGACGGTTCTGAAAACCTCTACTAGACTAATTGGCCATCAGAATGTTATTTAGAGGAGCCTCTCAATGGTCGGACATGAAGAAAAGACAGGTGGAATCAGTACTACGATGAGCATCTGAATGGTGTGGGAAGCGCATACATGGAGGAGCGAGAGAAATGACTACGTCAGTTCCACATTGAGGGAAGTTAAGAATGCTATCCAAATAACGCACTTGTCACGAAAGAGTCACGGCGGCATTGCACAATGGGTCCAGAGCCGTGTTTACGAAGACAAAAATGTTTGTGCCTAAACCATAAGTTTTAGATACATAGTGTCTTTGGGAAACTTTCTTTTTATTTTTCGACCTTTTTTCTCTTTATTGTGAAATTAGGGTGGTCCCTCTAGTTTCGCTGATCCAAACATCTGATTTTTAATAGTTTTATGTACGTTCACAAAATGTTCTACAAAGTTGTAAAAGAACTTATTTGGAGCAAGTTTGCCGAAGAAACCATTATTCTATCTCTTACGGTTCCTAACTTATATTTTTTTTAAAAGATTCATGTTAGGGTGATCCATGAATTGAGGTTTTCCTGAAATAACTTTTAATGCATTCGTTTCTCGTAAATACTTTGTTCCGAGCGCTTTTGGAACTATCAACGACGCATATTTTTTCCAAAGAGCTCAAAGTTCTAACTCTCATAGTTAAAAAGATATTGGCATTTTTCTTCGAAAAATTACTTTTTTTTAAATTTCATATCTCAAAAAGGAGCAAATGGATTTTCAATCTCCCGGTTGCATTGGAAAGATCGTACTCTGTTCTATTTTTGGTGAAAAAACTGTAGGTACCTTTTTTGTTTAAAGCTTTTTATTGAATTTTGAAAATACGATTTTTTTCATGGAAAAGCAGTTGTAACTTTGAAAATCGATGAGATACAAACTTGGTGTCTTCGACAAAATTGTGAGTTTTTGGCTGCTATAAAAGTGCCCAGAACAAAGTTTTGCGAAAAAATCAACACATAAAATTATATTGAGTAAAAACAGATTTTCACGTGAAAAATGACACATTTCAAGCAAATTCAACTTGTCTTTGTTAGATAGATCAAAGTAGCTTGGTAAATGGTCATCCATTTCATTGTAGAACCAATGTTTATTTATACTGTCATCACCATTTAGGCACATTGAAAAAATATTGTAAATCATGTAACTTTGATAGGCTTTTACGTTAACATAAACATATACTAGTGATTGACATTTTCACTATCCATACATTGAAGTGATGAAATTGAAATTAAATTGATGGAAATCAGCTCAAAATCACATTTTAAGTTGAGTTCATTCACGAATTATGAATTATAAGCAAATTTAAACATTTTCGACATGGTTACTTCGATCTATCTAACAAAGACTAGTCGAGTTTGCTGAAATTGTTCCGCTTTCCATATGAAATTCTGTTTTTACGCAATATAAATTTATGTGTTGATTTTTTCGCAATACTTTGTTCTGGGCACTTTTATAGCAGCCAAAAACTCACAATTTTGTCGAAGACGCCAAGTTTGTATCTCATCGATTTTCAAAGTTACAACTGCTTTTCCATGAAAAAAATCGTATTTTCAAAATTCAATAAAAAGCTTTAAACAAAAAAGGTACCTACAGTTTTTTCACCATAAATAGAACAGAGTACGATCTTTCCAATGCAACCGGGAGATTGAAAATCCATTTGCTCCTTTTTGAGATATGACATTTAAAAAAAAAGTAATTTTTCGAAGAAAAATGCCAATATCTTTTTAATTATGAGAGTTAGAACTTTGAGCTCTTTGGAAAAAATATGCGTCGTTGATAGTTCCAGAAGTGCTCGGAACAAAGTATTTACGAGAAACGAATGCATTAAAAGTTATTTCAGGAAAACTGGAATTCATGGATCACCCTAACATGAATCTTTTAAAAAAATATAAGTTAGGAACCGTAAGAGATAGAATAATGGTTTCTTCGGCAAACTTGCTCCAAATAAGTTCTTTTACAACTTTGTAGAACATTTTGTGAACGTACATAAAACTATTAAAAAGCAGATGTTTGGATCAGCGAAACTAGAGGGACCACCCTAATTTCATAATAATGAGAAAAAAGGTCAAAAAATAAGAAGAAAGTTTCCCAAAGACACCATGTATCTAAAACTTATGGTTTAGGCACAAACATTTTTGTCTTCGTAAATACGGCTCTGGACCCATTGTGCATTGGTTTTTGTTGGACAGAAGTCACTGTTCCTTACTTACTTGGGTATCCATCAGCTCAAGAACAATCAGTCAGCTGGAAATAAGGATGGTATCGGAACTGAAATCATCACGATGGGCCCGGAAAAGTTGGCCACTGGCCTAAACTGGCCGGTATTTTGGAACAGCTACCAGAGGAGTGGAGGGAAGGGATCATTTGTCCCCTCTATCTGCAAAAGAGGTGACAAGCTGAAGTGTGTGAACTTTTGTGCGATCACAATTCTGAATGTCGCAGTCCTAGGAATAGTACAAAGTCCTATCCCAAATCATCTTCCGTCGTATTTCACCTAAAGTGAATGAGTTTGTGGAAAGTTATCAAGCTGGCTTTGTCAACGCAAATCGGCAAATACCGCGAATACCAGGTCCCAACGCATCAACTATTCGTTGACTTCATACGACAGTGTCGACCGCACAAAGTTCTGTAAAACCATGGACGACTTTTCTGGAAAGTTGACCAGGTTGAACACAACCTCCATCGCAGATGTACAAAACTGCGGCTCAGCAACTGCTTTGTCAGGCGGTTTCTGAGTGGGAGACGGATATCGCCATCATATCGGACCCATACCGAGTGCCCGCCGACAACGATAACTGGGTCGCGGATGGGACCAGAAAATGGCGGCGATATGGACGACGGGTAAATACCCCGTGCAGGAGTTGGTGTCTACTACCTATGAGGGCTTCGTGGTCGCCAAAGTAAACGGGGTCTTCTTCTGTAGCTGTTATGCGCCTCCGAGCAGTTCACGCAAATGCTGGACCGCTTAACGACCGTGCTAACAGGGCGAAGGCCGGTGGTAATAGCGGGTGACTTTATAATGCCTGGGCCGTGGAATAAGCCGCGCTTAAGACCGAGATAAGAGCAAGCAAAAAGGCCTGCTTTGAGGGTCTCTGTCAGAGTGCCAATACGAACCCGTGGGGTGACGCCTACAGGATCGTTATGGCGAAGACGAGAGGTGTGATGGCTCCTGCAGAGCAATCTCCAGAGATGTTTGAGGGGATCATTGGAGAACTTTTTCCGCGTCATGATCCTAGTCCTTGGCCTCCTTTCGTAGGACAGCCGGGGACTGGGACTGGCAATGAGGAGAGGGTCACCGATGTGGAACTTTCAGGGATAGCTAAGTCCCTTAGCGTAGGTAAGGCCCCAGGTCCGGACGGAGTACCGAACCTGGCCTTAAAAGTAGCTATTGCAGAGGCTCCCGAGATGTTCAGGTCTGCTATGCAGAAATGCCTGGACGAGGGAGTTTTACAAGAAGCTTGGAAGAGGCAGAGCCTGGTACTATTGCCAAAGGCGGGGAAACCACCCGGAGACCCGTTGGTATATAGACCAATATGCTTGATTGACACGGCGGGGAAGGTGCTCGAAAAGATCATCCTCAATAGAATGTTGAGGTTCACTGAGGGCGAAAATGGTCTTTCGAGCAACCAGTACGGCTTCCGGAAGGGGAGGTCCACCGTAGACGCTATCTTGTCGGTTACAAAAACCGCCGAGAAAGCACTCGAGCCTAAGAGGAGAGGAATTCGCTTCTGCGCGGTAGTGACTCTGGATGTAAGGAATGCGTTTAATAGCACCAGCTGGTCTACTATTGCCGATGCGCTTCTGCGTCTGGGGATACCGGAGTACTTGTAGAAGATTCTCGAAAGCTACTTTCAGAATCGCGTTCTAGTTTATGACACGGAGGTGGGTCGGAAGTGCTTTTACATAACCTCAGGAGTCCCGCAAGGTTCCATCCTGGGTCCGGTGTTATGAAATGTCATGTACGACCAGGTGTTGAGGTTAGAGTACCCAGTGGGAGTGGAGATTGTCGGATTTGCCGACGATATTACGCTCGAAGTCTACGGTGAAACGATCGAGGAGGTGAAGTTAACTACCGACCACTCGATCAAGGTTGTGGAGGCGTGGATGCGGTCCAGGAAACTGGAGCTGGCTCACCACAAGACAGAGGTGACGGTTGTTAATAACCGGAAGTCGGAGCAGCAGACGGAGATCAGTGTAGGAGAGTGCACTATCCTGCCAAAGCGCTCCGTCAAACACTTGGGCGTGATGATCGACGATAAGCTTATTTTCGGTAGCCACACCGATTATGCCTGTAAAAGAGCCGCCACAGCTATTGCGGCACTGTCCCGGATGATGTCCAATAGCTCTGCGGTATACGCCAGTAAGCGCAAGCTTCTGGCTAGTGTTGCTACGTCCATACTTAAGTATGGCGGCCCGGCGTGGGGCACCGCGCTAAGTACTGAATGCTACCGACGGAAGCTGGAAAGTACTTACAGGCTTACCAGGCACAGGGTTGCGACCGCGTACCGTACCGTGTCACATGACGCTCTCTGCGTCATTACTGGTATGGTGCCTATAAGCATTCTTATCAATGAGGACATGGAGTGCTTCGAAATGCGCGGCACAAGAGGCATACGCAGGACTGCCAGGATGGCCTCCATGGTCAAATGGCAGCGCGCGTGGGACAGTTCCACCAAAGGAAGGTGGACCCATAGGTTGATACCGAGGGTAGATAGTTGGATTAATAGGCGCCATGGGGAAGTTACATTCCACCTGACTCAGGTCCTTACAGGTCATGGTTGCTTCCGACAGTATCTACATCTACACCGTTTCGGGCATGCGGATTCTACCGAATGCCCAGCGTGCTATGGTTTAGAGGAAACGGCGGAACACGTTTTGTTCGTGTGCTAGCGTTTTCGCACAATGCGTGACCGCATGCTTGCCACATGCGGGGAGGACACAACTCCGGACAATTTGGTCCAGAGGATGTGTAGGGATGAGGTTAGCTGGAATGCCGTTTCAACGGCTATCACCCATATCGTCTGGGAACTACGGAGGAGGTGGCGCGTGGACTCGGAGAATGGCTATTCCAGATGCAGTACAAGAGGTAATCCAGGGGTTCGGAGTCGGCTTCGTAGGTCATACCGGTGCCCTGCGGTCGAGATCGACCCTTACAGCGATTAAGTGGCCGCGGAGAGGAAGTCCCGGTAGCGGTGCTGTCGTGGCGTCGGTCTACTGGGTTGGATCCGAACCCGCGGTTGGAAAGGGATCCCCGGCAAGGCAACCTTCTGGTGCAGCTGATAGGGCCTGAACGGTAGTGATACCCTTGCCTTCAGTAGGTCAGATCGGGTTGCACGTGGGCATCAGTTCTTGATGTCTGCAAAGCAGTTAGGCGCGGGCGGGGTTGACCCTGCCCGCCTTCCGAGGACAAAGGGAGTGGCGAGGACCACTCGGGAAACTGGCTAAGCGCCAGCATGTTACCGTGATGGACTCTTCAGGGCGAGTCATTGATGTTCATTGCTGCTAGGCTACGCAGCTAACCTTGAGGGTGCGATGTGCACTAGCCCCTCTCTGAAGCAATACCTTCTTGGTGGTTCCGGAGAGACGAAGGGTTAGGCGACCATAGGAATGTGTTTTAGTGGGTCGAGGAGAGAGTATTGCTGGCTTTTACTAGTGTTGTAGAAGCCGGCATGAACCCCACACTACCCTAACCTTCCTGTTAGGGTGTCTGTTGAGCAGATTTTCCCCCCTATGGTTTAGAAAAAAAAAGATGTTCAAAACTCTCTGACAGTTTCGGGTGAATTGTCCAGTTCATTAGAATTATTCAGGGAAAGCGACAAGGAGTGTACTCTCTTGCTCTTCACCATTGCTCTAGAATGTGTAATGCAATATGTTGGGGTATAATTTTCACAAAATTCTGTCAATTTGGTGTGCTTTGTGGACGACATTGGCATTTGGAACAGTGACAGCTGTACATCTAATTTGTGCATGACCTCTCACCATGGTTAGATTTATCAACATGCTTTCTGCTTAGTCATGGCACATAAAAGAAAACTCATTCCCGTGACATTAACCTTTTCTAAAAAATTTGCGCATGTTATTCTATTCCATGCTCTACTCATGCTCTACACGCATCCTTATCAAAAAAACGTCGATAGATTCGGTATATCAACCTTGAAAATCCGGTGGGAACTTTTAAAGCGCAAACTCTCGTTCCATATAAATCTTCTGCATAATTTCTGGTGTCCAATTAAATGTACCAGAATGAAAAATTGCCCATTAATCGATGGGTGAAACCCGGATCTGGATACGCATGAAAAAGAAATTGCCAGTACCCTGTAATGTGATATTGTGCCCCAAAAGAGAAAGGGGCGTCTTCCAGACAGGCGAAGACCAAGATAAATTTATACAAAAAGAAGAAAATGTTCTCATTATTCCCACACTGCGACAACACTCTGCAAGCGAGCATATTTGTCTGACGAGTGGTGGACAAACGGCGCGGGAAGCGGGAAGAGAGTTCATCGCCAAAAAGCCGTAAAAGTTCAAGTGTAGCCCCTTTCCGACCCGGCTGTATTGTGCGCCTACCCCAAACAAACACTCCGCCGCCGCCGCTGCCGGTTGCCAATTTTCTCTTCTGCCAAAACGCACGCTCCGGAACCCGCAAAAATATAATGAAGAAAAAATGCCAAATAAACCCACCCAAAAGTAATAGCATCAACAATAACAGCGGCAACAAGTAAGCAAGCAAGCGAGCCAGCCAGCCAGAGCCAGACCAGCAAGTGTATGTGGTTGGCCCGGCCGTCAAAATAACGAAAGACAGCGATGCCTTACCGGCAAGAAGCTCCATGCCTACACTCTCGACGAAATTGGTCCGAAAAAGAGAAAGTTGCTTGACTTTGGCCGTGATCCTGACGCGGGGCAATCGCGATGCCATCGCATCGCATCGCCCCGTTGTTTGGTGACTTTTGCGAACCTTAATTTTTTTTTGAGTTGGGGGGAGGGTGGCGTAAAATGCGGCGACCGGGGTTAAACTGCGCAATTTCACAATTTATTAGAGAAATGAGAAATGCATGTTGAATGTTGATACACTTTGACATGAATGACAGTACTGAAATACGTATTCGTTGTTCGAGTTTGAATTGCGAAAAAATACCCTTGTACTCCGGTGGGAATCGGACTCACGACTCCCAGCTCGCAAGACAGGCCTTTCTTATTATCCCAAGCTACGGAGCCAGTTGATGGCTCTCTCGCCTGTTCTAGCCAATTCGCTTATACCTGAACATGAATCCACTAAAGCACATGCTACACAACAGTGTGTATATGTGAGATGATAATCCAATACCATTTGCAGAAAAATTAGATTGTGAAAAAAGCTAACCATGGGCTATAGTTGAATCGGAGTTTTACGCCAATAGGCGAGAGAGGCGTTAAGTTACTCCGTAGCTTGGGAGAACGAGAAACACCTGTCTAGCAAATTGGGAGTTGTGGGTTCGAGTCCCACCGGAGCACATAAGTTTCTTTCGGTAATATAAAGTTCAATTTGTCCGTCTAACATGTGTTTCTGTTGTGTACTTGGCTGGATTTTCATAATGTGATGGCAAAATGCACTTAAATCGTGCCTTTCTATTAAGATTCGCACTTTACCACCGATCTCCCCTGTTTGTTATGCGCCTTGTTTTCAGTCCCTGTCGCTTTTATCTTCAGCTTCACTTCCGAGAGGCCGACCGACGACCGACCGACCAACAGACCGACAATCAATGTCTTTGTTGCGAAAATGCGGGAAAATGCTCTTCGCTTCTCACCGCTCCGCTCGCAGCGCGCCGCGGTCGTCGCTCGTTCCGCTCGGGTGACCGTGCAATCCAAGTTCAAACCGGTGATTTTTGGATAGTGTCTTCACTTTTCCCCGGTTTTTATTTTATTTCGAGTTTTTGCAAAACAAAGGAAAAAGCTGTTGCGGATCGTTGCCTGCTGCATCACTTTTTTTTCGGGGATTGTAAAAGTTTTATTTCATCCGATTGGGGTCTCTTTGTGTGTGGTGCGGAAAAAGGCGGCCGCCGGTCGTCCCCAGACCCCAGACCCCAGGTGAACGAGGTAAGTTGGATATAGGAAGATTTCCAGTGTGGGGGTGAATGACGATGAAAGTTGTGCTCATAAATCTTGTCAAAGCGTCTTTTTGACACCCCGCATCACGACAACCGAGGCGAAGGTTAACTTTCTCCGAGACGACACGAGCCTTAAAAGGTGATCGATGTTATTCATGAACAACTTCCTGGCTTTGAGCTGGAGATCGCATGGGTCAGACAACTGATGCTAATGAGGGTTTTGTTGATGCGGTGTTTAGCTTAATTTGAAAATAGAAATGGTATTGAAACAGGACGTTGACCTGACCAGTAGAAAAATATCTTTAACCAGTGTTATGGGAAACCGAATAACTTGACAATTCCGTAAAAGTTACCACAACGGTTTAATTCCTTCCAAGAGATGTAAAAATTTAAGATTATAAAACAGTTGAACCCGAGCAGAGGAAAAAAAGCTCAAACAAAAAGTGATATTTGTTTGTTTGAGATAAGAGGTAAAAGTACTGAAAATAATATCTCAATTTTACTCCTGGAACATCAACATCATAGCACATTTAGCTCTTGGTGAGATCTAACCAATAGCAGTGAGCTATTCCATTGATCTTCAAATATCATATTTTGCTATTGGTTAGATGGTTCAAGAACGAATTTTTGCTATTTTTTTCAGTACCTTCACCTCTTATCTTAAACAAACCAATATCACATTTTGATCGTCAGTACTTGAACTCTGCCCGGGAAAGCAACGCAAACAATAAACTGCTCTTTGTTGCTATGCGTTGCAAGAAAAACTTGGATCCATGGAAAATCTATAACCAAGCAGTGCACTGCAGTGGGGTATTATCCTAGCCAACGATCATAGGCGCTTATGCACCATTAGCCTATTTATCTTGCTGACAGTAGCAAGTGTTTCGGGTCCAACCGAATCTTGACATTTAGATTTCTATGAACGGGGTGATACGCATTGTATATTGGGAATCAGGGTAATGTAAAAGTCTGGACGAAATGAAAGTAGTTAACCGAAAGACAAGTTTAACAAATAATGCTGAATAAGAAGCTACATGTTTGATAGTTTTTGCCAAACTTAATAGTCATTCTGGTTCGGAGTCCTCTCCTGCCATAGTCAGGTGACGCGTTTGATGTCTGTGACGACAGTTACTTGTATCATGCCGTGCCCGTATTTTATAAAGAACATTTATGCAATTCAGTATACAAATTTCAACTTTATGTTGCTCGTTTGAAAATCATTGGTTCATTATGCAACTCAAATGAGTTGTATAATGAAAAAATCATTGCATAAAATGTTGTATTCAACTCGTTGCAAAACTCGATTTTTTTAGAACTCTTCGTATTTATCCAACTCGCTGGATAAATGCTCGACTGACTCGTAGTGGAAAAAATCATCTTTCTGCAATTCGTTGAATAAATAACTATTGCAAATACAACAAGAACTACACAATTGTAAAGCAAAGCACTAGTCATTCGACATTAAAATTCGTCTTTACTTTGCCCGTTTGAGTTAAGAACTGCAGTCTTACTGTCTTTATACTTATTTGAATCTGAAAAGATTATGCCAGACGAGGGCAAGCTCAATGTGGCCCCTCTAGAGGACTGCTGGAGAGCAATAAAAGCAACCATCAACGACGCAGTCGAGAGCATCATCGCACTATGGGCCAGAAATCAAAATTTCGCGACAAAAGTCATAAAAGTTGTTTTTCTAAGATCAATCAATTTTCATATTTGTATGATTGTTTGGGCTATGTTTGATTATATACCGACTGATTTTTTCGATTTGTAACAAAATTGTATTGTTTTTTGTATGGGTAAACTTCTTATGAGCGAAAATTCTCGATTTTAACCAATATTAAGAAAAATGTGATTTGTGGTGAAAAATGTGATTAAAAAATATAACGCATACATTTCCTAAAAGTAAATTTAGTATATTTTGCATATTTGATGCACAAATTGCGATGCTTTTAAGTATAAAAATAAATTTAACAATATTGACTCAAATTTTACGGTATATTTTCCAATGTGTTCAAAAAGTAGGAGTATTTGACCGTATTCGACATGCAACTGGTCTAGGATGCTAGTTTAGACTCTTCTTTTTAGAATGCTGCTGGACTTTTTTGCGGGAATTTGCGGGAAGCCAAGTGAGAAAGATTTTAGTGCTTGCTTAAATTTTACAATATTTCACGCTGTGCTTCAATAATCATCCACTCTTGCCATTACGACGCTATGACTTTATGGCTTGCGAAACAATATATAAAGCAACAAACAACTTTCATTCTGGAAGGTTTGATTTCAAATATAAATGTGATTATAAGCTTTTAAATCAAGACCACAGTCTTACTCATTGTGCAATGTTTCGGTATATCAATCAAAATTTGAATTTTAAATAAACCCAACGTACATAAAGCATTGTCCAGTTAGAATCCGGACGCAAAGGATAATTTGTTGTGACGCTCTCAATGATCATAATCATATATTTTTTACAGCACTCTGATCATAAACAAGTTCTCTATTGATGGTGAAAATTTCATCGATTTTCTTGTTACGAGTGAAAAGTTATTTCAGATTGAAGCAAATGAAGGAAAAAAATCTTGCACAAACACGCTGAAAATTAAGCGTGGTCAGGTACGACAGTCGCGAAAAATGTTAATGTCTCCATAACCATTATGTGTGATGTGCACAGATGTTGTTAACCATGCCATGAGGAAGTGCCCAAGGAAGATTAAAGTTTATGTTTATGGATAAATCTGCTTGGAATTCCAAGGTTTGCCAGGAAGTTCGAGCTCTGGACATCGTTTTCTCACATCACGATTTTGACACCAAATGTGTACAAGGATGATAACCTCAAGAATCGCGTGCTGCTTTTCAAAAATGCCCACAAGGGATCTGTAGAGGTTTGAGCTAATTTGGTGAGCTATCACGACATCCTGAGATGTGTAGTGGTGTCATCACTGTTGGATAGTGTTTATAAACGAAAAAAACACTCAAATTTCGCTTCTTTGGAATTCACTTAATAACCCTTAATTTCGCAAGAAGAGAAATATTTGGCAAAGTTTCTTTGGAATCCTAATCAGATTGGTAGAGGGTCTCAGGACACTACAGAGATGACCTGATTGTTAAACAAATCCGCCGAAGGGGTTGATGTTAAAATTTACTACCATTGTGCAGATTTTTAAGGAAGTAATCACGGAAAAAATAAGAAAATGTATTAAAAATTAAATTGAATAATTTTAATGATATTTTTCCATGAAACTACAGTAAATTATCTTTGTTTTGAGGGCTTCACCTTTTCTGTTTGTTATTCCACCTCTGAGATATAAGTGATTATCTGCGTCCGGATTCTAACTGGACAATGCTTTACATATGTACAGATGGATACATTATTCGTGAAATTAGGAACAAATCCACAGCTCAAGTAAGATTTTAACTCACGACCCTTATATGCTACACAACCCAGTCAACACACGATCGCATATGATGTTGAATAGGATGCTAAAGTGTAGGCGATATGCGTACACTTTACACGCGGTTAAATGGAAGCAAGTACGCATATGGCCTCCACTTTAGCATCCTACTCAACATCATTTACGACTTTGTATTAGCTGGGAAGTGCTTTACCGACTTAGCTACCGAGCCTATCAATGACAAGGCATTTTAAATATTATAAGGAAAATCAAATCTTTTCCCTAATCGCAAATATATCCATCCCACTTGTACATACATATGATCGAAGAGCGAACACAATTTATTGTTCAAATACCGACTCCATTTGGCCGTGTGTCATTCGGCTGATTGCCGCTGGGCCGAACGCCATTTGGCCGAACGTCATTTGGCTGAATGCCGTTTGGCTGAAGAAGAAACGATCGTGCCACTGTTCACCACGTCAGTATAACTCAAAATAATCCCCTTTGATTAAAAGGAGGAAAAATCTCTAATAAAATAACTACAATTTTAACGCCAACTAATCCCTGAATTGTAAAATAAGAAAGAATAGTCAATGCTTGGAGGAAGGAAGAAGGAAAAAATAATGATGATCAAATTTGCAGCTAGAATGTGAAAAGAGGTCTCTGAATTATTTTGAACATAATTCGGTCAAGTGGCATTCTGCTAAATGCCGGACATCTGAAACACCTGAGCAGCGATTTTTGTAGCAAAAACTATACATACATGACATCTATACATAAATTGAGATTATTGAAAATCATAATTGACCACAAGAATTGATGTACCGAAACTTTGCACTTTGAGGAAGTGTGATATTGATTTAAACGTCATCCGAAAAAGAAGAGTCTCAACTAGCTTCCTAGATCGTTTACATGTAGAATTGGGTCGAATACTTCTACTTTTTTTTGACAAATTGGCAAATAAACTGTACAATTTGAGTAAAAATTGTAAAATAGTAATTTAAACTTAAGGCGAAACTGGATCCATTTCCTCACTTTTTGGTTTTTGATTTTTTATAAAATAACGTAGCAATATTTTCAAGGTATCTCCTGTTTTTTTTTCAAATGGAAAATGTTTTTAGTTTTTACAGAAATCATTTTCAAACAAAATTTCACAAAAAAATGGTTTCTGCAAAAACGAAAAATATTTTCCACCAGAAAAAAAAATCAGGAGATACCTTGATCCATTCTTTACATGTGTACGAAAACCGATTTTGGAAATATTGCTTCGTTATTTCATGAAAAATCAAAAACCAAAAAAATGAGGAAATGCTTCCAGTTTCACCTTAAAGAGAATTTTTGCTTATAAGAAGTTTCTCCATACACAACACGATACAATTTTGTTACAAATAAAAAAAAATCAGTCGGTATACAATCAAACATAGCCCAAACAATCATACATATATGAAAATTGATTGATCTTAAAAAAACAACGCCATATTATAACTCTTATATTTACGACGTAAAAGTGTTAGTACCACCTATTCATAACTAAACGATCGAATTTTTCGATCGTTTAGTATGAGTAGGTGGTACTAGCGCTCTCACAGCGTACACATAAGAGCTAGAATATGGCGTCCTTGGTGATAATTGTAGGAAAAACTCTAATCTGCATGTTTGCCGAACACTGCATTTCAATAATATGCTTCTAAACTGAGTTAAGGACAAATGAGTCAAATGATTGCCAGGTGATCGAAAACATCCTTGGGTAATGCTGCAGCAAGGGACCCGACACCGTACAGAAAATCTCCTAGAAATACCGTGAATACCAGGTCTCAACGACAGTATCGACCGCTCAGGGCTATGGAAAATCATTCCGACAGGCTACATGAATGTCTCTTGATATTGTCTAAGGAATTTCTTTTATGATTTCTTCCGAAATTCCTGCAGAGCTTCTTCTAGAATTTCATGCTGAAAATTTTCCTGGAGTAAATGCTGGAATTGCTCAATTAATTTCTGCTGGAATTTCTCCAGAATTTGTACAAGATTTTCCCCAGATTTTTATTCTGCAGTTCTTCCGTGATTACTACAGGAATTTTATCTGAATTCCTAACATGAATAAGAATTCCTCCAACATTCATTCTAGGAATTACTCCAAGATTTTTTCCAGGAATTCCTCTAAGGATGCCTCTACGGAATTCCTCTAGTTACTTACGGGATTTCTCCAGTATTCTTCTAGGGATTGCTCCATAAATTCCTCCTGGAACCATTTAAAGGTTTCTCTATGGACTCTACAGAGATCCACAATCCTTTCTTCAGGAATTTATCCAGGGATTCCTATAGGAATAGTGCACTGTTATGATTAGCGTGCTTTCTCGTTGCTGGCGTAACCACTCGCAGTATTAAGTGTGTGTCATGGTCACGTGGCAGGAGATGTTTTCGGTTCAGAACACCTTGAAAATTTGAACAGAAAAGTAGCGAAAACAGAGCTAACTGAGTCCGCTTCCGTTACCGTCTACTGTCTTCTGATTGGCGAATAACTATCATACATATGTATGAATTAGAATGTAGAGGTGTTTATGCGTCACTCATTTGGCTCGAGAGCGTTTATCATCGTTCGTGCTAAACTTCGACTTATTCATGTAAAAAAATACCAAAAAAGCAATAAAATCTAAAATTCTTTTTTTGTGAGTAGTTTCTCAACGAATTTAAATATAAAAAACCGCAGTAGGAAAAGCAAACATTGTTGAAAAAGTTGATGATTCAACAAAATTTGTACTGATTTAATGAAATTTCAATGATAAACTAATTGGCAATAAAATCAGTTTCCAATTCTTTAAGAATGCACCACACAAAACACACTACCGACACAGGAAACCATTCTGTGCCGTATGCAGTCCGCATAGCAAGCCCGCGTTCTTCCGTCGTCGAACGCCGCCCGACCCAGGAAATCGTACAGAGAGCATAGCTGCAGAGTGACCCAATTTTCCATGAACTAAATATAAGTTAATGCCATTCGTGCGTCGCGTTTCCCAGGAGGCGACCCATGCTGTTTACGGGGTTAAGGAAAACCCGAGCTGAATGTTTGTGTGATTGTGTGCGATGGCTGTGGTTAGGGTTACCATCCGGAGTGGAACTTTTTGCAACTGCAATGATATTTTTCTTTTTTTTTTTTTCTTTATGGCTCCATGTCCCCACTAGAGCTTGACCTGCTCCGCTTCAACTTAGTGTTCTTCGAGCACTTCCACAGTTATTAATTGAAGAACGTTCTTTGTCTGCCATTGCATGAATTTATATATTACTAGCTGTACCCGGCAAACTTTGTCTTGCTTACTGCGTTTTTTGACGTTTCAAGTCCCTAGTCAAGTCCAAGTCCCCGTTCAAAATGCACGAAAACCCGATTTTCAAAAAACTCTCCATTTTCCATGTTTTTTGTCTCATAAACCTTCCTTGGGTGAAAACTAACACAACAAAACTCATACGACTCAAATCGGACTATTCTTTCGCAAGTTATGCGTGGTCCCACGTATGCCACTGCATTTATATATATATATATATATATATATATATATATATATATATATATATATATATATATATATATATATATATATATATATATATATATATATATATATATATATATATATATATATACAGGTATGTTCCGTTTTTGTCACTATCCGTTTTTATCACTATCCGTTTTTGTCACTATCCGATTTCGTCAACATTTCATTCCGTTTTTGTCAACACTAAATTTTTTGTCAAATTTGTTCCCTCGAACACGAGTTATTTATAGCTTAACATTAATCTTGAGGCAATGCATCCATGAATGAATTTGAAACAATTACCAATGATGGCATAGAAGATGTATACGCCACAGTAGCTTTCAACACATTTTAAATTCAGCTATAAATAATGTTAATTCATGCTTTCTCGCAAAGATAATTTTACTTCTTATTTGAAAATGAGAAAAATTAAACCAACAGTCCAATAGAAAAATTAAACCGAGCCAATTTAATTAATGAAAATCTGACAGGAGGTGGCAGGAGGTAACACGTGATTATCAATATCATCATCAACAATTTTGTCGTTTTGTAAAATGGTTCAATCATTTTCCAAGTGTAACAAAAGTTACTAATCATGATAGATCAATAATAGATGGGATGTGCATATAAAACCATCAAAGGACGGATTCGATTATCCGGCAATAGGAAAAAATCACCATGGGTTATCAAACTTTTTTTTATTTCATTAGCCTATTGTGTTAGGGCACAATTGATGTCCCTTCCATGGATTGCTCCAGGATGTCCATCTCCGTATTCCTCCAAGAACTTCATTCTGAAGATCCTTATTATTATTATTATTATTATTCTTCTTTACGGCTCTACGTACCAACTGGAACTTGGCCTGCCACTTCAAGTGTTCTTCAAGAACTCAAACAGTTTAGGGCTTTTTTTGCCTGTCCTTGCTTGAATTTGTACACTACAATCTTTTAAACAAGACTTTTTTAAGTAAAATAAATTTCACGTGATTTTGTACACGTTTTCTTGAAATTATGCGATGTGCTGAATTCTTCTCTCCTGGTCGCTATTTCTTTCCGACGGGGCTCAAACTTCTACCAGAGATCTCTCTTGTCATCCTTGATACCCTGTCGAAATTTTCCAGACCGAAACAGCTATATTCACTAGCCTAACAGGAGATTCCTGTAGAATTTTATCTGAGATTTTATCTTTCGTTTGCTCCAAAAATGCAATCTTGATTTTCTTCAGTGATTCCTACTAGCGATTCTTGTATTCCTCCAGATTCCTTAATGGATTTCTTCTGAGAAATCGTCAGGAAATAATTCAGAAGTTCCTTTAGGTGAATTAGGAGTTAAATCTTTCAGAAATAAGTTTCTCAAATAAGGAGGAGTCTAGGATCTTGGAAAACGATCTGGGGATTTCTCCAGCAACTCCAGTGTTCCAAAAAGAAACAAGAGATCCTAAAAAATCCTACAGAAATCCCATTAATTCTGAAAGTATCCCTCGGGGAACAATTGGATGATTTCTTGAAAGAACTTATACAGGATTCCTGGAAGGAATTTCTCAAGGATTCCCACAAGGAACTTCTGGAGGATCCTCAGGAATAACTCCCCGGAGAATTCTTTACAGAACTTGATCCCTGAAAAAACTTTTGGAGGATTTTAGGACAGAATTCCTGGAAGATTACTAGAATAAACTTCTGGAAGATTCCCAGGAAACGTAGTAAGAAATCGGGGATAATTATTATTGTAATATCATTTTTATTAAATCATGAGGAAATAACATAGATGAAAGATAGAATCGTATTGGAAAATCTCTGAAAGTTCCAGTAGGTGTAGATATTTCTACTGCGCATAAATACCAAACAAAGTCACAAAATATCATAAGAAAATCTTTAAAGAATCCAAAAAAGAACTTCTGTTGAAATTCTAGAAAAACTGTTATTATTATTATTATTATTATTTCTTTATTATAGAGATTTTCAGCCCTAGGCTGGTTCATCTCTTTAAAAGTATGACGGGGGTTGAGAAGGGAAAGAGGAGAACCCTGGCAGAGTCAGGGAGGGGAAAAGGGTTTAAACAGAGTTTTTGTGCGTAGTATGAACGCGAAAATAACTGGCAACTGGTGGGGTTGTCTGGTCCGGGTCTAGCTGGGTCTGTCATAATCAAGCTTGGTAGGTCTTGTTATAATTCATCGGGGTCCGTTTTCGTTGCAGGTCAGTCTTCTTGGTTTGTAGTTTCGTTCATGTTCCAAAAACAGTTCCTGTGGTGCGGTCTGCCTCAGAATCTCACTCCGTGCCAGTTCGGGTTTGGAATCCACATGAAACCGGTATGAGTGAGTCGCAGGTTAGTTTTGTTGTTGTGCGTGTCAGGCTGGGTCTTTCATTGGCTTGAGGGAGTGAATGTTTGGTTCCTTAGAAGTGTCCGTTGTTTGAGCTGGGTTATCGGGGTTTGTGGTTACAAGTTCAATTTCAAAGAGAGTGCCCTTGATGTGCTCAGGGCTCCACCCTGTGCGAGTCCTGGCTTGGAACCCACAGGGGGCAGAGATGACGAGCCACGGACAGTGGGATGTTTTAAATTTGGTCGTACAGCCCTGCGTCTTTTAGAAATAGAAGCAACGTTGTTTGCCGGACCTCATCTGGAGATAGAGCGCTTTGTATGTCCGTGATATTGTACTGAGTATGTAGATCCTCCAGGGTTCTGCAGTTTGCGATAATATGCTCCACAGTATTTGGTTCTGAGCAGGTATCGCAACGAAATCGGAAATTTCCGGCACCGCCCATACTATGGGAAAGTCTAGTATGCCCTGTTCGCAGTCTAGACAGAACCACTTGATCTCTTCGAGATGTCAGGTCCGGCCAACGCTGCGGGCTCGGTTTGATCTTCCGGATAAAAAGTGTTTGCCTCGACCAGAGAGAGTCCCACGCTTCTCTGACCCTGTGTCTAAGCCACATCTTGACATCGTCCCCCGGTATCTTCGGGGTGAGGAGTGCCCCTTCACGACCGAGAGAAGCCAGGCTGTCAGCTTCTTCGTTCCCCTTGATACCGCAGTGGCCCGGCACCCACATGAAGGTGACCTCATTTTGGCATTCGTTCAGCAACTCTTGAATCTCCTGGACGAAAGGATGTTTATTACTAGGGCTCTGCAGAGCGTCGAGTACGCTGGCCGAATCCGACACGATTAGCAGTGGGGCAGAGCGGGGGTGAGCAATGGCTCGCGATATCGCTGCCGCCTCGGCTGAGAACACCGAGCACAGGCTTCCTAGTCGGTGAAACTCGTTGTAGTCTTTACTATGAATGCCGATGCCAACCAACTCATTCTTTTTAGAGCCGTCAGTGAAGATAATGTCCGTTTCTCGGTACTTCTTACAGACTCTTCTTGCAAAACTGGCCTTGACGCTTTGAGGGTTTGCGCCTTTGCGGAAATGCCTCTTGATTAGAAAAACTGTTGAAAGAATTTATTTATTATTTATTTATTTATTGTTGAAAGAATCTCAGAAAGAACCCCTGGAGAAATATCTGAAAAAAATCCTGGAGGGATTTCAGAAAGCAGTCTTGGAAGAAATCCCGTAGGAAATTTTGAAGAGACGGAGAAATTCATATATTTCAAAAGTAAAATCTTAGTGAATCTCCAAAGCAATTCTTGGATGAAATGATGAACTAGGACTAAATCCCAGAATGATTTTCTTAGCCCACCTTGTGCATTCCAGCCCCAAACCGTACACAACGTCAACGAGCTGTTCCCATCATAATGTATAAGTATGGTTAATAAATTCCAATTCCTGGTGGAATGTTTGAAGGAATCCCCAAAGAAATTCCAGGAAAAAATAAAAAGAGGCATCTAGGTTGATCCGAGAAGAAATTTCTGAAGAAATTATAAGGGGAAGAACCTCTTTTCTCTAAAAAATCTTTGGGGCCGTCCATAAATGGCGTAGCATTTTAGGAGAGCGGGGTGGAGGGAGTCTCTGATTATGCTACGAACCATGTTTAGGTATGGGAAAATAGGCTACGAGGGGGGAGGGGGTATAAAAAATCGTCTAAAAAATGCTATGTCGTTTATGGACGACCCCCTATTGAATTCCAAAAGATAAACAAGCGACATGGTACAAGGTAACCTACAAGAATTCTAGAGGAATTTCTTGGAGAATCAAATATTCTGGAGAAAACACAAGTGATTGCTTACAAAAATTTCTGAAGATTTTCTAAAAGTATCCTAGTGAACCCTAAAAGTATCCTACTGAAGCGAATAAAACACGGCAGGCTGTGGTGGGCTGGGCACGTAGATCGTATGCCGGAGGAACGACAAGCTAAAACCATATTCAGTAGAGAACCAGGTAAGGGACATCGGCTTCGTGGTAGGCCGCGCACACGGTGGCTTTTTGCAGTTGAGGAGGACCTTAAGGGCTCTGAACGTTGAGGGTGACTAGTAGCGATTGGTCCAGGACCGAGACCAGTGGAGGCGAATGCTCCATTCGGCGTAGACTCACCGCTACGAGTTATAGCCCATCAAGTATCAAGTAGTATCCTAGTTGAAACTTTCATAGGAATCTGTTAAGATGAAAATCATGGAGAAATGCGTTCTGGAAGGAAGTAAACATACCCTTTTATGTTAGGATATCGAAATTACGTTCTTGGAGATTAATCATTCCTGGAAGTATGTCATATTTTAAAGCTTCGATCCGGATACTGGACCTGTAATATGTGCCATTCTTGCGTTCAACGAACATAAATTTCCAAAACTGTGGTCACAAATGTGGTAAAAACCTCTTGTAGACGTCACAGTCAGAAAACAGTAATTTGAACTGTACAACCAAGATGTGCTAAAAGATATCAAAAACAATTAAATTTCATAATAAACTGCATATTTTTACTTTTGGAATGTGTTCTACAGTAAATCTTCCCATTTATATAAAAATGTTGCAAAATATTTTGTCAAAGAATATTATTCCGTTTTTATCACTATTCCGTTTTTGTCAACTGAAAATCGCGGACTGTGTTGATAAAAACGGAACATACCTGTATATATATAGATAAGGCAAGTACAATGATACACTATGCCCAGGGTAGTCGAGAAAAAATTCCCGACCGGAACGGGAATCGAACCCGCCGTCTCCGGATTGGCGATCCATAGCCTTAACCATTAGGCAAACTGGGAACCCCCTGGATATTTTTATTTAGCAAAAAAAAAACGTAGTAGATTATTTTAGACCGATTGGTGTCTGCTACGTCAAAATGTTGGTCAGTGTAAAGAATGGGAAGGAATTGATTATATTACACAGCCCTACTAATAAAAGTAGTTGCATAGGAGCTTATGGAGTAAACGCATTCGGAAGAAAGCTATGTTAAACTCTTATCGAGTTAAAGCGTTAGTTGGAAGGTTCGCATGGGTCACGTAGTGATAGATTGTTGATTTCAGTGAACCTGCGACATAGGCTCATTTTTAGGTAGTTTGGTAACCCGATTCGTCCAATCATTCCGAACCTAATAGCATCAAAGAGCAAATCAACAAGAAATACCCAAGCAAAACCTCATTTCTCGGCCGTCAACAATGTTGCAGTTTTAGTGCTTTGCTCTCTATTTTGCACACAGACATTAATTTTTCACGGCTTGACTCATGCTGGTTGCACTTCCCAGTTCTGGAACGGTCGTAGAAAACATCACCCAGAACTAGGCAAGCACTACTGAAGCACAAACAAACGTTCTCACCCGGGCTGTCACGGAACTAAACCGCCTTGATGAAGAGCTTGCAGCAGCTGAACGAACGTGGTGAACAACTGAGCAGCAATCACGAAAGGACGACCCGCGCCGACAGAGAACGTTGTCGCCTCGTTTCGCGAGCGCACTACATAGTAGGTAGGTAGGGCAATCCTGACCGGGGCCAGTGCATCCTAGTTTTGCCACAGTTTTCCTTCTGTCCTTCTGGGGGTACATTGACTTTTTGAACTCGAAAACAATTCCGAAAAATTTTCCGGTGGCTTCGGGAAAAAAAAAACTTTCCGCCACGGTTGTTGGAGTTTAGCGATGACCTCCTGCGGAAGACGTTGTTGGGTTGAACAATTTATAGTTTCCGGATTTCTTTGGATAAAGCGACTGAGGAGCTTATTCATTGGAGTAACGGCGGACATGTTTAAGTTTCCTGGCATTCGCATAAGTTTCGAAAACAAGCGAAATGGGATTGCGGTTACATCAGATACTTTCATAGTATTTCTGCTGGAGATTTGGTGACAATTTTGTAAGAATGTCATTCTTAGATTTCTTCAGAAGTTTATGTATTCCAAAATTGTTTAAATTCCGGCAATTTACCAAGGAGCTTTACCGGACATTTCAGGAGTTCATTTACAATGAACGTCTAAATACTAAACGTCATCGTATTTCGGCAGTCTTACCGGAAAAACTTTTGGGTGACTCTTTCGGCGCTTTTTTAAACTTAAAAAATGCACGAAATTGTATTGGAGTAGTGTTTCGAGCTAGTTGACCCTCGATTATATAGACCCTCGATTTTATGTACTTCGATTTTATGATTTAGGTTATGTTTAGTTGGCAATTCAGTCATCAGATTGATTGAAACGATGATTAAATTTTCATCCAACGTTTCGCTTCGTATGGAAGCTTCATCAGGGTTTCAATTTATTTCGTTTTTTTTGTCTAGTCGGATTTGTTAAACGTCGAAATGTCAAAATTGATGGAGTAATTTGTTTTGGGGGTGGTTGCATTACGGAAAGCACTAATTTAACAGGGTCTACTTTGGATGGATTAGACCCTGTTTCAGCGCCCCACTGGTACATTTCTATGATGATTTCCTGGAGGGATCGCTGAACACAGTAAAACCGCTCAGCACTAAAATGTGTAAGCCCTACTCATAAGTGCATAATTTCCAGACCACACAAAAATGTGTTACAGTTACACATTCTCCAAAACAGCTCGTACCCCAAGTAACACAGAAAACATCTTTGGCAATCAGAATGTCAAAGGATGTATTACAACAGTAATATAAGTGAATCAGGAAACATGTTCTGTTTTAATGATGCTCTAATTGTGTTAGCCGATGGACTATTGACGACATACAACTAAAAAAATGACTTGAGTATCTCAAGTCTAAAATACGTATATAATACGAAAATATAACAAGAGCATCACGAACGAAGCACAACTTTGTTTACATTAAAGCACCAGAGGTTTTATTTCATAAATTATCGCAATGCATTTAGCAGCAGGTTTGAATTTTCTGAATGTTCATAACTGCGGCTAAAAAATAAACACAGATTGCTGCGCTGCCGTAATGGCTCATAGATTGCTCCGAAAGATTCCCGATGAGCGAGATTATGTCGAAGTGGAGTGACTTCAACTGTTGCCGAGCGCGAAAGATGACGGCTGTAAAATAAGAATCAATGCGGACAAGTCGGTGATGAATTTGGTGGCATAACTCGTCGGATTGTTGATGTTGAAGGAGTAAATGCACGGCGGCATAGTACTTCTTCTTCTTTATGGCTCGACGTCCCCACTGGGACTTGGCCTGCCTCGCTTCAACTCAGTGTTCTTTGAGCACTTCCACAGTTATTAATTGAAGGGCTTTCTTTGCCTGCCATTGCATGAATTTGTATATTGTGAGGCAAGTACAATGATACACTATGCCCAGGGAGTCGAGAAAATTTTTCCGACTGGAACGGGAATCGAACCCGCCGTCTCCGGATTGGCGATCCATAGCCTTAACCCCTAGGCTAACCGGAGACCCCGGAGACGGCGGCATAGTAGTTGCTCACTAATATTCTTGGGCGTCACCAAGTTTTCATTATGGCCCTCTCATCGCCAGCAAATCAGATAACAATTAATCCCCTTTATGTCCAAGATCGATTGTCCACCAGTAAAAAACTGAAATTGGATTCCGAACCTACAACACAACGAAGAGTAGTTTTGCTTACTTACTGCAATGTTTACTTTTTTATTTTGACAGATGATCATTTTGATATAATGTCTTCTAAACTAAGCTGTAATTTAGTTATTTTAACGTTGCAAATATGATCACAAAACATAGTTACAGCTCTGCAATATGTTTGTTAAAAATGTGTTACTTAAACGTATTATAGTCGTAGGAACGACCCCTTCCATAAATTTACTGTAAGGTTGTTCTGCGGATGTATTATTAGCGTAATTTAAACATACTTCTGCATTCCAGCGCAGAGTCGGTTGACGTGGAGTTTAGAGGAATAATCCAGATTACAGTACATGGCAAAAATATGTATACTAAATTTAAAAAATGCGAAAAGTTAATGTTTTTATTTACGTCGTTTTGTCTCAAATTCTTAAGTAAACTATTTTTTTCAGTGAAAAATGCTCTACTCTAACGTGAGCCACAAAGTAGAAATAAATACCAGGTCTAAAAAACATGTATTCTTAATTCCGGTACTTGTTTAAATTTTCTGTACGGCACTGTACGAATCGTTTGATATCTGCCATATTGTTTTTTTGGGTGGATTCCAGAAAAGGATGCAAAAACAACCGATTTTGGTTGACTTATGTTATTATTGTTAATTGATATAAGCAGCGCTTAAAATATGAATGAGCAAAATGAGAAGTTTCACCATAAATCTGGAAGCGCATGCCATATAGCGCTACTATTATTGAGAGTAGACCATTTTCTGAAGAGTGCTCCGAATATTTTACAATCATTATTGTCTCAATATATCCATGTTGCATGTTTAAGTCGTCAACGAGGCCAAAATTTTGTTTATAAATAAAATTTTGTTTGTTTGTTTTTTTTTGTTTAGCGTCATTCTAGATACTACAAGTACTTATAATTTTGTATATTTCGTATTATAAATGCTTTGTATTGGTTATACAACTTCCAAACAGCTTAATTCCAACCAATGCAAATGGTATGTTGTACAAAAGTTTTTTGCAAGTTATATCACTGAGAAAATATTTTATTAAAACTAGAACATGTGATAGCATTATATGTGTTTTTTCCAAGTTATATCATCGATAAATATCTTGATATAAGAAAGGTAGTTGAATGGTATGTAGCTTGATGGAAATTTTTAGTACTATAAGTGTTTTAGGATACATCTTGTATAACATGTAAGATGTTTTATAAGCCGCCATTTTATGCGCTGTTTTGACTTTATAAGTGTTCAAAAACGAGTAAATAATTCAAGAAAAATACACCACACTTGGTATGCATGGTGAAATTTAAACTGTTATATAACATGTCGTGTTACTTGGGACACTCGTCTAGATGCGAAATGTGGATATTTTTTGTTTTCCAAGGTCACTAGTGAACCTAGCTAGGTTGCTGTACAAAAGTTTTTGCGAATTTAACGGTTTTGCGGACACAGGAGCTGATTTTGTGAATGTGCAAGGGTTACACATTTTTGGTGTAGTCTGGAAATTATGCACTTTAGTGCTGAGCGGCGTTAGCGTGAAGGAACCGCTTGAGCAATTCCTGCAGCAACTGCTGGAACGACTTCCAAAAAGAATCCATGGAATAACTTTTGAAGAAATCCCTGCTGAAATTGCTGAAGTCATTCTAGGAACATTGAAGAAGTCTCTAAATATATTTCCGAAAGTATGGCTGAAAAAATTTCAGATGGAATTAAAAAAAATCTGAAGAAAATCCTAAATGAATTTCTGAAGAAAAAAAAACAGGAATATTTTAAAAATCTATGCATGGATTTTCTGCAAAAAAAAATCCACGAGGAATACCTGAATTAACACATGGAAACCCCTGGTGGAACACCAGACAAAACCTCTTGAGAAATTTTTGAAAAAAAAAAATCCTGGAGAAATCCCCTCAATTGGATCTTAAACAATTGTTTTAATGAATTCCTGGAGGAATTCATAGAGAAATTCCTAAAGGTAAATTCTGGAGGAATTTCTGAGAAAATTTATAGAGGAATACCCGGCGGAATTTCTGAAGAAATCTCTGAGTGAATTTCTGCAGGAATCTCTACAAGAATGTTTTCCAGCCTTTCCGTAAAAATACTTATGAGAATCTCTAAAATAATCTGTAGAAAAGGAATGAAGGAATTTTTGGAGCATTTTTTTTTTTTTTTTTTTGAAGAGTGACCAGGTGGAGCTGCAGGACAGCTGATAGCAAAGCCTGGACCCTTTCCCAACTTTCCCCCTAATACTCACGATGGACTAGACGATGTCGTCAACTTGAGCAAAGTGTGTAGTAATTAGCATTAGGTCGTAGTAGTTTTTAAAAATACTGTTTTTAACTTTTCCCATCGCACTAGTGTTTTGATCGAATGGAAGCTCCAAAGATGATTTGATAATTGAACAATTTTTCAATAATCGAAAATCTCCGAGGTCACTGGACAACATTCAGAGATAAAAAAGGGTGTCTATGTCTATGTTAACGCCTTCAGAGTACTATTCTTAAGAAACATACAAAGAGCAAAAAGAAAAAAAAATGTGTCGTAGCTAATTTTTAAAGATTTGATATTTCTGAAAATTATTCGAAGACAGCTACCAGAACTAGCGTTTTTAGCCGATATGGGCAACTAGTTTTTCTGATAGCTTCCCCAAACAATAATCAGATAATATCCTCAGTTATTTTATAATACATTCTGAAAATTATTTCAAGCTGATTACCAATAGTGTCAATAACCGATGTTAGTCATTGACAGCACCAGCATCATCTCCAAATAACTCTCATATTAGTGTTAGATAACACCTTTTGAGCTTCCATTCGATATTGTAAAGAAATTTGTCAAACCCTATTTGTCAAAATATAGTCAATAATGTATCAAATTATGTTTCTAATTTCGCTAGTCGTCTTCTGCATATCTGTGATCATCTCAGTCCAAAGTAATATTATATCCATCGTAACCCTTTACAATGTCAACCGTCCTAAGTCCTAACTAAATTCCTGCTTTTTTGGTCAGTGAAATAATACCGTATAAGATATAAAAACAAAAAAGTTCAGTCAACTGATTTTTGTCAAAAATAAAAATGATAATGATTATTTGTCAACTTTTATAAATTCACAAAACCCATAAAAATAAGAAATACAAATACAAACTCCTATAATCAACAGTTTTATCTTTACCTAATCAGTCCATAATTTTCTAATTGTAATGAATCTAATCTGTAAGGCTGTAAGTCAACTTATCCTAGCGTCCCCTGTCCTGTATACTAACGAATTCAAGTAACGAATGATGAGTGTAACGCAGAGACCTCCTCTACCCACTCTTGCGTTACGTTTAATTTAACAATTATTGTTAAATTTGAGAAAATTCAAAGAATGCAAAGATTAGGTCTATGCAAGCTGAATTATAATTTGTTTTTGACTTGTGGTAAATGCACGACGGATACTCCTTTGGTTCCCATTAGCACTTACGGCGATTCCTTCACTTGCGTAAACTAGATATATCTAGCTCAAAGTCCAAGCGGTGGTTAATGAACTGGCGCTAAAGTGCTAATGGGTTAAGCCCTCCCATCGCGTCAAGATCGAATATCCAGGGGGAGGGAAATCCTTGGAGCATTTTCTGGAAGAGAAATGCCTTGAAAGAATATCTAAAGGAATGTGAAGAAATCTTGGGAATTTCCTTAAAGAAATCTTCGGGGAAAATTCGTCAAAAGCTTCTGAGAAATTTTCAAGAGTTTTGAATTTTTGATTCTTAATGTATCCGTGAATCCTTTTCTATAAAAAGATTTTTTGAGAAAGTTTATGGATGGTTTTCTAGATGAATGATTTGGATTTTTTTGGGGGAATCTCTTTGGAAATTTTAAAGAAAATGGTGGATGAATTCCTGGAACAATCTATTCCAAATTTATTAAATGAGTCCTTGAAGTGTTTTCTAAGGGAATCCATGCAACATTTTTGGAAGCTATCCGTGCAAAACTTTCTTGAGGAGTTCTTGGAGAAATTTCTAGAGTACATTCTAAAGACTAAAGGGATCGCTAGAAGATTTTGTGAAAGAATGTGTAACCAAATTTCTTTATATTTTACTGGATTTTTTAAGCAAATCTACGAGGGATTTCCGAAAGAATTTATTTAAGAATTTCTGTGAGATTTTTTCAGGAACTCATGAAAGATTTCTAAAATGAATCCTAGGATGGATTTCAGCAAGGGTCCATGAATGAAATATTGAAAAATATTTAGAAGTTGTTTCAAGTTATCCTTGGAGAAATTTGTAAAAAAAATCCGGAGGATTCTGCTAGATATTTTTGAAGAAATTATTAGTCAAATTTATGCTAAAAGCCATGGGAGATTTTCTGAAAGAATTCCTTGCAAAATTTGTGAAGAATCCCTTAATAAAATTCCCGAATGGGTTACACATTTTATTTAAAGAGACCCCGGAGGGATTCCCAACGAAATCTCAGGACGGTTTTCTTACAGAAATTCAGATTTTCAAAAACAAAATCCCTGGAGCAATTTCTAAAGCAAACCCCGAGAAAATTTTGGAAAAACCCTTGGCAGGTCGTTTGAGAGAATGTTTGAAGGAATTTCAGAGGGCTTTCCTAAAGAAATCCCTGGAGGAATTTCTGCAGAATCTTATACACGAGGAATTCCACGGAGTCATGTCAGTCGATCCTGAGCGACCATTTCAAAAATATTTGAAACTTTGCACAGTTTTTCAATTTCATCTAAATCGACATTTTTCGATATTAAACCTTCATATTCACTCACGACTAACTTTTCAAAAGGGTGTATGCGAAAATAGTTCAAAAATATTCTTAAAGCTGTACAGCAAAAACGGAGTGTTCGATTGTTATGAATTTTTCAGCAAAGTTAGATAACTAAATGATGATTCCTTAGAAAATGTACACTGTAAAAAATTTATTTTTTTACTTTAAAAAAATATGATCTTTGTCACAAAAACTCAAATATCTCAAAACCCTATCTTTTTACCAAAGTCAATTTTTTAGGGGAAATGGCCCATTATATCAGCTATCTACCATAAACTTTTGGTGATGGTAAACTGAGAAACAAAAAAGTTATGACAATTGGGTTTTTAAATTTAGAAAAATGTATTGATTTTTGGATTTCATACGAAAGAGCACCTTTTTCTGAGCCACTATGATTTTTTTTCAGATTTTTAGAAATTGATTTTGATACCTAAAATCAATTACAACGAGATTTTCTGAAATCACCTTTTGACAGCTGAGCAACTGCTTGACAGCTCCGCTCAGTACAAAATGCGACGAGGGGTGATTCGACAAATCGCTCCCATACAAACTTCAAACTGATTTTTAAATAGGTTCCTGGGCACCAAAATTCATGAAAATTTAGATTTCGGCTCAGTTTGGCATGCAGATTCAGAATATGGAATTATCTCAACACCGTTTAAGAAGCCAATTCAAACATTTCACAATTTTTACATTTAGTAACAAAAATTTTTTTTTTCTGTGTAAATTATTTCGAGAATTATATTTTGATGCTGATTTTATTGTAAAGGCTGCCGCCTGGATTAAACAAGTTGTTTTCATGATATTTTTGCTTGATTATTCATAATAACTATAGTATCTATTTGAAACTTAGACGCGATCCAGTGTTGTGATCAAAAATATTGAGAGTGTCAGACTTTTTATTGTACGTGACTGGTATAAAAATCCCTTGATAGTGTTGAAAAGCTGTTGATCATAAGAAAAAATGGAATTAAACTTATTTTTAAGACAAAAGCTGTATAATTAAAGTTTTATATACGCGTATACGTCTAGTTTATCCGCAAAAAAAAAATACCTCTTAGAAAACAGACTTTATGATCGGAAGAATGCGAGTAACTTCAACAACAACAAATGCATGAGAGGTACATACCACAGACCAACAGACGAAACGCCTAGAACATTTTTTTGTGAAAATCCATCGCCCAGTTCACACTACCACCACCTGGTGGAAATGTTTCACAAAACACTGCGTTATGCAATATCGTCATCAGAAGGCGCTGGTGTGAAACGTCAAACGCACGATGGGCGCTCTTCTGGTTATGAAAGCCACAACCAAGATTCAAAACGATCGTTAAAGGCGTGGTCAATGAAAATTTCGTCAGAGTTACGTTTGTTTGTCTGTATACATACCATGACAATGCTCACGAAAAGCAAAGCAAGCAAAGCAAAGCAAAGATAACCGTACACATCGTAGTTGCTACTCCGTGATTGACCAGAACAATCGAAGTTGCACAGAGAGCCAATGAATGTGAAAGCTTGGGACTAGCTAACCATTCTCAATGTGCACAATTCGAGAGTTCAGCTATTTAAAGTCAATAACGGCGCTGGCCACGTCCTTACGGTCATCAGGAAAAGGAAGGAATGTTAGTTCGACAACCGTTGCTACTAGAAACCGTGGAATCCACAGCATCCCCACAGTTGTCACGGGAAGGAATGGTGGTTAGTAGGGTAGGGTAAGGTGTGGATCTAGGAGCCACCTCTGTTAGGTGATATGATCCACTAGTTATATGGAAATACACGTCGCGGTCTTCATCACGATTATGATTTATTTGATCACGATGACCACTGATCCCGGATTTCGTGCTCGCGTTTCCATCGCCCTACCGTGGAAACCGACTGATCTACGATTATTGTAGCGCGATTCTGAACCCGGATTTTTCACTCGCACTTCCATCGCCCTACCGAGAAAACCGACTGACCAACGAATATTGTAGCGCGATTCTGATCCCGGATTTTTCACTCGCGCTTCCATCACTCTTACCTGAAAATTGTCAGCCATTCGAAAATTCTCAAGCTAATCTGATTCCGCATTCCACACTCGCGCTTGCATGGCCCTATCAAGAAAACCGACTGACCAACGAATATTGTAGCGCGATTCTGATCGTACCATGACAATATTAATAATTTACAGTAAATTTTTTCTTCATCCAAGCAAACAACACCAAACTAGTCAGTTAAAACTAATAAGTGAGTTTGTTTATTATAATCTAACGAACAACATGAACAGTCGCTTTCTCAAAGGTCTTCAACTCAACGCTCTCTTGTAGACCGTTTGATAAAAAAATGTTCAAAAGAGTTACGAAATCTCACCGAAAGTACCATAGATAAACTGAAAGAGACTGGTTATGCCCAAATGTCCACATTGAATATAAATTTACGCATTTGCACGTCCTGCCGTCTAGACTTTGACAAACGAGCCATCTGTATATCATCGGTAAAGAAGGGCGCAGGAAGTTCGAAAACGACAACAACTGAGAAACTGCCAGAAGTGCTAACTGCAGAGAGTCATGCCACCGTACCATCAGCGACATCTGGTTGAACAATTTAATCACGCCCCTTTTCAAAAATGTTTTGGAATATTCTTCAACATCTATACCCATTTCAATATTTTTAACGTTGCAAATCACGCTTTCAACATTCATCTTGAAGAAGAGGGAAAACACTTGTCCTTAAATGGAACAGCAAATTAATGAATAAACGACTAATGCGCGGAAAGCGTAATAAAATCGGAACATTACTGTACATATAATATACACATAATAAAAACAGCTTGTTTTACTCACGCAAGGCCATCTATATATATATAAATGAGTTTGAAGTTTCTTTGAGGCAACAAAACTTACGAACGGCTGAACCGATCAGGATGACCCTTGCACGGTTCGGTTCGTATTCATGGTGGCTGTGTTTATATGTAAAAAAAAGTTACAAAAATGAACTAAAAAAGTAAGAAAATTGGTAAATTACTTTTTTTCATGAGCTGGGAAGGAAATCAACACGATCGAAATGAAACCAATCTAGAGTGCGGTGACGTTATGAGCTCTACTACAGTTGTCAAACCACCACAGCTTGGCAAGACAACGTTTGCCGGGACAGCTAGTTAACAATAAAATCAGCATCAAACTGCGATTTCCGGCCGAAATAATTTACACTAAAAAAAAATTATTACTAAATGTGAAAATTGTGAAATGTTTGATTTGTCATAACTTTTTTGTTTATTAATGTATCATCACCAAATTTTTATGGTAGATTCCTAATACAATGGACCGTTTTCCTTAAAAAATTTAGTTGGTAAAAAGATAGGGTTTTGAGATATTTGAGTTTTTGTGACAAAAATGATATTTTTAATGATGAAAAAGATTTTTTTTTTCACAGCGTATATTTTCTTAAGAATCACCATTTAGTTATCTAACTTTGCTGAACAATAAAATCAGCATCAAACTGCGATTTCTGACCGAAATAATTTACACAGAAAAAAATATTCACCAAATGTGAAAATTGTGAAATGTTTGAAATGTTATAACTTTTTTGTTTATTAGTTTACCATCACCAAATTTTTATGGTAGATTGCTAATACAATGGACCGTCTTCCCTAAAAAAATACGTTGGTAAAAAGATAGGGTTTTGAGTTATTTGAGTTTTTGTGGCAAAAAATATATTTTTTCATGTTAAAAAAGATTTTTTTTCACAGTGTATATTTTCTTAGGAATCACCATTTAGTTATCTAACTTTGCTGAAAAATTCATAGCAATCGAACGAACCATTTTGGCTGTGCAGATTTTTAAATATTTTTGAACCATTTTCACATACACCCTTTTGAAAAGTTAGTCGTGATTCAAAATAAAAATTTGATATAGAAAAATGGCAATTTAGATGGAACTGAAAAACTCTGCAAGTTTCAGTTCAATAGAAAATCATGAATTAAAAAATTTCCTTAATTTTGATGCTGTTGCTTGGAATCGCTCACACAACTTTCTTATAGAACTCTATGTAAAACTTCTGGAGGAATTCCTAGTAGAATTTCTCAAGAAATTGGAAGTCGCTGTGGGAATTTCTAGTGAAATCCTTGAAGAATTTCCAAAGTAATCCCAGTACAAATTTTTGAATGACCTTTTGAAACATTTTCTGAAAAACATTACAGAGTTTTTTAGAAAATGTTTCAAAAATTCCTTCAAAAGTTTCTGAAGGCATCGCTGAAAGTTTTAGTAAAGCTATCTTTGGAGAAATTTCTGAATAATTGTCTAAAGAATTTTCTGAAGAAATTTCTGTTAAAATTCATGGATTTAAAAAAAAAAAAGTGTAGAAATTTCAAAAGTACATCATGCAAGATGCATTAAAAGAATTCTTTGTGAAATTTGTAGCATAGGAGAAATTTCTAAACAGATCCCTGGACAAAAACCGGATGATATTTCAAATTTTCAAAGGATTTTTTTAAAAAGATTTTTTTGAAGAATTTCTGCAGAAATTTTTGGTAGATTTTCTAAAGGAGAACCTAGATAAATTTGTGAATAAATATCCAGAGGAATTTCTGAAGTAATCTCTGAGTGAATTTCTCAAACAATCTTAAGATCTTTATGATGATTTGATTTGGAAAGTTTGCAAAAGGCAAAAGGCAACCGAGCTGATAGCGGTACAAATCTACACTACTCTTACAGAAAGATGTGCCGGCAAATACAGCATAACTATTAACCACGCTCTAACAAGTGCTTGTCACGAATCTTTAAGTTTCCGAAGGAAATCCTTGAAGAATTTCTGAAGCAATTCGTAAAGGAAAATTTTTGAACATGAAGGAATTCCAGGGTAAATCCTTGGAGACATTTTCAAAGGAATCCCTAAATGGATTTCTGAACATTTTGAAATTTTTGGGACATTTATGCAAATAACGTATTGTGTATGTCCATTGCTCAAAATATTGCTCCAAATATCAATCATACATATATTTGGAAACATAAGATTTCGCTAAAGATAGTGGTTTACTCGTTATTTAGCGAGAATTACTAATATTTATAAAACGCTCCGAGCCTTTTATTGAAAACTCAGTTTTCATACAGTTTTTATATGTTTTTGTACATTTTGGTAGGGTATTGGTTCCCGTATTAAGCATGTGGCCCACCTTTTACAATTTCAATAAAATAAATTGTCTTTTTTTATGTAAAATTCGATTTTATAGACATTTCGAAAATTGTCATGTCTCCTAAATCGAGGTTGTCAAATCAGTATTGTATGGAACCGACACGATTGCACTAATGTGTAAAGTGTCGAAAATAAATTAACTAACTAACTAACTAGTATTGTATGGAACCTCATTTACGATAGTCACATAGAGTAAATTTTTCGCGTAATAATATTTTTACAGGAAATGCGAGAAAAAGTCGCAGATTACAGGAAATGAAACTGATGTGTAAAGAGCCTAAGGCTGCTGTTTGAAATCGAACACCTTTTACCACAGAGATTCCCAGCCACTTATGTTGCGATACTATCTTACTTCATACCACCTTACCATGCCCCCGTCGTCGGTGTGCCTCAGGTTGTCGTTTTTATCACGACAACAATGCATTGCAACTCTTTTCCTGTTTCCGAGCCCGGTCGCCGTAAGAGCACGTCAACTCGCATTGGTATCGTAGTTGGTTTCCTCTAGCTCTTGGCCCCCGCCTGCCCTTTTTTTAGTTCAAACAATTACAATGCTCTCCAACTCTTGCACAAACATAACCCAACAGCCCAAGCAAGAGCACACACCACACACCGCACACCGACACGTGACTTGCTAAACAAATCTCCGATACCCACATATGCACGTTTCACTCTCGCCTCGGACTCGGAACGGAATCAGCTCAGCTTCAGCTCCACACTTATAGCTTCTGACATGCATGCATCGTCGTCGTGATGTAATCAACTGTAGTAACTCTACGGAGAGAGAGCGAGAGTTTCATTTCATTAAGGTGTTATTGAACCGACCTCATTTTCGACTTTTCTCTCCACCCAACCCCAAACACGCGGCTTGCTTGAGCTGTTGAGGCAGTTTGAGCGATGACTTCGATGACGACGACGACAGCAACGACGCGGACGACAGACCTCAATTGGATGACGGTATGTGTCGACGTAAACGTTTTTTGTAATGCATGGGAAAAGTAGGTACGCAATAGTGTGACGCATGAACTGCACGACACTCATAACCTTCTAAAGGTGGAGGAGGTGGCGGAAGCGTGGATTGGAGATTTCCTATACTATTTTGAATTGACGGAAGATATTTCTAAAGTGTGGAACTAAATGTGCGGCTCGAAAAACGTTAACATGAGTTTCAAACATTATTTTTAAATTTGCTATGTGAACACACAACTCGTTCCGTTCAATCCTTGTCCATTGGATCCGGTCCTGGACGTTATGTGCTTTTAGGTCCTCTTCAACCGCAAACAGCCATCGCACCCGTGGCCTGCCACGGAGTGGCCGTCCTTTCCCTGATGGTTTTCTACAGATTATACTGAATATTATTTTCGCCTGTTCTTTTTGTGGCATCTATGTGACGTGACTAGCTCTACGTAGTCTGTCTGAGTAGGGGGTTCCAAGGGGCTTCAGGGGCGTTTCAGGGGGTTGTTTCACGGATTTAGAGGAGCCTTTTAAACCTAGTCGTGCATATGGGGGCATTATGAAATGCCTCCAAGATCCCCCTGAAACTCCCTCGGACCCCATGTAACGCACATGATATGCTCATGAACACCTGAAAACTACTCCGTAATTCATCCATAATGTCTATGAATCCCGTCAAAGATGCTCTGAAACTTCCTGAAATGCCTCCATAATTCCCCTAATACCCCCTCAGGCTCCATGTAACGCACCTGAGACCCTCCGAAACCCCCAAAAACACCTTCGCAACGTATCTGAACAAGCCTAAAATGCTCTAAGGCTTCTTCAAATTCCTACGAAATCCTCTTGAGGCCAACTCGAACTCCATGTTACGCACATGAGACCCTCCTTAACCCCCAAAAACGTACCTGTAACACCTCTAAAACCCGTCGCAAATCCTCTTAAACTCTCTGCAATGCTTTCGATTCCTGAAAACACCCTTTTACTTTGTGAATGGTGTCAGAGTAAGGCATCCAGGATGTAGATTTTCGTCAAGACCCTGACGGGCAAGACCATCACCCTTGAGGTCGATACGATCGAGAATGTCAAAGCCAAAATCCAGGATAAGGAGGGCATCCTCCCAGATCAGCAGCGTTTGATCTTCGCCGGCAAGCAGCTGGAAGATGGCCGCACCCTGTCCGACTACAACATCCAGAAGGAGTCCACCCTGCACTTGGTGCTGCGCCTCCGTGGTGGCGCCAAGAAGCGCAAGAAGAAGAATTACTCCACCCCCAAGAAGATCAAGCACAAGAGGAAGAAGGTCAAGCTCGCCGTCCTCAAGTACTACAAGGTCGACGAAAACGGCAAGATCCACCGTCTGCGCCGTGAGTGCACCAGCGAGACTTGCGGTGCCGGAGTCTTCATGGCTGCCCACGAAGATCGTCACTAATACGGCAAGTGCCACCTGACTCTGGTCTATTCCATGCAGGAGGAAAAGTAATAAAAATCGGCAATCCTGCTCTCTCCGGGTGCTTTTTGCGTTACTTCAGTAGAAATGCCCGAAGGGATCTTCTTCTTTAATATTTGAGAATGTTTAAGATCTCCTGGTACCCTGCTGAAAGCCCTTAGAACCCCCTGTAACCTCCTTTGCTCTCCCCTTTAACACACCGGGCCACCGTTGCAATAGTTATCGTCATTATTCAATATTCTTATGCTACTGGTACCCAAGAAACACGGAAGTTCTACCAGAAGCTCAACGCATCCCGCAACGGCTTCGTGCCGTAAGCCGAAATGTGCAGGGATAAGGACGGAGGCCTCTTGACGGGCGGACGTAAGGTGATCGAAAGCTGGAAGCAGCACTTCGATCAGCACCTGAATGGCGTGGAGAACGTGGAGAACAGGAGACCACGGCAACGGAGGAAACGACGACACCAGTGCAGCGGAGGATGGAAATGAACCAATTCTCTCGCTGAGGGAAGTTAAGGATGCCATTCGCCAGCTCAAAACTAACAAAGCAGCTGGTAAGGATGGTATCGCAGCTGAACTCATCAAGATGGGCCCAGAAAAGATGGCCACCTGTCTGCACCGGCTGATAGTCAGGATCTTGGAAACTGAACAGCTACCGGAGGAGTGGATGGAAGGGGTGATCTGCCCCATTCACAAGAAAGGCGACCATTTGGAATGTGAGAACTTCAGAGCGATCACTATTTTGAATGCTGCCTACAAAGTGCTACCCCAGATTATCTTCCGTCGTCTGTCACCTAAAACGAATGAGTTCGTGGGAAGTTATCAAGCTGGCTTCATCGACGGCCGGTCGACAACGGACCAGATCTTCCCCGTACGGCAAATGCTCCAGAAATGCCGTGAATTCCAGGTCTCAACGCATCACCTGTTCATCGACTTCAAAGCGGCATACGGCAGTATTGCTATGGAAAATCCTGTACGACAACGGCTTTCCTGGGAAACTGACTAGACTGATTAAAGCAACGATGGACGGTGTGCAAAACTGCGTAAAGGTTTCGGGTGAACTATCCAGTTCATTCGAATCTCGCCGGGGACTGCAACAAAGTGATGAACTCCCATGCCTACTCTTCAACATCGCTCTGGAAGGTGCTATGCGACGAGCCGGGCTCCACAGCCGGGGAACGATTTTCACACAATCCGGTCAATTTGTGTGCTTTGCGGACGACATGGACATTATTGCTAGAACATTTGGAACGGTGGCAGAGCTGTACACCCACCTGAAACGCGAAGCAGCAAAGGTCGGACTGGTGGTGAATGCCTCAAAAACAAAGTACATTCTGGTAGGCGGAACCGAACACGACCTAATTCGTCTGGGTAGTACTGTTACGATAGACGGAGATACTTTCGAGGTGGTGGAGGAATTCGTCTACCTCGGATCCTTACTGACGGATGACAACAACATGAGCCGTGAAATTCGGAGGTGCATCATTAGCAGAAGTCGGGCCTTCTACGGGCTCCAGAAAAAACTGCGGTTGAAAAGGATTCACCCACGCATAATGTACAAAACGCTAATAAGACCGGTGGTCCTCTACGGACACGGAACATGGACCATGCTCTAGGAGGACCTGCAAGCACTCGGAGTTTTCGAGCGACGCTTGCTAAGGACGACCTTCGGCGTTGTGCAGGAGAACGGTGTGTGGCGGAGAAGGATGAACCACAAGCTCGCTGCACTTTACGGTGAACCCAGCATCCAGAAGGTGGCCAAAGACGAAAGGATACGATTGGCAGAACATGTTGCAAGAATGCCGTACAACAATCCTGCAAAGCTGGCGTTTGCTACTGATCCGGTTGGCACAAGAAGGCATGGAGCGCAGAGGTGGGTGAACCAGGTGGAGCGTGACGTGGCGAGCATTGGACGCTACCGAGGATGGAGAGCAGCAACCACAAACCGAGTATTGTGGCGTACTATTGGTGATTATGTCCTGTCCTAAATGTGATGGTGAACAAATAAATGTGTGTAATGTATATTGCAATTCCTAAGGCCATTGCCTAACTTAAGGCGTTATTCGCGGTTTAGAGAATTTTAGTCCTAAAAAAACTCTGCAAGTACACAACGTGTAAGAATTTGGACAACATATTCGAAATCAGGGCCCCTGAGTTTACTAAGTATAGATATTTGCAACAGAAACGACCATTGTTCACTTAGGTGATCAATGTTTGTTACCCCAAATCAACAAATTCAAAAATTAGATTGAAAAACTTATTTTAAAACGTTTTAAAGTTTCACAATATTTTTTCGAGTAGCTTAACACATACTCAGAGGGCCAGTACTTGTTTTATAAATATAAAACATGTAACGTCCCGACTAGAAAACATATCAAGTTTATAACACATTGTGTTATGATGTTATAATTTTTATCTATAACTTATTATGCTAAAAACTAGATGCAGGATGATGTTAAAATAACTAAAATTGTAACAAAAAATACATCACTCTAATCACAATAATAACCTATTTTGTTATAATAAGATCAAATATATAAAACGATATGATATAAATTTTAGCTTCAAGAAAACTAGTGTTTATAATATTTTGATACAATTGTGTAAAATTATTTTCTGAATATCGAAGAATGAAAACTAAATTATTTCACAATGAGTTATTAAACATCATTTATAACATAATATGATATAATTGAGTTATAACATTTTTAAAAAATCCAAAGATGTTAAACATGATTATATCACAATTAGATCGTATGTTATATTTTTGTTAGAATCTTCTAGTCGGGGTAGGCGTAAACAAGAGAAATAATCAAGAAAGATCGGAAATTTTGATCAATGTTACCCCGGATTACGGTACTACACAATCATGATGTTGCCTGTCCAAATTTCCACTAATTTCACGCATCCTTCGTAAAATAGAAGATTTTATAAGCGTGTTCAATTCATATCAGATACAGTCCAGTCAACAAGTGATCGTATAAGATGTTAAATTGGAGGCGATCTGCGTACATTTTACATGCGCCTAAATGGAGGAATGCACGCATATGGCCTCCACTTTAGCATCCTATGCAACATCTTATACGATTACTGGTTGTCTGGAAGGCTTTACCAGCATTTCGTGCTGGAGACTTCAACTAGAAAGATGCATATAAACGACAAACCCAACCAATCGGATATGCCAGATAACTGATTCACTTAGTTTAGGTGTATTGCCAAGCGTTAATGAGAGCTCAAAACCTTGCGAGTGATCGTATTACTTTGTTATTCCCTACATCTGCCGCAATCTTCATTTCCCAGGAAGTAAACAAAGACTTTCCTTTCTTTCACTTTTCAGGTAAACCCAAAATGCAATGAACCATTGCAGCACACAGATCGTGACGCATTCATCAATCCGCTGCCCTACGAGAACCGGTCATCACGGAAAACGACGGTCTTCCGTGTATTTAGCAAAACGACGATGATACTCCTCTCCCGGGCAGTAGGCAATAACTGCTCAAAAGGCCATGTCAACCTGCGAGTCACGCCAGATACACGAGGGTGAGAGCAAATTAGGGTAGCGCTGCGCTGCTGGATCAGCCTCTATCGGACTTCCTGATTGCCCGTTTCCAGCTGAGCTGAACTGAGTATATCGAGACAACTTTTTTCTAGCTGTATCATTACACCATGTAGTTGCTGGCTGGATTACATAAAAATCCGATTATGCCTCGCGCGCGACGGTCGTCGCCATTGAACCATTAACTATCGAATGCCTCTCCTAGTCCTAACTTTTTTGTGTACCATTCCAAACTGCAACAACCGGTGAGGGTCTACGCCGCCGGACGACACGTCAGGAAAGCATATTGCTATCGACAAGGGAAAAAAGTAACGAGAGCTTGCACTCTACTGGTGCCGATCGGATTCAGAGCTGATTCACTCGTCCGTCCGTCCGTCTGTTCGCAGTATAGTGCTCTCAGCTGTCGATTTAACAACGTGGTAATGCCGGCACGCGGGCAGAGGAGCGACAAAAAAAAGCGAAACCTCGGAACGGGAAGAGAAAGTTGATGATGTTTATCTCGACTCGTCAAGCTCAAACACTTCCTCTTTCGCGAGTTTGTTTTTTCTGCACGGTTAGTCGGCTCCAGCATATGATACCGCCGAGCCGGAGAGTACGGTTGGAGCAGGAATATACACTGTGTATACTTGTTACGGGTAAACCGAGCTTCCCGGAACAGATGGTTCAACACGTTCGAGTTTTCTGAGAGTTTCCCTTTTAGAGGGAAAAATCCTTTCAGAAACTAAGAATACTATGTAAGACCGTTCGCAATGCTGTTTTATTTTGTATGGCGAGTTTTAAAATTTTTAAAACTCGCCATACAAAATAAAACAGCATTGCGAACGGCCTAAGAGTTTAAATTTTAACTGTGGTTTATACACTTCAACAATGGCAAGCTGTATGTTTCCTGCTGCGATTACTGCAGGATTTGCTGCTGCGAAACTCTAAGGGATTTCTCTCGGCGATCTCTCTTTTTTCCAGAGATAACACCATAAATTCATCTTAGGATTCCTTCAAAAATTGGGAACGTTTCATGGATTTCGTAGTGGGATTTACCCACAAATTCTTGCTGAGATTGTTCCAGGAACAATTTTCTATATATATATGTCCAGGCATTACTCCTGGTATACTTCCAGAAGTCACTCTTTGTTTTCCTTCAGTATGGGAAAAACTTAAACATTAGAAGACACAGAATGTTGATTAATTGGAAAATTGAGAGATGAAAATAAAATATTGCGTTCTGGTGGGATTCGAACCCACGACTCCGTATCCGCTAGACCGGTGCTTTGACCAACTAAGCCACAGAACAAGTAACGATTCTGTCGAATAGAAAGCCAAACTGACTCCGAGCCAACACCATGAACACTTCTATTGTCACAATTCCATCTCTCATTCTGCTTAGATGCCAACCTCTCAATACAAGCGAGAACGAATGGTCCACTGCACGAATTTATGCTGGCCTGCTTACTCTCACAGAAAATTTGACGTTTGAGCGGTGCCTACACCTCTCAAACGTCAAATTTCGTGTGAGAGTAAGCAGGCCAGAATAAATTCGTGCAGTAATCCACTGTTTTTATAGTACCGAAACTTACTCTCGGTATTCCTGCACAGAACCTTTTCCAGGATTTTTTTCTCTTGGGAATTCTTCAATAGCTCCTCCTAAAATTAGTCCATGGATTTATTCAGCAATTTATCTCGAGATTTTCCTAAGGATTCTTTCAGGAATTCTTCTAATGATTCTTTCAGGAAACGATGCTAAGATTCCTCCAGAAGTTCTTGCTGCGATTTCACCAGGAATTTCCGTTATGATTATTCCTGGAATTCCGGGAATTACTATAGCAATGCTTCCGGGGATTTCCAGATATGGTGGAGCGGACCTGGTGTGATGGCTAGAACACTTGACTATCACGTCGAGGACCTGGGATCGAACCCTACTCCCGACAAACTCGCAAAAAATGTGAGTTCTTCCTTCGGAAGGGAAGTGAAGCGTGGGTCTCGAGATGAACTAGCCTAGGGCTAAAAATCTCGTTAATACAGATAAAAAAAAAAATTCCAAATATTTGTATGCAGACATTTCAGTAGGAAATTCACCAATGCTTCCTTCCAGAATCACTGCGTGGATTTATCCGGGAATATGTCTAGCAAATATTACAGGAAATTCTCTTTAGATTCCTTCAGAAATTCCTGCAGGGATTCCTCCAGAAATTCAACCGGACTCATCCAGAGATTTCCAGGAAAAACATAAACAATTTATCCAGGAATGCCTCTGCGTAATTCTCAAAGATTTCTCTATAGATCTCTCTATAGGGCTTCCTATATGAATTTCCCAGAGGATCCTCTTGGGACTCCTCCAGGATTTCCTCTTGTTCTTCCTTAAACAGTATTTTTTGACAGTAATTTCTCGTGTGATTTCTTTCGGAATCCTTGCAGAGATTTTTCTATGGATTCTTGCAGGAAATTCTCCCGGAATTCATGCTAGAATTTCTCAAGCCTTTTGTACTGAGATTTCTCTAGAAATTGTTCCATATATTCCTCCAGAACCTTCGTGAATTTCTCCGGGAATTTTATCTGGAATCATTACAAGCATATTTTCAGATATTTCAGTAGGAATTTCTGCAATGATTCTTCTAGAAATTACTCCAAAGAGTTTTTTCATAAATTCCGCTAGGAATGCCTCATGACATTTTTTCGCAGATTGCAATAGCCCTAGCAACCAGAATTCTTGGAGAAACTACCCAAGGAATTACAGGGGAAAACCATACAAGAATTCCGAAAATCATGTCTGTCGAATCTTCTACTTTTAGTAGAAGTTACCGGATAAATTTGTGGGCTTCGTGGCCGAGCGGTTAGCGGCGTCAGTCGTTTAGGTGTCTCGTAAGCCTCGGAGTGTGGGTTCGATTCCCGCTCCAGTCGGGGAAAACTTTTCGTCGAACGGAAAATTCTCCACTTGGCCACTGGGTGTTATATATGTTGTCCGTTGTCTAATGTTAGTAATGTTCAGTCTGTAGAGGCCGCAAGGTCGAAGACGGTGTAATTGTCTTTAAAAATATCTAAAATATTTCTGAAGGAATTCCTTTCAAGTAACACACGTGTCACAGAAAAATCACGGCAGCGCCGGTTTTGGTTGCGTAAAAGTCAATGTGATTCATTTCTAATAAGTAAGTATTTAGGTATTTGTCAGGAGAAAGCCCAGTGACTTATGCGCAACAAAACTTGCACTGTCGTGACTCTTCTGTTGACAAGTGTGCTACTTGGGAGGGATTCCTTCAGAAATTTTTCAAGATATTTATCCGATAACTTCTATTGTAAGTAAGAGATTTCTTCAGAAATTGTTTTCAGAATTCTTGCGTGGTTTTGTCCTTTGATTCCTTGGTAGTTTCTCCAGGATTTCTTCTAGCGATTCCTATAGAAACTTGACCTGGAGTTTTATCAAGGATTTCTCGACTTTTTTTGTATTTCTTTAGTGGTTTCTGCGGATTTAGAAACTTCTCCTCTATAACTCTATCCAAGAATTCTCTTAGTAATAGGAATTGTGCTGGTGTCAAGAAAAATGCAACGGTTGCTCATGTCAGCGATTCCTTGCCTAAGTTTCCCACGCATCGAGATAGGGCAATAAATTTCTTGCGATTGTGCACTACCCATTACAAATTAAAGCTAAAAGGCAGCAGAATCGGAGCCAGTTGGGGAAGTATGAGTTATAAATAACAGACGTTGGTTTATTTTCAGTTGTTCACAGCTAAAGGTGGCTTCTCTAGAAATTCCGTCAGCGATTCCTCTATAAATTTCTCTATGCATTCAAAGATTCCTTGAGAAATGTAACAAATAGTACATTGAAACCTCATAAATGCACATTTTATTTTCCGTATCGGGCCCCTCGTTTGGGAACTTAGATATGAAAAATAAAATGGAACATTACAAATGCACAAAACACAAACATGCAACACATAACATAAATTGTGCCCAGTTATTCAAATAGATAACTAAGTCCGAACCCATGATGACGAGGTTTCATAATTGTTCTTGGTCCATCAGTCATCCTAGAATTGTATTTTGTTTGGCAGTTCGCCTTTTAGTTCGCAGCATCTGTTGCTGCCTTCATAGCTTATTTTGGTCTAGGAATTTCGAATCCTAAGGGGCATCCCGATTCGGGTTTCATCACTAGAGTTCTATAACTTGAAGTCTTTGCCAGGGAAAGGTTTACATCTCTAGTTCTTAATCACGGCCCGAAATGGGCTGAATGTTGGCAATCGGAATTGGATTGCGGGCCTCTATTCTGCCAGAGCCCTATAAATGTGCATTAATACTAGGGGAATATTTACAAGTTAAAATAGCACATTTAACACAAAAATAAAACTTGTAATAGAAATTGCCCCTAGGAATTCGTCTTAAAGTTGATCCTAGGATTTCTCTAAAAGTTGCTTTAGGAATTCTTCTAGGCATTCCTACAAGCTACAAAGATTTCTCTAACCGTTCTTCCAGAGTTTTCTTTAGCATTTCCTTTAGGAAATCCTCTAATAATTCCTCCAAAGGGACTCCTCTACGTGTACCTCAAGGTTTTCCTCTACGATTTTTTAGGGATGCCTCTAGGAATTGGTCCAGGGATTGCATGTATTATTCCAAGAATCCCTCTTGGGATCTATCTAGAAATATTCCTACCCAAGCAACACACATGCAGGGTGTCTACTACCTGGAAAAACCTGGGAAACCGGGAATCATCAGGGAATTTTATTTAACAGGGAAAAACCTGGAATACTCTGGGAATATTGTGAACACTCAGGGAAATTTTGCACCGATGAAAAAAACAATAAAAATTTAGGTCGTATGAGCGAATTTTATTACATATCAAACTACTCAAAAATAGAGTCCACAAAGTTTACTATACCATGGATCTGAATATAAAAAAGTTTTCAATTATGTAGTGTTAGCACAGTGTGTTAGTACATCCATCTGAAAAATCGCTACAACGATTTTTCCAGAAATATTGTCAGGTTTTCTTTTTGGAATTTCTTTGGAAATACCTCTTGAAATTCCTCCCAGGGTTTTTTACACGATTCCTTCCGTATTTTTTACGCCATTTGCCTTGGTATTCCTTTTTGAATTTCTTCCGGAGATTCTTCCGGATTCCTACCAACATTTTTCTTAAATTCGAACATTTTTTTCCGGAATTTTCAATCTTCTTCGGAATTCCGATTGATTTCTTCTGGAATTTTTACATACAGAATTTCACATCATACAGATCATTCAGATTTTCTCTAGAGATTTTCCTAGTATTGCTCCCAGAGTTCTCATAGATTTCTACCAGGATTCATCCCGAGATCTCCACAAGAGTTTCTCCCAGGATATACCGCAGATGTTGTCACGGAATTTCTGTTAGTGTTTCTCTGGGAATTCCTCTTCAAGGTGTTACTTTAGGGATTTCTACTAAAGCTACTCCAACGGTTTTAAAGAGTTTTTCACTAAATTCACAGGAATTCCTTCCTGGATTTCTTCTGAAGTCTGTCCTGTGATTTCTTAAAGAAATTAAGCTTTCTTCTAAAGTTTCTTTTTGGATTTCCACAGAAGTTTCAGCTGGTATGTTTCCCAATGCTTCTCACTGTATTTTTTTTTTTTCTTTAGATTTTTCTCGGAGCTTCCTTCCGGTGTTGATCCTGAGATGTCTCTCAGGGTTTTTCAGAGTTTAGCCTGGACTCTCTTAAGATTAAGAAAGTCTTAACACCAGCTTCTGCTGGTATTTCTCTCTCGCTGCAGTATTTTTTTCCGATATTTTCCATGGCTTTTCCTTGTAGCTGATTATCTAATTTCTTGCAGTGATCCACCTGAGATTATTTTCTTACAGATTTTCTAGGGATTATTCCCATAGATCTTTCCGGAATCTCTAACAGAAATTATTCCGAGATTCTGGATTCTCTTCTATGGGATTTATTTAAAAATTGCTCCCGGAGTTCTTCCAGAATTTTTTTTCAAAGGGATTTTATTGGAATATCTCCTGGGATAACTTACGAGATTTCTTGTAAGAGATTCCCGTAGAAATATGTGAAGGTATCCCGGTCAAATCTCCGCAAAGACTTATTGGAGAAATTCAAGAGGAACTACGAAAGAAATCCTGAGAGAAACTGGGACATCGCGAAAAAAAGTTCTGAGACTAATCCCAGGAGGAAATATAAAGGAAATTTAAGGAGGAACTTTGAACACCTCTAAAAGTTATCCCGGGAGAAACTACGTGTGAAATCCCGCAAGGAAATCCACGAGAAATATCTGAAAACTGTCTCTGGAAAAAAAACCCTAATTAATCCACCTAGCGGTGATGGTGCCTTTCTCGTGCTTTAAAATATCTTTTCAACAAAACTCGAGCGACATGTTGATGACATTGACATAAATACAAAACGAAAACTGCTTGCTAAATCTACTCAATATGGATACATTTTATATTAGCATAATATTCAGCATAATATTCAGAAAATATAAGACAACGATCCAAAACTCAAACCAAACAAGTGTCATGAAGCCGCAAAATTTTGAAACGTCATTTTAGATTTTCCGGTCATCATTTTATGACTCCGGATATCTATCCCAACTAAACTAACCGCCATCTTGAACATTGAGACACCATATTGGATGTTCTGGTATTCATTTTTGGACTCTGCACCTAAAATTACATAAAACAGTCGCCGTATTGAATTTTGGCATGTCGTTTATGATTTTCTGGTTACCAGTTTTCGACGAATACCGGCATTCTTCCCCATTCAAACTATAGTCATATTGCAGACCTTGTGAAACAGCGCACAGCTTGGGTTTTCTGATTACAAATTTTGAATTCTGGACATATTTCCATACAAAATATGCTTATAATGCAAGAATTAATAATCCTATAAAATAGGCACTAACTTGAATACTGGGCCATTATCTTGGACTTTGGACCGCTATCTTGGATACTCTGGTGGACTCCGAACATATTTGAAGGTAGTAAAAAGTGTCGACTGTTTACAAGACTGGTCGTAATTTGATGTACCGCATCCATGGGTTTGGTTAAATTTTACATTTTACTACCCGGATCTGATTCCGGGTAACTACCGGCTGAACCAAATATGGTCTAACATTATTGTCTTGTTAACCCTCGAGCGATCGCGCTGTTGTATTTTGTACAACACGTTGAAAAAATCTCACTTTTTGTACTCAGCATCAGTGTGGTGCTGACGCAGGTAGTCAACCGCGCGAGTTACGGAAGGTTAAACTGTTCATCGGTTAACCAAAAACGCTGCAAATTGATGGTGTCACATGCAGGGTTTGACAATTTCGACGGGACTCTCGGAACCAATTCCGGAACACTACCAGTTGTCTTTAGTGTGACGTACGGCTATTTTCTAGCTAACTGTTCATCAGGTTATCGTAAAAACCACGATTTGATGTGTCACATGCCTGGATCTGGTTTACTTTTACATTTGGCCTCTTCCGGCCACTCAAAACCGATTCCGAAACACTTGCTGGCCGTTCACTAGGTAATCTAAAAAGCCGCTATTTGATGTGACGCATGTACGGGTTTGTTTCTCTTTCAGATTTAACCACTTCGGCGGGAATTCCGGAACACTACTGGTTCAGATATGGTCTGAGATGGTTTTCCTGCTCATTGTCCATCAGGTCATCGAAAATGCCGTGTTTTGATGTGTCGCATGTATGGGTTTGGTTCAATTGTATATTTGGCCACTTCAAGCGGGACGCCTAGAACCGGTTCCGGAACACTACCGGTTCAGATATGATCTGAAATGATTTTCCTGCTCATTATCCATCAGGTCATCGAAAATGCCGTGGTTTGATGTGCCGCAGGCATGGGTTTGGTTCAATTGTATATTTGACCACTTCCAGCGGGACGCCTAGAACCGGTTTCGGAACACTACCGGTTCAGATATGATCTGAGACTATTTTCCTGCTTACTGCTCATCAGGTTATTGAAAATGCCGTGGTTTGATGTGTCGCATGCATGGGTTTGGTTCACTTGTATATTTGGCCACTTCCAGCGTGACGACTTGAACCGGTTCCGGAACACTTTCGGTTCAGATATGGTCTGAGATGATTATCCTGCTCATTGTCCATCAGGTAATCTAAAATGCCGTGGTTTGATGTGTCGCTTGCATGGGTTTGGTACAATTGTATATTTGGCCACTTCCAGTGGGACACCCAGAACCGGTTCAGGAACACTACCGGTTCAGATATGGTCTGAGACAATTTTCCTGCTTACCGCTCATCAGGTTATCGAAAATGCCGTGGTTTGATGTGTCTCATGCATGGGTTTGGTTCACTTTGATATTTGCCACTTCCGGCGGAACACCCTGAACCGGTTCCGGAACACTACCGGTTCAGATATGGTCTTAGACTATTTTTCTGCTTACCGCTCATCAGGTTATCGAAAATGCCGTGGTTTGATGTGTCGCATGCATAGGTTTGATGCATTTTCATATCTGGTTCCTTCCAGGGATACCTTCCAGGGATACCGTTCCGGAACACCGCATATCTCCGGAACGGCTGAACCGATCCGAACCATTTTCAATAGGAAACAATGGGACCAGATTCCGCTTCGAATGAACCGTCGGTCATTGAAATCGGATGAGGTTTACTGCCAAAAAGTGATGTGAGTTTTTTTGTACACACACATACAGACACACACACGCACACACATACACACACAGACATCACCTCAATTCGTCGAGCTGAGTCGATTGGTATATGTGATTTGACCCTCCGGGCCTTCTATCAAAAAGTCATTTTTGAAGTGAACATATAGCCTTTCCAGTACACTTAGTGTACGAGAAAGGCAAAAACCTGGATGAACTTCTTCAAAAATCCCTAGAAACTCTGGAAGAGGTAGGTACATACTCTATTAGAGATCCCTTGAAAACCTCGAAAAACCTGATAGCGTAAAAAATCTCGTAAGGAGCTATTTATGGAAGCAAATGCGTAAAAACCTCTGGATATTCATGGGGAAACTGAAGAAAGCCAGAAAACAAAAATCTTTGATAATTTCAAGGAAAAAATCTGCGAGGAACTGGAAATGAATTCAAAGGAGGAATTCTGTACACACATCCAAGTTCATATTCAAAACTGTGTATGGAATTTAACGGTCATATAGTCTGTGGAATTACTGATTGAACTCCTGATTGTTTTTTCTTTCCTGATTTTTTAGAGTATTTGAATGTCATTGTAGGTGGAAAAGACGAAGCAAGGAACTTTGGGACATATTCCTAAACCGATTATTGCAATATATTCGAAATAGTTATGTTAAAAGTTCATAAGAAAGAATTCAGCGATTTGGTGAAATCGCTTGGATAATAAATATTGAGCATTTCTCTTTAAAAAGTGTAACACAAGTTTTGAGGATATTTCTGTATAGTTTTTGAGAAGTATAGACATTTTATAAAATTTGAGATAATCTATTTATCTACATTTAAATTTTCCCTCTGGAAAAACCTGGAAAAGTCAGGGCATTTTATTTTGTTTTATAAGTAGACACCCTGACATGAATACAAAACAATCACGGCAGCGCAGGTAAGGATTGCGCAGCTATTCACAGTGACTTCTGTGCAACCCTTACATGCGCTGACGTGACTGATTTGTAACCATGTGTGTTGCTTGACTAGGAGATTCTCTAGCAAAGAATTCCTTTGAAGATTAATCTTACAGAGATTTCTCTGTCTAGTAATTCGTACAGATATTCTTCTAGGAATTCCTCCATAAATTTCCCTAGAGTTTTTTTGATTGATTCCTCTAGTAATTCCTTCGGATATTCTGCTAAAACTAGCTAGAGTTTCCTCTAGAAATTCTTGTGGGGATTTGTCCACGAATACCGGTAGGGATTACCTCTAGAGATTTTTCTTGGAACTGATCCAGGAATTCTTCTGAGAATTGCTTCAAAAATACCTCTATGAATTCTTGCAGCAATTCCTCTGACTATTCGTCTAGAAAATCTTCTATTAATAACTCCAGAAGTTGCATGTTTTACAGAGATTTATCTAGTAATTCTTTCAGATATTCCTCTAGAAAATTCCCCAGGAGATTTCTCTGGAAATTCCTTCAGGAAATTATCTATGAATTCCTCTGAGAACTTCCTTGAAAATTGATTTGAAATGTTGATTCTGAAAGGCCTATAAATAGGATGACTTTGGGCAGGTTTGTTCTCTTCGTCATGAGGGGTTTTGTCAGCCAAATATCCTTAAACCTGGTCGTCTTATTCAGCTTATTTGGGCAAGATTTGAGGCTAAATTCGAGTTCAACAGATTTCAAAACCTCCATGATGAAGAGAACAGAACAGAAAAAAAATTATGTCTGTTTTGCTGTTCGTTCTTAACCGGCCTTAACCACCACATAACAGATATCGTTTCCTTTAAAAGTAAAAGTTTCACTCAGTCAAGATTTTTGCCCATTTCCTTTTCCTGTTTGTTGTAGCGCAGTAGATAGGTACGTATCTAAAAATTAGCAGATTTATTTCAACCTTCCGGAATATTAAAAATTCAATCCACAAGTTCACAGCCCCATCTCGCTCTTCGGCAGCTCCTGAGCCGCACAGCAGCTTTGATGCTGTGTAACTAATAGCAACAACAGCGAATTTCGACGGTTATGCTTTCGAGCTGTGATTCGTAACATGCCGGCTGGTCGGTCGGTCGGTATTGCATATGTTCTGTGTAAGCCACTCATAGACAGCCGTAGGCGCCATCATGTTGGAGAAGGGTGAAGCTTTTTTGTCTTTCAAGTACTATGGGTACGCCGCTATGAAAACCGTTCGTGGGCGATTTGGCCATGGCCCATGGCCTTTAAAAATTTCTCCTGAACCCCTTCGCTTCGGGTGACTGGCAGCCAGCGGTGGATGGTTTTAACGCCTTACATCATCCACTTACGGCGCGGCGGTCGTGAGTTGGGTGTTTGGTTGAAAGAAGGTTTGGGCATGACATGTTGGTTTGAGCTTTTACTTTCTACTTTTTTGTTGATATATGATCATCATCATCGTGGTGGGTCAATGTTTTGCAGAGAGGTGTGACGTACAGATCAAACCTTATTATTTGAAGGATTAACGGCATTATTCTCAAACGACAGGATTTTTCGTAAAACCAGCAAGAGCTGGGTAAAAATGTTAGTGAAAAACTTGTTACAAAATCGATTGTTCAGTACACATTACATTTTAGATTTTACAAGTGACATTTTAATTAAATTTTAAAACACATCTAATGCAAATGATCGAAAATAATTCCAGTATAATATCGGTAAACTACCGATCGTTATTAATCCTCCTAGCCAGATGGTTTCAAGTTTAGTCGTTTATTTTTCACGACCATTGCCGTTTTCCAAAAAAATAACACGAAAAAGAAACACGAAACATTACAAAAAAGCAATTCACTTAATATGCGACCCACCACCAACCACCGACCGGTGTAAACGATCACCTCATTCACCCAATCACACCCAGATCGTGGCATCAGAGTACAACGACCGCAACTCCCATGTAACGGTGGTGTTGCTGCTGTCGCTGTTGTTGAACCACCGAAAACGAGATTCGTTATATAAAACTCCGGTTATTCGTGAGACGGCCCCCGGTCGTCATCGCTCTCTGTTGTCGTCATGATGATCGTTATGATGATCATCATCATCATCATCATTCGCGCGAACGCCCGTTTATAAAGTGAAAGTTGAAAAATTTAACATTCACAGTCCAAAAGCGAACAATACCCCCATCACCGCGCGCAGCACTAGCTCAGGAGCCGCGCGCCGCGCAGGTCCCAGTCAGTCGGTCAGACCTATAGGTAACGAACAACAATGCCCCATTTGGCACAGTAAGCGGAGAATCGGCCAAAATATGATAATATCAGAGGTCGATGGAAGATGATCTTTGAATGGATTTGTGGATTTCAGAATGGTGATAGCTCGAAAGTACTCACGTACTGATTTTGCGTCTTTCTTGTAGATACACTAGTATATTAACACTTTCTCAAATAGTTCATACAGGGGATTGTTTTTATTATCGAAACAATTTGGTACAAAGTTTCTCAGAATTTGATGATTTTTTTTTTTTCAAAGGTAGGGTTGATATATAAAAACTAAATTGAAAAAAAATCAGGATCGCCTAATTTTCCGGAAAACTCCAGTGGAAAACAAAAAAATTTCACAGACACCACCTACTTTGAAAAATCATAACTCAAGAACGAAGCATCGTAGGCACATTTTTTTGTGAAATCATTAGCAAATTTTCTCAGCAATTCACAAAAAATACAAAGTAAAAATTGTTTTCCACAAAATTTTTCACTGTTGAGGAAAATTGGTTGAAAAAGTCGAAAAAATATTTTCGAAGTCTGGATAAATTCTTCTAAACACAAACATATTTTTTTATATATGCTCGAAATATCTCTTGGGAGATTTAAATTACGAATAACATTCTTGGTTGATTGATTGATTTGTCTTTATTAGAGAGACTTTCAGCCCTTGGCTGGTTCGTCTCTATAACATTCTTGGATTATATTCCATGAAGTTCTCTTCTCAAATTCCTCCAGGAAGTCCTGTAGAGGAATCTGAAGCAATTTCACTATGAATTCTTTTAGAAAACCTTCTATGCTTAAGACATTTTCCATGAATTATTAAGGAAATTTCTCCGGGGATTCATTAAGAAAACCGTCCACGGATTCCAGACGCGTAGTATTGTTAGAAAATTAAGAGTTAAGAATTCCTTCATCAATTTCTTCTGGGATTTCTTTAAAAAAAATACGAATATTTTTTCGGGATGCCTTAAGTTTCTTCATATTTTTTCAGAGAATTTCTATTGAGAACTTCCAAAAATGGTTACATTGATTCCTTAGTAATTTCATAAATTAGGTCATGGAAAAAATGTCCATTTTCAACCCGCTCCCTTCTGCAATGGCATACTTTTTGTATGGAGCCTCCTCTGAAATTTGTGTACCCCCTCCTTCCTCAAAGCGTAACGCTCTCCCGTCATAAAAACTCCAGAAATTCCATTTCCCAAGCAAACCGAGGGTTCTTTCAGGAATTCCTTCATCGGTTGCTTCGACAATCCATTCAGGGCTTTTCAAATAAATTTCTTTTCTTCATGGAATGTGTCCAGGAAATTTTCTAGAAGTTCTTTCATAATGTTGTTTAATGATTCCAGCAGATATTCTCCCAGAGATTTCAGCTGAAATTCATATACAGATTCCTTCATGAGTTCCTCCGGGTATTCCTTCATGTACTTATTTCACCAAAAATTCCTCCTGGATACCTTTAGGAATTTTAACTGAGATTCTTTAGAAAATTCGTAATTTTTTTAGAAACAATTCCTAGAAAGTTTTAAATAAATTACTTTGGCAATTTCTAATGAGATTTTTAGGGAACCCTAACAGAAGTTTTAAAGTTTCTTTAAACGTTCAGAGATTCTTTTAAAAATACGTTCACGAATTCCTCCGGTAATTCTTTCAATAATCCTCTTTGAATTTTGGTAAGAGATTTATCTAGATTTTTCTTTAAATATTTATTAATAAATCTTCTTAGGAATTACATCAAGGGATTCTGATGGAGAGTTTCCAGAAATTTCTTTAGCAATTTTTTCTAGAATTTCATCAGGAATTCCATGGTATTCTTTCACATTATCTTCCTGGGAGTCGTTTAAGAATATCTTCAGAGATTTCTACAGGCATTAGATAGACAATTTATTCCAAAAAATCTTTTAAGGATTGTTTTAGAAATTCCTTCATGGATTCAATCAAAAACTGAATCCTCAGATTTTCTTTTGATTATCAGAATTTTCAGCGATTTTTTTCGTAATTCTTTCTTGGAAAACTTCGTCAATGGTTACCGAAGAAATGTACGGAAGGTTTCTCTTTGGAATTCCTTTTGCGTTTCCTTTAAAGATTCCTCCAGGAATTCTTTCAGATATTTCTTCACAGATTTTTACAGAAATGCTTTATGAAATTACATGAAAAATATTGAAGTAATTCTACAAGGGTAACCTGAAAAAGTTCTAAAGAAATGTTTGAAAATTTCCTGGAGAGATTCCTAAACAAATTTCACTGAAGTAATTTCATAAATAATCGTTGGAGGAGTTCCTTGAGGAATCCCTGGGGAATGCCTGATGGAATTCCTTAAGATAGATTTAGAGGAAATTCTAGAAGAATTTTATGAGAAACTTTTGGAGAAAGTTAAGAAAACATCCTGGAGAAGTTTCTGAGAAAATCCCGGGAGGAATTTCTTAAGGATATCTTTAACGAATATCTGAATTAAATGTCGAAGAAGTTTCTGAAGTATGTTTGTCAAAAAATGTCTTCGGGAATCTGTGCAAAAATTACAGACAATGGGACTGAAGGCATTATCGAATAAATCTCCTAAAAAATGTTGAAGAGATTCCTGGATGATGGTTTTGAACAAGTCCTGGAAGAACTCCCGAAGATACTTCTAGTGAAATTCTTGAAAGAACTTGTTGAAAAATGTCCGAAAGGAACTAGTGGATAAAAATCCCTGAAGCAACTTCCCTGGACGAATATTCGGAACAAAATTGAATCTATTGGAAGAATTCTTGAAGGAATCATCAAAAGAAATTTCCTTAATACACATGCCTGAAAATTTCTTGAGATATTCTTGGAGAAATATATCCTGAAGTGATTTCTGAAGGAGCTCCTAAAATAATCTCTGAGGGATCCCTGGAAAATTTTCTGAAAGAATCCCTGAAGTAAGGTTTCATTAAACCCAAGAGAAGTTTACGATACAACCCCTAGGTCTAGAGGAACGTCCAAAAAAATATTTTGCGAATTTTCTGGAGGATTTTCTGGAAAGAACCCTAAAGGACTATATAGAGAAATTTATTATGAAACCTCTCGAGCAGAACTGATGTACAAGTGCTGTAGTCCCATGTACGGGAGCCACATAGCAAGCGAATTCCCAGGAGCATTGTGCATTTTGAGATTCAAAGTTGAGTTCCTCATTTTTCTAAAGATGTGTCTAATGTGCTTCGTCTCGTGCGCTGATTGGAGTGGAAAATTTTATGACAAAAACTTCCTAAACAAACGAGATTGAAACCTTAACTTTTGCAGCGAGAGTCCCTAGTCGTATCGTATAGACCAACAAGACACTTGAGTTGTGTACGAAAAAAAAGTTGTTGAGGTTCTTCGTTACCAAGAAATTGTTTTTCACCTTAGATACCAACAGGTCACGTAGCGCATGAGACGAGCTCTCCGGGAGCTATGCACCTAGCTCGCACAGTGTCGACCCTCTAGTCCAAGCTAGGATGTAGACCCGTTAATGATGGACTCTGCACCATTCCTACTGTAGGTTTTTTTGTCGCCTACGTTTGCGACATCCCCGTTCAGTCCAGCCATTGCTTTGAGTAGAGCCCAGCCTCTCGCGTTAGCCAAGCGGCTACCCCACTCAATCGCCCAGGCGTTGCAGTCTCCATCGATAACCACGGGACTCAATCCTACTAGTGCGCTTACTATCGAGTCTAACATGGACGAGAACTGGTATGTCGGATACCTTTCGCATAACAACTGCAGTAGTACACCCCGTTGATCTTCGCTATTGCGAAGCCCTCGTGCAACGTGGAAATTATTTCCTGGACCGGAAAACAATTGGTTGTACAGACTGCCACTAGCTTGGTCTTACCCTCTACTTAGTTCTCGTTATCGGGAGGGATGCGGTATGGATCCGATAGTAGGGTGATGTCTGTGCTTGACTGCGAGACTGACAGCCACAGCAACTGTTGTGCGGCTTCACAATGGTTCAGGTTATGCTGTGTAACCTGCATTATCGTTTGGAACTTCGACCTCCTCGCGTGCCTGGACATTTAGGTCCGTCCGTCGTGTGGCCCTTGTTCGCCGTGCAGTCAGGCATTTTGGTGCAGAGTTGCACTCCCTGGCGGTATGGCCTTCTGCTCCGCACTTCCTGCGGAGCTTACTCCGGTCTGGGCCTTTGCATGCCCAGGACTTATGCCCTTGCTCAAAGCACTTGAAGCACGCCACTGGCGGCTCGTATATGCTGAGCGGCCACACTGACCAAGCTACCTTGATCTTGCCGACTGCAATCGCCTTGTTCGCATCCCCTACGGGGAATTTGAACGCGGCAATCTGCTTGCCAGCCGGACCCTTACGCAGACGGATCAACGCACTTGGTACATCTATCTCACACTGCTGTTTGAGTGCGGCTGCGAGCTCCTCTGCGTCGGTAATCTCGTCCAGGCTTTTACACTGAAGAGTTGCCTCCGCCGTTAGGGCTCTTACCTGCACCTCTTCGCCAAGTACCTCCTGGGCTAGTGCTTTGTAGGAAGTACCTTTATTGGCTGCTTCCTTCTTCAGCACTAGCATCATTTCTCCCGTCCTGGTGCGCCGGATGCTTTTTACATATACACTCCCGTTCAAAAGTTTGGGGTCACCCTCTCAAAAACATGTCATTTTTTTAGGCCCATATCTCCGTCAATTTGCGTCCGATTTCAAAACCCTAGGTTTCATTCAAAAGATAATAAGTCAAAGAAACTTTGAACATGATTTAAAAGAAACTTTTTCAAAAAATTTTGTATGTAAACTTAACCCAAAGTTGCCAAACTTTCTAAAAAATAAATATAAACTTACGGCAGTGTCGCTGGAAGTTGGGTCGACCAAATTTTAAGATGAGAGCGGTAATATGATCCATTTTCTATTAGCTTTCAACTGCTTTTTACAGGACTTAGCTAAAAAATCTAGAAAAAAAGTTATTAAGTAAATTAATCCTTGATGTCATCGACCAAAAGTTTCGGGTCACCCCTCAATATGATGTATCGGCCAAAAGTTTAGGGTCACTTTCGTAAAACATGGAAAAGTGATTTGGTGATATCTTCGTCATCTATAGTTCAATTTTAATTATTTTTGGCTCATTTCAAAGATAATTAACTAAATTTACGTTTGATGTCTTCAACTTAACGTATTTAACGATTTTTGTATATAAAAATGTTATGTAAAGTTAGCACATTTTACCACGCTTCAAAAAATGAGGCAACTTTACGTTAAGTCGTAGTATGTAAATTTCAACAAATATGTGTGGTTTAATGTCTATGCAGTAAAGGGGCCATTAGACTGTTTGTCATAATGACAAATATTTGCCATTGCAGTCCGACATTCATCCGAGGTTGCCATGATTTACGTTGTGTTGGTCATTTGTTGAGCTTGTTTGGCCAAATATTTGTCATGTCTAATGGGACCTTAAGTATCATTCATTTTGTTTCAAATAAGCCAAGAAGAATTAAAATTGAATGAAAGATGACAAAGATATCAACAAATCACTTTTCCATGTTTTACGATAGTGACCCCAAACTTTTGACCGATACAGCATTTTGAGGGGTGACCCCAAACTTTTGGTCGATGACATCAAGGATTAATTTACTTAATAACTTTTTTTCAAGATTTTTTAGCTAAGTTCTGTAAAAAGCAGTTGAAAGCTAATAGAAAATGGGTCATATTACCGCTCTCATCTTAAAATTTGGTCGACCCAACTTCCAGAGACACTGCCGTAAGTTTATATTCATTTTTTAGAAAATTTGACAACTTTGGGTTAAGTTTACATACAAAATTTTTTGAAAAAGTTTCTTTTAAATCATGTTTAAAGTTTCTTTGACTTATTACCTTTTGAATGAAACCTAGGGTTTTGAAATCGGGCGCAAATTGGCGGAGATATGACCCTAAAAAAATGACATGTTTTTGAGGGGGTGACCCCAAACTTTTGAACGGGAGTGTATGTGTCTGTCTCGGTTTTGAAGACCAGCGCGTCACTTCTAACTCGTTTGCGGGCTGGTTTCGTAGTTCTCATCATCTTCTTTTTTCCTACCGTTATCCATGGGTTCTCCTTTCCTTGGTCCGGTTGGCCTCCGTTCTTCCTAGGGTTGGCTTGCTGAGGCTTGGTTTCCCTGCCCCTTGCGCGCTTCGCAACCGGCTTGGCAGCCTGGTTACCTACGCTGGCCTTCACCTTCTCTTACTTCGGCTTTGCACCCGACTCTGCCGGACGCTTCTTGGGCCGCGTCTCCTCAGCAGGTTCAGCAGGCTCAGCAAAGAGGGAGCTGCCCGTTTGGGTGGACCGCTCTTCCCTGCTCGCATCAGCAGCACTTCGCTCTTCCACCAGTAGGTCGTACTCCTTCTTGGCCAGAGCCAGTGGTTTGAGGAGCTCCAGCAGGCCCTGTTTCAGGTACTTGCTGATGGTTGTGCGCCTGCTCGTGTAGCCGATCAGCTCGTCCAGCTGTTCGGCAACTACCAATATCTTTAGTAGCCCGCTACTGTTGCGGTTCAGCGACCGCGTGTGGTCCGCACCGGTCATTTGTGCTTCCTCCGTCGGCGCTGTGCCGCTTCGTGCACCACTTGCTCCACTTGAACTTCCTGCCGCTGGCTCGCTGGTAGGTGCACCAGTCCCTCGGAGTGGCGATCTAGCAAAGCGTCCACGCGCGAACGGGTTCAACGCCGCTCCCTCAGTTACTCCACACTCGACCACGTTGTTACAGTTGTTGAATTACGAAGTCATGTCTGTTGGGCCCTCCCTTAGAGCCGCAATCCCTCACTGTAAATGAAGTAGTCACCAATGGTGGTTATCTATGCAAGCAGGGAGGCCACCCGAGGGTTGGCCCAGACCCTTATGGGGACTGAGCTCAGAGCCGGATCAGCGCTAATCAGGAGTGTTCATCTGAACCTACTTCCACCCAGTTAGTTGTCTAAGCTGGGCACAGATCAGGAACGTACTTTAAGGCCATGCCACGATTTTATGGGGCGGAAGACAGCGTCGACATTAGCCTATCCGCAGTTTCGAGTCAGTGTCACCCGACCTTACTAAGAGGATAGAATGCCATCGCTTGTGCATAGTTACCTAAGCGTGTACCATCTCATATACCAATTACTAAGCATGACCAGTATACCAGGAACTTACTGGCATCGTTCCCGATGTGCCCATCTAGCTGGGCTGTGACACTTTTGAAGCAGTGCCATATCGCTTGAACAGAGTGGCTTCCGGATGTGTAGAATTTCTGAAGAGGACCAGCAGAGCCCACTGCTGGTCCCCCGCCACGCCTAGGCGTACTCCGCTTGAGCAATTCGTATGTGCCGGTGCTCGGTCACCTCCCGGTGCCAAAGATGGTAAGTCCACACTGATGTGTGGATATGGTTTGCTTAGAAAAGAATCCTAGGCTCCCACCTAAGGTGGGAGTGCTGGAGTAAGACAATTGCATTTTTCATCCCATGCAGAGAAAAATCATTATCACGGAGGTGGATGAATTCGTGGAATGTGAAAAATTTGATGCCTGAACAAAGGGAGTGGTAAGGACCACTCGGGAAACTGGCTAAGCGCCAGAATACTACCTTATTGAACTTCCTTTTTTGTCCTTTGTATCCTTTTGTACCCATTCTCACTCCCAACGGAAGTAGTTTTGTTTATTTTTTCTTCTGCATATTCACCCACTGTGCAATGGCAATCAAAACTGCCTTACGCTCGAGTCCCTAGTGACGTGTGCGGAGGGCAACACAATGGAATAAAAGCTCCAGCTCCTTCCACCCAAAAGGAAGGAAACGAAGGGCACTGCGCGGAGGGTGATTGTTTGGACGTGAATCGCTGTTGGGGCTTTTTGCGCACCCGCGCTGCGCGAGGCTACGTGATCCTCACGCTAACGATCATCACTGCGCTAGCGCTGCTGGCTGGGTCGATCACCGTCGCTGTTGTTTTCGGGGAGAAATGGTGAGGAAGTCCTACGTAAGCGTGAAGTGCCCCAATGTAAACGGTGAGCTCTGTTTGGGGTAGGGCATGAGGGTCAACGAAAAAGAAAGGAGGAAACCTTATGGCGTGGTGTGACGACTGACGAGAGAGCTGGAGAGAGAGCTATGATGTGATCCGGACCGTCCTGTAATAGCACCGGGAAGGAGACTCGGTTAGATGGTTTGCATGAATCATGCTGGATGTTGGATATTGTATCGAAAGTTTATGCAATTTTATGATTGGCAGCAGCAGTCGCAGCAGTAACCCCGCACTATTCTACAAAAGGGGTGTAGGATATGGTAATTGACTCAACATCGTCGTCGTCACCGTCACCGTCTAGTTTTTTCTTATATTATTGTTGATTTAAGGCTTGGCTTTGTCTACGATTTGACATGGCAATCACGAACAAGGCGGCGGCGCGTAGATTTATGGCGGTCGGTGAAATGGGTTTCCGATCAAATTCGATAAAAAGCGAAAACATAACCAACCATGTTGAGAAACAGTTCGTTGAACTTTGCGGCGCTTACGGAAATCGAGTGTTTCGTATTTCCGAAGCGGAGTTGCTGTTCTCATGGAATGACCAGCGAAAAAATAGAAAATTCGTCACAAGATGCCATACATTTTTCTCAACTTTTTTATTTTTTTAAAATCGCTTTAAAAAAGGTGTAGATAAGGACCGCGTCCAACATAGCTCTGGTCCTCACAAGTTCCTACCTCATGCTTCTCTACGGGTCAATCTATGACATAGACCGCCTGCTAAGAGTTGTGTGCTTAGCTGGTAGCGCAGCCTGGGCACTGTTGTCCTTCTGACTTCAGCTAGATTGAGAAAGTACGTACCACCTATTTTAGAGGTGCAACTCAAACATTTGTTCTGCCATCCAGTGGCTGAGTATGAAATGCTCCTCTACCAGAAGCTATAGTTAAGGTGGCGAGCCCACCACGGTGGTTAGAGGACCTTAGGCCATCAACCTACTGTTCTCGAAACCCAAAAACCGTTACAGAAACCGAAATGGAAGATTATGAACTGATTCAACAGCAACTACTTTAAGCGCGAAACAAAGAACAAGAATTGGAACTTGGAATGTATTACCCCTGGCCCAGCCCTGGCCAATTGGCACAACTGCCGTATGAAGCTTGACATCATAGGACTGAGCGAAGTCCGTTGGCCGAACTTTGGAGAACACAGATTGGCGTCGGATCAATTTCTGCTATGCTCTGGCCTACAAGGTGAACACGCTCACGGTGCGCTCATGAAGTGAGAACCTATTATTGAGAGGATAATTGTAGCCAGATCCAGAATACGTGTTCGAAACCTTACCATGATCCAACGCTACGCTCCAACCGATGCTGTCGAATTACAAGATGCTGTCGTAGATAAGATTCCAAAAGGTGATATCAAGATCCTCATGGGCGACTTGAACGCGAATGTTGGTTCCGACAACTCGAACGTTACAAGCGAACTGTGACGCACATCTGCGGAATAGTTCTGTCACCTTACGCCTGGCATCCACGCACTAATGTGTAAACCCTCTGCCAACCTTATCCCAACAAAACTCCGACTTCCGCATAAATGTGTGCATACGCAGAGCAAGGATGGGAACACTCACTTGCAAAGAGTTACACTCACTTGCTATTTCCTCAACTCAGAGGCATGCAGTCAAAAAACTATGTATGGAAGACTTTTGCCTTGTGGGTTTGTCTAAAACTTTGCCGAATAGAGTAGGGGTCGCACACGCATACCGAAGTCATGAGGGGGCTGCAAAGGCAACTCTCCACGAGGTGAATGTAAATTACACTCACCTCGTGGAGAGTCGCTTTCACAGCTCTGTCACGACTTTGGGATTCGTGTGCGACCCCTACTGTATTCGACAAAGTTTTAGACAATACCACAAGGCAAAAGTCGTCCATACATAATTTGTCGATTGCATGCTTCTGAGCTGAGAAAATGGCAAGTGAGTGCAACTCTTTGCAAGTGAGTGTTCCCATCCCTGACGCAGAGGTATATTCGGTCTGCTGTGGTTACAAACGAATGCAATCATCACTTCATTTCCCTTCCCAAAATTGGCCTGCAAGCTGACGTGCCAGGCACCATTGTCGCCTAAAAACAGAAGATCACCAACACTCACACACTGAAGATGTCTGCTTAGTCCCCAGCAGATATCTCATTGGTTCCTTGTGTGAGCGTAGCTGGTCTGGCGGTACTGGAGTAGCATCTACGGGCGGTTCTCCGGGCAATTCATGTTCTCTAACTCTTCAATATGGCAGCATCCATAATTACCGAAAATCAAATGTAATCTACATGAGTAGTGTTGTCATAACTTCGGCATTGCTACCGATGTCGTTACTAATAGAATGAAACGCCACTTGTCAAGAGTTTTGGTTGTTTTGTTGTTAATTTAAATCGATATTGATTTTCTCATATTGAAGAGTTTGAATTCTGGTTTTACGAATGCTATAAAATCTGTCAGCAATAGTTTTAATTACAGGAGTCATAAAACTTGGCGTTTTGGATACTGCTGTAATAAAACCATCATGCAAATCAAACAAAACTATTTAACAATGGAATTGTTATTTGAAAGATGTGTTCTTGCGGGACTGTTTCAGAGAGTCTAATGGGTGTCCTAGATGTATTCCTACTTGTTTCAGGATCGTACTAGTGCTTTTCAAGGGGTTTCAGGTGTGTTCCACGAAATATCTGAAGCGTTCCAGGGGATTAGAGGTTGCAGGTTCCAGGGTTGTTAGAGGTTGCAGGAGTGTTACAGGGACTCCAGTGGTTTTCAAAAGAATTCAGAGTAATTCCATGGCATTTTATGGGGTTTCATTTAGATGCAAGAGAGCGTTCCAAGGGCCTTCAGGGGCGTTTCAAAAGTTTTAAGGAGTTTCAGGGACGTTCCATCGCATTTCAGAGGAATTTCAGGGGTTCAAAATTTGAGGGTTTCAAAGATGTTTCTGAACATGGGGTTTCTAAGGCGTTACAAGGGTGTTCAAGTGGTTTCAGTGGCTTGAAAGACGTCACACTCAAGTGATTTCAGGGCATTTAAGGGGCTTCAGAGGCGTTCCAAGAGTTTTAAAGGGATTTCAGACGTATTTAAAAGCGTTTCAGAGGCATTTCTAGAGATTTGAGCGGCATCCCTTCCGCATTAGGGGCATTACAGGGGGTTTTAAAGGAGTTTCAGTGTATTTCAGGGGCATTAAAGGGGTTTTCAAGGAGTTTCAGGGCGTTTCAGAGGCGTTACAGCGGGTCTCAAAGACGTTTCACAGTGTTCGAAATCGATGATTTTACGATCAAAATTAAATAACTTTTTTTAGGCTGGTTCTAGAGGTTTGGCGTGTTCTACAAAATTTTTCTGCATGTTAAAAGGCGTCTTTTTATGAAATGTAATAAATGATTAATCCCCCTAGAAGTGAGATAAAAAAATTATTTTTTCGAAATATTTTTTTAGAGGTTTGACGTCTTCGGCAAAAATGTAGTCCATAACAAGAGAACAAAAATCGTAGAACATGTCAAAGCTCCATCTCTTATGGTTTTCGAGATATGGAGCGTTTTGTGCGAAGTACCTCTAAAACTAGTTTTTTCAGTGTAGCTTCAACAAATAAAATCCTACAGTTTTGTGACCTTTTACAAACTTGTTCAGGACGTCGAATTACACATTTCTTCCGAAGATGTCAAGTCATTATATCTTAAAACAAAAAAGTTATAGGCAAATTTATCATATTTTAAGGTGTACTTTCACCTTAAGTAACTATTTCCGGCGCAAAATGGCGCAGATGGCTCAGTCGGTAGTTGAAAGATTAGACTTTTTACTATCACTTGGGGGTAGAAACCCTCGTGGGCAATAGTGGGAAAGTTGGTTTAAATACATGACAAAAACTAATTATTTTGCCTGTAATACAAGAAAAATAAATAAAAGTTATTTTTACTGCAGTTTTTACCCGCAATAATTTTTACTGCATTGCGTTATTTCCAGCAATATTTTACAACATTTTTGAGCATGATTTATTTATTTATTTATTTAAACTAGCGACACTTTACACCAAAGTTGCATTCGTGTCGTTTTTGAGCATTGTTTTTACTAAACAGAATATTTTATTCATGATTTTGAATTAAGGCAATTTCTTATAAAGTTACTTTATAATTATCTGTTTGAAGTTTTCTTTGGGGCAATATTCAAGTTAAGTAGCGCTTGAAATAGGAAGAAGGAAATATTCAACAGTTCAAGATGTGCATCAAAACACATAGTAGATTTTTTTTGTTATTTTTTCATGTATTTATATTTATATTTGCTGTTTGACTTTTCAACTACGGAATCAGTATCGGAAAACATCCGGAGAAGTTTTGATTCGTCCGATAGCAGATTAACAGCTTTTTCGGTAATCCACGAGTTTGACTTACAACTGGGAAGCAATAGAAATATATCAGATATAAATCAATAAAATACAGGGGCTGCTGAGAAATAACGCGATAGCTTTTTTTTAATTTCAAACATTATTTTTAATCTCTTGACGTTAATTGAAGTACTTTCCATATTTTTAACAGTACTTTTCACAAAAATCTGGTTGAAAATAAAATTTTATATCAAATTGATCATTTGATATAAAAGATTAACTTTATTTTCACCAGGAAATCGTCAAAATATGTATTGAAGAATGTAAAATTACAACTACCTTAATAAGAACTGCGAAGGTATTTATCAAAACGCATTTGATATTCTAACCACCGAAGCCATTCAGTTTTATGACTATTGAGTAGGTTGTCATTCATTTGGGCACAGATATGTTGTCATAAGTTTGAAGAAATTCAACACTTTTATTTAGAACTAGCTTTAGTTATAACTCTCGGGAACAATATTTTGTTCTGATGTTTTAATTTTTAGTGATAAAAACTCACTGGTTTTTGCAAGAACGTTGTAAAATATTGCCGGAAGAAACACAGTGCAGTAAAAATTACTGTGGGCTTCTTAATTATTATTTTTTTATTTATTTTGCTTGTATTACAGGCAAAATAATTAGTTCTTGTCATGTACTTAAACCACCTTTCCCACTATTGCCCGCGAGGGTTTCCACCCCCAAGTGATAGTAAAAAGTCTAATCTTTCAACTACCGACTGAGCCATCTGCGCCATTTTGCGCCGGAAATAGTTACTTAAGGTGAAAGTACACCTTAAAATATGATAAATTTGCCTATAACTTTTTTGTTTTAAGATATAATGACTTGACATCTTCGGAAGAAATGTGTAATTCGACGTCCTGAACAAGTTTGTAAAAGGTCACAAAACTGTAGGATTTTATCTGTTGAAGCTACACTGAAAAAACTAGTTTTAGAGGTACTTCGCACAAAACGCTCCATATCTCGAAAACCATAAGAGATGGAGCTTTGACATGTTCTACGATTTTTGTTCTCTTGTTATGGACTACAACTTTGCCGAAGACGTCAAACCTCTAAAAAAATATTTCGAAAAAATAATTTTTTTATCTCACTTCCAGGGGGATTAATCATTTATTACATTTTATCAAAAGACGCCTTTTAACATGCAGAAAAACTTTGTAGAACACGCCAAACCTCTAGAACCAGCCTAAAAAAAGTTATTTAATTTTGATCGTAAAATCATCGATTTCGAACACTGTTTGAGGGAATTCCATGGGATTTCAGAGCTACTCAAGCGGTTTCAGGGGTGTTACAGGAGTTACAAGGGATGTTCATGCGGATTTCCGAAGCGTTCCAGTAGTTTCCAGGAGTGTTCCAGGGGATCTCATGGAGTTTCAGAAAAGTCAAGGATTTTCCCAACGCTTTCAGAAATGTTCCAGAGGCATTTTAGGAGTCCATGGAAATTTCATGAGAGTTCCAGGGATGTTCTAGGAGTATAGAAGTTGCAAGTACGTTCCAGGGAATGTTCTAGGGGTCCCAGGGGATTGCAAGAACGTTCCAGGGGATTTCAGGGGTTTTCTGGGGCGACCCAACGGGAACCCTTCAGATCTCTCCTGTAATTCCTTGAAATCACTGCTGCCTCGTGGAAGAATCTCGCACTGATCGAACTGATGTTCCAGTTTATCTTATTATGGTAGATTTTCTGTTTTTTTTTGCATAACATCCTCACTAGGACAACGTCTGCTTCTCAGTTTAGTGTTCTTTGACCACTTCCAAAGTTATTAACTGAGAGATTCCTCTGTAAAGTGCCAATGATCATTTTATATGTGTGTTTCGGCCACGAACATACATACATGTCCAAGGAAGTTAAGGAAATTTTCATTACGAAAAGTTCCAGGACCGACCGGGAATCGAACCCTTCACCCTCAGCATGGTCTACTGAATAACCACTGCTTTACAGCTGTGGCTATAGGGGCCTTTGTTTTTTTAGTAAGTTCTGATTGCTATTTTAAATATTGTTTAATTTCTATATTATGTTTTTAGTGGTAACTGATTTCTGTTTTTAGAATTCTCAACAGTTCTGTGTATTTGAGGAAATGTGCTGCAAATGCACTAGAACTAGAACCATGCCCCATACTCGAACATATGGCAGATTGGTTTTGTGTGTCGGTTTCGAGCATCGAGCAACGCGATGCAGAATGGCCTAACCCTCTATCTATCTAGTCGTTTCTAGCACCGTCCCTGCCGCTCTAGAGAGCTCTTAGTGGAAGCGCTAGTATGTAGGTACCTAGTCGTTGGTAGTCGTAGTAAAAATACTTCATGCAAACCCTATCGCCAGCCAGTCAGCCAGCAGGCCAATCATCACCGCCTCGACCACGCCACCCGTTGCTTTTCAGAAGTCATGGTGCAATACTCACTACTCAGCCCCAGCCAATGCAGCAGCAGCAACGTCGTCGTTTGGGGCGGGCGGTCGGCAGCGAGCAAACTCGTAAAGCTCCAACTAACCTAGTTTTCTGCTGGGTCAAAGACCTAGAGGAGGTCGATTCCGTAGCAACGTGCGTAGTGGGATTCTATAAACAACGCTCGCCGTCGTCGTCGAAAGAGTCGGTGGCTGTGTTGGTGCACCATAGAGCAGTGCGGAGTTGATGTTTTTCTGTGCTCAGTTTTCCATGCTCGAATAAAATCGTATGGGGATGGATGTACAGTATCGGAGGATGTAGTTTGGATACTGATTTTATTTTCAATAATACTCTTTTATCATACACGCCGTGGTTACAGATGCTGAAATGCGAATTTACATATTACGCTTTGTAAAATTTCAGCCGAAGCAGTTAAAAAAATGTTTCGGAAAAGCTCTACGAAGAACATCGCCAATTTTGACCAATGAAAAAAATCTGTTGCAAGTGTATTGACCGACACTGTAGATATGCTATTCTACTCTCACTTGATGCTCTAGCAAAGCATTGTTTAATTGGATCTAATCAGAAATGAATCTATACTATGCACGACATACGGCAGCTAGAGATCAGCAGCTTATGACTGCAGTGGGTGGGTAGTGGACCAGGACCAGGAAAAAGTGGAGCATTCAATTTCCCCCCAGCTGCCATTCAGTTCAGATGGTCACAGCTGTGATAGACGTTTTCCTCATTCGTGTAGAGGGAGCCCCAGGAGGAAAGGGGAGTCTGATGATGGCATAAACAGAATCCGCATCTAATGCTCGATGCACAGTGGTGGCACGCAAAAGATATAGGCAACTATAACATCATTGCTCGGATTAGTAGATAAACAGAGAAGCGAAACGAAAAATGGTTGGCCCTAGAAATAATTCGCTGAAAAGAGACAGCAAACAGCACTGGATGAACGAGATCTGCCCGAGCGATTTGAATCGAAAGTGAAAATGCTGCCGATGGACGACGGTAGGAACGTGCCTAGGTTGGATAATAATGGTCCGGAATGCTATTGTTACAAAAGCAAACCGAGCGCCAACCGAGAGAACTTCCATTTTCAGATGATAACTAGCGATCCGTAAATGGTAGCAAATGATCCCGATCGTGTGTATAATGAGGTGCATTAGACGGATAATGGCCGTAATGTGCAATACCATTTAGAATCGATCGTTTCATCATCGCTTTTGTTATAAAGTGTGCGCTGCTTGACTATGGCGTATTAGATTGATTTAGTGAAAGTCAATCAGTAGTTTGATAATACTTTTCGATCAAATCTATCAACCTAGATGTATGACGGCATATCAACTTCTAAAATTCAGTGCTTTGTGGGCCCTCGTGGTTTCGAGAATGACATGTTCGCACTAGCAACTACCTATTTGTCAAACCGACACCAATCATCAGTTCACACTGCACACTGGGCCACGAGCGCGATCTAGCAAGTAAAAACCTCTAGCACTTTGGGAGTGCATTTTTTTGAGTTGGTGTCTTCGGAGACTTGTGTTTATTTTGCATGTACTTTAATGTGGTGATAAAAGTTAGTTAGTAATTTGGCCGCATAGGTGGCGCTGCGATGCTAACTTTTTTGTCTTACGTCCTAGAGGTTTCCCGTCTTCTGCAAAATTGTAGAGCGTGCAAAAATAAGTAAAGTCGCCGAAGACACCAAAGTTGTGTGACTTCAAATAACAAAGATATATTGAAAATAGTAAAATTTAACTGAAATTTACGTTTTTATTACTATTTTTATTGTTATTAGCAAATGTATCACTTTTATCGTCTCACACGTGTCAATCAAAGTAGCCTGCATCTGATGATACCAACTTTACAGTTTTTCGGAGCAATTAAAATGGTATTTTTAGCAAAATAGTTAAAATTACTATGATTTTGAATAGTAGTTTTTTGAAAAATTGCAAATTTCGGCAAAATTTGATAAATGCTTCAAAATGTACCACTCAAGATCTACCAGATCTGAAAATTTGACGGAGGTATAATTTGGTGTTTTTGAGATATCTGGATTGAAAGAATCAGTGTATTTCCAAGCTGTTGCAACCAGGGGACCCGCATTTGAAAGTGATCTGGGGACATCTAAAGGCAAAATCATTAAGGAATTAAGAATTGCTTCTTTTTCAAAATTTAGGTATAAAATCATCAATTATAAAACAAGATATTCAGAAAACACCAAATTATACCTCCGTCAAATTTTCAGATCTGGTAGATCTTGAGTGGTACATTTTGAAGCATTTATCAAATTTTGCCGAAATTTGCAATTTTTCAAAAAAACTACTATTCAAAATCATGGTTATTTTTACAATTTTGCTAAAAATACCATTATAATTGCTCCGAAAAACTGTAAAGTTGGTATCATCAGATGCAGGCTACTTTGATTGACACGTGTGAGGCGATAAAAGTGATACATTTGCTAATAACATTAAAAATAGTAATAAAAACGTTAATTTCAATTAAAATTTAATATTTTCAATATATTTTTGTTATTTGAAGTCACACAACTTTGGTGTCTTCGGCGACTTTACTTATTTTTGCATGCTCTACAACTTTGCAGAAGACGGGAAACCTCTAGGACGTAAGACAAAAAAGTTAGTATCGCAGCGCCACCTATGCGGTCAAATTCCCAACTAACTTTCATCACCACATTAAAGTACAGGCAAAATAAGTACAAGTCTCCCAAGACACCAACTCAATAAAATGCACTCCCAAAGTGCTAGAGGTTTTTACTTGCTATGCTAGATCCCGCTCGTGGCCCAGTGTGCACTGATGGCTCTCTTGTGGACGACAACTCCAACGAAACTCCTACTGATGAACTGTTCAGGACTAACAGCAAGAATTACAACAAGATACATGGATCAACAAGAAGGTGAGGGCTGATATTTCAAATTTGAAAAGTATATCAAAGATTAATCAGGCAACAATGACACATCACTATTCGTATTTTCTCGATTTGTTTGCTACTGTATGCCAGTTTACCTAGCATGTATCAGGGAAGAACACTCCAACAACAATCTTTCTGTCGATTATTATAGTTTGACACCATTGGCGTAAATAGGGGGTGGCCAGGGGGGGCCTGGCCCCCTCCAGAACAAAAATCACGCAATTCAGGCGAAAAGTATCTTTTTAGTATAAAAAATATATATCGGCATGGCCTTGGCCCCCCCTAGAGCTATGACCTAGTTACGCCAATGTTTGACACATGTACGAAACCCGTCGATGGAAGTGCCTAGTCGACTAGATGCCAATTCTTTTCGCCAAACTGTTAAGACCCTTACCGGTGCGGTTTTCTGCACATTTGTGTAAATGTTTTCCTCTGTAAATGTTCATTCACAATCGAATGGGAAATCTCTCCTGAGAAACATAAACCAGTCGCAATACAACTTCCTATATACACAGCCATGTGCTCATTGAGGGTGGTGCATCGCTGGGCTTACCATTCGTTAAGCTTGCTTGGTATACATTTTTTCTCAGCCGCCGTAAGTGACGTGAAGCCTTAACTCTAAACGAATGCAAACTGGCTCACACAAAACTTGCAACGAAACGTCAGAAGGAAAATGCGGGAGAGAATCGTTTGACTACTACGGTAGCAACAATTGCACAAAGAGCAGTCTTCTTCGGGGTGGTACACTAACTTCCAGTCGGTCAGTGAGTGGAGCACCAGTGCAGTCAGTGTTCTGAAATCGAAAGCAAACACGAAACTTTCGTTTTGTGCAGCAATAATGCTGAGCTGCACTTGTGGGAGGTGCCAATTTGCTGCAATGTTTAGAACTTACGCTGGTAGATAACCCTTTCGGGACGAAGCACAAAAAACTGAAATTTCCATACAAATTGCGAAAATTTGGCTCTCCAGAACTCTAAGATGTTTTAATATATCAACATGTTTTCTGTGGCATTGGCAAGAACTACTCTTTAACTTTCGATTCCTAGCTTTGTCAACCTAGATAAATCGAAAATTGAAAATCTGCGACAGATAAAACTTATTCATGTTTTACAATTTTTGCTCACTTTTTGTTTTATTTGTTGTGGTAAATTTCACACACAAAATAAACAAAAGTTTGTTTGCTCTCTTGCAAGTATATGTAATGGCTCAATATATAAAACAATTTACATCAGGTAAACTAAAGACAAAATAGTTGAAAAAATACGCAAAACTGTTATTGCTAAACAGCACAATTGTGCTGGTTCGTCACGAAAGGGATGAATGAACGAAATAAACGAATAATCTAACGAATAATTCATTTCTTTTAGAATTTTTAGCCATTTTTTTGGAGTATGTAGCTAGTATTAAAATAAATGACTATCTAGGGAATCGTGCCACTTGGGCGGTGGCTTCTATCTTCGTCTGTTTTCCGCTATAACTCAGTCAAATTTGAACCAATTGACACATTTTCTGGAATGCAGGGAGATAGGTATAGTATCTACTGACTGAGTTATAGTGGAAAACAGACGAATATAGAAGCCACCGCCCAAGTGGCGCGATACAGTATATTCAAAAAATCATATCTCAAAAACTAAAAAAAAAACATACATCTCTAATATGTTAATATGTTATGCCAAATTTGCTGAATATAATGATAAAAATATAAAACCAGTGTACCTCTTTGGTCCGGAGACCATGGAAAAGTAAAAAACACTTATATAGATATAGAAAATAATATATACATATGTAACTTGTGTTAGCATTCACAAAAATGGCTAATTTTTTGATCACGAATAGTATATTATGCTATAGCTTATACATTTTTTTCTATCAAAATCAGTTGTGAGTATTGGCGGAGATATTGTTGAAACAAGGAACTTGCCGTTTGAGAATCTTGGGCAAATAAACATTTTGGAAAATATCACTTTTGCCGTTTCAACTCTGGAGCCAAAAATACTGAATCGATTTCAATGAAGATTATTCTGTATGTGAAGTATTGATGGATTACGACTGTTCTTGGTGTATTCTTTGGAGAATTTCTTGGCATTTCAGTCCGATTGTGAGATCAAAAACACCTTATGTTCTCTTACTCCGACGTTTCGATCCGTATCGGAACTTTTTCAAGGAATCGAGTTTTTGGTCGTTTTTTCGTCATGTAAATTTTTCAATCTTTCAACCGTCATTTGATATTCTAGTTTCCCGTCCGTAAACCGTAAACTTAAATCACTAGGGATCGGGATTCGGACCTCTTTCGCTACTGTATGTCTACGGAAAACGATTTCAATGACAATTTTATTGTATTAGCTTAACATAACATACTATTCATGGACAAAAAATAGCTATTGTCGCGAACGCAATCGGAAGTTATACAATACTGGCTGTCCCCGGCAAACTTTGTCTTGCCTACTACGTTTTTTGACGTTTCAAGTCCCTAGCCAAGCGCCCAAGTCCCCGTTCAAAATGTATGAAAACCCGATTTTCAAAAACTCTCAATTATCCCATGTTTTAGGCCTCATAAACCTTCCTTGGGTGAAAACTAACAGAACAAAACTAAGACGACTCAAATCGGACCATCCGTTCACAAGTTATGCGTGGTCCCACGTATGCCACCGAGCCCACTGGACGAGAACGATTGCGAGTTCTGTGAGGTCTAATGTTAATTAGCTTATTATAATTGGCTTATGATGTCTCGTTTTAATTGTAGAATTGCCTGAAGAAGGTGTAATAAACACCGAAACGTCGGATGAAGAACGATATTTAGTTGTTTGATTGCATTTGATGACTGCGAAGCCGAAAAACTTCTCTGGTTCTGTTGTCCTTAATTTGAACAGTGAATAAATTGCACTGATGTTGCTGGTACTGGCTTCGAAACAAGTGGTGTTGCTTGGGATATACATTTTCTGTGTCCAAATTTCAACGAATACATGTGCATCTTAATACAATTTGACTCCCAGCGTTTTTTCCTGAAAACTATCATTTAAAACCTTTCAAACAAAAAAAGAAGTTTTTAAAACCAGTTAACTGGTTCAAAAGTTATGATTTTTTTTTGAAAACTTTTAGTTTTGGAAAACATTGATTTCTTGGATCACCCTATCTGAAAATTAGTCACTTTAATGACGAAATTAAAAAATAAATACGAGTCTAATTATTTTCGATGAACTACAAACACACCAAGTCTCACGAAAATCGGAGTTGTACAATATCGACTTTCTATAAAATGGCTTCATACATACATTTTTGTGCACAACATCCCGAGCAGGAACGAATAACTGCCACATAAATGCAGCATTCCAAAGTCACCTATCATACCGAAAGAAGGTGTTGATTAGTAATCGAAGTACTACAAATAGCTTATTTTGGTATTGTGTAGCTATTTTGTATGGAAAAATCGTCGATTATTGTTAAGGTATTGTAAGACCTGGTGTTATTATTCACCAGATATTCATTAAAAGCACCCAAGTTATTATTTTAGGTATTCAATCTCTTATGCAAGGCTCTTCAATACCTCATTCATATTGTAGTTATTGGATTTTATATATCCGAATTAAGTATGGCCCATTTTTTTTTTTTTTTTGTTTATTTTTGTGTATTTTAACTAGTTGCTAATTCTACACTAGTAAGTATGGCCCAGCTATTTCCTTCTTTTGGGGATCATATTGGACTCAATTCATTACCTGAGTGATTCTCAAGGTTGAAAAGAAGATTAAGGAGGGTCAGTGGCTACAAGATTTAAAGGGGAGTCATGCTGAGCTTCAGAGGGCTTTTTCTCTAAGTAATCAAACGTTCAGATAAGATTGTACTTTATCAGCCCAGCAGCTTGTTAGAGGTTGTTCATTAGCCTTATAAGTAGCTTCATTTTTACGTTATTTTAAGAAGTTCACAGTCGGTAGTCGCATAGCCTTCTAAGCAGACGGGACTTCTCTCAAAATGAGCAAGTATCTATTTTTCAAATTTATCGCAGTATGCTGGGATTGTGGAATCATGCCCAGAAATTGCTACGATTATTATACTTATACACAATTAGTGGGCTTCGTGGCCGTGCGGTTAGCGGTGGCAGTCGTCTAGGCGTATCGTAAGCCTCGAAGTGTGGGTTCGATGCCCGCTGCAGTCGGTGGAAACTTTTCGTCAAACGAAAAATTCATCACTGGGCCACTGGGCGTTCTGTGTGTTGTCCGTTGTCTAGTGTAAGGAATGTGTTCGGTCTGTACAGCTTCTGGCTGAAGACGGTGTGAATTGTCTATTTCTTAATTCAACGCTCCTTTTTAGTTTTGAACTGGATCCTTCTGCGTGATGGCCTTCTGACTTACCACTGCACTGCTGTAGGTACTTAATAAACGTCAAGTTAGCTTCACTACAAGTGTGCAGACCTTGCAGCCGACAGAGAATTGATTCGTAAGATTCCACCGTAGTGCTCTTCATCGTGTTGTGGCAACCAGTTCGAATCCAGAGGGTGACATTTTTTTTGTTTGACTTAATATTCATTGATTCCGTATATTTAAATTTGTCTTCTGTTCTATTCTACTCATTATTTTGTTTATTTAAAATAGCAATAAAGTCTACATCAGAACACCAAGCTACTGGAATGAACTTTTGTGAACTTTAGTTCCGACAATGTTTCGGGTAGCATCTTAGGCAGCTATTAAACTAGTTCAAAGGATAACAATAAGCCGCAACTTGTATGCACAGTTTCTGCAAGGCTCTTCGTTTACCTCTTAAGCAGCCAGAAAGTTCCATTCTATACTTTAACTGAACTTCATAGAACTTGAAAGTGTATGTTGCAAGTCTCATTGTGTTTTTAGGGGGGAGGGGGGCAGGGGTGTCACAGGCTCTCTGGTGAGCACCACGGAGATTTCAGGGGGAGGTAAATACCACTGATGGCCTTGAAACCCACTGAAAAGCCTTTGAAACATCCTGATACGCATTCTCACCTAAAAGCTCCCGTAACGCTCCTGAGGCCATAAACTCCCCGCTAAAAGATCCTGAAGCTATTTGTAATGCATCTGAAACGTCCTTAAATGCCTTCAAAAATACCCTGGAATCCTCTCGACGCCCCTGAAGCCCAATATAACGCCTCGGAAACTCGTTAAAATCCCCCTAAACTCCCTGAAATGCCTCCGAAATCCCCCACCGACCGCCTATAACGCACTTGTGATTTTCTTAAACTTCTGAAAACGCCCCTGAAGCCCATCATGTATCACCTCTGAATCTCGCCTAGATGGAGGGATTTATAATTCCCTGAAACGAGATATCATGGCTTAACTTGTTATTATTTTGTCTTCGATTTTTTCTTTGCTTCTACTAGTAAACTCTAAAGGAAGTCACAGAACTGACATTTCTTTCTGGAGTCATTCCGGGATTTCCTCCGCATTTTCACTTTGAATTTATTGCTGGATGTTTGCACTCTCTTTAGCTTTCTGGTTTCTCCCAAAAAATGTATTCAGAAGACTTTCTGGATTTGCTGAACCTTGGAGTTCCAAGCGAGATGTCTCCTGGATGTTTTCAGAATTTCCTTCAGAACTTCCGCCGAAATTTCTCCCAGATATTTACGCAGGATTGCTTTCTGAGATTGTCCAAGGATTTCCACAAGACTTTTCTCCGGAATTTTTCTGTAGATTCTCTCTGAAATTCTGCAGGAGTTTTTCCAAGAATTCACCCCGAAGTTCCTCCCAGAATTTCTTCAAAAATTTCTCCCGAAATTTATCACAGAGGTTCTTTTGAAATTTCAATTCAATTACCAGAGTTAATTCTTGGAATTTTCTTACAAGGTTTTCCAAGATTGTTGTATATTTCTCTCATAAATAATCTCCTTGAGATTCTCCCGGTAAGTGTAGAATTAACTTAGGATAAAATACACAGAAATAAAAATTTAAAGAAAATAAAAATAATCTCCCGGAATTTCACTTGCTGTTTATCGCGGGATTTTTTTCGGATCTCTTTTTGAAATTTCTCTTACAGAATTCTCCAAGGATTCATCACAGAGTTGTGCATGGGATTTGCGAAGATCTTCCTGAGATTCCACCAATAATTCCTCTCGAAATTCCATCCGGAGTACCCCCACGGAATTCCTTCCGAGATTTCTTTTGGAACTCCTTTCCGCAATTTCTCATTAAATTTCTCAACGTAAACTCTGAGAGGAATTCTTCAAAATTTCACAATGAGTTTCGAGGAATCCCGAAAGCAACTCCAGGAGAAAAAAAAAAATTTGGAATAAGCTCCGATCGAAGTCTCACGAAGAACTTCCGGAGAATTGCTGGTATAAACTCCCAGCAGGACCTACTAGAAAAGTTCCATGACCAGCTCCGGTAGAGATTTTGGAAGGAACTCTGGAAGGAAAATCCTAAAAGAGACATCACAAGAGGATAGCAGCATGAAATTCCTCAAAGAAATCAGAGAGGAATCTCGGAAAAACTTGAGAAAGAATTTCCGAAAGAATGTCCATGTGAAACATCAGCAGAAACTCCTGCAGAATTCAAGAGAGGATTCAAAGAAATTCCGAGAGAATACATAGTAGAAATTCCAGAAACAACCACGTAAAATAATTGTGAAATAAATTCTAGGAGGAACTTTGGTAGAAGTCCCAAGAATAACTATGGACGAAATTCGGAGGCAATCCCCAAAAACTCCTACATTAATTTCGAGAGGTACTCCAAGATCAGTTGAAGCTCTGGCATAAATCCTGGTAGAAATTCCTGTAAAAATATCTAGAGCAACTGTGAAAGAAATGCCAGGAGATACTCTGGGAGGAATACCGCAAACATTTCTTGAAAAAATCCCTTCAGAATTCAAACGGGAATTTGCGAAGGTTTTCAACGAGGAATCCCGGAAAAAATTCCAAAATAACTACAAGAGGAATCTTAGGAAATTTCTCGAATTTCTGAAAAATCTGCAACTTCTTCGCGAAACCACAAGCTTATTGTAAGAATACTCAGCATAACTCGCCAAAGATTTGTTTTGTTATTTAAGCACCTCATGCATGTAATACAAGCTCATATTGTTTAAAGCAAGTAATAGTAGTTTACGCAACAAGGTGCAGAATGACGAGGCTTGCCGAGTTGGATAATTACGACGAGTGCTGTAAAAATCGAGTTCTGCACCGAGTTGCGTACAAAATTTTCTGCAAGTTCATAAATTACCGCCTGAGGATAGTTTTTACAAAACTTTTTCATCAAACTGTATAATGATGCTCATAGCCATGTTCGAGAAAATCTGATCATTGCAGGTTATACTGTGCAGTTGTCACAATTTTTCAAAACTGCGTCAAGAAAGCATCAAGAAGTTGATCAAAACTGAAAACAGTGCTGTCATGGTTCATTACGTAACGCAAATCAGTGCTGTAATGAGCCATTACAGCACTTTTAATGTGGTGTGGGAAAGTAGGCCTTTTCCTGTCAGATTTGCGTGAGGTAAAACAGCCTATTACGATGAGAAATTGCAAAATAGTTATTTATGCAACAAGTTGCAAAATGGTTATTTTTTCAGCACGAGTGTAAATGTATGACTCCTGCTGAAAAAATCGAGTTTTGCAACGAGTTGCATAGGGTATTGGTTCCCTTATTAAGCATGTGGCTCCCATTTTCATCCTACGCAAAACAAAGGATTGAAGTGCTGTTTGTTTTATTTCTTATTTTTGTATTTTTTGTTAGAAGTGAGCACGCATGAAAACAAAAAGAACGGAATCAATCGGTGCCGTAATCGCTTGTTTTCGAATAGGATGAATATGGGAGCGTGAGATTACTGATGGCACACATACCCTATGTCCTTTTTCGGGAGATGGCATTTTGCGAAATGGCTTTCCGAGAAATTAAAGATTGGGAAGTACGGTATCATATGGATAGAATCACCTAATCTGTCGCCTATGGTGGCTTGCGTAAATCATTCAGGTACTCGTCTTCAAAGAACTCTACCGATACCAAAGAATATTTTTAAAGTTCATTCGCTTTATTTTTTGTGGCTATAAACTGTGCAACTCATGCAACTGTTGACTCAACTCCCATTATCGCGCACGACCATAAACTTAGGGACCGAGATCTTGACGCCCATAACATTGTCGCCCCACCTATTGCAGCTCCAATTCGTTTGTTGAACTCTGCTAAAGCACGCCATCATCGCCGCAGCGGCGTCCACAGCTAATTTGTGTTTGAAGTTCAGTATCAGCACCCAACAGTCAGTTAGCGAACGTGGCCAGTCAACACCGCCGCGATGGAGCGGCACAGAGTCAGAAATTATGTGCGAAAGAACCATTCAAGCTTTCGTTTTTCCCGCTTCTCGCAACCATGCGGGTACTGCAGCAATGTGCTAGATGTAACAATTTGATTACAATTACCATTTAGACAATTAACTTTTACCACTTGTTAGTATGTATGAATATTCGTCTATGCTCCTGTGCATGGCTGGATGGCCTGCTGTCACCGATATGCTGATTAGTGTCGTTGCTTCTGATGATGACCACCACTACAGAGCCGGAGAGCTAGGAAAAAAACAGTTGTTTTCTCACTTTTAATTCGCCTCATTTAAATATTAGCTAATCTCGGCTACGAACTGCAGCGCTGTTGCTGCTGCCGCTATGTAAGTTGCAACCCAGTTGTTGGGTTGGAAATTGAACGAGTTTGTCTGCTGGTTTGGGGCTGTTGTGGCAAGATGGGGCGGTACTACAACTGCCGGCAGTTGCAACGCTTTTAATGTGTCTGTGGCGCGCATGGAGAGCAAGCCAACCCTTCCGAACCAACGCCATCAGGAGTTGGCAGCTTAGCGAACAGAAACTGCATAATAGTGGTGGAGCTGGCGATGATGAGTTCAATGAACTCTCATTTGGTTGACAATGGTTGATGTTTTAGGAGCCTTTGTCATGGAGCACGTGAAGATTAGAAAGTTCACGTTTTTCGATTTTTTTTTACTCTGTTTGCCACAGGGTTTTGTGGAGGCTCGTAGCCACCCGTTTACAGTTCCCAAGCTTCTAATCGCACCATACTATGGGGTGAGGGTTCGATCCCCGCTCCGGGCTTATGAAACTTGTCGTGACTCGTGAGAATAGTTTCTTCTCCGTATTCACTGATGCATGCTTCGTGTGTCCCTTGTCTAGTGTTAGGTTTCATTCAGCGTGAACAGGTAGGAATTCAGGAACAATCCAGGATCAAGATTTGATGTAGCTTTTCTTCTGTTTGTTTTTTCTCTGTTTGCTGCATCTTTTCCTATATTTTTGATTAGGGTGGTCCACGACTTAGCTCAAGTCTGGAATACATCTTTTTAATTTGATGCCATATGCGAACCAGTTCTTCAGTAAAGCTGTAGGCAATGTTCTTTTGAACAACTTTGCAGACATATTTTATTTAAGCTCTTAATTCAAACGTAGTAGATCAATTTTAAGTTTTGACATAGGGGTTTCTCGGGTTATGTGAGGATCGACCCACTAAAACTAATTCTCTCTCTTCTTTAGCTTCGCAGTACGCCCATTAGGAATGACTTCGTGAAGGGAAATTGTACATTATCTATTGATTAGTGTTTCGCCATCTACCACCTTAAGTTGTCCTATCTCCCCTGGAAGCTTGAGTCCGGGCAAGTACTTTAGACTACCCGTTAGACTGAAGTTCCTGGGTGGGAAATTGAGGGGGTAAACTCTACTAGCTGTTGTTAGGCTCGCCATTTTCTCTGTAGTTCAAGTACTATTCGACAAACCGTGGAAGTAACAGAATCCCACTTGTCCACCCCCGTACACATCCTTTCAACAATGCTGTTAGGCGTGATATCTCTACCGCATACCAATTGCATACTCGACCTTTGCTTCACAAAACGTGCGCATTCAAAGAGCACATGGTCCGCGTTCTCCGATCATGACCTCCAATTGCTTCAGTGAGCGCTTAGAGTTGATCGTGCACCCGTACCATACCGTACCGATCAGGCTAAGGCGGGGGTGGCCTCTACTGTACATAGTAGCCGTCTCTATTCCACTTGGTCCATGGCAGTTTGTCTCCAGTTCCGCACTCTGCGTAGGGTCCGCAGATCGTCCTCCACTTGGTCGACCCACCAAGCTCGCTGCGCACCACGTCTTCTTGTACCGGTCGGATGACTCTCGAGAACCATTTTAGTCGGGTTGCTATCCGACATCCTGATGACGTGACCCGCCCACCGTAGCCTCCCGATTTTCGCGGTATGGACGATGGTTGGTTCTCTCAGCAGCTGATGCAGCTCGTGGTTCATTCGCCTTCTCCAAGTCCCGTCTTCCATCTGCACTCCGCCGTAGATGGTACGCAACACCTTCCGTTCGAAAGCTCCAAGGGCGCGTTGGTCCTCTGCACGTAGGGTCCATGTTTCGTGTCTATAGAGGACGACCGGTCTAATCATCGTTTTGTAGATGGTTAACTTCGTGTTAACCATCTACAAAACGCGAACTTTATTCGATCGTAGAGTTCTGCGGAGTCCAAAGTAAGAACGATTTCCTGCCACAATGCGCCTCTGAATTTCTCTGCTGGTGTCGTTGTCGGCGGTCACCAGTGAGCCCAAGTACACGAATTCTTCAACCGCCTCGATTTCATCACCGTCGATATGAATTCGGGGTGGCGGGCGCGGTGATTCCTCCCTGGAGCCCTTTGCCATCATGTACTTTGTCTTCGACACATTAATGACTAATCCGATTCGCCTGGCTTCACTCTTTAGTCGGATGTACGTTTCCGCCATCGTCTCAAATTTACGAGCAATAATATCAATATCATCGGCGAAACCAAGCAGCTGAACGGACTTCGTGAAAATCGTCCCACTCGTGGTTATCCCCGCTCTCCTCATTACACCCTCTAAAGCAATGTTGAACAGCAAGCACGAAAGACCATCACCTTTCCGTAACCCTCTGCGAGATTCGAAGCGACTCGAGAGTGTCCCTGATACTCGAACTACGCACATCACTCGATCCATCGTCGCCTTGATCAATCGTATCAGTTTATCCGAGAATCCGTATTCGTGCATAATCTGCCATAGCTGTTTTCGATCGATTGTATCATACGCCGATTTGAAATCGATGAACAAGTGATGTGTGGGCACGTTGTATTCGCGGCATTTCTGCGACACCTGGCGGATGGCGAACATCTGGTCCGTTGTAGCGCGTTCACCCATAACTCCAGCCTGATATTGCCCCACGAACTCTCTTGCAAACGGTGATAGACGGCGGCATAAAATTTAAGAGAGTATCTTGTAGGCAGCGCTCAGTAGTGTGATCGCGCGGTAGTTCCCGCAATCCAACTTGTCGCCCTTTTTGTAGATGGGACACACGATACCTTCCATCCATTCCTCCGGTAATACTTCCTCCTCCCAAATCTTGGTAATGACCCAAAGTAGTGCTATCACCAGTGTTTCTCCACCGTATTTTAGAAGCTCGCTTGGTAGTTGATCTGCTCCAGCGGCTTTGTTGTTTTTCAACCGGCCAACCTCCTCCTCAATCTCTTGGAGGTCAGGGGCCGGAAGTCATTCGTCCTGTGCACATACTCCAAGATCTGTTAACACGCCACCTTCGGTACTTGCAACGTCGCCATTGAGGTGCTCATCGTAATGCTGCCGCCACCTCTCGACCACCTCACGCTCGCTCGTGAGAATATTCCCGTGATTATCTCGGCACATGTCGGCTTGTGGCACAAAGCCTCTGCGCGAGCGGTTCAGCTTCTCGTAGAACTTTCGTGTGTCCCTAGCGCGGTACAGCTCTTCCATCGCTTCGCGATCTCGTTCTTCCTGCTGGCGCTTCTTCATCCGGAAGACTGAATTCTGCCTGTTCCGCGCCTGTTTGTAACGTTCCTCATGCGCTCTCGTACGGTGTTGCAGCATTCTCGCACATGCTGCATTCTTTTTATTCTTCAACTGTTCACATTCGCCGTCGTACCAGTCGTTTCTGTGATTCGGAGTCGCGAAGCCTAGTGCTGTAGCCGAGGTACTACCTATGGCGGATCGGATGTCCCTCCAGCCATCTTCAAGTGTAGCTGCGCCAAGCTGCTCTTCCGTTGGTAGGGCCACTGCTAACTGCTGCGCGTAGCCTTGAGCCACTTCTACGCTACGAAGTTGCTCGATGTTGAGCCGCGGCGTTCGACTTCGACGCGTGGTGATAACTGTCGAAAGTTTTGAGCGCATGCATACAGCGACTAAGTAGTGATCCGAATCTATATTCGCACTGCGGTATGTGCGGACGTTGCACAGTGGCGGGCCTCCATACAAAAGTCGGACAAAACCTTAAATGTTAACCGAAATTGCTTAAATTTACAGGTTATGATGGTTTTAGTTCCCTAAATCTATTTCTGATATGGAACTTATCATATATTTTGATTTTACAATATTAGGGTGGTTCAAAATTTTGAAATCTGCTGATTATGGAAAGCATGTAAAAATAATCGATAATAAGCTATTACGATGTGCTTTCTGAACGTAGGTTTTGATTAACCTTTTTATTTGGGGGTTCTTAAATCATGTATTGGTATTGAAATAAACTATAATTGTGTATTTGTTGCTGTTAGGGTGGTCCAAAATCTTCAAAACTACATAAATCATTAGAAAAAATCGTTTATCTACGTTTTCTTTCAATGGATCAGTTCAGATACACACCAATGTTGGCTAACAAGACGTGGTCTATTCTCAGGGACTGCCCATAGACCACGTGACATTTTACGGTGGGTGCACGGAGGTGTGTTAATTCAATCGTTATGGGGTCAGATAGTCTGATATAGTGAACTGTGTAAAATTTGAACTGCTTTTTATCAATCTAGTCGTTTCAACAACTTCATATATGCTCTTCCGAGTTTGGGTTGTAAGGTACATCGATCCCTGCTATCACTTGTCGAAGCAACCGACACAACCCTATCTATGTATAAAGAATTGGCAAATCATATTCGCAATATTGAAGAAAGTTTTTGATAAACGATCATCAGCGATCGGTAATCATATTTATGAACAGTTGAGTTCCAGCAAATATTTTCAAAATCTTTATCACTCTGTGTGTCGTTCAGTAGAAATGTGTTTAACGAAGCTGCATGAATAACATACAATAAAACTTCAAGTTTAAAAAAACAATATAAGGGGTTTCACTAAAGAGCGTAAAATGTTCGTTTCATAAAATTGAGATTACAATATTCAAAGATTGCCTTGGTGATCGCGACGTTTACGCAGAAAAATATTTAACGTAGCGTTTAACGCCGTTTAGTGAATTCCTTTTTTATTTTATAGATGTTTGTTGCTTTAAACTGTAGCGATGTGCGTGTAGAAAAAAAACACGTAGATGTCAACGAATTTGTGTCACTTTATATTGAAACTTCGATAGAAGTTCGTGAAGAGATTGCTTCCAAGGTTGTTGAGCAATTCTAACGATTAAGATAAATCGAAGAAACGACCAGTTTAAGAAAATCAATGAGCAATGGTTTGTAGTTATTTTTACATGTTTTTCACGGATGTTTTTGTCTTTCTTTTATTTTGAAGGTTAAAAGAGTTAGTTGTATCTGGTGAAGCAACATGTGGTTAATGTTTAAGAAAATAAAGGCTTATTCATACTTAGTCACCACTCCTTTCCTCTCCAGCTTACTGTTTTTAACTGGAGCACCCACTTTCTTGTGTTTTTCTGTCAAAAAATAAAATAATATTTAAAAAAATGTTGAAGCTGGGGCCATTACATTATCAGACACAACCTCACCCCGACCCTCCATGCCCGCCCCCCCCCCCCCCCCCCCTTAAGGCCATCTGACTTGGTGAAAGTCTCTCACAAGAATGAAAATTACACTAAATTGTTAGTATTCTGAAACCTATGTTAGGATAAAAGTTAAACTTCAAACAATATCACTTCCTCCACAACCATGCGGCTCCATTGTGACCTGATAGAAAAAAAAATCGCGCTTAGCGCAAAAATGCGCAAACAGTGACCTATATAGCCAAAAACTAGACAAAATTGCACGTCAGATCCGGGATACTGCGTCCTTTTCTGATGTTTCCTAAACAAGTACTGGATCTCTTTAATACGAAGTTTTCTCCAAAATTTCATAAAAGTCAATATGTTTGCATATTGCGAAAACATAATATTTTTTTTAATAGAATTCCAAACAATCCCTGAAATCTAATGGTTATTCATACCCAAAAACACAAAAAATATTGTCACATTATTCAAGTCTTATTAACTTTTACAACGAACTCATGAAGGAAGCTCTTAAAGTAAAGACAATAAATACTAATATTGTAGCACATAAAACTTCAACTTTGAAAAATTCTACAAGACTCAATTTTCGACCAAATGACTTGAAAATTTGGGGTTTTTTTAGTTGAAGTATCTATCATGGAAGAAAAATATTAAAAAAATAAAATATTGAAGTCGATTTTTGAGGTTTTGTCCGGCTTCCGGCCACTGTGCGTTGGTTATATCCGAGAAGAATTTACCGTCGATTAGAATGTGGTCGATTTGGTTTTCTGTTTGATGGTCGGGTGATCTCCAGGTGGCTTTGTGGATATCTTTGCGGGGGAAGAAGGTGTTTCGGACTACCACACCACGGAAGGCTGCAAAGTTTACGCATCGCAGGCCGTTATCATTCGATAGGCTGTTTCGCCCGATTACCGGTCTGTACATTTCCTCCCTTCCTACCTGCGCGTTCATGTCACCGACAACGATTTTCACGTCACGCGGCGAGCAACCATCGTATGTTTGCTCTAACTACGCGTAGAACGCTTCTTTCTCGTCATCGGGTCTCCCTTCGTGTGGGCAGTGGACGTTGATGATGCTGTAGTTGAAGAAACGGCCCTTAACTCTCAACATGCACATCCTTGCGTTGATCGACTGCCACGTTGTCGCATCTTGCCCAACACTATAAATCTTAATTTCTCCTATGTTATTCGCAATGGGGATTTTTACGGGTGACTTATTAGGCCTACGCCAACACTGATCGTGCACGATAGAGATAGAGAGATATCGAGATAAGGAGATATCGACATGTAGAAAGGTAAAATGTATGTAGATTGAAGGGACCGACCAAACCATCGAGATAGGGAAAGATATCGAGATGTAGAACATCGACATGTGGAGAGTCGACTGTATTTAAATGTGGTGTTCGGCAAACTTGTAGATAAGTGTTTTTGCTACAATTATAACCAGGGACGCCATATCCTAACTCTCATATAGACGGCGTGAGAGCGCTAGTACCACCTACTCATAACGATCGAAAAATCCGATCGTTTAGTATGAGTAGGTGGTACTAACACTCGCAACTGTGTGAAAATTTCATTGAAATATGTTGAATGGTTTTCAAATAATACCGGAACTATCACACGCATTCTAAAATACTAAGCTTAGCAGCAAAAGTCTATCAAAATAACTATATATTTTTTTATATAATAATTCATGAAAAATATTTAATTCTAAGCACCTTGAGTCATTATGATGGCGGTACTGTGAAAACTTGTTTTTCAAATGATGAACAGATACATAGTCAAATATATGAAAGGAAAACACATACACTGCCATTATGTAGCTTTTCACTAAAGTATTCATTGTTTATTTTAAGAGCGTGGTTTTGCGTATACATGTTTATTTTTTCCATTTTTGTATAATTAAGGTCTTATCTAAATATCAAATTGCAAGCGAATAGCTTTACGGGAGCGTGGCCCAATAATTTGGATTACAAAAAAACTGTTTGTTATTTTTTCGAAAGATATAGTTTTATTTTGAAAATATTCTACTAGTAAACAATGATCAATCACTCTTCCTCATGCTTGGAGGTTTTAAATTACACAGAAAGTATTTTTTTAACATCATATACAAATCGATAAGACTACTTAAGTCATTGTTATCAAATTGTTTTTCCTAGGCTTTATGCTGAGCAGCCTATTTATATGCTTTGTAGAAACATTTTCAATAAGTACTCCGTTCTTTCAACTATTCTTTCAGTACTTATTATCAGTTATTTGTTTATGAATGGTGGCATATGCAATAAGCATCATATTGCTATTAAATTCAACGACAAACTTAAGTTTAGATCTAACAGCTATGTCAAATATCGTGGAATAATCCGGAAACTATGTTAAGTACCGTAAAGTTATTCTGTTTTGAATTCAGTTCTCGTTATTGTGTTGTTCAATCAAGACAGTGTTTTAATGGAGACTCATACCCACAACTTCAATGTTATTATGAGGTCGTTAACAGGTTTAACTTGTTTTTATTGTTTGACTAAGGTGAAATACTATTTGATTTTGAGCTTGCAAACATTAGTTTCAAAATTATTTAGTTTCTGTACTTTTTCCTCAAAACAAAAATGTTTCCCAATCCTCGAGTGCTTTTCTTGGCTTTCCAATTAAAATTTTAATACTTTTTGGAGAAGGCCGACATGCTCAGCAATCATGATAATTGTGTTTATTATAGGATTCGTAATAGAGGCATACTTGTACTTGTGAACATGTATACCCGGGTAGAGCTTAATGGCAAAAGAATGGCAAATTTTACCATTAAAACAGAATGTTTGAATGGCAAAATGGGTTATTTGTTTGTTTGAAATAAGAGTTAAAATAGCAAAAATAATAACAAAATTTTTGTAGCAGAAAAACTTAAAAATATCTTATTTTGCCATTGTAATAACAAAGTAATGGTAAAGCATGCGGATTAAATTGAAGAACAAAATAAGTTATTATTGAGATATTGATAACAAAATAAGACCCAAATTAACTGTTATCGGTGAATAACAAAATATGACATTCTTGAGTTATTGATAACAGAATAAGACCAAATTTAGCTGTTTATGTGGCGATCAAAATAATGGTAGGTTTAGTTGTTCAAATTCAATTTTAAAATAATGGTAGATTCAGTTATTATTTCAAAGTAGCAGAAGAAAGGTAAAATGAGCTATTTCTTTTTTTTTTTCTTCAATAAAATTTAAGTTCATCAATCAATGTAAAAACAGGTTTATTTTGTGGAAATTAAAAACTCAAAACGAAACGAACATAAAAATCAAATTCACTTTGATGAACGTAGCCACCGTTGCGTCGAAAAGGATAGATACGTCGTTTTACAAATTATACTCTTTAATTGTTTGAGTTCTAAATTAACATAAATTGATGTGCATCAAATAGAATCCATTGCGAATCAAACACACAGCTGATAATCCGGATTTGTTTACTTTTGCGAGATCGTCGAATTGAAAAGTTATGCTTGAAATATACAATATAATAGTTAATGGTATATTAAGAGTGAAATATGTTATGGTGCCTAATGTTTATAAATAGTTTCTCACAGTATCAAAATAATGGCAAATTGAGCTAGGAATGTAAATTATGTTAGTGTTTTGATATTTTATACAATCCATTATAAAAGGTGCTAAATTGCAAGTTTTACCATGATAGTAATTTTTGTTATTGATGTGTTATTTAGCATTATTCATGAATAACATAGCAATGACAAGATTTGCTATGATTGTATATTTTGCTATTGATTTGCCATTTTAAGTTTTTCATAATAACAGAAGAATGGCAAAACGAGATATGATGGCAAAACCAGTTATTATTTTGTCCTTTGTTTGCCATTAGCATCTACCCGGGTACGCAAAACCACGTTCTTAAAATAAATAATGAACACTTTATTGAAAAGCTACATAATGGTGTGTGTTTTCCTTTCATATATTTGACTATGTATCTGTTCATCATTTGAAAAACAAGTTTTCACAGTACCGCTATCATAATGACTCAAGGTGCTTAGAATTAAATATTTTTCATGTATTATTATATAAAAAATATATAGATATATTGTTGGACTTTTGCTACTAAGCTTAGTATTTTAGAATGCGTTTGATAGTTTTGGTATTATTTGAAAACCATTCAACATATTTCAATGAAATTTTCACACAGTCATCTACGCATACTACTTTGAAACGCCTGAAATTTTTATGGTTCTATCTTCAAAGACAAAAAAGTTGTGACTATTTGTAGAAGATGCAATAATTTACAATATGCGCTTTTAACAGTTTTTGCATGAAAAACCTTCAAAAAATTTGTTTGTTCTAGACCCCCCGATGGATGATTTCCACCAACCCAGCAAATTGAAGGGAATGGCCCAAAGTTTCATTGGGCAAAATTTCAGAATTACTTATTTTTTTTATTATAAAGTTGTTCTACACAACACACCGTGCAGGGATTGCTTGAGAATTTTGAAAAAAAATCGTTGGAGAATTTCTCCTGACATTCTCTCAGGAATTTATAAAAGGATTGCTTTGCATATTCTTCCAGGAATATTATCAAAAAATATGCAGGGATTCTTTGGGGAATTCGTTCGGGGTTTATTTCGTGATTTGCCCAGGTTCATTCGAGAATTTTACATGAATTCCTTCGAAGAATCATCCAAAGATTTCTTCAAGAATTCCTCTACAGGTCGTTTTGGAATTTCTCCAAGGATTATTTTAAGATTTTGTTTAAAAATTCTTCCAGGAATTCCTTCTGAAATTTCTCCAGGGATTTCATCGACAATTCAAAAATTATTTCGAGCTTTTGTGCAAAGTTTCTATCGGGAAACAGTTCGTGTGGCGGTATTTTTAGCTGACTGGAAGATCATCAGAATGGCGAATATGTATTTAACGAAATACGTCTGTGATATCACATCTCAGGTTTTCGAGCAAAAGTTTATTCGAATTGAAAAAGGTCGCGTCTACACGATTCCCACGTTGTGCTTAAAATGCTCTACATAGAAGATGATAAAGATCAACGATTGCAAAGCACGTGTCCAAAGAACTAACATTTTCTTTTTTTTTTCTTTTCTTTTCCAGGTATGCATTTGCTGAACCTTCAGGACTACTGGCCTACTGGATCGAAAACCCGTTTTGAAGACATTGCAAGGTTCGGTTTCTATTTTTTTTTACACATAAGTATGTGTCTGTATAGGTTGAGGTGGCAAATCCTCATATGTTTTTGTTTTTAGCTGTAAACGATTTTTTCAAATACGCAATTTCATCTCCGAGAACGCACTTTACTTCTCTTTAGAAGAAAGAACTCACATTTTCTATTTGTCATGAATGAGATTTGAACAGCTATTTTTCTGCTTTTGCAGTCTGGTGAGAGCAGCAAAAATAAGCATACCCTAATTTCCGATGGTTTCCATTTATGCTCAATTTTCTTCAGGGGATTAAAAATCTGTCTCTTGACTTGTAGCACATGGAAGAAGTCCATAGGACATTGTCCAACGCACGCGTTTTGCATGGCGGTCGTACCTTTGAAAGCTTAGAGTGTTTTTATCTGGCTAAGTTTTTGAAGATTTTGTTGCCTACACTTACTTGGGTGGATATTTACGCAACTTTTACGAAGTTTTTTTGTTATTCTTGGTGTTTGAGACATCTTAGTTATACATATGTTGAAGATTATATTTTTTTCTGCTCCGTATAACCCATGTTTTTGGCTACGACTATGTGTGATATTTTTTCTGCTATTGCCTTGGCGAAAGAAAAATGTAAACTAGTCAATTAAAAGTAAAGTTGCAATTATTATGCATTTTTAAAGGAGTGTTTCTTATTATGTACTGTTTTTTACTAATTCCGCCCAGGTTTTGCATTTTCCTAGAAGTACCTTTATTTGCTTGAATTTAAAACCCATTCAAAAAGTCCAAGAATGAGTGAATATATTTGATGGTTGTAATGAGCAAATGGTTGACGAGGAGTCAAAAATATAGCAGCATGAAATAGGCTCACCAATGCCTAAGGAGGAAAAATACCCACTACTTAGATCCATAAGGCGTGCAATCCCAAGCTGTGATTCATCCTTCTTACCTGAAATATAGAAGAAGAAAAAACAATCTGATTAAAATCAAATAGTGCGATTAATTTTTTTGCAATTTCCATCGTAATAGGCTGTTTTACCTCACGCCAATCAGGCAGGAAAAAGCCTACTTTCCCACACCAAACTATCAGTGCTGTAATGGTTTATTACAGTACAGATTTGCGTTGCGTAATGAACCATTACAGCACTGTTTTCAGTTTTGATCAACTTCTTGATGCTTTCTGGATGCAGGTTTGAAATATTGTGACAACTGCACAGTATAACCTGCTATGATCAGACTTTCTTAAACATGGCTATATATGTACATCAGTGTGCAGTTTGATGAAAAAAAATCGCTAAAAACAATCCTCAAGTAGTAATTTATGAAATTGCAAAAAACGTTGTACGCAACTTGGTGCAGAACTCGATTTTTACAGCACTCGTTGTAATTATCCAACTAGGCAAGCCTCGTTGGGTAAATGTACGACTCGTGCTGTAAAAATCGTCATTCTGCACCTTGTTGCGTAAACTACTATTCTTTAAAAAAAGGTTTCAATTCATATTTTACAAAACTACTTCCTGTATCATAATGACTTTCTTTACAATCCTTCATGAAGCACGCTTCAACTCGATTATGATCATTCTGCATCCCTTTTATATTCTGCAACTGCATTGCATAATTAACAGAATACAAAATCGCGTTTCCAATGCGTTGGATAAACTCTAGACTGAAAAGTAAGGCATCCAGGGAGCAAAATGTTCATAGTCATTGACTGAAAACGGCACGAATTTGAATGATTCTGCACTGAATATTCAAAACAAACAAATTCATTTTCGCTCTCCCTCTTCACACAGTCAGTCAATTCGTAGTCATTGAATATGAAACCGATCGAGGAACATCTTCATAATTACCTACGTTTATGGTTATGATTCCTTCCAAAAACACTCCACAACAATCATATGGGAAAAGATCTGTGTAAAGCACTGTTAAATGTAATCGAAACGTTAATATTTTATCAGCAATTTAACACTTTGTGAGATGTTTACAAATATTCATCGACTTTCATTCAGTTGACAAACGAATATCGAGCTGCTGAATATGAATATGCAGGCAAGTGAATGAAAATTGCCGCACGGTGAACTTCAGCTCGTCTGCTCGAAAATTTTGCGCCCTGACATCACAAGATTAATGGGGCACCATTAATCTGATGTCACTTACTTAGCACATCCGTCATTGTGCAATGTTCGAAACTATGCTGCGGTGGGTATTTCTCAATCCGCAGCAAAACCATATGATTACGGTTCCACTTCATGTCTAATGAACGGCATAATTAATGTATGTATGCACTGTTGTTGTCGTTTCTGCGTTTTTTTTTTTCGCTTCCATTAGAAATATGGGACGTCACCAACGCGCATCGCATACCTCTACATTACACCCCGCTACTGCGAGACCACGAGAGTGGCAATTACCCATTTTTTTATTAATACATCTCCTTCCCGCTGCACTAATTGCCCCATCATCGTCGTCACACCGAAAAACAAAAAATAAAGCATAACAACCGATCCACAAAGCTGAGCACAGGTTGAAAGAGAATCCGCAAAGTTCAAACCATGCTTTATGTAACGATTTGTTTTTGCTTTTCAAGAGTAGGTACCTAGGCCTACCGGCGCGCACGTTCCGGCCAAACCGAGCACTGGAGCTTTTTTCCCTTCCCTTTCCGTTGACGGCATATGGTTTTTCTCTTTTTGTTTAGGGTTGCAGCTCACGCAACTGTTGCTTCGCCTCTCTGCATATCTACTCGACATTTCCTTTTCCTTTGAGGTTGCGTCTTGTTGACTGCAAGTCGAAGTTTCCTTAATTTTGAATACAAAATTGAGTGAAATAAACACAGTTTTATAGACATTTATATAATTCAAATCAGACTTAGGACAACTTGCTATGAAGCTTAGCTATTGAAAATTACCTTTTTTTGCAACTTTTCCAACATTATATAAAAACTCTAAAGGGAATTTCCCAAAAATTTATTCGGTAATTCCTCAGGAATTTTTTCTGGAAATTTAGTATCCCTCTGGAAATTCCTCTGGAAATTTCTCTGCGAATTCCACAGGGAGTTGCACTGGAAATTTCTCTGGAAATTGAACTGAGAATTTCTTTGGGCATTTCACTGAGACTTCCACTGAGACTTATACTGATAATTCCACTAGAATTCCTGTGGGAATTCCACTGGGAATTCCTCTGCGAATTTCTCTGGGAGTTCCCCTGCGAATTTCTCTGGGAATTCCTCTGCGAATTTCTCTGGGAATTCCACTGGGAATTCCTCTGGAAATTCGACTGGTAATTACTCTGAGAATTCCTCTGGGAATTCCACTGTGAAATCCACTATGAATTCCACTGGGAATTCCTCTGAGAATTCCTCTGGGAATTCCTCTGGAAATTCCTCTGGAGATTCCACTGGTAATTCCTCTGCGAATTTCTCTGGGAGTTCCCCTGCGAATTTCTCTGGGAATTCCTCTGCGAATTTCTCTGGGAATTCCTCTGGAAATTCGACTGGTAATTACTCTGAGAATTCCTCTGGGAATTCCACTGTGAAATCCACTATGAATTCCACTGGGAATTCCTCTGAAAATTCCTCTGGGAATTCCTCTGGAAATTCCTCTGGAGATTCCACTGGTAATTCCTCTGGGAATTCCACTGGAAATTTCTCTGGGAATTTCAGTGGGAATTCCTCTGGGAATTCCAATGGAAATTCCTTTGGAAATTCCACTGGGAATCCCTCTGAAAATTACACTTGGAATCTCTCTGGAAATTCCACTGAGAATTCCACTGGGAAATCCACTGTGAATTCCACTGGAATTTCTCTGAAAATTCCACTGGAAATTCCTTTGTTAATTCCACTGGGAATTCCTCTGGAAACTCCACTGAGAATTCCTCTGGAAATTTCACTAGGGATTCCTCTGGAAATTCCACTGGGAATTCCTCTGGAAATTCCACTGGGAATTCCTTTGGAAATTCCACTGGGAACTCCTCTGGAAATTCCACTGGGAATTCCTCAAGGAATGCCACTGGAAATTCCTCTGGAAATTCCACTGGGAATTCCTCTGGAAATTCCACTGGAAATTCCTCTGGAAATTCCACTGGAAATTCCTCTGGAAATTCCACTGGGAATTCTTTTGGAAATTCCACTGAAAATTCTTCTGGAAATTCCACTGGGAATTCGTCTGGAAATTCCACTGGGAATTCCTCTGGAAATTCCACTGGGAATTTCACTGGGAATTTCAGTGGAAATTCCTCTGGAAATTCCAATGAAAATTCCTCAGGAAAGTCCACTGGGAATCCCTCTAAAAAATCCACTGGGAATACCTCTGGAAATTCCACTGGGAATTCCTCTGGAAATTCCACTGAGAATTCCTCTGGAAATTCCACTAGGAATTCCACTGGAAATTCCTCTGGAAATTCCACTGGGAATTCTTTTGGAAATTCCACTGAAAATTCTTCTGGAAATTCCACTGGGAATTCGTCTGGAAATTCCACTGGGAATTCCTCTCGAAATTCCAGTGGGAATTCTTCTGGAAATTCCACTGGGAATTCCTCTGGAAATTCCACTGGGAATTCCTCTGGAAATTCCACTGGGAATTCCTCTGGAAATTCCACTGGGAATTCCTCTGGAAATTCCATTGGGAATTCCTCTGGAAATTCCACTGGGAATTCCTCTAGAAATTCCACTGGGAACTCCTCTGGAAATTCCACTGGGAATTCCTCTGGAAATTCCACTGGGAATTCCTCTGGAAATTCCACTGGAAAACCCTTTGGGAATTCCTCTGGAAATTCCACTGGTAATTTCTTTGAAAATTACACTGGGAACTCCTTTGTAAATTCCACTGGGAATTCCTCTGGAAACTCCGCTGGGAATTCCTCTGGAAATTTCACTAGGGATTCCTCTGGAAATACCACTGGGAATTCTTCTGGAAATTTCACTGGGAATTTCTTTGAAAATTCCACTGGGAATTCCTTTGGAAATTCCACTGGGAATTCGTCTGGAAATTCCACTGGGTATTCCTCTGAAAATTCCACTGGGAAATCCTCTAGAAATTCCACTGGGAATTCCTCTGGAAATTCCACTGGGAACTCCTCTGGAGATTCCACTGGGAATCCCTCTGGAAATTCCACTGGAAATTTATTTGGAAATTCCTCTGGAAAATCCACTGGGGATTCCTCTGGAAATTCCACTGGGAATTTCTTTGAAAATTCCACTGGGAATTCCTTTGTAAATTCCACTGGGAATTCCTCTGGAAATTCCACTGGAAATTCCTCTGGAAATTTCACTAGGGATTCCTCTGGAAATTCCACTGGGAATGCCTCTGAACATTCCACTGGGAATTCCTCTGTAAATTCCACTGAGAATACATCTGGAAATTCTGGAAATTCCACTGGGAATTCCTCTGGAAATTCCACTGGGAATTCCTCTGGAAATTCCACTGGGAATTCCTCTGGAAATTCCACTGGGAATTCCTCTGGAAATTCCACTGGGAATTCCTCTGGAAATTCCACTGGGAATTCCTCTGGAAATTCCACTGGGAATTCCTCTGGAAATTCCACTGGGAATTCCTCTGGAAATTCCACTGGGAATTCCTCTGGAAATTCCACTGGGAATTCCTCTGGAAATTCCACTGGGAATTCCTCTGGAAATTTCACTAGAAATTCCTCTGGCAATTTCACTTGCAATTCCTTTGAAAATTCCACTGGGAATTCCTCTGGAAATTCCACTGGGAATTCCTCTGGAAATTCCACTGTGAATTCCTCTGAAAATTCCACTGGAAACTCCTCTGGCAATTCCACTGGGAATTCCACTGGAAATTCCACTGGGAATTCCTCTGGAAATTCCACTGGGAATTCCTCTGGAAATTCCACTGGGAATTCCTCTGGAAATTTCCCTGGGAATTCATCAGGAAATTCCACTGGGAATTCTACTGGAAATTTCACTGGGAATCCCTCTGGGAATTCCACTGGGAATCCCTCTGGAAATTCCACTGGGAATTCCACTGGGAATTCCTCTGGGAATTCCACTTGAATTTTCTCTGGGAATTTCAGTGGGAATTCCTCTGGTAATTTCAGTGACAATTCCTCTGGAAATTCCAATGGAAATACCTCTGAAAACCCCACTTGAAATCCCTTTGGAAATTCCACTGTGATTTTCTCTGGAAATTCCACTGGGTATTATTCTTCTGGGAATTTCGCTAGGAATTCATCTGGGAATTTCACTGGGAATTCCTCTGGGAATACCTCTGTGAACTCTAATGGAAATTTTACTGGAAACTTCACTGGGAATCCCGCTGGGAATTCGTCTGGGAATTCCACTGGGAATTCCTCTGGGAATATCTTTCGGAATTCCATTAGGAATTCCTCTTGGAATAACACTGGAGATTCCTCTGGGGATTCTACTGATAGTTCCACTGGAAACTCCACTTGGAATACCACTGGAAATTCTACCGGGAATCCCTATGGAAATTCTACCGGTTATCTCACAGAGATTTCCACCGGGAGTTTCTTTTTGAATTCCACCAGAAATCTCTGAAAATTCCACCGGAAACCCTCTGGGAATTCCACTGGGAATTTGTCTGGGAATTTCACTAAGAATTCCTCTGAGAATTCCACTGGGAATTCCTCTGGGAGTTACTCTGGGAGTTCCTTGTGGAATTCCTCTGAGAATTCTATTGGGGATTCCTCTTAGTATTCCTCTGAAAATTTCTCTGAATATTCCTCTGAAAGTTTTTCTGCCCATCCCTCTTGGAATTAATCTGTGATTTACATTGAGAATTCGTGTTGCGATTCCTCATGGAACTCAAGGAATTCTTATTGGGATTACAGGGATTTCTTCTCTAATTCGAATAGATAATAAGTTCAAATCCCCTTCAATACTTTCAAACAATCCATCTAGGTGGCAAACAAGGAGTCATTTCCAGATGTTGTTGTTGTGTAAACTAAATCGTTACGGCATTCCCAATGCAAACACTGATTGATTGCTCATAATTGCTGCTAGTCAAACGGCTGAAAAAGAAACCATCAGCAATGCTTTCTTCGCTGCCAAATGCCGGAGCGTTAAATCGAGACGACGACGACGACGATTGATTACGAAACCAATTCACGTGGACCCCGTCAACGTCGTCGTCATCGTTGTGTTGGGTCCATTGTCGAAAGACCCAACTCCACTCCAACCACCACCTATTGCTGTGCATTGCTCCATTGCTGCTGGGTCAGCATCGTTGTTGGCTTGACTGGTTGCTGGAAAAGTTCATTGAACTTGTTTTCAAGATCTCCTGACATTTACTGCTGAAGGTAGGGGATGAACGTACGGAGTGCCTGCAGAGCGAAGGCAACAAATCACCGAGCGTGGTTGATGCGGCGGCGCTGGCTCCGCTGGCTGTTGGAGAAAGGAAGTTGTGCCCCCAAGTCCACGAATGGCGTCAGTACCAACCTACATTCAAAGCTCTAGAGAGCAGCAGCACCCACCTTTTTCCAGCGAACCCACTCCAGCTCTACTTCGGAGCTTTTGGGGTGGTACAGAGGGAGGAGAAGGCGAAGTGGATCGATCTGTGCTTAGAAGCAGTAGGTAATGAAGCTGCAATCGATCAATCTGGGCGGGAGAGGGACGATGGTTGGGCAGGCTGTGAAGCAGAGTCAAGAGCCAAGAGGATGTTGCATAACTTTCACTCTTTCGCGCAGTGGAGTTGGTCGTTGCATATTACTTCTTGCTGCCGTTCCTTGGCAGTGGGGTACTTTCTGCCTATAAGTTAAAGTTACGTAAACGAAACGAGCCCATGATCAATCTCTAATGGATGCGACTTTTGCTCTACGTTTTCACGATAAACAGCTTGAAATGTACTCAGATTTTTTGAAAAACAGAAATTTAATTCGTGGTTTAGTCGGTAAAGAGATTCTATACAATATAATCTGTAGCTGAGTGTGGAAAATAAAATGTGATCGACGATTTTTTGTTAGAGGTTTTGTGCTTTCCCAGGATCCCAGCGCATATTCTTAGTCCATCGACGAAACTAACTCAACTTCTAGCCGAACTTGTAATAGGATTCAGAAGATCAAAATGCAAAACCAGTAGTTCAAGGCGAATGTTTACTTCCACAAAAAAAATCATTCCATTAATCCACAGCGAAACAAACGAAAACACATTTCACTAATCCAAACCCTCCTACCACACGGGTCGAACCTTAAACCCTGGTGCGTGACTTCACGCAGCAACTTTCGTTTTTCGGATACCCAGCCCATTCAACAACAAAGAGGGAAGTTGACCGTGGCGTCATTTTGTCATTTCATGGTGGTTTACGTATGGGCGATTGGTGCATTGTTTTATGTTGGGGGGCATCCATAAAGTACGTCACGTTTAGGGGGGGGAGGGGGGGTTCTGAAAAGTGTGACAAGCAATGTGTTTAGTATAGGAAAAACCCGTACGAAGGGGGAGGGGGGGGGTTGAAAATTCCCATTTTTAGCGTGACGTACTAAATGGATGCCCCCTTGGAGGTCATTGACACTTCGATGTTTTAAGGTGCGAATTCCGGTGAATGAAACGCCGGTGGCGAAAGCAACCGATGAAACACACAAGTAGCTTTTGTTACTACATATCTGCCACACTGGAACCTATATTTAGCTAAAATCTATTTGGGGACCATCCATATACTACGTAAACTCTGAGTCGGAGGAGGGGCCTGTCAAAAGTCTACGATAGCATAGCATTCCGACTAGAAAATTCTCACCGGAGTACGTGGATTTCTTTTTTTAATTTCAAATCTCTATTTGTTCATCGAGCACATGTTCTGTTGTGTACATGGATGTCAAAGCATTTTCAACCGTGTAATTTCCCACATGGCTTGGTCAGCCAAAGCAAAATCAAGAAATTGACATTTGTATGGAAGAAAGTCGGCTTAGGTACCTCCATTACCTTTACCTAAATAGAATATGGTAGTGTTAGGAGCAGTTGGAGTACGGGGAATTTAGGACATGTTCAAGGATGGGGATGAAGCGAGAGGGATGCCATTTAAGGGTCTCCAAAAACTTTTTTTGTGAATTAGTCATTAGTATGTGGATCCACAGAATTTGTGACCTCTCATTAATAAGTTTTCTACTCACAGCTAGCTAGCTATGAGTTCAAGAATGTCTGAGAGTATCCGAGAACTTCCTGGAGAATATGTTATCGATTCTAAGAGCGCAATCAGTTATCTACGGCAGCAATATGAATGAAATCATGCTCCCCCTGAAGCTCACATGAGAGCCTACGAAAACCCCTAAAACCGCTTAAAACGCCCCGAAACGACCTAAAATGTCTTGAAACGGTTCTGAAACCCCTTGATATCTCTAAAATCCTTGTGAAGCTCACCTCCAAGTCTCTGAACGCTATTCAAATGACATAAAAAGGGAAATCTTGACACATGGTGGAAAATGAGTTTATGAAGTCCACAGAGATTCCACACAGGTAAAGCATGTGATTACATTTCTTCGACAGCTCAATGAACTCTAGGCCTGACTTCAGCCAGGTCATCCCGGGTACTCAGGAATCTGGTCGAGAAATTTACTTACTCCTGTTCGATGTAATATTGGTTTCTGGAGCTAACCATTGTTTTTCGCGTGCAAATAACTCTCATGGTTGTCCATCTATGGTTCTCTGAAGTCAAGGCATGACTTCGCTTAGGTCATCACATTTTCCCAGGAATAATTGTGCGAGGCCTTTTTATTGACACGTGATAGAATATGAGTTTATGCAGTGCACAGAGATTCCATATAGGTAAAACATGTGATTACATCTTGTACCGACTTTTCGAACCCTCTAAGCAGAATACCCTCTTCGAATGGGTGTATCAGTTTCGTACCTTTTAATTCCGCCCTATGTTGCTTATCCTTTGACAGATACGCGTATTTCGACTACCACTTGTAATCTTCCTCAGTGTCAGTTATCCATAACTGACTGACTGAGGAAGATTACAAATGGTAGTCGAAATACGCGTATCTGTCAAAGGATAAGCAACATAGGGCGGAATTAAAAGGTACAAAACCAGTGAAGAGATTTGTCTGACAAAAGAGGCACAAAACAAGCAACAAAGAAGACGCGGCGATTACTCTTTATCCCAACTGGTAAAAGATAATGACATGATCTCGATTTTTTTTTTTTGTTGCAGACAAAACGGAGGCTGAATTTGTTGCGTACCTTTCAACTCGTGAATAATCAATTATTACTAACCCAAAATCGACACTTTTTGATGATACATCTTCAGCAGCGTTGCAGTGTTTACCGACTCAAAGTTACCGCTCGAAAATCACAATGCAAGGCTTAAAAATCTCTAAACTCGTGGTGCACGATCTTTGTCGTATTCCGTTCAAGTTGGGACAAACGTATGTCGTATTGGGTAGAATGTCGCAACAAATTCAGGTTGCGACATTGTCGTTATTGTTGCGCGATGGTTGAATTTTGATTCACTGTACGAAACTGTACTCATTCGAAAAAAATGTGATTACAGTTTATCTACAGCGCAATGAACTCAAGGCCTGACTTCAGTCAGGCCATCCCGGGTACTCAGGAATCTAGTCGAGGCTTTTACTTACTCCTGTTCAATGTAGTATTGGTTTCTGGAGCTAATCGTTGTTTTCCGCATGCAAGTAGGTCTAATTGTAGTCTATCTACGGTTGTTCTCTATAGTCAAGGCATGACTTCAATCAGATCGTCCAAAATTTCTACAGTTCGTTGATATCACAAGTTCAAGTATTGGTGCAAATAAGAGCGATAAAAATAATTGAAAATAATCCTTGGTGATTATTTCGAGTGTTCATGTTTAGTAAGGACGAATTCGGTCAATCCATCGAGACATTCAGGAAATATTAACAGTATTTCAAAGACAACACTTGTTCTACAGATGTTGACCCCATTACCTATGGGGTCAATAAGGGAATATTATCTCGTGTTTAATTTCACTTGAAAACAACGAAAGCAAATGTAGACTTGGATGGTTCAGAAATGACCCGCCGGCCTTACTCCGCACAGAAGTCCAAGAAAATGTTGATCCCGTATATTTTCAAAACTATAGTGTTGTGCGAGTTTGTGTTTAAATGGCGATTTATTGAACTTTTATTTTTTACCTGGGGTCAAACGGGTTAAGATTTAATTTATTTTTTTTTTCTTTTTTTCACAAAAAAAAATTAACTTAAGGACAAACGTCTTGACCTCCCGCTTCAACAGTGCATCAGAACTTCAGACGCATAAATCTGAAGAAGCAAGCTTCAAAAACCAGAGCGCTTTATTATTCTGTTCTTGCTCACTTGTAATAAGCTTAAAATGAGAAGCTCAAGTGTTGCAAGTGTTGGTTTTGTTTACGAAGAGATTTGTGTCCTCAAAATCGTGAGTAGGTGCCAAAGTCGGCCATTGTGGCGGTCATTTTGGGATTTTAACAAGCCTGTCCTTAAGGGCCTGATAACTTTTGAACGGCTTGACAGATTTCAAATCTTTTAGCGTATTTTTTGTAGATACTGTTATTGACTAAATATTCCCTGAACAAATTATTCGTTAAAGCATTCATTTCATCACAAACTGCAAACTTGATTTTTTTCATGTAAAATTTTATTTAGAACCCTTTTTAGGCAGTTCTTACTCAAACTCAGAAACTAAGCATCATATTGAGGGATATGGAACAAAGTGGATGTTTTTTTTATTTAACTCAGAACACTCCAGAAATTGAAGTTAGGGCTTCCATATGATTATTTCGAATGTATTTTTTATTTTAAGCCTTAAGGTATTCCGTTGGGTTGCGTTGCGTTGCGTTGCGTGGTAACGGAGTAATTCGAAGATTGCATACTGAAAGCTGTCATGTTAAAACTTTATTACTCCTATTCTAATTGCTTGTGGAATGCTGTTTGAGAAGGAACAGCTATTCAATCAAATGTTGAAGTAAAAAAGACATGAGAACTTCCATTGCTGGCCACGCCCATCTTCTCCGTTACTAAGATAGGAAAGGATTTCATTTCAAGCCTTAAGGTATGCATAAAAACAACAAAAAATCTTGCAAATCTTGCCGAAATTCTAATTTTTCTTGTAAAATACGTGTTTTAAAACGGTTTTTGACATTTATCTATGTTGAACCCATTTCTGAAAGGTACATTTTATTTGCAACATTCTAAGGCAACAAAATGTCTACAGAAGCATGCTAAAAGAATTAAAATCAGTCAAGCTGTTCAAAAGATATCGGGCCCCTTTTTTGTAAAAATAAGAAAAATAATCAAAATCCTCAAAATTTCATATTTTGCATGATTTTGAAAAAAAAAAATTAAGTGTATTTGAAAATTAATTTCAGAAACATTTATTAAAAAGGTAGAAAATTGAAAAAGTTACACAGCTCAAATTTTCTGGAACACAATTCTAGAGAACCGTCAATCGGATCTGTTTCTCCAGGGATTTCCTAAAAAAATCCTGTAGAGTTTAATCGGCAATTCCTTGTGGGATTCTTTCAGGAACAGGGATTGTTTAAAAAATCCATCCGAAGATTTCTTCAGGAATTCTACTTGGGCTTTATCTGAAACACTTCCTGGAATTCTTTCGGGAACTCCTCCAGGAATTCCTCCAGGAAATCGTCCTGAAATCCCTACAGGAATTGTTCAGAAATTCTATAAGGAATTCCTTTCGGTATTGCTCCGGAATTCCTCCAGGGATTCCATCAAGAACTACTAGAAGGATTCCTCCTTAAGCTCTTTCCACTCTTCTTGGAATTTTTCAGGAGTTTTTAATGAATTTCTTCTGCGATTTCTTGCCTCCTGGAATTGCTTCAGGACCTCCTCCTAAAATTCCTTTAGAAATTTCTCCTGAAATTTTTTTCAGGAAATATTTTTGGAATTTCTTTTAGGAATTCTTCCTGTAATTTCTCCAGGGATTTCTCCAGGAATTTCTCTAGGAATTCGTCTCGGAATCCGTACAGGAATTCCTTCAGGAAATCGTCCAGGAACTCCATTGAAATTGTTCAGGAATTCTCTTAGGAATTCCTTTCGGGATTGCTCCGGGATTCTCTAAGGGATTCCATCAGGAACTGCAAAAAGGATTCTTCTAGAAGATCTTTCCACTCTTCTTGGGATTTTTCAGGAGTTTTTCATGAATTTCTTCTGCGACTTCTTCAAGACTGCCTCCTACAATTACTTCAGGAACTCCTCCTGAAATTCCTTCAGAAATTTCTCCTGTTTTTCTTTTTTGGGAAATCTTTTTGATTTTTTTCTGTGATTCCTCCTGGGGTTTCACCAGGAATTGCCCCAGGGATTCCTGCAGAAATGCCTTCAAGGATTTTTCCAGGGATTCTTCCATGGATTTCGCCAAGGATTCCTCCGGCGATTCCTCCCGGAATTCCTCCAGGCATTCCTCAGGGTATCTCTCTAGGTATTTCTCCTCTGAGAATTCCTCCAGGGATTCCTCCTAAAATTACTCCAGTGATTTTTCAAGGATTTTTTCCAGGAATTCCTCCTGGGAGTCCTTCAGAAATTCCACTGGGAACTTCTTCAGGGATTCTTCCTAGAATTTCTCCAGGAATGCCTCCAGGAATTTCTCCAGGGATTCCTTAAACGATTCCTCAAGGAATTCTTTCTGGGCTTCTCCAAAATTCATTCAGGGTTTCTCCAGGGATTCCTTCAGGAACTCCACCACGGAATCCTACAAGAATTGTTCAGGCGATTTTTCCCAGAATTTCTCCAGGAATTCCTCCAAGAATTCCTTCAGCGATTCCTCGAGGAATTCTTCTAAAGATTCCTGCTGAAATTCCTTTTGGCATTCCTACAAAAATTCCTCCGAAAAGTCCTTGCAGGTATCCTGCAATGCATGACTCTAGGGATTTTCAAAGTATTCCTCCAGGTAGTCGTGCAGGAATTTCTTCCTGGTTTTTTCCCTGGCATTTCTCCAGTACATCTTACAGGATGTTCAGAAATTTTACTAGGGATCCACTAGGGATCCCTCCTGGTATTCCTCCAGGAGTTCCACCAGGGATTCCTTCAGGAATTCCACCAGGGTTTTCTCTAGAGATTCCGTCAGGAAATTCTCCAAGCATTTCTCCTGGATTTCATCCAGTGATTTTTCCAGCGACTCCTCCAGAAATTAATCCAGGAATTTCTTCAGGGATTCCTCCAAAAAATCCTCCAGTAGGTAATTTCTCCCAGAATTTTTCACAAGATTCCTCCAGGATTTCCTCTAGGGATTCTGCCAAGAATTTGTCCAGGAATCGATCCTGGAAATCCGTTATGCATGCTTCCAGGGATTCCTCCAGGAATTCCTCGAGGGATTCATCCAAGAATACCTCCAGAGATTTCTCCAGGGATTCTTTCAGGGATTGCTCCGGGATTTCCTTCCGGAATTGCTCCAGGAATTTCTGTTGTGATTGCATCAGGAATACCTCTTGGAATTTAAACAAAAATTTATTCAGGGCTTCCTTAAGAAATTTCAGAAATCCTTCCATATTTTCCAAGGATGCGCCCAAGAATTTCTCCAGGAATACATGCAGATTTTATTAATTACTTCAAAGATTTATAGAGCAATTCATCCAGCAATTTTTTTTTGATATTCTTTCAGATAATTTTACAAGGATGCATACAGAAGCCTGGAAATTCTTCAAAAAGTCATCCAGGAATTCTTTACCAGTTTTCGCCATGACATCCTTAAGGAGTTTATCAACGGATTTGTTCAGTAATCCATCCATAAAATCCTTCCTTCTCTTAGGAATATCTCCTGCTTTTTTTCTCGCAGAAATCCTTTAATAGGGTATCCATGGCGTTGTTCAAAAATTTCTCGAGAGATTCCACTATGATTTTATTTTCTGGGATGTTTTAAGGGTGTTCCTTCAGAAATTCCTTCAAGGGTTCTTCCAAAAAACTGTCAAGGGTTCCTTCAAAAATTCCCCCGGGAATGCCTCGAGGGTTTCCTCCGACGATTGTTTTAGGATCTATCCAGAGATTCCTTCAAGAATTCCACCAGGGGTTTTGTTACGCAATATGTTTAGGAATTTCTCGAGTAGTTTTTTCTTGGAAGTTGCTTAAAAATATTCGAGGGATTTCTTCGGGAATTCTGTCCAACACATCTCTTGTAATGCTACGATGTCGAACCCATGTATCTTCAGTAGATCGGCGAGTATGCGGGTGCTCCCGCATAAAATTGAGAGATCTGCAGTTTCACGTATCGAGTTGGTAACTTCAAGTTCTTCTGATGTGAGAACATCAGTGCGATCACCGTTCAGAATGCCACCGACAAATTGCTATCCCAGATCATCTTCCGTCGTCTATCACCTAAAATGAATGAGTTCGTGGAAAGTTATCAAGCCGGTTTCATCGACGGCCGGTCGGCAACGGTCCAGATTTTCACCGTACGACAAATCCACCAGAAATTGATTTCAATACCAGGCCCCAAATTCATACAAATAATGTACATATTGCAGTTATTATTGTAACAAATATGAAAACAGATTCTTTCTTTTAACGAAATGTTTCTATCTAATAATAATGTGTACAGAACAAAATTGTATACAATACCTACTCAAGGTACTCAAGGTAACCATTTTAAAAGCATCTCCTCCAATCTGTTTGGAATGAAATCGTAACACTAAAACAGAACCAGTCAGAACGTAGTAAGAGGATGATAAAATAACTCTTCAAGCCGCTAGAATCATTAATATTAATCTAATGCCGAATAACAGTAGAGTCACCGTGCAAAGCGCCATTTGTTTACGGCATAGCTAACCGTTGCGTTGTTGGCTGGCCAGCTAGCTAGACCTGTTTGTGCGCAGCGTGCCGGCCGCAACCACTAGCTCTAGCAGCTACTTAACTGCAACGCAAGTGACAAGTCCAAGGATAAATTGTAATTGTGTCTTTTACATTATAAATGTACGGCAGCGGCGCAACGCGCGCAAGCGATATGCACTCATCGACTATGTGCATCAGTTCCTGTTAGCTAATATGGTGTTGGCAGTTCAACAGTGTGACATATTTGCAAATGATATGACGACGGGACGGTAGGTTGACGGGCGCGCGCGCGCGCACGTAAACAACTTTCAGGAATGACGACTGATTTCTAAGGAGTCAGCTTTGTGGTCGATGAAAAGGGTTGTAGGTAAATATTGTGCATTTTACACCGTAACATAATGTTCAACCACTTAAAACTTTTAAATAAGCACGTTAAAAATTAAATTTTGACGATTAGTCGATGGACTAGTTGTCCATCAATTGTACAAATTTTAGCCAAATTGAATTTTTTTTAGAATCTGGGACGTTTCCGATGTTAAAGAGAAGCAGCAAAGAATTGAAATGTGTAACGTAGAATTGCGGACTCAGCCTTATCCATTAATAGTAGTTTACGCAACAAGATGCAGTATGACGATTTTTAAAGCACGTGTCGTACATTTACGACGAGTGCTGTAAAAATCGTCATTCTGCACCGAGTTGCGTACGACGTTTTTTTGCAATTTCTCATCGTAATAGGCTGTTTTACCTCACGCAAATCTGACAGGAAAAGGCCTACTTTCCCACAACTAATTAACAGTGCTGTAATGGTTCATTACAGCACTGATTTGCGTTGCGTAATGAACCATTACAGCACTGTTTTCAGTTTTGGTCAACTTCTTGATGCTTTCTGGACGCAGTTTTGAAAAATTGTGACAACTGCACAGTATAACCTATTAAGATCAGATTTTCTTAAACATTGGCTATGAACATCAGTGTGCAGTTTGATGAAAAAGTTTTGTTGAAAACTATCCTCAAGGATAATTTATGAAATTGCAAAAAACGTTGTACGCAACTCGGTGCAGAACTCGATTTTTCCAGCACTCGTCGTAATTATCCAACTCGGCAAGCCTCGTTGGATAAATGTACGACTCGTGCTGTAAAAATCGTCATTCTGCACCTTGTTGCGTAAACTACTATTTTGCAATTTCATAAATTACCTCTTGACGATAGTAACAAAACTTTTGCATCGAACTGCAAACTAATGTTCATAGACATATTTAAGAAAATCTGTTCAAAGCAGGTTAAACTGTGCAGTTGTCATAATTTTTCAAAATTGCGTCCAGCAAGCATCAAAAAGTTGATTGAAACTGAAAACAGTGCTATAATGGTTGATTACGCAACGCAAATCAGTGCTGTAATAAACCATTACAGCACTGTTAATTTGGTGTGGGGAAGTAGGCCTTTTCCTGGCAGATTTGCGAGAGGTAAAACAGCCCATTACGATGAGAAATTGCAAAAAATATTTAACTAAATGAATAAAAATGTAACGATTATTCTACCTGAAGTTGGACGGACTCTAATAATGTACTTTATCCGGCAGTATCAAACTTTTCTATCTCCGGATTTAATGCACGTAATGACATGAAATTTTGAACATCTACGATTAAAACATTGAGCTTTGGAATACTATTGACTTAACTTTAAGCTGTTTCAAAGAAAAAAAAAGTCATAGCGATTATATTACTTTCAATGTAATCAAAATCATTTCAAAATTTCAATTGGTAATTTTAATTACCTCAGAAATGTTCAAAATTTTTTTTTTGATTCGGTTCATTAAATCCGGAGATACTACAGTTTTAAAAGCATAACTCAACCAACCAAAATAAGTTGGAGTCGAAATTTGAGAACTTTCGGTGCTCATAACAAAATGTAACAGCTTATTCAACAATATTTTGGTATAAAAAGGTTTGTGCCCACCTCGATCATTTTCTATATATCTTGTACATAAATACTTCTGAACCGAAATGTTCGGTTGCATGTAAACCCAGTGAAGAATTGCAACCGGATTGTTACCCTAATGTACATGCGAACTGGTACGCCAACGCGCATCGTCGTCGTGGAGGGTGCACTTTTTTCCCTGCCACAATCGCCAGCTAAAGTTCAAGTACAACGTGCACTTAACCATCGCGGTGTTGATACAACTATTCTCATATTTGCAAACGTTTTGATTGCTACTGGCATATTCATTCACTAAACCTAATATGCCTAGCAAGCTTAGTACTTCCCACAAACCACAATTACTGACTACACCTCCACCAGCCAGCAGTTTGTTTGAGCAGCTTAGAACGCCTCTCCAGTTCAACGATCATCCAGATCTAGTAGACGAAGATTGTTCACAGTGAAGCACCAGATCGCAATCGATCGATCCATACTGCATCTATGTAGTCAAGGACTTACGGTAATAGATTCACAATAACTGCTTGCCGGGTCGGTCGGGTCCGCTGGCTGTGCGAGACTTATTTTCTAGTTCTAGGAAGCACCGCTTCGTCGTCGTCGTCGCGCGATCGCGACTGAAGCAAGTGTGAGTGGGCACAGTTAGAATATTTACATTCGCTTCACCGCCGCATGACACCTAGTAGAACGCCTGGGCAGAGCATGAGAAGTTGACCTAGGCATTATATTGCGGAAAAGTCAGCTCGGTTTTCATATCGCTTGCGCTGGTGGCGGCGATGGCGCGCTGATGACGACAGTTTCAGTCTAACGGAATGACCACCACCAGACGTTGACGGCGGCGCGAAAAGTACTCGCATCCGCTCGCGCATAAGAGAATGGCAAGTCATCAGGAGGTTAGGTTATTATCATGGCAATCAACTTATTCAAGGAGACACTTGTAAGTTGCAACGAACACCGGGGATCCCATTTATATTAATGTGCTTTGAAAGGTGAAATGAGCAGCGCGTTAAAGTTCAAACGGATTTATGGAGCGCTTATTGTGGCTGAGGGAATTCGTCACAAAGTATAGTAGCTTCAGTTCAGACTGATTCTAAAGTTAGACAAAAGTAACGACCACTTCGAGTGAGATGAAGTTAATTCACAAGCTGGTTGCATTCGCTGTTGGCAGACTGTTTATTACGGCTCGCCGCAGGAAACCCTATCTGCAGTCGAAATACGAGTATGTTGTCAATTAACCTATTTCCCTTAATGTTTCTTCTCCCCGAAGGTAAACTGACGTCTAGATTTTGTTTTCCGAGACGGAAATATGTACACATATTCTAATATTTAGGTTAATTATTGTTGAACAGAACTGTCTCTACACAAGACGCTATATGGCACCGCGTAAAAAGAGGAACTTAGCAAAGAAATCACGTAACATAAGATGTGTTAGAACCATGCGTTTAATTATCGAGCACTTGTCTGCCGAATGGGTTGCTGTCATCAGAAGCTAGATAAGAGAATTGGAGAGACCAACGGATCTAGTATCTTCGACAGGCCTTGGGAGTTTATCACTGTATCATGGATAACAACAGGGGCTCAGCAACGCCAACGTGATGGTTGTTGACGGATAGTTCCAATAAGTAAGAGAGGACAAGACTGCCGCCAATACGTTATTCCATTTCATAACGCGGCACGGTTAACCCTTATGTGGCCAGCAGGGTACCCGGGTACCTTTTTTGATTTCAAATCTCGATATTTTTATGATTATTGAGAGTAGGAAGTTGAAACTGTGCTAGATCTTAAAACTCGTGAATATATATCTATTAATGGGGTTGACCGAATTCCCTAGTGAGGAGGGGCAGGGGAGGAGGTCTCTGTTTTTTTTTTTATTACGTGGAATGCCAGCAGGGTACCCGGGTACAGTAGATGTATGAGAAATTAGATCGCTAATGGCGCTGTAACCAATAAATTAATTTATTTAATTGTATACCTCATATATATTCATCCATAATTTTGATATACATTTGTTGTTGTGGATGTTTTGTTTTGTTTTTAAAAATTAGTTTGACACTTGTAGGACCGGTACTGACGCTGTAAGGGCGTGGCAAACTAGATGTTGGTCACACGAACACTCGCGACATTGACATTCTGTGGCTATTTTTTCTACTCCGGGTACCCACGAAACTGAAATAATCATATTTCCGCCAATTTTTCACCGATTTTGAAAATTTTTTGCTCGTTTAAGGTGTCTTACTGCATCACTAAGTTTTCAAATGAATCATTGAATTTTTGCTTTTCAATGATTGTTTGCCTCGCATTTTTGAAGTGATAAAAAACTGACAATTCTGCAGCAACGCAGCAGAAAAAGTATCAGCGCAATCACTACGGGTGAGCATATAGGATGATACTTTTTCATACGAATATTCGCTTTGGTGGCAGAAAATTATCACTTTGAAATATTGAGGCTCATATCCAACATGGCTGCCGATGCTGATGATGCCGTAAAAAGCCTTAACTCAGAAACTTATTATCGATCTAGAAAATATGTGGTTGCGTCGATCTGATGAGTGTAGTTTTCGGTAAATTCAGATTTGCGGAAGCATGTCATTATACCATATTGAATCCCACGTTGTTGAGCCTAGGATACCGTATAGTGGCCATTGCCAGCCATGGCCCTGCGGGAAGCCTGATCCGAAATCGCAGCTACAAAGTCAACACGTTTTATGATCCCAGGCTGGTCAGATACTATATGCTGAAGCAATTTTAGGGTGATTGATACCGATATTGCCACTAACCTACCGAAAATTCCGAGCATTGTTTTGTATAAAAACATAAGCCCGGAAATCCGGGTTTCCCGGCACCCACGGTGATCGGACCGGTCTTACCAAATATTATATCTATAGATAATGAGTTTGTGAGTTGAATGGGCCAAAAAAAAAAATCGGTGGAAAATTGACGGAGATATGATCATTTCAGTTTCGTGGGTACCCGGGTACCCTGCCGGCATTCTACGGGTGTTTTTTTGCTGGCCATACTACGGTTAAGGCTGGGTATGCTGCGCAATTCAGATCCCATTGTGATCCACTAGCCTCTGCCCAGCAACTCCTATCCGTACCTCCTCGTGGTACCGGCCGGAAACTATGAGCAACCTTAGGGAAGATCGGGTAACCAACCCCGGTGGGAACTTTGGTCATAGACTGACAGGGAAGGGGGGGTTTGCTTCGGCAAACCTGAGCGTCTGTTTTCCAGGAGGAGCGGCTCACAACAGCGTCTGATCCCCATGTTAGGGGCGGCTGATCTACGTCCGAGTGCCAGGGAAGGACTCTAAGCTCAACTGTGCGCTATGGTCCTCCGGAAAGTAGGGGGTTGGTGTCAGGCCCTAAGAGCCAGCCGTAAAAAATCATTGTACCTAACGGAAAATCAGCAACGGAAAATCAGCAATACGAACCGAGACCAACGGCAACGACCCCAGCGAACAAAAAGGACTTGCGATTGGAAACTCGGTACGTGGAACTGCCGATCTCTCAACTTCATTGGGAGCACCCGCATACTCGCCGATCTACTGAAGGACCTCGGGTTCGGCATCGTAGCGCTGCAGGAGGTGTGTTGGACGGGATCCATGGTGCGAACGTTTAGAGGTAATCATACCATCTACCAGAGCTGCGGCAACACACGCGAGCTGGGAACAGCTTTCATCGTGATGAGTGATATGCAGAGGCGCGTGATCGGTTGGTGGCCGATCTACGAAAGAATGTGCAGGTTGAGGATCAAGGGCCGATTCTTCAACTCCAGCATAATAAACGTGCACAGCCTACACTCCGGAAGTACTGATGATGACAATGACGCATTTTACGCGCACCTCGAACGCGAGTACGATCGCTGCCCAAGTCACGACGTCAAGATCATCATAGGAGATTTGAACGCTCAGGTAGGCCATGAGGAGGAATTTAGACCGACGATTGGTAAGTTCAGCGCCCATCAGCAGACGAACGAAAACGGCCTACGACTCATTGATTTCGCCGCCTCCAAAAATATGGCCATACGTAGCACCTTTTTCCAACACAGCCTCCCTTATCGTTACACCTGGAGATCACCACAGCAGACGGAATTTCAAATCGACCACGTTCTGATTGACGGACGGCATTTCTCCGACATTATCGACGTCAGAACCTATCGTGGCGCCAACATCGACTCCGATCACTATCTGGTGATGGTCAAACTGCGCCCAAAACTCTCCGTCATCAACAATGTACGGTACCGGCGACCACCACGGTACAACCTAGAGCGACTGAAGCAATCCGATGTCGCCTCAACATACGCGCAGAATCTCGAAGCCGCGTTGCCAGACGAGGGCGAGCTCGATGAGGCCCCTCTAGAGGACTGCTGGAGTACAGTGAAAGCAGCCATCAACGACGCTGCAGAGAGCACCATCGGGTACGTGGAACGGAATCGACGGGACGAATGGTTCGACGAAGAGTGCAGAACTGTTTTAGAGGAGAAGAACGCAGCGAGGGCGGTAATGCTGCAGCAAGGGACTCGATAGAACGTGGAACGTTACAAACAGAAGCGGAAACAGCAGACCCGCCTCTTTCGGGAGAAAAAGCGCCGCCTGGAAGAAGCGGAGTGTGAAGAAATGGAACTTCTGTGCCGTTCCCAAGAAACACGGAAGTTCTATTAGAAGCTCAACGCATCCCGCAACGGCTTCGTGTCGCGAGCCGAAATATGCAGGGATAAAGACGGAGGCCTCTTGACGGACGGACGTGAGGTGATCGAAAGGTTTACCTGTTCATCGACTTCAAAGCGGCATACGACAGTATCGACCGCGCAGAGCTATAGAGAATCATGGACGAAAACGGCTTTCCTGGGAAGTTGACTAGACAGATTAAAGCAACGATGGACGGTGTGCAAAACTGCGTAAGGGTTTCGGGTGAACTATCCAGTTCATCCGAATCTCGCCGGGGACTGCTACAAGGTGACGGACTCTCATGCCTACTCTTCAACATCGCTCTGGAAGGTGTGATGCGACGAGCCGGGCTCAACAGCCGGGGAACGATTTTCACAAAATCCGGTCAATTTGTGTGCTTTGCGGACGACATGGACATCATCGCTAGAACATTTGGAACGGTGGCAGAGCTGTACAGCCGCCTGAAACGCGAAGCAGCAAAGGTCGGACTGGTGGTGAATGCCTCAAAAACAAAGTACATGCTGGTAGGCGGAACCGAAAACGACCGGATCCGTCTGCTGAATTTCATCTGCTGAATTTTTCCCTGGTGGAAAATGTTTTTCATTTTTGCAGAAACCATTTTTTTTGTGAAATTTTGTTTAAAAATTGTTTCTGCAAAAACGAAATTTTTTTTCCACCAGAAAAAAATCAGGAGATACCTTGATCCATACTCTACATGTGTTCGAAAACCGATTTTCAAAATATTATTTCGTTATTTTATAACAAATCAAAACCCCAAAAGTGAGGAAATGAATCCAGTTTCGCCTTAAGTGCAAAAAATCATGGATCGGAATGATATGCGGAAGATCCACTTAACTGTTACTGGTGTATGGCACAGGACTGCACCAGGTCCTGCCATGTGCAATAACCGGGATTGAACTTTGTTGACAGAGATGGCAACCAAATCTTAGAGATACTTTGAAGATTTGGTGAAATGTAACAATGAACCCTGGGACAGAAGCATAGTTGTTGCTGGTCGAGCAGTGGAACCACCCGCACTAGATGAGGGGAGATCTGAAGCGAGGTGAATAACAATACGGCTACAAGGAAGACAATATCGCAGTCGAAAGACTTTATTGATGAAGCGAGCAGCTACATCAAGCAATCCACCAGATTCCTATAAAAATTTAGGAGAATGAAAAAGAAAAAACGCCACCTGGATGAAACAATGAAATTGATCTGATGTGCCGTTTCCAAGAAACACGTAATCACGTATCCCGCAGCGGTATCGTATCGATCTAAAATGCTGAAAATGACTACTATACTAGGCCGAAAATGATAGATCTCCCATGTTGAGGGAAGTTAAGGAAAACGTTCACCAGCTCAAAATCAACAAAGAAGTTGTTAGGGATGATATTGCAGCTCATCAAAATGTACCCACAAAAGTTGCACACCTGTCTGCACCGGTTGATGATCAAAATCTTGGAAACCGAACAGCTACAGGGGTAGTCTGTGCAGGCGACCAAAAGGCGGCCATTTGGAATTTGAGAACTTCAGAGCGATCACCTACACATAAAGTGCTATCCCAGATCCCATTCTGTCACCTAAATGAATGAGTTCGTCGGAAGTTATCAAGCCATCGGTCGACAACGGACCAGATCTTCACCGTACGGCAAATCCTCCGGAAATGTCGTGAATACCAGGCCCCTCGACTTGAAGGCGGCATTGGACATTATCAACCGCAAAGAGCTATGGAAAATCATGGCCGAAAAAGGCTTTCCTTGGAAGCTGACCAGACTGGTTGAAGCAACGATGGACGGTTTACACAACTGTGTAAGGGTTTCGGGTGAACCATCCACATCATTCGGATTTAACTGGGTACTGGGACAAGGTGACGAACTTTCATACCTGCTCTTCAACATTGGACGGGGTACGGTTTTAACGAAATTTAATAAATTTGCGTGCTTTGCAGACGACATGATTATTATCGTCAGAACATTTGGAATGGTGACAAAGCTGTACACTAGCGTGGACCATAAAGGCCGTTTTTTAGTTCAAGACTTTTTGGTTCCATTTCGGGTCCTGAACGACTGTACAAAAGTTGAGCGCGATCAGTTATGCCACAGATAAGTTATGCCTACACTTTCCGCATCGCGATTTAAATTTGTTGTTGGGATATGGAAAAACTAACTTTTTTGCGTTTAAAAATATTCTTAAAGTTTATAATCGATTATGTAAAAGCATAGTCTCAGATGTCCTGAAAAACTTCGTCGAAGACCGCAAAGCGATTCTTGTGGCAAATATATAACGCACTGATCATCTGAGTGTGCTTAAAATCAACAATAAAATCTCAATTTTCGGCCAGAATTGCCAAGAGTACATATATCTTTTTCTACATGCATAGGATCGCTTTGCGGTCTTCGACAAAGTTTTTTGACACATTCTGGTCTTTTACATTAGAGGTTATACAGTATAGGACAATTTTGAGAACCTTCAAGAAAAACACGAAAAAGTATGTTTTCCCATGTAAAATTTGATACAAACTTCAATTTCGATGAGCAAAATTTAGGCTACATCAATCATGCTCAAACTTTGCACAGTTTTTTAGGACCTCAAAGGGCATCTAAAAAGCTTTGATCTGATTGAATCTGATAAATTTTAAATTTTCCCATGCAACGTTGAAGTTTGAAAAAAATACGATGATGGTTGGGTCTCCAGTTGGTTTAGTGGTCAAGGCTATGGATCGCCAATCCGGAGACGGCGGGTTCGATTCCCGTTCCGGTTGGGAAAATTTTCTCGACTCCCTGGGCATACTGTATCATTGTGCTTGCCTCACAGAACACAAATTTATGCAATGGTAGGCAAAGAAAGCCTTTCAATTAATAACTGTGGTAGTGTTCAAAGAACACTAAGTTGATGCGAGGCAGGCCAAGTCCCAGTGGGGATGTGAAGCCAAAGAAGAAGAAGAAGAAGAAGACGATGATGATTAAATCTTACGGACTAATATTTTAGAAATTAGCACATTTGATGCACTATTGAGAATAAACGTTATTGGTGACATGCAGATACGTGCATAACTGTTCCATTTGTTCTTTTTGTTCATTCGTAGCCGTATTTATGTATTCTTGGGTTGCATGTGATATTAGAATAACTAGCACTAAATAGCCACAGAAGTCCAATCTCGCGACTGTTCGTGTGACTAACAAATAGGCTAATTATTCTAATGACTAACACCTAGTTTGCCACGCCCTTACAGTGTCTTTACTGCCGTGAATCGCAAGTTAGTCCTATATGTAAAAAGTAGGCATTGAGAAAATTGACTCTGAAGTTTTTAAATCCGATTTCTATGTGAAATTTCAAAAAATCGCTAAAAATTGAATACTACTGCGATCATCATGAAACTTTCCCACGTTGTTTCAAACATGAAAACGTAACTGCAAAAAATATAAAACTGGCTAAAACAGTGTTCGATTTTGTACTGCAGGGTACCCAAGTTTGTAATGGGACTGACTTGCGATTACTTTTCATTGTGGGACAATCTGACTTGGTGTTGTTTTTCTATTTTATTGAACAAACTATATATTTTTATTCACGTAGCTGGAAGATCATCCGAAGAAAGATCAAAAACTGCCATTAACTCAATTTTGCCCAAAATGCAGATGGGACTGACTTGCGATTCACGGCAGTTTAGTGGTACTTGAAGTGTCAAACAAATTTTGTTTACCAAAACAAAAGATCCTCTACAAGATGGACACTTACAAATAAAGAATTATTACATAAATAAATAGGAAATATGTATGGTTCGCGAGCGTGGGAAAGTGTGCTGATTTATGACTTGATGACAGCACGGTGGTGGCACCTCCCCAGGACGTCCTTCTGGGATCCACAGGAGTTCCATCCGGCATAGCTTCAAGAAATCCTTTGCGGTTTATCCACTAATTTGTTCCAGGAGTTTCTTCTGGGATTCCCAGGGAGTGCTTGATGAGATTCTTCCTGGGGTTTATTAAGGATTTCTTCTGAAGTTCTCTTGAGGGGTGTCCAGGAGTTTCTTCTGTGCATCTTAAAGAGGTCTCGTCTGCGATTCCTTGAAGAGCTCTTGCTAGGATTCCTCGTGGAAGTTCTCCCAGAGATCCTTTCTGGGATTTCTTAAGGAAGATATTTTAAGATTACTTCAGGAGTTTCTAGGTTCTTTCAAAGTTCCTTCCGAAATTTCCCTACAAATAAATTTCGAGATTCCTTCAGGAATTCTTTCTACGATTTTTGAGATTCCCCTTGGAAGTTTATCCGTGGTTTCTCCACCAATTTATTCTAATATTTCTCTAGGATTTCCTTCTGCGATTCCTCAGGGAACACCATCTGATATTCTATATTGGGTTCCTCCGGAAATTTCCTCTGGGATCCCTTCTGAGATTCTTAAAAGGGTCCATCTGAGATTCTTCCAAAAACTCCTTCCAGAATTTCTTCAATGAATCCTTCTGGGATTTCTAGGATCCCCAAGAAATTCCATCCGAGATTCTCCCAATAGTTTCTTTTTTGAATTTATTTAGAAGTTTTGTTGGACTTCCAGAAAGTATTCCTAGAAATTCCAGCAATTTCACCAGGGATTCCTCTAGGAATTCTTTCTGGTATTGCTTCAGGAATTCTGTCCGAGATTCCTTCAGAAACTCCTTTTAAAATTCCGTCAGGGATTCCTTCAGCGATTTCTTCAGGTATCCTTTCTGAGATCCTTCCAGGAATCCTGAAATAACCCTGACGAGAACTTCTTTCAGTATTCCTCCGAAAACTTCTCCAGGACCTCCTTCCGAAATTCTTTCAGGAACTACTTCTGGGCTTGCTTAAACTACTTCCAAATTTGTTTTCGGGAAATCCATCCGGGATTTTCCCGGAAATTCTTTCAGAGATTCCTCCAGGAACTGCTTCTGGACTTCTGTCAAGAATTGCTTCTGGAATTTCTTCCGGAACTCTGTCGTGGATGTAAGAATCAGTATTGCCATACATATCAAATGCTAGACATGACCCCATAGATAATATTTACATATGTAAAAGATTTGCTGATGTGATATTACTGTTAGGTAACTCTTTTATCTCATGTTTGTCTTCAAAACCTTGTCAAGCTTAGAAAATTAAAGGTAATGAACAATACATTACAAGGTTAAAATTCCCATAGAATGAGATCATTTATTCGCACTACAACACCATATGGTAGGAGATAATATCACATTGCCTGATTGCAGTACAAATGCGAGTAACCTCCCTTTTTCCCCTATTCGCAACCCGTAGATGCACCCTGTTGGATTTCGAAAGCCTCGGAGAATATTACAAACCTTCAATGGCATTCCCACACCTTCACCCACATTGCCCATTCAGGGGTCTGACTTTACCCTCTGACTTACCCTCCCTCAATTTGTAATATTGTCACCAACTCGGAATTATATTTTCCCGACACATAATGACTTCGACAAATGTCCGATACACTATGCAGCAGCATGATGAGTACAACTATATCAGATGACATTAGGATCTGATTTTTACATAATTGTTTGATATTGCTTATATTCAGCTAGCTATTTCAATCATAACTGTAAAGTACATTGACCACATGCCCGAAATCAAAGCTTCTTGGAAGATATAATCCAAGCCCTGGGTAATAGAATTTGTTGCTACAACTGTAGCGTTATCATCCAGTGAAGCGGAATACGACGGGTTGAGCCTTGCTGTCTCGGATGGTATCTGGTTGAAAGGAATCCTTACGGACCTGGAAGTGATGTCACCACATTAACCGTTCACCATCTATGAAGACAATAACGGATGTATTTCGATGGCCAAAAAAACACATCGACACGTCAAGCACCATTTCTTGCGGGACCATGTCATCAAAGGTACGGTGAAGATGAAATCAATCCCATCGAGTAGGCAGCTAGCGGATGTATTCACAAAAGCATCAGACACTATTCATTTTGAGGAACCTTGGAAACTTTTTGGATTGATTGATTGAGAGGGCCAGAGGGGGTATTGGTGTAATCGGCATCGAACACACCATTAGTTTCCTAAACACTTAGCAACTGGTTGATTGTCACAAACTAAGAAAAAATGTTCATTCTAATCAGTGAACCGTATAGTACATTTTTTTCATGATTGTCGCAATGCCTTTTACAATCGTAGCTAATGTTGCACACTACCATCACACAATACATTCATGATGCCTTCGATGCATGAATGTAGTTTGTCATGAATGTAGCATTTGGCATCATGATTGTAACACAAATCTAGATGATGGGAGTACGACAGTTTTGCAATGTAGAGCTGGAGTTCCAGTGGTTCTGAAAACTGCGAAAGAAACATGCGAATAACTCGAGGTAGAGGATTTCAGAGGCGTTACGTGGGGTCTGAGGGGGGGTGGGGGTAGTTAGGGAAGATTTCGGAAGTGTTTTAGAAAGTTTCAAAGGCTTTTCCGCGGACTTTGGAGACATTACGAAAACGTTACATGGCGTTTTCGAGGGTTTCGAAAAGTCTCAGGTGCATTACATGGTGTTCCAGGAGATTTAAGAGGGATTTTGGAAGCATTCCAAGAAGCTTCAGAGCATTTTCTTCGGTGGATTTCAGAAACATTACAAAGACGTCACATGGGGTTCCAGGGGGTTTAAGGGGTGTTTCGGAGATATTCCAAGAAGCTTCAGAGCATTGTCGGCGGATATCAGAAACGTTACGGAGGAGTTACATGGCGTTTTCGGGGGTTTTGGAGGGTCTACATGGAGTTCCAGGGGGTTTTAGGGGGATTTCGGAGGCATTCCAAGAAGCTTCAGTGCAATTTCTGCGGATTCAGAGTCGTTACGGAGGTATTTTTGAGGATTTCCGAAACCCCTAGTAATGTTGCTATATTGTTCCCGTATCTCCAAGCAGCGCCATCATTAATTCCAAAAGTCTTTTTGATTTATTAGACGTGGGCCGTAACTATTCAGTTGGGAGTCACTGACTGTCTCGTTCTTAGATTTCGGAGCCACTGGGATTTCATTAGTTCACTCAATTTGCCAATCCACTACATTTTTGCCGTGATTAAAAAATGTCACAGTCACCCATGAATATTTAATCTGGTCATACGTGAATGTTTTTGTTGCATGATAGTCAAGATCATACACCCACGATTATCATGCAAACTACAGTTTTTGGCAGTACATTTTGGATCACTGATTCCAATTCCAACTATCCTACAACTTCAGCCACTGTGTTTAACTGCATATTACACTTAAATATTACTTCTAAGGCGCTGTCTATAAACTACGTAGACTCGATTTGGGTCATCTAGGGTTTTAGGATTACAATACACGTGTCTTGTAACACTATCGAATGTAAAAAAGCCAACGATTTCTTTTTTATTTTCTATTTCAGGTATGCATTTGCTGCAACATAAAGACTACCCGAGCAGGAGAAAATAACTGAAGAATACCTTTAAGGCCCCATTAGACGTGACAAATATTTGGCCAAACAAGAACAACAAATGACCAACACAGCCTGAATCATGGCAACCTCGGATAAATGTCGGACTTCAATGGCAAATATTTGTCATAATGACAAACAGTCTAATGGCCCCTTAACTGAGATATGGAGAACCGAATACCTACAACCTGAATGAGGTATTAAATAGCCCTGCATAAGAGGTAAAATACCTAAAATAATAACTGGTGTGTATTCTGTGCATAACGCGTGAATAATGACTTCAGGTATGGCAATACCTAAATAATAATCGGCGATTTTTCCATATAAATAGTTATTTTTCCATAATTGAATAATACCTCAAGTAGTCCTCAACACCAAACCAATACCTCGTAGAGGTATTTTATCAATACCTACAAAATACCAAAATAAGTTATTTTCAATACCTGGATAACCGACCAATACCTTGTCTTGGTATGATACCTGACATTGGTATGCTTCAGTTATGTGTCACTTATTCATTCCTGCTCGAGTACTCAATCGGAAAACGTTTAGGAGACATTGAGAGGTTCGATATCCAAGTTTTTTTTTATTTGTGTTTGCATAGGTTGAGGTGACAAAAATGTATTGTTTTTTTTTTGTTTTTATTCGTCTCCAGACCCTCAATTTACTGTCCCTTCGAAGAAAGAACTCACATTTTTTATATATCATGAGTGAGATTTGAACCCACGTTCTGTCTTTCACGCGCATGCGCTTAAACCCTCACACCAGGTCCAGTCCACAATACATATTGTGGAATTTCGGAACACTTGTGATCTTCGACAGAGTTTTTTTTTGCACAACTTTGTCCAACTTTGACATCATTTGTTAATACCGTTCTACACATGGTTCAGGACAAAACAAATCCCCTAATGTAAAAAAAACAATGTTTCTACAAAACCTCATACAAAACATAAATCGCATTGCGAAAACCGGTACGTAACCAATAGCGCAAAATTTTGCACATATGTATTGTGTGCCATGTTGTTGATGCTAGTAAGAATATATAAAACTTTACTACATTATTCCAGTAAATTAATCAAGTTTTTTTAATCTGTATTTACGAGATTTTTATCCCTAGGCTAATTCGTATCGGGACCTACGCTTTACTTTCCTTCCGAAGGAAGAACTCACATTTTGTGAGTTTTGTCATGAGTGGGATTCGATCCCAGGTCCACGGCGTGATAGTCAAGTGTTTCAACCACCGCACCAGGCCCGCTCCACAATTGATCAAGTTGATTCAGTCTAATAAGACATGTAAATATGCTAAAAAGATTGAGTAAAAACTTCATAGACACATAATGCCCAACCCAATCGATCTCCTTCGATCGCGCCACACGGAAACGTTTTCCACCGAGCGGATGTGATCATGCAGAAATTGCTTTGACATTTTCCTCAATCATAGCATCCGCGTTTGCGGAAATGCACTTTTCTCCTATCCGAACAAATATGTATGGTAGATTGGTAGGGCCCCATCTAAGACACGGCCGGTCGGTTGGTCCGTCTCCATGCCCATGCGTTACATAACCACCGTAATCTTGTTACCTATTTCCTCATTTGGATCATTGTGGCATTTAAGACTAGATAATCAACGAGTTTTTTTTTCTCTGCACTTTTTTTCGCCCGGTGTCCAACATCATGCACCAATGCAACCGGGCCGAGCCATGCCAAACCAAGCGCGCGGGCCTGTTTCCCCCGTTCGTCTCAACAAAATAAAGAAGACCACGCTGGCTGTTGCCGCTGCTGCTGCTGCATAATAATTGCATTAGTGCAGTTAATGCAACCGTGTCAGTATAATACACAGATGGAGAAGCAAAAATGGCAAACCTGATAATCGTCTCACTGCCTCACTCCTACTTCGCTTCTTAAAAAGCCTAGGCAATAGGTAAAAAGAAAAGCTCACTTTCCATTTCTAAACAGCAGAAAAACGACGTCTGCTGCAAAATTGCTTCCTTGTCTTGTCGTCTCGGGCCGTTTAGACGGAGGATGGTTAGTTTTTGCCTCTTTTTTATGGTTGGATAGCGACTAACGACTTCCTTCTTGTCTCGGTTCGATCTCCAACCAGATTGAAGAGCATTAGACCAGCGGGTCTGTCGGTTAAAACGGTTTATCATGGACTTTTTTTTCACTTTCGATGGAACTCGCTGGCCGCTGCATTGGCGGGTATTACGTAACGAGCCATTTGAGGATGGTTGCATTGTGCATCGCAAAATTAATGATCGTTGAAGAACCTTATCTATAAACTGTCTTCCCAGATCAAGTTACAGAACTTGACATCTGACATCAGCATTGTTGCAAAATTGATCACAATACCATTTGGTGCCTAAGAAGCCACTAATTCACTTTGGACCCATTTAATAGGCTAATCCCAAGATGGATCGTACAATTTATGACTTCCTCGTTCATGACTCTCGCTCTCGAACTTCAGCCAAATAGGGCGTCCACGACTGGAGCGTGAAAGTTCAACGTCTCCATGGCGCGCATTGAGTATGCAATGGAGTAACGAGAAAAGTCAGAGTCATGTACCTATTTACCCGATAGGTACTCGGATGGATGGTTTAACTTAGCTCGGTAGAGGGTGCTTTGGCGCAATACAAACTCTTCATGAAATAAGAGGTGAAATGCTGACCGGGGCTTATGGTCTGTCCCCCCGCGCAGTACCTAGCAAGCAGCTGGATATTACGCAAGATGGTAACATTAGCCATCAATCTACTCGACTCAATATCGACCCGGCTGGTCCCGTATGGCAGAGAGACCGTCGACCTCTTGGTGTCCGTTATGCAAGAGTGTTTATGAGACATCTATGTTCTTCTGGTAGAGCTGGGATTAATTATGATTTACATCATCGCAAGAAAACTCAAAATTGCGCCGGAGTTAGAAAAACATGCACATGATCAACCAAAATCCCGACAATTAACCACGTAACATCGATCCTTGAATCCATTTTACTCTCTTGAAGACATTTCAACTAAGGGTCATAACCGTCGAATGGGGTAATCTCAAATCAAGTCATAGTTGAAGGACTTTGATACCTGCTGTTAAACATCATTTTGAGATTCTTAAGTGTATAACAAAGATTAAAGGGGTGGTGGGTTCAGAGATGGCATAGATACACTGATAAACAGCTCTGCGTACACTTCTTCAATAAAATGAGCGCCGCTCTCTTTTGCTACGAATGTGGACCTACAACAAACACACATCGCTCAGACGCAAAACTTTGCGTGAGAGTGCGAATGTGTATAAATTGCCACACCAGCTGCGCGAGACGTCGCAGAGCTCAAACTTCTTCTGCGTGAGCTTCGCTCATTTCTAGGAATGTGCTACACATCTGCGCTGATTGAGCTGCAAGTTATAGGCTCTCGGCAGTACAGAGTAGCGCAGCGCTGTGATGTGAGATGTGTGTTGGACTGTACTTTCTCTTGCTTTCCTGCGCTCACCGTCGTTTGCGATGCGACAACGATGCCGAGCGCGTGCAGTCGGACCTCGCAGAAGATAATTCTTTACACACACTCTTTCTCATCATGCAGGCTGTGTGTAATGTGTATTTTTTATCTTCTCACTTAGCGCTCTGAGGTGTATGCCATCTCTGGGTGGGTTGGGAGTTCCACGAGGTTTTTCGTAAAGGTAAAAATGTTTTCAGGGGCTAATTATAGAGGGCAGGGCCTATGATATTACCAGCTGAGACCATATGTGATTTCAGGGAGTTTCAAGAGAACGCAAGTAGTAGGTTTCATGGGAAGAAGGGGTAAAGATATAACGATAAAAAATCTCGACTTCAAGAGCACAAGTCTGAAGAACGAAATAACGGATTGCGTGGAAAAGTTGATTGATTGATTATCAATCATACCAGCAACGTCGGTCGTCAAGGCGTTTCGTAAGCCTCGGAGTTTGGGTTCGATTCCCGTTCCAATTGGCGAAAACTTTGCGTCAAACGGAAAATTTTCCACTTGACCACTTCTTCTCCTTCTTCTTCTTCTTTACGGCTCTACGTTCCCACTGGGACTTGGCCTGCCTCACTTCAACTTAGTGTTCTTTGAGCACTTCCACAGTTATTTATTGAAGGGCTTTCTTTGCCTGCCATTGCATGAATTTGTACATTGTGTATCAAGTACAATGATACACTATGCCCAGGGAATCGAGAAAATTTTCCCGACTGGAACGGGAATCGAACCCGTCGTCTCCGGATTGGCGATCCTAAGCCTTAACCACTAGGCTAACTGGAGACTGGACCCACTGGACCAGTGGGTGTTTTATGTGTTGTCCGTTGTCTCATGTTTTAGTGCTACCTCTGGTTGTGAACAGTGTAGTGTCTTTTTCATTCTCTGGAGTGGACCTGGTATAATGGTTAAAGCCCTTGACTATCACGCCGAGGATCTGGGATCGAATCCCACTACCGACATACTCACTAAAAATGTAAGTACTTCCTCTTCCGCAAGGCCAATGCCAATTCTGATTCTGAGCAATAATAATTACAGATAAATAAGCACTTGTCATACCAAAATCGAAATAAAAGAGAGAACAAAAAATGTCTGTATTTTTTTTTCTGAGATGTACCATCAGTTCGAGTTGGGATCGCTTCAGGAATCGCCTTGAATTACTTCAGAACTTCCACCACGGATTCCTCTAGTAGCTTCTTCAGGGCTTCCCCCAGTTTTTCTTCTGAAATTACACAAGAAGTATCCTTATTCCTTCCAGAAAATTCAACCGGAATTCCTAACGGGAGTACTACAGACGTTCCTTACGCTTACAGGATTCTTCCGGAACTCACTCATATGTTCATTCCAAAATTCGTTCAGCAATTCCTACCGGAATTCTTCAAGGAATTCCATCCAAAACTTCTCCAGGAGTACTTTCCGGAATTCATTTTAAGAAATATTCAAAAGTTCCTTCCCAAGTAACAATTATACTTTTGTGGCAATCCTGAAGTAATTTCTAAGATAGAATCATAAAACTTAGCAATAAAGCTCTTTGTTCTGCAAATCTGAGATAAAATAGGTATAAAACATCCATAAGACTAATCTGGCCCACTCTTCAGGAGATCTTCAAAGCTGCTTTTGAAGACTGCTTTGAAACTAGTTGTATTTATGTACATGCGCTGATGATTGATTATAAGAACTTCATGAAACTTTAACAAGAATATCTTGAGGCATGTTGATTTTTTAGCTGTCTTTCTCAAAAGTGTCACCAGTGCATAATAAATGAAATCTTTTACCTAAGCATTATGCAGATGCAAACAAGTTTTGTTTCATGGATGAAATATTAATTGAACTGTGAATTAATTTTCATCAAATTGAAATGGCTAAAACATTTAAATTGCCTGACAGATCATTGATGACAGGGAATCGAAATTTTCCGTGCCATACCCACTTTTTCGTTGATATGCCACCCAAAACATACGAAAATTACAAAGCGCCTCAAAAATAATATCAATCATTAATATACGAAGACATAAATTTCCTTTAAAATCAAAAGGCTACGCCACTTTTTCGATTCTTTCTAAGCATGGCTGCCGTTCCAAGCCAACAAAACTCATGCAGCCGCCATCAATTGTTATTACCTTTAATCCAAACCCCCTCAAAACAATGATGGAACCAAGTCACCTTGCATGAACGCTACAGCCTTTATTGAAGATTGTTTTTACTAGTAATGATCTTAAGGCAGATTTGTTTGTCCTAAATGAAACTTATTCGTTTTATACAAGAGTAACAACCTTTGACAATTGTTTGTTTACGTTTTCGATGCTAGAAAGTTGTCTCTGTACATTTCGCGGTGTTTCGCGTCAAGATGTGCCAATTCTATTTTGTTTCCCTGTATTTTTGCTATTAATAATGAAGTGCAACTTACTACAATTACACTATTTGGCATGAGCTTGAGCAGAGTCACAGTAAGTACCCATTTCATTTTCGATTCGCATAGCAATGGCCTTTGTGAGAAACTGGTTGAAGGCAGGACGACAGCAGCCAGCTACTCGCATTTTTGATTGGCCGTAAAATGATTATTTTGTTGACATGATTACTTTTTAGCACAAGAATGGCTAAATTATCAGTGAGCAAACATGTTTTATGTGTTTATTTTGCATGAGAACGCGGTTTTTCAACCAATTTGTTATATTCATTATTTGGATTGAAAAATAGTTCGTTGTCTTATCATTATTTCGCATAGTTCTTGTTCCAGAGTAATGTCTCTAGCTCAAGAATAGAAGGCTTCAAGAAGTTTTTAAAGGACGATTAGCCAGATGAAATGCACTTCAATAAACGAAGCATAAACTTTTAATAAAATATGTTGAAAATAACTTCAAATACGCCTTAAAACTTATTATAAGATTTAATGCTCTTGTAAATTCAGTTGTTTTATGCGCGAATTTCTAAATTAACTTGCTGTCTTCAAGTAAAAACCGCAAACGAACGAAGATTGTTTTCTCTTGATAAAAACAACTATAGGGGAGACTGAGGAGACTTGATCCCTGGGGAGACTTGTTCCCCCCATATTTTCTCGGAATCAAAAACAGTTTTCTTCTAGCATATTTTTTCCAAAACAACGTCTGGACAGATGACAATGTTTTGACTATAATTGATTTTAATTATGTATTGCATTATTTTTTAATGGCTGATGGTTTGTTTTCAGTCCTTCAGAAATCTTCTAGGCGATTCCGAAAAATTCCAATAACTTTGTGAAAATTGAACCAAATCGTGTCAAAATTTCACAGCACATAGTATAAATAACATACTATCAAACGTATTTGTCCAAATAAGGCTGTTATATAAATATTTCAAATAATGTAGCTTAGTGTATACAACAGTGACATGGGGAGACTTGATCCCTCGAGGATTACACACACATTATACATGTGAAAAATAAAATTCTATTTGGAAGCTTTCATTTACTCGGAATTCTAGTATATTCAATGATTAAACGTGTCGAATAATTATTATTTTATTACACACCATCAAAAGGGGGATCAAGTCTCCCCATTTTCAAAATACTGCATATCCTTAACAATTTAAGTAAATCTTACAATTTCAAATACACCGTGTTCATCAAAAAAGCAAGAATACTTGAAAAGAAAATGAATAGGAAGCTTCTGGAGTTATTTTCCCTTTAAAATAACCATCCCAACTAACATTTTTGCTGGATAAGAGCTTAAAAGAGCTTTCTTCCGAATGCGATTGTTACATAAGCTCTTATGCAGCTACTTTTGTTAGTAGGGATGTGCTCAAAAGGGGATCAATTGTGACCCATTTTTGAAAAATACATCATAAGACATGCCTCCATAAAAACGCAGTTTGAAAACTTTAACAATAATTTAAAGTCCTTCTGTTGTGTATAAGCTTGCAATAGATGTTTACCTGCCATTCTGTATGAAAAATGGATCTAGTTTTGTGTTTTTTCATAAAGTTACAGACAAATTAAGAAAAAGGGATCAAGTCTCCCCAGTCTCCCCTAAATGTTCCATGAATTGGTCATGCTGTGATAAAGCTTCCATAAAAATAATCAAATCTAAAAGGAATTGAAATTGTTACTTGAGTTCTGAGGTTCATCCAGGAGTTCCTATTGGAGTTCTTTTTAGGATACCTCCAGAAATTATTTGCTGGCGATTCTTTCCGAGATTCCTCCAGAAATTCCATCCTAATTTTTTCCAGAGAAGTTCTTGCTGGGATTTCTTCAGGAATTTTCCTAGGGACTGTATCTGGAACACCTCCGAGAACTGCTTCTGGGATTCCTCCGAAACTCCTTCACAGACTCCTCTTGTAACTCTTTCCGAGATTCCTCCGAGAGCTCCTACTGGAGCTTTTTTTAGGATACCTCCAGAAATTATTTGCTGGCGATTCTTTCCGAGATTCCTCCAGAGAAGTCTTCCAGAGAGTTCCAGAGAAGTTCTTGCTGGGATTACTTCAGGAATTTCCCGGACTGTATCCGGGATTCCTCCCCGTTTCTTCTAGGAATACTCGGTGGTGAATTTTGGAATTCTTCAAGATGGAATTCTCCAGAAGTGTATTTTGGAAGTCCTCTAAAGTTCTGTGAAGAATTAACTTAACTCATTGTTTTTGAAAAAAAAAATGACAAAACTTTTCCACTAGGAAAAAAAATTAGATGATACCTTGATCCTTCTTCTAAATGCATATGGAAATCGATTTTTCAAATATTGCTTCGTTATTTAATGAAAAATCAAAAACCGAAAAGTGAGGAAAGGCTCCAGTTTCGCCTTAAGTTTAAATTTACAAATAAAAAGAAATTTAAGAAAAAAAATCCTCAAAAAGATGTTTTTCTTATGGAACTACTTCAGGAGTTCCGTTTAGAATTTTTCCATTCTTACAAAATCCTCACAGGAGTTCCTTGTAGAATTCTTTTAACATTTTCTTTAAAAGCTCTTTCTGGGTTTCTTCCAAAATTTCTTTCTGGGATTACATTTCTCCACGAAATCTTTATAGGAATTCTAGAAAAAATCTTCTGACGATATTCCAGAAGGTACTGGATGAATCGCAGTAGAAACCCCGGCAGGAACCCTTGAAGCAACCTTGGAATGAACTTCTAGAGGCATCCCAGAAGAACTCCAGGTAGAATCCCGCAAGGAGTTCCAGGAGAAATCTCGGAAAGAAATCCAAGAAGGAATCTCTGGAGCAATGCTGGGAGCGTTCCTGGAGGAATCCCAGATCAAACCTCTTGAATGAAATACTAAAACCGTTAAATCTCTTTTTAACGGGTTAACATCCTAAGCAACGAAAGATGTTCATATGACTTTTTGAATATTTGGAAAATATTGTTTCGGTTCAAAACAGTGTTGCTATATTTTCATTTAAGATTTTTTTTTCATGTCTAAGGGTCGTTTTTATACAGTCAGGTCTTTTTTACGCGGTTTTCATTTACGCCTCCATACAAAAAAAATCATCGTCTTATTTTTACGGGATTCGTCGAGAACAAGTGAGACTTTTTTACGCGGTTTTTTGAATTTGGAACTGAGTTTTTTTACGCGGTACGTATCCCCCGCGTAAAAAAAACCTGACTGTACAGTGATAGACATTCGTTTAGCCGAGGCCAAAACATTTTCAAAAAAGTTTCAGGAAACTCATACAAAAGATTTTATGATAAAACTTTTTTATCGAAGTGATAGTAAATCTAGTACTGTTTTAATAAAATGTGGTAAACCACACTTTCATATACACTGAAACAAAAACCCTTCAAATGTCATTTTTTCCCTAGACATTCGTTTAGCCTAATTGTACAATTTTTAAGAATTCCATAATAAAAAACAAACAAATTTCGTAAAATATCTAACAAAATCATTTTGTATGATGATCTGCATTATAGATCGGCTTGTAAATCATGAATTTGATCGTTTTCGGAAGTGTTGCCATATAAATTTTACATGCATCTCATATAAATATGTCATAATATTGTAAATGTTTCCAAATTGAGATTTGATGTAGTTATTTTTATCGGAAGTGTTTCAAAAGAGTCTAATGAAAGTTTCATGACAAGTGCAGGTTGAAAATTTAAGAAAACCAATGTTTTTTTAACAGAAAAAAATAACGCAAACCATAAAAAAACACGTATTTAAGTATTGTTTTCATAAAATATGATAGTTTAACTTGCATGAATCATAGCATTTGCTACTATTACGTCTTCTAATAGCTCCCAATATCTTCTAGACTGTATTCTGGCTGAAATAACATACATTGGACGGCTCACATTTCGAGAAATGGCACTAAAAGTATTCAAATTTCTATCATGAACTACTTGTTTCATAATTTAGCCGTTCTTTTCAAATAAATCATGTTAAAAATGAATGTGGTTCAAAACTTAGACTCATTTATAATATATTTCTTCAGATTGAGTGAAATAAGCCAACTGTTTGACCATATCTTGCATTTTTGTATGACCATCTGCTTTTAAATAAACAGGGTACAAAAATTCTGACACTGCTTGCAGTTCTTTCACTTAGCAGTCGTCTAACTCATTTGGTAATGCTAGTAGGGTAATTGTTCCCTTCGTTGTGGTAGTACCTAATGTTGCGGTAGTGGCAATTGAGCACTTTTTCGACTGAAATGTTACCAAAAGGCATTTTTAACACTTAAAAGATGTGGACAACTTTTTTGCATAGTTATACTTATAGCTTTTGACACAGTGGGTGGATTTTCGAAACCAAAATGTTTTTATCAAGGGGATTAGTTGTGCTATCATATGCATGTATGGAGATTATGTTATGCTAGAACATTTTGGAAATATAGCTGCATATGTAGTGTACACCACTTGTTATTCGCTCGATTTCGGGTAATATTTCTATGCAAATGTGATATATGTAAGTGAAAATTGCCCAAAACTCCATGTTTGGGTTGTAGATGTTAGATAGAAATGAGTTATGTCCTTATACAGCTGTTACATAGATCTCTAGGTTATCCGAAACGTCCTGAAGTTTTGAACTCTGCCTACCGAATACAAATAGTTATGTTTACTTTTTAAATCAGTTGAACTTGAAGAATTACACTCAAGTATACATTTTAAAACATGAAATGATGGTAGTCATGACCTGGTGATGTTCTAGGCAATTTAAAAAAGCTCTGAAGTTGTGATTGTAAGGCCTTTACCTGTAATAGTATATCAAACTAAAGTCTGCATGACAGAACTGATTTCATTGAATCCATACATGTAAATCAGAGTATGAAAGCCTAACTGCACATCAATGGCGAGATCTTAGGCCATCCAAATCATTCTGGAGTTAAGGCCATAATATCTACACCGGTAATAACGCATCGGTTGCATATGTGTGTTGTGTACTGGTACCGTTCGCCACGTCGCTGAAGTCGCTCCGTAATTAAATGATATTTGTCGGTTGCTGCATTTATGTTTAAATAGTTCCGTGCCGTTCGTACAATTGTGCTCTGTCATAGCTTTGCAAATTCAGTTTTTGTTAAACTAAAAGCTTATTTGAAACCGGGTTAAACGACAGCATTCCGATTCACATCTAGTGCATTAACTTCCATTACTCTACAATGGAAAGAGAAAGAACGTGCAAAAAATGCTCTCATAATGTCGATGCAACAACAAATCCGTACACCGTTTGCGAAGGAGATTGCGCGGGTTTTTATCACGCTGCCTGTGTTAGACTCAGCGACGAAGATTTGAGTGCCCTTTCGTTGAATATAATTTGGATGTGCGATACATGCATGGAAAGTTTCCGGAGAGCAAGAGACAACGTTACGTCTGTACCTGCTAAAAGTGCAACGAGCGCAAAACCGTTGGAAGAAGAAATAATGGAGCTGAAAACAACTGTTGCGGGTATTGTAGAAACGCTCTCGAAGCTTGCCCCAACGACATCGTCGAGCGATGTGGCTCTTTTCCATTCGACGCCCATCTCATCGTACAAGCTATTCACAGGAACAGATGCGTGTGTTTCTAATACGGAAAGTGATGAGAGACACCTCACAGACGACCACGACGATGATGACTTCACGTTATTCATCACAAATATAAATGAGTGCGCTACTGAACGGGATATTCGTGTGGTGGTTTCTCGTGCGCTTTGCACTCCCGAACCCGAACGCATCGATGTAGTCAAGCTAACATCCAAATGGAAGCATCGCGTGAAATCAGACTTCATATCGTTCAAAGTTGCTTTTAATAAACAATGGAAAACTCGTGCAATGGATCCAAGTATATGGCCGAAAAATGTAAAATTTAGAGAATTCATTACGAAACAGAATGAAACATGGAGCCCAGTTTAACTATTTTAAAATGCTAGTTTTTTTTTGCGTTGCGCAAAGCGTGTTGCTTGTAGAGACATGGAAGCGATTGTTGATTTTAAGGATGTTGTTAATATTATTTGTACGTATTGAGTTGATGTGTTAATACTGTTAAGTTATGCTAGTTTGTTACGTTGGTATATGTTTGTTGAAATTTCAAGATTGAAAAAGTAAAAACGAACTATTGTAATTGTTTGAGATGTGATTTGTATGTGTTCGATGATATTATTAATAGTATTAAGATATTCAATAAGACAAGAATAGTCCGTTGAATTACAAATAAATAAACAATAAACAATTTCAAACTTAATATAGTGCGTTTTGGTAGTCATAGAAGATCAGTTGAATCATATGATACTTATATACACATCATAGAGGCATCCTGGATCATCCGAACTATTCTGAAGTTGAGAAATATGGTTTGAATTTGAAATGGTGTACCAACAGAAGTGAACAAACATAAGGTTTTGCCCATTTGATTTATACACATAGTGCAAGCCATGAGAGAGAAGTTTCCAGATCATCAGGGATATCTGAGGTCACCTTTCAGTATTATGTGGTTAAGGCCTTCAGATCTATACTCGAAACAAAGCATCCTGCATGTTCAAAACTTGGTGTAGTGTGTTTTAGTAGACATAGATGATGAGTTCAACAATAGATCATATAACTTAAAGCAGTTCTAGATCATCCAAATCATTCTGAAGCTAAAATTGCTGATGTACTGGAAATTTCCTCGACTTGTATTACAGGACAGGGTGGCAACGTAGAAATGATACTCTCGAAAACTGATGCAAAATTCAAACAGGATTTAATTTTTCTGTAAATTCACTTTTAATAACAAATGAGCAAAATCTTATGTATGTGCACTTCTGCTGGTACACCATTTCAAATACAAACCATATTTCTCAACTTCAGAATAGTTCGGATGATCCAGGATGCCTCTATGATGTGTATTGTGTATACAAGTATCATATGATTCAACTGACCTTCTATGACTACCAAAACGCACTATACTAAGTTTGAAATGCAACCGATGCGTTATTACCAATGTAGATATAAAGGCCTTAACTCCAGAATGATTTGGATGACCTAAGATGTCGCCATTGATGTGCAGTAAGTCTATCATACTCTGATTTACATGTATGGATCTAATGAAATCAGTTCTGACATGTACACATTAGTTTGATATACTATTACAGGTAAAGGCCTTACAATCACAACTTTAGAGTTTTTTTTAAGTTGCCTAGAATATCACCAAGTCATGACTACCATCATTTCATGTTTTAAAATGTTACATTTAAATGTATATTTGAATATAATTCTTCAAGTTCAAGTGATTTAAAAAGTAAACATAACTATTTGTATTCAGTAGACAGAGTTCAAAACTTCTGGACGTTTTGGATAACCTGGAGATCTATGCAACAGCTGTATAAGGACATAACTCATTTCTATCTAACAGCTACAACCCAAACATGGAGTTTTGGGCAATTTTCACTTACATATATCACATTTGCATAGAAATATTACCCGAAATCGAGCGAATAACAAGTGGTGTACACTACATATGCAGCTATATTTCCAAAATGTTCTAGCATAACATAATCTCCATATATGCATATGATAGCACAACTAATCCCCTTGATAAAAACATTTTGGTTTTGAAAATCCACCCACTGGGTAAAAAGCTATAAGTATAACTATGCAAAAAAGTTGTCCACATCCTTTAAGGGTTAATAGATGTATTATGCTTAAATTATGAGATTGCACCATTTGTGTGCTATAGATTTGCCCAAGAACCTTTTTTAAAAAAATATTTTCCTTAAATTTTTTGCTGCTGTGTTCCTATTGTTGCGGTAGTGTTCCTAATGTTGCGGTATCCCATATGATTTCAATGGGATACCGCAACAATAGGAACCAAAATTAAATTTTACCTCCATAACAAGAACAGTGGGCCTAATGTTGTGGTAAGCGATTTATGATCGAAAACAGAGAGGAACGATAGTTTTTATATTTTTCCAAGCAAATTTGGATAGAAAACTACCAACTAACGTTTTGCAACTCTTCATTAGATGGTACGATCATTGTTTTTAAAATGAATTTACCTTAATACCACAACGATGGGCACACTTACCCTATCAAACAGGTATACTCCTCAGGTATTATGGCACGTCTTTATTTCAACGCAGAACTATTTATTTTAGCTTTTATCAGTCCCATTTTAAGGTTTAACCAACCAAAAACCAGTATACTTTATTTTTTCATGACATATTATGCAATAATTTGAACATTTCTAACATTATTTCTGCGCCATATTTTCAAAACTGCTAATCTAGCTTACGTTTGAGTGTTTACAGAAATTGTTTTTCTTAAATAATTAATTTTGTCGGAGTCTTTCAATTTGATGATCCAAACGGGCTCATACCCGGATTGTCTTAAAATAGCTAAAGTTATACCTATTTTTAAATCAGGCGATCCATGTAAAGTCGACAACTATCGCCCTATCTCTACGCTGTCTATGTTTAATAAAATATTGGAAAAACTGTTGATCAATCGGTTGATGAATTGCCTGGAGCGGTATAACGTTTTGTATTCCTTGCAATATGGAATCCGTAATAGTAGCAGTACAACAATAGCTATAACTGAATTGGTGGATCAAATTTTGAAAGAAACAGATGCAAATAAAGTTGTTGGCGCCTTGTTTTTGGATTTGAAAAAAAGCTTTCGACACTTTAGTAGATCATGGGATTTTATTAAGAAAGTTGGATCTATATGGAATCAGAGGAATAGCTAATAACATATTATGCAGTTATTTGGAAAATAGAAAGCAATTTGTTTCACATGACGAATCGTCTAGTTCTTGTAAGCCACTTCGAACCGGGGTCCCACAGGGCAGCAACATTGGGCCCCTAATGTTTCTCATCTACATAAACGATAGCTGTAAATTAGGCCTTTCAGGAATTCCCAGGTTGTTTGCCGATGATACGGCCCTTTTTTATCCTAATGTCGATGCGAACATGATCATAGTTAATATGCAGCAAGATGTGTTACTTCTACAAAACTATTTTGCGGTCAACCTTTTGACGTTGAATATTATAAAAACTAAATATATAGTGTTTAAATCCCCCAGGATGGTCATTCCTACTTTGCCAAATTAAGTACTTCGTGATAATATTATTGAGAAGGTCGATTGCTTCAAATATCTTGGAGTGCAGTTAGATCCCTCATTATCGTGGGATCGTCACATTCAGATGGTCGCAAGTAAAATGTCGTCAATGTGTGGAATTTTGAGCCGCATCAGTAGTTTCCTTCCAAGAAAAGCTTTACCTACTGCAGTTTTACTTTGCGCATATACACTCTCACCTAACATATGTAATTACATCATGGGGTAGGGCGTGCAAGTCTAAACTAAAAAAGTAGCAAACAATTCAAAATAGGTGTCTCAAAATTATTTTCAAGCTAGCGTAATTGTATTCGTCAAATCGCTTATACTCAGATTTACCCCACAACATTCTACCTGTAATAGGGCTATGCGATGAGCAAACTCTACTTTTGGTCCATAAAGTGCTACACTGTCCTACGACTTTGAACAGCTTACCCATTACTGTTGTACCGCGGATTCGCAGCTCCAGGCAAGCTAACAATTTGACTAGGTCCCGTGCGGTTTTCAAATTTTGGTCAAAATCTATTTTCGTTTATAGGTCCAACCAAATTCAACTCTTTATCACGTAATATTCAACAGATAAGTAATTTCATTTCCTTTAAAACTAATCTTAAACGTTACCTCAAAAACCACATATCACAGCTAATAATTTAGTCATAGCGGATCGTATTTTATTTGAATTCTGGTAAATGTATGTCAACCACCTGCGAACAATTACGTTTCTATTGTTATTAGATTAATTTAATTGTAATTATCCTTTTTTTTTGTTAATCTTGTGTGCTTCTTTAAAAGGATAATCAATCCACTAGAAGCATTTTACAGATTTGTTTTGTTTATATATATTCTGTTTTCCTTGCTTATTTGTCCCAGCCATCAGTTTTTGCTTTTGTTTTTGTTTGATTTGTTGTGTTGCCTACGGCTGGGGCTTGAGTGTCCACTACCAGGAGGCTCAACAATGAGTCTTTTGGTGTGGGGGAGAGCGGAGGGTTAAAAAAAATATATAGGGTAATTTGCCAATTGATGCACGGCTAAAAACTCGCCTATTGTTGCACACTCCATGCTTTTCTTATGGGGTGTGCAATAATTGGCGAATTTTTAGCCGTGCTACAATTGGCGATTTACCCTATATATATATATATATATATATATATATATATATATATATATATATATATATATATATATATATATATATATATATATATATATATATATATATATATATATATATATATTTATATACATATATATATATGTATTTAAATGAATTTCTGTCTGTGTGTCTGTCTGTCTGTCTGACCGTTATGGATTCGAAAACTACTGGACTGATCGGTGTGAAATTTTGTATGTGAGTATTTTTCGGGCCGGGGAAGGTTCTTAGCTTGGTGCGGGATCTCTCCGGTTTCTGGAACCGGGGGCTCCCATACAGATGACTTTGCGGGGGACGTCCTTATGGAGCTTTACGCCAAAAAACACAGTAGGCAGGCAGTACGACGTTTGCCGGGACAGCTAGTATATATATATATATATATATATATATATATATATATATATATATATATATATATTACATATATTTTTTTTTTTTTTTCCTTCTAAACCATAGGGGGATAATCTGCTCAACAGACACCCTAACAGAAGGTTAGGGTAGTGTAGGTCTGACAGGCCGTCTTCTACAACAAAAGTAAAATCCAGGACTACTCTCTCCTCGTACCCACTAAACCATTCCTATGGTCGCCAAACCCTACGTCTCTCCGGAACCACCAAGAAGGTATTGCTTCAGAGAGGGGCTAGTGCACATCGCACCCACAAGGTTAGCTGCGTAGCCTGCAGCAACGAACATCGATGACTCGCTTTGGAGAGTCCATCACGGTAGCATGCTGGCGCTTAGCCAGTTTCCCGAGTGGTCCTCGCCACTCCCTTTGTCCTCGGAAGGCGGGCAGGGTCAACCCCGCCCGCGCCCTACTGCTGAGCGGACATCAAGAACTGATGCCCACGTGCAACCCGATCTGACCTGCCCGCAAGGAAGGGTATCACTACCCTTCAGGCCCTATCAGATGCACCCGTAGGTTGCAGACAGCAGGATCTTACCTACCCCGACCCTTGCCGGGGACCCCTTTCCAACCGCGGGCTCGGATCCAACCCAGTAGACCGACGCCACGACAGCACCGCTACCGGGACTTCCTCTCCGCGGCCACTTAATCGTTGTAAGGGTCGATCTCGACCGCAGGGCACCGGTATGACCTACGAAGCCGACTCCGAACCCCTGGACCACCTCTTGTACTGCATCTGGACTAGCCATTCTCCGAGTCCACGCGCCACCTCCTCTGTAGCTCCCAGACGATGTGGGTAATAGCCGTTGAAACGGCGTTCCAGCCAAACTCATCCCTACACATCCTCTGGACCAAGTTGTCCGGAGTTGTGTCTTCCCCGCATGTGGCAAGCATGCGGTCACGCATTGTGCGAAAACGCGGGCACACGAACAAAACGTGTTCCGCCGTTTCCTCTAAACCATTGCACACTGGGCATTCGGGAGAATCCGCATGCCCGAAACGGTGTAGATACTGTCGGAAGCAACCATGACCTGTAAGGACCTGTGTCAGGTGGAATGTGACTTCCCCATGGCGCCTATTAATCCAACTATCTACCCTCGGTATCAACCTATAGGTCCACCTTCCTTTGGTGGAACTGTCCCACGCGCGCTGCCATTTGACCATAGAGGCCATCCTGACAGTCCTGCGTATGCCTCTTGTGCCGCGCATTTCGAAGCACTCCATGTCCTCACTGATAAGAATGCTGATAGGCACCATACCAGTAATGACGCAGAGAGCGTCGTGTGACACGGTACGGTACGCGCTCGCAACCCTCAGGCACATAAGCCTGTAAGTACTTTCCAGCTTCCGTCGGTAGCATTTAGTACTTAGCGCGGTGCCCCACGCCGGGCCGCCATGCCTAAGTATGGATGTAGCAACACTAGCCAGAAGCTTGCGCTTACTGGCGTACACCGCAGAGCTATTGGACATCATCCGGGACAGTGCCGCAATAGCTGTGGAGGCTCTTTTACAGGCATAATCGACGTGGCTACCGAAGGTAAGCTTATCGTCGATCATCACGCCCAAGTGTTTGACGGAGCGCTTTGACAGGATAGTACAGTCTCCTACACTGATCTCCGTCTGCTGCTCCGACTTCAGGTTGTTAACAACCGTCACCTCTGTCTTGTGGTGAGCCAGCTCCAGTTTCCTGGACCGCATCCACGCCTCCACAACCTTGATCGAGTGGTTGGTAGTCAACTTTACCTCCTCGATCGTTTCACCGTAGACTTCGAGCGTAATGTCGTCGGCAAATCCGACAATCACCACTCCCACTGGATACTCTAACCTCAACACCTCGTCGTACATGACATTCCATAACACCGGACCCAGGATGGAACCTTGCGGGACTCCTGAGGTTATGTGAAAGCACTTCCGACCCACCTCCGTGTCGTAGACTAGTACACGATTCTGAAAGTAACTTCCGAGAATCTTGTACAGGTACTCCGGTATCCCCAGACGCAAGAGCGCATCGGCAATAGCAGACCAGCTGGCGCTATTAAACGCATTCCTTACATCCAGAGTCACTACCGCGCAAAAGCGAATTCCCCTCCTCTTAGGCTCGAGTGCTTTCTCGGCGGTTTTTGTAACCGACAAGATAGCGTCTACGGTGGACCTCCCCTTCCGGAAGCCGTACTGGTTACTCGAAAGACCATTTTCGCCCTCGGTGAACCGCAACATTCTATTGAGGATGATCTTTTCGAGCACCTTCCCCGCCGTGTCAATCAAGCATATTGGTCTATATGCCGACGGGTCTCCGGGTGGTTTCCCCGCCTTTGGCAATAGTACCAGGCTCTGCCTCTTCCAAGCTTCTGGGAAAACTCCCTCGTCCAGGCATTTCTGCATAGCAGACCTGAACATCTCGGGAGCCTCTGCAATAGCTACTTTTAAGGCCAGGTTCGGAACTCCGTCCGGACCTGGGGCCTTACCTACGCTAAGGGACTTAGCTACCCCCGCAAGTTCCACATCGGTGACCCTCTCCTCATCGCCAGCCCCAGTCCCCGGCTGTCCTACGAAAGGAGGCCAAGGACTAGGATCATGACGCGGAAAAAGTCCTCCAATGATCCCCTCCAACATCTCTGGAGATTGCTCTGTAGGAGCCATCACACCTCTCGTCTTGGCCATAACGATCCTGTAGGCGTCACCCCACGGGTTCGTATTGGCACTCTGACAGAGACCCTCAAAGCAGGCCTTTTTGCTTGCTCTTATCTCGGTCTTAAGCGCGGCTTTTGCAGCGGCGAACACCACCCGCCGTTCGTTTCGCTCTTCCTCTGATCGTGCTCGCTGCATCCGCCGCCTAGCCCGTAGGCAGGCGCGGCGCAGGTCCGCAATCGCGTCGGTCCACCAGTAAGCCGGTGGCCTCCCATTTCTAGGGTGGACTCGCCTAGGCATGGTCGCATCACACGCACGTTATATATACATATATGTATATATATATATGTATATATTATACGAATCAAAATAAAATCTATTATAGCGACTACTTTTACCCGCAGTGAAAGATACGCGCGAGATAGTCGCCTAGGAAAACAGACCTATTTTCAAATTTTCCATCACAGCGCACTTTGATAATTAATGAAAAAAGGTCGCCACATGGCCGGGTGATGTGTTGACTACTTCGACTGCACGTGGCATTTGCACTGCGATTGAATTTGGTCCATCATTGAAGGCCATGGAAAATAGTCGCCAAAATTGTTCTTTTCATGCAACGCACAATATATTTATTTATCATCGCTTCTCCTTATCGGGACATTTTTTTATAATATTTCTCTGAAGTTATTGTGAACTTTTAAGGTGGTTCTCAAGATCACTATGTCAACTTTTCATTGTTCCCATATAGAGCAATGAAATGTTCTATAAACTTTAAATACACTTAAATCTGAACAACTTGACTTAACAATATTGCTTATGGTTCCAGAGATGAGTAACTCTTGCTGAGAGCGGCTTATTATTTACACCATTCTTTAAAAAAGGAAAATGCATTTGGTTACTGAAATTGAAGGACCCCCCGTTAGCTAGAGTCACAACAATGTTTGCAGACCCCTCTATTTTGATCAAATGGTGGCTCATTTAAACCGTTATTACTCAAAAGTTTGTTGAAAAGAAGACAGATAGAGCTACTATTTACAAATATAAAAAGTTGGATCGGCCTTATTAATGTTGGATTTTTATACCACAACTTTTTGTTTTCACTATGATGACAACCACCGATTTTCAAAATTTTTGCATCAATTGAAAGCTGAGACATTTATACATAACATATCAAAAAATTAGAGATGTCTTTTTTTCCTATCAAAAATTACCTGCAGGTATGTGTGCATGTCAGCACGAGTCGTACATTTATCCAACGAGGCTTGCCGAGTTGGATAAATACAAAGAGTACTGAAAAAAAGCGAGTTTTGCAACGAGTTCCATACAAAATTTTATGCAATGATTTTTTCATTATAGAACTCATTTGAGTTGCATAGTGTTCATAATGCAACTCAAATGAGTTGCATTATGAACATTATGAAACTTTTTTTCATTATGCAACTTATTTCAGTTGCATAATGAATCGGTACGGAAAAGTAGGTCATTATGATACTGAAATGAGTAGTATAAAATAGAAATTATGATACAGAATTGCATAAAAGATGTTATAATTTTGCAGATGATCATTGAATACCCGCACGGTCACCCCATCCGGCTATATAAACCCTACAAAATTAAACTAATTTGTTCGATTTTCAAAATTTTAATCGCAATAGAAGGATATTCATACCATACATTTAATTCTGGATACCAAAATTCGGTATATTGTTGAATAAATTAGAACGGCTGAACTCGAACAAAAAATGGATTGTTTACAGTTTCCACACGTTTCGACAGTTGCTGAGTACAACTGAGAAACTTCAGAGAATACAAATATAGCTGCTACATTGGCCGACTGGGACCCCTTACTCACGTTTTCAAGAGCACCAGTCTTAAAATTTCGTAAATAAATGTGGTCGATTTGGAAAAGCTGCCTCTTCAAGCAGTATAAACAAGTGCGGCTTGGCTCGATGCTTCGTTCGTCAAATTTGCAAAATTTCAATGGGATTTCTTGATGTTTCCTTAAGCAGTAAAACCGAAATTACCGAGATAGTTCTGCTAGGTGATGCAATAAGTGTGCACATTTTAGATTTCAGGACCCGTGTAATTTTAATAAATACAACACTAGAGCAGAAACTAGAATTTTTTAATTTTTCGGCACACAATTTTTAAACGTTTTTGACATTTTTTGGGTTCGTCAAATTCTAACGAAAAAAGTCCTCGTTTACATTATCGTGTGAATTGATATCGAAAGCAGAATCTAGCAGTGCAAAACAATACAAACCCATTTTCTTTTTAATTCCAATGGCCACTGAAGTTTCCACCAATCGAATTTTTGATTACCGAAAATCAAAAATCATTGACCTTACCCTGCTTTTTTTCCTTTCACGAACTTCACACAGACTGCATACACCGGTCCGTGGTCACTATAATATACGAAGCAATGCTCGAAAATGTGATCATAAATTCGAACCGGACCATACTCTTCCTTGCGTAGCGGTATAATTCACGCTCCACGCTGCTGCTGGTGCATGATAGGTGCGGTGCAAAGACAACAAAAGCTCTGATTCATTAAAAGACCGGCCAAAATAAACAATGAATTAGTGAAAATTTATGTACGGGTGAAATTTTTGTGCGCGCTTTTGCTTTCACCAATGAGGGGCAGGCCCTTGCTTTCGTTTGATGAAGGTGATTTTCGACATTGGGCATTGGACAATTTTACTTACATATGCAGTATTGTAGTGTCTTCTGGTTAAGGTCTAGTGACAAAATGTTGAAGGAAACAAATATTTTCACGAATTTTATGATGGAGATTTCGATATTATGGAATAACATATGTACCCTGGAAGTAGCCAATTTCAATTCTGCATAGACTAGAGATGACTTTAGATATTCTGATGTGAAAAAATGCATAATTAACCCTCGTCGTGCATTGGGGTCATTATGACCCCTAAAGGTGCACTAGGTCAGCGAGGTGAGCGCAAGCTAATGCACGAAGAAGGTGAAAAAAACTAAATTAAAATTTCTAAAAGGCTTGAACTTTTTTTCGAACAAAATGAAAAGAGCTGCTAATATCTCGTCTTTCATTATTTAAAGTTATCCATTCACACATTTCAGTTGGTGCACAACTTTGTTTATTTATGTTTGAAAACGGAACACTTTATGGTGGTCTAGTTTTGCGGTGGCAACCATCGATGCATCGCCCGCCGCCGCCCAACTTCACTGCCCAGAACCTTGCCCTTTGCAACATACCAAAAGAACGAGTATATTGCTATGCGGAGAATTTGTACATGGAAGTAAAAACACACCGAAACAGCACTAACTTCACCCAACCAGCGTCGAACGAATTGGAAAATCTCACCCAAAACGCCGACGACCGAGAATTTGTACTATTCTGTCTAGTCGCCGACGGACGACCAACTAACACAGGGTGAATATGGGCGCGCGCGCGCGGTGGGTGTGGGTGATGGTAACGAAACAACAGAGCGAAAAAAAAACAGTAATAACCACACACGCACATTCATCGAAATAAACAGACCCGGGGCATTTCTGGGTCATCACAGACGAACGAAAACGAAAACGCATCGTGCGGCGCGCGAGCATGTGGTGCTCGTCGACGTTTTTGATGTCCGCGCGATGTTGGACGAACAAGTAGAGCTTTGCAGTATACAGTAGGGAAACGATATGCAAGCGGAATCTAATGTCAAATGTGTGACGATTACTTGGCCGGGGTTCTGCTAAACCGAACTAAGCGCCAAAAACTTTATTCCGAGATAATTAAGCTTAAAGTTCAACCACTCACAAATAAATAACAGCTATGATTATTTAAAACTTTTCCACACACATGTAACTTATAAGCCTTTATTAATCATCAGAGACGAAGAATACATGTAAATTATTTGAAATCATTGATATAATTACATTTAATTTTTCAGTACTTCGCACTCAGTTCACTCTGGCTGAACAAAAACATTGGAATATGGTTTATATAAAAATGAGTTTGAAGTCCCTTTGAGGCAACAAAACTCACGAACGGCTGAACCGATCGGGATGACTCTTACAGGGTTTGATTCGTATTCATGGTGGCTGTGTTTATAAGTGAAAAAAGTTACGAAATCCAACTAAAAAAGTAAGATAATTGACAAATTACTGATATTTTATGACCTGAGAAGAAAATCAACACGATCGAAATGAAACCAATCTAGAGTGCGGTGCTCAACAATTGTCAAACCACTACCGCTTGGCAAGACAAAGTTTGCCGGGACAGCTAGTGGTTTATAGTTCAGTGTGGCTGACTGTGTTTCTTTGTTTCATAGAAAACCATTCGGATTGTGAAAAAAAAACGATTTTTCATCGTCTATGAAGTTGAAATCGATATCAATCACAATTCTTTACATGAATCAGAGAGGACGTGTATATTATGGTAGCATGGAGTTTTCAAAATAGATTGAAATATGAACGCCGGAAGCCCTCCCAGCTCAGCCCTCCCCACCTATGTTTTTTTTTATAAGCGGTGCATGTGCAGGCACAGAGCAAGAGTGGTTATGTAAAATGATGTCCTTGCATGTCCTGAGGTCCTGAGATGTGAAAATGGAGCAATTTGTGTACTTCAAATTTATACTGGTCGAAGAAAACCATGAAAATGATCTGCCAAAGTGAACTAAGACAACAAAAAATTCGAAAATATTAAAGAGATTCGAACTTGAGTCCTTTAAGTGATAACCAAGCACGTTACCTCTAGGTCATTTTACTTAGCTGAAGGTCAGTCGTTAAGTCTGAATCAAGTTCTAAACATTCTTCTCTAGCATGGTTTTCGTGAAAACGCCATTTTTCGATCAGCCAAAGCGAACCAAGTGTTTGATTTTTTTCAAGCTTTATTATTCTTATTAGCCTTGTTATTCAATGACGGCTTCTGTGTTAAATTATCAGTATGAGGTGTGTCGACATAACGCAGGTATTTAAAACCATTTGATTTTTGTATTGTTGAGAATAAATAGATTCTAAAATGCAGTGGATTTGGTTCGGTCTGGCTGAATGTGATTTGGAAAAATGGCGATCAATACCATCGAAACATAATTGTATCCTCCAACATCCGTATTTCTAATTACGTGTTCAATTCTCCCACAGATTGTTACTATGAGTCGGTTGGAAGTTAAAAATTTGACGGCGATGAGCATAACTTGAAATGTTCTTCATCTGGACCAACACTAAAACATTTCGCTGATTCTATGGAATGGTTAACAGTTCACTCTGGTTGGATGCAATTTTATTTTTTGTATGTTCTGCCAAACAGAAATTTTGAATTTACTCCACGAAGAGCTGTCAGAATTACTGCATTTTTACATGGAAGGAGGATCATTAATTTCTTCATCCAATGGTAAAGAAAACTCAATTTTTCAAAAAATGGTCTTTGGTTCGGTTTAGCAGAACCCCGACCACTTCACATGTGACAATGCTCATTTTTTAATGGACACTTACGCATAGGTACTTCTTATTTCTGGCGTTATGTCTAAATTAGAGCAGAGCATGCTTCTCCGCTTTCAATGAGCACCATCAAGGTTATTACCTGGTAAATTTATGCCCAAAGAAGTCAAAAATACAGCATTACGAGAAAAAAATGCTGGATCGACCGAGAATCGAAACCGTCATCCTCAGCATGGCTTTGCATGTTCACCGCTTTGGCTGTCTATATAGACATGTAATCCTGATATTCTACTTATACGATCGACACACTGTCCTTCTCCTGACTAAGTTTAAAAAGTTAAGGAACATTCACGCACCACTTGTAGAGCTTAAAGCCTCCTTGATCTACAAAACAAAACAGTATCTTTAGTACGGTTCTCCGTCGTGCAGCGAGCACGTTTCGTTAACTATTCACTGTCGCACAGCGATCTCCTGGACACCACCTGGACAAGTTCATGTTTAAGTTGCATACATTTGATTGACATAGCTTAAGAGCGCTGCAGATTCAGCCTTCTCTTACCAGAATCTATCCTATACCTCTATGCGGTTGGATGGAAGTCGATGAACATGTGATGCGTTGGGACCTGGTATTCACGGCATTAATGGTGGATTTGCCACATGGTGAAGATCTGGTTCGTAGTCGAGCGGTCGTCGATGAAGCTGGCATAATAGCTTCCCACGAACTCATTCGTTTTAGGCGACAGATAACGGAAGAAGAATCGATGATAAAATCGATATTTTTGGTATATTATTTATAATATCCTATGTAAAATTAACACTGTGGTATGCCTGTTGTAGTAGAATGCAAGATCTAGTCGTAATCTATCATCTATGGAAAGAAACTTAGAGGATGAGCAAGAGTTTTATGCATAATAACCAAAAAATGGACCAAAACTATCAATGTCGCTTACGTCACTTTGCAGAATTACGGCAGTCCAAGTGTAACGATAAGGGAGGCTGGGTTGGAAGAAGGTGGTAAAATGGAGGCGGCAAAATCAACGCTGAATTTATCCTGGAACCCTGATTTAGCGTATAGGTTTCCTATTATGACCTACACGTCGTGGTTTATGCAGCAACCGTACTCGCGGTTGAGTTGCGCGTAGAATACATCTTCTAGTTTTCTCGCTAGATGCCATCTAGTAGATGGTGCTATAATAAAATTGATATGATTCAATCCTCGAGCGATCACGCTGCTGTATTTTGTACAACACGTTGAAAAAATCTCGCTTCTTGTACTCTGCATTAGCGTTTTCGGAATTACCTCTTTTGATCCTTTTCGCGTTTCCACTTGGAATTCCGTTTGAGATTATTTTAGGGATTCGTCTAGGGTTCTTTCAAGAATTTCTTTTTCCGGAATTTCGTTGGGATTCTATTAGGGATTCCATTGGAGATTCTTCCAGTATTCTCAAAGAATTTTACCGTGTGTGTATTTGTTTTGAAAAGAACTTCAATTCGTCCCTACACTGAATTTTCTACCGGGAATCCTTCATAGATTTCTTCCAGGTTTCCTTCAGGGATTCACGAATCCTTTTCAGGGTACCTTTATTTCCGTCAAGGATACCTTCTGGGCTTCCATCCAGAATTTGTTCCAGGAATTTTTCGGAGATTTCTTCCGGGATTTCTTTATTGACTGCTCTCGAGATTCTTTATAGATGTTTTACAGCATTTGTTTTCTGGATTCCTTTAGCGGTTTTCCCAGGCCTCTTTGGGGAGTTTTCCTGCAATTCCTCCAGGATTCTTTCGAAGGTTCCTCTAGACATTCTTTCAATAATTCCACTTGGAATTCTTCCCTTGATTTCTCCAGGGACTCTCTTAGGGATTGCTTCCGGGATTAGTTCCACTTTTTTCACCGATTTATTCCCAAAATTGCATCAGGGATATCTCCAGGATTCTTTCTTCCCGGGATTGCTTTGGGGATTTATTTCGGGGCGCGTCTGGGATTCTTTCACTGATTCCAGGTTTTTTTTCATTGATTTTTACCTATTTTCTTTCAGAGATTCGTCCCGTTATGCCTTTTGGGATTTCTCCTAGGATTTTTTTCGACATTCTTTCAGGAATTCCTCCTGATATTCATTTAAGAATTTCTTCAGGGATTTCTCCTGGAATTCTTCAGGGAATTCTCCCGATATTCTTCCACGGAATCCCGTATCGGTTTCACTTCCGTGTGAGGACGGTCATAAATATGATTTTCACTAGTTTCATCGTGAAACCATTAAATTTGATTCATACAGCGGGTGGCCAAAATGTTTGGGATAGGCAACTGTTTTTCTCTCACAAAAAAGTTCAACCTGCTGTAACTTTTCATAGAATAAGACATCGAAAATTCTCAAATTTTGGCTGTTTGTCAATCTATTATATGTGCATCATTGGTACACATTTGTGCCCGATTGGTGATTCGTGAAGCTAGAACCATTCGCATAAAACACTATTTTTAAGACAACTAATTTCAAAACTGTCATATCTCCGAAACCAGTGAATCATATCGAATGACACTTTGAACGTTTATCAACAATGTATTAATGCTTCAAGAGTCTTTGAAATAAGCACTGTTTTGAACGTTGACAAGTGTACAAGAAGTAGCGAATGGTGGTCAGAATTTCGACTACCACATTTTTAAAATTATGGTTTACCGGCTAAAAACAAACGGAATTTTTAAATATCAAATGACGGTTAAAAGGTTTAAAATTCTTTTGTTTTTTAATCTGTATTAACGAGATTTTTAGCCCTAGGCTAGTTCATCTCGGGACCCACGCTTTACTTCCCTTCCGATGGAAGAACTCAAATTTTGTGAGTTGGTCGGGAGTGGGATTCGATCCCAGGTTCTCGGCGTGATAGTCACGTTCTTTAACCCTCACACCAGATCCGCCACACAGTTTAAAAATCTGTTTGACAAAAATACGACAACTATTTCGAATCCTTGATAAAGATCCAATCAGGATCGAAACGTTGTAGAAAGAAATAAATGATTTACGAGAAAACTGAATAAAAACAACAGCACCAACCGTAATTATTTATTCATACATTCATAGTCACAACTACTCAAAAATAGTGAAACACATACACTCCCGTTCAAAAGTTTGGGGTCACCCCCTTCAAAAACATGTCATTTTTTTAGGCCCATATCTCCGCCAATTTGCGTCCGATTCCAAAACCCTAGGTTTCATTCAAAAGATAATAAGTCAAAGAAACATTGAACATGATTTAAAAGAAACTTTTTCAAAAAAAAAAATATATGTAAACTTAACCCAAAGTTGCCAAATTTTCTAAAAAATGAATATAAACTTACGGCAGTGTCGCTGGAAGTTGGGTCGACCAAATTTTAAGATGAGAGCGGTAATATGACCCATTTTCTATTAGCTTTCAACTGCTTTTTACAGCACTTAGCTAAAAAATCTAGAAAAAAAGTTATTAAGTAAATTAATCCTTGATGTCATCGACCAAAAGTTTGGGGTCACCCCTCAAAATGCTGTATCGGCCAAAAGTTTGGGGTCACTATCGTAAAACATGGAAAAGTGATTTGTTGATATCTTTGTCATCTTTCATTCAATTTTAATTCTTCTTGGCTTATTTGAAACAAAATGAATGATACTTACTGCATAGACATTGAACCACACACATTTGTTGAAATTTACATACTAAAACTTAACGTAAAGTTGCCTCATTTTTTGAAGCGTGGTAAAATTTGCTAACTTTACATAACATTTTTATATACAAAAATCGTTAAATACGTTAAGTTGAAGACATCAAACGTAAATTTAATTAATTATCTTTGGAATAAGCCAAAAATAATTGAAATTGAGCTATAGATGACGAAGATAACACCAAATCACTTTTCCATGTTTTACGAAAGTGATGATGATGATGATGATGATGGTTTCCATTCATTGTAGCACGGTACTAAGCCCGATAGCAGTGGGCTGTCCATCCAATGTGATTTGACCAAGCAAAACATTATAATTATACAACAAAGATCATACAATTATATATAGTGCTAGCACTTCACATTGGAGGATGCCCCAATGAACGAAAGTGACCCCAAACTTTAGGTCGATGACATCAAACATTAATTTATTTAATAACTTTTTTTTTCCTAGATTTTTTAGCTAAGATCTGTAAAAAGCAGTTGAAAGCTAATAGAAAATGGGTCATATTACCGCTCTCATCTTAAAATTTGGTCGACCCAACTTCCAGCGACACTGCCGTAAGTTTATATTCATTTTTTAGAAAATTTGGCAACTTTGGGTAAAGTTTACATACAATTTTTTTTTTGAAAAAGTTTCTTTTAAATCATGTTCAACGTTTCTTTGACTTATTATCTTTTGAATGAAACCTAGGGTTTTGAAATCGGACGCAAATTGGCGGAGATATGGGCCTAAAAAAATGACATGTTTTTGAGGGGGTGACCCCAAACTTTTGAACGGGAGTGTATAATGTGATGTATAGAGAGGGTAAAAGCTGAAAAAAAGTGTTAACTGCAACAAATACGAGAAGTTTTATAGAAGAATATCTGAAGGGATTGGGAGGGGAAACATTATTCAACATTCAACATATCTTGTTGAAAATTTTCAAATCCATGGCATTGAAAATGATAGCGATAAGTTAAGTTAAATTTTTGGATTTATGATCTACGGAAGCACTATGAATCCTTTCTATGATTTCTCCAGGAATCTTTTCGAGAATTCTTCATAGATTCCTGTGGAAATTCCTTCCTAGATCATATTCTTTCAGGGATTTCTCCAGGATTCTGTCAAGGAATCCTGCAGGAGTTGTTTCTGGATTGCCTCCCGAGATTTCTTCTTCGAATCCGAGATTTTTCTATTGATTTTATCAGGTATTCTTTCCTAGGTTCCTCTTGAAATTCATTCAGAGATTTTTACAGGGATTCTTCATGGAATTCCTCTGAGGATTTCTCCCGGGATTCCGACATTCTATCAGATATTCTTCCCGAGATTCTAGGGATTTGTTCGGAAATTTTTCAAGGAGTTCCTTCAGAGATTTCTCTCAATATTCTTTCAGAGAATCCTTTCAGGGTTTCTCAATGAATTCCTATAGTTTTTTTTTCCTAAATTTTTTTTGCAGGGTTTCATCAGGGGTTAATTCCGAGATACTTTCATGATTTTCTCTATAATTCTATTACGGATTACTCCCGGGATATCTGTCGGTATTCCTCCTGGAATCTTACGAGGAATCTCTCTATTCCTTCCGGAAACCATTCCGGCATTCCTCCCTGGGTTTTTTTCCGGAGTTCCTCATGGGATTTCTCCCAAGATTCCTCGAAGGATTTCTTCCGGGATTCCCTTAGGCATTTCTATCGGAATTCTTTGAGAGATACCTTCCGTGGTTCATTCCGATATTCTTTTTAGGGTTTCTCCCGGGAATTTTTCCTGAGACTGGATTCCTGCAGATAATTTTCCCGAGATTTCTGTGCTGATTAATCTCAGCTGAGGTTGGAAGAGGTGGTGGATGAGTAGTGGGGGAAGCGGATTGTTCGAGTCATGAATAAAGTAGTGAAAAATATGCTTCAAGGGCCAGGAGAATGTCAAAAAATGATAAAATGAAATGCAACGCCATTTGTGGGGGATACCATTACGAAAAAAAGCCTTGAATCGGTCAGGAATCGAACCCAAACTCTCTCACCATAGTCTTACTGAATAAAAATTAAGTTTGAATTAGATCAAATAAGAGTGAAAGCGTGAAAGAGAAATAAGAGAAATTTTTGAGGTTGGTAGACCTTCAATATTAGAAAATTACGGGTAGGACTTATAAAAAAAACAATGTCTTCCATCTGAATTCTACACATCGTCCACCTCTTCCACATTAGTACATAAGTTTTCCCACTTTTCCGCAGCAGCCAGCAAGTCGTCCATCGTGACACGAACCCACTGAGTGCATCGTGGTCGTCATCATCGTCGGTAAACTGCATTGCCCTTAACGAGACAGAAAAGCAAACATGCAGTATATAGAACATTTCTCTCTTTCCCATCGAATTTCGCTTCCTGATCCGCACACTCTCACTGTCGATCGCATCGAATCGCGAAGCGCGCGCGAACCGGCTTTTCGCCAGTGCACCAACACATAGGAGCGCACTTGTCGGAGCGTAGCATGTGCTTTGCTCTCGCTCACTGCACCGCACCGCCCGCAGAGCACTGGGTTACACGCGAGTGGGTGGGTGGTGCCGGCGCGGAGAAATTTCCTCGCGCTTTGGGAAAACTCTCTCCCGAAAGCTCGCCCGTGTGCCCTCTCATCGCTCTTTCTCACGCGAATCCGTATCGCGTGAGCGTCGTCATCATCGCGTGGCGACAGAAACCGACGACGACGACGACGACGACCAGCACAGCATAGAAGCATAGAGCGTCGCCTTCTGCGGCGCGGCACAACGCTTTCAGACACGAGTGGCGAATGTTGTTGTTATTGGGTGGCTCTGTTCGGTTGTTCGGGCCCCGGTTGACTCAGCTTCGTTCAGTTGGTAACCTACTTTGCTTCGATTAGTACACGTTTTTTCCGACTCGCTCCGACGAAGATTCTGCAATTCCGTGCGCACGTTTTCTTAGTTTTCCCTCTGTCTGTTCCGTGAGGGGTCGTCGTCGTCGTCGCGGTTGTGGCAGTCCTTCCGGGATCCTCCTCAGGCTGACTTTTCGAGCTGAATCGAAAATTTTGGCGAACTATTCTCCGTCTTCATCATTTGGTGTCCTAGTTTCCGTGCTTCCCGTATCGTACTTGCAAATAGTGTTTTTTTTTTTTAAGTTTTGCCGCTATCTGACGGATTCTATAACTAGTGGTCCTCCGATTTGAATGCATGCGAAGATGGAAGGAAGTTCCAACGGATTTGGTTTGCAATGCTGATTCGCCACCCGAAAATTGAAATCCGGAAGTGGCAATGCTAATGTATGTTAATCATCGGATACGTATTGCAGAAAGCAGAAATCCTTGATGGTCGAATCTCGAGACCGATTCTACCGTTGGGGTTTTGATCGACATTGACCTTAAACCATCAGTCTCTTCTTTAGTGTTATTGTGCTTTACGGGTGTGGGATGAAAACAAAAAAATACTATCCCGCCTATGAGAAGTGCAGTTTACGAAAACAACATTATTTACAGTGAGTGTGCAAGTGCATCAAAGGACTATATCTACCGAGAAGAGGAAAACAAGCTGTGATGTACGGCGTAGAATATAAAAGTGTCTCGCAAGCGAAGGTAGCTCGTTAAAGTGCCAGCAGCTCGACAGCGGGAAGAAATTTCAAAATATGGATTAACATGAAGCAAACGGAAAAACTCAGCAAGATGCCGGAAACTTGTTGCAGGCCAGTGGATTTCTGGCCGCCGTTGGGAGCAGATCAACGTCGTTCTCGAGAGATGAACACCTAAATGTCTAGCAGATCTCACCAAGAAGACTGAATCCTGAATGTGATATACCAGTGCATCAAATATACATCACTAGAATGAAATAGTTACAATCCACATCTGCATCTATCAACAATCACTGCCAGATATTCAATGTGATCTTAGTGAAATATAATAAAAAAAAAAAGTGTCTTGTTATCCTGAAGAACCGTCCACCGTTCTACTTTTGTATTCATCACTGCCGACGCATCACTTCGACCGTAGCAGAATAGTGAAAGTCGCAAGCTTAAGTTCAGCATTTTACACACTAAGGATACCACAGAAAGTGATTCATCAACTACTGAGATCCCATCGACGGATGAAGAAACAGTGTTGAAAGAAGAAGTGCATCGCACTAGAGTATTTTTATCAGTTGTTGAACCTTGGAAGAAGCAACTGCATGTATGATTGTATAATGAGTAGTGAAGTAATCAAGAAGAAAACTGTCTATGTTTCTACATAGTAATATTTATTAGCGAGTGACCTTTCAATCGTACACAGTATCAATTGTGCGCCCTGGGAAACAATCATGAAGAGGGTAGAACTCAGGCGTCCGCGCGATAAGTGATTCCTCTCAAGTTTATCAAAATATTTACAAAGTGACTGCGCGAGTGCAAGGAAAATGTGCTTCCTGATACAGAAGAGAAAACGTACCAGAGAAGAGCCAATTAACCTTACTCCTCTTGCAGTGCGAAGTGAACGTATCAATTGAAGGTGGTGCAAACGGCGAGAGTGGAGTACATCTACACTTCACCCATTCGATTCGCCACACTTAACCTGTCGCGATACAATCCGCGGTGGATTAATACGTCGCCCTCTCCTTTGTGCTTGCAAGAAAATGACGTTATCGCAACTGTTTGAACCTGATAAAACTATGGAAGCGGAGACCAGCGCGGCGTACTAACGTGTGTGCAATCTCGGTTCGAAACGGTGTGTTACGATAGCTGCTGAACCTCTCCACTTTCAACCCGGAAGAACTCAGACGGAGAAAATCAGCGGAACTGTTCAAACCGTCGTTCGGTCGTTCGGTCGCTAGTGACCTGTTTATAATTTACACTTTCTTCGACTCTCGCGGTTAGAAATCCAGAATCCCAAGCGAAAATGACGTCTCTAGGTAACCAAATTTCAAATTAAAAACTTTCATTCCGTATTTCGTTTCTAATCCTTTTGCGTTGCTCTTTCCGTCCTTCTATCTTCTTCTTTTCCATCCTATGTATATATCAGAATTATTTCCGTAATTATTCCAATTGGCTTCCACTATTTTGGCAGTACTTTCTTATCTTTTCTGCATTTTTGGTTTTTGTCTTATGTTGTACTTTATGTTTCCTGATTAATTCCGGTTGATGGGTCTGGTTTTCTCACACTGGACAAGGAACCCCGCAACGATAGTTTGGACACAAATGTACTAATAATAACGGTAGAGGAAGTTGGATCCAAAGAAAATTCAAGTTACTATTAGCCTGGCATACGTTATCCGTACGGGTAGAAACATTGTTGAGTGCACAGAAGGGCTAACATGTAAGTTGTCGTTTATTTTTATGGTTGTTTTAATCCGTAAGTTAAGTTAGTTGGTATATAAACAATCATTTGTTTCGTAGTTACAGCTGAAGGCCGGGATATGGCTTGGATTGGATAGACTTTTCACGCTTGGTAATTGCTGTTATATTGAATGCGTTCATTTAAGTTTTTTTGATTTTATTTCTGTAATAACCGTATACTGAACTCAGAGTTGAAGTGAAAAAAGCATTTGTGCAAATTTAGCACATTTTCGGGTTGTTTTACTATAGATCTTGGATGTATTTTCTAACTGAATTTGTATTGTTTCAGAAGTTGTGTTTAAGTAATCAATCTTAACAAAATGGATGGGTTTGATTGGTGTATTTCTATGATTTAAAAAAAAATCTACAAATAGCGTGCACTAAAACCTTTTTAAGCGCACATAAATTATGACTCAGACATGAAAATATTTTGGAGGTCTTCAAAGAGTTCTACGCTAGTGATATAGTTTTACACTGCCATGATGGAGCCTCGTAGCCGTGCGGTTAGGGTCACCAAGCTTATAATCGCACCGTGCTATGGGGTGAGGGTTCGATTCCCGCTTCGGGCGTTGAAACTTTTCGTGAGAATAGTTTCTTCCCCGTTTCCACTGGTGCATGCTCCGTTGTCCGTTGTCTAATGTTAAGTTTAAAACAGTCTGTGCAGCCGAAAGCTGAAGACGTTGTCCTTGTCTTTTGATATAATAATACATGGACCTAACCATTTTTTAGACGAAATCATTTCAATTCTAATCAGTACTGAAAATGTCATTTCGGTATATCTAAATCCAACCACACCCAGCTCATTTTAGAAGCGCAACCAGAGAATATGGTATATGAAAAACTTGTGTGGCTAGACCAGCTCTACAAGAAAGTCATGGAAAAGCCTATCTTTTCCGAATATGATAAACTAGCTGTCTCCGGAAAACTTTGTCTTGCCTACTGCGTTTTTTGACGTTTCAAGTCCCTAGCCAAGTCCAAATCCCCATTCAACATGTATGAAAACCCGATTTTCAAAAACTCAATGTTTCCATGTTTTTTTGCCTCATAAACCTTCCTTGGGTGAAAACTAACAGAACAAAACTCAGACGACCCAAATCGGACCAACTGTTCGCAAGTTATGCATTTTTATACATATAGAAGATGTCATGGTGACTATCAATTGGCATTTTTCGAAGGCAGTTTGTGACATTCTGATTCCAACTAACAGGGCCTTGCAATTTTACCCCTTCTGACCCAATTGTTCACCGGAATTGAATTGTCCACGTGGTTCCAAATTTTCAATCCGTAATGTTTCATCTAAAATTTCATGAAATATTTCAATAAGCAGATAATCATGCCTTACACAGTTTAGTGAATCCCTATGTTGAATTTTGCGCACATGCGAGTGCACTATGTTTTATTTTGTGCATTTCTAACGCTGTTTTAGTAACCGATCGTTTGTTTTTGCAATATGATTGACTTCGAAGAAGTATCTTCAAAAGATGAAGCGTATCTTTTGACATGAAGAGTTGGACGATCAATTCATCTATAAAGCCTGTATCCGCAATAATCGGGACACAGAAGTACGGCTGCAGCTATGTAATAAATCGGTAAAATTGCCCAAATAATTGACTGGGAACTCTTTGGTGTATGTTTATTATCTGTGCCAAATTTCATAAAAATCGATGCTTTACTTTTAATTGTGGATAAACAACAAATAGAAGTGGTTTAAAGCATTTTGTACAATCATGACCAATTTTCATTCGCATACTAGATGGTTCTTTTACGCTACAGTTCAAAGTTCTGTGATGATAATTATGAAATTTTGTTAGCAGTAATGATACTTATAGAGACACTTTCTTTCAAAATTTCATCCTCTTTTATCAATTGGTTTGAAAGCTACTGGTGTTGATAGGAGTGAGTGTTAGTGAAATTTTTTCGTGTTTTTCATATGCGATGTTTGCCTATGCATAACTTTTGTATTTCTCTGCCATTTTTCATGAAATTTTCACAGAAGGTAGTTGATTATGTGTATATTATGTCTGCAAAATTTGATGATTATTGGTGTAGTACTTTCAATAGTACAATCGAAACATAAAAGGGTGCTTACTAATTGCTGTCTGAGGGGCTAAAATCACGTTTAGTCCCAATACATGTTTCGACTATACAATTGTTGATAGTGCATCGATTCTTTTTTAATTTTGCCTATGCTACGAATTTAGATTAGGAGGTTTGTGTTCAAAATTTCAGCCATTTCCTTTGCCAAATTCAAAAGTTAAAGCGCTGACAAGCAAAACTAGAGGCTGTACAAAATTCAATGGCGCACAGTATACTCTTTTATTGCTACAACAAAAAGTACTGCACCGATTCACATGGAATTTTGTAGGTGCAATTAACACATCTTAAGATGTTATGAGGCCGAATTTGAGCAACTTTAATGTATCTATTACAGAGTTACAGCTGCATTTCTGTGTCCCGATTATTGCGGATACAGGCTTTAAGTGAGATCAAATAATATTTAACAAAATGCTGGGAGATCTCTGATGTAATAGGCAAAGATGTGGAAAATCAAACTTTGAAAATTTTGTCGGAGACAAAGCAAATGAAATTTTGCTCATGTATGAACTTCTATTCAAAAATGTGTGCTATATTCTTCACCAAAGTGTTCAAAAGGGCATATGAAAAACTGAAGTTTCGTCTTGAAAAAATAACCTGAAACGGTGTTTTCGATTGAAAAGATGTCTGAAGATTTAAGGATATTTAAGGGACTTTTATTTAAAAAAAAACACTAAGAATAATACTCATCACTCTTTTATGTTTTGTATTCATATAATTTTAATTTTCCAAATACCTTATTTTTCTTTTTTTTTCTGTAAAATGTTATCTAAAAGTTTTGTAAAAGTTAAAATTTACTTAAAACCCTTGGATGGACAAATACATGTAACTATTTTTTTTATCTAGTTTTAGATTTTTATCAATTTTTAAAACAAGCTGAACTAAACAATTCTTTTATGTTTTTGATTTCAAAAATGGATTCTACACACAATTTCCAATGAAAAAAGTATATTCTTCCACACCGAACCGTTCTTAAGTAACAAAAAATTTAAAAAAAAATGAACCATGTCAAACATTATTCGAGACGGTAATTGATCATTTTTAGATAAAACAATAAAACAATAAAAAAAATCTCGAATCACACTTCACTAGGTCTCATATATTTTTCTTAATTTATTTTTCGATGTAGCTGCAACTTAAGTACAGTTGGATGCAAGAAAATAAAATATGCATACTTTTTCATTGAAAATTGTATGTACTTTTGATATCAAAAATCATAAAAATTGTTTCCTTTTGCTTGTTTTAGACATTGATGCAAAACAAATTTCGAGAAATAATAGTTTGAAGCATTTGACCATCCTAGACTACTTAGCAAATTTTTTAGGCTAAAAATCAGATTTCTACAGAAAAATAAAAAAAACCGAATGGTTTTTGGAAAATTGAAAGTATATGACATCTAACACAGGTCCGCGATGAATATTACTTTCAGTGTATTTTTACTAAGAGTCCTTCAAATATACTGAAATATCCTCGAACACATCATTTCAAATCCAACAAACCGTTTCCGAGACACAATTTTTGGAAGCAGAAAATAAGGTTTCTTTCATACGTCCTTCTCAAAATGATGAAGCAAAAGAAAATGATTCGCAAAATCCAGCGCATGAACAAAATCACATTCAAATTGAAAAATATCGAGTCAAAAATAACATATTTTTTTCGTAGTTTAAGCTTTACATTGAAAATCACTCAAAACTCGTTTTTATTTTTACCAATCATGTAATTTTCAATTGCGTAAACTTCGTTCTAGTTGTCGGATTACAAATAACATATGTATTTTGCGCAAATGAGCGACCTAGTTGGGAATTTCGATAAAAAAAACTTGGAAAAACCGGGGATTTGTAAATATAGTAAAAAAAAAAAACAAGAAACCTAGGGTGCCTGTACCAATTATGGCACTACCTAAGGAAGGCTATTTATACAAAAATAACGAGAAGACCAACGAATGTCATCAATAAGTTAAAAGACAGCTTAGTTTTCATACTTCACATGAAAAATATAGAAACGGAGCCAAAATTACTTTTAGTATTTATTACAGCGTGTGCCAATGATAGGAACCCTGTACCAGTTACATTTTTTAACTTCAGTTCCTATTCGCACTATTTGCATGCATTCCTTATGGGGTTAGCCATGACTGGTACAGTATGGCGAAACAGGGTGCAAGGAAGCTGAAATTTTAAGGAAAATGATTTATTTCTACCACGATTTGAGCAAAATGTGGAGTTTAAATGTGTGCGATCATCTTTTGTGAACGTGATCTGTTGTTCACAATTTTTTTCTTGTTGATTTACATCGTTAAAGGGTGAAAATCAACTATGGCGAATAATTGGTACTATAGCCATAATTGGTACACTTACCCTATGCCTATTAGTGTTAGCGATAAAAAAATAATCTGCTTTTTCCGCAGCAAAATTTATTTGATTTTTATAAAAACTTTTGAGAAGTTATAATAAAAACTGTTGGGGAATAGTTTGAGCATTTTTGGATTTCCTCTTTTTACTTTTTAAAATTTCTGATTGATTGTTAGGATCGTTATGCATATTGCAAAAAGGTTTCTAATATCGTTTTCACCTACCTACAACTGTTTCTTGAGAAATCACAAGAATTTACATACGCATTTAAAAATCGTCCCAATCCATCACAGTAAGGAGTTCCATTATTTTCTTAAAGGTCTCACGAAAAATAAAATTTTTTATAGAAAAAAAATCGAAATATTACAAGAACAATCACCAAAATTTAAAATGTTTTCATCTCAAAAATCAGAAACCCAAATATACTTTAAAGAATAACATAAAAGTATAGAGAAGTTCAACAATAAAAATTAGACAAACTAAACTTAAAAAAGTCGCGAATAAAAAAAATCAGCGTCCACAATTAATGGAAGGGTATCAGAAGAATATAAATGGAAGTGGTGTAAGACTGACGGAATTCCAGGATGGATATTTTAAGCTGCACTCATGGCAGAATGGCTGCTACTATTTCAGCGACTGGATGTGGCATTTGCAGTGCAATTGAATTTCGTCTTTTATTGAACTGCCGTTCTACGCCCAATTGTCTCATGTTATAAGGAAATCCCATATACCATGCCTTCCTTGCATGTGTTTTGCTTGCAACGTACAATATTTCAATAGGGCATAACTGCTCCTCAAATCACTACCTTCACAAAGCACTATCGAAAAGAGGCGGGTTTTATCGATATACTAGCTGTCCCGGCAAATGTCTTACTTCCTGCAAACTATAGTTTTTGAAAAGGCAGCTCCATAGATAAGTGTCCGCTAAATTCAATTGCCAAGAGTATGCAACACTTCTGAAAGTGAAGCTTCAAAGGGTCCTGTAGGAAGCTTTGGCATAGATTTCTTCAGAAATCCATTAAGGTTGTTGGAAAAACAAAAGTAATCATACAGAGGCTAAGCAGGAGTATGTTGAGGTCTTAAGAACCAGTTTGAAACTTGTGGCAAGAGTTTTTCAATGAGCCTGTTCAGGGCCTCACATGAAAATTTCCAGAAATAATATCCCCAGCAAGAAAACATTCTGCGTCACTCGAATGAAACTCCGACATATAATAAAAACAAAATGCAAGTCAAAGTCAGTATCACATCTGCGTGGGAACAACTATTTCAAAATCGAGTGCATGCACATCAGAGTCGCTTTGAAAAATACGACAACTTTTTTTTTATCAAATTCGACATCTCACTCTGAACAATAATTACCAGGTGCACCGCGTAGGGATTTATCTAATCTAATCTAATCTAATCTAATGCAAACGCAGCCAGTACGAGAAAGCATCCTGGAAAATAATAGGGTTAGATTACGCCCAATTATTTTTCTTATCAGTATTGATGTTTGCGGCATATCAAAAATATGACACAAGCGTCAAAGCGGCCAGGCCTACTGCGTTGCATTTACCGCAGAGATGATTCTTTGAAATGCGTGGACATCAGAAGGTTACGCCTTGAATGGCTACATCATTCGTCAAAGCAATTCTCGAATCTACAGGGGTGGAAGGAATGCGTGGACATACCGTACCAAACGCTCCAGATTCAAATATAATTGGTAATGTGGTGAATATCAAATGTTTCATATTGGAAAGATCTCACCCATGTGTAGTGCAACGTATGCAATCCTTTGATGTGCTGCCGGATCTGTTGACAAGTGTTTCCTCCGCCTGGCTTCTTGAACACAAATATTACAATTCTTACATTCCAAAACACGCCGCTTTTATAACTTCAAAACGCTTTTCCCGGCTATGCGCTGCACGAATCAAGTCGAATCCGCTCCATGTAACGGTATTTGGTGTGGTTTGCGACAACTCAATACACACACTATCCCTAGCAATGGGACACTTCGAACAAAAAGACTTTTCTTCTTCGATTTTTTTCTGTAGTCACATAGTTAACTACTCACATAACACAATAGTTTCGGAATTATTTCAGATTATATTTGTACTTTTTTTAACTTCAAATAGTTTAAATTCTTCCAGATTATCGCGAAAACAAGCGGAGAAAAAATTTGCTGTCACGAAAACACGTCCACTCGCGAGCACCGCGTAGGGATTTATATCCAAAAAGTGCACCACGAGCCAAAAGGTCTGAAAACCCCTGACTTAGGCAATCTTCGATTATTTCATTCGGAATTTCATGAAGTATTTCAATATTCAGATAATCATGGCTTACGCAGTTATTTAATATGTTTAGTGAATACCCTCCAGTGTGTTGATTGATTGGAGAAATTGAGAGATAAGTTTGCGATGGTGTAGGATCGAATTTAGTTTGGCTTTCTATTCTATTCTATTTCAAGCTGTTCTGTGGTTTGGTTCGCTAAAGCGCTCCTCTATCGAATACGGAGCGTTTGGTTCGAATCCCGCTAGAACGCGATTTCTTTTTTCGCAAGTTTATTTCTCAATATGCTAAAATTTGTCGAGTTCGTTATTAAACCCAAATTGAAACGGGATCGGCATAAAACGCGTAAGCAAACGTGAAACAAAATTCAGCTCAATCGATCCTAAGCTGGATTAATATCGAAAATAACTAGTGTACGCAGAATATGCCACCGCAAGCGAAAAATAAGCAACAAAGAAGGCACGGCAAAAACGCTTTGTTTTCTCGTTAGCAGATAATGACAAAATCGCTCCTGAGTTTGTTCACAACAAAAACGGTAGGAATATTTATCTCGATCTATTCACATCGTGATTTTCGCATTGTTTTACATCTGAAACTCGGCTCTGAGGTTTGCAAGGGTCTTATTTCGTCCAAATACTTATGAATTCGATAATGTATGTCGAAAATTTCAGCAGAAAAGCCGGAATATCAGCACACGCACAGCAAGCGATGTTTGTTTTATTGCTCTCATCGCCTGACATGCGTTTGTTGCGGAACGCCTTTGTTACCAACATGCACCGCTTAGGACAAAGCGTTTGTTTTTCGGCGTAATCCGTTTTTCGAACCCTGAAAATAACATTAATCTTCTAATTACAGGCAATCTTCGATATAACGTACCCTCGAATATAGCCAATTTGATATATAGTTATTTATGCAACAAGTTGCAAAATGTTTTCTTCAGCACGAATCGAGTACTGAAAAAATCGAGTTTTGCAATGAGTTGCATACAAAATGTTTTGTCATTGCGAATTGAGTGGATAACTGACACTGAGGAAGATTACAAGTGGTAGTCGAAATACGCGCATCTGTCTAAAGATAAGCAATTAGGGCGGAATTAAAAGGTACGAAACTGATTACACTCATTCGAAGAGGGTATTCTGCTTAGAGGGTTCGAAAAGTCGGTACAAGAGCTTTCATATATCTGCCATTTTTACCGCAAGAGTAATGCATATGACAGTTCCATTATCCAAAACGACGCTTCCAAGAATTACACGCTTACTGGAATGATCAATCTCCCGCAACGCTATTTCGATGTCTTAACAAATAAGTTTATGTTTCCTACCTTCCTGTAGGTGTTGCTCCACAAGTTTTGTTCTGGGATTCCTCCAGGAAATGCTATAGAAATTTCTTCTGAGATACTTTTAGAAAATCTCAAGGTTTGTTTTCAATGCTATTACTTGAAACTTCTCCAGAACTTATTTTGGGATTCCCCAAGAAGTTCATTCCGGTGTTCTTCTAGGTTATCATGTATCATTCCGCTAGGTTATCTCATTGAATTCGATGAAAATTTTTCGAAAACCTTCTTCAGGAATTCCTACTTATATTAACCCTGATGTGCCTTTTTAAATTCCTTATGGAATTTCTTTGCGAATTTCTTTGCGAATTTCTTCAGAAATTCCATCAGAAATCGGCACTCGCTAAGAAAATCTGAGTTTTAGAAGATATCCTTTTGAAATTCATCCAAAAGTTGATTTTGAGATTCAAGACTTTCCTTTCAAAATTCTTACAGGAGTTTTTTTTTCAATTTTCCAGAATCTCTTACGGGAATTCTTCTAAGATTATTTTCTGAAATCCCTCTAGAAATGGTTTTCGAGATTCTTCCAGATTCTGTGGTTCCCCCAGAATTCCTTCCTGAGATTTTTTCAAAAGTTTTCCTAGGATTTCATGAAGAGTTCCTTCTGGGATTCTATAAAGATTTTCTTCTGGTGTTTTTCCAGAAAATCCTTCTGAGACTCATCCAAACATTTCCTCACTAGTTCTATGTAGGTCTCCTGCAGAAATTCCTTTTGGCATTTGTGGATCAGGAGTTCCTTCGGGAACTTTCATTCCCGTCCCGTCATTCGTCTTGAGAATTTCTCCATGATTTCTTACTGCGTCTTCTTCAAAAACTCATTCTGGGAATCTTCCAGGAGTTTATTCTAGGAATCCTGAAGGAATTGCTTCTGGCAGTCCGGGAGTTGCTATTGAGAATCCTACAGGAGTTCCTCCTGGGAACCCTCCCGACAGGCCTTATTGAACCTTCCAGGAGCTATTTCTGGGAATCTTCCAAAAGTTTGTCTTGAAATTCCTTCAAGAGTTCTTTGTGGAAATCGATAAGAAGTTTTTTCTAGGTAGGAATCCTGCAGGAGTTCTTTAAACAAATCCTCCGAAAGTTCCTTGTGGGAAATCTTTAAGTTTGATGTAATTCCTTTGAGATTTTTTCAAGGAATCCTTCAGGAGTTCATAGAGAAATTCCTAGATCCCAAACTAAACTACTGCTTTTTCAAAGGAATCAATTCCACACAGACTAAACTCTCACTCCGTGAAAAGTCGCCTTCGTAGCTCTCTCACGACTTTGGTTTGCGTATGCTACACTTACCGCAAAGTTTTCGACAAAACTACAAAGTAAAAGTCCTCACAAATGTGAGTTTTTCCTTTGCTAATCGACATTTCAAATGTCGACGTCTTTTGACATATATCCTTTTTTCTGAACTGAGGTAGCACCTATTATGGAGCTAGTGTGGAGGTATAATTCGTGCAAGTGATTTATTATCGAAATCTGAGATAAACGATAGATTTAATGCTTTTCCAAGCAAATTGAAATAAAAAACTAACGTCTCGACGCGACGCCTCGACACTTATAATATACAAATCTCAACATTCAATTATCTGATCTAACTGAAAACTTAGTCGAATATTCACTGCATGTAAGCATACAAATGAACAAGTTTACAACACATTTCATACAGTAGAACATGAGATTTGCACCCCGAGTTTAAGGCTTTTACGGCATCATCGGCATCGCCATCCATGTCGGATATGTAAGATTTTTTGAAACTCCAAATATTTGTGTATGACGCGTAAGATTTCTCCTCCCTTCATGGTGACCACATTTATGGCGATTACTGTATGGTAAACAGGTATAATATGCCCCCCTTAAGCAGAAATGGCAATATATCTAAAACTGGCGCCTTATTCCATCTATTGTCCACTGCAAATCGTTGTTCCTAAAGTCAGTGAAGTGTTGCATGCGAACTTTGTCTTTGGTAGGGCAGCTAAGGAAGCTTTGAAGCATTTTTTGAAAACGTTCCAAAATTTGCCTTTTCAAAACAAACGGGGCAATACGCCCCCAAAAGAAAAACGTCCAGCCTCGTGATAAAACTGTGCCAGGGGATAATTCCACCACATGCTTATCCTAGGAGGGTCTTTTAACAAGTGCTTAACTGCATAAAAGTTGCAAAATAACACAAGCGAACACAACTAGCTCCGTTTACAAAGAAGTCAGCTCACAAGAGGTAAAATATTACGCCTAAAAAAAGCCTCGATTTCAGACTTTTTGATATTTTTATTGCTTTTCTGTACCAATCAACTAACGGTCCAGATTGATGGCAACTATTCTTCAATATTAAGGATTTCTAATCGATCACGCATGCGAAAAGCGCTTGAATCGCTAGAAAATGAAAGGGGGCGTTTTGCCCCGTTGGGGCGCATTATACCCTTTTACCCTACTATAAGGACCGATACCTAATCCTATTATCCGGACGCGGAAAAATCACTGTTTTCTCAGAGTCTCTTGTTATAATAATCAACTGAAAGACGAGGGGAGCTTTTCATCTCTGTGTTTGGGATGCAATCAGCAAATGTTCGTGTTTCCGAGCTTTGCTATCGCGAATTTTGAACGATCGCTCCCCTTCGGATTCGGAACCACTCGGCTCGACACTTGTCGGCTATTCGTTTTCTCTCCCCCGTTCAATTCGCTCTTTCGCTCTCTCGGCCTCTCGCTCGTCGTTACATCAGCTGCTCGTCGGCGTCGTCACGACTCACGACGACTGAGGAAAGCTTTTATGCTTTTTTATTATTTCCGACGACAACAACCCCCACCCCCGAAAGCACGTGAGGTAGAGCTTGTCAGCATCGGAGTTCATTGAACCCTCGTGCTCGTCGTGCCGTGCGCTGGCTGGGTTCGCTCGAACGTTCGTCTGTTGTCGTAATAAGCGTCGCCGTCGCCGCCGCCGCCACTGACTCGATTACTCCATTCAAGCTTTTCATTCCTCTAGTGCTATTTTTCACCCTCACCCATACAGTCTCGCGTACGCGAGAGCTTGCCGTGAGAGGGATGGAAATTATTTGTGAATGGGAAAAGCGTTGCTGGCTCGTCACGTCACTATGCTGCGGCGCGCTGCCCACCAGATGGGTGTGTGCGGAAGAGACTGAGTTGAGATCGTCTGCCCGAGACTGCGGCGGACTGGGGGTTGAGTTGAGTTGAGACTCCGATGGGAAGCTCTGAGCATCGCGCAATCGGATGGTTAATGTGAACAATGTACGACCCACGAAGATGTGGGAACATAAAATATCGGGAGAGGATTGCATCGAAAAAGCGACAATACGACACTGAGGCAACACGGTTGGTTGGATGATATTGATTGCGTAATTCCTAGTGTGATGTATATCTATGCATCTCCGATGAAGAGCGAACTTGGTCATTGCCCTCGATTTTTCCTATTTTTTTTTATTTCCGTCATTGCAACACTTGTTGAATTATGTTTATTGATTTTCTCAGAAACGAGCCAATGTTTGCTCGATCAATGCAAAATAAAAAGAGAAGGAGAATACATATTTATTACTAGCTTACCATGCTACATTCGTAGGTACGTTTTAGGGCATTTTTAGTTATTCAACTCAGGATAAGCCTTAGGATTCCTTAGGCTAGCTCATCCTATGTTGAACGATTGTCGCTTATTGTTGAACGATTCAAGCTTTGTTCGTAATTGATGATGTAAACCCTACATTGGCCTGTTTATATTTTGGCCACCAAACCCAACATAGACCCAACAGTTATTCAATTTGGGTCCAACAAATTCGATAAAATTTGACCCGACAACCGAACATTTTTCTTTTTGGCGGTTTGTTTCGGGCTTTCGCGCTTTGTGTCCGGCAAGCTACCCATTTGCGTGACAATTCATTCAAATGACAAGGAATCGCTTCTCATTTAAACAGAGCTCTGGTTGACTGAAATCGTTTTAACCCTTATGCTGACAGGGTACCCGGGTACCTAGCGCCCATTTAAAAAGCATAGTGTAGAAAAATCAAAAAGTTTGTTGAACGCATAACGGTTAAACATGACTAGAAGCAAAAATGACCGATGAAAAGAACGCCTTTGAAAGCCCCTGGAACGCCCTAAATGGTACTCTCTCAACCCCCTTGAACACCGCTGGAACCCCTGGAAACCCCTAGTGCTGCTCCTTAACCCCCCTGGAACGCCCTGAAATACGCTTGGGACCCCCTTAACATTATGAATCCCTTTGGAACACCCCTGGAGCGCCATTGAAACCCCTTGGAATAAATATTATTCGGATTCAGCGGCCCAAAATCTGTTAAAGACACAAAAGTTTGCTCTTGAGACAAACAAATGTTGCTTAAGATTTCTGCATACATTTGGCCTTACTTCAAGCCTGTTGAGCGCCCCCTTAGGCTTGACCGATTTTAATCAAATTTTGAACGTAGCTTCTGGGAGTCCAAAACAACTGAATCCGGTGTAAATACTTGGTATTTTTCTAAATTTTTGTTTTTCAAAGTGGGGGCCACCCTAGGGGACATCTATTTCACAAATAATACACAGATATCTGTTTAATGTTATTCTGTCCTTTTATTACGCAGGTTATAATTCTGGCTACTCATACTGCTCACTCCATCTGAGATTTTTCCTTCTTTTAAAAATAGACTGTGCTTACACTATACAATGTTGCGTATTTATTTGACGGCCAAGCTACTAAAACCTTTATTAGAGATTTTACCTTATTATCACACACATGTATACATATTCAAGTGCACGAATGAAACGATCAGCGTGATTTTGACAAGGTGCAAATCGATTTCAGAGTGCGCCATGGCGGTATTTCAATTAGAAATGATTGCGAAAATTCTATGACATTTGAAAATTGTTAGAATTTTTTTTTATAATCACACCACAACCTCCCATGGGCAGTACAACGTTTGCCGGGTCAGCTAGCACAAAATAAAAATTATTTTCCACAAAATTTTCCGCAGTTGAGGCAAATCGGTTGGAAAAGTCGGAAAAACTATTTAGGAAGTTCTCCGTTGAGTTATGAACAATTTTGTGTAAATTGCCCAGATGTGCTATATGAACCGTTTGTTTAAAATAAAATCATAACTTAAGAATAAAGCATCGTAGACACAATGTTTTTTTTGTGAAATCGTAAGCAAATTTTCTCAGCAATAAAAAAATGCAAAATGAAAATTGGGTTCTACAAAAATTTTCCACTGTTGAGGAAAATTGTTTGGGAATGTCGGAAAAACTATTTAGAATATTTGCTCATGATTTTACAAAAAAAAAAATGCGTATACGATGCTTCGTTCTTGAGTTACGATTTTTCAAAGTTGGTGGTGTCTGTGGAAAATGTTTGATTTCCACTGGATTTTTCCGGAAAATTAGGCGACCCTGATTTTTTCAATTTAGTTTCTGTTCATATATATGTGAACCCTACCTGTGAAAAAAATTCTGAGAACCTTCGTACCAATTTGTACGATAATAAAAAAAAATCCCCATATGGTAATTTTTCTACAAAAAGGATCGAATTTTCGAATGCCGTTTTTCAGGATTTGAAATATGTAATACTAGGGATTTCACTATGCATCGATGTTATTAAAGCCTGTATCTGCAATAATCGGGACACAGAAGCACGGTTGTAGCTCTGTAATGAATCGGTAAAATTCTGAGAACTCTTTGGTGTATGTTCATTATTTGTGCCAAATTTCATGATAATCGATGCATTACTTTTAACTGTGGATGAAAAACAATGAGACGTGGTACAGGTCGGACTCGATTATCCGGGGGTTCAATTAACCGGGGGCCCGATTATCCGGGGCTCGATTATCCGGCAAAAATGGCTCGATTATCCGGGGAAAAGTTTGTTTATGCTTTGTTTATAAGATTTAAGGTTATAATATGTCAAAAAATGTGATAAACATCAAATACAACACCTGTAAATTGTATTTAACCTATTTGAAAATTGTTTTTATTTTTTCACATTTTTCAGCTAAAATTTCATTTTCAAAAAACATGGTTATAATAATACCTGACGTTAAGTTTAGGCACTAAAACGTAATTTATGTTAGCTTATATGTTTAACGAACAGTTTTTGATTGAAGAACATCAAAAATAAAAGAAAAGAAGCATGGCTCGATTATCCGGGTGATTCGATTATCCGGGGTGAAATAATTTTGGAGTCACCCGGATAATCGAGTCCGACCTGTATTAAGCATTTTGTACAATCATGACCAATTTCCATCCGCATAATAGATGGTTCTTCTACGTTACAGTTCAAAGTTCTGTGATAATAATTAAATTTAGTTTGAAAGCTACTGGTGTTGATAGAGGTGAGTGTTAGTGAAAATTGTTCGTGTTTTTCATGTGCGATGTTTGCCTAATCATAAATTTTGAATTTCTCTACCAATTTCCATGAAATTTTCACAGAATGTAGTTGATCATGTGTATATTATGCCTGCAAAATTTGATGATGATTGGTGTAGTACTTTCAATAATACAATCAAAACAATAAAGGGTGATGACTAATCGCTGTTCAAGGGGCTAAAGTCACGTTCAGTCCCAATACATGTTCGACTATAAAATTGTTGATAGTGCATCGATTTTTTTTTTTGAAATTTTGTCTATGCAAGAAATGTAGATTGAGAGGTTTGTGTTCAAAATTTCAGCAATTTCCATTGCCAAATTCAAAAGTTACAGTTCTGTCAAGCCAAACTAGGGGCTGTACAAAATTCAACTGCGCGCATTCACTCTTTTATTCCTACAACAAAAAGTACTGCACCGATTCACATGAAATTTTGTAGGTGAAATGAACACATCTGAAGATGTTAAATATTAGGTCAAATTTGAGCAATTTTAATGTATCTATTGCAGAGTTACAGCTATATTGCTGTGTCCCGATTATTACGAATACAGGCTTTAGTGGATCGTGGTGGATTCCTTGTGAAGTATTACATTGTATAATACTTTTTTTTATGGAAATTCACATTTTTTTTAGGTTTTTGGCTGTTTACTAGGCCTGTATAAAAATGTTCTCAGATTCTCAAGTCCACCCTCATATATTGATTAGCATCCAAAGAGAAGTAACTGGTCAAAATTTCAGCCAAATCAATTTGAATTAAGAGATGCATCAAATCAGTTTGGTGTTTTACGATTAGTTTCGAACTTCAAAAAATCATAACTACACTAAAACTTGTCATAAATGAATTATTTTTCCAAAAAAAAAATGAAAGGTAAAGGTGCTACAAGTTCTCCGAACAACGTATGCCAATCAAATTAAAGGAAACATATGTAATTATCACATTTGTACTCCGATTAACCTTGAAAAGTTTAAATTTTGATAACATTTTTCCATTGTAAAACTATTGCAGCGACACAGCACCATTATGTTGGTTCGTGCCGAAAAAGCTATTACTCATAAATTTCGACAAATGTTCAGCTTTTTTATTTATTTGTCGTGTTTAGTCACAATTTGGTCACTTTTCGGCATTCTCTATTTGGCGACTATTTCCAAAAACTTGGTCCCTAAAACAATTATCACTTTTACCCACCAGTCCAGTATGTTATGTTCTATGTGCACTGAAAACCCCGGAACCATAATATGAAAACAAAATACTGCAATACTATGCCTACTAGTGTGGGTCATCGGAAGTGTTTGCTCAAATCAAAGCTTTTTTGGTTCCGTTTCAGGTCCTGAGTATCTGTGCAAAATTTGAGCACGATCGGTTGTGTCTACACTTTGCGCATTGCAATTGAAATTTGTATGGGATTTTGTATGGGAAAACATACTTTTTTTGCATTTTAGCCATAAGTTGAAAAATTTTGTCTGAAACTTTTTAACCGATACTGTAAAATAATAGCCTAGGATGTTCTGAAAAACTTTGTTGAAGACCGCAAAGCGATCCGATGCTTGTGAAAATAGTTATAACCAACGAATCGCATGTATGTGTTTATGTTTTAACATGTAAAGGAATAACAATAGCAACAAAATCATGCTGTTTCGCTAAGCAATGCCAACGCTATAACTTTTTGCATAAGCATCAGATCACTTCGCGGTCTTCGACAAAATTGTTCAGGACAGCCTAGGCTATGTTTTCACTTTAAGGGTTACACGGTTTTAGAAAAATTCGAGCTTGTTATGAGAGAAATGCAAAAAAGTGTGTTTTCCCATGTAAAACCCCATACAAACTTCAAACGCGATGCGCAAAACGTAGACATAACCGATCGTGCCCAAATTTTGCACACTTATTTGGGTCCTGAAATGGAATCAAAAAAGCTTTGATCTGATGGGATACCATTGAATTTTTCACTTTTCCATATAAACGATGATCCACTCTAATGCCTACTCTGAATATATGTCCAGAAAAGATGCTGCATTGCATCACAGACATTCTGTAATGCTTAATAGGGCACTGCATTAAATTCTCTCCTTCTCTTTCATTCTTACAGAAATTTTGTAAACAACAAGGCCAAGAAACGTCAAAATCTCATACAAAATCTAAACAATGCTGCACCCTATTACATGACCTTGATATACAGTAGACATTCGACAACTGCAACATGTCTACGTTTCGCTCATCGAATAAAATTTGAAAATTGCAACAATCAACAGACATCGGTAAACTATCAGGTGCTGCAAAATGTTGCCAAAGTGCATTCTGTGAGAGCATCGCTGTACAACAGTGCATGTGAATGCATCGCATCGCTGTTGACGTTTTATTTTGAAGGATAGCGATACGACCCGAGCAGAAGAGAATAACAACAGCATAACAAAATGCGTTATTTTGGCAAAATAACTGCATAATGGAATTAGTTATTTTTATGTTATTAACATAACATATTGAGTTATAAACTTGTCTGTCATAAGCGGCAAAATAACAAGTCACATAACAAAAAATTGTTCCTGAAAAATCAATTTAATAACATATTTTGTTAGTGGCAATAACAACTTAATAACAGTGAATTTGGGAAATATTTCAAAAACAAGTTTTGATATTAAAGAGTTATTGATAACATCCCGAAAGCAAAACTAGTTATGATATTAAACAATCGCACATGCTGTTGAATAGGATGCTAAAGTGGAGGCGATATGCGTACGCTTTACCCGTGGTTAAATGAAATCATGTACGCATATGGCCTAAACATTAGCATCCTTTTCTACATCATATATGTCTTCGTGTTGGCTGAGAATGCTACACATATGTAGACTAGCATGTGAGAATGGCGGAACAATCATTGCGAACTTCAGTTTCTCTCTTCCCTCATAGGCGTATTTTCAACTATTCATGTAATCTTTTACCACAAACAGGTAGATCCGACTTCATCCTCTGGAACGACAGGGAAAACATGTGAAAATATAAAATATTTCTCTTATATTTTCAGCATTCGAATTTCGGTCCCCATACAGAGTACCTCGGATAATTATCATCGTTTGACGAATTCTTTTCAAGATTACGGCTCAGCTATGGATTATTTCCGGAAGAGCCTTTATTTAGTTTTAAATATTGTTTATAATGTTTTTCGAAAAGATAAAGAGGTTTTGTGCCTTTTTGAGAACGATTTCACGCATAGTTTTCGAAATCACTCAAAGGGGTTTTTCCCTCTTCCCAAATTTAGAGTTAAAAATAAATAAATAAATAAATAAATAAATAAATAAATAAATAAATAAATAAATAAATAAATAAATAAATAAATAAATAAATAAATAAATAAATAAATAAATAAAATATTTCTGAAGCATAACTCGCGAAATACTGTAAATAACGTTGTTGAATGACGTATCAGAAGGCCGGCTCCAGAGGCACGTTATCCTCCATTTGGGACATTTGTGCCATTAAAAATATACATTTTAAATACATTTTTGCTGTATAAGAAGGGAATCAACCATTCTTAAGCAAACTTTAGCTTAAGAAACTGTTGTTCAGTTACTTCTGTTCCTTGGGATAGCATAAAGTATTTGCACACTCTCAATAATACAATAATAATCAAACTTGTTCCACAACAAAATGTAATATTGAAATGATATTTAATGGCTGTATACCAATAGCTTGGTCATAACAAAATAAGATTGTCCAACAAAACATGTTATGGAAATGTAATGCCTTGATAATACAATAATAACAAAACGAGATATAAAAACAGTTTTTGTAATTTCGTAGTTATTAATTTGATATTCCCCTCTGCTCGGGGATAACTGCAAAACTGTTGCTCAGTTAAAAAGCAAACTCAGTTAAAAAGCATTGCACACACGCGTTAATGTGTACCGAGCGAACGTTTATTGTACACCTTTCGTTGGAACTTCTTCTTGCTCATTAATGAGACATAGGGTAACGGTCGAATTTTGGACCCCTAGAGGACATTTATTTGAATTTAAGCTAAAATCAAACAAATTCAGAGGGTGTTACACATAATGATGATGTTGGTATGACCGAAAAAGCCTCCACTGTCCGTTAAAAATACCACAAGGTCATTTCTGGCTGAAAATTTGATGAAAATTACTGATTTTTGAAGCATCAGTTTGCACTATTTTGGACACCCCAATTTATTTTGGACCCTCTTACGTATATATTTTGAACACCCGGTGTTTAAACCCACTTGCAACTATTTTCGAAGAATCTGCCACTTGAATATGCTGGATCACATCCTAATTACTTGATTGCGCTAGCATGATAAAAGTTTTTGTTTACATCTGCAAGTTTCCCCAGCACCACTTTCTCTTTTCGTAAACATGCCGCTACACTCGCACGGATGACGAAATTAACAAAAAATAAGTTCAAGGCAAATAATGATATTTCCAGTGAGGAAATGATTGCTGCTCTTGCAGAACAATTTTATTAAGCGAATGATGCTAAAAACTTTCGTCATCTCTTCATTAAAGCTGTGAAAATTATGATAATACGACCTAGGGGGTCCAAAATATATGGGGGTCCAAATTATATTGGTTACCCTATCGTACTCTAATATCATATTTCATTTGTTTTATGATTCAGTGCAGACTAGAAATTTCATTACAGTTAAAAAAATCTCAGAAATTGATACTTCCTCCAAATTAAAATAGCCAGGAATGTTATCAGCTCGCGCATCAAGCAAGGTGCCGATCTTGCCGCAAACAGTTGACGCTCATTCTCGTCACTGACTAGGTATGCGCAGGAATTCTCTACTAACCCTAGGCCACATTCACAACAATGATCATCGGTCAGTACAGCTGTGGAAAATAGCACGATAGCAGAAAGGCGGCGCTCGTTCGCACCTCTCCTCCGCGGCTTCATGTGTAATACACACATCGACCCGACGACGACGATCGCGGCTTACTCGTCATTGCACAAATCAGGAAGTAGGGGAACTGCGGCCATAACGCCCATAGGGGGCAAGTTGCGCCACCCTTGTTTTTGGCAAACCACGTTATTTTCAGTACTTTTTTCAATTGCAATCGCTAAAATAAGAATAAAAATGCTTTTTGAAATTTGAGTTTACATATTTTTACTAAAAAAATTGTACAAAAACTTCGAAAAAAGATTTTGGTTACTTTTGATGTAATTTTAGCCTGTCAAATGTTTGCACTTTTTTACATCATTTAAAAGATTTTTTTCTCGCTATCCCCACAAACTGTTTTGCACACTCCCATTGTTTGTGTACCAAGCGGAAAAAGTATCAAATTTGACCTTTACAACTTTTTTACAAGGGTCCAAACCTCTGAGCTATATGTGGGGTAAAATGCCCACCCCTAGTTATTTACATTAAAATAGTCATTTAGATCCAAATTCTGGCACAACTTATATAGAACACAAGTTGGAACTAAGCAACAGCACATTTTTACTATTAATAAGTTCACTAATTACACAGCCATGCGTCATTTTGTAGTAATTATTGATAAATCAGCTCACTATGACGTTTACATGGAATTGACCCATAATTACAGGTGATCCATAATTATGTAATGACTGTATACCCTTCACGAGCAATAACAGTTGACAATAAACCAGGCGCGCAAGTATATGTACACAATTTGGCATCCTGGCGTTAGCTGTGGCTAGTGGCGCGTTTTACCCCGCATTAAAACTAAAATTCTGAAAATCAAACTTTTTTTCAAATTTGAATTTTTCAGTAGTAAAACATAAAACTGGTTTATGGTTTCATCCATTTGGAAGGAAACATGTTGGTGCTTCATGTTAGTGCCAAAAAAATGTGTATTATAAAGTGTTTCGAGATTAAAAATGGACTCTTCCTTAACGTGGGCGTCTTACCCCCAGTTCCCCTAGTTGAACGCCGTAGCCGCTGGCGATGCTGCCACTACATGCCTTCATTCGATCCATTATATGCAGCCGGTGTGGCCAAGCGAGCGACCAATAGAGTGGGGCAAACGCTTTCCATATGGGCATTTCCTTGTTTCAATCATACACCCTAGCACGACGACGATGGCGTCGACGGCTTACATACGTCATGCGATTATTGCAGCAGCTAGCGTTAGTAGTGCACCTTACACCAACGGTATACGTTAGGGAAGGTGGGGCAAAAATGTCGAACCTTAATAAACATTCTCCATAAAATGTAACATTTGAAATCATACATCGTATTATATTACAAGCCTAACTATTAAGGTGGCCCACACTTATATGAAAAACAAAAATTATGAAAAATGCCAAGTCTTACCTCCTAAATCAGTTGTTTTGGACTCCCAGAAGCTACGTTCAAAATTTGAGTAAAATCGGTTGAGTCTAAGGGGGCGCTCAAATCGCTTGAAGTTTGTATGGGAAAACTTGGCCAAATGTATGCAGATATTTGAGGTCTTCGAATTTTGCCGCTAGGTGGCGCTGTAAGCGTTCAATAATCAAACCCCTTGGTATTTTTGTAGGTGACTATATGCCAAACAACTTTGTCGAAGACCGCAAAGTGATCCAACGTCTATGAAAAAAGTTATACCCTTGGTGAAGTGAGGATAAACTTTATTGTTGTTTTCCAAATACATGTAAAGGAATAATATCAATAATTAAATCTCAATACTTTGCCTCACTTTGCCTAGGGTATAACTTTTTTCACAGCCGTCGGATCACTTTGCGGTCTTCGACAAAGTTCTTTGGCATATAGTCACCTACAATAATACCAAAGGGTTTGTTTATTGAACGCTTACAGCGCCACCTAGCGGCAAAATTCGAAAACTTAGAAAATTAGCATACATTTGGCCAAGTTTTCCCATACAAACTTCAAGCGATTTGAGCCCCCTTTAAACTCAACCGATTTTGCTCAAATTTTGAACGTAGCTTCTGGGAGTCCAAAACAACTGATTTAGGAGGTAAGACTTGGCATTTTTCAAAATTTTTGTTTTTCATATAAGTGTGGGCCACCCTACTAACTATGCAAAGCACTCTATGTAACAAACGTAAACAAAATTTAAATTTTCGTATGAAGAGGTGCATTTCGTTAAGAGACTCTTCATAAACCACGTGAATCAAATTTTGACTCTCTCAGACCCCCATCACCCCCTCGTATATTTGCTAATAAAAAATTTGTTTGAACATTTTCTTATCAGAATTTGGAAAATAGAATACAAACATATTTTGTCGCCATGAGTAATTTTATAATATAAAAATCTTACTCTCATGTTCTTGCTAAAACGTAACTGCAAAATTCTCCAAGAGTTTTGGTAGGTGATATAAATATTAACACTCTTAGAAATTTCTCCAACATTATCGTATAAAATAAGTATTTTTAGAGATTAACTTTGTAATTTCTTTTTAAATTTCCAGGATGTTTGCTAATCTATATATAAAAATGAGTTTGAAGTTCCTTTGAGGCAACAAAACTCAAGAACAGATGAACCGATCGACATGACTCTTGCACAGTTCGATTCGTATTCGTGATGGCTGTGTTTATATGTACAAAAAGTTACGAAAATCAACTAGAAAAGTAACAAAATTGATGTAGTACTGATTTTCCATGAGCTGGGAAGGAATTCAACACGACCGAAATGAAATCAATCTAGAGTGCGGTGCTATTTTGAGCTCAACAGTTGTCAAACCACCATAAGACGGCAAGACTAAGTTTGCCGGGACAACTAGTGAGTGATAAAAAAAAACTGTGAAATATGTCTGTAGTAGCATCAATTCAATGTTTTCTTGTAATTTTACGTAAAATTCCCCATAGAAATTAATTTACAGTGTTGGGCGAAGCAATACAAACCAGCTGATGGGCGAAACCAGCCTTTTTCATACGGCTTCATTTTTCATGTTCAATTTTTGAGAAATTACCACTTTTTATAATAATTCTCGGAAAACTCAATATCGAATATTCTTTCAACTTCCGAATTTCTCCAGTATTTTTGTATTTGTGGGCTTCGTGCCTGTGCCACTAGCGGCGTCAATCGTGGCTAGGCTTAGGGGGGTTTTAGGAAAAAATCAATTGTTCTTCAGGATATTCTTATTGACATTTCTCGAAGGATTCCTTTAGAAATTATTGCTGTGTGCATTCTAAATGCAAATATTAAATGCGGGAGCACCAAATTCTGTAAGGTTTTCTAACAAGCAACCCGATGTCATCAGGAGCTTTAGAATCCTAGGTTGGCGGTGATATTGACTATGGTTGCTATGTTGCCCTTGGAAGCATTGTGTTATCGCGTTTGAAGCGCACACAGCAATACTCCAGGGAGGCTTTCAGGAAGTTATTGAGGAATTTATTCAGAAATTAGTCTAAGGATTCTTTCCGATATTTTTCGAAGGATTTTATTGAACAATCTTCCATAATTTATTTAGAGTTCCAAAATTTTCCTCGAAATTCTTATAAAGATTCCTGTAAAAATATCTTCAAGGATTACCTTCTAACCCTTCAATAGAATTTTTCAGTAATTCCACCGTTTCCTCTGGAAATCCTTACAGGGATTCATTCAGAAATGGCTCTGAGTATTCCTTCTGACATTTTCCATGTCACAATCCATGTTCCATGTTCCATCTGACACAAATCTTCTATGGATAGATTTAGAAATTCAACCAAAGTTTCCTTCAGAAAATCATCCATAGATTCCTTTAGAAAAACGAAGTCTATCACATCGCTTAAAAAATCTTCCATTGATACCTCCCGAAATTGTCCATATGTTTCTGCTAGAATTGCACAAGAAAACCTTACATGAATTTCCCCGTAAAATTCCGGCAGAAAATCACATGTTTGGAATTTATTCAGAAATGTCCCCAGTGGCTCTTTACAAATTCTTGCAGACATTCTCCTCGAACTGCTCCAGAAGTTCCTGCAAGAATTACTCAATGAATTCCCTTGGAAATTCTTGCTAAAATTTCTCCAGGATATTCATCAGGTTTTCCTCCAGATATATTAGCAGGATTTTTTTCCTGAGATTCTTGCTCAATTTCATCCAGTGATTTCAACAGGAATACTTCCAGAAATTCCAACAAAAACTCATGTACAGATATCTTTAGGAATTCTTTTATGTCCATGGTTCGTCTAATGATAACTGAAAATTTTCTTACGGATCTACTGAGAAATATATTGACTAAACACTGGTATATGTTGCCCTTTACTATGTATGTCATAAACATACAAAAAAACTTTTGAAAAAACAACTCTCTCTCTCATTTGTAGTTATTGGGCACAAACGCGGGTGTGTTGTGGACTAGCATCTAAGCCGAAAGAGAGATGGTTTGTGAAAAATGGAGTGTTCATGGTGTGGGCCCGGGTTCAGTTTGGCTTTCTATTCCGCAGAACCATTGTTCTGTGGCTTAGTTGGTTAAAGCGCCGGTCTAGCGAATATGAAGTCGTGGGTTCGAACCACACCATAACGCGTTTTTTCACAAATTCATCTCTTAATTTGTCAATTAGCAACATTCTTTGTCTTCTTATTACAAGTTTGTCTGTATTTTGATTAAATCTCGAAAGAAACTTTTGGTAAATGTATTAGACAATTCTGGTAAAACCAGAAAAAAATAATGCATAATTAATGTTATATGACATGTCATATCAAATTAAGGTGCTGGGCTTAGTGAAATTCTTGAATGAGGGCATCCATTAAGTACTTAATGGAAACTCAATGTAAAATATGTTCATACTTATATCAGTATAACAGAAATAAATTACGGATAACTTTTACGCGACTCCCATTGAAATTCCTAAAGAAATACACGAATGAAAAACACTATAAAAATTGGGGGAATTTGTTTCGTCGAAACACCAAAACACAATTTTTAGACAAACCTTGAAAAAAAATTAATCTAGTCTAGTCTAGTCTAGTCTACACATACACAGCCATTCATTGAAAGAATCCTGGAAAATGATAAGATCGACTAATCCTATCATTTTTCTTGTCATTATTAATGGTTGCAGTGCATCAGAGATGCATTACAAGCATTAAAGCGGCCAGGCCTACTGTGCAGCGTTGTTATTGTTATTGAAATCAGAAAACGGGGACATCTCGTACCAACCGTTCCTTAAAAAGTGATAATAATGTACCGCATCGTTGGGAGTGACTATGCTAAGAATGTTAGTGTCACTCCATGTCCTTTGGAATCCAGGGATGGGGCAACGGTATTTACCCCGTATGCCCTGGCTTTTAAGCCTAGGCTTAAGCGCCTTTACTCGCTCTCTGAAACGAGATCAAAAGTTATGGTATCCAACCCTCCCCTAATAAACATTTAACTCTAATACTTGAATGTTACTGATATGGGTATAAATAAAAAAAAATCAGAAAGATCTCACCATATTGATTCTTATTGGAGCCCTGAGCATTGTCCTTTTATCATGGACAATCAGTGGGTTTATCCTCGGCAATACGGCAACATTTTTTCAATCTGCTTCAGATAGGATCAGCATCAGTAACACACTTTAGCAATTTCACCTTATTCAAACTCATCCAAAGACTTTTGTGGATGACAGATTCCTCTCATCAACCAAAATGATCACTTTGAAGTCCCCGTGCACTCAAACTTGCAACATTATTCAGTTTATAGGGATCCGGTAAAACTATCACAAATTTCGATAAACCACAAAATAATACACGGAACAGGATCACTTTTGTACGGGGGAAAAATACACGGTGTTCAATAAGTTCGGATACACAATTAAATTGAATTTATTTCCCATCTGTAATTCAGATTTTTAAAGTGAATGTATTAATTGAAAGCTCACATAATACTGATCAAATACAGCATATGTTTTGAAATATTATGTCCTTTATCCTTATAATAATAATTGTAAATGTGTCTCAAGTTCCTTTCGGCCGGCACGCAGGTCTTTCATTGATATTTCGTCTAGTTTTCATTAAGTAATGGTGTTAAGTTAAATCAAACTAGGTTGTTGTCCTCAGCATTAGTGGTAGCAACTATGGCCATACGAAATAATTTATAAGATTCAGATTGGGTGAAGTACGGAGTCATTTTTTCTTGATCCTTAAAATTGGTAAAATTGTCGCTATACCTGTTTTAATGATTTTTGTTTTGTAAAAAAGCAAGGCTGCGTCATATCTCAGTTTAATCCATGAATATCTTTTCCAAAACTTGATTTTATTCCTATTGTGGCAAATTTTGACCAAAATTGGCTTTATATAATGTATTTATGCATTTTTTCATAGATTTAAGCACATTTTGACTAAACTTGCAAATTTATCGCCATATCATCACTGAAATAGCAGTGTAAAATTTTTGTCTATTAATTTAGTTATTTTTATTTAGTATAGTGAGATGTAAACTCAAAAGTCAACGTTTTAGACTTCTGTAGCATGAGCAACTTTTCGAAAATTAATCCAGCGTGCCGGAGCTAACAAACTTTAGATACATCTAAGGCTAATAAAAAAAAGTAGAAAAAGACCTTATTCAAAATTATATGCATTATTTAATCACTGTTATATGACCTTTCAATAAATACATTTACTTTGAAAATCTGAATTACAGATGTGAAATTAATTCAAGTTATATGGTGTATCCGAACTTATTGAACACCCTGTATAAGCTTGGCATCAAACCGTAGCACCACCAGCCAAATGACAAAGAAAAAAAAACACTTCATACCACTGCCGCATAAACTCTTCTCAAAATCCACCGGGCAGAATCACTTCTTGGAGTAACAATTTTTTCTCTGCCGGATGGCGTAGCACCACCACAATTTTTTCTCATCTTTACTTCTTCACGGTTTGGTCAAAAACTTGAATCGGAAAACCACACGCACTATTGAGTCCTCCAATCATTTCAAACGTAATTCGCGAGTCTTTTTTTTTCTTTTCGGTATTCACAAATGCACTCAACATCAAATAAATCTTTCGAATTCCAGCACAACTTTTCGTCTCCAAAACACGTTTTGTTTCCAGCGCACACAACAGTCCATATCTCGAATATCATTTAGATCACTTTAACTACTCTTCCCGCAGGAGAATCTATCCGCTTTTTGATTGAATGCATCCCCAAAAGGACAACGGCACTGATCACAGCGAAATTATTGGTAAATTATATTTCACACCAGCCATTTCGTCGGCCGAATCACACGCGGATACGAAGTAAAACTTGACAAGCGTTTTCAAAACACATCCAACCGCGCGCGCGGCCTACTGCGATCTTCCACAAACCTTGAAATAAAATTAATGAATATAAACTTTAGCAAATTAGCAATGTCTAATTGTCGTGGAACCTCAACATGGATACTTGTCAAGGGTGCCAAAGGGACCAAGCTACAGCTCTGATCACAAGTTGTGTTACTTTGGAATACTTCTTCTTCTTCTTCTTGGGGCAACATTTCCAGTGGGACAAAGCCGGATCATCGGATTTACACAAATTGTTCAATGTTGTATCCGACGTAAAAAATGGGGAATCAATTGGTGAAGTTGATCAAACTGTAAAATGCCTAATGTTGTGAAGTCTAGTATCTCTTAAGCATACCTAATTACACCACAAATTAGGTGGAAGAATTTATATATTGCTGTGTGCATTCAAAATGCAAAATGCGGTAAGATTTTCTAACAAGTAACCCGATGTTAGTAGGAGCTTTTGAATCCTAGGTTGGCGGTGCTATTAACTATGGTTGCTAATTTGCCTTTGGTAACACTGTGTTACCGCGTTTGAATCACATGTGGGCACCGTTAGCATCTTGAATGTACACAGCAATAGGGCTCTGCACGAAATTCTCTCCCTCTCTTTCGCTCTTATTGAGATTTTGTAAACAACAAGGCCAGGAAATGTCAAAAACCCATACAAAATCAAAACAGTGCAGTGCCCTATATAGAGCAGCGTTTCGCAAACTATGGGTCGCGACCCACTGGTGGGTCGCGAGCTGATTTTTGGTGGGTCGCGAAGACTTTATTAACTTATGTCGAATGTTATTGCTAGCCATTTTCTAATTTTCAAATACTTTCTTGGAGATTTATTTTCTAGAATTTCGGTTTCCCCTTAATTCTATTCAAAATTTTGTATGTCTTATAAGTCATGTCTGGAGTGTATTGAATATTTATATTGAACGCAGACATTAGCGTTCTGAAATCTATTCTAGAACTATGAGTTTTCAATAGGAAATTTAAAGATTAGAGTAAAATTATAGATTTTGCTTGTGTTCTGGAAAAAATGAGTTTAGGCTGTTGCTTGCATTCAGCATTTTTTGTTGGACTTACATGCCAGTTTGAGCAGTTAAAATATCAAATAATTTAGTAATATCAAAAATCATCAAAAAGTTACTAAACTTCAAAAAGAAACCTTAACTTTGCCGAACATCAGTAAAGGTAAACTTCTGTGAAATTCAGATGAATGTTGATAATCTAAACTTTAACGGAACAACTGAAAAGTGATTTGGATAAAAAAAGGAAATATAATAAGTGTGTATGAAGGATATCATTAAAAAATCAAGAGAACTGATCTGACCATCCAGCCGTACTTCAATTCTAAAAACTACTTGATGTTCACCCACTTGCTGTGAATATCTATAGCATTTTCAACCGACGTTTAATTTTCAAGTAGATTTTGAAGTTCTGCGGAAGTATAAGACTACCACTATATCTGGAGCCAGACTGGTTAAATATACTAGAAACTTGGAATCTCATCTCAAATTTTTAAAACATAGAGTTAACTGGTGTTGCAAACTTAAGCACCTTAACCTTTCTTAGACTTTTCCAAAATCTAAAAGAGCACTATAAATAAACAAAACTAACTTTTTTTATGTTTGAGGGCTACGTAACGTAAGTTAATTACAACATATGAAAATGATAAAATAATTTACAAATTTGCAAAAAAAATGACTTATTTAATAAAAATATGTGCTGATGGGTCGCCGAGTTCTTTGAAAATCAAAAGTGGGTCGCATGCTCAAAAAGATTGAAAACCCCTGATATAGAGTATCGAAAAGATGATAAAAAAATTATATGTTTTGCTCCAAAAGTTATTTTATTTTTATAAACAAGATTATTAATCCAGTGCTAGTTCACTCGGGACTCATGGCTTTACTTCCCTTTCGAAGGAAGAACCCACAATTATGTGAGTATGTCGGCATTTGGATTCGATCCCAGGTCCTCGGCGTGTTAGTCACGGGCTTTAACCATCACATCAAGTCCGCTCCACATGCTCGAAAATCTCTCAAAATCCTCATCAATATATATTCAGAAATGGTGGATAGAATGATTTTTATTTATGAAAAGTAAGCAGCATTCTGTGCGGAAAAAAAACTATGATTTCAGTAGATAAACTTTGCTTGGCCCACTCGAACTTTTGCCCCACCTCACCTTACATTTCTTTGGACATAGATACCGAGCTACATCCTAATAAACTTTTGCCCCTTCTACTGTATAGATTATTCGATATTGGTGCTGATCGAATCAAAAAGCTTCCAAAGTACCTAGATCGAACATACCAGAAGGAGGGATTTTCGCAAGCATTTCTACCACTTATTATCGCATGTCAGACTACCCGCGAACCGGGTGGAAAACTTTTTCCACACATCCTCTCTCTCGCGTGTGGTGCATTCGATCTGACGCCACTACTGACTGGCTGACTGCTGCCGTTGCCGTTGCTGCAGGCCCAGCCAGCCAGGAGCTGATTCGAACGCTCTGTTAATGCTGGGCCTGGGGTGGAAGGAGGTGCCGGTGGTTGTGTGGAAAAACGTGTGAAACTGGCTGAAAATGTCTGCCGACAACCAATCGTCCGTCTACCCGCCCGGTCTCTCGCTCTCTCTCTCTCTCTCACTGTGCTCTGGCGTGAGGTGAATGTAAGCGTTATGTAACCGAAAAAGGTGAAATCGCGGCCGTGTTTTGCGCGAAGTTTATGGTTGAATTTAAGCGGGGCTCCACAACAGTCAGTGATGTAACCGAACCGTGCTTCGCACAGCCAGCAAAGTCAATGACCGAGATGATTTCTGTTTGGCGTTCGGTTTTTATTTTGCGTGGCCCGTAGCATTAGGTATCTGTTCCGTAGCTGCTTGCTGCACCAGAGGAGCACCATCAGGGGAAAGGGTTGTTCAGAATTACATCAAACTTCGAACGGGTCATTGACTCCAGGAAGGAAACTCACAGTGGTGAATGTGTTAGCAAATGACAACTTCTCGATAGTTCAAAGTTTCTGCAAGATTCGAGCGGTATAACTAAAATGAAAGACTTATTATTCTTTTTTTATGTAACGTCCCCACAGGAACTCAGTTACTAACTGAGAGCTTTCTCTGTTAATGACCATTTTGAATGAATATATCGTATGACAGGCACAAAGATACTCTATGCCCATTTGGCCGTCCCTTATTTTGCATAAATTGGAAATGTTATAAGTTCGTTGTTGGAAAATGATCCTTTTAGCTAAGAGATGATCGTGTCTTCAGTTATTACTCCTTTTTCTGGTTTCGAAGGGTAACATCAGGGCCGGATCTAAGGGGGGGGGCCGGGAGGCCCGGGCCCCCACATTTTAGGGGCCCCACAAAAACCTGTTTTGGTTGCTACACACTTAGCCAAAATCACCGACTTCGGTAATATTTTACCGAAATCTCAACCGTTATGTTTTTTACCGGAGAAATTCGGTGACGTTTACCGAACTTCGTTAAAATTTGACAGATAAACGATAACATTTTACCGAAATTTGGTAATTTTTACAGAATTTCGGTAAAAAACCATAACCGAACGTTCAGCTGTTGAGATTTCGGTAAAAATTACCGAACGCGGCTAGCTGTGTAGCATTAGCTATATGTTTCATTTTGCTCAAGTACTGTTCCTGTTCGAAAATAAGGAAAAACATTTTTGGTCATCTCTCCGAGAGGCCTCTACGATTTTAACAGCCTTTTTAAGGTACATTGCTGATTATTTTTATGATGTTTGGTGTTGAAGATGTAGGGTCTAGTACCATTTGGGCAGGTGTACCTATTTTGGGCACTTACCGCTATAACTAAGTCAATTTCAAACCAATTGAATTGAAATTATGTACAGAGTTAGGCACGTACAGTATCTAACTCTGTACAAAAATTCAAATCAATCGGTTTGAAATTGACTTAGTTATAGTGGCAAGTGCCTTAAATAGGTACACCTCCCCAAATGGTACAATACACTACTTTACCGTTTTTAATACTTTTCGTGTTCCCGTGCTAAACTAATCCATGGATATTTTTTATATTTATTAACGAGATTTTTAACCCGAAGCTAGTTCATCTCAGGACCCACGTTTTACTTCCCTTCCGAAGGAAGGAATATCCATGGATTAGTTTAGCACGGGAACAGTGTATCAAACAATTGTCCGTACAGCAATTTTTTGGTCAAAATAATGTTTCATTCAAATGATCAAAACTTTTTTACACATCAATCAAGTACACTGAAATTTTTATCAATCATGAACCATATATCAAAGCTCCATTGGTAAAATTTTGAGCGAGATCGGATAAGTTTTCTGAAAGTTATAGAACTTTTAGTAAAATTTATAAGATTTTAGAACACATTTTTAAAACATTATATCTCAATATGAACTCGATGAAATTTTTTCATTTTTTTGTGATACAGCTTATACCTAAGGCTTTCATATGCAGCTTCGTTTGAGGTTTTATATTCACTACAAAAAATATGAAAAATCTGTATATGTTCAGAGTGCCATTTGGAAATTTACCATATTTGGATCAATAAAAGTGCCAAGTGTTTTCAGCGATTTTAAACTCTTTTAATGTAATATTTTTATACAGGACCTACTAAACTACATATGAATAGTAGGTCCTATGTATTTTTCATTCAGTTAATACACTTTTATTGGTGGAAAACGTTTGGCAGATTATATGTGCAAAATATGGTAAATTTTTAAATATCGTCAACTGCATAAGCACATCTATCTATCTATCTATATATATAAAAATGCAGTGGCATACGTGGGACCGCGCATAACTTGCGAACGGATGATCCGATTCGGGTCGTCTAAGTTTTGTTCTGTCAGTTTTCACCCAAGGAAGGTTTATGAGACATAAAACATGGAAAATTCAAAGTTTTTGAAAATCGGATTTTCATACATTTTTAACGGGACTTGGACTTGGCTAGGGACTTGAAACGTCAAAAAACGCAGTAGGCAAGACAAAGTTTGCCGGGGACAGCTAGTTATTCATATTTTTTGTAGTGAATATAAAACCTCTAAAGTACCTGCATATGAAAGTCTTAGGTATCAGCTGTAACACAAAAAAAAAGAAAAAGTTTCATCGGGTACATACTGCGATATAATGTTTTAAATATGTGTTCAAAAATCTTATAAGTTTTTCTAAAAGTTCTATAACTGTCAGAAAACTTATCCGATCTCGCTCAAAATTTAACCAATGGAGCTTTAATATATGATTCATGATTGATCAAAATTTCAGCGTTTTTGATGGACGTATAAAAATATTATAAATATTTGAATGAAAAATTATTTTGACTTGCTGTACGGACAATTGTTTGATACACTGTAAATAATAATTGATCATTGTTGTTAGGGGTTGTTCATAAACCACGTAGACTTTCTGGGGGGAGGGGGGGGTCTGGCCAAAGTCTACGCTCTATACAAATTTTAAAATTTTTGTATGGACAAAAGTCTACGAGGGGGGAGGGGGGGTCTGAGATGACCAAATTTTGGTCTACGTGGTTTATGAACAGCCCCTTAGTCAACAGTAAAAAAATGTCAAATAACATTTTACATGGTCCCATATATTTTTCTTTTTTTTTTTTGAATCCTTAGTAGTAACTTAAGAAAAATGAAAAGGATGGGTAAGATTTTTGAAAAAAATAAATTATATGACGTCTAACATAGATCCGTGATAAATATTACTCTGTGTTTTTTTTCTAAAATTCCTTCAAATATCTTGAAACATCTTCAAATGCATCATTTCAATCCAACAGTTCTATTATTTCAAAGCAAATCAGTGTTTAAAATAAACAAGGATTCAAAAGAATTCAAAACGTTCACACACATTTGCCGAACCTCGGCACTTTTCTGTGCTTTTATTCAAGATTGGCAAGGCCTAGCGGTCAGCGAGCGTTTAGTTTGTTTGCTAAGATTTAGAATTTGTTTTACTTATTCGTTTATTTTTTGTTAAAAAATAGCAAATGATTTAGGCTCAGTTATGCCCTTTGGGCGCTCGAGCCTTTCAATCGAGCGGCAAAAGGGCATAACTAAGCCGAAATCATTTGTTATTTTTTTCGGAAACGTCTTGCCGAAAAACACCCATAAACATATTTTTTCCGAGATTCTGTTCATAATTTTGCAGATTACACAACTTGCGTGTACCCCTAGTAAAAACAACAGGGTTCGTAATTTTCATTTCAGCGATACGAAATATGCTATTCTCACGGTGACGGGAGAGCTTATTTTCATCATTTTGCTTGACAGCCACTTTTCCTCTGCACTTCTTTCACTAGTAGCGTATAGTGATAACTGAAAATCGCTTTAAACTGCGGATAATTTCTTTTCGTTCTGTTAAATTTTCACTCATTAAATTCTCACGAAAATCTTTTCAAAGCATAATTTGCAAAATTGTGCCCGCGACGGGATTTGAACATCCGCGATACGCGCACTCTATCCACACCACCACGCCAACCACAAAGAGGGAGGAGAAAATTTACTTCATAAAACCAATCATCGTCGGCGTCATAGGAGTCAAGAAAAGACAAACGAAATTCTCGCAGCTTGGGCAGTGAGTGAAAAAAAAAATTCACTCTCCTCTTTGTGCGGAAGTTTTCTCAAACCAGATTTTCGCTGAAAATTGGCGTGAGAGAGAATTCTATTTTCGTGAGAATGAGCGAAAATTCCGAACGCTGAAAAACAATATATTGAAGACCCAATTTTGTCTGCCCTTAGTAGCATTTTGGGATGACAAAAAAGGATGCCTGACAGAATCGGGACATTTTTTCAAATCAGTTTTTACGCATAAAAATTGTTCTGAGCTTGTCAACCATGATAGTTGCCGGAGAAGTATGCGAGAGATCATCTGGCTCTGTTCTCGCTGCTTTTCCGCCTTTGGTTTCTAGAGTTCTAGCCGAAAACATTACCTGCCCAGGTGTCCATTACACACACTTAATATTGGAACTGGTCATGCCAGATATTCATAAATGAAGTATATCTGTAAAGGAATCCCTAGAGAAACCTCTGAAAAATACGAAGGGGAATCACTGAAAAAATCCTTCGTGAACTCAGTGGCGATTCCCTAACCTCAAATCTACCTGTTCAACAAATGTAAATTCTTGTATTTTCTCAACAAATTAGCATGTAACTTGTAGAAAATGACGAGAATAGCCGTTTCCATCAAATTTCAATTCGATTCAGCACTTGAACTCGCCGCAATTTCAAGTTTTAGGGTCGTTGAACAGGTAAAAAGTGAGGTTACGAGACGCCACTGCGTGAACTTCAATTTTTAATTTCTGGAATTCCAGGAGATATTTTTCGAGATATTATTTAACGAAATCCTACAAGAATTTCTGAAGAAATCCCGCAAGAGTCTCTAGAAGAATTCCCGGTTAAGCCCTTGAGTAATTTCTTAAAGAATCATTATAATTTCCGAAGAAAATGATTTGACGAATTCCTATTGAAATCTCTGAACTCCTGTCTGGATTCCAGATAAAATTCCTGTTGGGATTCCAGACAATTTTCCAAGAAGTAATTCCTGCAAAATGTTCTGGGGGATACCTGGAGCAATTCCTGGAAAATGCCAGCAGAAAAGATTCGAGAAATTCTGGCATGAATTCCACGAAAATTCCCACTTAAGGACACGATTGTTAGGAGTTCAAAAATGATCGCCACAATAACCGCCTTGCAATTCATTCCAATTTTCAAGAGCACAAATATGATTATCTAGTCTAGCAGTAGCAGTTAAACAAAACTGAGAATGCTACTTGTTGTTTACTCACTTACAAAGAGCATTAAGCAACATTTTCAGCGCGCCTCGTTCGACGGATCTCTAGACTTGTGCTCGCAAAAACGTGAGGCAAAATGCAATATTTAGAAAAAAAAAACTCCAAGGACCTTAAGGAATTCTGGAAGAAAACACATGAGACATTCCTAAAGCAATAATAAAATACAAAGCACTAGTAAATTTTTATCTGTATTAACGAGATTTTTAGCCCTGGGCTAGTTTATCTCGGGACCCACGATCCCTTCCGAAGTAAGAACTCACACTTTGCGAGTTTGTCAGGAGTGGGATATGATCCCAGGTCCTCGATGTGAAAGTTGTGTGTATTAACCATCACACCAGGACCGCTCCACTCCTGGATGAGTCCCAAGAGGAGCCCCCAGGAAATCCAAAAAGAATCCCTATAGGGAAATCAATATAGGTATCCTGGAGAAATCACCTTAGGAGTTCCGGGATAAATTGTTTGAGTAATTTTGGATGATAATACTGAAAGCATCTATTACCATTTTTTTAGGAAATCCCTAGAGGTATCCTGGCAAAAACCCCTGAATGAATCCCCGGTACGATTTCTAGAGGATTCCCAACAGGAATTCTTGAAGAAATCCTAAGAAGAAATTCTGGAATCCCTAAGTTTTCCGCCTTAGCGAAAATACCAACAAGAATATCTAGAGGATTTTATTAGCAGTTTTTGAAATATCTCAAGAAAAACATATGGAGGATGTTGGATCATGAGGATTGCCTTGAAATAGTTCCCAAGTAACACACTTGTCACCGAAGAGTCACAGCGGCGCAGGTTTTTGTTACGCAGAAGTTACTATGACTTACTTCTAACAAATAAATACTAACTTGCTAAAAGTTAGTCGCAGTAACTTCTGCGCAACAAAAACCTGCGCCGCCGTGACTCTTCGGTGACAAGTGTGTTACTTGGGTTATTTATGTAACGAGTTGCATAAAGTTGATTTTTTCAGCACGAGTCGTACATACGTCGTAAATACGAAGAGTGCTGAAAAAATCGTGTTTTGCAACGAGTTCCATACAAAATTTTATGCAATGAATTTTTCATAATGCAATCCATTTGAGTTGCATAATGTTCATAATGCAATCCAATTGAGTTGCATAATGTTCATAATGCAACTCATTATAGATGCATAATGAATTAGTTCGGATAAATTGGTCATTATGATACCAAAATGAGTTATATAAAATATAAATTATGATACTGAATTGCATAAAATTATTTATGCAATTCAGTATCATATATATAACTTTAATATTAATATTTTTATATAACTAATCATAATGGCCAATTTTTCCCAACTGGCTCATTATGCAACTGAAATAAGTTGGCAAGCTCGTTGGATAAATGTACGACTCGTGCTGAAAAAATCAACTTTTTGCAACTCGTTAGATAAATAACTATTATGTCCTTACCATTTGGGCACTTGCTGCTATAACTAAGTGAGTTTCATATCAATTCAAGCCTAACTTTACCAAACACCGTATGCAACATATGTAAACAAAATAGAGGTTTCCCATGAGGCGCTGAATTTCATTAAGGACTTCTTGTATCACTTACCTTTGGGGTGATTTGTGAAAAAATAACCGGATTTTTTACGTTTCTGAAATGCTCAATGTATAGGTTGCTATGGGAACAGCGAAATTCTCCTTCGATTTTCTCCGTTCGTGGATTTTGTTAGATACGGTGTTTGGTAATGTTAGGCTAGAATTGAAAGTATCAATCCACTTAAAAGCGTGTACTACGGTAGGGTTAGGTACTGTACGTATCTCACCGTGTGCCAAAAATTGAGTTATTTTATAAAATTGACTTAGTTATAGCGGGAAGTTTTCAAAATAGGTACGCCTGCCCAAATGGTACAATACCCTATCTGAAGGAATTCTGTAAAAAAACAGAGGAATTCCTGGAAGAACCCCAGTAGATATTCCTGGAAGAATTCCAGTAGAAAATTCTGAAAGAATCACAGCAAGAATTTCTAAATGAATGTTACAACGAATTCCTGAAGGGTTTCCAATGGGGCCTCTGGGAGAAACCCTAAAAAGAATTTGAGATGTAATCTCTAAGAAAAAACCCTGCCAGAAATCGTTGGAAGAAGTTTAGAAGAAATCCCTGGTAGAATCCCGGCAGCAACTCCTAAAGCAACCGCAGCAGGAAATCCACCACATAAACCTATCATAAATACCTGTAACAATACCAGCAAAAGGACCATTTTTAAACCTGTGGATCACTTTTATTGTAACCTCAGACACACTTTCAATTTCCTTGTTCAAAAAAGGCTGACAAAATTGGGTCACCACTATATAAAGACTGATTTTTAAGAAATGTTTATGGTATTAGCTACGCATAATGTTTCCTGGACAAAAATCAGCTGTTTTTGTGCACGCAATCAAAAGTTATGCATTATTTTGTGTGTATCATTTTTTTTTCGAGTCCAGTCTTTGCATTTGTTTCATCACAGAAATTTGTATGTTTTGTCACACTTAATCTATACTTTATTTGTTTTGTTAACCAGTGAAAATGTTTGTGTTTTTTTTTTGTTTTCAAATGAAACAAAATACTTTCGAGTGCAATCTACCTCGCCATTGCACTGCACTAAGGGCCAGAATCACAATCTAGCGGAGTTAAATTAATTACTCCAAAACGAAGCATTTCCGACACATGGTGTCTTCGACAAAGTTTTTTGCCGTCAGCAGGGGCATCTATTGCTTAGAACGTAATAGTTCGCAACTCGTCCGCATAGGTGGCGCCACCATCCAACTTCTTTATTTTACGTCCTAGAGACTTGGCGTCTTCAGCAAAGTTGTTTATTTTGGCAAAATAAACAACTCTTTCTTAGACGTCAAAATTCCACAGCCTACTGTTTTCGAGTTATTTAAAAAATAAAAACCAATCAATGAAAAAACCGTTTTTTAAGCTTATTTTGACATTTTTACTAGAACCCACGTGAGTTTAATTTTTTTCCTAATGCATGTGTGTCAAACCAAACACATTGTATGGGAATATGTTGAATATTATCATTAAAAACTCAAAATAAAAATACAAATTCGTAAAAATAGTGTGAATTTCAAGCCTTAATATCTCACAAAGCGCAAAAAATCGCAACTTCAAATTTTCAGCAAATACGAAGCAATACTAGGTGAACATACTGTAAAAAATTTGGAGAGGTATTTTTTGGTGTTTTTGAGATAATAGCTTTTTAGTAACAGTATAAATATAAGTAGTATCAGCATGTAACTTTTTACTGTTACACATTAGAGAGTTCATGTCTTCGAAAAAGTTGTTCATTTTGACTAAATAAACAACTCTTTCTTAGACGTCAAAATTCCATGGCCTACTGTTTTCGAATTATTGCATATAAATTAGATTATATTGAGAAAAAATGACAAACACATTTTGATGCCAAAGTATGAACTATTTTTATTGTTTTTACTTTTACGATACATAGTAGGTCATGAACATGTCAGTTTCGTGGAGCTACAGTTTCACAATCTTCGACCAACGTCCTTTCCATCCAGGAACAGATCCACGAGCTTTTGACAAGATATTTCGCGCTCTAAAATTTAAAAAGGTTGACAAAATTGGTTAAGCATAAAACATTTTGAAAAAGACATGCCAAAAATTAAAAGATATCTTGACCTATGCTGAAATAGTAAACTGACATTTGCTTGACCTACTATGTATCGTAAAAGTAAAAACAATAAAAAAAGTTCATAGTATTGCATCAAAATGTGTTTTAATATAAGTTTTTATCAATAAAATTTAGGTTATATTCAATATTTCGAAAACAGTAGGCCGTGGAATTTTGACGTTTAAGAAAGAGTTGTTTATTTAGTCAAAATTAACAACTTTTTTGAAGACATAAACTCTCTAATGTGTAGCAGTAAAAAGTTAAATGCTGGCACTACTTATATTAATACTGTTACTAAAAAGCTATTATCTCAAAAACACCAAAAAATACCTCTCCAAATTTTTGGCAGTATGGTCACCTAATATTGCTTCGTATTTGCTGAAAATTTGAAGTTGCGATTTTTTGCGCTTTGTGTTATATTAAGGCTTGAAATTTACACTATTTTTTTAAATTTTTATTTTTATTTTGAGTTTTTAATGATAATATTCAACAAATTCCCATACAATGTGTTTGGTTTGACACACATGCATTAGGAAAAAATTTAAACTCACATAGTTTCAAGTAAAAATGTCAAAATAAGCTTAAAAAACTATTTTTTCATTGGTTGGTTTATATTTTTTAAATAACTCGAAAACAGTAGGCTGTGGAATTTTGACGTCTGAGAAAGAGTTGTTTATTTTTCCAAAATAAACAACTTTGCCAAAGGAACCAAGTCTCTAGGACGTAAAACAAAGAAGTTAGATGGTGGCGCCACCTATGTGGACGAGTTGCGAACTATTACGTTCTAAGCAATAGATGCCCCTGCTGATGTCAAACAACTTTGCCGAAGACACCATGTGTCAGAAATGCTTCGTTTTGGAGTAATTAATTTAGTTCCGCTAGATTGCGATTCTGGCCCTTAGTGCACTGTCCTATTTCCCTTACCTACATTAAATATTGCAAAATATCGGATAAGTCTACACAACACTGAGAGTGCTTTCAATCTCGCGCCCGCCCGTTACAACCGATATTTATTCAAGCCCTTCCGTCACACTTAGAACGGTTCACGATCACGCGTGTGTGGTGCATTCACTCACACAGTTGGTAGAGGTATGCATTGCACAGGCGCACCATCTATTTCCCAATCGACAAGTTGCCTTGAAATAGTTAAGTGGGTTTAAGTTTTTATTAGCATTATTACACTACTGCTCTGATGTGCCATGCCAGCTAGTCACAACATCACTTCGTCCGCACCGGATTACGTTGACTATAGGGATAGTGCCGGCAGCGACCGGCGAGACGAAAAATCATAGTCTATTCTCCCCTCATGGTACATTCATTGCACAATTATGGGTCACACACAATTATTAGTCACTTTCCACTTTAATAGATAAATACTAATTAATTGCAAGCTTTTGTTAGCTATTATTATTTTTCGCACATAAGTTGATTTGTTTTGTGTCACTATACGTATCGCACACGGGTTTATACATCAAAACATACATATTTTCAATATTTTTTTGTTTGGCGCAAAACTAGCTGTCAAAGTAACGCTTCGATTGTGAATATCGGACAGTGCGTGCGATTCTTTCGTAAGCTCTGTTAAAGCGAGATTTAGTGATTTTCAAGTGCGAAATGGTATAATTTACGTTCTAAATGTAGAAATTCATGTAACTGCAGCTAATTAAAGTTTATTTCAGGCAAAATTTAAGTGACTCATTATTGTGCCAAGGAACACCGAAAATCACACAATTATGGGTCACTTTTTGTGCAGCATAATATTGACAGTTCTGCGTACATGGACATTGCATACTTTTAGGCGTTTATCGGTGGTTATGTTGGAGAATGTGTCCCAATTTTGAAAAATTGATTTCAAATCGTGAAAACACGCTTCGTTAAGAGGTTTGAGAGCAGTTTTGGATTCTACTATAGTTGATATATCGAGAATAAGTGATCATTCATTGAAAAAAAAATAGACAAAGCATTATTTTTGAGACGATTTCTCTTGGGTGACCCATAATAGGCAACAAATTGACCCATAATTGTTACACAGCCAATTTTGACCCATTATTGTGGTTTTCATTATTCCCCAACATTTTAGTAATTTTCACCGCCTAAAGTGAATTTTACAAGCAGATTTTTATTTAAAACAATAAAAAGGGGTTTCAATGAAGAGAATATAAAATAAAAATAATGAGAGTGTTATTTTTGTATGAAAAACGATTTATATTATGAAATGGTTATCCCTTGAGTGACCCATAATTGTGCAATGAGTGTACCATAACTCATTTGTTCAACAAGGAATGGTCCATGGAATTTAGTTAGATTCGCATGAAGAAGTGAATTCAATGATTGCATACTGTGAATCTCAATCAACCGATTTCGAGTTTTCTGATCAAAAACCGCTTTCGAAACAAAAGATAGCATTTATTTGAAGATTTTTTTTTTATGTTAACGTTATTCTTTGAAAATTCTTCTAAATAATGGTCCACTGCACAAATTTATTCTGGCCTGCTTACTCTCATCGAAAATTTTGACGTTTGAGCGGTGCCGCTCCTCTCAAACGTCAAATTTTCTGTGAGAATAAGCAGGCCAACATAAATTCGTGCAGTGCACCATCTGAGCCAAATTTTCAGAATATCATAGAGTGATACTCTAGTCGGTTTTAGTTGAAATGTATCTAGCAAATCTCTTGAATTTCAGCTTTTTAAGAATGTTTGTGTAGTAATTTAACGACAACTGGAAAAATATGTGCGGGTATTCAACAAGACCATGCTGCAGGTGATCGGTTCGATTTCCAGTCGAACCACTTTTTTTTTTCGAAATAGAAATTTCCTTGATTTCCTTGGGCAATATCCTCGTGCCTGCCTTTACGATGTATACATGCAAAATGATCATTTGCAGAGGTAGCTGTCAGTTAATAACTGTGGAAGTACTCATAGAATACTTAGCTGAGAAACAGGCTTCGTCCCAGATGGAGCAGTACGCCCTTATAAAAAAGTTCTTGCACCGCTTTACTATCAATTACGATTTTAAAATACATTTATTACTAAGTGAAGTGAAATTAAACATAGACCACTCACTCGTCCGGTCGTAAACTATGTGATCAAATTTCAGCCTTCCGGTTATGACCAACCTCAATTTTAGTGCCAACAACAGAAACAAAACCCCTCAACTCGTCGCAGTAATGGCACGCCAGTTTATAATATTGGTGGTTACGGTTTGGCCAAACAAACATCACTGCCATAACCGCGGCCGTAATCCACTACGTACCGCCAACGAATACAGCCCCAATGTTCTAGCTATGTGATAAATAGATACAATCTTGCCATGGTAGTTTTGGGGGAAACTGGAATGAAATGGGCATTATGGGTAAATAAGGTGAATAACGGATGACTTGTAGGATGACTAGTGTTATGTCCGAAATGAGGAAAAAATCATGGCAAGGTTGGTCGAAAAATCCAAAATCATTTCGCATTGTCAATTGACCTAGATACGCTAGTGGCTACCGTTTTAATTCGTATGTAAAAGGTCCTGGGTTCAATCCTTGACCTGTTCCTTTCCTTCTACTACTTTCTCCCTCTTCTCTACATATACAAGTCATGTATATTCATATGTTCATAGTCATCGCTAGAACCTTAAATGTGTTGAGAAAAAAACCGCTTCCCTTCCTTCCAGCTTCGCAGCACAGTGTCAATTTCATATCAACAGACAATCAACCTTTACATCTAGCATCCATGCACTAATGTGAATCCTATGCCATACAATCATTTCCCAAAATCACTTCGATATCCGGTTTAACTTATGCAGACGCAGTGATATATATAGTCTGCCGTGGGCAAGCGATTGCAATCTTCTCCTTCCTCACATCGACCTGCACTTGGTATCAGGTATCAGTAGGTCGGCTCCAGAGGCACATTCTCCTTCATTTGGGAAACATCTACTTGAAGGATAGGGAAAGGAATAAAGGAAGAGATGGGTAAAAGGGAAGGATCATCACCTTTAAAGAGGGCACTAACACGTAAGCTTACCACAATGTGTTGAAACAGCGTCATGAAAAGGGCACTGTAATAACGCAAGAGAGTCCCGAACAACAGAACGTCCTGAAGATTCAGGTTTCTGAAGTCAGTTTCTTTTAATAAGTGTGCAAATACTGGACAGTTACATCACAGACAAACAGACGTAACACCTTGAACGATTTTCATGGAAATCCATCGTCCAGTTCACACTACCATCACCTGTTGGAAAAGTTGCACGAATCACTATGTTGTGCAATATCGTCAATAGAAGGCGCTAGTGTGAAACGTCAAACGCATATAAAAACGATGCGCGCCCCTCTGGTTGTGAAAGCCACAACTTTGAAAATTTAAAACGATCGTTAAACGTGTGGTCGATGGAAATTTTGCAAGTGTTACGTCTGTTTGTCTATCAAATGATACGAAGTTCAATCATTTGATTCACAGTTATCATCACATACAAATGAATCAGCCTGCTGAATATTTGCCATGTGATGACTGAGTCGGTAGGGTAATTGTTCCCTTCGTTGTGGTAGTACCTAATGTTGCGGTAGTGGCAATTGAGCACTTTTTCGACTGACATGTTACCAAAAGGCATTTTTAATTTTTTAATAGATGTATTATGCTTAAATTATGAGATTGCACCATTTGTGTGCTTAAGATTTGCCCAAAAAACTATTTAAAATAATTATTTTCCTAAAAATTTTTGCTGTTGTGTTCCTATTGTTGCGGTAGTGTTCCTAATGTTGCGGTATCCCATATGATTTCAATGGGATACCGCAACAATAGGAACCAAAATTAAATTTTACCTCCATAATAGGAACAGTGTGCCTAATGTTGTGGTAAGCGATTTATGATCGAAAACAGAGAGAAACGATAGTTTTTATATTTTTCCAAGCAAGTTTAGATAGAAAACTACCAACTAACGTTTTGCAACCCTTTATTAGATGGCACGATCATTGTTTTTTAAATGAATTTACCTAAATACCACAACGATGGGCACACTTACCCTAGTAGCCAGTCAATGCATTGACTAGTGCTGCAATTGTGCAACTGGCAGCTCAGGTATCAATCTGGAGCTTTACCCTACACTTCGATACCGGAACGGCAGGCTCAGGAGCAATAAAGTCATGTGATGCTCCAGTACGAGCTATCTCAGCAGCCAATTAGCGATAGAAGAATAGCATTCCGCATATAAGAGGAAAGATTTCAGCCTGAAAACGGTGCAGTGTCTACCAAGTGCGTAAGAACGATGTAGCCTTAGCTCACAAGAGTAGGCACCAGCACCGGCTCGACTTTCGAGAAGGGAGCCATCAGCATAACATACGATGCCGTCTGAAACACTGCTCTCCAGATGTTCAATCTTCCCGGGAAGGTAATTTCGTAGAAAACATCCTATAAGGAAATTACAAGCAATTGTGAGATCACTTTGCCAAAGGACAACTTTGTCATTAAAAGTGGAAACAACGAGGTGTGTGTTGATTTGCGGATCACAGGAGTTTCCTCTAGTGAACCGAGTACCCGTAGACGGTAAGTGCAAGAAAGTGCTCCTTTCCAGACATCGCTTTTGATTGGATTAATCTCACTTCACCCTTTTAACACCACGCCAGACATCCATAATGGTCGAACAGCAGTATTTTAAATCTATTTGATATACATATTTGGGTTTAGACCTCAATGATTCAATGTGAGATGTCCATGAAAGCTTGGAATCAATAATAACTCCAACGTATTTTACCTGTTCAGTCACATCGGTTTCAGAATCAAAGAGACGCAAAGGTCAAACGCCATCACGGTTTCGCCTTTTCTTGAAAAGAACAATAGATGTTTTACTCGGATTAACCGAAAGGCCATATTGGCAACACCAACCCACAACTACCTGAAGGGTGCTTTGCATCAGGTCGAAAAGGGTGCTGATGCACATACCAACTAACAATGTTAGGGAGTCGTCGGCAAAACTATAAGTAGGAAAACCGCCATTATTGAATTGCCTAAATAGCGTATCTGCTAGGAGATTTCACAAAAGCCGATGTGTGTCTCCCCCTTGGGGGCATCCACAAACACTCAATTTCCTAATCGCTGCTAGACGCAATGTCGAGAAAAGATATCGGTTTTTGAACATTTGGTGAATTCAATTGGAAATCTTTGGAGATAAACCATGACTCCTTGCGGCTTCCGAAAGGCACATTGTCAAAGGCACCCTCAATATTTAAGAAAACACCCAAACAAGATTGTTTTTGAGTGAATGCTTTCTCGATATCGTATACAACCTTGTGTAAAAGAGTCACAGTGGAGTTACTAGATTGGTAGGCAAGTTGGTTCACATGAAGAGGCACGTTGGCCAGATGAACATCACGGATGTGTTGATCCACAATGCGTTCCAAGCATTTCAGAAGAAAAGAGGTCAAACTGATAGGTCTGAAACTCTTTGTTTCTTCATACACCGCACGATCCACTTTCGGAATAAACTTCACTGTAATATCCCGCATGTTTGAAATAATCAAATCCTTTCTGAAGCAACTCTGCCACAAAAGTTCAGCCTATTGGACGCAGTGGCTTAATTTCCCCAACAGGGGAGGAAAAAAAAGCAAAATAGGATAAATCCCATCTGCCCCAGGAGATTTGAAAGGAGCAAAGCTATTTAGTGCCCACTCAATCGATTCTATAATTACAATACTCCGCGCCGAAGCCAGAGAATCATAACTACAAGAAAAAAAATCTGGTTCATCCGAAGATGTAATATCGACACATCCGGGGAAGTGTGTACTGAATAAACATTCCAAAATATCCTCATCAGAGGTAGTGAAATCGCCATTTGGCAAACGAAGTTCGTTCACTCGAAAATCGTTAGATTTTGCAAGGATTTTGCTTAACCGACTGATTTCACTCAAACTGGAAATATTAGTAGAAAGGTTTTTCCAGCCGCGCCGTTCAGCAGACCGGAGAGCTTTCTTGTAGGCCTTGCGAGCCGACCTGAAAGCCTCCGAACCAGCCGAAAGTCGTCTGTTCAAACTCTTTCTACATTGTTTCCTGAGCTTCGCCAGATCAGAGTTCCATCAAGGGGTTCCTCTTGTGGACTTCACAGACCGCAGAGGGCAAGCTTCTTCAAAAGCTTCCATGATGAAGGTCGTTGTAGTATCAACGGCATCAATCACTTGGAGTGCCAATGGATGGTGAGTATCTATGAAATTTATCCGCAACCAAATCAGCAAAGAAATCCCAGTTTGTTGACCGGGGATTCCTGAAACTTTAAGTTTGCGAAGTAACATTTAAGTGTTCAAAAAAGATGTGGCGATGGTCACATAAAGATTCTTTATCTGACACATGCCAATCGGTCAGCTCGTGACTAATTCTACTAGAGCAAAGCGTTATGTATAACACTTCCTCTGTAGCAGATACTATTAAGGTTGGGCGGTTGCCTATGTTAAGCAATCCAAGATCTGTAGTACAGATTCTGTACTACTTAAATATTTCATCATACTGGAGCCTCTCAAGTTAATGCCTGAGCTGTCGCAGATGAAATAGTGAGCATTAGCATTACTGCCAACAATCAGCGGAAGGCCTTTTGAAGTACAGTATGTGATTACTTGTTTGAAAGCATCCGTAGGGGATGGTTCATCATACGATAAATAAACCGAACAATAGACGTAGGTATTTTCTGTTGGGGTTTTCAACGGATACAGTTAAGTTGGAGTCAACGGTCAATGGTCAACGGATCAAGTTGGATACTAAAGAAGGGCAGCTGGTTGTCTCGGAGAAACACAAGGTCCACTGCACCATTGCTCCGGTTAGCGCAGTAAGGGCAAAATACTGTGAAGCCCTAGTACTCCACAGGCTCCTTTGGGGTTAGGTTTTTATTAGACCCCCATAACCATTCATTCCATATAGCCCATAGGGCCCATATAGCCGAGGCGGTAAACGCACGGGTATTCAGCATGACCATGCTGAGGGTGACGGGTTCGATTCCCGCTCAGTCCAGGATCTTTTCGTGAAGGAAATTTCCTTGACTTCCTTGGGCATAGAGTATCTTCGTGCCTGCCACACGATATACACATGCAAAATGGTCATTGGCAGAGGAAGCTCTCAGTTAATAACTGTGGAAGTGCTCATAGAACACTAAGCTGAGAAGCAGGCTTTGTCCCAGTGAGGACGTTACGCCAAGAAGAAGAAGAAGAACCATTCATTCCTAGTAACGGTAAGCATATAGCCGCAAAACACCATCAAGTAGGGGTCACCTGATTAGTGGACTCGTATTGTGGTGCTATTCTTAGCCAGTTGAACCAATCCAACCGATACTAAGTGGCTATCAAGGCTGATCTGGAAAAGAAGTTGATATTGATAATCAACTTCTAATGAGCCCGATCAGCCGCAAAAACATTCATAAAACCGATGATCTTCTGCAAGCACCTAAACTATTCAAGCAACGCGTGCTAAGGACGCTATGTGATGCGTGATTTGAAAAGCGTTGTGGATGACCAAAACATTGGCATTGCGACCGCGACCAGCACTGTATAGCGTAGAATTGTGACGAAGTCCAATCTTCCCAAAGATAAGGGAACCAAGAAATGTATGTAATAAATGTTCGGGTACAATTCACTTAGCCCCAATCTCCTCCTCCTACATATATTTCTATTTTCCTGGTGCATTCTTGATAGTTTGTATTGATGGGGCATGTTGACGAAACGTCGTGACCGCATTACAGCGCTCGTCACACGATAGAACGAAAACATCACCACCTCGCAGACTGTATGAGTAGCCTAGTCATTCGGTGCAAAGAGTGCAAAAATTTAAAAATAAACACATTCTCCTTCACATGGTGTAGTAGTCGTGAATGTGGTCAGAAACCTCTCGTAACGTGATTCCCGCTCCCACCAGCAGCCACTGTCTACTAACAACAATCGCCAGACATGCGCCATTCCCACCGACTGTGTGTATATGGGTTAAACTTTGTGGTAGGTTAGGGTTCTCAAGCAAACAAACATTTAAAACTTCGCCCGGCAATTATAATGCCACATTATCGCACATGTCTGCATCCCAGTACAACTGCGAAAGTCAGCACGAAGAAAGGGAAACTGCCGTTCCGCAGACAGAAGCGCAAACATGCTTTTAAGTATACCCGTATACACATCTATACTAATCAAACGATTCGCGACTGCGGTGGCTGCGGTTTACACTATAGTGCACTATAGTGCCTATAGGCAGGGCTTGCATTCAGTGCAAAAACGTATTACGACACCTCGTAACAGCTGCACTCACCGTTCACGTCGTCTCTCGTCGTCGTTACTTTATAGGCGTGTGTGCGCCGAACGAATCTCAACTGCATGACCTTCTCCCGCCAAAGCGAGACATTCTTGTTGAGGTAGGATTCGGTGTTATCATTCTTCAAAGTTCGCAATGCTGGGTCGGTCGTTGGCTACAGTGGATCATCGCTGCGCTGACACAGCAGGGGAACGTGGTCAATAATGAAGCAGAGTGAAACCAGAATCAACCAACCTTTGACAAAGAATGTTCGACTTCAAAAACCTTCAAGTTTGTCAGGAACATCACAGTTTTCCTTATGGTACAGGTCTGAACTTCTCCACATTGTAGGTCAAGAAACTGAAGTAGATGTAGCTTTGTTGCAGCTTGTTAAGGTTAATTTTACTTAAGGTGACGATATGACGAAGTCACATCTTGAATTTTCAAAAGCACACATCTGAAGAACCAAGTAAAAGTTTGCGCTGAAAAGTTTGGTTACATATTTAGATCAGATTGTTGAGATCCGCACAGCCAAATAACCAATAACCAGTCGATTTAGCGCAATAAACCTGAATACTTGGGCACTGCATTTAGCATTAACTCACCCGCCGGCTTTTTCCCATTGTATTCTTAATCTATCTCATTATACCTATAAGTCGCAACAATCGCACTAATGTGAACAACAGTTCAGAACATGCACTGTGGGATGAGACAGGCTGTTATAGTAAAGCATGGCATTGAGGATAATCACTTGTCTTATCAAATGTCAACAAACGCGTGACGACGCGAATCGTTCTATCGAGCGATGCTACATTTCCGCTTCTCAGTAGTACTATAAGCTTAACACCTCATACCGATTTTTAAAGCAATCGACTAACGGAAAGTTTGTATCTTCTCTCTGCTTCCTCCACAGGAATTATGACACTGAGCCGTGGACCTTACAGCGAGCTCGATAAAATGAGCCTTTTCCAAGATTTGAAGCTGAAACGAAGAAAAGTCGACTCAAGATGTAGCAGCGATGGAGAGTCTATAGCGGATACCAGCACTTCATCACCAGACCTTCTGCAGCGTCTGTCACCTAAGATGTGCGACCAGCAGCAGTCGGCAGGCCAATTGGAGCTGGACGATCCCACCGAACTCGAGGATGGCTCTCCAGCTCCAACGGCTGCTGCAAATCACCACCACCATCTTCAGCACCCCCCAAGTCATCACCACCTGCATCATCACCATCATCACCCCCATAGCAACAATATGGAGAATAACAACACGTTAACAAGTAACAATAATAACAACGACTGTTTGACGTCACCAAAGCTAGAGCATGATGGCAGCCGCATGATGAAGGACGATGATGGCGACAGTGAAAGGGCGTCACCGGATTCACCGGGTTTGCTGATTGATGAACGTCCACCTTCGAGACTGAAACCTTCGGATCCTGGTGGTTGTACGCCGGGAGCACTTCCTAATTCCTCCAATTGCGGTGGGGGCGCTAGTGTGATACGTTCGGTGGCGGATGAGCGTCCCCGGTCTTCAAGTCCGCCAAACAGCCATAATTTAGCGCTAATGAATTCCATTCAACTCCTGCAGCAACACTACAGTGCGAGCGGTAACGCTGGTAGCAGCAGTAGTAGTGGTAGCTCTGTTGGTGCTGCCCATAGTGTGCCAGGTCACCAGCAACAACAGCACGTGACCGTACTTGTCACCCCATCTCGAATGAAACCAGATCAACCGACAACGCTGGTAACGCTAGGGATGCGAAAACAAGCGCCACCGTCAATTAATCTAGCAAATACCAGCAACAACACCAACAGCAGTAGCACTAGTAGTAGTAGTAATTGTAACGGTAGTAATAGCAACGTCGGTAGTAATAAGAACGAAGAGCCTAATAGACTTACATCGACACCGCAGAGTTCAACATCGTCATCACCTTCATCTTCGTCGTCATCTTCGAACTCATCATCGAATTCGTCATCAACATCTGCTGTATCGCCAAATCAAGCAAACCAACAACCAGTCCACCTTCAGATGTTTCAACAGCCTCCCGTTGGCGGCATGTCTAAATTTTCTTCTAGTCAATCGTTGTCAAACAATTCGAATATCCAACAGCAGCAGCAACATCTCGCCCAGCAACAAATGCTGCAAGCAATGCAACAGCAAATTCGGATAAAAAAGGAACGCATGCCCCAATACACGATAGTGAACCAAAATCCCAACATGTCAATGATGCCTGGTAGTCAACTCCGGCAACAGAACATCCACATGATTCCTAATCCACAACAACAGCTGTATGTGAAACGTGAACGATCGTTACCTGGCCAGAGTCACACAATCGTCAACATGCCGCCAGTATCAATGGCTGGTCCTGCTAATCACCAAAGGCAACCTCCAAGCAGTCCTGTCCAAGTCTGTAATAGCACATCGCCGATGCAGCCACCCATGTCCCCAAGTCAACAACATCAGAACCGACAGCAAAGTCCTGTGCATATGGGATCCACCAACATGGGTCAATCACCACATATTATCATCAAACGTGAACGGCATGCACCTAATCAAAGTATGACGAATGTTATGCAACTCTCCCCAAACAACCAGCGGTTACCAAGTCCTATTCAAGTCAGTCCTACCACATCTCCGCTTAATCCCGCCATGCAGATACGTCACCCCATGCGGGACGCTGCCATATTATTTCGTGTAAAAAATGAAGCACAAGTACCAAATCTCATGCAACAGCAACCCCCCGGTATGGCTCACAGGATAACCGTTTGGCCCGGTGGCCAGCAGCGCATCAATGGCGTCAAACCGGAAGTGATCGGTGGCCCTTTACCGCCGCTACGAAGCCAAATGTCCCCACAACAGTCCCCGCAGCACCATCAAAGCCCCAGTCCAATCGCCTCGCAAACACCACCCCGCAACACTCCGACGGTCATCATGGGCGAGTCGTGCGGTGTTCGGACCATGGTCTGGAGCTACGACTCTCCACCGCAAGTACAAACCACTACACCACCAATAGCGCCATCGTCGGCGACAAACACGACCGTAGGCTCGCAGGGTCCGCTTGGTCCTGGGTCGTCGCTCGGGATGGGCACCATTCCGCCTTCGCCGGGCAACCACCATCACCAGAACAGCAACAGCAGCAGTAGCAGCAGTAGTACCAACAACAACGAGGAGGCGGCGCATCTACTTCTAAGCTTAGGACAAACCGTAAGGCAAAACGAGGTAAACTTCTTCTACTCGGGGGCACTGAGGCCCATAAACACATGTTGAATCCCATCTGTGACAAGCATATTTCCTTTAAGGAGTTTTAGCAAATGTTATTGCAAGTTTTATAATATCAAGCCTAACTTTACCAAACACTGTATCTAACAAAATTCACGAACGGAGAAAAACGGACTTCTCGCTGTTCCCACAACAACTCATACATTGAGCATTGTAGGAACGTGAAAAATCAGGATATTTTTTCTCAAATCATACCCAAAGATGAGTGATACAAGTAGCCCTTAACGAGATTCAGCGCCTCATTGAAAAACTCTATTTTGTTTACATATATTACATACTGTGTTTGGTAAAGTTAGGCTTGATATATCAAATCTCTGAATTATTTCTAGCCTGATGAATTTTCCGTGGACGATTGTTTTAATTTTCTTGGAGGTCTTCTTGGTTCCACAGTTCAGATACGATGAATTCTAAAATGAAGGCAGAATTTTCCGCTAATGGTTTCATCAGATATTCCTTCATAACCATAACCAAAAAAATATAGATTCAAACATTTTGAAAGTTTTGTCTAGATACTTCACCGTAAATTTCTCCAAGTCTTAAAAACTTCTTTCGAGTATTTGCCAGAAAGTTTTTTGCAAGATTGTTGACTGTCGCAGTTTCTACCAGAGGATAACGAAAATATTTCCTAGGAGTAAAATAATTTGTATGATTCTTTGGAGTTTTTGAATTATCATATCAATTAACTTCTAATTAGGGGTAGGTGGGGCAATATGGACACCCTAAGGTTTTTGCCAACTTTACCTGGCAAGATGTCAAAAAAGTTTATTTCTTTGCTACATGTATCCTTTTAAAGTCTATTTAACATCTATTGCATAAGAATGCTTACGAAGAAAAATGATTTATCCACTTCAAAAAATGTTATGAAAAATGTTAGTTTTTTATGACCGTCTTCGAGCATACGGGGCAGAATGGACACCCCCATGGGGCAATATGGACACCCTCATGGGGCAATATGGACACCATGAGACTTTTACGAATTTCGTACATTATTTACACCTATAAAGTCATTTCATTACAAAACAACTATTATGGATGAATAATACGCCGAAGTAGTTCATTTTTGTTTAGTTAATTTTAATTCAGGCTGTTTTGGATAAAGCTCCGTTTTTGTCGGCAAGTATACCTGCGCCTAGAACAACTATTTTCCACTGCTGTCGTTTTTTGACCAATTTGTTTCACCCTATGTCTACTATAGTGAACATTTAACCGAAAATATACTGAAATCGAAGAATTTGGTTAGTTTGTGATTTAGGTTATATTTTTCCCTTGCCACTTCTTTAAAAAAGGTGAGTGTCCATTTTGCCCCGCCAGCAGAAGATAATTCCAAACTTGATTTTTGATATAATAAAGAAGAAAATATAAACATGTTAAGCATGTAGATACAGCAAAACTACTTGCATGTGTTCTAGAAATATCAGGTTTCAATCGACCTGCAATAAATTAATCACTAAATCTTATTTTAGATGGTGTGAAAATTATAATTTCCATGCACAAAAAACGAAGGACGCAACTTTTTCGTGTAAAATCAAGTATAATTTTTATTTCGAATGTTTTTTTCCTGAAACTAAGTTTTAGACAAATGGACTATATTCTCCATTCAATAAAAGTTCTAAAAAGTTCGCATATTTCAAAACATTGAGGGTGTCCATTCTGCCCCGGGTGTCCATATTGCCCCGCCTACCCCTTACTTCTGTTTTTTTTTTATCAGGAATTCATTGGGTGAATGATTATACATTATCACAAGTTTGTTTAGCAAGAACTTAACTTTGGTACCTGAATTTATAGTAAATTGTTTTTTTCAATAACTTCTGTTATTTGTTGATATTTTTTCTTTGTATAAATTAAAAGTTTGAATTGTATAAATTAACAAATTTGATAAATTTCTTAATTCTAAAAAGAAAATGGGATTGAATATCAAGCATCTGAGCTAGGGGCAAGACACTGTGCAAACGAGAGCAGCTCTGAGAATTTCTGAGTAACTCTTTTTGTCGATGATCGACGAAATTTATTGAAAGACATCCCCAAAACTGCAATTTTCATTCAGCACACGCAACACTTTGCAGTTTGGCATTGGTGCCAGATCACACTTTGGTATAAATGGGAGAAATTCTGAGGAACTGGGAGGAATTGTGAGCAACACTTCGAACACAGATTTGCTCTCGTTAGATCTGTCCTGCCCCTAGCATCTGAGTAATGCTCGCTGAGACCGGCCCACTATTTACACCTTGTCTTCAAAAATGTTTCAGGTGGCGATATTCTGATAGTCCTTGCTAAAAAAATAAGGAAAATGAATTTGGTTACTCAAATTGATGGACCCCTCGTTAGTTAGAGCCACAACAATTTTTGCAGACCCCTCGATTTTGGTCAAATGGTGGCTCATTTAAATCGTTATAACTCGAAAGTTTCTCCAAAACCCACCTCAAAACAAATAGTTGTTGAAAAGAGGAAAGATAGAGCTACTTTTTACAATTATGAGAAGTTGGGTCGGACAATTTAGATTATTTATTTTATTTTATTTTATTTTATTGATGCACAAGGGGGGCATAGGGCCAAGTCTCCAATGCAAGTCCGAGAACTTGCATAAGTTGGGTCGGACAATTTAGATTATTATAGATTATTTAGATCATACCATTTTCAATGGTATACCATTTATGTCCCTTCAAAATAAGCATAATATCTCAAAAAATGGAAATGAATGAATGAATCATGATAAATAGCCAGTAGTGTGGGTCATCGGAACCGTTTTCTCAGATCAAAGCTTTTTTGGTTCCGTTTCGGGTCATGAGTATCTATGCAAAATTTGAGCACGATCGGTTGCGTCTACACTTTGCGCATTGCAATTGAAATTTGTATGCGATTTTGTATGGAAAAACATACTTTTTTGCATTTAATCCATAAGTTGAAAAAGTTTGTCTGAAATTTTTTAACCGATACTCTGCCCCTCTTTGCATGTCAGTCCCATGTTGTTTTTCAAAGTGCCTACGTTTTGCACTATAACTCCAATTGTTTTCGAAAAAATGTATACAATTCATGCATAAATTTTTCGTGGAACTTTGAGCTGTGAAATGCGGCAAGAAAAATATCAAATTTATTTTAAATGAGCTCGTGAGAGACAAAAATATGATTAGACACGCATTAGAAACGACATGAGACTGACATGCCAAGAGGGGCAGTACTGTAGAATGATAGCGTAGGATGTTCTGAAAAACTTTGTTGAAGACCACAAAGCGATCCGTTGCTTGTGAAAATAGTTATAACCAACGAACCACATGGATGTGTTTATGTTTTAACATGTAAAGGAATAACAATAGCAACAAAATCGTGCTGTTTCGCCAAGCAATGCCAATGCTATAACTTTTTTCATAAGCATCAGATCACTTCGCGGTCTTCGACAAAGTTTTTCACGACACCCTAGGCTGTGTTTTCACTTTATCGGTTACATGGTTTTAGAAAAATTCGAGCTTGTTATGAGAGAAATGCAAAAAATTGTGTTTTCCCATGTAAAACCCCATACAAACTTCAAACGCAATGCGCAAAACGTAGACATAACCGATCCTGCCCAAATTTTGCACACTTATTTGGGTCCTGAAATGCAATCAAAAAAGCTGACCCACTCTAATAGCCACGCATTATCTTATCTGCATACCTATATACTTAGAATTGGCAATAGTTAAAGTATTTTAATTTTGATCAGAATTCACTTAAAATTGCAAATTTGAGGTTGTAGTCGATTCGGGGCGAAATGAACACTGGCAATAACTAATGCATGAACGCGCATTGCATACTGTTAGGCGTTTGAAATAGTTCGAAAAAAAAAATCAATCCAATTAGCATATGATACTCCATCTTAGATAAATTAACATAACCACAAAGTTAATTATATAAACTTTATGCAATTCAGTATAATAATTTACATTTTATATAACTCATTTTGGTATCATAATGACCAATTTTTCCGAACTGGCTCATTATGCAACTGAAATGAGTTGCATAATGAGAAACAGTTGTATAATGTTCATAATGCAACTCATTTGAGTTGCATTATGAACATTATGCAACTCAAATGGGTTGCATTATGAAAAAATCATTGCATAATAGTTATTTATGCAACAAGTTGCAAAATGATGATTTTTTCAGCACGAGTCGTACATTTATCCAACGAGGCTTGCCGAGTTGGATAAATACGACGAGTGCTGAAAAAATCGAGTTTTGCAACGAGTTGCATACAAAGTTTTTTGTAATTGCATAAAAATACCCATCCAGTATAATCCTTGGTATAATCTTGCTACACATACATATATCAATACGAACCACGTGGCAGCATTCATGCGCGTCAGCGTGGTGCTTTTGTTTGATCAAATAGGCTATGATAGGGTAGGTGTCAGAAATTTGCAAACTCCCGTCGTCGTCGTCGTACCGCAACCGCACCTTGGGCAAGAGCAAAAGTAGCTTCAGCTGCTGCTTCTACGCCTGATCTGCAGTCTTAATCTGAATCTGGATAGTCCTGATTCAGATTCGAGCTCATTAGAGGATGTAGAAGTAGTAGCTGTAGCTACGGTAGCCTCAAAAGTTATCGAAAAGTGGGCTCTGGCAAAGGTGCCGAAAAGTGCTACTTTTCAGCACTCTTAAGAGTGCCGAAAAGTAGTACTTTTCGGCACTTTTGTTTTAGTGAAGAAAAGTAGGCCGTTTCAACGTTACAACCGCGAGTGAAAAGTAGGGGAAAACGCAACGCAATTACAAAAAATTTTGTATGGAACTCGTTGCAAAACTCGATTTTTTTCAGCACTCTTCGTATTTATCCAACTTGGCAAGCCTCGTTGGATAAATGTACGACTCGTGCTGAAAAAATCAACTTTTTGCAACTCGTTACATAAATAACTATTAATTAACTTTGTGGTTATGTTAATTTATCTAAGATGGAGTATCATATTTGCATTATTGATCTCTGTTGGCAAATTACTTAACTGGTCGGTGTAACACTATAACTACGCTCTATTGCTTGCCCTATTGCTCTATAGGGCACTGCACTGTTTTGAATTTGTATGGGATTTTGACGTTTCTTGGCCTTGTTGTTTACAAAATTTCTGTTAGAGTGAAAGAGAAGGAGAGAATTTCATGCCGTACCCTATTTCCTAAATCCCGCGAACTATTCATTAAGAGCGTGAAAATGGGAAAATAAACTATTGTGCAACGGCTGGTTCATCCCTGAGCTAGAATAGTTATTTATGTAACGAGTTGCAAAAAGTTATTTTTTTTTCAGCACGAGTCGTACATTTATCCAACGAGGCTTGCCGTGTTGGATAAATACGAAGAGTGCTGAAAAAATCGAGTTTTGCAACGAGTTCCATACAAAGTTTTATGCAATGATTTTTTCATTGTACAACTCATTTGAGTTGCATAATGTTCATAATGCAACTCAAATGAGTTGCATTATGAACATTATGCAACTATTTTTCATTATGCAGCTCATTTCAGTTGCATAATAAACCAGGTTGGAAAAATTGGCCATTATGAAACCAAAATGAGTTAAAATAGAAATTATGATACTGAATTGCATAAAAGCCTTTTGTATACAGTCGAACCTCCATGAGTCGATGTACCTTGACTCGATATCGACTCATGGAGGTAATTTTTTCCATACTGAAAAATAATTTCTGGGTTACCATGATGGCCCCCCAGAAAACTTCTCGAAGGATTTTTGTTCCACTACTCGATATTTCCTTGAGTCGATGGTCCCTTCACGATTGCCAGTGCTTGAAATCGAGTGAATATGAATGGTACGATCAGTTATCAGCGCCAACCATCACTACGAACGAACACGCACAGGGAGCAAAGAGAAACCGAACCAACCGCGACCACTATTCCTCATCGGTCGGTTGGCTGGTGAAGCATATTGACTGGTAACGATTATTTCTCACTTGCTGCTGTGAGGCTGAAGATGCGTAAATGATTCAGTGGATTTATTTTTTGCTCAAAACTAGTAAAAACAATCCATAAGAGAATGATGGACGTGACTATTATAATCGATTTAATTCGAGTTTATGTCATTTGCACTGTAATAAGGCTGATACAAATTATATTTTGACTTTTTGTCTCCCCCCCTTCAAAAAATTTTGGCTGGATTTTGCATTTTGAGGGGGCAGATGAAAAAATATTTATCAAAATTTCGGGGTTTGGTGAAAATTCTTTAACAAATCCGATGAGTTTTAAATATTTTTCAGATTAAATGCTTTATTATTTATATCCCCCCCCCCTCGACCAGCCAAAGAGTGGTGGGACAAAAAGTGAAATAAATATTTGTAACGGCCACGAGATAAAAAATAAAGTATATTCATTGCCGTATACACCGGCGAAGAGAGAGATTCAGAGAGCCGCACGGCGCTGAATCGTCGTTCCTCACTCTCACTCATATTTTTTATTGCTCCCGCTCCCACTTGCTCCAGAAGCATGTTAGCCAATTCGCCTTGACGGAGGCTCTCTGAGAGAATTGGGCTGCGCGTGAAAACATTTTTATGCAATTCGGCAAGCCTCGTTGGATAAATATACGACTCATGCTGAAAAAATCAACTTTTTGCAACTCGTTACATAAATAACTATTTTTTAACATGGGAAAGAATAGGAGCTGCATTTTCAAATGCTTCTAATTCTTTATAGGATTTTTTAAGCATTAAGCATAATGGACACCCGGGGCGAAATGGACACCCCTGTTTTTGCCGAAACCGTTGATTTTTATGTTAAATTTTTAATGCATTAGTGTAAAGAAACAAGTCATGGTTCTATTTTTCAAAAGTACCATTTATATTGCTCCAAAATAACCAAAATATCATTGAAATTGAAATATGTTCTTCATATGGTGAAATTCTTATAATTCCGGAGCAGCAGCAAATAAGATATTACGAGTGTTGGAGTGTGTCCACCATAAAAACAAATGAACTGTTACCTTATCTACATGTATACGGAGATTTAGCAATGGATGAAGTATTTTACAGTAAAACCTCCATGAGTCGATATTGAAGGGACCATCGACTCAAGGAAATATCGAGTAGTGGAACAAAAATCCTTTGGGAAGCTTTTTGGGGGGACCATCATAGTAACCCAGAAATTATTTTTCAGTATGGAAAAATTTACCTCCATGAGTCGATATCGAGTCAAGGAACATCGACTCATGGAGGTTCGACTGTATTTTTGATCAGAATTTACTTAAAATAGCAATTTTAATGTTGTAGTCGATTCGGGGCGAAATGAACACCGGCAATTACAAATGGATGTACGCGCATTGCATACTGTTAGGCGTTTTAGATAGTTTGGAAAAAATCAATCCGATTATTTTAGCCTAAAGTTTACTTAATTAACTTTGATGTTATGTAAACTCATCTAAGATGGAGTATTACATCTGTGGCATTGATCTCCGTAGGCAGATTACTTAACTGACCCATGTAACCAAAGAATTAGCATAAAATATGCAGGGGTGTCCATTATGCCCCGATGGGTGTTCATTTCGCCCCGTACCTTTCCTGCCAGCCCTAAAAAACACACGATTCAAAATTCGTTGTTTCTTCACAATAAAGACATTCTACCTGCTGTAAATGATTGAAATACGGAAGAAATAAGTTAAAGTTGTATGTCAACTGATAATATGTTAAGTTTTTCTTCGTTATACAGGTCTAACGTACTCATTTGCTTAGGGTGTCCATTATGCCCCTAATCCCCCTACTGTGCAGTTGTCACAATTTTTCAAAACTGCGTTCAGAAAGCATCAAGAAGTTGACCAAAATTGAAAACAGTGCTGTAATGGTTCATTACGCAACGCAAAGCAGTGCTGTTATGAACCATTACAGCACTGTTAATTTGGTGTGGGAAAGTAGGCCTTTTCCTGTCAGATTTGCGTGAGGTAAAACAGCCTATTACGATGAGAAATGTTTTCACGCACAGCGCAATTCTCTCAGAGAGCCTCCGTCAAGGCGAATTGCTACCGCTTTGGGTTGAAAAGCGCCGGTCAAAGAAGAGCAAATCTTGATTCGTCTGAGGTAAAACGCTTCAATTTTCAAGCGCTGGCGACTGCCAGAGCTTAGAAATTCCTGTTACGTGAAGAATCCACAATTGAATCCAGCACGTATGTTGGTTAAAAATATGGGATGTATAAGTGGTTATAGGCAGCGTTAATTTTTCATCAATTTCATAAGCAGTTCCAACCGATGCCTGATAAAGAAGTTACATTTTGCCAATTAATACCGCGTGTACCCTTCTTTATACGTTTCTTTCTCTCTTGAGGCTCAACCATGGACTCCCAATCGATCCGGTCTACCGCTGAACATGGAACGGTTGTGGGCGGGAGATTACAGCCAGTTCCCCACTGGACACCAAATGCATGCTCTCAATCTCACCTCGCAACAACCGTGGAATATGCCATCGGGTCCAAAAAAGGCAAGAAATTTCAAATGAATGTAAGGTTTTCCCAAATTTTAAATATTGAAATTTTTACTCTCTTCCAGGAATTGCTTGAGGACATGCCCCCCGATGAGGACGAACAACCGTTGGTGTGCATGATTTGCGAAGACAAGGCCACCGGGTTGCATTACGGAATCATCACCTGCGAAGGTTGCAAAGGCTTCTTCAAGCGAACCGTGCAAAACCGAAGGGTTTACACGTGCGTCGCGGACGGTACCTGTGAAATAACAAAGGCCCAGCGCAACCGCTGCCAGTATTGTAGGTTTAAGAAGTGTATCGAGCAAGGAATGGTGCTTCAAGGTTGGTTTTGAAGGGAAAGTTTAGGAGAGAACGGGATTTTAACTTTTAACATGTTTTTTACAGCTGTTCGAGAAGATCGCATGCCGGGAGGACGAAACAGTGGCGCGGTTTACAACCTGTACAAAGTAAAATATAAGAAACATAAGAAAAACAACCAGAAAGGTAACAACCACCAAAAGCTCGGCCTGCCCGGTGACAATCCAAAGTCGATGTTTTTGACGTCGTCGACGACGCCGCCGATCAAGTCCGAAAGTATTAGTCTGCCATCGCACCTGGTCAACGGAACGATACTGAAAACCGCCCTGACCAATCCAAGCGAAATCGTGCATTTACGCCATAGACTGGACAACGCCGTCAGCTCATCCAAGGATCGGTCGATCTCGTACGAGCAAGCCTTGAACATGATACATACCCTTATAGACTGTGATGCTATGGAGGACATAGCGACCCTACCGCATTTTAGTGAATTCCTCGCCGACAAGTCGGAAATTGGCGATAAGCTCTGTAATATAGGTGATTCGATTGTACATAAACTCGTTTCGTGGACTCGCAAGCTGCCCTTCTACATGGACATCCCGGTAGAGATCCACACCAAACTACTGACAGACAAATGGCACGAGATATTGGTGTTGACGACGGCCGCCTACCAAGCCCTGCACGGCAACAAAAGCATAGGCAGTCAACTGCAATCCTCGACCGGCGGGAACGGTCCGGGAGGTGGAACCGTTCTTGCGCCGGACAAACACGACGCAGAGTTTGTCGAAGAGGTAAAATGTTATTCAAATTTAAGTACATAATCCATATAATATAACCCCCTTTCTCTTCCCTACAGATCACAGCCCACCTGCATACGTTACAATCCTGCCTAACAACCCTGATGGGTCATCCAATATCGATCGAACAGCTAAAAATTGACGTCGGTCAAATGGTGGAGAAGATGACCCAAATAACGATCATGTTTCGACGGAGTAAACTCAAGATGGAAGAGTACGTCTGTCTCAAGGTTTACATTTTGTTGAACAAAGGTACATTTCTGGACAAAACAAAATTTTTTCTGAGATTTTACCCATTTTCGTCCGATTACAGAAGTCGAACTGGAAAGCATACAGGAACGGTACGTTCAAGTACTTAGGACCTATCTACAGCACACCGTACCGCACAGCCCGAACCGGCTGACGGATCTGTTAGCCCATATACCTGAGGTAGGTGAAAAATCCGACTTTTTCAAACACAATGTCCAGCAAATAACTGAATTTTTTTTGAAAATTGAATTTTTACTGACCTTGACGCCTTTCTGCCCGGAAGATCCTGGGAAAAGCACTTCTTCCATCACTTTTCACTCGCGAGTCGCGACGATCACTTCTTTCGATTAAATTGATCAAATTTATATTTTAAGAGCATTAAGAGACCATAAAGTGCATAATAGAAATTAAAATCAAACACTTTTCTTAATTCTTCACTCTTGCTAATTTTCTGCACAATGTCTTCACTTTTTTACGGAATAATTAAACTCACGAAGATATTTTCGCGTCCGGTTCTGTCAGGCACTCGATTCGAAATGGGCAAACTGAAATTTTCAAAGTGCTCGATTGCTTCGATCAATGCAACGCAACGGTGGAAAACGATCGCCACGTGGTCATGCGTTGTCATAGAAATGAGGAACCGCTGGAAATATCCTTGGGAACGGAGGGGAGCGATTTGTTTTTGACATTTTTGTTTTCTTTCGATTTAGCAATATTAGATTGCTTTGATAGATGAAAAAAAATGTGGTAGATGGTGGCTGACATCCTCCACGTGCTCGCAACAAAACTTCTAGAAATCACAAGTGACCATGCATTCTGCTTCTACCGAAACAAACTGGAAAATACCTGGGCTGAACAATGAAAAAGGATAAGAACCAATGGCCCGAGCAACGGCCAATAATGTTGAAGGGCAGGGCCTCACATAACACGTCGCTACGTAGCCACAGAACGGTTCTATCGTTGTATGCTTTGCAGTCATGAAACAGGTTTTGCACTAGGTCGTCCTAGAAATTGACTTAGACCTTTCCAAACAAATATTTTCATAATTCATTCATCCGACATGTGCACTATGTGACCAGCCCACTAGGGTCTGCCATATTTTAAATGCTCTATGATATTCTACTCATTTGCTAGCTGGGTAGAAATCGTAATTTACCTATCCTGATATCTGCACTATAGCGTAGATTTACTCCAGCGACGAGCATATAGTAAAGCATTCACAAGACGCGACGCGAGACAAGACAAACACTTATCGTTCTTACAATCGTCAAAGGGTTTAATATTTACCTTTTCTGTCGACCGGACATAAAAATGAGTGTTCATATAGTAAAGCCCTGCTTTCATCGGTCTTTGACGACGTTCCTTCAGTTTCCTTGGACTTTTGGGGTCGCCAGGTCCTCTACAACCGCGTTGTGGACAGCGGGCTCGCAGTCATCCATGAATTCGCTGATCTCTAGCTTATTACCTACAGAGTATTGTTCTTGCAATATTTCTTCCGCCATTCGCACTATGTGACCAGCCTACTGAAGTCTGTACTATTTTATACAATTCACAGTATGCGTTATTTTTTTTAGTTTCACACCATGAACTGCCTGCAGCACTTTACGCTCAAAAACTCCGAAAGCTTTTCGGTTTGCCTCTTTTAGCGTCGCCTCGTGACCAAAGAGGGAAAACTAAGCTTGTCTATGTGCCTATCTGCAATCATGTTGAGTTTTTTTGTGAAACCAATCCTCGCTGTCTCCAACTTTAGAGAAGCAATTGCTAGCTCCACTGCTATATTGTCCACCAAACCGAGGGGAACGTGGGATCGCGTGATACTTACTTACCGGTCAGACTAAAGCCTGAGTGTTCTCTGGTGTACGAGTCGTCTCCATTCTACTCGGTCCATGTCTGTGTGTCTCCAGTTCCGCACTCTGCGAAGGGTCCGCAGACCGTCCTCCACTTGATCGACCCACCTAGCTCGCTGTATCTTGTAGGCAGCGCTCAGTAGTGTGATCGCGTGATAGTTCCTACAATCCAACTTGTCGCTTTTTTTTGTAGATGGGACACACGATACCTTCCATCCATTCCTCCGGTAATGATTTCTCCTTCCAATCTTGGTGATTACTTAGTGTTGTAGTGCCACGTTTAGTGCTTCTCCGTCGTATTTCAGAAGCTCGCTTGGTAGTTGATCTGGTCCAGCGGCTTTATTGTTTTTCTACCGGTCAACCTCCTCCCCAATCTCTTAAAGGTTAGGGGCCGGAAATCTTTCGTCCTCCGCACGTACTTCTAGATCTGTTACCACGCCACCTTCGGTGCTTGCATAGTCGCCATTGGGATGCTCATCGTAATGCTGCCGCCACCTCTCAACCACCTCACGCTCGCTCATGAGAAGATTCCAGTGATTGTCTCGGCACATGTCGACTTGTGGTATAAAGCCTTCGCGCGAGCGATTCAGCTTCTCGTAGAACTTCCGTGTGTTCTTAGCGCGGTACAGCTCTGCCATCGCTTTGCGATCTCGTTCTTTCTGCTGGCGCTTCATTCCTCCGGAAGATTGAGTTCTGTCTATTCCGTGCCTGTCTATAACGTGGCTCATTCGTCTGGGATCGGGATTCGGGATCTTGTGATAGTTATGGTGCTTTTTCTATACACACCTTGTTTCGAAAGGCATTACTCCAGTTTAACAGCCCATTAGTTAGGTCATGTTAGGCCTCATTTCGCTCCGTTATACCCTCATCGGTGCGAGCTGTTTACATCCTTCTCCTAGCTCTTAGAGCGCTATCCATAAAATAGGGGGTTGTGGGGCAAGATGGCCACCCTAAGCTTAGGCGTCTTGGGAGCATATACTTTCAATAGAATATGGCTATTTATCACTCATCCCCTTTGTTTCATGTCTTTTCTATCTTATTAACACAAAAAATCATTTTATTATGTACTACGAATGCAAAATAAATTCATTTGAAAAAAATTACTTTCGACATAGAATTTTTGCCATATGGGGCAAGATGGCCACCCCATCGGGGCAAGACGGCCACAGAGCTAAATGTTTACAATTAGTGTGCTTTAATCCCTAAGCAACGTTCAATAAACAAGGTCGAATCATCCGCAACACTTTGCCTACGAATGGTGTGTGTGGAATTTGCCAACATTTTCTTTATGATAATGTTTGAAAGAAAATTGATAGAAATTTATTTGGAAATGTTCTATGATTTGGTCTATTTTTTCAGCAAACTTGTTTCTCTCGAAACGATTTAGATACATTACTACTCTTTTCATGCATTATACTGTAACTCAACGTCTCGTAACGAACCCTTATAGCGGTTTAAGCTACGATTTTCCATCCCTGTGCCAAACTATTCAATGAAACCAATCACCGTTCAACAGCAAATAACTTCAAAGTTTTTCTGAGGTATCATCTCCATCGTAGTTAATTTTAACAGCTTCAACTAATATGAAAAGCAATTTTCTGTGGTTTTGCAGTATCTCTAAACATCAATAACAGTTTTAAGGCAGCTTTAGATTGATTCTTGGATGGCGACATAGGCCTTACCACAGGTGGCCATCTTGCCCCGAATGATTACGATATGTTTATCATTTTTTATATGACATTTTTGATTTAAAACATTGACATTTTATTGTCGAGGCTCAACAACAGTCATATATAGACACCATTAAAAATTAAAAATAATATTTAAATCGATGTTATTTCATTACTAATCCTTAAAATCAGATGACCTGATACTATAAGAAAACACTGTTTTTGAACACTCAAACGTCAAACACTATTTTATAGCAGATTTTTCAAACTAATAGTAACTTTTTTGCACATTATAAACATAAAGCATTGTTTATAATCACAACCCATGTAGAAAATATTTTTATGTTGCGAATTAATGCTTAAAACACAGGGTGGCCATCTCATACACTCCCCCTCGTAGAATTTTGATCATACAAAATTTTTGGCAGACCTGTCTATGCCCCTTATGTCCCCTTATTCCGGAACACTCGTATTCTCCGATGTAAATGTCAATAATCACCATTCTAGTGACGACGCATAGCACATCGTGTAACACGGTATGGTACGCGCTCGCAACGTTCAGGCACATTAGCCTACAAGTAATTTCCAGCTTAACACACGTTCCTTACATCCATAGAAATCCAGAGTACTACTAAACAGTAGCGAAACTTCCACCTCTTACACTGGTGCGCTATCTCGGCGGGCTTTGTTATCGACCTCCCTTTCCGGAAGCCGAAGTACTTACTCGAGAGATCCTTCACTCGAGACTCGAACACTCTCCACCGTGCCCACCAAGCGCATTTGTCTATTATGCCGATCGTTCTTCTGGTAGTTTCCCCGCTTTTGGCAATAGTACCAGACTGCCGCTTCCTAACCTCTGAGAAAACTCTCTCGCCCAGGCATTTCAGCATAGCAGACCTGAATATCTCGGGAACCTCTGTGTAGGTGATCCCCTCCAACATCTCTAGAAACAACTCTGTAGGAGCCATTACACTTCTTGTCTCTTGTATTGGTCATCATGATCCTGTAGGGCGTAGGCATCACTTCACGGATTCGCATTGGCACTCTGGCAGTGACCCTCAAAGCAGGCCTTTTTGCTTGCCCTTATCTTGGTTTTAGAGCGACTTCAGCAGTGGCGAATGTGTTCGCCTTGGTTGAGTTTATTTGTCTAACTTATCCTAGCTGTCTTTCACTTCAGAGAAGCAAAAGCTTACTCCTCTGCCCTACGACCGTTACCGATGAGATCAATATCGTTCACCAAGCCGAGAAACACGTGAGATTGTGCGTTGATTGGGCTACTTCTATGCACCCCAGGCCCAGGGATTCGTGTTGCTGCCTGGAAGAGGTTATCGGAGAATCTCCTTGTTCTGGGACATTGTGCTCATGCTACGAGTCGAGTGGCGTGACCAAGGATTGGATCATTCATTTGCAAAGAATTACATTCACTTGTTACTATCTCAATTCAGAAGCATGCTATCAAAAAACAATGTATGGATGAATTTAACCTTGTAGTTTTATCTGAAAGTTTGCCGAATGACATTAGAGGAATTCCACGGAGTCATGTCAGTCGATCCTGAGCGACCATTTCAAAAATATCTGAAACTTTGCACAGTTTTTCAATTTCATCTAAATCGTCATTTTTCGATATCAAACCTTCATATTCACTCACGACTAACTTTTCAGAAGGGTGTATGCTAAAACAGCTCAAAAATATTCTAAAAGCTGTACAGCAAAAACGGATTTTTCGATTGTTATGAATTTTTCAGCTAAGTTAGATAACTAAATGATGATTCCTTAGAAAATATACACTGTAAAAAATTTCTTTTTTTACTTTAAAAAAATATGATCTTTGTCTCAAAAACTCAAATATCTCAAAACCCTATCTTTTTACCAACGTCAATTTTTTAGGGGAAATGGCCCATTATATCAGCTATCTACCATAAAATTTTGGTGATGGTAAACTGATAAACAAAAAAGTTATGACATTTCAAACATTTCACAATTTTTACATTTAGTAACAAAAAAAATTTTTTTTCTGTGTAAATTATTTTGAGAATTATTTTTTGATGCTGATTTTATTGTAAAGGCTACCGCCTGAATTAAACAAGTTGTTTTCATGATTCTTTTGTTTGATTATTCATAATTTCTATAGTATCTATTTGAAACTTAGACGCGATCCAGTGTTTTGATCAAAAATATTGAGAGTGTCATACTTTTTATTGTACGTGACTGGTGAAAAAATCCCTTGATAGTGTTGAAAAGCTGTTGATTATAAGAAAAATGGAATTAAACTTATTTTTAAGACAAAAGCTGTATAATAAAAGTTTTATATACGCGTATACGTCTAGTTTATCTTCAAAAAAATACCTCTTAGAGAACAGACTTTATGATCGGAAGAATGCGAGTAACTTCAACAACAACAAATGCATGAGAGTTACCTACCACGTGAAAATCCATCGCCCAGTTCACACTACCCCCACCTGGTGGAAATGTTTCACGAAATACTGCGATGTGCAATATCGTCATCAGAAGGCGCTAGTGTGAAACGTCAAACGCAAAGAAAAATGATGGGCACTCTTCTGGTTATGAAAGCCACAACCAAGATTCAAAATGATCGTTAAAGGCGTGGTCAATGAAAATTTCGTCAGTGTTACGTTTGTTTGTCTGTATACATACCATGACAATGCTCACGAAAAAGCAAAAAAAAGAATACTACCGCTATGGATATTAAATAGTAAATTTTTTCTTCAGCCAAGCAAACAACACCAAACTAGTCAGTTAAAACTAATAAGTGATTTTGTTTATTATAATCTAACGAACAACATGAACAGTCGCTTTCTCAAAGGTCTTCAACTCAACTCTCTCTTGTAGACCGTTTGATGAAAAAAAAAATGATCAAAGGAGTTACGAAATCTCACCGAAAGCACCATAGATAATCTGAAAGAGACTGGTTATGCCCAAATTGAATCCAAATTTACGCATTTGCACGTCCTGCCGTCTAGACTTTGACAAACGAGCCATCTGTATATCATCGGTAAAGCAGGGCGTAGGAAGTTCGAAAACGACAACAACTGAGAAATTGCCAGAAGTGCTAAGTGCAGAGAGTCATGTCACCGTACCATCAGCGACATCAGTTTAAACAATTAATCACGCCCCTTTTCAAAAATGCTTTGATATATACTTCAACATCTATACCCATTTCAATATTTTTAACGTTGCAAAACACGCTTTCAACATTCATTTTGAAGAAGAGGGAAAACTTGTCCTCAAATGTAACAGCAAATAATGAATAAACGACTAATGCGCGGAGGGCGTGATAAAATCGGAACATTACTGTACATATAATATACATAATACATAATAAAAACAGCTTGTTTTACTCACGCAAGGCCATTAACAATAAAATCAGCATCAAGCTGCGATTTCCGGCCGAAATAATAAAAAAAAATTATTACTAAATGTGAAAATTGTGAAATGTTTGAATTGTCATAACTTTTTTGTTTATTAGTTTATCATCACCAAATTTTTATGGTAGATTGCTAATACAATGGACCGTTTTCCCTAAAAAAATTGCGTTGGTAAAAAGATAGGGTTTTGAAATATTTGAGTTTTTGTGACAAAAATGATATTTTTTAATGTTAAAAAAGATTTTTTTTCACAGTGTAGGGTAATTCGCCAATTGTTGAACGGTTAGTACCGGCATTTTGGTTTTCGTTTGTTTTTCCGTGCATAATTCCACTTTAGTTGAAAAATATCCAGTGAACGTCTAGATCTACTTATCCCTTATACTGCCCATTTAATTTGTATTCCCTTAAATTCCATTTTTTAAGAGAAAATAGAACATTTGTATGGGAAGTCTGTAACCCAAATGTTGAACGCTTCTTTAAGCTAGCTCATCCTAATGTTGGACGGTGCTCGCCAATTGTTGAACGGTTGAAGCTTTGTTCGTAATTGATGACGTATAACCCGACATCAACCTATCATTCACCTGTTTTCATTTTGGCCACCAAACCCAACATAGACATGACAGTTACCCGATGTGGGTCCAACAGTGGTCCAACATTTGATAAAAATTGACCCGACTTTGACCCGACATCCGATATTTTTTCACCCTGGCGGATTTTTTCCGGGTTTTTTGTGTTTTGTGCCCAGCTAGTCCGAGCAAGTGACAATTCATTTAAATGACAAAGAATCGCACATTTGAAGAGAGCTCTAGTGGACTGAAATCGGTTTAAAGATGATTAGATGCAAAAATGGCTGAAAAGATTTGATTAGAAGCGAAAACGTTAGAAGAAAGTACGCCTTTCAAAGCCCCTGAAACTCTTCTGGAAACCCATGGGACCCACTTAACCCCCAAGAACATTCATGGAACGACCCTGAAATCCCTTGAAAACCTATGGATTGCTCTTAAGCCTCCTGGAACGCATTGAAATACTCCTGGGACCCTCTAACACTCTGAATTCCTCTTGAAGACCTCTGAAACGCCCTTGAAACCCATTGAAAACCACTGGAATCTTTCTGAAGCCCACTGGAACATTCCTAGAACATCCCTGGAACGCCTTTGAAACCCCACGAAATGTACGGTTAGGTAAACTGAAAAAAAATCTAGCAGTCATGCTAACATCGTAGGTTATGTCAGTGTTCAACAATTGGATCATGGATGCATAATGATAGTGTGATAAGAAAAATATTTTTTTCAAATTAAACTACAATGAAAATGTGATTTTAAACAATGTAAAACTGTTAATGACATCCTTCCAGTTCTTGTAACTATGGTGTGCCTTCGATATTTGTGGTCGATTTGCCCGCAAAGCTTAGTTCGTAACAGCAGTTTCTTAAAATTAATCTTAAGAATTGTGCAGTTTTCGTGTCATCACCAGTACAAAATTTTCAATCAATTTTTTTTGACGAAAAATATGTATAATTTTGTAACTTAATTAGAGCAATATAGTGACCCACATGTATATGCGTCTACATCATACGTTTACGTTGGATGAAAATTACTTAAGTAAGATTTATAATAAAATATTCAGAAACTGTTCAACATTTGGGTAGTGTTCAACAATTAGCGAATTACCCTATATTTTCTTAGGAATCACCATTTAGTTATCTAACTTTGCTGAACAATAAAATCAGCATCAAACTGCGATTTCTGACCGAAATAATTTACACAGAAAAAAATATTTACCAAATGTGAAAATTGTGAAATGTTTGAAATGTTATAACTTTTTTGTTTATTAGTTTACCATCACCAAATTTTTATGGTAGATTGCTAATACAATGGACCGTCTTCCCTAAAAAAATTGCGTTGGTAAAAAGATAGGGTTTTGAGATATTTGAGTTTTTGTGACAAAAATGATATTTTTAATGTTAAAAAAGATGTTTTTTTTCACAGTGTATATTTTCATAGGAATCACCATTTCGTTATCTAACTTTGCTGAAAAATTCATAGCAATCGAACGAACCATTTTGGCTGTACAGATTTTTGAATATTATTGAACCATTTTCACATACACCCTTTCGAAAAGTTAGTCGTGATTCAAAATAAAAATTTGATATCGAAAAATGGCGATTTAGATGGAACTGAAAAGGGAAGATTCAAATATTACGTCCATCGTTTTTCGGGATTTCTAGACCCCCCCTCCCCCCTCTGTCACGCACTTTTCCTATACCCAATACACGTACTGTCACACTTTTCTAGACCCCCCCCCCCTCCCCCAAATGTTGGACGTAATTTTTGAACGTTCCCAAAACTGTGCAAAGTTTCAGTTCAATAGAAAATCATGAATTAAAAAATTTCCTTAATTTTGATGCTGTTGCTTGGAATCGCTCATTAGGGTCGCACACGCATACCAGAGTCGTGAGCGAGCTGTGAAGGCGTTTGCTGGTTTCTGTTGACTTAATTATTGATGCTACGCTAGTACATTGTTCTACAAAGTTTTAGGTAAAATAAAAATGAAAATGTGTTCCATACATTGATTTTTGCTACGATGTTTCTGAAGCGAGTTAACAGTAGTAAGTGAATGTAACTGATTGCAAATGAATGATCCCATCCTTGGGCGTGACGCAGCAAGACTCGCACATCGAGATGAGAGAACTCGACTCGAATGAAGTGACTCGCCGTGTTAATCAAATGGAGAGTCACTTCATTCGAGTAGAGATTTCTCACCTCGATATGCGAATTAGAGCTGGGTCGACTCACCACCAGTGATGGGAACACTCACTTGTTATTTTCTCAGCTCAGAAGCGTGATATAAAAAAAAACAATGTATGGAGGACTTTTACCTTATAGTTATATCTAAACGTTTGCCGAACAGAGCAAAGGTCGCATACCAAAGTGTAATTTACATTCACCTCATGGAAAGTCGCCTTTCTAGCTTTCTCACGACTTCTGGATTCGTGTGCGACCCTTGCTCTATTCATACTTTTAGATATAACTATAAGGTAAAAGTTGTCCATACATTGTTTTTTTATGGGCATGCTTCTGAGCTGAGAAAAAAAGCCCTGCTCACCACTGTGCAGCATTTTTGCATGCTTCACCCTTATGGCCCAAAAATCATGGGTCATAAGGACCCCAAAGAAGACTTTTTTCAACTTTGCTTATTTTATCTATCGAACTGAAATGGAAGACTGCATTAGGAGATTTTTCGAGTGTTAACCCTCTCCTTCCCACGACTTTGAACGGATATTTCTATGCCAAGAAAGCGATTCCAAAACAAGTGCTTGAACAAAAGTTATTGCGAATTGGCCAAATTTTTCGAATTCAACGAAAGAATTTTTAGTTGTAAATCAATAGTATTTGATTGTTTATCAATATTTGCACTATTGAAACAAGTAGTTGGATGTGGGGTTCACCCAATGCGATTACAATCATATTCTAAAAACTATTGTATCATATTCATCTAATTCCGTTTGTCTCGAGTTCTTCGAAAATCGATGCTGCTCTAAAGCAACCGTGGCAGTCGGGGTATTTTGAGCACCACTGGGAAATCACCTAAAATCTAGTATTTTTGCAAATTCACCTTACAGCTCTATTACTGGTCTGATATTGGAGCGATTGAAACATTAGAGCGGAGTAGGGGTAGGCGGGGCAATATGGACACCCGGGGCAGAATGGGCACCCTCAATATTTTGAAATATGCGAACTTTTTTGAACTTTTAATCAATGGAGAATATAGTCCATTTGTCTGAAACGTAGTTTCAGGAAAGAAACATTCGAAATAAAAATTATACTTGATTTTACACGAAAAAGTTACGTCCTCCGTTTTTTGTGCATGGAAATTATAATTTTCACACCATCTAAAATAAGATTTGGTGATTAATTTATTGCAGGTCGATTAAAACCTGTTATTTCTAGAACACATGCAAGTAGTTCTGGTGTATCTACATGATTAACATGTTTATATTTTCTTCTTTATTATATCAAAAATCAAGTTTGGAAATATCTTCTGCTGCCGGGGCAAAATGGACACTCACCTTTTTGAAAGAAGTGGCAAGGGAAAAATATAACCTAAATCACAAACCAACCAAATTCTTCGATTTCAATATATTTTCGGTTAAATGTTCACTATAGTAGACATAGGGTGAAACAAATTGGTCAAAAAACGACAGCAGTGGAAAATAGTTGTTCTAGGCACAGCTGTACATGCCGACAAAAAGGAAGCTTTATCCAAACAGCCTGAATTTAAATTAACTGAACAAAATTGAACTACTTCGGCGTATTATTCATCCATAACAGTTGTTTTGTAATGAAATTACTTTATAGGTGTAAATAATGTACGAAATTCGTGAAAGTCTCATGGTGTCCATATTGCCCCATGGGGGTGTCCATTCTGCCCCGTATGCTTGAAGACAGTCAGCAAAAACTAACATTTTTCTTCGTGAGCATTCTTATGCAATAGATGCTAAATAGACTTTAAAAGGATACATGTATCAAAAAAACTAAACTTTTTTGACATCTTGCCAGGTAAAGTTGGCAAAAACCTTAGGGTGTCCATTAGAGTGGGTCAACGTTGTATGGAGAAACTTTAAATTTGATCGTACCAACCCGGAACAAAGCTTTTTCAATCAATATTATCGTCCAAAACAACTGTGCAAAAATTGGGAGCAATTGGTTTCGTCCCCGTATTCCGCATTGCGATTGAAATTTGTATGGAAGTTAGTGTGGGGAAACGTACTTTTTTGCATTATGCTTATATGTTGAATTCTTTTGTCTAACATCAGGTAACTAATGACGTTAAAGTATAGCCTAGGATATACCGAAAAAAACTTTGCCGAAGACCGCAAAGTAATTCGACGCTTGTGAAAAAAGTTTTTCGTCTGGTAACTTAGGCCAAAAATTGAGATTTTATTATTGATGTTATTCCTTTACATGTCAAATGTTAAGCACCACTGGGCAATCAATACGTTATAACTTGTTTCACAAATGTCGGATCACTTTGCGGTCTTCGGCAAAGTTTTTCGGCATACCCTAGACTATACTTCAACGTCATTAGTTAGATCATTTTATTCGAAAAAAAATCAATTTATGAGAAAAATGCAAAAAAGCAAGTTTTCCCATACTAAATGTCATACAAATTTCAATCGCAATGCGGAATACGGGGAAGCAACCAATCGCTCCCAAATTTTGCACAGTTGTTTTGGACGCTAAAAGGAATCGAAAAAGCTTTGTTCCGAAAAATCGACTTTGTTGACCCAGTCTAGTGTCCATATTGCCCCGCCTACCCCTACACTCTGAAGAATTTTCACGTCCGATTTACGTGAAAAGATGGGTAGTTTTCGTCCACCATATTTTTCACGTCGCCTTTACCGGAACTTCAGGTAGCTGAATAAATGTGAGCTTCGCTCATCGACGTGGTGAGTCAGGTAAAATTGACATGCATTGTACGTATCGTTTACGTAAAATGTGGGTGAGTGCTACCGGAGTCACAGGTAACTTTTACGTGAAAACATGACTAGCTCTACGTGAATTTCACGTAATTTGTGCATCATTTTTGAATGAAAATAAAGCAGCAGCACCAGCTTGCAACCTGAGACGAGACTCGCGAAGACGGTCTTCTTTTTCTACAGTTTGTTATTTTTTTCTTCTTCCTATCTGTGTTGACATTATATTTTGGGCTGGTGGTTCAAACACGTACGTGACTGCATCATCTCACATGCAGTGTGACTGAATCCCATTCACGCACAAAATCATGTTGAGGTAAAATTTTGCATCGCCAACAATCGCCAAGCAAAGTAATTATTGGAATATTTTGTTTTCAATTTTTTTTTTGACAGTACAGGAGAAGAAAATGCTGCTCGGAGTGAATTTTTGCTTCAGAATTTATCTCGGGTAGCAATACTTTTCTCGTTTTAGGTAACGTAATCAAACGAGCTACAACTGACAGCTCAGTTGAGCTACACTTGACGTTGCTTTTTTTCCTCTTCGCGAGTCTCGTCTCAGCTTGCAACGTATTTGAAGAGGCAAGAGAGTTTAAATTCTTACAAAATGCAATAAAAAGCATTACTTTTACCCGACCGTAAAATATATCATTACATCATATAGAGATTTAAGAACTCTTGCCTCCTCAAATACGCTACAATCTGGTATACATAACAATTAAACAAAAAATATTTCACAATCTTTTATTTTTGAGTATTTACTTAATCTATACTTACAACTGTGTCGCATACACATTGATGAATCATTATAACTATTTTTAAATGTACAAATTTCCAATACGGATGTCGTGAAAAAGTCTTGATACAAAATCTTCGTAGTCCAGTTGTTTAAAAACACTCGCTGAACTGGGTCCTTCGTCACCGTCAGGAGACAGCTGAAAATGTTTAAAATGAAAAAAGTTTACTGCTTATGTAATTATTCACAATCTATTGCTTTAAATAATTAATTTACCGTTCAATACTTGCAGCAACTTGCTCGGGAACTACATCAGCAAGCAGTTGTGGTATCAACTTATTTTTCGACGCCATATTGAATTTATTTTTGCACACCTGAAATTCACGTAGCTTTAGTTTCGCGGAAACTTCCAAGTCAGAAGTTCACTAACACAAACGCATTCAAACGATTAACGTGAAAATTGGGTGGATTTTACCAAACAGGGCGGTGTATACGCCGTGATTATCGGGTGATAGTTACTGACGTCAGGTAACATTTGAGATTTTGTGAACAAGGAGGAGCTACGTGATATTTCACGTAAATCGGACGTGAAAATTCTTTAGAATGTAATTAAATCCCATAGAAAATTAGAAAAATAAAATTTAAAATTGTTGGCCAAATTACACCGACGAGGGCTAACCAAAAACGCCACATAAGACTTCTCTTGTTTAAATACCTTAGATGACTTTCAAATTATTTTGTTTTCCATATACTTCAAGTCGATACTATATTATTCAATATCAAGCAAAGTAAACAAAGTTTCAATTACGTTAGACAATATAAATTCTTCATTGAAAATAGGGTGCTCTGCTCATATTACCCCTACGATTCAAAATCGACGCAAAAACAACCCTTTTTTAATCATTTTTTGGGCATACATATAAACACGATTGGACTATGATATTTTTATGCAACTAGTATAGTATTATCAGAACTATTCTGGCCATACGATGTGCGAGAAATTCAGAAAACAATCTTTAATCGACTTTTGCTTGAGGTGGCCAAATTACCCCGATTTACCCTAGAGGGTTAACGGATTAATATTTGCATGGGTCAATAATTTAATTGTCAATATTCTGCTAAAAAATATCCTATTCCACAATACTTTTCCAGATCCAAACCGCTGCCAGCTTACTTTTGGAGAGCAAAATGTTCTACGTACCGTTCGTTCTGAACTCGGCCAACATTAGGTAGCAGATGATCGAACAAGGAATGATTGAACCTTTCCAGCATGAGCTGCAGCAGCAGCACCAGCAACAACAACATCAACAGCAGCTGCAGCAGCAACATGACTCAGCTAATGAAGAACAACAGCACCAACTGCACGACATTGATTTCGCTAATCAGCCTCATGACCATCAGCAGCAACATCCGTTGACACAAGTGGCGCAGCTATCATCGCAGCACGTCGCGAAACGTCCACTGCCATCAACCACAACAGCAACAATCGTCAAACAGCAACAACAGCAAATCGTTCAGCTGCAGCCGCGGCAATCACACCATACACTGCCGAACTCCCCGAACAGCAACAACAACAGTGGTTCTGTGACGATTTTCGTCATCAAAACAGTGTTACCTGACGAGTGATTCTGATTTCCGCCTGATTACTTTTAAAACGTTATAAGTCCCCAGTGATGAGACTCAACTGAAATGTTTGTGTTTCATTTTTTTTACATTGAAGGTAGATTTTTTATTTGTTTTAATTTGTTTCAAAATCGAGTCGATTCTCGTTTTGTTTTTCATTTTTATATATGAACTGTTTTTACCTTTTACTGATTACCTTGTTCTTATTTTACGATTTCTCGTTGAGCGTTGAAAGTGTCGTAAAATAGAGAGGTGAAAACAATTTTTAACGTATAAACAGAGTAGTTATAAAGCATTATATACAAACACATACAAAACTGAAGTAAATAGAGAGAAAGTAAACATTTTTGCATATACACAAACACCCACTCATTATATATACAGAACAGAATAAAAATCTTGTCACTGATATGTAAATGGAAATATACCTAATGTAATGAACGAAAAAGTTTCACTCTAAACCTGAATGTTTTGTGCATTGATGCCTCGGGCGATTAAATGTAAATGGTCATTCTAAAGAAGTAGAGTTCGCTTGCGCGTGATGATTGCTGCAGAAAAAAACATCAAATTGAACACAATTAACTCACACAATAGCATGGATTCACATTCGAGGAAAATGCGAAATTTTCCGCTACTAGGAAGTCTGAAATTAAATGCCTTCTATATTATAAATAGAGAAAATGAAGAAAAAACACACGAACGTAGGAGTAAATGATAAGGGAGATAAATTCATCAGAAAATGAAAAAAAAACTGAAAGGAAAAATTCTCATTTCAGAAATATATTTGAACAACAGCAACAAATATTCGTATTAAAGACAAGAATAACATAGAACGCCCCGAAGATATGTCGTGCATAAAGTAAGCGTATATAAACACATATATTTTTATATATTTAATTGATCGATTCATTGTTGTTCTTCTTATCAATATTTTTATTAGCTAATTTTACAAAACCGAAAATAATAAAAGTGGAAGACGTAAATTTGGCCGTAGCAAGAGAGGGCAACGGATGTGTAAATGTATATTTGCCCTTTGAAATTCGTTCGTTTATCGGAAACGAATGGAGCTAACTTCAAATATAACCGATATAAATATTGGACTGTACATTGTCGAACCGGTTTGAAATGTTTGTATAGAAAATGTTTCACGAGAGGACGCACTGAACGCTAAATTTAACCTCTAATACATTGTAAATATCAGATATCCGTAAGCTATGCTTTTAGATGTTTTTTCCCTTCTCAATGCATATACCTTAGTACTGCTAGAACGGTTTAGTTGCCTAAGTAACTGGATGCTTTTAACGTTTTGTTTTTCATCATTGTAAAAAAAAACATCTCGGACGCGATTTCCCATGTAAATGCATCTCTGTTTAGGTGATAGCACTTTTCGGATAGTTATTTGAAAACGCCTTTAGTTGAGTGTTTCTCGAGAAAACGTTGCGCTTACTTTGCAAATGTTAATAACGTTCATTAATTCGTTACTAAATGGGTTTCAGTTAAATAAAGTAAAAATACATCATCACGATCAAATGGGGATTGTTACGGATTCGAGAATAAATTTAAACGCGAAAGGATGTCGCCATTCCACTCGTAATCCGTTTCGAAAAAATCGCCAAATTTGCAAGTTTCAGCATATTATTCTATTCCACGATGGACAACTGAATATTAGTTGGCATGTGTATTAAGCCTTCATAAAACAGGTGCCATTTTTTATCATTCTCAGGGTCTGGTCGAACAAAGGTCGAATAGACAAAATCCTTATTGACTCTTGAAAAAAGCGAAAAAGCTTTTTGTAAATAAAGCCTTCTCTCGATGAATCCTACACATGCCCACTACAATTTTTATTATCACCATGTAGATCAAAATTATCTTAAGAATTCAAAATTTCAAAGAATCTTAGGCCTGAAGTACACACACAGGGTCAAATATAAGAAAATAACTCGAGAAACAACATCAGTTTGACACTAATGAAAATTCGATCAAGTCAAACAAGATGTTTGAGCATTGCTTTTTTTGGACAAATATTCGACCCTGTGTACTGTGTACAGCTTAAGAAATCATCGAGAGCTTTATTCTTAAAAGCTTTTTCGCTCTTGTTAAGACTTAATGAAGAAATGTTACAGGGCCGACCAAAGGTGGTTTTAGTATAGAAACCAAATAAACCCAACTTGCGGTGCAACTCGAAAGCTCTTTATTTCTCTGTTGTTGAGCTATTTTATGGTGTGTGAACAACTTGCAGCTATCTTAAAATTCACGACTAAAAATATCAAAACAAGTCCGTCTGCTACCAAACGCATACAGTTTTCTTTTCTAACCAACACACATTTGAAATTTATACTATTTGTTTGAATTTCCACATCTCTGGTTTTAAAACCGAAATATTCTCTTCATACCTAACCGTTACAAAACCAACAATGATACTAGGGTTGTCCATCCTACATAATTTCGAGAAAATAGCCAGCCTGTTTTTGTCACTGAGCTGGCCGAAATGGCTGGCTTTTTGAAAGCAAGATAATATTATAATTCATCATAATTCAAGAAATATCCTAATTCGATATTGTATGCGTTTGTGTGGATTGATTTGCATTACATATTTACTTGAAATGATTAATTTATTATGAATCATTACAATAACTGCCGAACTAAATGGTCTAATTTTCTATGCAAGCCGATAACATTAAAGAAATTTGAATCTATTAACATTTGCGTAGTAGGCAATAACATATCTAAACTCGAGGAGGTTATTATTGGACGGTGGATTCTTTCGACTTTCCTCCATTGGAGCAAGTACACGTACTATTTACAGAAGACGGACGATAGTGGAGATTAAGGCTCCGCTTATCCGACACATCACAAATATAAGCAACGTTTGTTTTTATCTCGACTAAGATAATTTGTTTACTAGGTTAGAAAGTGAAGAAAACGACCAAAACTGATACAATGATCCTCCTTTTTAAAGCTAAACTAAGAGACAAGAAAATCCTCTATTTTTAGGCAAATTATTTATCCAAACTGTTTTTATATTATAGGTGAACAGGAGAAAAAAAAACATTAACAAAACGTACGAGAAATTTACTCATTTCGAAAAGTTTATGAGACTCGTTTTTATTAAAGTAACTTAAAATTTCTCTGATAAGTATTTATGCAAAAATATGTTTTGTTTTCGACGTGGATTTTTTTCCAATGCCAGAAGCTACATTTTTTAGCTAGTACGTGCGTTTATGGAACGATATGAAACCAAAAATTTAGGAAAGCTAATATTGTATTTGTAAAAAGAAACTGAGTAACATTAAAAAAAATTCTCATCACCGTTCGTCAGGAGAAGAGTAAATTGTTTTCGCATCATAAGCCTTTCGCCATCTCTGTTATCTCTGTAATAAAAAACAAATGCACACACCGGATTTAATGACACACATACATACTCTTTACATACTTACGAATCATGCACCACTTTACAACACATTTTCGCATCTATGCCACTCGCATTGTTTTCCACAACAGCAGACCACTACCAGAAACAAAAACAACTATTCGTACTATCCCATGTATGGAGCCAACCAGAACTCAATAGTCACGTGTATTTGACGGAAAAGAATCAAACTAACCTTTGTAAATGTGTCTGGACGTTTAATATTTCGTGAATGGAACGCAAAAATCAAAGTAAAATCCCCTTATTACGGAAACCATTGTTACCAGTGAAACCATATTACTTATATTAATTATTGTGTAATGCACGACGAAAGAACTGCAGAACCCTGGATGGTGAAACATAATAGATTTAAACGAACAGCTAATGCATTCATACAAAATAGTCCATAAAACGAAGCATTCAACACATAGCAAACAAACACTGGCACTGAGAGCAAGCTAAAAAACAGTTAATACAGAAAGACTAAAGTATACAACAGACATGTACACAAACACTGAAAAATAAACAATAAAAGTTACCCTCAAAGCAAACTAACATAGAAATACCGAACACTGCCACGTGCTAGGATAAAAACAGAAGCAAATAAAAATAATGTGCAGAAATGCATACAGGAAAATAAAACAAAAAAAATAGAAAAGTAAATGGACAACTAACGAAAATAGCCGTTAATTGTTTACCAGTTGTTGGTACAATCGCAACTCAGATCAAGTGTCAGTAATGTCAGTTAGAAAACACTCGTTTCCATGTGCTACATTTTCCCATTTCTAGATTTTATCGTTTCCCTTGTGATAGTAGATTAACGATGAGTTTTTGTTCCCTCGCTTCCCGTGAACTGTCTGGAACTGAAAACGACGTTTAGGATGGCTAGCCATTTGAGCAACGTAAAGATTGACATCTATTCGAGCAAAGTCCTATCATTCGGCCTTTCCCGAATAACATCTTTAGTAGTTTGACCAAATAGTCAGTTTTCTTGGTACGTTGTACACGTTGGAAAGGAGATGTGCGAGGTAGGGTTGATCAATTGAAATGTTTCTCTTGAAACTATTCCATTCTATAGAAACTTCCAAAAGTCCCAACAAACGGTGATACTATCAAAATTTCACACTTATCCATTAAATTTAAGCTCGTAAAAATTTCGTTGTAAGATTAATCTACATTTTAATACACTCATAAGTATATAGGTAGTTTAATATATTACTGAAAGCAAAGGTGGTTTAAAGTTACCAACAAGAAGATCATTAAAAATAACCATTGCAAACTTTTTAAAACTAGATTCCTCATTAGTGCGACCAGTAGAAGGATTTCCGTGTAGTTCAGGCCTTCAACGTATCACCGTTCCTCCACCTCTCCTATCCTTTGGCTTTTCACGAATCTAAAGACTTTTTCCGATTGACCTAACCGGACTCGAAATAGTTCAACAAATACACTGCCAGGAAACTACCTTAAAGTCCATTTACATCTAAATGTAACCATTTCCGTTACAAAATTCATCTAAGAGCACGCAACTTACTCGATACACACTGAGTTATGCCTTTTTATAACTGCAGCAAAACATAGAGGTAAACCACACGTAAAATCAAACCAAATACAACTGAAAACTGCCACCTGCACTCAGAATAGGAAGCTAGCAGAGCTTCGACCCACTCCAGAAAACTACATGTCTAAGTTTGTTGACTGCTATTGTTTTGTTTTCCATTCCTAGAAAAAACGATTTATATTCCTCCTAGAAGGATCATCGCAATCATCTTCATCTTTAAACACAACATTGTTGCCATCATCATCGTCATCGTTTTTTTTCTATTGTCATCATTCACATTCAGCATATACGCAGATATTTTCACAAACCGAAACCCATTTCATCATACGCATCGTGCGAAAACGTGTTATCTAGAAAAGAAAATGTAATGTGTAAATTTAGCCCGCAAAGCAAACACAACCATTATAACAACAACACTGCCGTTTCTCAAGTAGGGATAACCACGTGCCGCAATTGCAGCCGGGCTAATCCCCACAACACACAATAGGAGGTAATAGGACGAGAGGAAAGAAAATGATTATTGTAATTTGTAAGACCTATTGAATAAATGATGATAAAACAAGTAATTGAAAAAAAAGTATAAACTATAATTACCTAACTAATGACTAAGAGTATGCATACAACCACACACAGTAAGGCAAACAAACCGTTAGAAATTGTGTAAAAGAAAAATGAATGAAATAAAAAACGCAGAATCAGAAATGTATTTGTCATCGATATTTACTTATTGATTTGAAAGAATGCATTAAAAAAACGAGAAAATGGACGGTCCCCAAGATTACGATTTAGTCTACGATGGAAGGTATTCCCTCGAAAATTCTATGGAAAATCTTGTTGAAATCCGGATCATACTAGAACTAGAATATACCTTTCCAAAAAAAAGTACTCTTCAGGAATCACTCCAGAAGATTTTCTGAGATTCCTAAAGAGATTTCACAGAGTTTCTCTGGGAGTTCCATACGAAAATCTTGAAGCAACGCCAGAAAAAGTTCTTGGAGGATAGAATACAACGTGGAGCAATAAAAAAATAAATGCTGGACGGATACCACAGGGAAGTTTGACAGAATTGAGGAAAAAAAATCTGCTGATTCCCGGGAAAAAAATCCTCCAACAATTTCGGATAGAACTTGCACTAAATGAATCCCAAAGGAAACAACTCGTGGTGTAATCGCATCGGATGAATGCGGGAACTATGGGAGAAACCCTATAGAAGAATTCGAAAGACCCCCAAATGTAGAGGCGCTAGGTGAGATAAGGTAAAAATCGTTTGTTTACATCGAAAATTCAATTTTTAGTCTTCAAAATTAACTCATATTCTGCCTTGGTGTTGAGTTGCTATTTTCCAATGGCAATGGCTTATATTATCATCATTCTCGATGCCCACGCCGACAGACAACGGATTGGCTAACAAACAAAAAATCTGGAATATTGCCCGTCGGAGGCATAGCAAGAGTTCTTCAATTTAATCACATAATTAGTTCGTAAGTACTAACCGAATCTAAGCGCATCTGAGAGAGAGTTAAATTTTCTATCCAAAAAGTGTTCGTTTGGTTACGATGCTGAATTCGATGATAAAAAGCGAAAAAAGTGCACTTTGCATATGCTACGCCTAGCACTTTTTGGCGGAGACACTGTTTTCGTAGGGTTCTCATTCCTGCCACCAGGGATGCATTCCGCACTTAAAATGTGCACAGTGCAGATCATTTTCATATTGAAATCGGGTCCACTTGCACACAAACTGAGGAGCATGCCATCCCTGCCTGCCACCAGATGCGGAGGGATCGTTAGCTTCCGTCAAATAAGCCTATGTAGGAATCCTAGAAGATGTTAATGGAAGATTTCCTGATGAACGATCAAAAGTTTCTTCCTGAACTCCTCCAGTAGTTTAGCCTGGGATTCTTCTTCGATTATCATCGAAGATCAACCAGAAGTTCCTTCTTGGATGTTTCCAGGAGTTCTCTTCGTGAATTTCTTTGGGGTTTCCTCTAGGATTTTAGGCTCCTCTCGGGATTCCTTCAGAATCGCTGTACATGGCTGATTTTCTTCGGGATTTTTTTTTTCAAGATTTCTCTACACGCTAACATCGCTCAGCACTAAAGTGCATAATTTCCAGACTACACCAAAAATGTGTAACCCTTGCACATTCACAAAATCAGCTCCTGTGTCCGCAAAATCGTTAAATTCGCAAAAAAAATTGTACAGCAATCTAGTTAGGTTTACTAGTGACCTTGGAAAACAAAAAAATATCGACATTTCGCATCTAGACGAGTGTACGAGCTGTTTTTGAGAATGTGTAACTGTAACACATTTTTTGTGTGGTCTGGAAATTATGCACTTATGAGTAGGGCTTACACATTTTAGTGCTGAGCGGTTTTACTGTGTAGAAACTTTTTTTTATCTGTATTAACGAGATTTTTAGCCCTCGGCTAGTTCATCTCGGGACAGACGCTTTACTTCCCTTCCGAAGGAAGAACTCACATTTTGCGAGTTTGTCGGGAGTGGGATTCGGTCCCAGGTCCTCGGCGTGATAGTCAAGTATTCTAACCATCACACCAGGTCCGCTCCACAGGCTCTAGAAACTGACTGGTGGGATTTCTTCAGATTTCTCCAAATTTTTCTATTATTCCTTTGGAATACTTTCAAATGTTTCAAATGGAAGTTCTAGGAAATCCTCGAGGTGTTAATTACGGAACTTCTTCAATTCTTTATGGAATTCTTCATGAAATTATTCCAGAGTCCAGGCGTTCCGTATGGTTTCTTTTTTCGAGTTTGTCATGAAATTCCTTGGGGAATTCCTCCAATTTTTGAATGGTTTCCGTACACGAGTCCCAACTGAGTTTCCTTCGATAGTCGTGACAATTGGTAATCATTTTTCTAGTACAATAGATACGATTTACAACAGATCTCTTCCAAAATAACACTATGTACTGTAATTTTTCCTCACGTTTTCGAGCTCATACAAGACCTATAATACCTAGCTATGAATAATGTGCCGTATGAAACGCAATACCTTACTGGGAGTTGAAAACCATACTTCGAAGGGCTGTAAACCCAATATCAAAGAAAATCGCTCTTCAGGGCAGGACAAGGATGACAAAGGTGACATGCATACGTAAATTCAGTGTTTACGAAATACAAGATACTCTCTCAAGTTTTATGCCGCCGTCTATCACCCATTGCAAGAGAGTTCGTGGGGCAATATCAGGCTGGATTCATGGGTGAACGTGCTACAAAGGATCAGATGTTCGCCATCCGCCAGGTGTTGCAGAAATGCCGCGAATACAACGTGCCCACACATCACTTGCTCATCGAATTTGAATCAGCGTAGGGTGCGGACACCGATTTTGGCCAGTCTAAGAGAAATCATTTTTATAAAAATAACCAACAATCCTATGGAAACAACCAATGCGTCAAATATGAGGTTTATATCTATACTTCATAAGAAAAATGCAGAAATCAATCAAGCTAATACTTGATTTTTGTATTAAAAGTGGCACTGGTTAAAATAGAAGCATTGCCGCAGTTTTGGCCATATTGTCAACTTTTGTTTCTATTTTAGCCAATCACGTGTATTTCTTATGGGAGTGGCCAAATTAGAAGCACCCTGGCCAAAATAGACATGTGGGAGCTGATTGTTTAAGGAAAATTATTTTTTTATTCTAGTTTATAATCAAAATGTATGGTTTTCACAGCTTTAATTATCATATTACATTAGAATCTACTAATAAAAAATAAATAAAGTTATTCCGATTTAGATCGTAACAGGTTGAATACCGCACTATGGCCAAAACTCCGGGCTGGCCAAACCTGAAGCTTCTACCCTATGATCAGTATTGGTAAAATCACACTCAAGTCTCACTCAAGAACCGCTCCTGCGTGACCAAACTCGTGCGCGATTCTGAATCATTTTCTCACGCGCGAAATTTTCATGCAAAATCTCGCTCTCGCGAGTCAAGCGCCGAAAACTCGTTCGCTTGTAAAACGAAACCAAATCAAATTAAGGTGAAACGGGACGCCGTGTTATTTTTCCTATCTTGCCTCTCTTTCTAACAATTTGCCTCGCGATTTTGAAGATGATAATCTCGAGTTCTATCGCACTGAAGATGCTGAAAAACAATCAGCATATGCACTGTAAGTGAGCATACACAGTGATAGGTTTTTGTTGCAAAATATGAAGTAGAATCTGAGATTACCATCTTAGTAGCAACAGAGCAATGGCGGATATTTCCCCGACCGTCCCGTCCGCCCTTAAACGACATTTAATGTTTTTACATGCAAGATATGGTCTCTTTCTGTCATACAACCGTCAACACTTCGTTGCAAATACAGGAACTCTTCGATATAACGTACAAAAAACTTTTCTCTTTGTACGTTATATCGAAGTGTACGTTATATCGAAGAAGACATTTTTTTTATATTTTTTATGCTAGTATTGATGTATTCGTTTTTTGTGCTTCGATATAACGTACACAAAAATTTTCCCCAAATTGCGCTAGTTTTGGGTAACAAGGCTAATACGGCAACACAGCATTGATTTGAGTGCTGTCGTAGATTATCTGGTGGTTATAACTGGAAAAAATGAAATTTTTCAATGTACGTTATATCGAAGCAAAATGTACGTTATATCGAATTCGCTACATCGAGGATACGCTATATCGAGTGTACGTTATATCGAAGAATACCTGTAATAAGCAAACCGAGAAATAAAGCAATGAGTAAAATCATGAGTCAAATCATGCTTGATTTTTGCGGCAGTGAGTTTGGCGAGTCAAGAATCGCGCGTGAAAAAACTCAACCATGAGTTTTGAGATTTTGAGTTTTTACCAACACTGCCTATGATACAATCGTTCGAGACCAGCTATGGCAGATTATGCACGAATACGGATTCCCGGATAAACTGATACGATTGATCAAGGCAACGATGGATCGAGTAATGTGCCTAGTTCGAGTTCCAGGGTCACTCTCGAGTCCCTTCGAATCTCGCAGAGGGTTAGGCGAGGTGGTGGTCTTTCGTGCTTGCTGTTCAACATTGCTTTAGACTAGAGGGTGTAATAGAGAGAGCGGGGATAAACATGAGTGGAACGATTTTCACGAAGTCCGTTCAGCTGCTTGGTTTTGCTGATGATAGGTATTGACATTATTGCTCTTAAATTTGAGACGATGGCTGAAACGTACATCCGACTAGAGAGTGAAGCGAGGCGAATCAGATCAGTAATTAATGTGTCGAAGACAAGGTACATGATGGCAAAGGGCTCCGGAGGAATCACCGCGCCCGCCACCCCGAATTTCTATCGACGGTGATGAAATCGAGGCGGTTGAAGAATTCGTGTACTTGGGCTCACTGGTGACCGCCGACAACGACACCAGCAGAGAAATTCAGAGACGCATTGTGGCAGGATATCGAGCTTACTTTGGACTCCGCAGAACTCTATGGTCGAATAAAGTTCGCCGTCACACGAAGTTAACTATCTATAAAACGCTGATTAGACTGGTAGTCCTCTATGGGCATGAAGCATGGACTCTACGTGAAGAGGACCAACGTTCGAAGTTTTCAAACGGAAGGTGTTGCGTACCATCTACAGCGGAGTGCAGATGGAAGACGGGACTTGGCGAAGGCGAATGAACCACGAGTTGTATCAGCTGCTAAGAGAACCAACCATCGTCTACACCGCGAGAATCGGGAGGCTACGGTGGGCGGGTCATGTCATCAGCGTGTCGGATAGCAACCCGACTAAAATGGTTCTCGAGAGTCATCCGACCGGTACAAGAAGACGTGATGCGCAGAGAACTAGATGGATCGATCAAAGGGAGGACGATTTGCGGACTCTTCGCAGAGTGCGGAACTGGAGATACAAAGCCATAGACCGAGTAGAATGAAGACGACTAATACGTACAGCAGAGGTCACTCAGGCCTGATTGGTAAAGTAAGCCGTATATAATCATTATATAACAGTTGAAAAAAGACTGAAAAGAGCCACCCGAAGATTTTATAGTTGGTGGTTACCCAAGAGCCATGACAAAAGCTACCCTTTCTCAAAATATGGTTACGACTTACCAATTCAGTCAGTTTTCGTCCTTCTTTCGGGTAACACGGCGTCACCATTGAGTGCTGATTATTCCACGGCTCGTATCGCTCCAATGAAGGCTGCTTTCGTTGTTTGAGTTCTAATGTACTGCAACATGCCAAGAAAATCATCAAATATATAAAACTTTTCAGAAATTCATAATTTAAAACACCTGAGCACCGAATGTTGGCTTAAATTATCCATATGAAACCAACAGATCATCACCCGGCTACGGAAACAACGACACTCAAGCGTTTGACTTGCTTGATCCAGGGCTGTGATGAAAATTAAAATATCGATGTCTGTAGTTTCTCATGTTTATGTTTTTATGATCACGTCACATCAGTTTTATGGATCATGAATTGTTACATTACAATCATTATTGAATTATTATATATCCTTTCGCTACTTATATTTATTTCACCTTTTCGGAATCACTCACAATAATTAAGGAAAACAACCAGATCAAATAGCAGGAAGATTTGCGATGAAAAAATCAATATGGAACATTTTTCTTTGCATTTGGATGCCTCACTCAAAGTTTATCTACTCATATTACCTTAATCCACACCAAATATTCAACAGAAATCACGAGGAAAAACACAGATTAAACACTTGCGATTACCCTTTTCATGTTGCTTATCATGTATAGTAACTTATTGTAATCGTTATTATTATCAACTATCATTAATCTTTGTCTTTACTGTTTTCTTCCATTTTAGCACATTTTACGAAACCCTAGCGGTTCGAATTATAGTAGACTTCAAACAGAATTGCTTTTTCCTCGGAAACATTGCTACTCACTGGTTAAAGCTACTTGAGATACAGTGAACAAAAACTTATGACATGATGTTCCTGAAACATGTTTTGGTTTGAGTATGTGAATGTCGATCAAAGAATCTCCATACAAATGCCGTGGACTATATTGTAGACATTAGCTATAATTCATCCAAAATCGTATAATCTTACTCGCTAACTGAATGGAGAAAGTGCTGACTTGTGTGTTTGTGTGTGTCAAGAAGCCTCCTGTCAGCAAATCTGTTCTCAGTAAAGCTGTATTTCAATGGTCGTTTTTCTTCCTCCAATCGTCTAGCGTCTTATCAAATTACACAGTCATTATACGAATCTTCTGTGTTTAATATACAGGGTGGCCACATAGTTTAGAAAATCGAATTCAAAATATTTGTCATTTTGCATAAAATTTTACTAAATTTGGAAAATGGAAGTGCTAAGCTGATTGCAGCAAATGTACCAAGTGATAGGTACCATGGCCGTCTGATACGATTTTTTTTTTATTTTTCGAATACCTATTTAATCAATAAGGCGAATCAATAAACTACCAGAGACAGTGATATTTCTTGGAATTTCAATTCACAGAATAACGTTCCACATAATGTTCCGAAAGATGGGTCGTTCCGCGAAATGGCATTCTGGGAAATGGACTTTCAAGCAATGTGATAATATTACCAACACAACTGTAGGAATTTATTATTTCGTAAAATCTGTTTTTACTGTTATTGTTGGCAAGCACAAACAGTAGGTGAACATATCAAGTAATTTCTAGCATTGGGAATGCATAATTTTGCATAGCATTTGATTCCTGGTTATAGAGCGAAGTAAATTGGTTTATTGCTTCATTTGCTTCAAATTGAAATGTTTTAACATTCAACAAACAAAGCGCAACTTTGTGTTTGTTTGTAGTCACAAAAAATGGGCAACATGACTAATGAAATATGAAATGCTATGATAAATGTGACACGATGATTCGCCATAACAGTGGAATTATATTACTTTGAAGGAACTTGGGGTATTCTAGACGTTGTGGAGAACCATATAGTAATTTAGGGAAAATACTGATAAAACAATTCATTTATTCTTAGGAAATCAGTTGTATGGCCACCCTGGGTAATATCTCCAGTTTGTTTTATATCGACAAATATACACACATATGAATGCCACTACTTACTACTTCTTCCTCCGATTGTTCCATGTAACTCGTTCACTCTTGATCTCGATCTCACATTGCTTGCTAGTCTTAGTTTGTTTATTTCATTTACTGTATATGATACAAGAAATTTTCTATACAAAGTAAACAACCTCGAAAATGTACAATGGAACTAAATAAACCTATCAAAATAAAATCAACATAAATACACAATTACTAGTCTTTTGTTTGTAGGACTTTAAACTTCGTTAATATTTAAAAAAGTTATATGCAATGTTCACAGACAAAACGAGCCCAGCGTCTAAAGTGAACCGGACCCGTGTGTAATAATTCGTTTTCCTATCGTTCTAACTTATTACAAATTCCCTTCCGTCTTCAACTAAATGAGCAGAAAGTTGCACAAGCGTTTTTCGTCGTTTACTCTCCTACACAGTTTCTACGCGTAAAAAACTGGAAATTAGTGGTCTTGGCCTCCCACTTACGCTATGACCAGCGGTTCATCATCGGAGAAACTTCGTGGCACCTCTTGATGTTCGTGTTCGTCGTCGTCCAAACTGTCGCCAATACGCGTCGCTCCCGTCCGGGTATCGTAGTGTGAGTTGGCGAATCGACTGAACGAACTCTGCAACCGCCGATGCCTCTGTACCACGTACACTACGGTCAGTGCTAGCACCAGCGCTATTATGGTAGGCACAACCCAAAGCCACGCACTGGAGAACGAGGACTCCTGCACAAGACCTTGGTAGTTGTGCTTCGCAAAGTATTCCGTTTCGACTATGTCGGAATAGTATCCCTGTAAAGAAAAGTTTAACAATGTAGCTTATACTTTAAGATTTCGCAATACAAATCCCAGTAAAACCGAAAGCTGAATGTTTGTTAGTTAATATGCTCTGTGCAGGGTGACCGGTAATTAGTGTTCAAAAACAAGTACTCACATCAACTGTTTTCAGCCTTACGCCAATGGTGAACATACTGTCCAGCGGTACCGCAACAAGGCGATCCGGGTTAACCAATAATGGCGGCTCCTTTCCATCCAATGTTACCAAAGGTGGAATTGTTGTATTGATGCCCTTTCCTTCATATAGCACCACTTGATAGGTAAACCTTGAAACGAAACAAACTGTTAGTATAATTCCCTCTCAGGGACCCTTTTTTCTCAATATCTTACGGAACATCTTTGAAGTCGACCACCTGCTTCCAGTAGACAACGTAGCTGCCATTTGCTTCCGGCCAAACCTGCAACCGCGAGGGTGCCGGCAGGGGCGCAGAATAGGCAATCGCTGATACCACCTGTGCATTGGAAACGTTGGTCGAAACTGATATCTCGTAAGCAGCACCACGGGGAATGCTGCGGAACACATGCACCAGGGTTTTGTTTGCCGATGCTGGCACATTCACTGACGATGTGATATTCTTTGTAAGTTCTCGAACGGTGATCTGCGGATAAAAAAGTATAATATAAAATAGTGGAAAAGATCATTGAGTGTTTTTTTGTTATCTGAGAAAAGTCTGTGCAAAACTCAACGCATAAAACATAAACTGAAAAATAAATGATGCTCATATACTTACAATGTACTTTGGATAACTGGACGACTCCAGTGCACAGCTATGCTTCCACTGGATAATCATTTCTGACGAGTTGTGACTAGTTCCGCTAATATCGACTGTCAATTCTTTTGGCGGCAATGTATTGTTGTAAGGGGTGTCCAGTTTCAGTGGATTCCGTCCCAGTGGGCCAGGACCGATGGGTCCTACGATTCCAACACTAACCACGTATGATTCGCACGGTCGCAGCTTTGTCAGCTTGTAACTGGTAGCTGTCGTGTTGACCCTGGATGCTATAAACATAGAATGGAAACATAAGCTTTCTTGATGGATTAAGTTGCCGTTTTCCGTTTTACCTTCAAATAGTTGATCCATATTTGTGCCATAGTAGATTCCGTAAGTCAACTTGCCAAAACCTCCTTGCGGTTCATCCCATTCCAACAGAGAATATTCTTGCGTCTGTTCCTTCAGTCGGATGTTAATAGCAGGCAGTGGTTCTCCACCAAACTGAATGACCGTTGTTTCATGCCGTCCAACGTATTGTTTTACATACGCAGCTACCTTTATAAGATACTGTGTACCAGGTACCATGTTATCCAGCGTTACCGTAGAGTTCTTAACCCAAATCGTGTTCAGCAGTGGATACGATTGAGGTAGAATAGGCTGAATCATGTAGCCATCAGCACCATCAACTGGCTTCCATTCCAACGTGACAGACTTCTTGGTCTTGTTCACCTCTTGAATTTTGTCAATCTTCGCAATATTGGAGGTACCATCAAACTTGAGCTGCACCATGTTCGATGATACGGACTCGTGCTTGCCATTACGTGCCTTAACCCAGAACTCGTAAACTACGTCTGGTTTGAACTCACTTTCGATGGGGTAGGTTGTTTCCGTTGCTCCAACCTTTACGTTTTGCGCTGGACCTACATTCTTCGACTGAGAACGATAGTTAATGGTGTAACCCTGAAGCTGACCGTTTACTTCTTTGGGTGGCTGCCAGCTTACTTGAATCCGCGAACCATTAACCTGTACAACCGACACGTTTATTGGTGCACTGGGAACTGCAGAAAAGAAAACAAGATTTAAGAAATCTAAAATTTTAACACCAGATTAAAGCTGCACTTACTTCCTTCACTAGTAGCGATTTCATAATAAACGAACGGGGGAGTGATTTTGGTTTGATTTTTCACTCTCACGTATGTCGTCACATTGTACAGAGTGTATGGTTTCAAATTTGTAAATCGGTAATCCGTTTCGTTGATCCAATTGCTGACATTTTTCCACTCTCCGTTGTAGTAAATTGATGGCAAGTATTCCAGAGTAACGCCCCGCGGCAACGGAATCCACCAGAAAATTAGGAAGCTTGTCGAATTAAGCGAACGCTCATCAACTCCGATTTGTGTAACCTAAGGGTCAGGTGGGTGTGAATTATGTATATGTTTATTATTGGAGTCAAGAGAAAGAAGCCTAAAATCAAACACTTATAGCAATTCCACCTACCTGATGATGTTTGATTTTCATCTTTTCGCAGTGTTCCTCATCCGTTCCATCGTAACAATCAGGTTTTCCATCACAGAGAACCATTAGAGCGAAGCAAGTGTTGTCACAAGCGAAAACACCGGGATTGTTGGTACAATTGTTTCCGGCGATTGTAGAGCTATCAATGCAGAATAATCAACATAAGTAATGTTATTACAGTTCCACACCAATTATAATACTTACGTGCTTGGTTTAAACTTGCAATCCTCGTCACTTTTATCTGCGCAATCCACCACATTATTGCAATACTTTTCCATTGGTAAGCACATGCCATCGCTACGACACCTGAAATGCTTATTGCTGCATTGCTTCTGCGTTGGACAGTTATCCTCATCTTCTCCCTTGCCACAATCTTCATATCCATCGCAAACAAATCTCTTAGAAATGCACACTCCGTTATCGCAACGGAACTCGTGCAGTCCACAGTTTCGTTCCTTCTTTCTGGTTGGAATGGGTTTCACCGTAGTGCTAGTTACAGGTTGAGTCGAATTACATCCAACTTCATCCGATTCGTCTCCACAGTCATTGACTCCGTCGCATTTCCACCAATATGGCACACATTTATCGTTGGCACATTTGAACATCCAATCATGACAGGAATCCCCCGGGAGGAAGTTGATTCCGGGTTTCTTTGGCACCTCCGTTGATAGGCTACAATTTTTCTCATCACTTCCATCCTTACAGTCCTTCTCACCATCACACTGCCATGTCTTATAAATACACCTCATATCGCTTGCACACATAAACATCCACGGTTCGCATTCCTTTTTGCTACAATTCATTTCATCCGATCCATCGTTGCAGTCCTGTTCCGTATCACATCGCCAGAGTTTCGGAATGCAAGTATTTGTCCCATTACACCTGAATTCGTCCGCTTTACATTCAACGACAGTGGTGCTATTCTTGTTACAATTCCTCTCATCGGTTCCATCGCGGCAGTCATCTTCCCCATCGCAAAGCCAGCTCTTATTAATGCACCGCCCATTGCCGCAGGTATGTTCATCCGATTTACAGGAAGCAGGCTTACAGTTTTGTTCATCAGATCCATCCAGACAGTCGCGATCGTAATCACAAACAAAATATTTGGGCACGCACTGCTTGTCGGATTTACAAGTGAACATGTACGGCGGACACGGAGGTTTATCGGATGGACAGCCCTCTTCATCCGATCGGTCACCGCAATCATCGTCTCCGTCACACTTGTAAGTCAAAGGAACGCATACGTTATTTTTGCAATCGAAAAACTTTGAACCACATGTGCTTCCGGAGCGAGCACAGGTATTGTTCGAAAATGGTGTTCCTCCACCGGGACAAAGGCACTGCCCTTGCGCGTTCTTCTCCATACCATCTGGACACAAACAACTGTAACCGGAGTTCGGAGCACCGACACAGATGTGTGAGCAAGTGTTTTTAACTGAGCACGCGTTAGAACCTTCCTGAACTGAATGACCGTAGATCTTCAGGTCCATGGAGTTCATCATTTCCTCGGCAATGATGTTGATCATAATTCCGTGATCCTTATCGGCAGAATAAACTGAGTTCATTTTCCAATCGTCCCAATACATGAGATCTTTCAGCACAGCCACAGCAAATGGATGTGCAACACGCGAATCTTGTTGAAGAATTTTGATGAAATTCTTTCCATCCATGTCACTGCTGGCAATGTAATCCTTGCTGGCGTCAACCCAATATAATCTTTCAGCGATGTAGTCGATGGTAACTCCGTTGGGCCAGACGACTTCGGGTTTCGAAAATAGAACTTTGATGTCGCTTCCATCCAAATTTGCCCGAGAAACCGAAGGCTTCAGCGCGTTCCAATCTGTCCAGAAGAGATAACCTTGCAAAGGATGCACAACAATTCCGCGAGGTTTGTTCAAATTGGGTGCCTCAACTATCGTTCTCCTCATTCTGCCTTGAGACGGTAGACTGGTTTTTACAGCTTCAATCTTCAATCGCATACCATCCACGAAATACAACATCTCCGACACCCAATCGTACGACATGCCCTCCACTGATGACAATCCGGTATCTATCAACAGCTCCGCCGGCTGATCTCCATTCAAACACTGGCGACCAATGACATCAGTCATGATATCGGCCCAGAACACACAGTTATGCTTCATGTCAAACTCTATCGCAATCACGTTCTTCAAGCCAGTAACTGGGAACACCTCCTTCGTTTTGTTATTCAAGTTGATGCGGGAGATCTTATCTCTTTGGGCAATTACCAAAAACTCGTTGCTTTCCTCCATCGGACATGGAATCGATTGTGGAACATACTGTGACAACTGTCCCTCTATGCAAACATCTCCCTCGATCTTACGGTATCCTTTGGTTCGTTTATAAAACTGACCCGGTCGGCAACTGGTTGGAATTGCATACGGGTCATAGTTTGTGACTGTTTTGTTTCTAATACATGGACTATTTGTGGCCCCGGTTCGGCTAAAGCCAAAATCACAATCGAAATCCCAGCGACTGCATTTGCAGATTTCCTGTCGAATAGGTCGCTCATAATCAACACCATTGTAGCAATTGGCATGTGGCTTTCTACGCTGGTATGTCTCTTGTAGCCCAAGAACGCAAGGCATGAGCGTTGCGTTCGTTCCGGGAGCCCAGAATTTGTAATCGTCTTCGGTACAATTCGATGTGAAAGCATTCTTCAGGTCAACCTTAATAATCAACCACCGGTGCTCTTCCTGTTCCGACCCAAACAGAGTGAAAATGGTTGTATTGGTGTCCGGTTCAGTCATCAATCCGTAAACCTTGAGGTTCGTCGAATGGAACTCCTTTGACATCCATTTTTCACCCTCGTCCGTAGAATACAGAATTTCGTTCGTCTCGCCCTTGGACTTGAAGTACTTCACGGCAACCAAAATACCACCGTGATCTCCCATGTTGAAGAAGTGGTAATCCTTCAGAATCTGCTTCCACGTTAGACCTCCGTCACGAGAAATGTACACACCAGGATGTCCCTTCAGCGATTTGCCAACTACACCGGATGCCATGATGACTCCCGGTGCCGATTTGGAACTCATGATGCTTACCGATCTAAAAGAAAATAATGAAAATTGTATTTTTTTAAATAATTTCGGGGCGTTTTCAACAGAGGCATCGGTGGACCATCTATTCTTTTTTTTTTTTTTTTTTTTCATAGTGATTACGGCGGTAGCACACTGTGCTGATGTTCTACACCGCACCCTTTCCCAACGTTTGCTTCTATGAGCCTCTATTTTTGTTTCAACACACAGAAGTACGTAGGCATATCGTGGCCCAAGTCGACACTGTTTTGGCCTGCGTTGAACAAAAATAGTTTTAATAAAAGTTTCCCATTTATTGCCGTTTTCACCATGTGTTTTTGTATGCCGGACCGCGTTGAAAAGCTAATCAAGAGTATTGTGTTATTCGATGCTGTGCATGCATTGCTCCTGTATTTGATGAGTATCGCAGCATTATCGATCGCGTTCGCCACTGTCTCGCGCGGGAGCAAAACCAATAGATACGCGGGTGTTTAGTATTTAGTATTGTGTTGTTCCTGTGTCTGTAAGTGATGAGCATCGCAGCATAATCGATCGCGTCCGCCATTATCTCGCGCGGAAAAAATATATAATTTTTTTGCTATGTTTCTAGCTGCACTCTGAATAGAGTTGAAACCTCTACATTAGACCTGAAGATACGAAAAGAGTACGTAATCTTTCAGAAGCAGTTTGTCAGACGTACGCAGAAAATTACATTCATTAAGACACTGTTGCAAACTGTCTCAGAAAGTTACGGTAGAAGATTGGAAAGTTTTCAATTGGTCAGTCAGTCAGGAATTGCCTATGTAATGTAATAATGGTCACACGGTTTCTTGTTTGGTTTTGTAGTAAGGTTCAATATGTTTTCCTCCTCGTTAAGTCAGTTGTCGTATGTTTGTTTTTTATTTCATCGAATCAGTCGAACCCCGTATGTTAAAATATAGTCGATCCTGTGTCAAATTGTTTTCTTGATTTCGCTAATCGTTTCCTATTTCTCTGTGTTCATCTTTTGTGTCCTTACATTGTCATCGGTCCAAAACCCACAGAAGCATGTAACTGAACTTCTCTTATTTTTCTGTTGTGTCATAATACCATCTAAGAGATAAACATACGCCAAATTGGTCAGTTGATTGCAATAAAATTTTAAAATAATAAAGATTGCTTGTCTGTTATGTATTCATCCCACTACAAATACTATGAAAAATATTCGAATTCGTTCAATTGTCCTATCGGTCCTACCTAGATAAACCATGTCATTTTCTCAATTGTAGCCTAGAAATGTCAACATAATCATACACATGTAACGTTGTTCAGTTAATAAAAGCAGTCAGTTTTTGTTCAAAATGTCACGTCGAACGCATTGACGTCAACAATGCGTTTAAGTGTTCGCACGTTAGCTTCGAATCTATCAGCACAATTAAGTGCTGCAAATCTCCTTCCCACTATTAGTTCTTCGGTCGATTTTAATTGCTTTATTTAAAGAAAATATGACCAACTAATATTGTAAACATTCAAAAAAGCGACTATGACATCAATAAATTACTAATCAAAATCAACCGAGAAACGTGGGAAATAGAGCCCAAACAACATTTTGAAGTCAGCTGGCTGTAAAAGGTTCCAAAACCTGTCACAAATCCTATAATACTTTTATTAGGATTTGTAACGATCATCAAAACCTTCTCAAATCCAACCGACTTGGAACTATTGCTTGGGAATAGACTCTAATGAGCCCCGGCGGATCCTCCATGTTTATCGAGCATGTCTGATGCATATGATCAGCCATACTCCATCTGCAGCAGCCGGTTCGTGATGAACCGTTGGAGGCGCATTAAAGTGTTAAAAAGGTGATATGTTTCACTAAAGAACACTACATTACAATAATCAAAATGAAACTCCTTCACTTTAATACCGTCAACCCCTGCGAACTTGGCCAGGGATCGGTGGACCATCTATTCTTGGAACAGTATTCTATGAGTCCAAGCTCAACATACCTGGTCACCGGGTACAGCGAGCTGAACTTCTGGGACAGATGCAAACTGCAATCCTTGGCACAGTTGTTGATTGGCAATCCGTCATCGTCGGTGGTTGGCGCGGTAATCGAACGCCAAGTTGCACCATGATCGAACGTAATGAGCGACACCAATGCATCTGGAGAAATGGTTTCGCTCAACGGAATACGATTGATTTTCGACGCGATGTAGATACCACGCAATCCTTCCACCTTGTACAAATCCGTGAATGCACCGTCAGATGATTGCCTGAAATTGTGTAAATCAGATTTTATCATGTGTGTTCTTTCTCGATACTCGAAAAACAACGAAACGAGTACTCACACTAGCCAGCTCGACCGCCAATTCAACTCCGGTACATAGGTAAAGATGTTCTCCAAGCTGGGGACGAACTTGATCTCCGTCATATCTGCGTTTGTCTCCGACACGTACAAATGCGAAATCCGTTCCGTGTGCACCACAGAGATCATAATTCGCCGTCCCTCAACGTCGGCCACGTGGTAACCCTTCATGTCCAATTCGGTTTGGAAGTCTGCCTTTACAAACTTACCGCGCTTGTAGGAAATGAGCAGTTGCGTACTGTTTGGCAACCGCTGCGACGCGAACATAAAATCTTTCTTAATATGAAAATCCTCCACCTTTTCGATTAAAACATTGAACTGATTGCTGTTGTTACGCAGCGTGGCTGCGTTATAAAAAATAACGGAAGAAGTATCTGAAAAGGTACACGATGGAATATAATGAGTCGTTTTTGAGGATATCATTGAATAACAGATAGCTTACTGGTAGGTTCTTTACGCTCAACGTAAAGATGGATGGGAACTCCTTCGCCAGATGACCAAATGTAAGACTTCACATAACTTTGCAAAAGTGAAAAGGAAGCACCGAAGTCTGTCGAGTAGTAGAGCTGCAAAGAAATCCAATAATAACATAGGTATCTTACTTTCAATCTTGAACGTTATGAAACGTTGAAGTGGCAATACATAGATAGAGTTTGATTGACGGCTCGTAGATGCAACTCCATAGTATCGCCACAAGGAATCGAACCAATGAGATGAACTGCTTGGGGTTGAGACTAACAGGCATCTTAAATGTGTGAGTGGTTGGTGATCTTCTATTTTTTGAGCCGGAATGGTGCCTGCTACTTCAGGTTGCAGGTCAATGTGGGAAATTAAAGGGAGTGCCGATTTCAATCGTTTAGCTACACCTTACTTATATACCGCTGACTGCGTATGCACAAGTTCATCCTGGTATGATACGGCACAGTTCGATGGTTGCACAACTTGTAGGCGAAATATGATAAATTATTGACACTGTTCTGCGAAATTTGAAGGAAGCGAAACGACTTTTTAATCCGTTTCTGATTCTAGCGGCGGCTATGAACGCATGTGTGCACATGAGTTGCATATGCAGAGAAAAGAGAGATAGTATATAGAAAGATACAAAGAAGGAGAAAAGAGACGAGCCAGGGATTGAACCCAAGAAAATCTGCATACGACTAAGATGCTGTAGGCCAGTACTAGCTACTAAATCACCAAGCCAGTTTAAACGGTGAAGCACCTAGTCGTAGAATGGATTTAGAATCTTAAAACATTTTGCCTCAAGGAATCCTTGTTTTAGGATCAACGATCATAACAACAACTTCTTGCACGGTAATCTGTTTTATGAAATATGGATTTACGGAAAGTGCGCAAAAATTACACGCAGAGAATTTCAAGCTATTCGAAATTATTTGTTGCAGCAAAAAATAAATATTTATTACACCAAAAACGAAAAACAAATGAAAATTAAAATCATACAAACAAATAAAACATAATTTGATTCAAAAACTGGAATGAAATATTTTGAAAATGAATTTCGTTAATTTAAATCAAAGCCAATTGTTATTTTTAAAAAATAAACAGTAGGTATAATTTCATTGATGTATTTGTTTTAACCCTTTAATACCCAAATTTTTGATTTTGATCTAAATATCATTTTTCGTCATCTAAAATCGATTTAAACATGTTTTGGAAGATGATTCTTTTTAATTCTCGATTCCGTGAATTTCAGTTTTTGATTTTTCTAATTTTTATTTTTGAACATCCCCACACTTTTATATTTTTCCTGGAAGCCAATTTTGGGAACGGATTTTTTGAGATGAGAACATTTTGAGATTTTATGATTATTGTTGAAATATTATTATTTTAAAATTATTTCACAGAAAATTTTATTTTCCGTGTAATTTTAAGGAAAATAATTTTAGAGTGTATTCGATTCCCTTAAACTATTAAACAAGGATGGAATGATTTGGGAAAAAATTAAAATATGTTAATTGTAGCGATTCAATACAAAACAAACAATGACTTCTTAAAGGTGGCTAAAACATCAATTTTTCAATGATTTTTAAAAAATGTAAAAAAATTAGTGGTAAATCAATAGTATATTGATTGTTTATCAATAGTTCCACTATTGAAACAAGTAGTGACTAATAAGTGTTTTCTCCTCCCGCTGAAGGGCCGTTTTGATGATTAGTTTTATTGAAACTTTTAATTGGGTGCATTGTGTTGCGTAATTTTATCATTTTCCTACTCTCTAATAAGCGAAAAAATAAAGAAATTGAGGAAAAAATAAACAACTGCAAGTGAATGTATGTAAAATGAATAGCGTTGCAGAATTCGTTCGAAAACCCGCAGTGAGACCGTCATCTCGGGCTGTACGAATTGAAAAAGTCATCCGAAAGTTGCTCAAGGTTAAAAGTGTGAGTGCGTGTGTACTGTGCAGTGCTGTAATTTTTCGACAGGCCTTTATGATAGCGATATTTTGTTTATTCATTTTCTCCGTTTTGGTTTTCCTCTCAATGTTGTCTTCCGATCAACAACACGGGAGCGAAATGAAATAGGTAGGTACTCACACTCGCACGCAGCGTGCTGAAAGCGAGAGCTGACAGGGCTAAATTTCCATTCAATTTTCTGTAGTTGAGTGTTTTCACCCGTGGTAGCGTATAGCGCACTCACTTCCACAAGCCACCGCTTGACGTTGAGCACATAGTGGCTGAGGTGCGATGCAAAGAGATAAGAGATCGGATAAGCGTCGAAGCACACTCTGTGGAAACTATATGCAGAACGCATGAACCGTACATAGTAGATGAGTTGCGATGAGTGCGGAGATGCGATGGAGCTGCTTCGACGCTGGGACGGGACGTGACAGCTCATTGGTACAAGCCCTCTTATTCTTTTTGTTACTGTTCATACGGGGGTTGCTCTAGTGTTGCCAACACTTTTCATATGCAAATCAATCAAAACTTTTTGACTAGTTTTATTTAGCATTCTACTTTAAAGAATAAGTTAGAAAACAATCTGATCTTCCTCGTTTGGATCTCACACACAGACTTCCATCCCTTGCCGGCAAACCTTCGGATTCTTCGAAAATTAGTAAAAATGAAGCCCAGAATGATACACATCACTGCGCCCATAATGTATCGTTTTGCACTTCATTTCACCATGTCAAGTTCCGGATAAAAACAGCACAGAAAGTGAGAAAAGCGATTAATGTTGTTAGTTATTAATTATCAATCATACGAGGTTTAAAAAACCCGTGACTACTAGCAACACGGCTAACTCAACAACAGAGTGCCCTCTTGTAAACGAACGTAACGCGGCGCAACGCTGCTTTTGTCAAATCGACCAATCAGAAGTGGTCTTTTTTGACAGGCAAATGGTTTCGTATTTGCACTAGCACCTGACGGGTCCCGTCCCAGCTTCGACGCATGTGATCGCAAGAGAACCCAAGAGAATGCTTGTCGGGTATGGATTTTATGATTGCGCTCGTTGTGTATGCAAAGCAATGCGAATTTAATGTGTTGGGAATGCTAGTAGGAAATATAAAATGCGTCAATATGTTGTTTTTTTAAACATAACTCAATGCTTTTTCACATGACATGCATTTTGATGGACCGGACGTAATAAAAATCTATCATATTGTCTATCGATTTCTATGTAAAATAACATATTTCATGGCATATAAAATAGTATTCCATCAAATCGTTAAAGTTTTTTACAGCATAATTTTGTTATTATATGTGTATAAGAAAACATTTTATTTTCTCTGTTCGGGATTTGAATCAAGTGATCAATGTTTGACATGGTCGTTTGTTCAGTGCATGTTTTTCATGTGCAAGTTAGGAAGTTTATGGTTTTATGGTATTCAACTTAATTTCTAAAAGGATTCTGATTGAAAAGTTCTGCTTTTTTCTTTGTCAGGCAAAACTAGATCCCTTAACGAAAATAGTGTGACATCAATTTCGACTGATATTGCTAATTGAGAGAAAAATTTCCATTTTCCGGTAGATTGAAAAGCTACCGCAGCTGTCAGACCACTGATTGCCACTGGAATATCATCAATCGGTCCAAGGATGTCTTGGACACGACCAAGGTGTTTTTTACTTACCTTGGATACGACGCCGATGATCATTGTTTGTTGTTGGTTTTCAGAGCAATTTACTTTGCAAGCATGCTTTGGTTTGGCCATTAGTTTCAATGATATGATGATTTTCATGGCTGCGGTAAGACTTTGACAGCTGCGGTAGAACTCGGCTGCTACCGCAGAATGGAACTTTTTCAAAAAATCCGCAATACTCTTTTACCTAATATACTTATGATGAATATTGTGTACTTATTAAAGACATCTTTTCTCGTAGATATCGCCGAAAATTTTGTGATTAAAAAAATACCCTTAACCCTCTACTTCCCATGGTTGCTCTAGAGCAGTGGTCCTCAGGCGTACTATCTACGCGGGCCACAATTCAATTTTACTAGAAGGTTGCGGGCCGCAAGGCATTTGAAAACTTATTTTGATCAAATTTTAATAGAGGATTTAACTTCGACATACAAGTCATCCTTTATATCCTACACAATAATGTTTTAGAGTCAAAATATGTAAATGACTTTTTTATATTTTTGGGCATAATTATTTTGCAGATGCAAATGATTTTTAACTATACTGATTTTTGTTTATTTATTTTATTCCCTTTTTCTTGGGAATAATAATTCTTTATTTCTTAAAAGGGATTTGATAAAAGTGTTGCTTTTAGTATTTGAAATCTTTCTAATATATTCCAAAATCAGATTGCGGGCCGCACTAAACCTTCTCGAGGGCCGCATGCGGCCCGCGGGCCGCAGTTTGGTGACCACTGCTCTAGAGCACCATCGATTTTCGACGAACTCCGGACAAACGGAATTAGATGAATATGATGCAATAATTTTTAGAATATGGTTACAACCTCATAAGGTTAACCCAACTACTAACTACTTGTTTCAATAGTTGAACTATTGATAAACAATCAAAAACCTATTGATTTACAACCAAAATTTTTTTCATTGATTTCGAAAAATTTAGCCAATTTGCAATAACTTTTGTTCTACCACTTTTTTCGGAAAGGCTGTTTTGGCATAGATATAGTCGTTCAAAGTCGTGGGAAGGAAAGGGTTAAATAATACATACTTGCCGAATTTTTGTTTCTTTTTGCCTAGGTCAGCACAATCAAGTACTGTTTTAATGCCGAAAATCAGTATAACAGTCTCATATTGATTTAAATTGAAATCAACACTCAGATAGCCCAGTTCGGAAAGTAAAAATATGTGTATACATAAAGACATCGCTCACGCGGATATGATTACATGTTATACATTCTTTCCTCAAATAATTAATTCAATAATCTCAATCTTGTACAGTTACACCAGATTTTTATTTGAACTGGTCGGTATTTGCTATTGCAACAGGATCTAAACTGACTAAGTTATAGCAAAAAAAAACTACCGGCGCAAAACAAAAAGCGGGTGCATTTTATCTTTCCGCTCTTATAGATGAAACGATCGTTCCACTACCCACATCCAAAGAAGCGCTTCAACATACAAGCGACTTCAACGATCAAATCACGCGAGTCGTTGATGCGCACGAATTAGGCGAAAAAGGATGTGAAAACAATATGGGCAACCTCATTGAAAACCTCATGCACTATGGCCTATCAAACATCCCTCTTCTCATCTCATAACTTATCGCATCCGATCGCATCTCACCTTAGCCACTATGGTCACAGCCTGAGACGGATGACCTGTCAGCACGAGTAGTGTGTGGATGATTGGGAATTGACCTTGTTGGGTCGCTCACGAATGGAACTCTCGGACTCTGTCAGTACTCACATCGAGGAACTGACAATGACCGCCGCAGTCATTCATTTTCGGCTGAAAAACAGTCACTGACACTGATATTTAGCAGGCCTGGTACTGTGTACGCGTGTGATCTGATAACGTTCACCGACCCGGTGACAAATCTTGGAAGGAGGCGTAGAGAGTGTTAAAGAAGTTTGTGTGGACGAAACAGTGGTTCCACATTTTTGTATACGACGTTTCCTGATACATATTACATACATTTGTATGTAGAGATAGGAACTTTTCTTCGATGATCCGGTGAGCCCGTTGCATTATAAGGGTATTATAATAAATAGAGTATTTTCCAAAAATAAATATTGTAGGTTGAACATTACTTTTTCATTATATTTTTCTACAACTAACTGATCCTTATTAAATTCGTTCTGGAAAAAGAGAGGATCGGTAAAAGATAGACGGGGAACTATGCGGTAAGATCTATCTGATTTGTTTATCACGTGTAATTTTGTTCATACTTGTGAATCGATCGAGTTCGGAAACGAAAACAACAGATGCGTGGGTTTTTAGAGGTGTTTAGTATTGTGTTCTCCTTACTTGCGAATGCATAACTTATGTGGGACACTTATGGGTTTTAATGCATAAAAGATCGCGTTCTACGTTCAAGGTTCAGAAGGCTATTACTTCGAGAGCGCATGGTTAATCGTGAATCGAAACATTACATTTGTTTACCAAGATGAAATCCTCAGCACATCTCCCTTTCCCCTATCCAAACTCCTAGTGATTTCTCGTAGTAACGCAGATAATTCCTTGGTTATTGACCTAAGCGATATTCACGTCATCACTTCCTTCCCTATCCTCAATTGACCTGCATTCGGACGCGGCCGGCGCTGGTATTGCTTTATGAAAAGTGTTCCAGCATTTACACAATGAGGAGAAAGCTAATCCCAAGCATCATCTGTTGGTTTTTTGTGTAAATGTAGTTGTCCTAACAGAGGAGCAACCATGGGCGGTTAATCATGCTCATGCTCATGCTTAGTTCCACTATAGAAACAAGTAGTTGGCAGTTGGATTTACCTAATGAGATTGCAATCATAATCCAAAAAATATTGCATCATATTCATCTAATTCCGTTTGTCTCGAGGTAGTCGATAATCGATGTTGCTCTAGGGCAACCATGGGAAGTAGAGAGTTAAAAAAATGTTTTGTAGAGCTGCGAATAACCCAGCTATCAAATTCAAAAAATATTTTTGTTGATTTGAATTCATGATGGGCATAGAATCTATTAAAGCGTATTTTAGGACGACAGATAATGCAGAATTGTCGTTGCAACAATACATAGGGAATCGCGCCACTTGGGCGGTGGCTTCTATATTCGTATGTTTTCAACTATAACTCAGTCAAATTTTAATCAATTGACACAACTTTTGGAATGTGGTGAGATAGGTATAGTATCTACCCGTGTACAACATTTCAAGTGAATTGGTTTAAAATTGACTGAGTTATAGTGGAAAACAGACGAATATAGAAGCCACCGCCCAAGTGGCGCGTTACCCTAGTTCATTCAAGCTTAAAACTCTTTTCTCTGCGTGTAAGAATACAGTGAATAAAAAAAACGGTATCAAACCACTACTTTCTAATCTCAATGCCAATTGACAGCGAAACAAGTTATCATTGCAGTTTTATCGAGCAAACAATAAACAGTACTAGTGTAATGATTAGGACATTAAAAATATTTAAATTTAGTTGATGTTTTCCTTATATTACAAAAATGCACACGATATGGGGCATTGCGCAGATTATAAGCGCGGTTATAAGTGCGGATGATACACCAACTCGATCTGACGTTATCATGCACATGCGACATCGAACTTTTGGAGTGGTTCAGCTAACAATGCAACTTATTATATGAACCAGATCACATTTCTCTATGACGCAAATGGGCTTCCCAGAAAGACTGCTTCCTCTGCGTTAAATAACTAACAGCAGCATATTAATCTGAACTGGTGCACACATAATTCTTGGTACTAAACCGTCATGCATGTTTGATGCGCTACCAGTAGAAAAAGAAGAAGAATCAACAGTTTATTCGGGCCACACCAGTTGAACGCTTTATGACTCACAATTTGCTGATACGGCAGTGTAAACAAAAGCCAGGGAGTGTAATGCTTCAACCGGGAAGACTTTATTTTTGCAGCGATCTTTTAGCTTAGCTTGTTGTTTTCGGACTGCATATGATTAAATGGCTTTCCGATTTATGTGATCCGAACAGTGAGTCACTGTTTTAATCATTAAAATTAATATTTACAATGACCAGTGAGGAGTGCGTTCCAAGGAAGTTTTTTTCATTGTATGATGTATAGTTATATGCAAGAATTAATGACAAATGATCCGATTACTACAATCATTTTAGAATGTGTGACACATTGCACAAATGCGGCAATTTGTGTATAAGAAATCGTAACCGAAGGAATTACACTTATCTGCAAAACAACTGTGACTTACCTTACGTTCCGGATCTTTCTTATCAAGAATGAGCATCATTTTGGTATCGGATTCGTAGAAAGTCACATCTGAGGGCGTAAAGTTGAGCATTCGAACCGTAACCGATTTGCCGTAATCCTCCGACGTAAATATCGCCTTGTTTCTTGGGTCGCTGAAGACAATCTGCCAACAAGATTTCGTTAAGAGTAACAGCCTACAGATATGTCGAGTAATGTCTCACCGTGTTGAACTTTGGATGGGTGAAAAATTGCTCCACGGTTGAGTTAACCGTAGTTCTGTTGATGTTCAGCGCAAACATTGCCGTTTGGTCGTCAAAGGTGTCACCGTAGTCCTTTGAGACAAATATCCTCGATGGCTGTGGGGGTGGTGCTTTGGCATCGTTGTCAGCGGGGGGCTCACGGGCTAGGCAAATCATAACGCTCGTTCCTTCGCCCAGCCAGTGCACAATCAGTTGAGCATGTGAATCATTCAATTTGTTTACCTGAAATGTATAACGAAAACAAAAAAAAACTGATTAGAACGATGTTTTGAAAGAAACTAATTATTAAGCGTTCACCGACAGATAACACTGTAAAAGAAGTGCAAATGTAGACGAAACAACGTTGTCTCTGTTGATATGGGTCATAGGTATACCATAGGACCCCTATAGCTACAGCTGTAAGGGCGTGGGTATTCAGCATGACCATGCTGAGATGACTGATTCGATTCACGGTCGCTCTAAAAACTGTTCGTAAAAGAAATTTTCTTGACATCCTTGGACATAGAGTATCTGCGTGCCTGGTACACGATATACACATGCAAAATGCTCGTTCGCAGAGGAAGCTCTGAGTTAACAACTGTGGAAGTGCTCATAGAACAGTAAGCTGAGAAGCAGGCTTTGTCCCAGTTGGGACGTTACGCCAATAAGAAGAAGGCTATACCTAGCATTATTACCGCCTCTCGTACTGTTGAGATAGATACGGCATCCTATCTTCGAACTCCGAAATAGTTATTTACTTTGAGGATCATGTAGCTGCAGGTTACAGTGGAAAGTGGGAAAATCGTGTTTTAGGTATAGTAACATCCAATGTAAGAACCCAATTCTTTTTAAATCTGCCAGTTATTTGTCGTTGATTTCCAAATCTCGAGTAATGTTTTACAATGTTGTTATGTTCTGTCCTATCAGTAACTTAGTCTTTGCTTAGGTTTTAAACATTTTATATGGTTCGTGAACTAGTTATATCTCTTATGTTAATAATGTTAATAAAGTTGGAACATTATTTACTTTGTTGTAAGAGAAAGAAAACGCTACAAGTCTACCAAATATCACAGCCCAAAACTAAGCCTCCAAAACGATCCATAGGTAAATGAGCCAAACTTTTGTCCAGGGATGCAAAACATTCTTGCATTTCTGTTTATTTATCGCTTATTAAGTTTACAGAAACAATTATTTGTATAATTAAAATGTTATCAAGATTAGCTCAAATAATAGCCGCAAAAAAGATTAGGTGTGATAATTTTACAATAGAAAAATGTTTGAAGTTATTCAATGAATGATCGAAGTCAACTTTGCTAGCAGTTGCCGCATCAAAACGAAAGAGCCACAATATATGGGGTGGGCTTTAACAGTGCGACAGCAGTCGAGTTATGTCAGACACACAAGGCTACAGTGGCGCAATCTGTTCATTTCATACACTCAGGCAAATAAACCTAAGATTATCATAAGGTCTAACTTATGAAATGGCCTTTAAATAATTCATAACGGTTAGAACGATTTTCATAAGGTCTATCTATGACGCAGAATCGACTCACAGTTTGGCTTTTATACACATTTAGCAACACGATATTCTTAAGCGTCGTTAGCCGCGTGGTTTCGACTTCTAGTATAGCTAACTAATCGTTCTAAATAGTAGAGGACGAAAAAAAAACTATTTGTTTTTACAAAGTTATGATGATCCATGCTTAGGTGACCAATCTTGCCCCGTTCCACCCTAACATAACATCATTAATCAATAACAGTTATAGTGTCCAGACGATAGCGAATAATGTGCCATAAAAGTCACGCGATACATTTCTTATCGACACATTTTCACGGTCAACCGAAGCCGATGATGATATGATCAAGAGAAAAAGACACAATCAACGATCGCATAAAAAAACGAGGCGCCAAGAGACAGCTGAAAGACGTTTAGTTTCATTGCAGAAACACATTCATCGAAGAGCCACAGTGCTGTTGAACCGAACCGGCTGTCCCAGAAGCCGGTTGAAACAGGTTTTGGTAGAAGAACATTGTTGTCGGATGTAAACAAACTATTAATTATAGATGTAGCATCGCGGAAATCAAAATAAACCGTTTAGCGCCGGAGGCATTTGCATAACTTCTTCATAAATATAAAATAAAAATGAAATGATGTTTGTAGGTCACGTTTAGCCGTGGGAACGGGTCATCGGATTCGCAAAATTCTTTCACTGTCGCATTCATGCAGGGCTTCTACGTAAAATATAAGCAGCCAAGAAAAATAAGAAAATTTGAAATTCCATTTCGAGGAGGACTTCTTTGTGGAACTGGATATAAACGTCGTTGAACAGGACTAATGTTTGCTACAAACAATTTAAAACTTCACTACACACGAATCATTTCTTGCACCTTATCAGCTTGAAGAAACCTACTGACTTGATTTTCCTTACACGGCTAGTACTGACCGTGTTTCCCTGTGTACAAATTTTCATATAAATTGGTTGAAAATTGACTGAGTTATATGTAGCAAACAATACTACCCGTACAATAAAAATCGAGTGTATAAAAAGAAGCGTTTTAGGAAAAAAAACAACAGCTCTATAACTACCATAATAAATATAAACAATCGCTGTGCTGTGCATATAATAGCGCGTTACTCAAAATTTAAACCCGCTAATGCATATAGTGTACTTTTCAGATCGTGAAGAATCAGTTTTTATGACTACAAAATCAAAACTGTTTGATGGTGGGTGTACTACAGTGGAGCAATATTTACAACGCCCATGAATATCGCAATGTAATGCTTAAAAATCTTAACGCGCACGGTTGATGTTCACAAGAAAATATTAAATTAAACAAGTAAAAAAATAAAAAGCAAACTGCATGCACATATGCATTCTCAAGCCAGTATAGTTTTCCACACCAATCGACGCTTATCCGTGTACCATATTTCAACAACAAAGAGATGCAATATAGCTTATATGTGCACTGATTTTCAACGCTTCTTCAATGCACCTCTATGTGTGCATATTCTCTTAAAATAGATAGGCGTTATAATGTATCCCGTCATCCACAGTGCCAGCATACCGGCAGATTTCGGTCAATTATCGTCAATTGTCTCATCATCTAGGTTATCAGTGTTAAACATCCAAGCCACTCCAGGGCAGATGGTGTGTCCACTGTCCAGTCCATGATGTGTCACATCATCTCCATGCTGCTCTTGCTGTCGGTAAGTGGTACAGCAGAACAGCATCCAGAGGAAATGAATTATCAACACCCGTACTTGTGAAGAATCCAGTAGAATCACGGTAAATAATACATTCGGGTTCTTTATTCCGGGGAAGTCCCTGGGAATGAAGATATGGGGGTAGCATGAAAACGAAAAAAAAAAAACAAAGTGTCTACCCACCGTAAGTTCGCCATTCACCGACTTTTCGGAATGAATATCTATTAATAGGATACAATCTGCGAAGTACTAGACCCAGAACATTTTTAAGAAATACTCAGAACTGGATCATCACGTTATATTCATCAAGGAAATACTGACGATAGCATTTTTAGTGCTTTCGAAAAGAGTTACTGAAAAAATGCTATACAATTTCTGACCAAATCTTGAGAAAAAATAATCGTTTTTAAAACATTTTATCAGTTAATGAACTATTATTGGTGGAAAACGTTTGGCAGATTATATGTGCAAAATATGGTAAATGTTTAAACATCGTCAACTACATAAGCACATTTTTCATATTTTTTGTAGTGAATATAAAACCTCAAACCTAGCTGCATATGAAAGCCTTGGGTATAAGCTGTAACACAAAAAATATTGAAAAAAAAATCATCGAGTACATATTGAGACATAACGAATTTCTATCGACGGTGATGATATCGTGGTGGTTGAAGAATTCGTGTACTTGTGGTGACGCATTGTGGCAGGAAATCGAGCTTACTTTGGACTCCGCAGAACTCTACGATCGAACAAAGTTTGCCATCACACGAAGTTAATTATCTACAAAACGCTGATTAGACCGGTAATCCTCTATAGGCATGAAGCATGGACCCTACGTGCAGAGGGCCAACGCGGCCTTGGAGTTTTCGAACGGAAGTTGTTGCGTACCATCTACGGCAGAGTGCAGATGGAAGACGGGACTTGAAGAAAGCGAATAAACCACGAGCTCAAGCTACATCAGCTGCTGAGAGAACCAACCATCGTCCACACCGCGAAAATCGGTAGGCTACGGTGGGTTGGTCACATCATCAGGATGTCGGATGGGAACCCGACTAAAATGGTTCTCGAGGGTCATCTGATCGGTACAAGAAGACGTGGCGTGCAGCGAGCTAGGTGGGTCGATCAAGTGGAGTACGATTTGCGGACCCTTCGCAGAGTGTGGAACTGGAGACAAACAGACATGGACCGAGTAGGGTAGGACGGGGCAAGATGGCCACCCGGGGCAAGATGGCCACCCGGGGCAAGATGGCCACCCGGGGCAAGATGAGCACCCCTCTGTTTTACTACTTTTATGTAGAATTTTGTCCAAACAACTTCATAATCCGTTAGAATAAAGTTCATCCTGTTTGTAAACCTGATAAAAGGTACCTCACAACGAACGAATTGAAAAATATCATCAAATTAGTCAATAGCATGGATTTTTTGCATTTTCTTATAAGAAATCATCAGAATGAAATAAGGTTTTTATGTAAGAATCAAATTTTTACCATAATTTTGATTATCAGCGAACATTACTAGTTTGCTGCAAAGCATTTTAACTTGCATTAGGAACTATTTTCTTAAAACAAACGGTAAAATTTATTCAATTTTAGTTTTTTCCCTTTGAAGGGGCAAGATGAGCACCCCTGATGGGAATATAGAAAATATTTTGAAATTGTTGTAATCCACTCAATACTGCCGAACATGGGTTTGGTTGCGTTAATTTCTAAAAATAAGCCACTTAATAATCGTTCATTGCTTTTCGGGTCATTTTGTATAAAGTTATAATGTTTATAAAACCGCCTTTTTTTAATAATCGAAAAAAAAAAACTGATCATTTTTGAACGTGATACCATAGCAATGAACAAGATTCACTATTTCAATCACTGTACGGCCAATTTATAGTTAAAATATTTTGATTTTAATGATGTGCTCTTCTTGCCCCGTAGGGGTGCTTGTTTTTCCCCGCAGCATGTTTGAACTGACCATAAAACATCTTTTTTGTTTAGTCAAATAAATCATCCTTATTGTGAATTTTGAACCCTGCCATGTTTATGGGTGGTAGAAAACATGATATAGAAAAGAACGATTGATCTAGAAATTCATCTGGGGATTTCTCCAGATATTTCAGTAGGATTTCTTCCAATGATTCCTACAGAAACTACTTCAGGAATTCCTCTAGGGATGTCTTTAGGGAATATTCCAGAGATTTTAATGGGAATTCCTTAAGGGATTACTAAAGGGATTTCTTCAAGAATTCCCTTTCAGGGTTTCTTCAGGAAACATAGGGTTCTGTCCTGTAATTCCTCCGGGTAATTCTCCAAGATATTTTTCCAGGGATTTCAATAAGAAATTCGCCGAAAAATTATTCTAGGATTTCCTTATGGTTTTCTCCAGTTATTCTTCCATGAATTTTCTATGAATGAAGAGAATTTGCCTGCTGTTGAGATAAGAGTTTCGTTTCTAACGTAATCGCTATCAGTATGGCTTTAGAAATTGAAATGGGAAGGCAGCGGAATTGGAACCAGTTTGAGCAGTGTAAGATATAAATATACTTACTTGTCGATCAGATTTTGGATCACTTTCATTCGTTGACAGCTAAAGCTGGTGTTTTAATTCAAACTGTGCTATACAGTTCCGCTTATGCTGCCATATACTGTCTTCTGTAGACAACAAATAATTGTAAGCTGTAGGAAGGCTGTGTTCCAGTATGATGTCATGACAAGAAAAGGACAGAAATTTAATAGATTTCCATTTTTTAATAACTACAAATTTCCATTTTATTTTCGGCCCTTAACACCCACTCCAATATTTAAATATAAATCAATCCCTCGCTCTCAATCAAACACACTGCTAATTTGTTAGACAAACTCACAATCTTTTTTTAGAAAAATTGATAAAAAAAATCAACAAATCGACAATGATTTTTCATAAGGGCCTAACTGACTTGATCGATTTCTCTTCGTCGACTCTCTCTTTCGCTAATAACTTCATTATTCTTTTTGTTTCTATAGCAACATATAGTCGTCTTCTTCGCGTTTCAGCCAAAAAAATCTTTGGGAAATTTAACATTCTGTTATAACACAAAAAGAGAATCGATGAAGAGAACTCGAAAATGTCAGTTAGGCCCAAATGAAAAATCATTGTCGAAATGTCCTGATTTTATCAACCCAAAATAATACAAGGGGTTGATAAAATCAGATCTTCACTGTAATCGGTAATCAGTCGTTGTCTAATAAACTTTCAATGAAACCGTCACTGTTTGGTGCAATTAATTATTTTTTTATATTTTTTCAACGCATTAGATTAATCCAACGCAATTTATTTGAGATAATACCGACATGACAGAAGAGATGGAATATTCTTGATACTTAAATTTGCGTCTTAAACCGACATAATATAAAATATGCAAAATCACCCTAGCTTCACAGTAAATAAATGATAAGGCATTGTCCACTTAGAATCCGGACGGACAAAATCACGTATATCTCAGGGATGGAATAACAAACATAAAAGGTGAAGCCCTCAAAACAAACATCATTTATTGTAGTTTCATGGAAAAATTACATTGAAATTATTTATTTTTATTTCAAATACATTTTTTCACTTTTTCCGTGTTAACTTCCTTAAAAATCTGCACAACGGTGGTAAATTTTAGAATCAACCCCTTCGGCATGTTAGTCCAACAATCAGGTCGTCTATGCAATTTCCTGAGTAACTTGATTAGTCTGATTAGGATTCCGAAGAAAAAATTCAAAAAGTTTTTCTTATTGCGAAATGAGAGGCATTTTGGTGAATAGAGTGAACGCGAAATTTGAGTGTTTTTTTCGTTGATAAACACTACCCATCCATGACGAAACCACTGTACGGCCCCGGCTGCCGTGACAGATCATCGAAATAGATAAATCCTCTATAGATCCCTTGTGTGCGCTTTTGAAAAGCAGCACGCGGTTATTGAGGCTGTCATCCTTGTATAAATTTGTTCTCATAATCTTGTTTTTAAAAAACGATGCCCAGAGTTCGTGCTTCTTGCCAAATCTTCGAATTCCAAGCAGATTAATCAATGAATCCAAGCTTTAATCCTCTGGGGACACTTCCTTATGCCATGATTAACAACATCTATGCACAAAACACAAAATGGTTGTGGAGATATTAACATTTTTTGGACTGCCGTATCTGACCACACTAAATTTTCAACGTGTTTGTGCAAGATTTTTTTCCTTCTCTTGTCTTCAATCTAAATTAACTTTTCACTCGTTGCAAGAAAATCGATGAAATTTTCACCGTTAAACGAGGACTAGTGTAGGATAAGACTGCTGTAAAAGAATGAAGATTGTGATCATTGAGAGCGCCCCTAGAAAATATGCCATGCGTCCGGATTCTAACTGGACAATGCTTTATGAGACGAGAGCGATAACATTGCAAACAAAACGGAGCATCGTCCGTCACCAAGAGTTGATACGGCGACGAACGACCAAGATGAAAGCAAAATGCGTACTTTCGAGTTTCGAGAGAAAAGGAAATCCTTTCAAGAATGGGAAGCAATCATTATCGTCACTAGGTACACGAACTGTGCTACTTGCTTTACGCAAAGAATAATAGACAACGAACGGAGAAGACTGCTTACAAAGGTGATAGGTACTCGCACTCTGTTTATGGATGTGGAAGGTGTAGGTGCTTGAACCAACGTATTTACAAGGGATTGGTTTTATGTATTTTTATCGTTTTCACAACTAAGAATAGCATGAATTTGCGTTCTAAAATCTAACTTGTCATTGATCATTTCAAAGTCGTGTGGGACGGTGAATTCGAAATTCCATCAGTCAATTAGATGACATCGAATTTTATCAATCCGTCTAAGTGGTACAGTGACCCCACAATTTATGAATCGGCAAAAATGACCACAGTTTATGGATCACTCCATTTGATCAACATGGTGATTCATAAATAGTGTACAAAAATTAAGATGATTTATCGGTGTGGGGTCACTGTACACGATTCCAGCTCTATCACGTTCCATTGTGGTGTGGTATATACCACACACAGAGGCACTTGTGCAATGTAAGGTACAATATGTGCATATTAATGAATTATTTTTTAATATGTGGGAAGAAATAGGTAAATTTCGCATGAATAGTGATGTAATGATATATTTTTTCTGGTGTAATGTTGTATGACGATCATACGGTACTTACTCGTCACGATGTTGTCACGTAAACTTGATATAGGAATTTGTCATAGCGCAGTTACTTTGATTTAGACTACAACTTCTAGCGAGAAGCGGTTTCCATATTTTAATTCTTAAAAGTAATTTGAAATGATTTTTCGACCCGGTTTTTCCAACATCATATAGTTGAATAGACCAACACAGTTTAGACCCCTTCTTGGGCCTCCGATAAATCTACTAGATTACTCGGCTAGCAATCATTTTCTTACAGAAAAAAAATATTATTTCAGTAACAAATTTTGAAAACAACGTATAATCAATGATGTAGCATTGATTATACGTCGTTTTCAATTTTTTTTACTGATTTATCTTACAAAGCACTTTAGGTGAATTAATGTACATCAATTTGTCCCTCTCAAATTACATAATGGTAGCGACCTTCCCGTACGCGTTGTTGAGACATTCCTCGTTCATCCCGTTTCTGAATATTCCGCTCCGTCTGGCACACTTTGGCATCTGTCGCAAACACACTACTGCACAAAGCAAAGCCATCCGTGAGCCGAACGTGAAAGAACTTCTACAAAGCATAAGGAAAAAAGCAAGGTCTCTGGAATTACGTTGATCCTCCTCGAAGGCATGAATTTGTTTATTTATGCATTACCGCCTCTGGGACCAGGAGAAAATGCGTTGAACGTGTTATTTTTCAATTTGAATAAAATCTCTTCTGTTCGTTTGGCGTTAGAACAATGACAACGGCCGAAGCAACAGATATACGTTCCCGTCGTTCTGCGCAGATTGAATGTAGGACAGACCGGGGTGTGAGTGATGGTAGGTGAAAGCATATAGGAGTGCATATAAATCGATGTTCTTAAAGAGTGTATAACAATCAAGATTTCATTGATGAGCCGATTGAATAACCCGAGAATATTATGTTCAGCAGGACAGGCATAATTAACCACCTTATGGGCATCGCTGTGCCCTGCTGGGGATCGAGCCACTACATGTCCGTGAAACATTTAAACAACGATTGTATAGAATGCGTAGATTAAATTAGGTAAGTTTTTTTATTCATTAAGACCATGGTGTCAGATGAAATAATAAATAAATAATGATAATAATAACAATAATATTCGAACAGCAAAATTCTTCCTTACCCTGTGTACCCTACTTGTAGATACAGAATTTGTGCAATATAGAACCAGCAACTTCACGCCGTTGCATTGTTCAGTGTTGATCAGAGTAATTTTAAGATAATCGTCGCCGGACAGGAAAAGTGAAATCATCCGATTGAAATATCCGAGCCATGGCATGCATTGTGATTGTGCGGAAAATTACGGTGAATCACCGACCATACGCCACCCGACAGATTAAACAGTATAATTACCGATGTGATAAAGTGTGGTTTGTTACCGTAGATCATTGATATTCGTTCAAGTGCGTAATTTAATATGTTAACATCTAGAAACGCAATTGTTATACGTAAAATGGAAATCTGTACAATACACGGTAACCAAATTAACTCATTGTTTTCGCAAAGTAGGACAACTTGGTTGGTCTGCCGGAGTTCAAAAAACATTTGGGAAGATCGTGTTACCAGCTCTGGTGGGGACTTTGGTCGCAGGCGGACAGAAAATAGGGAGTTTGCTTCCGCAAACCAGACTGTCTTTTCTCTATGTTAGGAGAACTTTACTGCATCGGTTCCTCTCGTTAGAGGCCGATAATTATCGTCAAAGTGTCAGTTAAAAACTCTGCAAAACTGTGCACTATAAACTTCCGGAAAAGAACAGCGAGTCAACCTTAAACACAGTTGCTATGTAGAGATAACGAACCGATGACCAACTTCGTCCAAACGACAGTGCTGTCGATTGCGTCTCTGAAAACTATTTCGATTATATTCCAGCAGTCCTCCAAAGGGGTCATATCGGGGTACGTAACGGCACCATCCGGTTGTTTAGTTACTCGAGGTCATACCATAGCGGCCGTCGGTCGGTACCATACATTGTTGATGAATTAGAGTTTTGGGCGCAATTTGACCATTGCCAGGTAGTATTTAGTCTGAGTCGATGCTAGCGCCACGATGAGTTCTGACGCCGTTAATGTCGGAGAAGTGCTATCCATCAATTAGAATGTGATTGATTTGCAGTTCCGTCTGCTGTGGTACTGGTGTAGTGATCTCTAAGTATAACGATAAGAGAGAGTCTGTTGCAAGAAGGTGCTACAGCAACCAATTGGGCTCAAAATGACAAAACGATCCATGAAAAATCGTCAAACTATCCATTGATAACTTTTCAAAATTTCATAGAAACATATCAGAAATCCATAAAGCTGCCCCAGCTCACGAGTGGTGCCACTTCACTCAGATGGTAATGAACAATACTCCTCCCGTTGCGCTACGATTACGAACCCGTGATCCTCAAGTAAATCATGAGTATGTGGCTGATTCCGTTGAGTTCAAGAGATATGCAGTAGAGTGGGTCATCGTTTATATGGGGAAATGAAAAATTCAATGGTATCCCATCAGATCAAAGTTTTTTTGATCCCATTTCAGGACACAAATGTGTGTGCAAAATTTGGGCACGATCGGTTATGTTTACGTTTTGCGCATCGCGTTTGAAGTTTGTATGGGGTTTTACATGGGAAACCCGACTAGAAGATTCTAATAAAAATATAACATAATTATAACAAGCCATGATATGTATACCTCATTGTGATATAACACTGTTCGACAAAAAAAAACTTTTGCCGTGATCAGAGATCCCATTAGTAGGGTATAAAAGCGCATGGAAAATGTAGAAAAATGCCATTTTCAAATCAGTTGGAGCACCCCTAGAAACTTTTTGAGATGAGTTTGAATTTTATTCATTTTTGAAAGTTCGACAAGAGCTTTAGAAATCTTCATAAACACATTTGAAATACAATATCTTTGAAATGCAGTTTTGTGCACCGCTGAAATTTTCACAGATCTGAGAAGCAACTTTGATAAATAACTAGTCAAAATTTCAGCCTATTACGACATTCCGTTTCATTGATACATATCCGCGAAGGCTTAACTCTGACTTATATATTGAAAATCTTTGATGTTGCTTTAATCTAATCCCATAAAGCACGCCCATATTCATATCCACTTAAAGAACTTCTATGCGTCAATGCCGTGCAGCGTCAGTCTTTCGGATACTTCGAACGCCTCGGAATATTGGATGGATTTCCGCTCCAGGAGGAGAAAACGTTTCTTTACAAGTTCTCCACTAGGACACTAGATGTGACGTTCGTTTTCTAGTGTTAATGTATTTTTCAGTCTCTGACTGAAGAAGATGAAAATTGTATTTCAAGCATCTGGTTTAACTAAGTATGATTCTGGAAAGCTATACGAGAAATTTTAGGATATGTTTACAAAAGATCCACAAGAAGAAAGTTAGATTAATTCATTGAGGTCAGCATGAGTGTTTTAAGGAAAAACTTTTCCAAATAAATTTAATGTTCCAATTGCAGTTTTCAAAAACTTTTTTGTCGCTTATGAAAATGAACAAAGTTTATTGTAACATTTGACATCAAATGTTACTTTCATAATCATGTTTAAATACCAATAAACTGCGATTTTGAATGCGATGGGTAAGGATCACAATTCAGGCAAAATACACTTACGTCCACTTAATTCAGGGAAGTATTTTGTTTTGATCGAATTTCGAGTCGTACCAAAATTTAAATATCCATATATCGCATATGGATGAGAATGCTTTTCAATGATTTGGTGTGAACCTAAGTAACCGTCCTAGATTGCTTGACCTGGTGGATATCAAGCAGTTCCATTTTCTTAAAAATTTAAATACGATGCGGAAAATATATTAATTCAAATTCCAACGACCTCTGCATTAAAACAAATTTGGACTTAAGTAAATAAATTTTATTAATTCGTCTTAGTGCTCCTGGACCGACAGTATTAAACACTATATCAACAAATAGGGTCTAGGACCATTTAGGCAGGAGCAGCTTTTTTAGGCACTTGCTGCCATAACTCAGTCAATTCCAAATCGATTGGCTTGAAATGTTGCACATAGCTAGATACTGTGCGCATCTGATCGTTTCTCAAAAATCAAGTCAATCGGTTCTAAATTGACTGAGTTATAGACACAAGTGCCCAAAATAGGTGATCCTGCCCAAGTGGTTCCAGACCCTGTGCCGCTGGAACTTATAAAGCATTTACAATCGTGGAGGACATTATTGAGCTTGAAATTAAGATTGGAAATATTTTACTACATGACAAATTCAATTGATTTCATTAAAGTGTCTTCAATGGTAATGCCCCAACATACACATTCTTTATTGTGAAACTAACTAAAATGTGATGCAAACAACAGTGCTTGTACGATTACTAATAGTAAATGGAGAATGTTCTTTTTTTGGCTTGCATTTTTTTAGTGTTGCATTGTTTTGAACAGTCGTGAACTTAAACCATGTTTTCTGCGCAATGCCAGCTTCAATTCATTGTATTGAAATAGGTTTGTTTTATTCAATAAAGTTATCAATTTTACCACCTTGGTATGGCTAGGAGGTTCTTCGAAACATTAAGATAATATAGACAACCCACGAAAACACTGGAAACGTTTTTTTTGTACTGATCGCAAAATATAAATGTATTAGATTTTTTTTTATTTTTACACAGGCTTACCACGTTAGTAATTTGAAAATTCGACCGGTTTTTCTACTTGTAAATTTGAATTCAATTATTTAGATCATGAGTAGGGACAATGGAAATTCGCGATTTCGCGGAAGCCGCGAAATCCGCGAAATCGGGCGATGGTCGCGAAGTTTAAGAAGTCCCGCGAAATGACGCGAAATCTGAGGAAATTTAGAAAATAACCTCAAAATTCCGCCAGTTTTAATTTTTTTTATGAAAATTTGCTGATAACTTTTCAAAGTGTAAAGTTATTCACGATTTCGAATCTGGCAAAATAAAAGTTTAATGCATTTTACGCCTACTTCGTTAATGATTTTTCATCAAATTTGTTACTTTTTCTGTGAATGCCTGATTACCTACGCCTTAAAAAACCCAGAGGAATTATTAATTTCGCAAGGAAAATTTGTGTTTTCTTCAAAGATACGGTCAAAAATAAGGTGCCGCGAAATCACCGCGAAATTCTCAATGTTGGCCCGCGAAATTTGAGAAATTTTGCCGCGAATTTCCATTGTCCCTAATCATGAGTGTAGCATTTCGTAGTCAAATTAAATTAAACTAGTTATTTTGTTATGATTAGATAAGGATAGGGGGCTTATTTTTTGTGATTGAATTAAGAGAAAACTTCAAGGATTTGTATTATATAAGTCATATTTAATTCTTCCCGGACATGTATCAATGAAATGGAATGTCGTAATAGGCTGAAATTTTGACTAGTTATTTATCAAAGTTACTTCTCAGATCTGTGAAAATTTCAGTGGTGCACAAAATTGCATTTCGTAGATATTGTATTTCAAAAGTGTTTATGATGATTTCTAAAGCTCTTGTCAAACCTTCAAAAATGAATAAAATTCAAACTCATCTCAAAAAGTTTTTAGGGGTGCTCCAACAGATTTGAAAATGGCATTTTTCTACATTTTCCATGCGCTTTTATGCCCAACTAATGGGGTCTCTGATCACGGCAAAAGTTTTTTTTTTGTCGGACAGTGTAATAATGTTGGTGTTTAAAAATATTATAACTCAATTGTATCATATTGTGTTATAAATGTTGTTCAATAACTCATTGTGAAATAATTTAGTTTTGATTCCTTGACATTCAGAACATCATTTTACACAATTGTATCAAAATATGATAGAAACTAGTTTTCTTGAAGCTAAAATTTATATCATATTGTGTTAGAATTTTGATCTGATTATAACAAAATAGGTTATTATTTTGATTAGACTGGTGTACTTTTTGTTACGATTTTAGTTATTTTAACATCATCCTGCATCTAGTTTATAACATAATGAGTTATAGAAAAATTTCATAATATCATAACACAATGTGTTATAAACTTGATATATTTTTCTAGTCGGGAACACACTTTTTTTGCATTTCTCTCATAACAAGCTCGAATTTTTCTAAAACCGTGTAACCGATAAAGTGAAAACATAGCCTAGGGTGTCCTGAAAAACTTTGTCGAAGACCACGAAGTGGTGTGATGCTTATAAAAAAAGTTATAGCGTGGGCATTGCTTGGCGAAACAGCATGATTTTGTTGCTATTGTTATTCCTTTACATGTTAAAACATAAACACATGCATGCGGTTCGTTGGTTATAACTATTTTCACAAGCATCGGATCGCTTTGCGGTCTTCAACAAAGTTTTTCAGAACATCCTAGGCTATCATATTACAGTATCGGTTAAAATGTTTCAGACAAACTTTTTCAACTTATGGCTAAAATGCAAAAAAGTGTGTTTTCCCATACAAAATCACATACAAATTTCAATTGTGATGCGCAAAGTGTAAACGCAACCGATCGTACTCAAATTTTGCACAGACACTCAGGACCCGAAACGGAACCAAAAAAGGTTTGATCTGAGAAAACGGTTCTGATGACCCACACTAATATCACAGACAAACAGACGTAACACTTCGAACATTTTTCGATTCAAATCATAGTCACGAAAACATATTCGCCCAATGCTAAAAGGCCTATGTTTGGCCGACCACCAACTAGGTGGCGGTAGTGAGCAAACGTCAAACTCGAACAAAAACGATGCGAGCGCCACGATTGAGCAGTTGGCCAACTATCAAATTTTGAAAAAGACCGTTAAATCGGTGTACGATGTGAATTATCAGAGTGTTACGTCTGTTTGTCTGTGCTAATATGAAGGTCCACGGTACACAATTTTCTAAATGTTGTATACTGTGTGCACTGTGCAGGCCCACGCACCGAGATTCCAATTACAACCCAACTAACCAGTAATCATTTAAAATAGCATTACTCCAACATTTACCACAAGGCGTTTAATGCTAATGGGCCGTATATGTGCCTGTAGTGCTACCTCACAGCAGGTTTTGACAAAATAACGGGCTGTCTGAGTGCAGCACCTTCAGGAACGTCGTAAAATGTGAAAGAAGCGTAACGCCTCGTCGAGCAAAACAAAACAAAAATAGATTTACGTCTGCTCCTCGCTCCTCGCGCTTTCTCGCCTTGCACACTCCAGCTGATGTAGGTAGTACTTTTTTTGCATATTTTGATAGTTATTTGGATTTGAACTTACGATCCAGAGATTACTCGTCCATGTTTGCTGCTCAAGTTTCTGCTCCACGCTACAGGATATGCTACAGCTGTTGCGATGGCGTGCGCTAATTTAACTCTCAATATAAATAATGATTGGAAAGGAGCTTCAGTTCCAAAACACCCAAAACTTGTATTCTGTGCACAAAGTACTTTCATTCCATCTTCCATCTAGCATATGATTCCTTCTTCCGCATAATTTTATGACCCGCCAACGCATCTACCGATTCGATACATACTTTTCGACGAAATGATACGATGGCCATGTTCCGAATCTGAACCAGCTGCAGCAATATTTGCTGCGTAACTTTTGGATGAGTACGGGAAAACAAAGGGAAAATGAATAATCAACTCAGATGTACAAATATGTCAACAGAGGCATAGACTATGTGGGAAAGAGACAACATGTGTTATCAAACACGTAACATATTTTCCATACTCTTTGCTGTAAGCATTTGAAGAGCAGTTAAAAAGCATTCTGAATGCTTCCAAGCGAAAAGGCCTCAAGCATTTGAAATGCTAATTAACAGTCAAAAGCTTTTGAGCAGCACAGCACATACAAACAGACGTAACTCTTAAAGGAAATTCATCAAAAATTTTTGCCCGGTGTCTTTTGTATGAACACACTGCCACCTGTTGGTATAACCGCGCGAGACACTGTCGGCCATGATGGATTTCGATTTGACGTTTGCTAACACGCACACTACTACAGAAATCATCTGTAATTTTCGTTTGCATCATTCAGCAACGTGTACACTGGCAAACGTCAAAGCGATCGAACACTAGCGCCTCTGGTAGAAGGATCGCGCGAATCAAATGAAATTTGAATTGATCGTTAAATGCATGTGTCAAGCCGTTTTGAAGAGTGTTACGTCTGTTTGTCTGTGAGCACAGCTTATGCTAGTTAAAGGCAGCTATGTATTCAAACTGCTTATGTAGGGCAACAAGCAATTCAAATGCTTAATACGGTCTGCTCTGCGGCTTATCCAAATGCTTAGTGGTTATTGCGGAGATTCCACCTGTTTAGACTCCTGCGCGAAAATTAGTTGCGTGGATTTTTCTTGCGTGGGCCCACAGATATTAAACCAGAACGCGTCCTGGTGAATATTTCACGCTGTGTTGTTAGGTACACATTTGGTGATAATATATCGTAAAGCTTGCGTAGCGTAAAAAATAAATGTAAACACATTTAAATTCTAGTTCAAATCAAACGGTTTTTTGGTTTACTATAGCGACAAACTGATTACTAGTTCAAACTGAGCTTGTTTGATAATACAATATTTTTATCTGTCGAAATTTTTGACAGGGGAGCGTTCTTAAATTACGTCAAACAAAAATGGCCCATTTTTAAACCCCCCCTCCTTCCCCCTATGTCACACTTTTTATATGAGACCTCTGAAATTTTTGTATGGGTCGTCACACTTTGCTAAGCCACCCCTTCCCCTCAAAGCATGACGTAATTTATGGACGTTCTCCAGTTTGTTAGAACAAACTGAGATTTGGTCATTTTAACATAACATAATGGATTGGTTTAAACGACTGCACTTTTACCACTAGCAAAGCCGGAATGTGATTGTATTGGTAACGGCAGCTTGGAAATCAGTTTTTAAACCATTGGTAGAAAAAATATCGTTAATACAGATAAAAAAAAACCATCGGTAGAGACGAAACTAACAAGTGGATTACTGACACTGAGGAAGATTACAAGAGGTAATCGGGATTCGTTATAAACGGAGCCACCCACTTTACGCGCACCGCAATTTATCTGTTGTCTTTTAACCAGGGTAAGAAAAACGAATCACGCTGAAAAACAAACGTTTTGTCCTAAGCGGTGCATGTTGGTAACAAAGGCGCTCCGCAACAAACGCTTGTCAGGCGATGAGAGTAATAAAACAAACATTGCTTACCGTGCGCATACCGATATTCTGGCTTTTCTGCTGAAATTTTTGACCCACATCATCGAATTCATAAGCATTTGGACGAATTAAGACTCTTGCAAACCTCAGAGTTGAGTTTCAGTTGTAAAACAATGCGAAAATCACGATGTGAATAGAACGAGACAAATTTTCCTACCGTTTATTCACAACAAAAGAATAAACTCGGGAGCGATTTTGTCATTATCTGCTAACGAAAAAACAAAGCGTTGTTGCCGTGCCTTCTTTGTTGCCCATTTTCCGCTTGCGGTGGCATATTCTGCGTACACTGCCAATGAGAGTGAAATTTTTTTTAATCAATGCCCCAAACATGCTGGTCATCTAACAAAATTATTAACATAATCAAAACATGAGTAATGCGCCCGAAAATGGCACTGACCCATCTTGTCCCGCGACCCATCTTGGCCCGCCCCACCCTACATACAAACAAACGCTATACGGAATGACGGCAATTGATTATTTTTATTGAAAAACTCTAAGTAAGAACAAAAAAAATACTTTAGAAAAAATAAATTCTCAGTTTGAAATTCAACCATGGGATTTACTGTTTTAAACAAGCATTATTTTTCTGCGTAATGTTGAAGGGAGCCAGGCTAAGCTTTAGTGGGCACTTAGAGCCACAAAGAAGAAAAAGAAACAAATGCAAATTATCATCAGCAGAAAAGTTCTCAGTTGAGAACAGTTCTGTCTCATAGAACACTTAGCTGAGAAGTTGTTTTTGCCCCCGTAAGAAACGTTATGTCAAGAAAAAGGAGAAAACATCTTGAAATCATTTCTACTCGAGAACAAAGGATTGTTTGTTTGCTTATTTATTTTCGTATCTTTGATTGACGTTTGCGTAGGGGGATTAGGGGCATAATGGACACCCGGGGCGAAATGGACACCCCTGTTTTTGCCGAAACCGTTGACTTTTATGTTAAACTTTTAATGAACAAGTGTGAAGGGACAAGACATTGTTCTATTTTTCAAAAGTACCATTCATATTCCTCCAAAATAACCAAAATATCATTGAAATTGATATATGTTTTTCATATGGTGAAATTCTTATAATTTCGAAGCATCAGCAAATAAGGTATTACAAGTGTATGAGCGTGTCCACCATAAAAACAAGTGAATTGTTAGCTTATCTACATGTATACGCAGATTTAGCAATGCATAAAGCATTTTGCTTTTGATCAGAATTTACTCAAAATAGCAATTTTAATGTTGTAATCGATTCGGGGCGAAATGAACACTGGCAATTACGAATGGATGTACGCGCATTGCATACTGCTAGGCGTTTTAGATAGTTTGGAAAAATCAATCCGATTATTTTATCCTAAAGTTTATTTAATCCACTTTGATGTTATGTAAACTCGTCTTAGATTAAGTATTATATCTGTGGTATTAATCTCCGTAGGCAAATTACTTAACTGGTCGATGTAATCAAAGTTATGGCTTAAAATATTCAGGGGTGTCCATTATGCCCCGATGGATGTCCATTTCGCCCCGTACCTTTCCTGCCAGCCCTCAAAAACACACGGTTTACAATTCATTGTTTCTTCACAATAAAGACATTCTATCTGCTGTTGATGATTGAAAGACGTAGGAAACAAGTTGAAGTTGTAAGTCAACTGATAATATGTTAAGTTTTTCTCTGTTATACAGGCCTAGCGTACTCATTTGCTTAGGGTGTCCATTATGCCCTTAATCCCCCTACATGATAATCAGAAACATCGATTCTTTTGAGAGCTGCTCTAATTTGCGATGAAATAAAGAGGACTGTGTCAGGAGTGATCGAGTCGAAGTGAGAAATTATTGACTTTTATTTCTTTTTACTTGAAGTCTTATGAATGTTCTAGGGATTATTTAGGTTTAATGGAGCAACATTTTGGAACGTGGATTGTATTACATTACATTGTATATAGAAAACAATTTTTATTGAACACATTTTTAATAACAAATAGGGTAACCAATATAATTTGGACCCCCATATATGTATTTTGGACCCCCTGGGTCGTATTACCATAACTTTCACAGATTTAATGAAAAGATGACGAAGTTTTTTAGAATCATTCGCTAAATTAGATTAATCTGCACGAGCAGCAATCATTTCCTCGCTGGAAATATCATTATTTGCTTTGAAATTATTTTTTGTTAATCTCGTCATCCATGCGAGTGTTGCGGCATGTTTACGAAAAGAGGATGTGGTGCTGAGGAAACTTGCATCTGTAAACAAAAACGTTTATCATTCTACCGCATTAAGTTCGCAAAGTTTGCCTAATCAGCCTTTGTCAATCAAGTAATTAGGATGCGATCAAGCATATCCTAGTGGCAGATTCTTCGAAAATAGATTCAAGCGGGTTTGAACACCGGGTGTCCAAAATATATACTTAAGAGGGACCAACATACTTTAGGGTGTTCAAAACAGTGAAAACTAATGCTTCAAAAATCAGTTATTTTCATCTAATTTTCAGCCAGAAATGACCATGTGGGCATTTTTGATGGACAGTGGAGGCTTTTACGGTCATACCAACATCATCATTATGTATAACACCCTCTAAATCTGTTTGATTGAAGCTTAAATTCAAATTAATGTCCTCTAGGGGTCCAAAATTCGATCGTTACCCTATTTCCCTATTTATAAGAATTCGTTTAACCCTTCAACTTATGACATGCTAGGCGTAACACTTTTTAGATTATTGACCTTAACATTTTACAAGGGTTAAATTGTCATTGTATTAACCGTCAATATTAATATTAAGGTGTAATAAAATATGAATCAATATAAAAAAAAACCTTCATGACTTCCAGCTCCGCGCAACCGCCCGAGCAGAGGGGAATATCAAATTAATAACTACGAAATTACAAAACCTGTTTTTATATCTCGTTTTGTTATTATTGTATTATCAAGGCATTACGTTTCCATAACATGTTTTGTTGGACAATCTTATTTTGTTATGACCAAGCTATTGGTATACAGCCATTACATAACATTTCAGTATTACATTTTGTTGTGGAACAAGTTTGATTATTATTGTATTATTGAGAGTGTACAAATACTTTATGCTATCCGACGGAACAGAAGTAACTGAACAACAGTTTCATAAGGCGAAACTGGATCCATTTCCTCACTTTTTCGTTTTAGATTTTTTATTAAATAACGAAGCGATATTTTCAAAATTGGGTTTCGTGCACATATAGAGTATGGATCAGGGTATCTTCTGATTTTTTTACGCGAGAGAAAATGTTTTTCGTGTTTGCAGAAACCATTTTTGAACAAAATTTCTCTAAAAAATGGTTTCTGCAAAAACGAAAAACATTTTCTACAGCGTAAAAAATTCAGAAGATACCCTGATCCATACTCTACATGTGCACGAAAACCGATTTTAAAAATATTGCTTCGTTATTTAATAAAAAATCAAAAAAAAAAAAATGAGGAAATGCTTCTACTTTCGCCTTAAGCTAAAGTTTGCTTAAGAATGGTTCATTCCATTCTTATACAGCAAAAATGTGTTTAAAATGTATATATTTAAAATGTATATTTTTAATGGCACAAATGTCCCAAATGAAGGATAACATGCCTCTGGAACCGGCCTTCTGATACGTCATTCAACAACGTTATTTACAGTATTTCACGAGTTATGCTTCAGAAATATTTTATTTATTTATTTATTTTTAACTATAAATTTGGGAAGAGGGAAAACCCCTTTGAGTGATTTCGAAAACTATGCGTGAAATCGTTCTCAAAAAGGCACAAAACCTCTTTATCTTTTCGAAAAACATTATAAACAATATTTAAAGCTAAATAAAGCCTCTTCCGGAAATAATCCATAGCTGAGCCGTAATCTTGAAAAGAATTCGTCAAACGATGATAATGATCCGAGGTACTCTGTATGGGGACCGAAATTCGAATGCTGAAAATATAAGAGAAATATTTTATATTTTCACATGTTTTCCTTGTCGTTCCAGAGGAGTCGGATCTCCCTATTTGTGGTAAAAGATCAGATGAATAGTTGAAAATACGCCTATGAGAGAAGAGAGAAACTGAAGTTCGCAATGATTGCTCCGCCATTCTTACATGCTAGTCTAAATATGTGTAGCATTCTCAGCCAACACGAAGTCATATACAGTACTGGCCAAAATTATAGGCAGTGATGATGATACGATGCATAGTTCGATATACCTTTCTTCGGGTTAGCTTAACTCAAATGCCATTATTCGAATATAAGTGTTTATTGATCACGAAATAAAATTGCATTGTTTCAAACATCAAGCAAAACTTAACGAAGGAGAAAGAATTCAAATCTTGAATTTGGTCGAAAATTGTCTTGCCAAAATTATAGGCACTTTATCGACCTTCCTAAGAAAGTTTGATGTTCTATCTCAGACATTAGCAATAACATCAGCAGGATCCTTAAATATTCTGTTTAGCAGAGGTGTTAGTATTGTTTAGAATCGAGATCATTGGTTTGTAAGTTTGATTTTGGGTGTATTTTATCAAATGTCAATGATAGCTATCTCGAGATACTTGTAATTTCTAGTTTATAAATTTGCAGTTAATAATAAATGCCCTCCATACGTTTCCAAAAGGCTTTAAGTGTAGGTTAGTGGGCAAGCCATCCAGAATATGAACTCCCAGGTATTTTAATGGGTAAGTTTTGTTGTATGGCATTGAAATTGATTAATTTTGAATTGTGAAATGAAGCGTTGGCTTGTTCAAAATACCTGTAACCATCATTACAACTAAAGTTCTTATTGAGATATTTCTCGTGGACATTGGAAATGTTTCTGATATACCTAATGGAATTCAATCTATCTTTCTATGAAACCGGCAGTCCAGTTTCTATTGAAGAAATGCAGTCTCACACACTGTTAGTATCCAGTCCCACTTTCCGTTATTAGTTATACAGCTACTCAAAAAAGCGGTTTTCAGTCTAAGACAACAAGTAAATTAGGAACGCCTCGAAGGGAGCCAAAAACATGCCCATTGGAGCCAAATACAACGGTACCATGCTGTATTCAGCGATTTTATCCTTTTTGAAGAAATTTACTGGAATATGGGGTGTCTGTAAGGTGGAGAGTAGAATAACGCAATATGCTATTCAGCATCCAAACACGACTGCAAGGGGCTGGGGTAGTAACAGTCTATGGGGATGATTTTTATTAAAGATATTGATCCCCTGATATCATCTGGGGTTATGCTGAATGCCAAACAATATATCAAAACTATACCTGTAGTCTAGGATAAACACTTTGATGAGAACTTCAGTTATAATGATGATAACTGGTATTTCCATGAAGAGAATGCTTCATATCACAAGGTGAAATATCAATTGATTGGTTTCAAAGCCATGGAATTTCTGTCCTAGCTTGATCGTCAACTAGCCTAGACAACAATCGTATTGAGAACACTTGAAGTATGTTGATCAGAAGTTGTAAAACTATCAAACTAAAAATCGCCAGGTATTCGTTGTAGCTTTCATAGATATTTGTTCAAAATTCACCAAACGCCAATGGCATAAACTTATGATCCCGATTCCAAACCGTGCTAAAAGAATATTTAAGGCTCGTGAAAGTATTATAACCTCGACGATAAAAAGTTTCTGAGACAGGACATCATACCTTCTTTAGTAGGTCAACATAGTGCCTATAATTTTGGCCAGACAGTTTTTGACCAATTTCAAGATTTTAATTAGTGTTTCTATGTTGATAATCGTTTGGAGTAAACAACGTTGTATTGTTAATATGTAGTCAATAGACAATAATACTAAAACAATTGCATTTGAATAAAGCTATCTAAAAGGGAGATTTATCAACCTAAACACAGTATCATGAGCATTGCCTATAATTTTGGCCAGTACTGTATGATGTAGAAAAGGATGCTAATGTGGAGGCCATATGCGTACATGATTTCATTTAACCACGGGTAAAGTGTACGCATATCGCCTCCGATTGTTTGATATCATAACTAATCTTGCTTTCGGGATGTTATCAATAACTCTTTAATATCAAAACTTGTTGTTGAAATATTTCCCAAATTCACTGTTATTAAGTTGTTATTGACACTAACAAAACATGTTATTAAATTGATTTTCCAGGAACAAATTTTTGTTGTGTGACTTGTTATTTTGCCGCTTATGACAGACAAGTTTATAACTCAATATGTTATGTTAATAACATAAAAATAACTAATTCCATTATGCAGTTATTTTGCCAAAATAACGCATTTTGTTATGCTGTTGTTATTCTCTTCTGCTCGGGCGAGATCAAAAAAGGGCGCATGTCCTAGAATAATATTTCAACCCGTATTTGAAACGCATAATAAACATATGAGCACCTAGACGTAAACTGTCATCCTGCTACCGAACGTGACATTGTGTGACGGCAAAAAAGGTCATCAACACCTTCCTCTGATAGACTGATGAGAGCCCCTACAAACATATTGCGCAGAGAGCGGCTTATTTGGAACAACACATGAATGCTATGTGTTTGTTAAAAGGTATAAATAACACATCAGTAATGACGAGTCTACGTTTGAACGCGAACGAAGGCAAAGCAACTGCGACAAAATAAAAACATTTACAACAGCTGTGTTTTTGCTATCTCATCCCAATGAAGACGGCATCGACAACGACCAACCAACGAAACCACTGATGACGAACCTGTTGTTGTATTTTTGCATTAGTACCATCGGTACCAACGCACTGTGGTTTCTTGTTAGCCGAGTAAAACCGTGATCCACTTTCGAAGAGCGTAAATATATTAGCAATGTCACGGCTTCTTGGTACACTTTTTCGCAACTTGATGGCAATGTGATATTTTGAATTAGAATTCTATTTGCAACCTGAATGGTCACATACGTTACTGGACAAAGAACGCTAAGTCGTGCCAGTTGTATGTACACTAGGGTAATTGTTCCCATCGTTGTGGTAGTACCTAATGTTACGGTAGTGGCAATTGAGCACTTTTTCGACTGAAATGTTACCAAAAGCCATTTTTAATAGATGTATTATGCTTAAATTATGAGATTGTACCATTTGTGTGCTTAAGATTTGCCCAAAAACCTATTTAAAAAAAAATTTCCTTAAATTTTTGGCTGCTGTGTTCCTATTGTTGCGGTATTGTTCCTAATGTTGCGGTATCCCATATGATTTCAATGAGATACCACAACAATAGGAACCAAAATTAAATTTTACCTCCATAATAGGAACAGTGTGCCTAATGTTGTGGTAAGCGATTTATGATCGAAAACAGAGAGAAACGATAGTTTTTATATTTTTCCAAGCAAATTTGGATAGAAAACTGCCAACTAACGTTTTGCAACCCTTCATTAGATGGTACGATCATTGTTTTTAAAATGAATTTACCTTAATACCACAACGATGGGCACACTTACCCTACCCGTCATAAGTACGGACTCACAGAGACGAACCAGTTAAGGGCTGAAAGTCTCTCAAATCAGAGAAGTTGTTATAGAGATGCGCGAAGACTGAAACCAAAGGTTCCAATTGAACCGTCAAACGCGGTCCCAATCGAGCAAATTCAAGGAAATAGAAAAACATGGGAAACAAAGCGCAACATGAAAGCACATGAAAGTGTGTTAGTGCAAAGCATGACGTCACTTATATGCTTGACATCTTATGGGCAGATCAAATTAACACGCACGCTAAAATATAATTTTATTCACCGCAAAAATTGATTGTTATTGGGCATGATGTAAATAAACATAACCTAAATCCTCTTCGCGCATCTCTATAACAACTTCTCTGTCTCAAATAAAGATAAATCAAATCAATCAGTACGAACTCACAAAAAGTATTGCAACAATATTGCATCACCCTGACTCACCTAGATATCTTAAAAACCAGAACACCTACAAAAATGCCGCCTTCAGAAAAGTTGTTGATTTTGGGCTTCTGAATAACTTTGCTGAAGACAGCATCTTTGTAAGTCCTAAGGTTTTGAAGACATTGAGGTGAGTCAGGGTGATGCAATATTGTTGCAATACTTTTTGTGAGTCCGTACTTATGACGGGTAGTGTAAGCTGAAGGATTTTGGAGAAAAAATCGTTGCTTTGCAAATAAAAAAGCTGATAAAGGGAGTGCCATAAAAAAACAAAAATGGATTTGATTCGAAATCGCTGTTAAATGCTGTAATGCTTTGATATTCTTTACTACTCGAGATTTCATATTAAATCTATATATTTTTTTTGAAATATTTTTACCAATTGTTTACCAGTCAACATACTTCGTCGTAGGTAAATAAATATAATATGTGCGTCATACTAGCTATCTTTTGCAGCTGCAGTAGTGTTACAGTAAACAACACAATACCATCCTGTTCAAATGATAACTCCTTATCGATTTTGCTTCAGCCATCAACAACTCACCCTGTTTTGATAACATTTTTTTAGTGCACACCAACACCTTATCATGTTTTTGTACTGCAATTGTTAGGGCCTTAGATCTTGGTCAATTTTTCAAGTTTGAAAGATCATCAACAACGTAGTAACTTTCTTAGGAACCTATAACAATACACATACAACAACAATCGTCTTAAAAATATAACGAAGCCAACAAATCGTTATTTGATTATTCAGATTTGTGCTCTCAAAAATTCAAGGTGTTGCATCGATATACACATCTTCACTTTGAATTTAAAATTCGCGACCACAGTCTATTAGCTGTTTTGTCCGTGTTGGATTCATCCTCAGATTGTTCCCATATTCTCTTCAGAATGTTTGAATTCATGAGATTACTGATGGTTTCCTTACATGTCCTTACATGGCTTTTGCATGTCAAAAGATCGAAAAGATCGATCTCTCTCGAAACTTTTGTTGTTTAAGTATTCCGCTGAATTTTTTTTCTAAATCAGGAAACCGTTCATAATTTCCATGAGATTTTGCATTATAATCCAAAAATAGCTTAAGAAGCAGGGTATGCAAAACGGACCAGACGAAAAAACAAACGCTTTGTCCTAAGCTATATATATGTTGACAACAAACACACTCCGCTCTAGGAATTCCTTCGGAAATTCCTCCAGGAATTCTTCCGGAAATTCCTCTAAATATTCCTCCGAGATTCCACCGGAAATTCCTACACGAATTCCTCCAGAAAGTAATTAAGGAGTTTCTCTTGGCCTTCTTCCGGGATTTCCTTCGAGAATCACTCAGGGAGTTCCTCCCGGAATTTCTCCAGGAGTTCTTCCGAGAGTTCCTCGGAGAAGTCCTCCAGGAGTTCGTCGTAGAAGTCCTCCAGGAGTTCCTCTAGGAATACCTCCGGGCAAAACGCCATGAGTTGATTAGAAAGTTCCTCCAGTCTCGTGAATTCCTCCACAAAAGATTTTCTCAAGGAATTCCTTCCGGGAGTTCCTCCGGAAATTCATCCGAAAATTCCTCCAAGAGCTCCTCCCGGAAACTATCAGAGGAACTTCCTGGGAAAAGTCTTGGGGAACTCCCGCACTCCGGAGGAACTTATACAGGATCTCCATGAGGAACTTCTGGAGAAACTCTCGGTGGAACTGCTGGGGAAATTTCCAGAGAAACTCCCGCAGGAATTTCCTGGGAGATTTCCTGTAGGAATTCTCAGAGGAATTCCCGAAGGAAATCTCCGAGGAACTCCTGGAGGAAATTTTGAAAGCATTTCCGGAAGAATTTCTGAAGCAACTCCCGGAATATATTTTGGAGGAACTCCTAGAGGAAATTTCGGAGGGACTTCCTGGGATAATTCCTGGATGAATTCTCGGAGGAACTCTCGCAGGAAATTTTAGTAGAACTCTTAGGAGAACTTCCTTTAAATATTCCTGGAGAAATGTTTGGGAAAAATCCCGGTGGAACTCTCGGAGGATTGCCCGGAGGAACTCATGGAAGAATTCTCGGAGCGATATCTGGAGAAATTCACGAAGAAGCTCCCGAAGGAATTCTTGATAGCATACCTGGAGGAATTCCCGGAAGAATTCCTAGAATACAGAAATTCTTCGAATGTATTACCTGTTTGAATTGCTCTCATTATTTCGAGCATAAACCCTAAGACCCATCCAGCTCATTGGTCTGAGAATGCATCTACTTGTTCACTGTGAGTAAGCAAACAAAGAGATCAACTTATTTGATGGGTCTTCTGATTAGTGCTCGAGAAAATCCGAATGGAATTATGCGTCTAGCAGCATGTCTTCAACAAAGTTGTTTAGAACAACAACTACTTCGTGGTGGTGAATTGCATAGTTATAAATATCATCATGTCATGTGGCGCTAGTGTGCGTAGTTACTTCCGGTACAAGTTTGGTGAGATGCATCAATAAATTCACGCCAGGTAGGGAGGTACAATCTTCAGCAAAGCTGTTAAGTGACTTCGATCGCTGCCAGGAAATCAATCACAAAATCTCGAATTATACAGCCACGTGGCTCTAGTATACATAGATACGGACACCGTTTTCAGCTAGAAGATGTACAGACCGAACTAAACTTATCACTAGACAACGGACACGACACACATTACTAGCACCAGTGGATACGAGAAAGAAACATTTCTTATACGAAAAGTTTCATCACTCGGAGCGGGAATTGAACCCTCACCCCATGCCATGGTACGGTTATACCAACAGTTATACGCTAGGTGAAGCTAACCACACAGCCACGAGCCTCCACATAGATTGCATGTTTGTTCGTTTGTCCACCGTGTGTATCAGATGTCCATGCCATACCGAAAACCCTCCAAGAGTTTCATCAAAAACTACCCCTAGAATTCTTTAATGGATTTCCCCTAGAGATTCGTTTACGGAATCATTTAGGGATTCCTTCAAAAATTCCCCCTGTCATTCCTTAACCCTAGTAGGATGTTGGGGTCAATATGAGTCAGATATGCACGTTGAACGTACACTACGCCATCGTGGTGCGGAAAACCTTACATCTTAGGAGAGTTAAATCCTTCAAGTAATTCTTCGGAACTACCTCCAGGATTCCGAAGAATTACTGCAGGAATCCTAGTATGGATTTCTTCGTTGATTTTCCAGGGATTCCTTCAAGAGTTCATTCAGAGATTCTTCTAAAGCTTTCTTTGGAAATTACCCAGAGATTTCTTAGTGAATTCCTCCAGGGATTTTTCTCGGGAATCTCCCTAGAATTTTTAACTCTCTTTTCCAGGAATTCCTTCGGCAATACCTGCAGAGATTCCTACGTGAGTTCCTTCTGAGTATCATTCGGAAATTCGTACAAGTATTTCTTCGGGTATTTTTCAAGTGATTTCTTAGAGGATCCTTGTAAGGATTTCTTCAGAAATTTTCCTAAGCAGTAATTCTTCAAGAACTCATCCGGAGATTCTTCGTGATTCATTCGTGAAAGAATTTTATAGGGTTTTTATTAAGAACACTTTCGAAAAATCATTCATGAATTCTTCCTGTAATTTGTCTAAATATACCTTCTGGAATACCTGTGGAAATTTCTTCAAGATTAGATTCTTTGTTTATGTTTTTGTTTTTATTTTATCTATTATTATTTTTTCATCTTGTATCAAGGTCTTAATAAATCCCGGTAGAACTCCTGCAGGAACTTTTGGAGAAACTCCTGGGAGAACTTTCTGGGCAAATTCCTGGAGAACTCTTGAAGGTACTCCAGGAGGAATACTCTCCAGTCAACACACGATCATATATGATGTTGAATAGGATGCAAAAGTGGAGGCGATATACGCACACTTTACACGCGGTTAAATGGAAGCAGGTACGCATATGGCCTCCACTTTAGCATCCTATTCAACATCATATAGGACTTTGTGTTAGCTGGGTCGGAGGAACTCTCACATAAACTTTTGGAGGAACTCCCGGAAGAACTTGCTAGAAAAAATTCTGAAGAAACTCCCGGAGCAATTCGTGGAGGAATTCTCGGATAAAATTCCGGATGAAATCTCGAAGGAATCTCTAGTGACATTCACGGAGAAGCTCCTGAAGTAATTCTTGGAGTTCCTGGCGATATATATGGACGAATCCCCAATCAGATATGTCTCTATAAAATCCATCAGTATTATGTACCAGCGTGCGCCCCGAGATTAACTAGCCTAGGGCTAGAAATCTCGTTAAAAAAAAAAGATTTTAAGAAAATGCTGACCAAGAAATGGAAAAGGCGGCTCCCTGTATGTCAAAAACGTAGTATGCAGGTATTACGACGTTTTTCGGGACAGTATGTTTTAAATAAAAATCAATTTACTTAAAATATCGTGAACAATTAGTTGAAGAACTCGTAAAAAAATCGCTGCGAAAGGTTCTAAAAATTATTCTTATCGAGATTTCAAGATTTCATATGCTATCACTCAACCAATTTCACCTACAATCAAATTTCTGGGGATCTCAGTTCAGTATAAAGTTTCTGATGGAAAATTTGTAGTGTCGATCCTTCAGCTACGACAGTCGTCGGTAGGTCGAGTTGTTGGAAGAGATTGCAAGCAGACAGAGGCATATTGAAAGAAGAATGTAGAATTTTATACACCTAAATGGAGTAAAAAGAGTGGCGATTGCTGATTGGGATAGGGAAGTGGAATCATCTCGGCAGGGCTTCCAGCGGCGTCATGGTTGCGATTTTTTCCGCAGTCAAGTTCGCAGATTGTCAACAATCCTCGGTACCGAATTACGTAATTTATGTTAAGTCCTTTGCTGTCAGATCGGTGTAACAGGCTAAATATAATTTAAGGCAACGGAATAAAATACACGGTTATGAATATTATTGGGTACCGGACTGGACACACAAAATTTAATGGTTTTCTTTGGAACATCGAGGTCAAAAATAAGGCCGCGGCACTTTTAAAAAGGAATTCGGGGAGGAAGCAAACATCGAATACAGCAAACTGTATGTAGTTGTTTTATTTTTTTTTTTTCAGCACATAACAATAAATAATAATAAAACACCATGTCTAGGTTGTAACTGAAATTAAATTATATAGTTGAATTTCTTTTGGCCCTGTGTTTCCACTGCAACGGGGTCTTTATCTTCAACCAGGGTTTTTTCCCGTGGGTATTTTCCTTGTTCCTCGAATGGAAACTTTATTTTTCTGCCATCACATTTTTCTATTGTGGAACAGGCAAAAACACAATAGATATACTCACACAAATTATCCAATCAAAATTTTACAGCTAAATTGGATGCATAAATTACGGATTAGCTATTCGACTTTCTTTGAAGAGCCCAAAAACGCAGTTTAAAATTTACCATAATTAATCTTACATTTTATCAAATAATCTTACATACAACTCAGTGATAACAAAGTGCACTGCAGTCGAATGATAATACAAAGTGCATTGACCACATCTAAATCCGCTCGTTGTCCCGATTAACCGATACCACACATTACTGGATTGGCATATTGCAGATGCACACTTGTCAATCAGTATGTACCTACCCTGTAAGCCGCATATATTTACACAGATGAGTACGTGTAGTGAATGGTATTAAAACTGAACAAAGCAATAGATAATGCGTTTATTATTGACTGTTTGCTGATTGAATGGTACCATCGACTATACACAATTTCGAAGAACACGCGTTCGATTCGTCTGAGATGGAAATGTTTATTACAGGATGCGACATCATTTGAGCTGGGGGTCCTATTTTGGTCACTCTTCGCTCATAACTCTCATTCAACTTTATAATATCAATTAAGAAGATTAGAAGCATACACTCCTTTGCTGCGTGACAAAAAACACGTTTGAGTAAATGAAGCTCAAAAATTTTCATCAATTGTTCATCCCATACAAAATGTATGGAATTAAAAAATTAACCCATTTTTCCTCGATATATATTGTAATTTTTCTAATCATCGCAAAAATTATTAAAAAAAAAGTTCCGAAAAGCGTGCATTTGCCACATTGTTCTTGGGGATCACCGGAGATGACTCTCAAAGTTCTTATAGAATTTCGTTGTACAACAATTCTCCATGAGGCTATTGTCTTACAATGCGATACTTTTAAATGGAATGTGTGTGGATATTGCGGTGAATTTATTTGTGATATCAATAGTTTCTTAAATCTTAAAGATTTATATCATACAAGTTTCATAATTTTGACGACAATGTTTTCAATGGATACTATTAACATAAATAATTGCTTGAAACTTTGTTCTAAAAATATTAAAATTGCGATAATTTATGCCAAACTCAACAAAACATAACAGCTAAATTGTTTTCTGGAGGAATCCACAATTTCGAATGAAACTTTGTTTTACCTGGAATATCTCGACTTTCTCAAAGAAATACGACAGCAAAATTAATAATTTAGTCTTACTAAATGATGAAATGTGCACAAACTTGATATGTGGACAAATTCACCCAAAATTATTTCAGGAACTGTTATTAATATCCCTTTTGATCTAATAAGGAATAACTAACTACATTTTGATTGATTGATTTGTCTTTATTTCAGAGACTTTCAGCATTTGGCGCTAACTACATCATATTATACTTCATAGTTTGTATTTGTATATGTATTTATTCGTTAGCTTATTATAATATGTAGTGACATTTTTTTCATTTAGTTCATTAGGTATCCATTAATTGTATTGTAGGGTCTTGTACCATTTGGGTAGGTGTACCTATTTTGGGAACTTTCCGCTATAACTAAGTCAATTTCAAACCAATTGATTTGAATTTTTGTATAGAGTAAGATACTGTACGTGCCTAACTCTATACAAACATTCAAATCAATCCGTTTGAAATTGACTTAGTTATAGCGGCAAGTGCCCAAAATAGGTACACCTGCCTAAATGGTACAACACCCTATTTATTCTGTGAAACGGTAACCTGTAGTTGGAAATGTTTAATTAGGTTAAAAGAACAAACATTAGATTTTTTTAATGTTTGTAAAATAAAAACAATTTGACATTTTTTTTACATTTGCATTAAGTATTTCGTTGTTTAAATAAAGCCAATCAGTTTTTGAACTTTTCAAAGTAAATTACAAAACAAACGTTGATACCTATTCAAAGTAAAGAAAAAACAATATCTTACCTTCGCCTCGATTACTGGACGAACGGAATTTTTGCTATCCTTCCCCGCCGCTGTCAACGAGGATGCTGCTGATCCAGTGGCCGATGACCCTCCCGTTCCGTCAGCGCTACGTTTCATTCGATTGAATCCATTCAAACCATCGGTTCCACTCTCATCCGCAAATCTGTTAATCACGAATGATCGCTCCGGGCCTTGTCTCTCGTAGTCCACAAAAAGGATGTCCGGTGGAAATCCGTGTCGAACGGCAGCGGCTGCCTGGGCAGCCGATCCATAAAGAAGACACACCAGCATCATTGTCAAAACGATAAAACACATACGATGACGCGCCATTTTGATTTCTTTTTCTCTTTTCCGCCGTCAAGATTTCTGCCGAAGGCACACAGAATCAACCAACTCCCGAAGATAATGCGGCTGCTAGGAAACTGCACAGGAAGCACTGTTATTCACCTCTGCTGGGTAGGATTTTATTGGAAAAATCCTTCACTTTCTTTATTTGCACTAGCACAGCCGATAAAAATTTTTGCTTTAGGCAAAATTTCACCTGCACGTACACACGGCTCTCACTTCTACGGCGTAGTATCAATTTCTTATGTTTACCCGCTAGAACCAATTAAGAGATATTTGCGCTTAAGATTATGATTACTTTGCAAGTAATAATTTAATTTGCCAAAATGCAACAAAAGCTACATCTTTTTTTTACTTTTCACACTCCGCGTCGTCACACGTTATAAACACTCCGAGAGAGACGATGCATCCACGACGAAAACTCAACAGAGACTGACAGAAATACAAATTCTGACGGAAGACAGACCGTGAACGGAACGAATGGAAATGGAACGAATGACAACACGAAATGATATGAAAGAGGAATTCAATATTTACACTGTGCTGAAAAAAGTACAGTCGGGACCCGCTGGTTTTTATTTATATAGTCCATTTTACGAGGGCCCATATAGCCGAGGCGGTAAACGCACGGGTATTCAGCATGACCATGCTGAGGGTGACGGGTTCGATTCCCGGTCGGTCCAGGATCTTTTCGTAAAGGAAATTTCCTTGACTTCCTTGGGCATAGAGTATCTTCGTGCCTGCCACACGATATACACATGCAAAATGGTCATTGGCAGAGGAAGCTCTCAGTTAATAACTGTGGAAGTGCTCATAGAACACTAAGCTGAGAAGCAGGCTTTGTCCCAGTGAGGACGTTACGCCAAGAAGAGAGAGAGAGACGAGCCCATTTTATGAATGAATTTTGACAGGAGGTAGCGTCCAATAACCCGTGAAAATCAATTGACCAATCCAAATTCCTATGTGGTAGTGGTTTGTGTTCAGATTTCCCGTGTTAATCTATCTGTAAGAACTTTGTAAACATCTTTTCTGCCGGTGGACGCATAAATGTCCCATGTGCAAAAACAGACAATCGAGAAAATTGCGTCCAAAGTTCGAAAAAAGTCAATTGTCTCAACTATGAAGTATAAGTGCTGAATCGTGTTCTAACATCAACCAATTTTTAACTTGATCACTATTTTTTGTTTTAGAGCGATTTTATAGTTCCATAGGATTTCCAATGAAACGTGACGCTTATGCGTCCACTTTTAAGAATGTTACAAATCGGCCATGCAACCAATTAGACGATTGGTTGTGTACTAGTAGATATGAAAATGATCGATATTTCCGTATCATAATGGATTCGGGACGGAAAACGTAAATTCAATTTTCGCCGCTCGTTAAAATTTCAAACACCTTGTAAACAAGCTCGCTGAACTGTCAGACAAAGTGAGGTTAGATCAGGTGCTTGCAGTACCCTATACTTTTGATGAGGCACCATCGTGGGCACCATACAGCAGCGACACATATAGTTTATTGCATTGCTAACTGGACTGCGACAGAGTGCGGAATCTTAAATATTGCCTGTTGCGAAGATTTGTAGATTCCGACGCGAATAAATGATTAGGCTCATTTTCAGCGTAGGTGCGTTATAAATGTTTGTTTACAATGCAAAACTATCACCAAATGTGTACCGAACAACACAGCGTAAAATATTCACCAGGACGCGGTCTGGTTTTATATCTGTGGGCCCACGCAAGAAAAATCCACGCAACTAATTTTCGCGCAGGAGTCTAAACAGGTGGAATCTCCGCAATAAAAGTGCGATATTGCATCAAATCGTTCCGGTGTCTTCACCGCACTTATCCATCATGAGCTAATGAATAAGTGCGGTGAAGACACCGAAACGATCTGACACCAAATCACACTTTTATTTGAGATTCCGCACTTCCTCGTCGCACTTTTAACTGGGCAATGCGCAATACAATTTAGAGCACACACACTAAGATTCTGATTTTCCAGCTCAGTAAAATTTTCGCTGAGTTCTGTAATTTTTTCATCTTTTTACTGAGTTTGCAACAGCAGATTTAACTCGGCACACTCGGTAATCAATATTTACCGTTCATCAGTAACGATATTTACCGTTCATCTGTAATTTTTGACACTTTATTTGCAGAGCTCGTTAACTTATTTACAGAGTATTCAGCAAAAGAGATAACCGAGCGTACCGAGTTAAATCTGCTGTTGAGAACTCAGTAAAAAGATGGGGAAAATACCGAGCTGATCTTAGTGTGCATACTCATGCGCTAATTTGCCTGCATACACTGAAACCTCCATTTAAGTCGATGCATGGCTGATCGAAAATAATTTTTACCATGCAGGCAATGACAAAACTATGGACTTTTATATTTTTAACACTTCGCATGACAAAGGAGATTTGTCAAAAAATATAAAACTGTATAGTGTAGTCATTGCCAGTACGGTAAAAATTATTTTCGATCAGCCATGCATCGACTTAAATGGAGGTTTCAGTGTAATCGGGTATTGGTTGCATATACCGTCTACCCCCGTTGGTTTGACCGCATCTAATCTGTACACTTTTTATTTTTTTTTTTTTATAGAATGAGATAATCTGCAACAGATTCCCAAGAGGTGGTTCCTCGGGTGATGTGGGGATCGACCCAATAAAAACTCATTCTCTCTCTTCCTTACTTTCGTGGTACGCCCGTTAGGGATGACTTCGAGAAGCACTTTTTAATTTGACCCCCGCTAATCTGCACATCGTTCAAACTAAAAATGGTTCGAACGTCATTCTGCTCATGGAACGGGGTGAAATGGAACACAGAATCCAAACAAAACAGCAAAAGGGTTACCATCAGTGTGTTTTTCGATACCCACAGGGTAACTAGAAGTTCAAATTATAATGCCCGTTGGTTTGCATGAGGTGTCGTTCAAACCAACGGGGGTAGACGGTACTTGCAATTTTGCAATTGCATTAAAACCACGCTGCATTTGCTCACTTGCAGAAAGAGGCAAATATTTCAAATCAGGTTATCAGTTTTCAAATTTTCAAGATTAGTGCTCTTGAAAATGTCTGTAAGATTTCAAGTCTGCTATTGCAGAAGCCATGTATTCTCGGATGCTTCATCTCAAATGCGACTATCTCGAAATTTAAAAAAAGTGCCGTTGTACCACAGAGAAACAGACGTCACACACTGCTCGCCTCCCATCAATCACCTTTTCAACAGCTGATTCAAATATTCGGTAGTAAGACGATTGACCACTCGCTGCGCTGATATCTTTTTTGCTCATGTTTGACGTTTGCTCACTACTGCAACCTGCCAAACAAAATAAATTTAGCATTGGGCGATTACGTTTTCGTGACTAATTTTCTTCTAAGGGTTACGGGGGTTACGTTTGTTTCTCTGTGGTTGTGCTGAACGGTTCCCTTTCATAAATAAAAGCATATTTGACTTAAAAAATGCTTTGTTTCAAGTTTTTACAATATAACAACGACGTTTATATACATTCAACGTGGATTTTAATTTTGGTTTTTTTTTTTGTAAAAGTGGCCATTCAGTATTTCAAGATTTGCAATATGAACAAATTTTCAAATCGGTCCACTAGTTTTTTCAAGATATCGTAAACACCATAACAACACTTTTAAAAACAGAATTGAGATATTTTAACTATGGGACACTTATGGTGTAGTACTACATTTGTAGTAATGAGCTGAATTTTAGTATGGTGAGAAAGTCAATTCTCCGTTTCTGCAATGAAATGGTGTAAAAAGCGTGGGTATTATGATTCCTTGCCTAATTTGATGCTGTTTGAGCAAAACTTTGGATAACTATGTTGTTTATGTTGCAAGAAATGGAGAAAACAACAACACTGTTGCTCAAAGTTATAGAAAGCACCATGGGGTGCCCTTATTTCGTGGGAGTCCAAATTTAGCTAACTGGTAAAATTTAAAGAACTAATTATTCAGTTGTACATATTTTACTTCAGGTATTATTATAATAGATAAAGTGAAATTTGGGCAATTGAACAATTAGTTCTATGATTAAAGGGTGAGTCGTTAATAGGAGGCAATCAGTGAAGTACTAGATTGAAAGTAGTGAGCTGGATTTTTGTATGGTGAGATGCTCAATTCTCCATTTTTGCAATGAATTGGTGCAAACAGCGTGGGTTATATGATGTCTTGGCTAATTTGATGCTGTTTGAGCAAAAGTTCGGGTAACTTTGTTGTTGTATTATTTATTTCATGCAACTTCAACAACACAGCTACCCAAACTTTTGCTCAAACAGCATCAAATTAGTCAAGAAATCATAATACCCACGCTGTTTGAACCATTTCATTGCCGAAATGGAGAATTGAACATCTCACCATACAAAAATCCAGCTCACTACTTTCAATCTAGTACTTCACTGATTGCTTCCTATTATTGTGCCACCCTACCTTCAACTGATTCGCAAAATGTCTACAGTTAAACGAAATGAAACCAAATTTTTACAGTAGTTTAGTATATGTATGTATTTCAACTTTTTGATATAGGTTCAAATTTAGGATGTGTTTTAGTGAAATTCACGACATTTTCAATCAACGCCCTCCATGTGAACATGTTCAGGCTCCACTTGAAACAAATAATTAAAGCTCTTTGGTTTGCTTATGCGCATCGTGCCTGATTTCCACCCAGCTCCAAGCTTATGTTTCACTGACAACCATTCATGAAACCTATTGACGAACATTAAGATGATCCGATCATGTATAACCATTAATTGTTCCAAGGCGCGATACCAGGATTTTTGATTTTAGCATGTGATTGTACAACATCTTTTTGAGAACTGTTAATCAAATTTATTCTATGTCGACCGAAATCCCACTGATAATTGCTCAATTCATTATATGTAAACATCAGACTATATGGAGAAACTGTGCAAAATTTGGTTGATTTTGGTGAAGTAGGAAAAAAGTTATGTTAGTTTGATAATGGCACAATAATTATCGACTCACCCTTTATGATATCTAAATCTTATCAGTTAGCGAAATTTGGATCCGCACGAAATTAGGGCCACCCACAGTATATTATTTTCAAGGAATGTGATATATACAAATGGTAGAAGTATCATATTTCTCTCGTTTTATTTGAAATTTCAGAGTAGCGATCTTTGTTTGATTATTTTTGATAACAATTAAATATTGATGTTTTCATTTTTATATCAAGGGATTTTTGACTTTCAGATAGTTTTTTACATGTTTAGTTCGTCTTACTGGGTTCTAGAAAATAATATTCAATCGCAGATGTAAATATATTTTTTCTTTTACTTTTTCTTATATAAGGTTCACCAAGGAAAATTGCAAATAGCGAGAAAATCGGATGTACTACGAGCGCTGTTGTAGAAATTGGAAACGGCTTCACTTTGACCACGAATTGTTTCAATAAATTAAATAAATTGATATATTTTTTTAGAAAACATTTGTACTAGCCGATCGGAATTAGGCATTTGTATCAAACATCACAACTCACTTGCTGTAAGTGGAAAACGTAGTAATTTTTATCTATCCTTAGAAATGCTCTAGCCCATCCAATTTTCCATTCCAAGTGCACTTTCAACTTGTTACGATGTTAACGGTCCTTCGTGAGTATATTATATTTCTAGAATTCTAAGACTCTCCACAAGATGTCACTGAATCAGCATTTTGTATAATATTAATGCATTATCCGCTTTCTTTTACGTTTGAAGTAAAACAAATTATAAGCATTATTATTTCATACGTTTATTTTTGTTTTGATACTCACAAGCTGGCAGTTTAAAAATATACTTGATTGATTTTTTATACTTTTGTATAAACAAATTTTCTTTTACATAGCGCGCTAATATATTTGTTGTTCTTCTTTTGCGATTTTCCGTTTTTATTTAGTACTTTCTTAAAAAGAAAAAAAGAAAATAAATAATGTACGGCCTAAAATAAACAGAATTACGATTATATTTATTCTAAGCTTTTCATTAAAATTATTTTATCGTTTTGTCGAAACATTGAAATTGTTTTCATTGTGTGTGTATATTATTGCAATGACATTTTTCTCCATATAGATAATAGTGCTCTTACTTAATTAACGAATAAACGACCGATATTCAAGCTTTAACATGACCATCCAGTACTTCGTCGATCAGCTGCTCTGCACTTCCGTGATAGATTGTATCGGCCGGATCATATCGTTTCACTATGAACAACTATAAACTATTTTAGTTGTGTTTTAATGGTAAGACGAAATAAAATCAGAAAATATGGAGAAAGCTTGATAGCTACGCATAATTTATATAAACCAGGAATTTAGAGGAAATTGCATACCAAGAATACTAATATTATCTCCGTATTAGTAGAATTATCAGAATTCTTCATATGCTGTCTCCAAAATTTGTATCTTTTCTTTGAAAACCCAATCAAACTCCTTCGAATTGGTTCAAACCGATCTGTTCTAACCGGTTGCGTCGTGGTACTTCTTCTTTTCTCGCATAATTGTAATCGTTTGTGCTGCAATACTTCATATTACAATGGAAAGCGCACACCTAGACCTCACAAAGAAGCGAACTCATTCACACTTTGATAAATTGCATTCCATCAAGCGTAATCGAAAAAAAGCTTTGATAGGAGGTATAAAACGTGTAGAACTAAGAGTGCATCCCTAAAGATTTTGGGCTTAGGATATACACAAACACCACTAACGGAATAGAAATGTCCAAATCCAAACTCTGCGATATTTTTCAAGGTATTGTTGAGTTGGCCATGGCTGACTGGATTACTACATTATGTCCTTATTTCTTGAACTTTGTTTACGAAAATAAAGAAATCAGGTTTTCTACGTTGTATGTCTAATACGTGTCGCCACTACTGGCCTTTCGACAATTATCAAGGGTCACGCTCTTCTTTTTCTTACAATTTCTTTTCTCACGAAACGAAATCGAAGACTTTGTGGGATTTCAAAGAGGTTTTGTATTTTTTCTTCCGTTAAGTTCGTCTAGGATAAAATAAATATGTATTATATAGATGTACATTATTTTTAAAACTAGATTTCGTCAGTTTTTCTTAAATTTGGTTCCAAATCAGCTTTAGCGGAGCGCGTTTGCCTTGTTCAAATGTTCTTAATTCGACAACGTTGATTCTCTATTTAAACAATACACTTTTTTACTTCTTAAAGAGTTCTAAATTTCTGTAGCTGTTATTGCGAAGACGCTGCCATTTGTTGCGAAAATCTTAAGAGATAAAAGTTGTGTTGCTTGCGCTCGATAATGAGTTGTGATGATTGTTGATGGAATTGTAGTAGTAGATGAAACTCCCGAAAACCAGAATCACCTGGATTGTACTCATTGCGATATCTCCGTATTTGTGAGTGTTCTATATTCGCTACGTGCCTGCTCTTGTTATTCACTGGACTAAGCAGAGATATTATTAAAGGTTGCTCTAAACATATTAGTGGTTCCTGACGCGTTTTCAAACTGAGAAGTTAGTCAACAATGATTAACCACACAAGTGCTTGTTTACTACCTTTGCTGCTTATCGCTTTTATATTATCCATTTATTACTTTTCAGCCGTTGGTGCTGTAGACAGTACGTACTTAAAATCACTAACAACTAATTAAAACAGAAGAAGGTTGTCCAATTGGGTTTAGTACAGTTTTTGTTGATTTATCGCAAACGATTTTTGCATAGATGTGTCGATATCGGATCATGTATGTTTTTGTAAAGATTTTAACTGGAAATAAAATGAAAGAAAATGAAGAAGAGAAAATAGGTAAACATGTTTATCACACAATTTAGATATATTTGTACTTAACTATTATTGTTTTTTTTTTTAATTAATATTTCTGTGCCGCGCAAATGTATTCCAAGCAATAGTAGTGGTAGCTTTGCATTATTATTAATATTTTTTTTTGATAAATGCCAATATAGAGCGACATTTGATTCGCTACATGTAGAACATTTAGAAGTTTAATTTTATTCGGTGGCTTAAGAACAAGTCTACGTTGAGTCTTATACTTATGACACACATGAATCACTGTATAAAATTGCGCTTGAAATGAGTGCCATACTGAAAATTCTCTCAGTTCAAATCAGTCTTGTTAGAATTTTCTTGATACTGCGTACCGTTGTACAAGAATCACACTCGTATCACATGTCTGTCCGGGGTATTAACAAGGGCGAAACAGCTTTCTATCTGTTCCGTCGGAGGAACAGCACAGGACCGATAGTTCGATGGGAAGGAGGGGGACACTTTAGCCTCTGTAAAGGCTGTGGCTTCCACTGGGGAGGAAAAGGCGGGTTTCACTAAAAACTACTTAACTAGATGTATTTCGCGTCTGTACAGGTTCGTGGTTGAAAGAAGACTGTTTTCTCTGCACTGCGCACGCAATCTTCCAAGGAGAAGGAGGTAGAAAAAACTACATGCGCTGCGCTGTGGCTATGATGAAAACTTCCATTTACATAGGCGGTGGTGCGATGGTGCGGTCGTCGTCAGCTGGCACATAAGGACACGCGGCTACGCGTGGTTGGTCGGTCGATCCTTGCATGATCAATCATTACGTCATCGCTCGGTGGGCAGGCACAAACAACGTGGTGTGTGTGAGGGTGATAGGGTGATTGTTAGTGGGTTTGGAGCCGTAAATTACTCGCGGCGACTCGAGGTTAGTTTGGGTGGGAGATGCGGTCAAAATCTAAATGGTACTTCGCGTTGGGAGCGAACATACTCCCGGGCCGGAAAAGGTGGAAACATGTAGAACTGTGGACTTGGACAGGGAGGCAACTATCATGGCAACTCAGGAGGACTAACAATCAGGAAACTTTCATTGATCTTTTAGGAGAATTATTCTTTCAAAAGGGATTTAGGGCAGGCTATGTGGACACACTTTATTGTTCAACTTTAGAATAACTTAGGGAAACTTCTTAGGTGGACTTGGTAACTTCAAAACTGGACAATGGGACTTCACTATTCGGGAACGCTATGAGCTCGGGAGGACAAAACTTCTTTGTAGGTTTGAATGCATCACTTTATGTCTTTAGGAAAGGAGGAAAACTACTTCTGTGGACTTCAAACTGCAGGAATTGAGCTCATGTTCTAGAGGATTACTGTGGACTGTAAGAAAGAAACTAGGAGGATAAACAATGACGGATTCATGCTTCAGGCTAGGAATTGAAATTCTACCGGAGGTGGATCGTTTCTATTGTGGACTGTATTTAGATATCTTGGAAGAACTTGCAACTAAGGATTCATGGTATCAGCGTAGGTGCTCGAGGAGAGACATAAGGACAAAATTCAAAATGAAAGCGTAAAATACATGACTGAATACTTTGACATCGTAGGAATGGAGGTTTCAAACTATCTAAGATTGAAGAAGAGGACTCACTTTGAACACCGGGGAACAAATCATAACACGTAGGAAGGCAAACTCAGTCAGGTGGAATTTCTAAAGGAGGCATATCAATGTTCAACGGCAATTTAGGAAAGGTACTTGGATTATTAGCAGGATCTTCATCTTCGGAGGAACAGGAACTCACAAGGTGATCAGGTTTCAGACTATGGTATGGGCTCTAGGTGTTATTAGGAGAAGGGACTCAAACTTCACAGGAAACTATTTCATGGGATGGAATTTCATTCAGGGCTAGGCAAGGACAATCAACAATAAGGAACTCAACATAGGTATGGAATGACAACTCAATGACGGTAGAGGAAGGCAACTTGGTTAACTTGTTAGGGGTTTCAATGGAGGACTGGGGGAACCACTCAAAGCCAGGATAGGGAATCCACACACCACAGATCGAATGCTTGCTCACCTGTGGCGTCTGGCTCGTCTTTCTTCGGGTCGTTGGGTGGACGCGTTCGGGACACGCTCTCTGGGATGGCTTCGCTGGGTCGGGATCGCTTGGATGGTTCATCGGGAGGCTTCCTCGGCCTTTGGTCGGAATGGAGTTGCTTGCATTCACCAGTCTGGCTGACCGGCGGCTGATCCAGTGGTGGTTGGTTTATCATCGACAACACCACGATCCAATTCTTCTTCTCGGGAGGTTCTCTAACTACCGGACGGGTTCCGGCTATCTTCGGGCTTGGGACTCGTTCTTCCAGGCTCTGGATCTGCTTGAGTGCCGGATGGATTCCGGCTGTCGTTGGAGGTAGCTTCTTGGTTGGACACATCTCGATCTTCGGAATAGGCTTCGCAATTCGCTGGATGCCGGCAGACATAACAGGAGGGAGAACCGACGGGTTCTCTGTAGGAGTGCCAGTTGACGTCAGGCTTGAGTTGGTCACCGGACGGGTTTCGGCAGGCTTCGGGACGGGTTTTTCCACTGGACGGCTTCCAGCGAACTTCAGCGGTGGCTTGGTTACCGGACGGAGACCGGCTGACACTACGAAGGGCTTGGCTGCCGGACTGGTACCGGCGGACATCACGATTGACTTCACCACTAGACTGGTTCCAGTGGACTTCGGAAACGGCTTGGGCTTGATCATCGAACTGGTGCCGACGGGCTTCAGGAACGTCTTGGCCATCGGGCAGGTACCGACGGACTTCGAGGACAGCTTGACCACCGGACGGATACCGATGGCTATCATGATGGACTTCGTCACCGGACGGGCACCGGCGGACGTCAGAACTCGCTTTCGCACTGGACTGGTACCAGTGTGTTTCGGAAGTGACTTGAACACCGGACAGGAACCGGCGGACATCTGGACGGACTTGACCACCGGACGGGCACCGATGGGCATCAACTTCGGTTTGGTTGCCGGACAGGAACCGGCGGACTTCAGGGCGGAACTGTCTACTGGACAGGTTCCAGCAGACCTCGGGATTAGTTTCACCATCGGAGTCGAACCGATGGACATCGGATTGGAATTGCCCACCGGGCTGGTTTCAATGGGCATCGGAATCGACGTGGCTACCGGAGGAGGACCGGCAAACATCGTGGGCGTCTTGGCCGCCGAACGGGTATCGACGGTTGGCTTGACTACCGAGCTGGTACCGATAGACGGTGGGCGCAGGCAAGGCTTGCCCACTGGACTGGCACCAGCGGACATCAGGAGTGGCTTGTCCACCGGACAGGAACCGGCAGATATCTGGGAAGACTTGGCCACCGGACAGGAACCGATGGGCATCAGGTTGACTTTGACCCCCGGACGGGAACCGGCAGGTAACTCGTGCGACTTGACCACCGGACGGGAACCGGCAGACTTCTTGGCCGCCGAACGGATATCGATGGTTGGATTGACTATCGGGCTGGTACCGATAGACGATGGACGCAGGCTAGGCTTGCCCACTGGACTGGCACCAGCGGACAACAGGAGTGGTTTATCCACCGGACGGGAACTGGCAGGCATCTCGTTGGGCTTGAGCATCGGACGGGCACCGATGGGCATCTTGGTTGGTTTGACCGTCGGACTGGAACCGACGAACATCATATCGGAGTTATTCACCGGACGGGGACCGGTAGATTTCTTGGTCGTCTTGGCCGCCGAACGGGTTGCGACGGGCATCAGGGCGGAATCTACCACCGGAATGGCACCGGTAGACCTTAGGATTGAATTGCCTGCCGAATAGGATCCGGTCGCGCGCTGGAACTGGAGTACCGGATAGGAACCGGTCGTAGACTCGAACTGTGGGGTTACCGAACGGGATTCGGTCACAAACTGCAGCTTCTGGGATACCGGAAGGACACCGGTCGGGTTCTGTTGCGGTTGGAATGCCGGACGGGAACCGGCCTTACACTGGAGTGACGGGGATACCGAACTGGATTCAGTCACGGACTGTAACTGTCGTGGTACCGGAAGGGGACCGGTCGGAGTCTGTTGCTGCTGGTTTGCCGGAAGGGAACCGGCCTTGCACTGGGGCGGATGTGGTACCGGAAAAGATCCGGTCGGATTCTGGGACACCGGAGGCAATCCGGTTGGCTTCGGGATTCGCTTCGGCATGGGCTGGAATCCTGGTGGCGGTCGGAACGGCTTCAGCACCGGATGGAATCCGGTAGGAATCGGAATCGTCAGCTTCGGATAAACTCCACTCGGGTTGAATGGAATTTGGTACGGGTTCACCACCGGATCGGTTCCGGAAGGCGCTTTGCTTGACGTCGGTGTCTCTGGTTCTTCGGATGGAATGCCGACAAACTGGGCCGATGGCGGGGCTGCCGACTCGGGAATAGTGACCTCGGCGAAATCACTCTCAGGTTGGACCTCGGCTGGCCCACGCAAAGGAATCTTCTTGTCGGTGGAATCTTCGCCGCGGCGCGGCTTCTCGGCCTGGATTGGATTGGTAACACTTGTACTCACCTCTTTCTCTTTCGGCAATGACGAGAATGGCCTCTCCACCACGGCAGGAATCGGAACCGGTTGTTCCGTCGTTTGGCTCGGTGACTGGCTTCTTCGGGTTGGAGGGCTGAGCCAGCGTGGTACAGTGGTCGCATCGAAGCAGGTGGATGTTGACTTTCGCTTGTTAAACTTGTCACTGGTGGTCGGGCAGGAAATCAAGAGGGTTTCCACCAGAACACAGGCTTCATTGTGGGCATCTTCGAAGCGCCAGTAATCTTCATCTAACTCCTCGAATCTTTCGGCTGGGAGAACGGATAGGAGTTCCCCATACACTCTCTGATACTTCTGATAGTAGCACTGGAGTTCACTTTCAAATTTCTTCACTTGCAGGAAGTCAGGTTGGATGCCACTATCACATCGGATCTGTTCTCGCAGCTTGTCCACTCTTGCCTCAACTTGGCTACGTTGGGCGAACAGCTTTTCCAATTCGGCCATTTTGCGGTTGGTAACCACTGGTGATTGGGAACCACTGCACACGCGCGCGATTCACTTTCGGATGGAATGGTTCGGACTTCTTCTTTTTTCACTTCATTTGGAATTTGGTAACGCTTTCACTCCGCCAATGAAAGCCATGGAAAATCACTTCTAAACACTGGGGTCGAACTACCGGGGCAGGAACACAAGCAATCCCCTCGGTGGGAAAGCTTTATGCTATCGGCGATAGCAATGGAAGGGAATTGTCCCAATCGGTTGATTGGCGACAACACAGCTGCGGTTGCAGCTTCACAGGGCACTGGATCCTTTATCCGGTTCGCTAGGACCAAATGTTCCGTCGGAGGAACAGCACAGGACCGATAGTTCGATGGGAAGGAGGGGGACACTTTAGCCTCTGTAAAGGCTGTGGCTTCCACTGGGGAGGAAAAGGCGGGTTTCACTAAAAACTACTTAACTAGATGTATTTCGCGTCTGTACAGGTTCGTGGTTGAAAGAAGACTGTTTTCTCTGCACTGCGCACGCAATCTTCCAAGGAGAAGGAGGTAGAAAAAACTACATGCGCTGCGCTGTGGCTATGATGAAAACTTCCATTTACATAGGCGGTGGTGCGATGGTGCGGTCGTCGTCAGCTGGCACATAAGGACACGCGGCTACGCGTGGTTGGTCGGTCGATCCTTGCATGATCAATCATTACGTCATCGCTCGGTGGGCAGGCACAAACAACGTGGTGTGTGTGAGGGTGATAGGGTGATTGTTAGTGGGTTTGGAGCCGTAAATTACTCGCGGCGACTCGAGGTTAGTTTGGGTGGGAGATGCGGTCAAAATCTAAATGGTACTTCGCGTTGGGAGCGAACACTATCTATGATTTACAATAAGCCAGCACAAGCCGATAAAAACTTGTACGATCATCGTATAGACAAAACTTTGCTCTATTAGTTGTGGCCGGCATGTACAAAGTCCACATTTGGACTTTGGGCATATACCTATTCGATTACTAAAAATTAATGGAGAGAAGGCTTTGTTTAATTTCGCCCTAGTAATTTCAGTATGATTATTTCGGTAAAAATCAATTTTCAATACAATTTGTTCACAATATGAGTTAAATGCAAGATAACATCCTGTTATAAATAAAACTGGACTTCTTAAGGTGAAATGGGAGCGCGTCCAGGTGCATTTATGACTCGAGAGCACCGATCTCGTCAACCACAAAATGCCCGAAAACGAAAATGCTGCTCAATGTTTACCGCGAGTGAGCAAGGCTACTCATTGCTTTTTCAGCTCTGTTTGTTGCTTGGATGACGAGATCCGTGCTTTCGGTATTTGCAAGGCAGCCATTGTACGGCCATCTTTGGAAATTTAAGACAAAGTTGTTCCATTGCATGGCCTTGTGTGGCAATTTTATTGGCTTCCTTGAACATAGAATATCTACGAATTTGAAGGAGCGGACCTGGTGTGGTGGTTAAAGTACGTGACTATCACGCCGAGGACCTGGTGTCGAAACCCACTCCCGACAAAATCATTAAATGTGAGTTCTTCCTTCGGAAGGGAAGCAAAACGTGGGTCCCGAGATGAACTAGCCTAGGCCTAAAAATCTCGTTGACCCTTCCCGCCCACGACTTCATTCAAAGTTTCGAATGCTAATGAATGCTTTGTATAAAAAGTGCTCGAACAAGTGTTACGAATCACTTCAATTTATCGAAATCGTAAAAAAAGTTTTTAATTGTTTATCAATAGTTCTTGATTGTTTATCAATAGTTTTACTATTGAACCAATAATTAGAGTGGACAAGTACTCTAATAAGCTTAGCTCCTCTTCCCAAGCACTCTTAAAACATATTGAAGTGAACTGGTTCAGGTCGGATTCGCCAAAAAGTGATGATGCTCTACTGCCGTGAATCGCAATCAGTCCCATCTTTGCTGGATTTCCTATGCAAATGGGACATATATGTGATTCACGGCAGTCTACAAGTCTACAGATACCATGAGCTTTAAAGGGTTAATACAGATAAAAATGCAAAAATGGATATTACGAAAAGGCAGGCTCCATTATATTTATCCTACCTAATACACTATGTTTAGTATACAACGAAATAGTTAATGGGATCAGGGGATTTCACTTGCAAAGAATTTCACTTTCTACTATCCCAGTTTAAAAGCTTCCTATAAAAAAGAGTGTATTTAGTGTATGGAAGACGTTTGCCTTGTACTTTACCTTAAAGTTTACCGAATAACGTAAGAGTCGCAGAGGAGTCGAAGTCGCAGTGATAGCAAGTCTTCACGCGGTGAATGTAAATTTTATTTACGCCGTGGAGAGTTACGTTTACTGGCTTCTGTTAACTGAACTATTAACGCTACGTCAGTATGTCGTTAGGCAAAGTTTCAGATAATACTAATATGAAAAAGTCTTCCATATTGTATTTTGATAATATGTTTCTATAGCGAGTTAGCAACAAGTGAATGTAGCTTTTTGCAAGTGGATCTTCCCATCCCATGTAATTGTTTATGTATCTAGTACTGGGAATACATTTGTGCTGCAAAGTTTCAAACCGAAACAATGTCATCATAACTGTTGCCAATTCTGTGAAAGCATCTAGTAGAGAAATCTAAATACTAATATACCATGCAACGTAAAAAGAAACCAAAAACACGGTAAAGCAAAACTTTGTGATACAGCAAAGAAATATTTCACGGAATAACAAATGCAAGTATGAAATGTAGTGCATGTTGATGTAAGAAATCGAAATGTACTATCAATTACCTATTAATTAATGAAAAACAAAATAAACCGTTCTTCGGCAAAGTAAGCTTCTATACTTTTTGTTCGTAAAAAAATACTGGGAATATTCATTGAACCGGATTTTGCAATCTCTTATATAGTGAAAAAATAATATTATAGGAATACAAAACGTTCCACAGTGGATCCAGCCCCATATGAGGGCGGTCATAAATATGATTTAATCGAGTTTTATGATGAAACCGCTAAATTTGATGCATATTTGCATTCCAAATGCGTTTTTGTATTGTTTGTGAAAAATGGGCTCAATCGATTTTTTAGCCTTACGGAGCCGAAATTTATTATTTTGCAGTTTTGGTTACCAACTGATTTAGATATACTAATATTAGTTTAGGCGGTCCACGGTAGTCAAAACTGCTCAAGAATAGTGAAATGCACATAACGTGATGGATAAAGAGGGTGAAAGTTGGAAAAAAGTGCTCCGTTTAATGCAATGCGGGAGGTATTTGTTAGTTTTTGAATAAATTGAAAGTACGTCACTTAAGTGACTACCACCAATCTGGTCGCAAACGGTTGCAGCTAAATTCACCAGTAAATCATTGTTTAAGATTATAGGGAAGTTTTATAGAAGAACGTCCGAAGGGGTCGAAATGGGAAACATTTTTTTTTTTTTGCTTGTTGAAAATTTTCAGTTTTTTATGCCTTGTGGAAAAAGCATCTAATTCAGTCACACTTATTCAAATAAAATGATAGAGAATGGCATCTAAATTTGTGATAAACATCGATTTCAACTATGTAAGAATCGAACACAATCAATCAAATACATGCCGAATGGATGAGACTTTTAGAGTGATAAATGCATAGGACTGAAATTAGAAAAATTCAAAAAAAAATCTATTCAAGAACATCTACTTCATGAGCTCTGCGGAAAAGTTTCTGCAGACATTTGATAAAAGTAATGATTGTCTCTAGTTATTAAAGCATTAAACTTGATGTTTCCGCAATGATATCACAGATTCATTAAGGTCAAATTTTTGGATTTGTGACTTATGGCCGATCGCGCCAAATTTTTGGCACCTGAAAATCTTATTGAATGCGACCGAATTTGCATTATTTATACAGAGAATGACCCAGTTCAATGAATATAGCTTTTTTGAAAACAGAATCAATTTTTTAATGAACCCAATATAGATAAAATGTAATTTATGATGATCGATTTTTTTTCCAACACGATGGATGAAATGAAACTGAAGTACAAAACCATCACCACACTTAAAATGAACATCCCCAAACGCACAAAACGTCACACTTTCATAAGGTTACAGGTAAAACCATTTTTTCGCATTTTGCGGTAAGCTCAAGCAGATAAGCCAGAGCATTGTGATATGGGATGAAAATGTGCGTAGGAAACACTATTGGCAAAATGTTTGCCAATTCCGTGTGTCAAAACATAATGGGGATTAAATGTGCGTCTTTGCAGTAACTTGAAAGAGGAGATGAATGCATTCAGTAATGGAATTGTTGTAGAGTTGCGGTGTCGTGTGTACGTGTGAAGATATTGGCATTGATGACTTGGAATCGGTGTATTGGTGGAAGTTTGTGTGTATGTTTTATGATTTAGGAAGAAGTAGTAAAAGGCAATTTACTTTTTCTTCAGTGTAAAGAATGACCGTCTCTTTTGTTCATCCTTTTGTGATGAAGCTGGCAACGTTAACGAGCGGCCTTCACCGCTAGCGTCAAGCTCGCATTGGGCTTTCAAAGCAGTTACCCATTGGTTCATTTCGGCGTCATCGTGACACTGCAGCAGGAATTCACCACCGTTCGACAACCTGTGAAAGAAAAACGGGATTTTTTTTAAGGAATGTTTTTAATTGATCGAACGGTGACGCATACTTTATTCTGAACACATGCTTTTTCTTGGTGTAGTCAGTAGCAATTTCGATTTGAGCTCCCTTTAGCTCTAGTGGGGGTTCACCACGGAACGTTTGTTCTGGAACAGCCTTCGATGTTTTCTGATCTTTGAAGAATGTCAATCGACCGTTACGGGCAACGCTGTAGATCTGATGAAAGCAATGAAAGATGTGATTAACATTGTTGTGAACTCCAATACTCCAAAGCCAATAACTCACCTTATCCCACGATCGATTGGAGGCCTTCTTGGTGGTAGATTCCCATTCGTGTTTCCTGGTAAGAACGCCCTCCTGTGCGCCTTCATCGGCTCCTCCGGGACTTGGGCGATCTAGATACGATAATGGATGGATCAGTATTCAAGTATGCAAATCATTGAATCAAAAATGAAAGGGTATCGTTATCTGGCCAATAGTTTGATTTTCCTACGATTTGATGGAGCTATGTTTAAATGTAAATATCGAAACAAGAAAGTTCACATTTCTTTATTAAAGAAGGTTCTGGTGTTCCTCTACTTCCCGCTGATGGATAACACAGTTGAATCGCAACATGTTAGGCTAGATGAAACTTACTGAAACAATATCTAAATGAAAGAAACATGCACATAACACATTGTGTACTACGAAATCTACTGAAAGCCTAGCATGAGCAGAGCACATACAAGAACAGCTTAAAATGAACGCGACCTGTAAAATTCAAACGGGTTACATATAATGACATTTTTATACCTCCTTCGTCGTCCGATACTTCTGCTTTGGAGGTCCCTCGCTTCCAGCGGAAACTCCGGAAGGGACTCTTGGATCGAGATCTTCGGCTCACTTTGGACGCTGAAGCACTGGCCGTGCTGGCGGAACGCTCTTTGGGTGTCGCTGAGTGCCTCCTTGTGCTGGTGCTGGGTGTATCGGTGCCGACTTGTTTGGGTTGTTTAATGTTTTTGCGTACATTTCACACATTGATGGGATTGTTGATGGTTCAAGAAGGCAGGCAAAAATGAAAACGTGACAAACGCGGACACGAAAAAACAAAAATCGAACTTCAATTTAATTTGGTGACACTTCAGCCAAATTTAACCCAGCACCATTTTTTGTTTGTTTTCCAAGCCGTTACGGTTTCAACCAATTGAATGCTAGCTGTGATGTTAGTTACAGAAAACCAGATAATTAAGCAAATGATACTTACTGGATGGGTACTTGGGCAATGTACCAGTCCTTGAGCTAATAGGCCTCTAAGTTGACCCAACCGAAGCACCTTTCCCAGCTTCTGTGCCCAATTTAGATTTTGCATGCACTGTACAAACATGTTTTTTGAACCATGTTAGAAGAATAAACATGCATCATATCGTTAGTCAACTTGAATTGAAGCTGCTACTTTACCATGGGATGTGGAATGAGTTCATGATTGAGCCACGGGACTTCCACCACTAGCTTACCTTGCACGATGATTACATATCAAGAAGATTGATTGAATTTAACACTTTTTAACAAAATGAAACAAAATATGTAAAGCTAAATTCTGTTATGCTACTTTTTCCGAATGCTGATGCCACAAATGCTGTCTTTGTAGAGCTCCGTTTTATAAAACGTCGTTCCTTCGAATGAACGGCTTCCCCGAATGATGTGCTTATTCAGTAATGGTAAATCATGTTATGATTTTCACTAGATTGTACTGTTTGAATTGAAATCATTGTCACAAGCGTGGTATGTCTTCTATTTGATGACATTTTTTAATTTACCTACTGAGTTTGGTAGGTATACAGCTTCACCGACAGGAACCGAAAAATGTTTATGTTTAATTTTATCATTTCACAAGGCTGGGTTCAATCAATTTTAGTAATACCTGTAAAAATATCTGGAGCGGAATATTTGGCATTAGATAACTAGGCGTAAAGACATCAAATGGCTTGCTACCATCTAAAATAGTCACCGAAACAGATGTATGCAGATGACATTTCACGCTGGGAGCTGAGTGATATTCAAAAGTCAGTCAAGGTAAAGTCATGACTTTCAACAGCATTGCATCAGTGATGAGCGCAATGTTTCTCGACCAACCTTCTTGATATGTAGTCTTCGCTAAAATCTCAATCAACGGATAACCTCTACTTACGCAATTCCGAAGCAAAGGGATAGGTACAGCATGCATTATGATTGGTACTCTACGCAATAGCAACTGAAAACAGAAGAAGGTACAAGCGGAAAGTAGGAAAACACCACATCCTAGCAGGAAAAGTCCTTACGTAGAAGCATCAGCAATAAATACCATTATATAGGATAAAACCACCTTCGCAAGACAGTGATCACAGAGTATAAGCAGGCAGCAAACGAGGAAACACTTCTACATTGGCCAAATAGGTTGTTAGTAGTATGGTCGTTAAGTACCTGGCTGGGAAATAGGTCTTTCTTTTTCTACAGGTGAAGTTGCTCGCATAGTGACTGATAACAGTTATATGTGGTAAGAGGGTTTCGTCAATATTTGGTCAGTTACAATTTTGGTTATCGATTGTGATAAGTTGGGCAGCGTGTGTACAAAAGAGGTGGGTTAGTGTGATTATTTGAATATTTAGCGGAAAATACGGGTGGGTTAACTTCAAAAGAGCATTGATTGACAAGTTTCGACATGTGATTATCGGGTGACTTTAGGCTTAGTTTCTGCCACAAAGTTTACGAACAGAAGCGCATTAGCATAAACGCAATAAGTGATAGTTACTTTTAACAGGATATCATGTAGAATGTGTTAGTATCGATTGTGTTTTAAATGGAATGCATAACTATGATTGAATCAACTTGAATTAAGTTACCTGATTCCTGCTCCTTCGTGGAATGTGGTGAGCCTGGTGCATCGGCTGTATCACGCGCTGCTGCTTCGGCTTGACGTGCTGCCTCAGCTTCAGCTTCCGCTGCAGCTCGGGCTTCTGCTTCCGCTTGCAAACGTTGTCGTTCTGCCTCTTCTGCAGCTTCCTGGCGACGTTTCATTTCTTTGAGCTCAAACTGAAATGACAATAAAAATATATGATAATCACTGCCTTTCACACTTTATCAAACGTGTACATACCGTTGTCAATCGCTCTAAAGCGCTGAAACGTTCCTCTTGTGCAGCAGCAGATTTTTCAAAAGCCTCGTGCTTCTTTATCAGGTTCTCAACTTCGTCAATAGTGTGTCCCAGTTCTGTCGACATTAGATACGGTTCTTGTGCAATCAACCAGGCCTCGGCAACGGCTGCATCACGGGCAAACTGGTATACCTCCAATACTGAAAAAGAAGCGTCAAATAGTACAAACACGAATCGCTTCAGCATGCAAGACAAAGACACATACTCAGCTGTAGGTTCTCCCAACGTTCTTCCCATCGATGCAGAAGCGCATTCCGGCTGTTCGTCAACTGCAACAGGCGCTCCTTGATATCTGCCGATGCATAGTGATTCCTTCCCAAGAGTTCTTTTCCAAGGGCCAAACACGCCGAAAAGTTATCTTCACGAGTGTCAATTTCTGCTTTTAGACTTTGGTGATTGTTCATCAGCAGCTCCACTCCTGATACATCGCGGGGTTTTTCCGAGGTATTCATCTGCCGGACCACGTCTTCCATCCATAGCATTAGCGTTCGCACCATGTTGAAGAATTTGAACAAATCTCCAGTATCGGCAAGTTTGTTCTTACGAGCGTCGCACATTCCCTGGAGGTTGGCCCAGGCAGCGAGTACCTCATGTTCACGGTTTGTGATTTCACGTGCCTTTTCACCTGCGTATGCTGCTTGCAGTTTCGAGGATTCTTCCTGAATCTGCTGGACTTGAGAGTGGAGTGTCATCAGGTCTTGAATGAAGTTTTGATGCTTGCGTTGTAGCGCCGAAACGGATCCTGCATCACGTCCCAGTTCGTCCGATACACCATGTTGCTTCTCAATAATTCGACCCAGAACATCCTTACAATCGTGGAAGAATTTATGTAGCTCACGAGAAGCGGCCAACATCGCCTTTCTGGTTTCAATCAGCTCCAGCAAATCCTGCCAGGACTCGTTAAGACCGTCTTTCCATTCTGCTATCGTTGCACTGTCCGAATGTCCAGCATGAATCAACTCGTCTGCGATTCCATTAGCCTTGGCAACTCGTTCGCTTCCGACGGCAGCCGTATCTTGGGCAAATTCGTTGAAGCGCTCCCACAACAATGTAATGTGATCATAATCTTGTCCAAGTTCGTGCGAACCAGCAACCAACTCACGTTCCGCAATCCATTGTTCAAGATCATCAACCTCTCGGTTCAACATGAACAGTTGCAACGCTTCGTCCAAACGGGCGCGACGCTCTCCGGCCAAATCCTTCAATCCAGCGTATAATTTGTCCAGCTGGGACTGCTTGACGGAAACCTGATCGCTGTATGCATGCTGTTCAGCGGTCAACTGCCTTGCAGTCTCGCCCAGTTGCCGGATTGTGTCGGCATAGTCCTCCACGGACTGTTCCAGAGTATCATGCTTCTTCATCAGATTTTGGGCGGAGATTTCATCCTTTCCTCGGTCTTCCACCATCATGTACAGTTCCTGTTCGCTCATCCATGATTCAGCTTCAGCAGCATCGAAGAAGTACTGTTGCACCTTCTCCGATTGGTCCAGCTGTTTGTGACGGTTGTCAATGGCATCCTTCAATTCCTGCCATTTTTGTGTCAGCTGACTGATTAAATCGGCGTACTGAGAAGCATCTTCATGTCCTTCATCAATCAACTTTTGACCATTATTGCAAATGGTCATAATTCTAGGCTCATGATTATCAATTTCGGTATTCAGCGACTGGTGCTTCTTCTTCAGCACATGAACATTAAATAGCGAGTTGCCATATTCTTCCGAGTTAGCCAATGGCATCTTTTCATCTATCCAGAGTTTTTCATCCTCAACATCGCGACGGAATTGGTAAGCCTCCTTCTTCTTCTCAAGCTGACGCTGACGTTCCAGAAGTGGTGCTTTGATCTTTTCGAATCGGGCATTGACTGCTGTCTTCTTCTCTACGATAGGTTCCACAACGTCCTGAGGAGCGGTTTTCGTAAGAACTTCCGTTTGTTTCTCGAGTTCTTCGACTTGTCGGGCCTTAACTGCCATTTGCGTTTGAATGACCTGTTGTTTCTGCATCAGAATGTTCACCGAAGTCAGATCATTACCCGTGTCAGTGTTGATGATCTGTTTCTCCAAATCATCCATCCATGAATCAATATCATCTACGCTCTGTTGGACAATAACCTCACGTTTGGCGTCGAACAAAAGTGCTCCCTTCTCTTTGGTGCTGGTTTCCAGCTCATCAAAGTTCTTGGCCAGGTCTTGTAGTTTTGGTTCAATGATTTCCTTGAATTCTGGTTTTTCGACCATCAACTCCTGGGCCGCTTTCTGGGCTTCATGCAGACGTTCCTTGTTGGCAGCAATTTCCGCTTCGAATGCTTGATGACGGGTCCATTTACTGTGGACGGTCTTGGCGCTACGGTAGGTATCGTCCTGAGCAGTAATGTACTTCTCCTGCACCCACTCTGTCAGCTCTTCAATGTCCTGTAAGAATTCATGCAGCTTAACTTGATTCTTCAACTTTTCGTGCAGCTCAATAGCACGGTTACGGTTATCGTCGCGACGATGAGCGATGCTCTCAGCTCGCTTTCCGATCTTTTCGGAATCGAAGTGCTGTTTTTCGGTGAGCTGATCAGCAACCTGCACGATAGTATTGATTTTCTCATCATTGGCTTCCATAGTGGTTAGGAATGCTTCATGTCGCTTCAGTTGATTTTCAGCCTGCTCTAGGTTAACTGGAGTATCATCCTTACTAAGGACATGCTCTTGTTGACTAAGAAGAACTTCAGCTTGGCGTGCATCGCGATTGAACAACTGCTGATCCAAGCTTTGAGACAACAGAACTTGACGGTTCTCCCACATCTGGTGCAACTCTTCCCAGCCATCCTTCAGTGCCTTTAGACGTTCACGCAAGAACATGTATTGTGGATCTTCGGTCTGAGTCGGTTCCGAAGTTAATCCCTCGCCGTACTCCATCATCTTGGTATAATCTTCGGTGTAATTGTCGATTTCCTCGCGAATACTCTGGTGTTGATTCAGCAGCTTCTCAGCCTCTGGCAGTGATGTAGGAGTATCTTCGGAAGCAACATCGGTTTGTGTTTTGGTCAACCAAGCCTGGAAATGATCCAAATCACGGAGGAAACGGTGAAGATCTCCAGCTTCTTCCAGTTTAGAGTCACGTTCTTTCAACATCTGAGTGAGTTGTTCCCAGATAACTTGGATCTGTGAAATTCTCTCGCGGATCAAAGCCGCTTCTTCCGGATGTTCACCTTCGATGGCATCGGCCTCGCTTTCCAAGGCGGTGAGCTTTGCCTGAATGGCGGCTAGATCACGCTCCATGCCACTAAGACGACGCTGCAAAGTCATAACACCAGTCAAGTCCATCTGGAGGCTGTCAGTGTCAGTAAGAATGCGTTTTTTATCCTCGATCCAAGATACTGTTTCACGACACTCGATGTAGAATGTTTGTACACCGTGAGCAGACTTCAGATCATCACGCTTGCTCTCTGCCTGTTCACGCAGCTTGGACCAACTCTGGTTCAGGTGATTTTGCTTCTCGATGATTTCTTCGGAATTGGGATGCTCAACGTGCAGCAACTGACGAGCCAGTTGGTTGACGACGGCTACCCGTGATGCGTTGGCATTCATTTCCTTGTCGAATCCGTCGTAACGATGCTTCATGATTTCTACGTCTTCGATGTCCTTTCCAGGAACCATTGTTTGCAACATGCGTTCCTTCTCACTGATCCATTGCTCTACGCCATCGCTCTCGGAAATAAGCTTGTACAAACTAAGAGCATCGAGGAGTCGCTGTTTGCGCAATTTAGCCAGTTCCATGAGTTCTTTGTAGCGGGCATCGATCGCAGCAAGACGTTCCTGGACTTTCTGCTGTTCTGGTTCCGTTAACGTTAGATTCTTGGCCTGAGCATGCAGTTGCTCGATGGTTTCAGCGTAATTTTTCAGTTCATCCGCCACGTCCTTGTGTTTCTTCAGCAAGCTTTGTACGTTTGCCTCGTCACGACCAACATCTTCGGAGGAAACCAGGCGTAGTGCATCAAGCATCCAGTTGTCAATATCATCGGCATCAGCGAAAAGTTGGAAGTAGTCAACAGCATTCTCGAGGCGTTGACGACGCGACACCGTGAGGTCGCGAAGGTTGTTCCACATAGCCAAAATCTCTTTGAGACGTTCCTCGATGCGATCTGCCCCAAAGTGACCGTTTCGAACCAAATCATCGCCAACGGTACTAACTGACATCAACTGCTGTTCATGCGAATTGATTTCCTTGTCCAAAGCTCTGTGCTTGGACAACAGTAAATTGACCGTGGTCAAATCATGACCAATTTCGTCAGCCGATACGATTTGTTCTTTCTCCTTAATCCAGTTCTCCTCATCGGCCATATCCCAGTAGAACTGCCACAGCTTACGGCTTTCCTCCAGGCGGCATCGACGGTCTACTGCTAGCTTGCACAGCTCGGCGTATGCATCCTCCAAGCGCTGCACACGGTCAACAATAATAGCTGGATCGCAAGGTTTGTATCCACCTTCTTCATCGCCCAAGAACTTCTGGGAGTTTTGCACAACTTGCTTCACACGCTCACCGAGTACGTTGATGTCGGCTTCTACAAGTGAATGTTTCTGCAGAAGATCTTCCACTCCCATCAAGTGCTTGCCAAAATCGTCGGTCAATAGACGCTGCTTGATTTCCTCCATGGAATCCAAGATATAGATCATCTCCTGGAAGTTTTGCTGCAGTTGAATGGAGAACTCCAAACGCATTCTTCTCGCTCTGAGCAGCTCGAGAAGGTAATTCCACAGACGCAGAACGTTCTCTTTGCGAGCCGCAATCCTTTCGATATCGTGATATTTCTCCGCCTCCAGCTCATTGCAGACAGCGACAACGGCCTGGACACGCTCTTCGTAGGCGAAGATATCAGTTTCAATGGCTTCATGCTTCTTCGCAGCAGCTTCAACGGCAGCCAGATCAAATCCGAAGTTGTCGGTACTGACCAGGCGTTGATTCTCCGACAGCCATGTTTCCCTCATAGTTGCCTTTCGATTGAAACGAGCGGCGAGCTGTTCGAGCTTCTCCTGACGGATCAACTCCTCGCGGAGGGCCAGTTCTCTTTCGTGTTCTGCCTTCTCCAAGCGCTCCCATGCTTTGTTAATATCGGAAATCATTTTACCTTCTTTTGGAGTGTAGGGTTTTTGATTGTTTGCTCTCATCTTCGACTGCAATGTGAACAGCAGCACTTCCAGGTTACCTTTCTCTACAAACTTGGGAGGCTTTTCGACCGTCCGGTAGTTGGAAAACTGTGCCAGTTGTTGTTGAACACCGACCAAGGAATTGGCAAACTCTCGATCGCCGAGTTGAACGATTGTAACTTCAATCCACTTCAGCAGTTCACTGGTCAGCGATTCGTACTCGTTGATCATCCGATCGTTGTCCATGGCAATACCGACGACCTTACCAATACGTTTGCCTTGTACGGTTTCCTGCTTCAGCTTGCTGAAGTAATGATAGTAAGTTACCACGTAGGTGATAATGGATTTCTCGTCGGGATGCTCAACGAACACATCTTCAGCATCCAGCAGCTTGGTCAGACCGAGCTTCTCCTCTGCCACGTTGAACGCATTATTCAGGTTCTGGATGGGATTGTTCTTCGTCAGCTTATCGAACTGGATGAGATCCGGTCGATGTTTGTGAATGATTGCATTGAAGGCAAGCCCATCTCGCCAGGAGGTAGTGAAGTTACGCACGTTTACGTTATGATAACCGGCGGTCTTCATTTGACACCATAGCAGCAGCGCATCCTTGGCGGACTTTGTCTCTTTGTTATCGGTTTCTTCGATTGTAATATCTTGGATCTAGAAGAAGAGGTGACATATTAAGAATATATTTATTTAGGCAACATTTAGAGTGTTGCTAGCCAGAGCAATAATGTTTCAATGATTTCAACGAAACCCTTTGTAGCGAGCAAAACTAGTCGGAGATCGCTACTAGTTTAGTTTTGTTTCATTTTTAGTTATCTCAGTAATCCCGTTTTATCAGCAACATCTGACGCACATATAACTTACCTGGAATCGCAGGATAATGGTCCATATGAGACCCAAGTTCAAGCTGGCATTTCCATCTACGATATCGTGAGAACCAATGTTCTCCAGATGGACCCGCTGGTCTCGAAGGAACTGCAATGCTTTGTCTACGTTTTCAAGGCAGTGAATTCGCATTTTGCCCTTCGTGGGGCGGGGCAATCGCTCGCCGGATAATACTTCCAATAGTTTGATGAGGTTTTTGCCGTCCCGCATGTCGACGTACAGGTCGGCTATTCGACTGTTGACCCTCACTAAATGCGAGTTGACCCATTTTGTGAAGGTCTTCTTCTGGACACTCTCGCGTTCCTCTGCAAAATGAATTATAATTTTATTGCGGTCTCTTTTAATGAGCAAACAAACTATTACTAACCGGCTAAAGCTTTGATTCGTGATCGCTCGAAAAGGCGTGAACTGGAGTTGCCTCCGTCGTATTCGTATTCGTCGATATACTCCTGCCCGGGACCCTGGCTGGGGTCCCACCGGACCACTGAAATGTCAGTCGTCATGGCTAGAAGCTTACTGTCCTAGAGAGCGAGCTCCCAGCGCGATGTTGTTGTAAATCTGCAAATAGTCAGAATGCACGAAACAATATTAGGTCTCTGGTAATAACTTCCCATAGAGTTTCATTCTTCTCTCAGAGCGGCAACAGTATTCAATGCGGCTGCAGCATATGACGGTAGTGAGTGCGGTGTATAGGATGCGGTATCGGCGCGACGACGACGACAACGACGACAACGAGAACGGCGATGGGCATGCAAAAACGGAGAATGCCACTAACGGGCGGCAAGCGTAATTACATCCGCCGTCGTAGTGTCTGGGTCGATTGCTGCTAGCTAGCCACACTACCACCAGAAAGGAATAAGAGGCAAGCATAAAAATCGACGACGAGGACGAATCAAGTGGCAGCAAATGATGACGAAAACGGCGCTAACCTGCCACACGTACGTTTCAGGAATGTTCCTAAATACCCGTCCGTGCAGAATAATAATGAAAGGAGAAAACAACTGCTGCAGTACTGCAATTGCGGAAATGAGTTGTACCTGCTTTGAATGAACTAGAGCAGCGTTTCTCAAACTATGGGTCGCGACCCACTGGTGGGTCGCGGGCTGATTTTTGGTGGGTCGCGAAACCTTTGACGATATCATAATAAAAATGTATAAATGAACTTATGCTTAAACCTTTTTTGGCCATTTTCAAATTTACAAATACTTTCTTGTAGAATTGCCCAAGTTATTTCTAGAAATATAGTTTCCCTTTGAATTTCAAACATTTTGAATTATTAATCTGAGTCTGGAAATAATCGAATATTGATACTACTTTCTGCGGTCTGAAACAATGCGTTCTCTAAAAAAATAGGTTCAAGTTGTTGTTTACAGTTAGTATTTTCCGTTAAATTTACACATCAAGTTCAGCATTAATATTCCAGAAAATTTTTGAAATACCAAAAGTTCAACAAACTTCGACAAAAAAACAACGAACGTTTGTTAATCTTCACTGATTTTTTTTATTTTTTTTTTCGATAAAGTTTAACTTCTGTAAAATTCTGATTTGATGAATTTTGATAATCTGAATTTTTACAGAAATCAAAACAGCTGAACAGGTTTGAAAAAAGTGGCTTAAATAAACACCGTATACCTATATAGAAAAGTACTTTTTACCCGATCTGTTTGAAGGATTTATGTTTTGTCCTATAAATCACGATACAAAATACTTGAATTTGTTTCTTTTCATTTGAAGGACACTTTTAAAGTTCTCCGATGCGTTTCACTGGCATTATATTTTCAACGACTCTGTGTATTTTTTTGTGTTCTTTATTGAAAAAATGTTTGATAGAATTCCAAAAAAGTGATGTTTTGTAAAGTTAAATTGAACCAGATTAGTTAAATTTATAAAAGAAACTTGCCAACATATTTTAAATTCCTAAAACAAAGAATATACTGAAACTGATCACGTTTACTTTATTTTAACCTATCCAAAAAAGTACACAGTAAATTAAAAAAAAAAATTAATAATTTTAAAGATTTCAGGCTATGTAACGTATGTTTATCAAAAAAGTCAACCCAAATTTTCTAAAATGACGTTTCTTTTGAAAATATGTGCTGGTGGGTCGCCGAATTCAATAACAATCAAAATTGGGTCGCAAGCTGAAAAAGTTTGAGAACCCCTGAACTAGAGTAAGTGCATTGTAGGTGTGCAGCAGAGAATCTACACAGTTGATTCAACCGTTTACTAAAGGTAACTTGAAAAGATGTTCTGCTTCGTGATGATGGTTGACAAACAAATGTTGTAATAGAATAGCACATTGAAAACCCCATAGACCGCACTTATTGTATTTGCAATGGATGACGTTAATGGTAACCTAAGAACACATTAGAAGATTACATTTGTGGAAATGCTGTGTACTTTTAAAGTCTAACTTGAGCTGAATTTCTTTTTAATACTTCATTTGAAACTGAATTACATAATCGCCATCGGACTAAACGGGTTAGATATTTTTATTCGATAATATGATTACTAGTCATCAACTACACAATTTCCTGTTGCAGGAACTAAAGTCTTTTAAACACCATCAACTAATCAAATCATTAGATGACTCGCAGGTGTATCACGCCCAGCAACCATAAGTGATTGCCAACTGGCAGGAAATAAGAATGTTTGTAATACGCATAACGTCATCTTTCGGACATTTTTCTAGACTTTATACATTGTACTAGAAATAGTAACAAATGGAGTGTCTGTGATAATTTGCTGACCGAAAAAAAAAAACTATTATACCTGCTGCTGCTAGGAAGAGAGAGATTTCGTTGTAAGGAGAGATACTTTTCAAATACGGTAGTGAGTACTGAATCTAAACTCAACACGCAAAAATAATGAGAATGTCTCAACCTGCATTTGTTGTGACAATTCACTCAATGCGACATAAGCTTGTCCCAACTTGAACAGAATACGATAAAGATCGCACACCACGAGTTCAGAGCTTTCTAAGCCGAGTCGGTAAACATTGCAACGCTGTTGAAGATCTACCATCAAACAGATTCATTTTTGGGTTAGTAATAATCGATTATTCATTATTTGGGACCATGTTATTATCTGTTACAAGTTAGGATAAAGAGTAACCGCCACGCCTTCTTTGTTGCTTGTTTTGTGCCTCTTTTGTCCGACAATTCTCTTCTCTGGAGTGAGCACTTGCACGGAATACTACACCATACTCTGTTGAAGAGATGGGAGAACTACTCGCAAATTCTCAAAAAGAAAAACAAACCGGAGTGCGCTAACTATCGAGGAATAACACTCGTCAACTCCACAAACAATGGATGTAATGACAGATGGAATGTAATGTTTACTGCGCAACAAATCCTATATAAATGCGGAAGTACAACTCGCAGGTCTACCGGCGTACGATTCAGTGAAACGAAATGAGCAATGGAAAGGAGGAATACGGTTTTCCGACGAAAGTTACTACACGCTAAGACCGCTCAGCACTAGAGTGTCCTTCCCGGGACGTCCCGGGACAAGAATTTCCGGGATTTGAATGATTTCGAGATTTCCCGAATCCCGGGATATAATTTTAGAAATCCCGACAATCCCGGGAATCCCGGAATGAAGATCATTCGTAGCTAAAACTGCCAAATATCCAAGCAAAACCTTGTTTTCACTTTTGGAATTTTATCGGTTTTCTCACATACTACCCATTGGGCTTTGGACACTAGGTTATACTTAAGAAAACATTCACAACAAATTTGGTTTTATCTCTCTCTCTTCTTGGCGTAACGTCCCCACTGGGACAAAGCCTGCTTCTCAGCTATGAGCACTTCCACAGTTATTAACTGAGAGCTTCCTCTGCCAATGACCATTTTGCATGTGTATATCGTGTGGCAGGCACGAAGATACTCTATGTCCAAGGAAGTCAAGTAAATTTCCTTTACGAAAAGATCCTGGACCGGCTGGGAATCGAACCCGTCACCCCCAGCATGGTCATGCTGGATACCCACGCCTTTACAGTTGTGGCTATATGGGCCCTTTGTTTTATATAATGCCCTAAAATTAAATTTTCAATTATACTGGTTTATTCAGTGGCGGTAAGAACTAACTGGACGTGACCCAAATATTATATTACATTGTAATGTTTGGAAAACCTGAGTCCAAACTTGCACTATATTATGTGAATTATCCGATTTTTTTAGAAGAGAATTCATGAATCTCAAAAACGAGTACAACGTCTTTAAAATTATTCAAAAACCGCAATTGCAAAAAAAAAGCCAAACTTCTGTATTGAAATATTCATAAAACTATGAGTTCAAACGATTCCCTAAAATTGCAATGAGGTTGAACAGATGCGTTTTTTACAATGCACCAAAAATACAAACTTCATCCGTAGCGATATTGGACGGATTATAATACTTTTTCCACTCAAAATATAAGATATTTGTAGAAAATTAACTTGCAATAAATTAGCTACTAAAGAGTTGAAAACAGACATTTCTTGGTGAACTTAACATTGATCCTTTATTTCTCTTTATAGATAATTTTTACATAGAATAATGGTTCATTACATTGTACAATAATTGGATAAAATGGCTTATAATGGAAACAAAATATAAATGTGTTAAATAAATAATAATAGGGTATGTGTTCCATCATTAATCTCACGCTCCCATATTCATCCTATTCAAAAACAAGCGATTACGGCGCCGATTGATTCCGTTCTTTTTGTTTTCATGGGTGCTCACTTCTAACAAAAAATACAAAAATAAGAAACAAAACAAACAGCGCTTCAATCCTTTGTTTTTCGTAGGATGAAAATGGGAGCTACATGCTTAATAAGGGAACCAATACCCTATTTGAACTGCACAAGAGCAAAACAAAACAAATTTCTAGGTTATTTAACCGTTATGTGGCCGGCAAACTTTTTGCTTTTTTCTACACCGTGTATTTTAAATGGGTGCTGGGTACCCGGGTACCCTGCCGGCCACATAAGGGTTAAATTTAAATTTAAATTAAAAAAAAATCCCGGGATCCCGGGATTAGCTGAGTATTTTGTCCCGAATCCCGGGACAAGAAAATTGGCCGGGAAATGGACACTCTACTCAGCACCTAGAATGTTAAGACCTACTCATAAGTGCATAATTTCCAGACTACACCAAAAATGTTAAACAGTAACACATTCACAAAAACAGCTCGTACAATCTTCTAGATGCGAAATGTCGATATTTTTTGTTTACCAAGGACACTATAGTAAACCTAGCTAGATTGCTGTACATTTTTTTTTTTTTGCGAATTCCACGATTTTGAGGACGCAGATTTTGTGAATGTGCAAGAGTTACACATTTTTGGTGTAGTCTGGAAATTATGCACTTTAGTGCTGATCGGTTTTAGGGTGTAGTCTGGTTCGTGCAACGCTTGGGTGGATCAAAATGCGAGACGAAAATGCATCTACACGCGCTCCTTCGGCATTAGGATCATTTTCCGACCCAAATCGTACACTACGTCAGCGAGCTGCTGCCAACGTGATGCAAAAGGAAGGTTAAATTGGAATGGGATCGCGTCCAGACGTATTTTTGCTTTGAAATTTTAAGAGCACGGATTTCGTTATCCAGGGAACGCAAGTATTCTCTACAGACGTTTATTTTGACAATGAACGAAAGAGGAATAAAACGAAAATAATGGTATAATGTATTTAGAAATAACGATTGGTAAGGGAGTAAATACTGATTGTTGATAACTGATTTCTTTCGACGGCAATATTATCAGTTGATAATCTGATATCATTTAAAGCATGAGGTGACTTGGCTACTCAACTAGATACAGTCCCGATTCGTTCGTTGGCGGCTCGTTAGGTGGGTTGTCTCGATAGTTGAATGTTCACTGGTTGGGGCAAAACCCAACTAAAAAGCACTGTCAATGTCAAAATCGATGTCAAAAAGAGTTTGACGTCTGACCGCCGTCGCATCACAGCTCCTATATACAGAACGTTTGTGCAAGTATGTGAGTGTTTCGTGACATATTTCTCGTCACTTGCGTGTGTCTACAGCATTTTGATCAGTTGTCAGTTGCCCCAACGAACGAACACGATTCGCTAATCGGGGCGCAGTCGTGACCCAACGAGCGAATCCTCACTGTACTAAATTGGGCATAGTTAGCGATACACGCCAAGGTCTCCATTAAAGTTGTAATGCTAGCTACGTATCAAGTTAACGACTCGCTACTTCCAACTTCCAGGAGCGTCTTCAATGTATATCGTACTTGATTTGAGTCAAATACCAGACACTAAGGACGGCCTTATAGTTCAGGTCAAAATACGTATCTGTCATTGGATGCAAACATATAGTTGAAATCAAACGGAAAAGAAATAAACTAGATTTTCTTATACTTTCAGGTATTCCACTAACACGTTCAGGTTGTTTGGTAACTCACAATTGTTTGGTTATCAATTGGTATGTCGCTTGAAATTTCCAAACTAAATGAGTCCGAAAGTGTAAAAATCGAAATAACCAAAAGAAATTCTATACTTATCAACTTACACAGATAAAAATAGTGAGATTTACACGTCATGTAAACTTCATTTTAGTTTACATTTAGTGTTATGAGGGTCTACATGACATATCATGTAAATTTGTGTTATATGTCATGTAAAAACTCAGAATCATGCGGTATTACATGACATATAATAGAAATTTACATGATATTTTATGACTTTTACATGATATGTCCTGTAAACTTCTGTGATAGCCCACGCTCCGAGCATGTGCATCATATGTCACCGAATTTTACACTCTTTTTTCCATCTGTGTACAAAAACTGCAATTGTAATTGTAATTTATTTATCAACGTAAACCTGACAGTTACATTAACTTTTAATCAAGTCAAAGACTAAAAACTCTTTGAAAATAAATCATACAATAGGGTACTGTTCCCTTATTAAGGTGAATATATAACGAAGCCACACCTCAAATTTTTAAGAGCACAAATCTGAAGAACCAAAAGTTGGTTTGCGCTGAAAAGTTGATCGATTGGTAACCCGCTGGTGGTGACCAATCGACCAACTTTTCAGGGCAAACTGGCATTCGATTGTTCAGACATGTGCTCTTGAAAATTTGAGGTGTGGCTTCGTTTTATATTCACCTTAAACATATGGCTCCAATTTTCTTCCTAAGAAAAACGAAGGATTGAAGCGCTTTATGTTTTGTTTCTTATTTTTGTATTTTTTGTTAGAAGTGAGCACGCATGTAAACAAAAAGAACGGAACCAATCGGTGTCGTAATCGCTTTTTTTTCAAACAGGATGAATTTGGGAGCGTGAGATGACTGATGGCACTCAAACCCTATAATAAAAATTAGATCTAAGTTGTCTCTGTTGAGCGCAGCTTTTAGATAAGAGGAATTTTAAAGCACAATTTTAAAATATATGAACACAAAAACGAATGAAGGTTTTGTTTACCCAAAAAAAAAGCAACAACCTATTTGTCAAAATTTGATGTTCGTAAGCCTTGAAGAACTGGAATCAATATGAGTAACAATTCGCTTCAAGATTAACCAGCGAGCCCATATACAGGCCTAAATTATGCCTCAATCTGAGCCTGATTATGTGTATACAAACCAACCCTGTCGTAGCGAAACAAACGGATGCTGCTGGTGATCAGCGATCGTGTTTTTTTTTCAACTAATTGACAGAACAAACTCTGCTATACCAACGACAACAAACGAAGATGGAAAACACCCGGCCGATGCTTTTCGTCTATCGCGCCTATGTATACACATTGGATTTGATAAAAATACACTTGAATGTACTGCGCGCGTATAGAGATTAGCAGGTTTTGGGGTGGGTATGTGTATACGGAGAAGGCGATACTCTAACTAAACATTACGAGCTACCTTATACACAGCCGGCACAGAACGAAACATTTGACACGAGCGGCCAACAACTGCCGAACGATGGAACATATTTGAATAACGAATGGAATGGAATGGTCAGCTGAATGAAGGTTTGGTATTGATGATGAGTTGAGTAGTCGCAAAGCCGAGCAGAATAGTGATGACATCATAAGTTTTCGCTTTTGACCAGTAACTCTCGGAAGTTCAAGGGAGATTTTCTGATGTTTACAGTTGTTGCCGATATGCGACAGTGGGTCCTTTCATTATTGTTGCAATAAATTAATATGGCACGCATTTTATTGCTACTGTTTAGAAGTTCAGAAAATGTCAATACATATTAGTAATTAGACACTATCTGAATTCATATTTTAAGCTGTGGGATATTCTATCTACTGTTTGGTATAATATAGTAAATTCCCATCCAGAGCAATGATTTTCAGGATTCAGGTCTAAAAGTTACAAGAAATTGAACAACACCTATGAAATAATGATCGTCTGTTCCACGATTGGAGAACGATGCACATGCTTCGTCCCACTTATTATCAGTTGACGGGGCATTAGACACTCAAATCACAGACAAACAGACGTAACACTTCGAACATTTTTCGATTCAAATCATAGTCACGGAAACATATTCGCCCAATGCTAAAATGACTAAGTTTGGCCGACCATCAACTAGGTGGCGGTAGTGAGCAAACGTCAAACTCGAACAAAAACGATGTGAGCGCCACAGGTGGGTAGTTGGCCAACTATCAAATTTTGAAAAAGATCGTTAAATCGAAGTACGATGGGAATTATCAGAGTGTTACGTCTGTTTGTCTGTGCTCAAATTATCATCAGCCATTCAAAACGCACAGCTAAATAAGCAGCATGGAGCTACCTATGTGTAGAATGTGTGTGACTGTGTCAAGCTTATCGTCTCCAACGGCCATGAGTATGTAAACAGGTCGGGCCGCCGCCATCGTCACGATATGAACAACCGAAGACTATGATTCCGATGTGGAAACAGACATAGGGCCATCACAAGAAGCAAACACAATATACACACACTGCGCGCCCGGCTCGCGCTGTCAGTAAAGCTAAACCGATTTGAAGTTATTTACTTTTCATCGCAAGTTCCCTCTCGATTCTGGTTGTTTTATTTTCCTTCGTTTGTCTATACCGGCCAACGCCCAGTCGGCGATGATGGTATAGTAGCCGGTGCCGGTGTTACCTCATAAGACAAGTAAGAATCAAGTGTAGGGCAAATGTCATTCCTTTGGAGAGATACAGTTATTGGACGATTCAGGAATAGAGGCGCGCGGCGATTGCATTTCCGAGATATGTAGCTATAGCTATATACGCGATTGTTCGGAATGTTTATGAGTAAGGCACGTACAAGTCTTTTTTGAGTTGTTATTCATATTTGAAGAAGGCCCAACCAGCACGGACGACGGTTGACATCACTCGTAGATTTATTAATTCAAACAACGTTTCGAGAAAGCGAGTCATACCCAGAGAGGGTCAGCTATGCAAGACGGAATGATTGACCTGCCAATTGAAATAGAATGATTTTATTACAGTTATCTGCTATACGATATTGATAGAAATAGCTGCTTAGTCTTCATTGTGGATGTTTTCAACAGCTTCTACTTTCTTCCATTTCCACTGTGTAATACTTTCTCCCAGTTCTCCTAAGCACCCTTGGTGGTTTAGAGGGCCGAAGGAAAGATCTCTGTCCTGGGCGATTGCCCGCCATCGGCTTGACATGCGACCAGATCAAACTTCTGTCGTTTTCCTTTACTTCACTGTTGAGGGTGCGCCGCCATAAGCCTCTGGGCCGGCTGGGTTTCAATCTAACATTTGCTTGTAGATTTCGTTTCCGCTCTTGTGTACAGTAGTGTGGCCGACAAACTTCCACTTTCGCTCCCGAATTGTCGCTATCGGGTTTTGATAACATCGACGATGGAGCTCTGCGTTGGATATTCAATTATGAGGCCACCATGCACGAATTATACATCGCAGGCATCTGTTAATGAAAACCAGCATCCGTTGAGCGTTCTTTACTGATACACACCAGGTTTCACTGTCGTACAGCAGCACAGATTTCCCGTTTGAGTTGAACATTCGGATATTGATGTGCCGATTAATTTGTTTTTTTTACAATTATTTCTTAAACTCGCAAAAGCAGTCCTTGTCATGTTAATCCGTGTATCTATGTCGATCTGGATCCCGTTATCGGCCGTCATTTGACTACCAAGATATTAAAGCTTTCGACATTTTCCACTGTTTGCCGAATTACCTTAAAGCTGGAAGAATTAACCTCAGAAAAACAGACGCAGCACTTGGAACAAATTTCATTGAAAACTTCGTCACGAAAGCGTAACCGCCCAATGCTAAACGAAGTATGGTTGGTCGGGCCATCACTAGGTGGCGGTAGTGAGCAAACGTCAAATAGGAGTAAAAACGATGCCAGCGTCGCGAGTGATCAATTGACCAACGTCTGTTTCTCTGTGGATTAACCGTGTTTACACTCAACATTTGGTCTTGTTCCCATGCAGGTAAAACCTGTCACCGAAGAGCGATCGGCAAGCTTACTTTGCATAGCAGGGCACCGTTGCGGTAAGTGACCAATGTCATCATCCAGTTTGAAATAATGTTGATGCTCACTGGTAATGGCTGCAACAGCAAGCCATGATTTGATTCACGATCAATCGCATCTCTCAGGATCTCGTCGATTATGTTGAGAAACAGTAGGGGTGATAGTAGGTACTAGTACATATAGCCTAACTCCAGCGACGACCAGACGGTATAGGATCGTACTCCGCACGAAAATGCCTTGGACTGTGCTTCAATAAGGCCGATGATTTTCATAGGGACACCCTTGCGCCTGAGTGCGCTCGACATATTTTCGTGATTGAGACGGTTAAAAGCTTTTTTCGTAATCAATGAACAACAGGGACTGTGTTCTATTCCATGCTAGGGTTGGCTGATATGGTCTCCTGCAATGATGAAGCTTTGGTATTGACACAGGTAATGCGTCGAACTCTTGGCGGATTACGCTGAGATGTTGATGGCGTGGTCGACACTTGAAAAAGATTTCCTAAGTATTCAAAATTGCGTTCCAACTGGTCAGTCCAGTCGGTTAATGTTCTGTTCAGACGTGTCTTTCACGGGCATCGTAGCATACATCTTAGTCCTACTAAGGCAACGTGAGATATCCTATAGAGCAGACGAAAATCGTCGATATTTGTGGCTTCCTTGCCTTTGTCGACTACGGAGTCCGCCCACGCCCTTTTGTCCCGTCTACATGAGCGTTTCACTTCCGTCTCGAGAGTCGAATAAAGTAGACAGGCTAAAACTTTGACTCCTTGTGTCTTCGCCCATTTTACCGCAACTTTGGGGCGGTTTTTCGCTCCTCTATCTTTCTAGAGGACACACAGTTATTAATAGAACACTTTTTTGAGCATAACACTGCCTAACTGGATATTTTCGAGAGATCTGGCCATTTTGCTTGCGTCGTGGGCCATCCATTATCAAAACAGCTTTACAGTTTTAAAGATTGTTTGTAGGCTAGTCTTGCCTTACTAGCATGACTACATATGTAAGTGGCATTTGAATAAGGAATCAATCGGAGACTTTTGGGATTGAGAAGATGCCTCATTGTTTAAATGATGGTGATCATAGATAACCATACATTTCGTAGTTGTTACACCTTTATCGACCAGAGCATGCGCTTATTACGAAATATAATGAAGCACTACAAATGCACATTACATTTAATACCGTAAAATGGGGTGTTAAGGGACGGAAAAAATTTTCGTCCCCATTAATGCATGGGTTCTCCTTCTTGAAACTTTCAGGAAAACCAGTCCGATCATTGTCTTGCTGCCTGCTACGCATATAGATTGCAAAATTTGACGATTTTTTGGAGAAATTGGAGATATTTAAGGAAATGTGCGAATTTTTGGAAAATATGAAAATGGGGTGTTAGGAAGGAATTTAAGGTAATGAATGTAAAAGTTCTTATATTTCAAGGAAAGATAAAAACTGATTAATTGTAAACTGTGACTGTAATATTTCTTGAACACCACCGAAAAAGATTATCATAGTCCTGAAGGTGCAGGGACAGTTTCATTGTCATCTACTTGTGTATTTGTTTCTTTTTGTTAAAGTTTCGAAATCTGAATAAAATACCGTCAATTGTACCTGAGTGGCTTCAATTTTTAACGAACACATTATTCACAGTTACTATTTAGAGTAACCAAATTGAATAGTTCAGACTGACCAACAGGTTGTAAACTAAGGATGTGTATTTATAGTTTTTTGTTCACTTAAAACTCATGTATATTGAATTGTTTTATATGCAAGCATCATTAGATGGCCCAGGGTGTAAACTGTTTATTCAATGCTGATATTTCTACTCTGAAGCACCGCTGATAGGTCGTATTTTAGATTCTGAGATATTTTAGTAGCCATGAGTCATCTTCATAAATACTTTCTTTTGCAAGAGTTAGTGGCAGTCTGGTTTACATAATATATGGAACAAGTGAGCATATTCCACATTTTCAAAAAGCTGTCACGTTTTAGAACCAATCATAAATAATATTTAAATAGGAAAACAGACGGAAAATCTAATTTTGAAAAATACGCCTTCGTTAAACATAACAAATCACCTGAAGAACACAAACTTCTGTAAAGAGGGGACTACTGCGGCAATAGTTTAAGCCTATGGCCAATTTTCTAATTATATGTATCAATCTAACACTTGTTTTTTAAGATCTATATTCTATTAGTTGAATTTATCATCCATAGCAACTGTTAAAAACACGGACACGTTTAGTACTTCCAGTGAGCTGTTCGCTCTTTGAAGGAAGCACGACACTAGACAACGGACTAGCATGCAACGCCCAGTGGCACAGCCGAAACATTTCCTGACAGCTGCGGCGGGAATCGAACCCGCGCTCCTTAGCACGATGCGACTAAATGCTTGGTGACACTAGCCGCACGACCACGAAGCCACACAGTTGGGATGTCTATGACCCAAAATGAAATCCGTAATACGTCATTCAGAATAGTAACTGCTAAACAATGAATCAATCGCCTCAAAACTTCATGATACAAATAAAAAAGTTATATGAGAAATTTCATCCCTTAACACCCCACTAGTTTAGGAAACTAGGCTTTTTTCACAAAAAATGTCGGTGTTCGAAAACCACCGTAGTTAGATCAAATATTTTACCTTAGTTTCGTTTGAAATGAGTTGTAGAGCATCTTACGAGTACTCACATATTTTTCCTAATAATATTTCTGACCTCACAAATGAATGTTTCAATGGTAGCGAAATTGAGAAAAAGCAATGCCATTCTATTTTTGATGTCTAGTGTCCAGTTGAAAACGTTTTTTCATGAGTGGTAATCCTTATAGTACACTGAACCAAAACTTCATCCTTTCAATGACTGAAAACTAATATGCTCGCGCCCTTTAACGACAGGCAGTCGAAAATCGGATGACGATCATACGCTTCGATTTAAAACCGAATGACTCATGCATATGCTTGTGTGCTTGTATGCGTATGCTTGTCATTCGATTTAGGTAAGAGTTACGAATTGAAAATCAGCTTACGATCATGTCGCGTTCGAATGCAATCCACTTGTAAAGCTAATGAAAAAATATTGCTTTATGAATGTTGTATTTTTTTTATTTTTAGTAGAAAAAAATATTTATGGTGTATGATATTTTGAAATCAAAAAGAAAAAGGAGCCGTACAGTAGGTTTAGTTTTATTTATTAATACTTTATTAGGCCTTTTATATTGAAGACGCGGAACTTCACATAAAATAAAATAACATCAAAAAGGTTTTGCACTAATTAATCCAGGGCGAGGTTCCGGAAATCGCTGACCATCGCTTGCAGTGCGCCGAATCTCGAGAGTTCCGTTCAGTTTCCATTTTGGATACGGCAATGACAATTCGGACGGCGAATCTTCACTGCAGAAATGTCTCCTAAAATATGCACATTGATCCACATTGATATTTTTAAGCGCTAAGTATACTCGCAAAGATTCATTGTAATAAATTTTGCTATTCCTTACCTTCCCTGAAACTGTAAATTAAAAACTTCCTCAAAAAATTTGCAATTATGATTTGAGCTTCGCAAATTACGCACTTTCTACTTTGGTTTCTACCAACAATGGCTGCCGAAATTCGATCAGCAACAAGCTTGATCCGCGCACGCAGGGTGTGTGTAACAACATCCGATTACCAACGGGAGATGCATATGTGAACTGACTGATATGCGTTGTGGGGCACGCGTGATGCAGCCATCATTCAGTTCGAAGATGATTCCCGTTCGATTTGTTTTCACTTGTTTTCCGAATGATGGTTCATCCGGGAAGCGTCGTGATTGAGAGATAGCATTCAACTCGTAATCATTCGATTTCGTCGTGACTCGTCATTCGGTTGCAGAAATCATTCGAATACGGGTGAATCCTATTTCGGATTGTTGGGAATGATGTTGCATTCGTTTGAAGGATGAAGTTTTCCTTCAGTGTATGCCTTTATTTCCAACACACACTTGAAGCGAATTTGGAATAAGTAAATCAATTTGTATATGGTTTGGCGATTTTTCAAAGTAGTGTGTGAAGATGAATCCCTTAACACCCCATGAGTTCTTAACACCCCATTTTACGGTACATGTAGTAATGCAATACAAATGCTTAATAAAATACACTACAAATGCGTAATCACATAAAGACATACACAACACTGAACATAAATTTTGCCCTGTTATAGACTGTTTCAGAAATTATAAATACACTTTGTGTATTAAATTAAATGAACTGTTCTAATGATTTCTACCAACTTTTTTCAGAGTATAGCATATTGTACTCCATATTTTTATATTTCCTATCAATTGTCTTGATATTTTAAAGAACAGTCGAGTTCTCTAACAAATAACTTAATTTTTCAAATTTGCATTTGCACAAAGGTGTTTTTTAATGATTTCAACATTATTTATCACTAAATACCAAAAATTATCTAAGTTTTTATCACATTCGCCTTCTTAACAAGTTGTCTAAGGAATGCCTTGATCAAAATTTGGAAAAAATCGATAAAGGCATTTCCACAACATTTTTTCGGAGATCAAGTTTCTTATTTTTTGAGGTTTTGTACGGAACATAAGAACTACCACAAAGCTTCTTAGCTTTCCTGAACGCATTTAATCTAAACAAACTTATTTTTTCAGCTCATTCGATCCTTCAGATGGCAAAGCTTGTCATACCATGAAAACGAATGCAGTAAGCAGTAATTAAGACAATCGTTTGCTTAACGTTTGTTGCTACTGGTGTTGTTGAGAAATTTGAAACAAAAAAAATTGTATTGATAAGGCCCGTAATGGTGGTTCTTGATCGAATATTCAAGTAAAAATTACTCTTGCCAATCGAGAAACATCTTTAATTGTCGATACAGAAATTTTTATTGTGTTTGGAAATTAAATATTTTATCAGTGAGATTTTTTTCTTTTCTACTATGCTACATTTTTTGACCACTTTGTGCAACTTCAAATTTTAATCATTTAGTTTACAGAGCCCTATTTTTTAACTTTTACCAGAAAAATCAACAAAATCGGTATTATTTGCTTCGTTAGCATGTTTACTATGAGAGCTAGAAGGAACTTTTTTGGATATTGTGCTCAAATTGAAATGGCAGTTAATTGTTAGTGTATTTATAATTTCTGAAACAGTCTATATCCATGTGGATATCAATTTTAGAACCCAGGATGACGAGGTTTCATAATTGTTGCTGGTCCGTCAGTCAATCCTCCTGTAATCGTGTTTTATCTGGCAGGTTGCCTTTTTGTTCGTAACGTTAGTTGCTTCCATAGCTTGCGTTTTGTCTAGGAATTTCTAATCCTAAAGGGCACTCTGATTCGGGTTTCAATACGAGACTTTTACATTTTGATGTCTCTGTTAGAGAACTATTTTTACATCTGATAGTTGATTTTTGCCCGAAATGACCTGGAAGTAGGCCATCAAAAAGAGATCGCTGAGATCTCATGGTGCTCTATTACTCCAGAGCACTACACTGGGAAAAAAATCTTCATTCCTTCTATGTGTCCGGGACATGGATTTTTGCAATGGTGGTAAACAAATGTTTTCCATTAGTGCGACTCATACTTTTGATGAGGCACCATACAGCAGCGACTCATACAATTTGCATATACTTTGGATGTGGTTTGGCACATGGATATTTGTCATTAAGTATGAGGCAATTTTTCTGAGTGTACTGTATAAATGTTTTTAGAGAAAGAATTTCAAGTTAAAACAGTACATTTCATACAAAAACACAACTTGTAATACAGTTTCGAGAATGCCAGGTTTTCTTAAGCGCACCTCCCTCGTCCTTATGAGCATCGAGGAAGGAGAAGAATGTTATTATGGCGTGCTTTGCTACTATAGACCGAGATTATCTCTGCATCTTCACATAGTCTCGGGACGGGAAGAAGTTTTTGTTTGCGGTGAGATGGGAAAAGTTACAGGATCTGTGTTCTCCTTGGTAAATAATACGATTCAAATAACTTTTTTTTTTAATCCAAACAATTATTTTTGTATTGTGGCTGAAACATGACGTGCCAACTCCTAAGATGACAAACTTACAGATTTGTTTTATTAACGCAAAAAATAAGTAAAAGTGAACTTACGGCCGACACTGCATTTGACAAAGCTTTCAAAATTCGTTAAGTAAATACAAGCATTTTTACTGTTATTTGATTAAAAATATCAAAATGAAATGAGCTCACCGAAAGTATTCATCCAAGGTATACCGGAGAACAAAATCGATAGGAGCTGAGTGATATCTCCCACTATTTGACTAACAACCAAATCATCCTACAAAAACTGTTTTCCACCTCGGAAATATCCATAAATGACGCCTCGCTAGCGGAGTTTGCCTACTAATGGACCCCTTTTGAAGGCTGATCTTCATTGAGGAACTTAGTTGAAGAGCAAGCATAGTAACATAATCAAAAAAGAACGCATGAATTGACATTTCAATGTTAAATAGAACTCATTGAATTTCCACAGTTTACAACTCTAAACATCATCAACAACTGCTCATTTTAATATTCATGCAACTATTACAACTGCAAAATATACACAGTCAGTGGTTGCAAAGATCAAAACAAAGACCTCTCTAACGTTTCACACCTCAGCAAGCTGCCCTCAAAACGAAAACATACAAGTACGGAAACGCACAACTCGGCTAACGGGATCGAGCAAAAGAAACTTTGCTTCAAAACACATGAAATGAATTCAAACTACAATTCACCATCCGTAACTTTCTGGTATAGGTACTGGTGGTTGTGAGACACCACCACACACTCATCTTCGGTTCGTGCCCCAGTTGTCTAAGCATATTTATATTCTAAAAAGTTCTCACCATCTACACTGCTATAACAATGCCAAAACAAACGATCTCAGCATTTCTGCTGTTCTTGAAACGTTCTTCTTGTTGGCAAGAGGTCTCGTCTCGAATGGTAATTTGCAGCGGTGACGAAAGCATGACGCATAACCCCGTGAACGAGTGTTGCGGGAAATAAAAAACCAAAATAACCATTTCGCATTGAAATTTTTGATCCACTGGTCACGCAGTAGTGCTGCAGCAGCAACGGCAGATGCGATCGAAAGCTTAGCGCTTTTTTTTCGGTCACTCACTCTTGGAGATGGCCTAATGGGAAGCAATTTGGAATGCAGAGACGGAAAAACAACAATGGAAAGTGCTTTGGGTTGGTTTGTTTTTCTCTTCGCTTGCTTGAATTGCGGAGATGATGGGCAGATATCCGAATCGATGTAATAGAGGTCATCATGCAATCCAGGGGAAATGAAAGTGAGTGTGTTTTGATAAAATTGCAAATGAAATCAAAGTGTACCTTTCGTCATGTGGCGATTGGAAAGCTGTTCGAAGTCAAACTGAACGTGATTTCGAGACACGAGTTGGTCAGCAAATCTTGAATTTGGCAACGTAATACTTTGACGATGATATCGTTCTACCGCAAGATCCTTCATCTGGAATAGAGATTTTTAAAGGATACCAACAACAGGTGACAAATGCGCATGTCTGGTAAACCCATACGGTCCGAACAATGAACTTGGCGTTGTTCCTGCAACTACGATGGATTGAGGAACAGAAGCTCCGTATTTTCTATTTGTTTTGTTCGATGATTAGAGTGGAGCTATTGTGGTACAATCTCGCATTACCGAGATCAGTTTTTTTTCTTAGGCCGATGCAAATATTATTTATCTTTTATGTCCTAGACCTCTCATCGGATACGAGGAAGGGATAAAAATTAACGAAATAATGAAATGAAAAAAAAAACCGACCATTGAAAAACATTTTTCAACTAGGGAATCGCGCCACTTGGGCGGTGGCTTCTATATTCGTCTGTTTTCCACTATAACTATATAGAATCCACCGCCCAAGTGCGCGATACCCTATCTATTTTTATTTGATTGTTGAAAAGGTAAATTTGACTTTGGAAAATGCATCTATGAGATGCCGTTTTTTCGTCGATAAAGAACAACTTAAATATTAGCATCGGCCTATTTTGTTTATTTGGGGAGACGAAGTACTCGCGACTGTTTCGAGGTTAGAGACAACAAAAATAACAGACATAAAGAAAACTTTTCGAGAGCCCAATATGCGCTTTTAACAAATAAATAGTGGTTGGATATCAGCCAATTGATTACACGAATTGCGGACTAAAGACTCAAAGGCTACTAGACGCTCATAAATATCGCCTTCGTTAAAGCTCATCTTAGCCAGAGAGTCCGCTTTCTCATTGCCCGGAATCAAGCAATGTGAAGGGAACCATGCCATGGTGGTGGTGTATTAGCGTTTAAAAAACGCTTGGACTCAAAACTTAGCGTATTCCATACAATCATCTTCAAGCTGCTATTTTATTTGACACAATCTATGTCTCTAGCATAAACAATGAATTACAACGGTAAATTCTTTTCGGATATAATCAATGTCCGCATATACCGCAGTGCGAATATAGATTCGAATCACTACCTAGTCGAATTTCGACGGTTATTTTAACGCGTCGAAGTCGACCACCGCGGCTCAACATCCAGCATCTGTGTAACGTAGAAGTGGCTCAAGACTACGCGCAGCAGTTAGCAGTGGCCTTACCAAGGAAAGAGCAGCTTTGCGCAACTACACTTGAACATGGCTGGCGGGACATCCGATCCACCATAGGTAGTACCTCGGCTGGGCTGCAGCACTAGGCTTCATGACTCCGAATTACAGAAACGACTGGTATGACGGTGAATGTGAACAGTTAAAAAACTAGAAGAATACAGCATGGGTGAGAATGTTGCAACACCGTACGAGGGCGAATGAGGCACGTTATAGAGAGGCGCGGAACAGATAGAACTCAGTCTTCCGGAAGAAGAAGCACCAGCAGGAATAATGAGATCGCGAAGCAATGGAAGTTCTGTACCGCGCTAAGGACACACGGAAGTTCTACGAGAAGCTGAACCGCTCGCGCAGAAGCTTCGTGCTACAAGCCGACATGTTTCGAGACAATCACGGGAATCTTCTTACGAGCGAGCGTGAAGTAGTCGAGAGGTGACGGCAGCATTACGATGAGCACCCTAAATGGCGACGTTGCAAGTACCGAAAGTGGCGTGGTAACAAATCTAGGAGTATGTGCACAGGACGAAAGACTTCCGGCCCCTGACCTTCAAGAGATTGAGGAGGTTGGCCGGTTGAAAAACAACAAAGCCGCTGGAGCAGATCAACTACCAAGCGAGCTTCTAAAATAAAATACTGGTGAGAGCACTACACTAGGTCATTACCAAGATTTGGGAGGAGGAAGTATTACCGGAGGAATGGATGGAAGGTATCGTGTGTCCCATCTACAAAAAGGGCGACAAGTTGGATTGCGGGAACTACCGCGCGATCACACTACTGAGTGCTGCCTACAAGATACTCTCTCAAATTTTATGCCGCCGTCTATTACCGATTGCAAGAGAGTTCGTGGGGCAATATCAGGCTGGATTTATGGGTGAACGCGCTACAACGGACCAGATGTTCGCCATCCGCCAGGTGTTGCAGAAATGCCGCGAATACAACGTGCCCACACATCACTTGTTCATCGATTTCAAATCGGCGTATGATACAATCGATCGAGAACAGCTATGGCAGATTATGCAGTATACACGAAAACGAATTCTCAGGTAAACTGATACGATTGATCAAGGCGACGATGGATCGAGTGATGTGCGTAGTTCGAGTATCAGAGACAAATCTTGTGACCGGTAAGGTAAGAAGTACAAACATTGAATCCACCCAGGATCCGATTGAATGAGTTCTATGCAAATTGAACTTGATCCGATCCATTCCTGGAGCAGAACTGTTACATGGAAGGAGAGCAAATGAGAATTGAAACATTGAAAGCAGCCGATTCATGTTCTTCGTGTACAGTATTTGAACAAACGAGATTTCTCATTTCAGAGATTCGAGAGTTCATGCACACCTAAATATTTGAATGTTTTAAAAAGCTTAAACTATCAGCTTCCTAATGATGAATTAAAATCGGGCCAAAAATGCGCTTAGAATTGCGATATCTTCACTCGTGTTTAAGTTATTGAGCAAATTAGAGAAAATTTCCTTCGGCATCTAAAAAAATCGTCAAAAATGCTGATTTTTCGATTGTTTTTTTGTCAATAACTCAGAAACGAGTAGAGATATCGCAATTCTAAGCACGTTTTTGGCCCTTAAGGGTCCTAAATTCATCGGTTTAAGTATAATAGCGTATTTTTTACGTGAAAAAAAAATAATGTTTTTTGGTTCCATACAATTTTTGACAATTTTAGGCCCCTTGAGGAACCTTGACTTGATACGGACTTCAAATTTTTAAATTTCAAGTTAAAATAAACAATAACAATAACGGACTTCAAATTTAACGATCAAATCTGACTATACATGTCAATGGTTGCTACTCCGTGATTGATCTGAGCTGGTTCCAATTGCACTGAGATCCGAATGAATAAGGGCTGGGACACTCTACTTATTCTCAAAGTGCAATTTAAGCAGCTCATACATTTTGGATCAATAACGGCACCGGCCACGTCCTTATAGTCAGATGGGAAGGGAGAGGAATGTTAGAGTGTGCTGGTTGTTGCTACTAAAGACCGAGATCACCTCTGCATCCTCACAATCAGCACGGACTGGGGTATTTGTTAGATGGAAAGGATGGGAGATCTGGGAGTCACCGTTGGGTCGGTGATGCGATCCATGGGTTGGGGGTTCGTAAGGTGATACATTGTGTGGTGAATAAGGTGAATAAGGTCAAGCGCCACAGCACGCTTTGGTTGCATAACTTTTAGGCGTTATATACACTGTGCTGTGAGTGGATGTTGGAAGGGAGGGAAACGACTTTTTTCCAATTCGTTTCTGGTTCTAGCGATGGCTATGAACATATGAATATACATGAGTTGTATATGTAGAGAAGAGAGAGAGAGAGAGAGAAAGTGGATAGAAAGATACAAAGTATGATGAAAGGGACGGGCCAGGGATTGAACCCAGGACCTTCTGCATATGAATCCGAAGCGGTAGCCACTAGACCACCAAGCCCGTCTAATAACAATAACGGACTTCAAATTTTGACACGATCATTTCTTAGCTAGAGCGATCATTTTCCAACAACGAACTTTTCCATTTTTTACAAAATAAGGGACGGGATACATTTGTTTCGATGACGGAAGCTCCTGATTGGTAGTGGTGTCGGAAAGTACACCAGCATTTTTTACTATTAACTTCAAATTGCATCCTTTGAAATTAATGAACTGTTGAACCGCGGAAATTCAGCTGGATTTGGTCATTTTCACAGCTATCAGCTGTGAACTTTGCGAATTAACCATTTTTTTTAATAGTTCATGTTACAGTCACGAAGATATTCTGTGCTTAGAGGAGACATGCAAATTTCTAGTACGACAAGTTCTGAATATGTAGTATCAAAAATCATGTCGCTAATATATTAAATTGCTCTGAAACACTCTGAATTGACTAAAATTGATCTCAGCTCGGAATAAAAATGGAGTCAACTCCTAATGAAACATGCGTGTTTACAAAGGTACTTCGTAATACGCAGAAACAACGTCAATCATGCACTCCTTCCAAACAACGAAAAACGTTTAGCCAGCCAGAGCCAACGCGGCGACAGAGCGTTTTGGCAAGCCCGTCGTGGAGTGAGAAACCAATCTCATCTGGTTGCCCTCGGAGTTTCCACTGTGCCTGGTCGGAGATCTCTTTTCCTGGATCTAGTATCTCCCTGCCTCCCCATTGGCTACGACGACCGCAAAGAGGAAAGCGAAACGCCAAATATGTAGGTCAGTGCGCTGCAGAGGGTGAAAGATTTCGCCGGCAATGGCGATGATTGTTTGCTATTATGTATCGGCTAGCCATTCGTCTATCATCAGCACCTTCGACGGACGCCAGGCAGGAGCCTCGTGGTGTAACATCGATGTCATGTGGACTTAGATATCTTGGATACACAGGAAAGATGATTGAGACATATAAAGAAAACACGGGATTCCGGACACCCTAAATTTTGCTTGCCAAGCCGGCGCACAGGAAGTAAACAGTGAACAGAGAGATACATAAGGTCATAAGGAGGACTCTCTTGAACAACGCGCCAAGTGAAGCAAAGCAGAGAGGAGCAAATTTTGTCAGAGTAGGATATCAACTTCATCTGCTACACGGTCGGCGACAGCACAATCCCGGACCAACCGAGGAGATTATCGATTTTGCTATAAAATTAAATTGGCTCCTCGTTGGTGCCTGCCGAGACGGTGAACCTGTCGTCGCTACGGTTAAATAGCACACGAATCGGTCGTTACTCGCGAGAACACATTCACAGTAAGTGACCTCATGCGATTCTCGGTTCGTTGCTGCAAACGAGAAGCACAAATATTTGCACGTCTAACATGGCGATGCTAATTAGTGCAATAGTGGGTTATCTTTGCAATTCGCGAAAGAGGTGATTTTTTTTCTGCAAATATAACAATGTTTGTTCAAGCTGCTTATCAAGGTTATTTGAACTTGTATGCTTTTCACGGGAAGTCTCCATTTAGTCTGGTGAGCAAAGGCGTCGAATCGGCAATGTAGAAAACTGGGTTCGATGCCCGGTTTTGTCGAAGATCGCAGAAGCGTTATTTGTTTCGAACTCATCAATACAGGTCGGACTCGATTATCCGGAGACTCGATTATCCGGGGTTCGATTATCCGGAATTTTAGACTCGATTATCCGGAGTATTTTTATTGAGATTTTTTTTGATCTTTAATGCAGAAATTCAAAACCGTTCAATATTATAATACTGTGCTGACCCGATTTTGGGAGGCCTCGATTGCGTTTTCTACAGATATTATCGATTTTCTGATCCGATTGTGTTGCATTTTTTTTTTAACAAGAAAAAGTGTTTTACATTCGGCATACCGTTTTACAATCAATCTTAATATCAGTTGATATATTTCGGAACCATATACAAATTACGTAACAAACAAATCTCCCGTTATATTTGAAAAGGGCCAAACCATTTAAAATTACGTTTCAGCAAAAAAAAAAGTTCTAACTATGCGACTGTTTTCAAAATATAGTTAACGGTAACAGACGTCAACCCAGGAATTTCTCAAACAATGCCTGCAGAGATTCCTTCGGATATTACTGATGGGATTCCTCTAGAATTTCCATGGAAAAAACCTCCAGATATTTTTTTAAATGATGAATTCCCGATACAAACATCCAGCAGTTGGAAGCATTCAAATAGATGATGAATTCCTCTTGGTATCAATTGGTATTCCTCCAAGAATTCCGTATGGAATCCTTCAGTCCGCCTGGGATTTCTTTAAGAATTACTACTGCAGATTCTTCCTTACCTTTCTTTACCTACAATACCACCAGGGTATTCTCTTTAAATTTCCTAAGAATTATTCTTGCAATTCTTGGAAAGATTTCTCCAAGGATTTTTTTTAGTTCCTCCAGAATTTTCTGTTCGTGGAGCATAAAAAGTCCATTAGGGAGGAAGTCCCCAAAAGTACTGCTGGAGTTTCTCCACGGATTATTCCAGGAGCTCCTTTTTCTTGGATTTCTGCAGAGTTTCTGCCATATATTCCTCAGGATATTTTTAGGGATTTCTCCAGGAACTCCCATATACCCGAGCAGAAGAGAATAGGTGTAGAATATTAAATTGGGATATGCAAAACCTAAATCAATAAATGGTGCGTGTTCTATAATTCAATAAAACCTCAAGCAGTCTCCAATACCAAACCAATAACTCGTTGAGGTATTTTTGTCGATGACTCAATACCTTGTCTTGGTATGGTATCTAATTCGTTCCTGCTCAGGAATAGACCTTCAGGATGTTGTCCATGGATTCCTCTGAAGATTTTTCAAGAAATTTTTACTGAAACCTTCTATGAATTACAGTAATTCTCGTAGTGATTCAGAAACTTCTTTCAAACTTCTCTAAAGATTTCTCCAGTGATTTTTCCAGTAGCAAATCAAGGAATTCTTATAAAGATTTCTACAAGGATTCCTTTAGCGAGATTGTGATCGTTTTTGTATTAAGCGTGTTTTTGCGGAATTGACATCACCGCTCTCAGTACTACGTGTGTCTCATAGACTTAGCGCAGAAACTCTGGGTTAGAATACTTTGTAATATAACCCGGAAAGGCAACGAAAACGGATCCACTTGTTGATCTGAAATGGGAAATGTTTTTTGTGATGTTTATTTTTATTTGCCGCTCAATTATGAATTATGATTCAAGCTGTCTACACCTGTTCCACTTCACCTATAAAAATGTATTGATTTTGAATTTTAGCTCTGTTTGCCGTGCAGATTCAGAATATCGGATTATCTCAACATCGTTAAAGAAGCCAATTATTATCAGCTAAGAAAAAACAGTGTTGCAGTAGGCATATCATGCCAACAAAAATTAGAAGTTAAAATTGTTCCGCTATAAATAGCAAAAGTACATTTATAATACTACAGTCCTATTCATTACATTTTTTTCTCGTTCATCAAAACTGACAAAAATTAGCATAAGCCACATCCCTTCACAATTCCCCTTAAACTGTATTGTTTCCTTTGATAGAATCAGAACTTTTTTATGGTGTTCAAAATTCACAAAAAAAAACTATGTCAATTTTGTCAGCCTAAAATACAATCAAAATCCCACTGTATACAATATTCTAAAGGAACGCCTATAACTTACATCACGCTTTACGGGGAGAAGAGGAATTCAACATTGTGTGATGACCAATACGAAAATTTCAGGGGTCTCATTACAGCAGTATAACTAGGAGGAAAGAAAAAAAATTAAAAAAAATGTGTTACGTAATTTATGGACGTCCCCTAATTTAAATTTCTGGCAACGTCACAACGTCACAGCACATAAAATAAGAAAAACATATACTTTTTAAATTAAAATTTATTATTTTTTTCGTGATTCGTTTATCCGGAGAATTCGATTATCCGGAGTGAAATAAAAATCAATACTCCGGATAATCGAGTCCGACCTGTATAGTTCAAAAATAAATTCCAGGTATCAGAAGGCCGGCTCCAGAGGCACGTTATCCTCCATTTGGGACTTTTGTGCCAAACCAAACCAAAAAAGTTCTAGTCACTGGCGTAGCCACGGGGGGCGTAGCCACGGGGGGCGTAGCCACGGGGGGGGGGGATGATAGGTTAACCCCCCCCCCCCCCAGAGCTAAAATTTCTGGAACAAATTTCCAGTATAAAACACTTTGTGATGAAAACATTTTTCGGCTGCGCCGCTACGAATTTTAATTTAACCCCTCCCAGAGCAAATTTCTGGCTACGCCACTGGCTCTAGGTAATAACCGCTGAAATGCTCATGAAAAGCAATCCTGAAAAACAGGATCTGTTCCAGTTGTACCGTACAACCGAATCACCCTGAAGCGATGAAAACTCTTCTCCGGCGAGTGATCACGTTCGAAAGCCGATCACATCACTAGAAGCATATTGTCTGAAACACGTGCAAACTCTTAAAAGGTTCCGCCCCAAGCAGCAAATACCTTCGCACAGTTTATCATGCGCAATACAAACAAAAACAATTTATGATGTTTTACACATGGCAGGGTACCTTACCGATAATAATCGGCCGGCTACTTGGCGTAAATACGCATACCAACGTTGGTCGATGCCGGTTAAGCCGGGCTCTCCAACAATATACTGGTTTTTACTACTATCGACACCGTCTGACACAGCCGGTACAAGAAAAATAAAAATGGAACACTCGCGGTTCGCTTTGTACCACATTATTAACTTTCTTCGGCCAGCAAGGCTCGCCGAACGAACTAAGTGCGATAAAGTATCCCGCATGAATACTTCTTTCGATATTGGTTCGAAACAGTGTTGGTGCGTTGGCATCGGACGCACTCGGTCGGTCTATAAACAAGAAAGTCAATTTTTGAGAAATGAAAACAAACATGGAAGAAGGCAGGAGGAAGCAAAACAACCTTTTATCGACGTGATGCATGAAGCGCGAGAACCTATGTTGAAAACCATGGGCCTAGCAGAAAACTCCCAACAATGCTCTTTGAACTCTTAAAAACTAATAAAGGACGCTCATTGTTTACTGTTTCAACCAGTGTCGCAAAGCATCAGCGTACAAGTCACAAAAAAGCTGATAAACACCAAGCTTGTGTCACCCTGTCTCTGCGGTTTCTGATTCGCTCTCTCTACAATCGCTAACACCAAAAAGACAGAATCCCATCATAGTCACCCGGTCACCCTTGTTTTGCTACAATCATCCTGACTTGGATACGGCTCATGTGAGTGTCATGACTCTCTCCGTCGCCTCAAGCAGATGCACGCGCAACAGCATGTAAAACTATGCATGTGTATTATCACAAGCATGGTACTACGTCATAAATCCTATTCGTTTTGCATAGCTCAGTTTAAACGCACACATTGAGCACACCACGCAGTTCGCCCTGGCTACGGCAAACGCTCTCACTTCGCCCGTTATGCATCGTTGCTCAGAGAGATTGTTTCTCTCGCAACCCGCCTGAAGCATACTCAGCAACTGCTATCGCTGCAAAGCTGCGAAGGGTGGAACCCACAACATGTTTGTCATTCCAGGCGTAACATGCTAGCTGGCTCGTATCACCTTGGGAAGGGTGACTCCAGAAAGCGGTTCAAGTGATTGTCTCGTGATGGTCGCGATTATTCGCAAGACTGGTTTCAACTCACTCCCACTTCGTAAGTACTGTGCAAAAGGATGGAACATGCAATTGTCAAGTAATGCGTAATCATTGCTTGACCATTAGTTGCCCTATGTTTTTGCAAAATACTCACAAAGTGGAAATTAGTAATCGCTTGGTTAAGTGATTAAGAATAACAAAATCATCCCAGAATTTTTTCCAAAGTTTCCCTTGTAATTTCTTCAAGAAATTTTCGTCAACCTGTTTCTCCCGGGAGTTTCTGTCCCGATATTTCTTAACGGTTCACGCTGGATGTCTCTTGAAGTTGCACCTGAGATTTCTCTCAGCGATTCTCCCGACACTTCTCTTATAATAATTAATTGGCGATTAAAAGTAGAGGTTATGTAGTGAAAATTTGGAAGTTTGAAAGGGAAATACCAGTTCCCCATCAGTTTAATCATCAATTTTTTGGTGAATTTATCGATAAAATGAATTTTTCTACCCCGATCCCATATTAAATTTTATCTGGAACGACTCAATCACTAAAATATGAAATGGGATTTCACAAAACTTAACCTTACTTTAGGAGGCCAATTGCTTCCGGTGTTGCTCGTACTCCTGGAATGTCTCTCAGAGTTTCTTCCAAATGGTTTTTCTCAAGATTATTTTTATCTCGAGGTTTATTCCGGAGTTTCTTTTGAGGTTTCTGCAGGAGCTATTGTTAAGATCTCAAAGAGATGTCTCTCAGAGTTTCTTCCAAATGGTTTTTCTCAAGATTATTTTTATCTCGAGGTTTATTCCGGAGTTTCTTTTGAGGTTTCTGCAGGAGCTATTGTTAAGATCTCAAAGAGATCTTTCCGTGATTTCATTTCTAGATGTTCACAGCTTTTCTTCGCAGTTGTTTACGTTTACAGTGATTGCTTACAATATGTAGGGGTAACCTACAAACTTCCTCGTAAGAAATTTCCGAAGGGATCCTGATGAAATCTTGCGCAGAAATCTCGAGAGGAACTTCGGAAAAAATCTCGAGAAAAGCTGGAAACTTCTAAGACAAATCCCTGGAAGAAATTCAAGACAAGTCCCGGAAAACTCTGAAAGAATTTCACAAATGAGGGGCCCAGATATACGGAGATATATATATATATATATATATATATATATATATATATATATATATATATATATATATATATATATATATATATATATATATATATATATATATATATATATATATATATATATATATATATATACTACCTAATTGCAATTTTGGATGCCAACTGTTATTTTTGCTTTGTTATTGATTTATCAGATAAGCCCTTATCGCTCTAGTGACTCTTGAAACAAATTCCTTCCAGAACAACACGAACAACTGAATTTCGTTTACCGTTCAAGTTTAGAACGACAGAAATCGATAATTGCAGTCACGTTTGTGAGATAAACGTGAGATAGGTATTTAAAAAAATCGCAAATACGTCGAATCCGATTAAATGTACACAATTCAAGTAACTGCATGTGTGAACTTTCCTTGATTATTCTATGCGAAAAGAAACAAAAATACACGGTAAAAAAAATATGAAAACTAAATACCACGTTAGCCTTCCTGTTGCAGCACGTTGGAAATAGCTTGCTGGCGTAGTGTGCGGTGTCAGAAATTTGAAAACCACGAGCAGTCATTCGAACAGCCTGCTCGGATATTAACCAATCAGGCAACTTGTTTACAGATTTTAAGGCAATTTGTTTGAAATTTACATGCATCTGCTATTAATCATGTCAGTAACTCGCTGCGATCAATCTTCTCTGCTTGCAGCTATAACGGTTGTCTCTTTCAGTACTCGCTTGCTACAGCAACTAATACCCCGGACAGACATGTGATACGAGTGTGATTCCTGTACAACGGTACGCAGTGTCAAGAAAATTCTAACAAGACTGGCTTGAACTGAGATAATTTTCAGTATGGCACTCATTTCAAGCGTAATTGTACAGTGATTCTTGTATCACATGTGTGTCATAAGTATAACACTCAGCCGCAACAGGTCGTTCGTTTATGGTAGAACGTTTTCAACTTTGTCCATCAAGTTTTAACAAGCGGAGATTGTGGAAAGTGCTAGGGCGTGCTACTCACATCCCAATGAAGTGAGTTCGAATCTTGTTCGAATCCTATGTTATTTTTTTTCTTTCATATATGATGACGAGGTCCTTTTTTTACTTTCGATCCGTCATAATTTTACAGGTTTTGTTAGTACTGTGTAAGTTTACGCTTTGTGTGCAAAACGAATCATGGTAAAAGACGTTTTAATTTCGTTAATGCGGATGAGACAATCGTTCGCATGAATAAAAAGTAGCAAACTTGAGTTTATTACAAATTTGGCATAGTAAATACTGCTTATGTAACATGTTTGAATAAACAATAAACGATTAAAAACGAATTTACTGTACTGAAACAAACCATTTTGATGAGTAAATGGTATGTACTAAGTTCAAGTTCTAGGCATTTAGCCCCAAAGGTTGTCCCAAACTTCCTTTAGAAATGTGTCCTAATCATTTTCCAGGATGATTTTACAACAGTTTTCTGGGATAATGTGTAAATCTATCATATAACGCCTTAAAGTTATGCAACCGAGCGAACTGTGCCGCTAATCTTCCAACAATCTATCACTTTACAAAAGCTTGAAATCTGAAGAATTTTTTGATATACTCAACTCAAAATCGACAAAATGGTCACACACCCCTTTACATCTGGGCCCCTTATTTGTAAAACTCTTAGAGCTTTCCGGGCCTTTTCTTGATTTTTTTTCCCCGATATTTGTCTTAGAGGATTCCAGCGTTTCTTCTTAAAATATTTCTAATAGTTACTTCCGGGATTACTCGTAGATTTTTTTTCTGACATGTCCCAGCTTTTCTCCGGATTTTTTCCGAAGTTCCTCTAGAGATTTCTGTTGGATGAGTAACCTGCGATCCAAGTAGTTAAGTATTTCGACTACAAGCTTAGCAACCATTGTTTTGAATAGTAAACAGTAGAAATAAATGTTCATTCCTTGTTCAGACTTTGACCAGAACGCAAGTGTTTTATTTCCACTTACAAGTATTTCTCCAATAGATGTCTGTGCAAGATTTCATCAGGATTCCTTCGGAAATTTCTTACGAGGAAGTTTGTAGGTTACCCCTAAAAGTAGTTCGGTAAAATCCCTGCAAGAACTTCGGCAACAACAGTTAAAGAAATTTCAAAAGAAACGCCCTCGGGACAATTTTCGGTAGGGTTTCGTGGAAGAACAGTTCTCTAGTAGTAATCCCGAGATAATCCCTCAACAATAATCTTCGTAGGGTCATTGTAAGCAATCACTGTAAATGTAAACAACTGCGAAGAAGAGCTCTGAACATCTAGAAATGAATTCACGGGAAGATCTCTATGAGAAATATCAACAATAGCTCCTGCGGAAACCTCAAAAGAAACTCCGGAATACACCTTGAGATAAAAATAATCTTGAGACAAACTATTTGGAAGAAACTCTGAGAGACATTCCAGGAGCACGAGCAACACCGGAAGCAATTATTATAAGAGAAGTCTCGGGAAAATCGCTGAGAGAAATCTTAGGTGCAACTTCAAGAGACATCCAGCGTGAACCGTTAAGAAATATCGGGACAGAAACTCCCGGGAGAAACAGGCTGACGAAAATTTTGTGTACATTTAATCGGATTCGACGTATTTGCGATTTTTTTTAGATACCTATCTCACGTTTATCTTACAAACGTGACTGCAATTATCGATTTCTGTCGTTCTAAACTTGAACGGTAAACGAAATTCAGTTGTTCGTGTTGTTCTGGAAGGAATTTATATATACTATGCGCCTCAAACTGATACTAATTTCAAAAACTTCTTTCACTATTCACTTGATTTGATTGATTTGGATTTAATTGATTCCAGTGGTGCAATTACTTATATTGTGTACATTTAGTCAGTTATACCCATGACGCGGTTCCGGAGTTCTAATATTCATTCATCGAATACGATCCGAAAACTGTTTCCAGAATAATCCTAAGATAACATCATTGGGAGAAAACTAACGCTCTAACTACTCGTAAGAGCTTTAAGTGAAACGTTACCTCATGAAATCAAATAAAGAGGGAAAATAAGTCCTTCAATATGCTCATAACAGGGAGCTGAAATGTCAATAGTATCATTAAGCAGGAATTAAGAACTTCACGCAAAGTTAAGATTTACCTGTTTGATTTTTCCAGTTATTCTCTAAGATTCATACCCTGACAAGTATACCACAACCTTTACGGACATCGACAGTAGTGTTTGGCAAAGAAAATCAATTATATACCATTTCTCTATCGTGCAGGGAGGTTATTTCGTTATACCACAAAATTCCACCCAAACAAACATTCGTCCGTCCGCTTGTGAGTACGCCTCGGTTTCTTCAGATTTTAGCAAGAGAAAAAGTGAATGATTGTACATATAGACGTAAATATGTTTTTGCTAACTGCAGTACTGCGAACAGCAAATGGCAATCAAGTGATTTTGAATGACAAACTTTTCCTTATGCACGTATGAATAAAAGTTTAGAAATAAGGAAAAAGTTTGGACTTCGTGTATAATTATATCACAACATTTATCAATACTGCACAAAACCTTTCCAAATACGAAAATGATTCTTATGAAGATATTTCGATCATTTTGAGCATCGGAACTAACGACGTTCTCTGATTTTAAATCAAAGCGTTTTAAAACTTTCTTCCGGCACTGTACCCTAGTGGATTGAACTGCACCGGCCCAAAGTACAATGATACACCCCCTTTGATGTACTAGCCATCAACTACCTACAGTTCAACAGTACGACGGCGGCCAATCGTCGCGAAACAACGAACGAGACGAGGCGAGCGAGGGTTTAAAGGTGAAATACTTTCAGGTCGTCAACGGGACGCCACCCCAAACCCCACAATTGATGGGCTGCTGCAATATTGTCGCACGAAGCCTCACTACTACTGTGTGTGTATGTAATGCAGTACGAAGTGCATGGGAGAATGGTTGGTTTGGTGTCCAATTTCAGTAAGAAGAAGAAATGTGTAAATCATGACACGTGGAAGACCAATATGGATTATGCACTGAAAAATATGAACCGTATATGTCATTAATTGCTGTAATGGTGTAACTGCAGTGATCGATTTCTCTTCATTGATTTTCTCTTTAGATTATTACTAGGGTGTCCAGTCAAATTCGAAAATCAATTCTTGAGTTTCCTTGGCATTCCAGCCTTTTGGACTGAAAACTTCAGATCATACAAATTTCCCAGACAATCAGGAGTCAGATAAGGATGCACGCAGCACGCCGTATAAAGTACGATTCCAAAATACTATCGCATACATACATATATGTACGGTGGAGGGACAATTTTCATCGCATAGGATGTTATTTTTTGGACTTATTGCGATGTATCTGAAAGAATCATATAACAATACAAATCAACTTTTAGAAGGCATAACAATACAAATCAACTTTTAGAAGCATCAACTTTTAGAAGGCACGACTACATTTTACACACTTTGTTGTTCTTAATTCCAGAGTGATTTGGAAAAAATATTCGGAATATGCCTTGCAGGGCGATTATTGTCAGCACGAAAAGTATTCAGTGAAGCACGGCTAGATTCTTAAAATTCTTCACCGGACGTTCGGCGCAACTAGATTTAGAAGATTCATTGTCAGGAGTCTGTTGTTTGGCGTAAAAAGTAAAGTGTGTGTGGCTAGATTTTAGAGATTCTTCACCAGGAGTTATTTGTTGGTGGCAAAGAGTAAACGGTGAGCGTGTTCGCGACTGGATTCAGAAGATTTCTTATCAGGAGTCTGTTGTACAATTAGACCCAATGCGTTTGACAAACCTCTAGATTCAACCTTGAAATCTTTAACGGATTCCAGAAGATCCTTAACGATTTCCAGATCAAATTTACTAGAGATTACCAGATCAAGTTTACTAGAGATAGGGTATTGTACCATTTTGGCAGGTGTACCTATTTTGGGCACTTGCCGCTATAACTAAGTCCATTTCAAACCGATTGATTTGAAATTTTGTCCAGAGTTAGATACTCTACGTTCCTAACTCTGGACAAAATTTCAAATCAATCGGTTTGAAATGGACTTAGTTATAGCGGCAAGTGCCCAAAATAGGCACACCTGCCCAAATGGTACAAGACCCTACCTCTTTACTTTCACACATTCTGTCATGAATTGCGAAATTACAGATACCTTTTGATTGAAGAAAAATACATTTCTCTTTTCTTTTTATAAGTACGCCTGGAAAGACTCCAGGAACTCTCGAAATATCTCAAGAATTCTGCCAAAAATCGCTTTTGCAATTCTTGAATATATTCTTCTACCAAAAATTCGATCGTAATATAACGATACTAATCAAATGCAGTAATTTCTTGATGTTGTCCATACATCACTGCAAGTACATTCACCATATTTTTAGTACAATATAAAAAAGAAGGATTATTTACAACCCCATTGGTGAGCTCGTTTCATGTTACTTTTAAAATTTAAAATCATCGATGACTGTTCCTAAAACATTGGAATGTGTCATAACGTTTACCAAAACATCTTTTCCATTCTTCAATCCAATGCGTGACGCAAAAATGCGAAACATTGAATGAGCATTCCAACAACTCGAATCTGTTTTTTTTTTCGAACAATAGCTTTTTAATGTCTCTAACATCGACTCAAAACTAAAACTAACAATAGCCAAACGGCAAACGTGATGATGATGAAGTGTGATAGTATGGCATAAAAATATTTCACTACTCTTGGCAGCTGAAAAAAAACCCTGCACCCGTGGATCCACTCTTCGCATTAAAAATGCAGCCCATCTGCGGGATACCTCTATATACGTTATCTCATCCAACATCGTCAATTCATAGATTGAGTGTTCAGATGTGTATACATTAAACGCTGAAACGAGAGGCGTCCGCTTTACCGCTGCGCTGGCAGCTGCAGACGCCGGACCGGCCGGTCGCATCGAACAGCAGCACTGCGCTCAGCACAACCAACACCGCCGGCTGGTAGTGTCGGTCGACCGATTCTCTGAGTTCAGAGTTTAAAAATATAAAATTACTCATCCATTGAGGTTTCCATAGTCAGCATTCGAATGCGATTGCTCTAGCTCGCGCGGTTCGGGCTAGGGGAGTAGAGTAGATGGACTAATTATGACCATGTTGGGTTATTCAGGTTGTGCGATATGAAGCGACATACATTTTAGGTCTTATTTTAAAATAATGATTGTGCTTGCAAAAACCTTTGAATTTGGTAAGAAAATAAGTAGTTGCTTCTTCAAACAACGTCATCAGTTTTGAGGGCAGGTGATCTTCTATTCTTAGGTTATAATGTCGGCCACTGAGGACGAGAAGAAGATAAATAAATGATGATGCAATCGCTCGTCCACTGCAGACCGTATATTAGAAATTAATTGCTTTGGTCGTGAATTGCCAATGGGTACCGCCCAGGCCGGTGTACAAAACCATGTATCTACATTCTATTCGCAAGATTGAGCATATTTGTTGTTCCGTTTGAAAATACAAAATACATACAATACCGATTTTGACACGGTTGACGGTTTAGTAACAATTCCTTACCGATTTTGTTAAGGAGTGTATGTCAAAACAGAAATTCCAGTAATATTCAAAAGCCAAATCTGGCGAAATATTTTGGATAATACATATTGGAATTACAAAAAAAAAATGCAAAAAAGCATACAAACGAATGTATATTTTTTTAATTAATTTGTATGTTTTAAATATTTTTTTGTTTTGTTTTTATCATGATCGTCAAGCCCAGTGCTCCTACCCTAGTCGCTTCTCGCGTACAATCGAATCTCGTTCAAAACCTTCACAGCTAGCAGCATCCAAAGTGCGACGAGAATGCAAATCTCGCAAGTTCTTGGGTGTTTTCAGTTTTGTTTTTGTCAGAAAACGTTAGCACCATTCTCCGATGACCTACGGTTCTATTAGGAACTTCCTGCAGTCAGCAGTTAGCTCACCCTCTTTTAAAAAGAACACACATGAAAATTCGGACAATATTTGCCTGCGTCATATCGAATGCAATGCACTTGAAATGTGTTGATGATGTATCAACGATCATGGAAGTGTAGCGGAATTGTACAATATGCATGGATCACATTACCCAAGAGATTTATGTAATCGTAAGCTCTTTGAGCTGTTTTACTGCTTTAGCTGTGATAAAATGCGTTTATACGCGGTGATGGAAAGAGCATTGGAGTCAATCCAATTAGATGTATACCGACAACACAAGGAAAAAGAAAAACGGACTTGTCTTCGCCTTCCTAGTGTGAACACAACTAAATATGACCTAGATTTCCTCTGCTAGGAGGAATGGCCTTCTGACTCTCCATGCAACCTACAAAAAAAATGCGAGAAACAACGTTCTGCAACTGATTTGGTCTTGTAAAGCACTAAATCCTTCCAGCGAGGATATTTTCTCCTTTCCATCCGTGGTGGCAAAAGAATGAGTCACACGGTGATACCGCCGCAGTGCCGTAGGAAAATAAGCAATCTTGCAGAAAAGCAGTAGGTAGACACAGCAGATGTCAGCGCTGGAGTGACGCCAAGTTTTTCGACCGATGTGAAAAGTGCCTGAATAATAAGCCTAAAAGCTTTTGGGACATTTATCATAAGGTTTTAAACTGTAGACGCCCCGTATGAGAGCCAGACGAATCGATTTTGATTTCGCTGACTTTCGTAGATGTGTTAGCTGCTTCAAATGATTGGAAGAGATTGTTCGACTTGAAAAGTGAATAAAAGTTTTAAAATGAGGAGAACATCTCCAAAGCCATATGTTTTCACACATGGGAAACTTTGGTATCACTTGAATTTATCATACTAATCAAAAATCATGTTCTATTTAATTTTCGATTCTGTTCGGGAAGATATTCATGTAGGTTATGTCGCGAAAATTTTGAACTTTGAAAGGGAACCAATTTACCGATTTTTTTTCTTCCCGGTTTTCACAAAAAAAAAAAGATTTTCTGAAACTACTTAATTACAAAATGGGACTTCACAAAACATAACCTCTATTTAGGAGGCCAGTTGTATTTTCCAAAAAGTAATCCTGTGGATGCGCAATCAATACCACACGCCACACTTTGGTCTTTCCATGGGTATTTTCCGCTGCGGCAATCTCTTTTCACTTTTCAAGCATGAATAAAAATGCACTACATTGCAATGAATCAACAGTGCATCATTCCCACCGCATCGTGCTGATTGAACATGTCTGTGCACTGTGTCTGTTGATCGTAAGTAGGGTTTTAAAATGTCAATTGGAATCACCAATGATGAGCAATTCTTCCATAGAAAAGCTTTAGAGAATGCAAGGCAGTAGATTGTGCAGTATAAGCATAGACTAATTTCCAGTCCGGTACCCAATAATATTCATTACCGTATATTTTTTTCAGTGTAAATTGCCTTTTGTGTAAGTTATGTTTAGCGTGTTACACCGATCTGACAGTGAAGGACTAAACATAAATTACGTAATTGGCTACCGAGGATTGTTCACAATCTGCGAACTTGACTGCGAAAAAAATCGCGACCATGACGCCGCTGGTATTAGGGACTATATAGGTCAACCGGTAAATACACAACTTCTAAGCAAAACCATAGTGGGAGTGTCTGGATTTGACTGCCTTAATGAAAATTATTTCTTTGGCATCACTGCTGCCAATCGATATGCGAATGCCGAAATAGTTGATTGATTGATAGTCCATAGTTACTACGCCCGATCAGCTACACTAATACAAGGAACCAATCAGATAACTGCTTGGAGAACGTGAGTGTAGGTGACCACGTCAGATTGCAGATCCTGTTGGTGGAAGAGTCAGTACTTCCAACGCAATTCACTACCCCATAGTAGACCGTATAAATCACTGCGTCTGTGCAAATTCATGCGGATGTCAAAATTTGTGGGAAATGGCTGTATGGCAAAGGTTCACTTTGGTACGTGGTTGCCGCTTAGCAGGGAACATGTATATTCTGTGGTAAATAATGTGAAGATGATGTGGCATGCAGATCTGTAGGCATAATGCGATAGATTGACTAATCTGTGCTGTGATGTTGGGAGAATTGGAAATGAATTTGAACGTTACATGTGTTTATGTCGAAAAATATCCTCCTTGGTCTCCAGCTAGACTAGTGTTTAAGGCTATGGATCGCCAATCCGTAGACGCAAGTTTGATTCGTCGCAAGAGTCATCGCCAACCATTCAGTGAGCGGGAGTCTGACGTTTCTCCGATTTCACTAACACAAGCACAAATAGATGTGTTGCCTGATTCGTCGCGATGATTCTAAAACGCCACTGGAAGTTGGCAGCGCGTTTTGTTGTGAATGCAACCTACAATACAAACTTCCCAAATGGAGGAGAACGTGCCTCTGGAACCGACCTACACACAATACTTAGTAATTTTCTCAGCCCGGTAACGGGTTCTTCCAACGACTAATACCATTCTCGTTTAGAAAAAAGTGTGCTTAATCGACTGGTGGCAGTTCCGCTGGCCGGAAGCCTCACCCTGATCAGTTAGGAGTACAGAAATCAACCTGAGTTTGTCAGAGACAGCTAGTTTACATTACATTCACTTCCAAATTAAAAGTATAAAATGTAATAGGGTAGAAGCTTCAGTTTTGGCCAGCCCGGAGTTTTGGCCATAGTATGGTATTCAGCCTGTTACGATCTAAATCGGCATAAATTTATTTTTTACTAGTAGATTCCAATATAATATGATGATTACAGCTGTGAAAACCATACATTTTGATTAAAAACTGAAAGAAAAAAATAATTATCCTTAAAAAATCAGCTCCCATATATCTATTTTGGCCAGGGTGCTTCTAATTTGGCCACTCCCATAAGAAATACACGTGATTGGCCAAAATAGAAATCTAATCTGAGAATATGGCCAAAACTGCGGCAATGCTTCTATTTTGGCCAGTGCCGCTTTTAATACAAAAATCAAGTATTAGCTTGATTTCTGCATTTTTCCAATAAAGTATAGATTGAAACCTTTCATTTGACACGTTGGTAGTTTGCATTGAATTATTGGTTATTTTTATAAAAATGATTTCCCTTAGACTGGCCAAAACCGGTGCCCGCACCCTATTATTTAAGCAAAACAATATTTATGACCACTTCATGGTTCTTGAAGTAACGGAGATGTTTTCAAAATCTCTCATGGATGCTTCCAGATTTCTTTTGAAATGCTTTCTAATTCCTTCTGGAATGCTTCTAGATTCCTTATGGGACGCTTCCAAAACTCTTCTGAGATGCTTCCAGAATCTTGCAGAGATACTTTCAGAATCCTTCTAGGATGCTTTCAGATTTATTCGCGATTGCTTCCGGAATTTTTCTGGAATGATTTCATATTTCTTATTATTAGATTCATTGTAAGATGCTTCCAGAATCCTTTAAGGACAAACGTCTTGAAATCCCGTTTCAACAGTGCATCAGAACTTCAGAGGCACAAATCTCAACAAGCAAGCTTCAAACAACAGTGCATTATGTTCTTGCTCTATTGTTATAAGCTTAAAATAAGAAGATCAGGTGAGCTGGTTTTGTTTACGAAGAGATTTGTGCTCTCAAAATCGTGAGCATGTGCCAAAGTCGGCCATTGTGGCGGCCATTTTGGGATTCTAAAAAGTCTGCCGTTAATTATGCTTCCAGAGTTCTTAAGTTGCTTCCTTAATCCTTCTAGGATACTTCCAGTCACGATTCCTAAGCAGTGCTCACAGAATTCTTTTTTAATTTGGAAGCAATAATCTTCCTGGTTGCTTTCTTTAATCCCTCCGGGATGCTTCCAGATTTCTTCTGAATGGCTTTCGGAATCTTTTTTGAATGCTTTCAAATTCCGTAAGCTTCCAGATTCCTCCAGGTTTCTCACAAGACTTCCAAACTTCTTCCGGGATGCTCCCAGATTTCTTCTGAGATGCTTCCATATTCTTTCGGGAATACTTTCATATTTTTTTATAGGATGCTTCCAGAATCCTTCTAGGGTGCTTCCAGATTTCTTCTGGGTTGCTTCCAGAACTATTCTGGGATGCTTCCAGGATTCTTAAATTGCTTCCTCAATCCTTCTAGGATGCTTCCAGAGCCCTTCTGTTATGCTTCTCGATTCCTAAGCGAATGCTTCAAGAATTCCTCTTTGATGCATCCAAAATCCTTCTGGTTTGCTTCCACAATATTGTTCTTGGATGCTTCCAGGATTCTGCAAGGTTGCTTCTTTAATCTTTCCGGAATGCTTCCAGATTTTTCTGAATCACATTCGGAATCTTTCTTGAATGCTTTCAAATTCTGTATGAGAAGCTTCCAGATTCCTTTTGAGTTGCTTCCAGAATTCTTTTGAGATGTTTCCAGACTTCTTTCTGGGACGCTTCCAGATTCCTTCTGGGATGTTTCCAGAATTCTTCTCGGTGGCTGTCATATTTCCAATGAAATGCTTTAGGCATTATTTTGAGATTCTTCCAATTTCCTTCTTGGAGCATCCCTTCTGTTATGCTTCACGATTCCTATGCGAATGCTTCAAAAATCCTTCTGGATTGCTTCCAGAATTCTTCAAGGTTGCTTTCTTAATCCTTCTGTTATGCTCCTAGGATAATTATCGAATGCTTCCAAAGTTCTTCTGGAATGCTTCCAAAACCCTTCTGGAATGCTTCGAGACTCCTTCTAGGATGCTTACAAAATCCTTAAGGTATACTTCCAGATTCCTTTTAGATTGCTTCTTAACTCCTGCTGGGATGCTTCCAGAATTATTTTGGGATGCTTCCTGATTCCCAGAATTCTTCTGGTTTGCTTCCAGTAAATATTCTTCAAGGTTGCTTCCTTAATCATTCTGTTCTGCTTAACGAATAATTATCGGGGAGTACGACCAAGCGTTACGGCCCATACAAAAATTATAGGATTTTCATCCAAAAATCGTTACGGAGGGTGGTGATAAAAAAAAGTGACATAAAGCCAACGAAAACACGAACCTTCGAAGAAATCTGTGTTTGAATGGTGGTTCAAACAACCTATAGAATTTTATACGATTATTTGTGAAAAATTTCTGGAGCAAATTACAAAGTTATGTATTTTTGTATTACAAAAATACAAATGCAAATTAAATTTGTATCACAAAAAGTTTCCAGAATATTGAGTTTTGTTTGAAATTCAATGAGTCAAGTTGATTTGCAGTTCGAAATCTTAATTTCTTACTATAAATCAACATTAAATAATTCGTATTCTAAAAATCATGTGATCTAGCAGAATCGAGTAACGCCATTCTTACAACCCTGCCTACATGTTTCCTTACAATACTGTAATACTGAAACAAAGCTTGACAAAAACAGCAACATTCACCAAGACAACACTACCGGCTAACGCTGAGGCATATCATATCATGTGATTGTTTGCCGAAAATCCGTTCAATCACGACAAATGAAATGCGGCAGTGTCACATCGGGGAGATAAGACTTCGGTGTTTTCACCAATTTTGTGCCATAATATGGCGAAAAGGCAGCAGCAGCAGCAGTCGGTCGCTTACTCAACCGTGCGGCAATCAGCAGACGTCGTCGTCGTCGTCCTAGCTTTGCTTGCTGTTGCTACTGCCAACGTTAGCTATTGACCGGACAAGGAAGGAGAGGAAAATCTGGAAAATCAATATTATGCGTCCTGTGAGAGCTGAGAAAAAAAAGACAGATCGAAAAAAAATAACACCGATCAAGGCTTTTCGCTTCTCGAGTGTGTACGATTGTTGTTTTCAAGTGGAAATCGGTACCATGTGTGGTTCGATCCACTTGAGTTTTTTTTTTTTTTGGCAATTGCAAAACAACAATCCAAGAGGTGATCATTTATAAAATTTACAGAATTGATGAGAAGATTAGTTGCTGGTTGCCGGTCTAGAAGAAATAACGGAAGCACAACACAAGCCAGTGTGTCGAGCAAGCACAACTAACCAACAGATCTCTGTCGCCTTCGCTCGGTATACAAGTAAAAATGGAATTCTTAGAAGGGGCGAAAGACACAGGTTAAGTCCAAAAATAGACTTTTGCTTGCGATTTCGTGGACGCATGGAAGCAGGTTGAATCAATCGTTGACGTTTGCTAATGTGACGAAATTAGAGAAAAATCTCCAGTCTGGTTTTGTTATTGTCTTCATTTAAAATGTTTTAGGTAAATGTTGGTTCATCTTTCGATTCGATATTTGTACGTCTCAGTTTGATATTAGTCTTGATTCATTATGAATTCAAAAAGTATCACGAATTTATCAATTTCAATCCATTTTTCCAGCACGAATAATCCAAATTCACATCACTGTGTGTTATTAGCATTGTCAATTTATCGCATTATCACTTCAAACATTATTTTACTCACCGAGTCGGATGTTTCCTAGGAATCTCACAAAATAATCGGCCTAGTTCCGTTAAAAAACCACAATCCAGTGACAGGTTTCCAGAGTTCAGCAGTAATATTTAAAACCGAATGACACCTTCACACGAAGAAGAAAAACCTTTTTGCCGTTTTCAGCTCAATTCGCTCGATACTGAGTCTTCTTCCCCGTACGAAATTCGCCACTTCTCTCGTGTTCCTGTGACCGTGTGACATGGAAGCATACAGAATACTCAGCCGAGCTTCCCTTGCACGTACTCTCGGCTATACATGCAGGGTATACAGGCGGTAAACGCTACTGGTATACCTACACGCTCACACAATCATTCGCCGCCGATGAGGAACCAAGTGACCGCGAGTTGCGATTGCGCAATCGTTGCGTCGACATCACCATCATCATCATTTCCAACTCCAATGTAGAGACACGGAACGAAATCGGACAAAACGACGGACGGATGCTCTCGCTCATCTTCTCGTGCCACTATATTTTGATTTTTCCTGCGTCTGACGGCTTCTCTTCGTCACCACCACCGTGTTGTTCTGGTCGTTGTTGTTGTTATTATTATTGTGAGGGGATCGAATTCTGGCGATGTTAGCAGCATGACAAACGGTGCCCAGTCACACTCGCGCGTATCACGGCCATAGAAGAGCAAAGGGAGCCTTCAATAGTACAATGATGGCTTGGGACGGTCGGTCGGTGGCACTAGTCCAAAACTGTTGGGCTCCAGCGATCCGATGATCTCTTGCACTATGTGCACCGACCGAGCAGTCATGCACTGCACACAGGCAGAATGTCAAATGAGTCTGATAAAATTGGAATGAAGCGATAGCGATGGATTATCAGCCACCGATATCGGCATTTCGTAGAATTGAAAACGGATGACAAGTTGCTCATGTGAGATGTTTGAAAAAATTAGGGCATGTTGCCAACTCCCGATGGGCTGTCTTCTTACACGATAGGTGTAAACGTTACAGAAATTCATGGAGGTATCAATTCAACAATGTTACCCATTACTGCGAGGCTAACCTGTACTAATAACTGCTTAAGTAAATGATTGACCATTAGTAACAACGCTAGTTCATGGCAGAAACTTTTTTTATCTGTATTAACGAGATTTTTGGCCCTAGGCTAGTTCATCTCGGGACCCACGATTTACTTCCCTTCCGAAGGAAGAAGCCACATTTTGTGAGTTTGTCGGTAGTGGGATTCGATCTCAGGTCCTCGGCGTGATAGTCAAGTGTTCTAACCATCACACCAGGTCCGCTCCTCATAGCAGAAACTAACGATGGCCTTTAGGCCGGAACAAATCTCATTTTCTTCTTTTGTCACTTTACTCGTTCACTCGTTAAGGGGGAGGATGATAAATAATAAGTGAATTTGATGCAAAATTACCCAAACAATTAGGCAAAATCGTCAAACTTATCGGATTTGTTTAGAAATTTTCTCGACGACTCTAATTTAATTTTAAAAAGTTTAAATTTCTTGAATAATTTATTTGTGTCCCCCCTCAAAATGTCGAATTCCGACCAAAATTTTCCGAGGGGGCGGTGACATTAGAGAAAATCGAAATTTGTGTCAGCCTTATAGGGTTCATTCACAAATTTCATAACGCCAGAATCGACATTTTTCGACACCCACCCACCAGTGGTTCAGGTTCAGCGGCGTTGCCTGAAGGCCGGGCACCTTAGACCACCGCACCCGTTGGATGCCTTTTGTTCACGGATTTCCAAATACAGACCAGACAAATTGTGCCTTATGGCCTTCGGCGATGCATCTCCTAAAAAGTTTGATCTTGTCAGGACCTTTGCAGTCCCATGTCTTATGTCCTGGTTCCAGACACCTGGAACAAACCTTCGGTGGGTCGTGGAACGTCAGATGACATACGCACCAGCCTACCTTAATCCTCCCTACTTTAACGGACTTTTTTACGTTCGCCACAGGTAGCTGTACCAAAGCTACCTGTGCCCCTGCCGGCCCCTTCCGTAGCCTGACGGCTGTGGTGGACACCTACATCTCACACTGTTGCCGCAGTGTCGTGACAAGGTCTTCCACTTCGGTGACCTCGCCTAGGTTTTTCACTTTCAGAGTCGCCTCTTGTGTGAGAGCCCTCACCTCTACCCCTTGCTTGCGCTCCTTATCGCGCTTCAGCTCCAGGATCATCTCGCTTGTACGAGTACGTCTAATACTGCGCACATCGGCTCCCAGATCTACGAGCTTGGCGTCGCTTCGCATCGCCTTCAAGACGTCCGAGTACCTCGACTGTTCGATCTTGATGACGAGCGCGCCGCCTTTCTCACGCTTGGCACCTACTCTTTAAGTCTTGGTTTGATGTCCAGAACCAAGTTTCCTCGACCTGCAGCTTCGTCTTCCGCTCGAGCTTCGTCCAAGAGGGGTCCTCCCCTTGGTTCAACCTACTCTGTAGTTGCTGAGGGCCTAAAGACGGTCGCAACCCCTTGTTCCCATCCTCCCGGGACGGGCCAACCTTTTCAGGTCCACCCTTCCCAGTTTTCCGGGACACCTGGATGGTGTCTGACTTGCCGACATTACTGCCGACCTTCAGAATTAGTATCCTTCTGGCCTTGCAGGCACCGCCAGACAGCTTCTCACCTGACGGCTGCCTCATCCGCTTCTACGAGTACTTATCACGAACAGTCGCATCCACCACACCTTTGAACTACCTGCGAAATCAAAAGCTTTCGTCTGGGTAGACTTCGAAACCTCTACTTTCACCGCCGCTGCTGCAGTCTTTACGAGTCTCACGTGACCCTACATAGCATCGCAACAGGGCCGTTCTCAGATCCTTACTAATGTTGAACTTCGCGGACGCAAAGTCGATGATCTTGCCAGTTCAGTCACCTCGATTGCGGGCAGTCCTTCTCTATTTTGGTTGATGGCTCTCAACAACCACGCTCCGTCCCAGTATCTCCACCAGCTGGCTTTTCGGGGCGTGGACCGGAGCTCCCACGCTGGAGCTGCGTGCACAGCTTCCCTCTCCTACTTCCTCGTTTCTCCGTAACGGCGTCAAATGGAATACAACCGTGGCAGACAAACTAAAGCGGAGAAAACAAAAAAGCGCAACAATAAAGTAGCCGAACACTACCACCACCTCTATAACGATTCGCGTTGATTTGCTAGCGTAATCCCGAACCCCAGTGTGTTCACATGGGAAAAGGTTCGCGTCTGCGCTGATTTCACAGAGGCGATCGCTCGCTTCACTGGTCGACCGTTAAATTAGAGCGAATGCAGTTTTGAAACACCACTGTCACGTCGGTTCATCGAATGTGGCACCCCTCCAGGAGGTCTCTCTGGTGTTCCACAGGAATTTCATCCGGGATTCCTCCAGGAATTTCTTCGCACAAATTACTTCCAGGATTATCTTATGGGATTCCCAGGGTGTTTTTGATAAGCTTCTTCTAGGAGTTTCTGAGATTCCAAAAGATTTCATCTGGAATGGACTACCCGCTTGACGCACACCCACAGTTGATCAGCAGGAGTAAATCCATTTTATTTTGTATGGTGAAAAGCATCTAAACTTGAATTACTTGAAATAGAAAGCTTTTATGGAAAAAAATATTTAGTAGGCTTAATAGTAGTCACCATTGTGCACAACCACTACCAAATATTTTTTCGAATAATGTATTCCACTTCGATAAATTTTCCTTTAGATGCTATTCGCCACATAATATTTTTGTGATTTACTTTTAGCGATTTTTCGCGCATAGAAGCTAGCGCCACATTGGTCGATGCGGAGAGCCGATGTAGTTAATTCATTCCTCCAGGATTCCTACAAGAGCTTTTGCCAGGATTCCTCCAGGAAGTATTTCCAATTTCCTCCAGAGATTTTTTATGGGATTTCTTACGATATATCCTTCTAAAGTTACTTCAGGAGTTTCTGGATTTCTTTAAAATTTCTTCCGAAATTTCTAGTGGAATAAATTCCTCCCAGAACTCCTTCCTGGATCATCCCAGCCTGTTTCCTTGAAATTCCGCCAGGAATTCCTTCCGTGGTTTCTCTAGAAATTTATTTTAGGATTCATCTAGCAATTCCTTCTGTGATTTTTCAAGGAGCTCCGTCTGAAATTCTTTCTAGGGTGCCTTAAGAAGTTTGCTATGGGAGCCTTTTAGGAGTTTCTTCTGAGATTCATAAAGTAAAAGATCCCTTGTGTGACTGCATCTGGGATTTCAAAGGATTTCTTCCGGGATTTGCCAAGACGGTCCAGGAATTCTTCCAAAATTTCATCCGAGATTCTCCTAATTGTTTCATTCAGTGGCGTCGCGTAACCTCACTTTTTACCTGTGCACCGACCCTAAAACTTGCAACTGCAGGGGATTTATGATCGAAATCGAAATATGAATGAGTGAGCTATTCTCGTAATTTTCTAATTATTACAAGCAAATTTGTTCAAAATATTCTAGAATTTATACTTGGTGCACAGGTAAAAAGTGAGGTTACGCGACGCCACTGGTTTCATTTGGTATGTCTTAGGATGTTTTTTTTTTATTTTAAGAAGGTCTTCATAGAAAAATGGAACCCTTGAAGGAAATTACTTGCAAACTTGCTGGGGGAACTCCATAATAAATTTTTAAAAGATTTTCTCAAGGAACTCCAGCAGGAACTTCATAAGTCATTCCATTAAAATACTGGAAAATTCCTTAAAATACTGAAGGACATCCTTAAAATATTGTAGGAATTCCCTAATAAGCTTTTGAACATGGAAATATTTCAGTATGTTCCAGTATCTGTAGGAATACCAGACGGAACTCTTGAAGGAATCCAGAAAAGAGTTCTAAGAGGAATTCTGAAAGAAGTGCCTGAAGTCACCCCGAAAGCAGCTTTTGAAATTGTTCCGGAAGAAGTTCTCGGAAGAATTCCGGAGATTTCCCAAAGTAATCTCAGAATAAATTCCCGACAGAATGGAATGAGTTTCGCAAAAAGCCGCGGGAGCAATTCCTGAATTTATCTAGAAAATAATTCCGGAATTCCTTCCAGGATTATCTCAGCAATTTTCCCTGATATACCTCCAGGGAGTCCTTCCGTGGTTTCTCCTGAAATTTATCCTAGGGTCCCTCTAGGAATTCCTTCTGTGACTCCTCAGGTAGCTTCACCTGGGATGTAGGAGTTTGTCCTGAGCTTTTCAGGAGTCTCTTCTGAGATTCCTAAAAGGTTTCATCTTCCGTAAGAGATTTTTTCAGCAACTCCTCCCAGGATTCTTTCTGAGATTCCTTCTGGGACTTCTCTGGTTTCTCAAGCAGTTCCGGCAATCCTCCAAGAAATACATCTAAGATTCTACTAATAGTTTCATTTGAAAGGTCGGAAGAAACTTATTAAGAAAAACCAGAAAAAATCTGGAGAGAAATCATTGCAAACATGCTAGAGGTTAGAGGAACTCCTTGAGAATTTGTTAGATTTGTCAAGGATTGAAATTGTCAAAGAACTAATGGAGAAACTTCATAAAGAATTCCATAAAAAATTGCTAGAATTCCTTAAAATACTGGAGATTTTTTATTACAAACATCTGAAAGAATTCCAGCATGAACTTCTGAAAGAATTCCAGACGGAACTCTTACAGGAATCCAGAAGAGCTTCGAGGGGAATCCTGGTAGAAATTTCTGACGCAACCTCGAAATCAGTTTATGAACTAGTTCCAAAAGGAGTTTTTGGATGAATTAGACGGGCTTGGTGGTCTAGTGGCTACCGCTTCTGATTCGTATGCAGAAGGTCATGTGTTCAATCCCTGGCCCGTCCCTTTTCATCCTACTTTGTATCTTTCTATCCACTTTATCTCCCTCTCTCTCTCTTCTCTACATATACAACTCATGTATATTCATATGTTCATAGCCATCGCTAGAACCAGAAACGAATTGGAAAAAAGTCGTTTCCCTCCCTTCCAATTTCCACTCACAGCACAGTGTATATAACGCCTACAAGTTATGCAACCAAAGCGTGCTGTGCCGCTTGACCTTATTCACCTCATTCACCACACAATCTATCACCTTACGAACACTATAAAATAACCCCCTATCCATGGATCGCATCACCGACCCAACGGTGACTCCCAGATCTCCCATCCTTTCCGTCTAACAAATACCCCAGTCCGTGCTGGATGTGGGGATGTAGAGGTGATCTCGGTCTTTAGTAGCAACAACCAGCACACTCTAACATTCCTTTCCCTTCCCAACTGACTATAAGGACGTGGCCGGCGCCGGTATTGATCCAAAATGTATGAGCTGCTAGAATTGCACTTTGAGAATAAGTGGAGTGTCCCAGCCCTTATTCATTTGGATCTCAGTGCAATTGGTACCAGCTCAGATCAATAACAGAGTAGCAACCATTGGCATGTATAGTCAGATTTGATCGTTTTTTGATCGTTGATCGTTTTAGTTTCAAAAGGAGTTTTTGGACGAATTCTGGAAGAAAATCTCGGAGGAATTCCGGAAGGAGTTCCCGAATGAAAACCGGAAGAATTTTTAAAAGGAATCTCGGGGAAGGCTCTTGGAGAAATCCCTGAGGATTTTCCGGAAGAATTCCGGTCCCGGAAAGAGTTTCCAAAGCAATCCCGAAATAAGTTCCGGACAGAATCCAGGAAGGAATTCTCGAAGAAATCCCGGAAGCAATTACTAATCCAATCCCGGTAGAAGTTTCCGAAGGAATCCTTGAAGGAGTTCCCGAATTAATCCCGAATGTAATTTCTGAAGGAATCCTGCAAGAGATTCTTTCTTGGAGATATCCCGGAAGGAGTTCCCGGAGGAGTGTCCGCAGAAATCCCGGAAGAGAAGTGTTTGAAGCAATCCCGAAAGTAGCTCCTGCAAGAATCCCTGAAGAATTTCTCATAGAATTTCTGCGAGTAGTTTTTGGAGGAATACTGAAAGAAGTTCTTGGAGGATTCTTGAAAGGATCTCAGAATGGATGCCTGAAGAAATTCCAGAAGAAAATCCGAGAGGAATCTTGCATGAAATTTATGGAAGGAATCCCTGATGGGGTTCTGAAAACAGTTCATGGAAGAATCTCGTAAGGAATTCCTGAAGCGATTTCCGAAAGAACTCCTGTAGGTATCCTGGAAGAAATCCCGGATTAAAGTGCTGGAAGTATTCCAGAAGAAACTCCAGGTGTAATTGAGGATTCACAAAAGAAACTATGGAATGAACCCGTGAAAACATCTGGAGGAACCCTATAAAGAACTTCTGGAGCAATATGAAAACATGTCGAAAGGAATCTCTGAAGGAATCCCAAGCAGACTATCGGGAGGAATCACATGTGGAACCTGTTTAGAAATCTCTGAGAAAATTTCTGTAACATTCCCAGAGGAATCTTCTGAGGTATTCCTTAATGCAGCTTCGGAAGACACGCAAAGTCCTCCCTGAGAATACCAGAAGTAATTCCTGGAATAAATTTGTGGAGAGACCACGAAAGAATCACTGGAGCAATCCCAGATGAATTTCCTGTGTAATCCCAGAAAAACCTCCCGGAGGCCGGAGGGAGCCAATTCAAATCACTTCTTGCGGAAAGCTTACGGAATTTTTCAGTCCGAATCGTAAAAAAACGTGTTTGAGACCTAAAAAATCTTAGCAGCCGCGGCAATTGTATGGCCAATATCGATTTTCTATTGAATCATTGCTTACGTAAAAATGTCCGGATACAGGTTTTTGTATCCCGCGCCCGTACGTGGTGGCCGAACTCGCGTAATGCGGTCATTAGCGCGAGAAACAAATTAAAACATGTAATTCGGACGACGAATTAAAATCGCGTTGTTACGATAAAACGAACAATAACAAAACTAACTTTATTTACATTTTCACATTGGACAACATTCATTCACATTAACGTTTATACATGAATGCGCTGTGTCGACATCAAAGGGTAACAGATGTTCAGTCGCCCGCGAGTCCAGCTGCGGCGGAATAGGTAGGGGCTATCCGCATTCCAGTTGTCCCCAACACAGGTAATCTTCGATATAACGTACCCTCGATATAACGAATTCGATATAACGTACATTTTGCTTCGATATAACGTACAACATTGAAAATTTATATTTTCCCAGGAATAACCCTTAGATAAACTACGAAATCACTCAAATCAATGTTTTGTTGCAGCATTAGCCTTGTTACCCAGAATTAACGCAATTTGGGGAAACATTTAGTGTACGTTATATCGAAGCAAAATGTACGTTATAGAAGCACAAAAAACGAAATGACTTTTTCGTGAAAACTAAAGATTTTTATAATTAGTTTTGTGAATTTCACCGAAATCATTATTTATGATTAATTTCACGTAGAATACATCAATACTAACTTAAAAAATATTAAATTTTTCTCTGCTTCGATATAACGTACAAAGAGAAAACTTTTTTGTACGTTATATCAAAGAGTACCTGTAATTGGATGGGAGTAGTTTAGTTCTCCGCATGATTCTCCGAACTGAATAAAATATTCAAGCGTTGTTTTTTTGTGTTTTTTTTGTTTTGCTTTTAGAAGTGAGCAGTTATGATAACAAAAAGAACAGAAACAATTGGTGGCGTAATCTCTTTTATGCAATGATTTTTTCATAATGCAACCCATTTGAGTAGCATAATGTTCATAATGCAACTCAAATATACATTATGCTCAAATATACATTATACAACTATTTTTCATTATGCAACTCATTTCAGTTGCATAATGAGCCAGCAGTTCGGAAAAATGGCCATTATGATACCAAAATGAGTTATATAAAATGTAAATTATGATACTGAATTGCATAAAGTTATTATTAGTACATACAGTAAAACCTCCATGAGTCGATATTGAAGGGACCATCGACTCAAGGAAATATCGAGTAGTGGAACAAAAATCCTTTGGGAAGCTTTTTGGAGGGACCATCATAGTAACCCAGAAATTATTTTTCAGTATGGAAAAAATTACCTCCATGAGTCGATATTGAGTCAAGGAACATCGACTCATGGAGGTTCCACTGTACCTGAATAATTGTAAAATTCTACAGTAAATTACTTGACCTAATCATTGGTTACACCACCAGGTTCACGTTTTTATAATAAATTTTATATATATAGATACAATTACAATTACAATATTGTAACTCTATATCTTGAGAACAAATATAAGGAAATAGCCCTGTCTAAATTCTTTTGGGAATCAAATATTTCGACACTGATTTTTCATTTGGGCCTAACTGACATTTTCGAGTTGTCTTCATCGATCCTCTCTTTGTGTTATCACGGAATGTGTATTGAGTTTTCCAAAGATTTTTTGGTTGAAATGCGAAAAAGACGACTACATGTTGCTAAAGAAACAAAAAGAATAATGATTTTGTTTGTATGGATCAAGTTATTAGCGAAAGAGAGAGTCGACGAAGAGAAATCGATCAAGTCAGTTAGGCCCTTATGAAAAATCATTGTCGATTTGGTTTGTTTGCAATAGATTTTTAGGAATTTCATAAATTAGGCTCGCAACATGAAATTTGGCAATAACTCCCCTTTAAAAAATAGGAAGTGTTGACTATTTGAAAAATATTCAAAATTTGATTGATTGCTTTACTTATAAGGAAACTTCATACATATTATTTATTAACCCAATCCCCAATCTAAATAAGAAATGTCTACTTACGTACTGCTGAATCACTTGTTTTACCTCCTTCTCGTCATCTTTATTCGCGTCCAATACTTGAACTGTCGAAGCAGAAATTGAACAACAAAAAAAGTCCACAAAGAGCAATAAGCCAAAAGCGAAGAAGTTAGCCTTCTTTTCAGAGTAGTCACTAGTCAGTGAAAACGGTTTTATTATGCTCTTCCCCGGCCTGTGGCAGTATGCGTATGCACGCCGAAGCATAAACCTACATTCTCATTATGTGGTGGCATAGTAGGTATATCTTGCACATCGCACTCGCAACGACTCGGGCCAAGCAAAGCGAAGGCACGCGTATGGGTGTGTGTATGTGGGAATAACGGGAAGGAATGTATGTGTGCTCAGCGCAGCACTCTCTCCACAATACAGAGCCGAAAATTTCACGATCTCGCCGCCGCCTATCTCTTTCCATTGCATTACTCGACAAAATATGGTTGCGAGGTCAAATTAATAAAAACACAAGCATTTGCCCCTTGCCCAAAAAATGATTTCACTATCTGACTTTTTTGGATTTTGTTTAAATATTTAAGCTTTGAAACGAAGCAACTTTTTTTGAAGCGACATTTACACAAGCATTTAGAAGAATAAAATTTGTGCATCGGTTTCGGTTTGATGTTGATGACGGTGGGTGAGAAAAATAAGAATGATGATGGCCGATGATGTCATCGATTCAATTAAATTTTGTTTCCCTCTCGCTCTTTCCGAATCATGCTGCGCCTTTTCGGCACCCATCATGTCCGAAATATCTGCGCTGGGCGTTGTCGTCGTCGCTTTTCTCTGGACACCGCACTCACTTTTCCCCTGATGATGGATGAAGCTACGCGCTACACTTTACTGGCTTTTACCGCCGCACTGACTCTGTTTGCCACCACACACTCATCCGAACAGTAGAGGCCGAGATCCAATTTTTCCACCATTCGACTACTCTTTCCAATATCCAACAAGAATACGGTGAGTGTGAATGAAGGAGAAAACTTTTTTCATCGGCCCAGGCGCAAAGGCAGGAGGAAAAAAAATTACTCACATCCCAATTAATCGATTTTCGTGAATTAAACTGTACTTTCAGATCGTCTACGCGATCGCAAACTGTGCTCGCACTACCGTTTCACCTTTTGCAACACAAATTCGTACCGGAAATGCACTATTTCCTGCGACTTTCCGCAATTTTCACTTGCTGATGGTTTCAATATTTTTTTGCTTCACACTCACACGGCACTAAAATTTTACAGCGCGACGGCGACGACCATCTTCACTCGACTACGCTCGCTTACGGACAGACCGCATCGAAAGTTTTGCAGCGCTCCGAAGCCTCGACAGTCTGCAGTTTTTGGGACTTCCACGAGGGACAGAAAGGGAAAGAACGATGGGAGAAATGTTGCGCACGCGAATAGGTGTGCCACTTTGGAAGATTTTATTTCTTTTCCTCTCACGACTTCAAACGTAAGCTACATCTATGACGTAATTTAAGCTGTTATGCCTGTTTCATATTTTAAACTTTCGGTTTTGGCTGCGTGCACTGAGCTTTTAGAGCTATTTGCACGCTAAAACTGATGCTATTTGAAAGTTTCTACACGAAATAGGTACCTATTTTTTTTGTTTTACCCAAAAGTTGTTCGCAAGTGGACTGTATAGGGAACATTTTTGGGAACGTTCATAAATTACGTCCAACATTTGCGGGAGGAGGGGGGGGGGTTCTCAAAAGTGTGACAGTACGTGTTTTAGGAGGTTTTAGGTATAGGGAAAATGCGTGACAGAGGGGGGTCTAAAATTCCCAAAAAATGATGGACGTAATATTTGAATCTTCCCATAGGGTACTGCAAGCACCTGATCCAACCTCACTTTGTCTGACAGTTCAGCGAGCTTGTTTAGAAGGTTTAACGAGCGGCGAAAATTAAATTTACGTTTTCCGTCCCGAAACCATTGGGATACGGAAATATAGATTATATTCAACTCTACCAGCACAAAATCAATAATAGAGTTAAAAAACTATAGAGGACGAATGTCGCTGCTGTTCCCTTTGTTCTCTTTCGCAAACATCCCGGGTACACTGAAATAAATTTTAGAGTAACATTAACTATTCAAGCATGTTTAATATTACCATGCCTTAAAATAGTAATGATGACTATGTTTTCAATAATAACTACTATGATTGTCTAAAAATTACCATGATTTGACAACCTGACAAATAGTAACCAGTACCATCAAACGTAGTTACTTTGATTGCACAGTTTTTGTTCGGTAGAACTATATTTATGCTTGCATTTACTATGCCCATAGTTAAAACAGCGACTTCAGCGATTTTTGAAGAAATTTCTTCAAGTGGCCATCTTTAGTTTGTTTAATTTGCTGTAAAATGTGTCCACGGTAAGTTTGTCTATTTTGAACACCAATTCAATTTAATAACGTTGTTAATCAATTAATCAAATCTATACAACAAGATCCGCAGACTAAATTCATCAAAAATGTCCAGTTGTAACCACAAAGTTCTTGTAAATCCATTTACAAAATTTTCTGTTCCAGGGATCAATCCGCTGCTCTCGCCACTGGTAACCGGCAAACCCGAATTTATCTCCAGCGCTCCCGGACATAAAACCAGAAATCGAGGTGCTTCAAATGAAGTCGTATCAGGAGCCTCCGTTTCTTTTAATGGCAATACGATTGGCACCCAATCCGATATGGGAAGATTCAAATATTACGTCCATCAATTTTTGGGATTTCTAGACCCCCCCTCCCCCCTCTGTCACGCATTTTCCCTATACTTAATACACGTAGTGTCACAATTTTGTAGACCCCCCCCTCCCCCAAATGTTGGACGTAATTTTTGAACGTTCCCTATCACGCGATATTGCCACTTTTCCACCAGATTAAAGGATCCCTCCACCTACCATGCAAACTCCAAGGCGGTCCCCGAAATCACCAGCCCAAAGTACACAAATTGCCAGTACATGGAACTCCTGCAGCGGTCCCAGATGGGTATTTTCGTCAATATGTAATTAATTTTCTCCTTGGAGAAGCTGGTGCCGCATCTGTCACAGCAGCAGCTCCCGGACATCGTCGCCCTATTCCATATAGATTCCCCACAGAACATTCAACCGAATCCGGATACTATCTGCTGCCGGTTCCTTCCTCAGGCCCTTATCCAAAAACCGCGAGTAGCCCATCTTCATCACTGCGGTCATCATAAGTGTTTATTATATATAATATATTGTTATATATTGTTCTTAATTAAAGCAATAAATTCAAAGAAATTTGTTTCACTGATTGTTTTTTTTTTTCAACGTAAACAAAACAAATGACACTACCATTTAACTACGCGCATAGTAATTCAAACCATATTGCGATAGTCACATGTACTATGCAGTGTACCATGCACATAGTAAAAGTAACTACGAAATGTGATTCAAAACACTATGAAATGTGAACATAGTTAATTGAACCCTGCACATGGTAGTTTCAAGCAAAAATTATGGTCTACCAAAATCAAGTAGTAAAAGTGTTTTAGTTTAACCCTCGATACAGTCAGAATTACCATGTCCCTTTTTTCAGTGTATCTACCTGTCAAACTGCATACTTTTTCGCTTTGACATTTATATCCCTGCCTATCCCCGCCAGCAAAAGATGTTCCGGCAGTGACGCCAGCGACATTCTTCCTCTATAGTTTATTACCTCTATTAAATCAATCGTCTATCTATGTACCGTTTTACTGAATTTGTATCGAAAAACCATTTTGCCGGATCCGAGGCCAGATCTCCGCCAGGAACTAAGTCCATGTAAACAAGCTCGCTGAACTGTCAGTGCACGGCTTCGTGACGTCATCTTGCAGTATCCTATAAATAGTTTATTGCATTTCTAACAGGACTGTGGCGGAGTGCGGAATCTGATGTCGTTTTCATTTCTGCGGTGGTGCTACACCGGTTTGCACCGAAAATGTTCGTTTTTGATTTTCGTGCTACACCGGTGCAGCACTTTTTCTGCACAGTTTGCATGATAGTGTAGCACTCAAAAAATCGGGGAGTGTAGCTGGTGCACACCGTGTCCACCAATCAGCGTTTGCAAAGTTGTCAATATTTTGGTGTTTATACACGCACACCAATGCAACTGCACCGAAAATGTTCGTTTATTCAGTGGAAAGTGTAGCACGAAGCGGTGTAGAAATTAGTCTATGGTAGCACCGCCGCAAAAACGAAAACGACATTAAATAATAGTGCGATATTGCATCAAATCCTTCCGGTGTCTTCACCGCACTTTACCATGAGCTAATGAATTAAGTGCGGTGAAGACACCGGAACGATCGCACTTTTATTTGAGATTTCGCACTTCCTCGTCACCAAGTAGTAGGGGGCAAGGCCTCTCAAAATCAATGAAATTAGGAAAATATCGGCGCAGTTTATACTATTTAGGCATATTCACGTGAAAACTTGTACATTAAGCTGAAAAAAGTTGAATAATGTTCAATTTTGGAGAGCTTTCTCCCCCAACTACGTCACAAGTTGGCGCGTGCTCGTCGCACTTGTAACTGTGCAATGCGCAATATTTAAGGAATTACTCGACACAGGCCGAACGATGACTTTCCGAAAAGACCACCATAGACTACCCGCATAATCGTAAACAGTAAATTTAACATTTCTCATATATACACTGAAATGAAAACTCCATTAGTTTTTATGTGCACAAAGCAGATAAAAGCGAATCGGTGGCTCAAATCCTCATTTTATGTGCGGCTTTTAGATTTTAAAGTGTTCGCATTAAATATAATTGAGTTGCACATATTTTTTATATGCACAGCTATGAATTCTAAAAATGATACCTTTACAACCTATGTTAACTGAATATAAATTTTGAATGCATCGATTGATATTTCAAAACGTTCAAAACATTTTATCAACAGAAAAAAGGTGGAGCAAGACTTTTATTGCTGGCCGCGTTTACCGAGTTTACGGTCGCTTTTTCAAGTCTTCCGGTCGAATTCCTGCAGTTTAATTAAGGTAAAATACGTTATCATTCGTAATCATTTTCTGTTACGTATGTTACGTTCTGTTACAGATCCAGATTGAGGTTACAGCGCGGCAAAGCTTTGACCACAGACGATCTTCCGGAAATATTTTCGTTTGGACCGGACAAACTCTGCTGGAAGGCTCTATTACCGAAACGACGCTTTTGAAAAGATCAATGCAATCACCCTCGCAATCACCATAGTTTTTGATTCTAGTTCGAAATACAGTTTTTTCATCATAAAATAATTAGTCTGAATTATTTATTTTCTAGAAAATCACATATAGTATTTATTTGTGATGAAATTTAAAATTCAATAGGTTTACCTTCAAAATTAAAAAGTGCGGACCTATATTATTTATGTGCATTGCATGTAGAAACTAAGATGAGCTAGAAATCTGGTTCTATGTGCCACGCCAGTGAAATTTATGTGCAAAGCTTGATTGCAAAAATCTATGAGCGCGGCATTTACAAACTAGATGCGAATTATTTTTAGTGTACTGTAGATGACTATTAGACATTCAACATTTCTCATATATACTGTAGATGACTATTAGACATTCAACAATTTCTCAGACTGTCCGAGATAACAGTTAGATAACCATACCATGTACAGATTTGCCAGTTTGACAAATGGTAATCCGCCAAATTACAGTATGTGAAATAGGCGGTTAAGATTGGCTACCATAAAAAATAACTCATTTTCCCAAACTAATTTTACGCAAGACAGTAAAGGATATGGTCAATATATTATCCTGTTTTTCGGACAATTGGCTTCTTTAACGGTGTTGAGATAATTAATTATTCTGAATCTGCATGCCAAACTGAGCCGGAATCCAAATTTTCATGAATTTTGGTGTCCGGGAACCTATTTAAAAATCAATTTGAAGTTTGTATGGGAGCGATTTGTCGAATCACCCCTCATTGCATTTTGTACTGGGCGAAGCTGTCAAAATGTGATTTCGAAAAATCTCTATGAAATTGATTTTAGGTATCAAAATAAAAATCATGGTGACTCAGAAAAAGGTGCTCTTTCGTATAAAATCAAAAAAAAATAATATTTTTTTTTAAATTTAAAAACCCACCCAAGTAACCACTAAGCACTGGCGTAAGCGGTCTAAAGGTCATACAGCAGCTTTTTCGTGTCAATAGGCTCAGTAGGAAATTTTCAAATGCTCTCAGGCACTTTATATAGTAAGCACTGAAATAAGCCGTATATTAGTATATGACGCTATGCTATAGTGCTTGTAAACCCAGTGTCTATCAGCCGAATAAGAAGCCTGGCAGTGCTGTTTAAAGGCTTGGCGTGCATGACGTTTATATCAATCAAAGCTGATTTCAAGCAAAACAAAACTGAACCGAAGCAAGACAATAAAATCTCCTCGGAAATTTCGTACGATCGATAGATCGTCGGACACTTCAATCATTAAATTTAAACAGAAAATGTATAGCTGCTTCCTCGATTATGATATAAATGCATCGGATGTTTACCTGTGCAATTTCAATTGTTTTTTCCTACAGACGAACACCAAAACTAATTGATGGGCCCCATTCTGATTCCTCTTGTTACGGAACCTCGTCAACCTCCCAAACTTCCCTAGCTGCATCTCCTGCAGATTTCTCTCCACCCTCCATAAAACCATTTTATACATTTCCAATGCGGCCACATTGTGCGATTTCAGATCCGAACATCGGATCATCCGGAACATTCGGATCAGAACATCAATGCTGTCCCAACTTGTTGCCTTCTTTTCCTTAAATACGGTGCTGAGCAATCCGATCTCTTGGTGCATCGATGGAGCAGATGGGAAACGTGAGGACATCCACTTGAAACTAACAACCCCGAGGACATCAGATCGAATCTGGATCAAGCCGTAAAAAATCGAAGAAAAGTTGACTTCGATGGAAAACATTCGGAGAAAAAAATAAAGAAAGTAAATAACTTTTTTTTTTCTTTTTTCTTGACCCATTTTTGACAACTCTTTCACCAGAGACTCGGTACGCAGATTGAAACTGGCCGTATATCAGCCGAATATTTCGCCAAAATTGGCTTTTAAGCAGATCTATTATAGGATGTAGTTCTAATGAGCTCTGTTAACATTGCTCTTCATGTGGATATAGAACCAACTTGGTGCCAATTTTTACGGCTTAATGGTTACTTGGGCAATTTACTGCATAGCAAATGGTTGGAAAACAGTTTTACAATAAATCTAGAAGAAAACCGTGTACTGTATGGGATATAATTGATGTATGGTATTTCATGGTATTTTAAGCTTATGATATATGGTTCTGCTATCCCGCATAGAAAATCACAATTTTTCATAAAGTGCAAACAGTAAGATCATAGACTAATTTCAAGACCTCGATGTACCAAAGAAAACCATTAAATTTTCTGTGTCCAGTCCGGTACCCAATAAATATTCATTACCGTGTATTTTTTTCCGTGTAAATAGTCTTTTGTGAAAAATATATTTAGCGTGTTACACTGATCTGACAGCTCTGACAGTAAGGGACTAAACATAAATTACGTAAAGTGAGTACCGAGGATTGTTCACAATCTGCGAACCTGACTGCGGAAAAAATCGCGACCATGACGCCGCTGGTGGCCTA